>NC_138165.1:9129408-11529408 GCF_964165515.1 Mesoplodon bidens | reverse complement strand
AATGCCAGCTTAAGGCACTGCGCTTTCTGCTCTGAGTCCTGACCAGTGTTTAGAAAAACTTACCTACTAATAGCGTGGAGAGGGAGGTGAGGAGGGGGAAAATGCTGGAAGCAGATTAGAGGGAGGTGACTGCCACCCATGGTTTGTTCAGGAGGTAATGGAGACGTTGTCTACAGTTGACACAGAAAGATGTCGGGGAGATATTGAGACTCCCCTGGAGTGTGAGGAAGAGATTTTGCAACTTCCAGAGGGAACGGAGTTGTGATCACAGGTCCAAGGGACTCTCTGATCCTTCCCTACATGGGGAACAGAGAAAGTTTGAGGTAGATGCCATTTTAAGAGCCAACCTGTGGATTCTCTTTCCAAAGAGCACCCTTGCAAACTCTCAAGGGAAACCAATCCTTCATGCTGTTAAAGTTTCACAAGTTGTGGCATAGATTGTTCTTCAAATGCCAAATCTACCAAAGAACAGATCACCAAGAGGCACCCTGAGGTTTGCAGCTGGGGCATATTCTTGCTCTGTATGTAGCCTTGGAGGTACTGAGCTCTGTCGCCTCTAAGGCTGGATGCTGCAGCCCTGCCCCATCCAGCCACCTAACTCTCCCCTGTAAAGTCCTGTTCTTTAGTGGGATTAAGTCACAAAGGTCCTCGCAGGCAAACACGCCAGGTGAGCCCCAGAGAGCTGCCCTGCCTGCCCTGGCTGGCTGATCCTTGGCGTTTTGCTCCAGGCACTTCCCTCTGTGAATGTGTTGTTGGCAACCTCACTCTCCGGATAGCCCAGTCCTTTGTTCATTTATCACGTTGTATTCATGTAGCAAGTCTTCACCGAGCACTTTCAGGCTGTCTGCTTCCCTGCAGGGGTCCAGCAGTGGACCTCACAGACATGGCCTTGTTGGTGTAGACAGGCAAACAGACTGGGAACTGTAAAACTCTACAAAGAGTGTTCCGCTGCAAGAGTAGGGGGATACACAAAGTGCCAAGGGAACAAGGGAGGCGTGTCAGAAATGCTTCCAGAAGTTAGCGACCCGCAGAGAACTTCAGTCATCTTGGATGAATTCCTCTCTCATACTCCAGTCCCCACACATAATCATCAATAAATTCTGTTGGGGCTTCCCTGGTGGCGCAGTGGTTGGGAGTCCGCCTGCTGATGCAGGGGACACGGGTTCGTGCCCCGGTCCGGGAGGATCCCCCATGCCGCGGAGCGGCTGGGCCCGTGAGCCATGGCCGCTGAGCCTGCGCGTCCGGAGCCTGTGCTCCACAACGGGAGAGGCCACGGCAGTGAGAGGCCCGCGAACCGCAAAATAAATAAATAAATAAATAAATAAATAAATAAATTCTGTTGATTTTCCTGTATAATCTCTGTCAGGTCAGTTCTTTCCTTTCTACTACCTTCTTATAAAGGAACTTTCACAATAGCTTCCCTGGAAGGCAGGTGCTTAGAGGAGCCAGGCAGGCCTGGGCCTTCCAGCTATGTGGCCTTGGGCAAGTTATTAAACCTCTCTTGGTCTCAGTCTCTTCAACTAAAGAATGGGGACAACAAAGCCTCCCTCATAGATATATGATGAAGAACCAATAAGATAATACTTTAAGAACACCCCCAGGCCTGGCATTTAACAGATAACCATTCCAGTCTCTTCCCTGTGCATGCAATGTCTTCCTTTGTTTAATATACTCTACCCACAGCTGCTGAATTTATCTTCCCCTAGCTTTAATCTTATCTCTCCTTTGCTTGAAAACTTTCAGATTCCTGTAGTCTATAGAATAAAGTCTGAATCAGTCAGGAAAGAGGCGCACACCCTAAGGGATGAGGGAAGAGAGTGTAAGGAAGGAGAAAGACTCCATGGGCACAGGACAGGGACCCAGATAATGGAGGCCGCTGGGCACCTGGAAGGTTCCCTGGAGAAGTGATCTCTGAGCTGCGGTGGTTTTTTTTTTTTTTTTTTTTTGGCCGCTTGGCCTGTGGGATCTGAGTTCCCTGACCAGGGATCGAGCCCACACCCCCTACATTGGAAGTGCAGAGTCTTAACCACTGGACCGCCAGGGAAGTCCCCATTTTTTTTTTTTCCCTGAGCTGTGATCTGAAGGATGAAAGGAGTTTACTAGGTCAAAAGAGGGGCAGAGGTGGGAGGTGGGAAGAACATTCCAGCGAGGCTGGAGTGCGGAGAGCAGGCAAGAACTAGGGGATGTGAGCCAGGGGCCCGCCCAGGACACAGAGCCTGGCAGGCCAAGAGTTTGTGGAATAATTTCCATGTATGAGCCAACGGGAGCCATGGGAAAGTTTTAAGCGGCTGTTTGTTTAGACATCAATTTCTCTTGGTAAGAAGGACAATCTCTGTATTCCTTATAGTAAACAACAAAGGTGCTCAAGAAATTTGACTGATGAAGTGGATGCAATTGTAATTGTAGAAAGAGCGGAAAAGAAATCTGGGAGTTGAATTTCCTGATTGTTTGGGTGAGAGTCCATTGAGACTGCGGCGCAGTTCACCAGCCACAGAGTGTCTGAGGGCTGCTGCTGAGATGGAGTTTGAGTTGATCTTGCTCCCCAGGAACATGCAGCTGTGACTAAAATACCCTGCATTTCCCCAGAGTAAGAAAACTCACGCTATCCCAGAGACCCAGGCAAAGGGGAATTAGGTCGCTTGCACCGGAGCCTGGGGACCAGAAAGCTGATGGAGGCTTTGCAGGTTCTTGGGTCTCTATGGAAACAGGCATATTCTGGGGAAGTTTTTTTCTTGGAAAGAAGAAGAGTGTTGGCTGCTTCCTTTCCTTTGGACACGCTCAGATGCAAGATTGTGAAGCAGCTGTCTCCAGGTTCACTGCAGACAAGGGGCCATTCTACTGTTTCTGCCCTCTCACTCCAGTTCGCCCTCCTGTAGCGCTCACTGGAGCTCTAGTACCTGGTGTATCCAGCTGTCCCACAAAGAGTAACGGGCTCAGTAACGGGAGACACAAACCACAGAACCAAGAGCCGTGTGCCTAGTTCATCCTTGGATCTCCGGGCCTAGGATAGCATCTTCCACAGAGTGAATGTTCAACCATTTGTAGCAAAAAGAGGTGTGAAAAATGGAAAGGGATGATAGCCAAGTTCCCAGGTGGCCCTCTTCCTTAGAGTTGAGAAGAAAAAACACATAGCTCAGGCCTCTCAAATTCTGTGCGCATACAATTGACTAGAGTTCTTGTTCTGATTTAGTAACTTCGGGGTGCAACCAGAAGTTGCATTTCTAACAGGCTCCCAGGTGATGCTCCCTTGGATCAGCCACTGGGTAGCAAGGAAGTAGATGGAAGAGCTGACTACACAAGTCAAATTCTGAGAAAGGGCAAAAGTCACTTATAACATTTTATAAGTTAGTAGCCTGCCTAACTCACCCACAAGGTAAATGTGTAAGCTCAGGTTCACATGCATAAGGTTTGGTGTATTTTTGGAATATTGATTTTATCTATGTCTGTGAGAATATATGTACATACAAACCAACCATATGTATTGAAATTCATCTCCACACCCAACAGATTAATGGTCAATTCAATAGCAATTCACAGCATATAATTCCAAGTGATTGTGTAATTATTTCAGAATCATTAAATAGCTGTAGTTTTTTTCTTTTTTCTTTTTTGTCACAGCTTCATTCATTCAACAGGCATTTGTGGAATATTTACCATAAAGCCTCTGTCTGGGCATTGGAAGGCACTCTTTCCGTTCTCCTTGAGCTCCTGGTCTGGTGGGTGAGACAGAGATAAAACAAATAATGACAGCGTAGTGTGATGAATTGTCCATTCTGTCCAACAGAAATATAACGTGAGCCGCAAGTGTGTTTTAAAGTTTTCTGGTAGCCACATTAAAAAGTAAAAACAAACAGGTGTAATTAATCACACATTTTGTTCAACCCAGTATATCCAAAATAGTTTCATGTAATCAGTATGAAAAGGTATTAGTGAGGTAGTTTACATTTTTTTTCCTGTTGAGTCATCAAAATCTGGCATGTACTGTATTTGCCCTGACACCGCATCGCAAGTTGGACCAGCCACATTTCAAGTGCTCCGTAGCCACCTGCGCCTGACGACTACAGCTGGACAGCGCGCGTCTGCACCATGGGGTGTCCAGCACCTTCACTGGAGGCTAAAACCCCCAGCATTACACCCCTGTGAGGGTCTGTGAACACATTACCCAATGTCTCCTAACTCTGCTTTCCTCTGGGGCTGTTCTGAGGATTTAAAGAATGAATGACACATACTACGTCTATCAAGACCTATGACCTGTTTTTATTTTTTTTTCTCTTTTCCCCTAAATACACTAACTAACCTTTGGAATCCTCACTTAGTAAGAAAAACCAGAATTAATTTGATCAGTTTTGCTACGGTCATTCACACGTAGTTGTAGATTGGGAATTTGTCTTAATGGAGAAGGGCTGGTGTATATATATGGTGCTCACTATTTGTCGACCACTCAGAAGTCATTCCTAGGGAATTCCCTGGAGGTCCAGTGGTTAGGACTTCGTGCTTTCACTGCCAAGGGCCTGGGTTCGATCCCTGGTCGGGGGACTAGGAACTAAGATCCCACGAGCGGCGTGGCGTGGCCAAAAAAAAAAACAAAGTCATTCCTAGACCCCTTTCTCCTGATAGGCTTTTGCTGTTGCTCTAGAGGCCAGAGTACCATATAAATACTTGCTAGTAGAGGCCTTGCAAACCAGTTCTGTCCCATTCATTCTTTCATGCTTCCATGTGCCAGGCTCTGTTCTAGTCACTGGGGGAGACAGATGAAAAAAGATAAATAGGTATATATGTTAGATAATGCTATGCAAAAACAGGAAAATAAAACATGGAAGGGAATGGGGGAAGGGAAGTTGGAATTATGAATAGTGTGGTCAGGGAAGTTCTCTCCACAAAGTTGAAACATGAGCAAAGGTTGCAGAAGGTTGGGGAGCCAACTGTATAGTTATAGAGGGAGCAGCATGCTAGGCAGAGGGAACAGCAGGTGCAAAGGCCCCAAGGTGGGGAAGCCTGGCCTTATTAAAATAGTAGGAGCCAGTGTGGCTGGAGCAGTGGGCAAAGATTGTGCAGTGGGGGGAGGTCAGAGAGGAAAGGAGGTGGCCAGGTCATGTGGGCTTCTCAGCCCCTCTGAGGAGTTTGGATTTTACTCTGGAGTGTGTGGGGAAGCTACTGGAGTTCAGGGCAGAGCTGTGGTATGATCTGATTTTCACTTGAATGTGCTCCCTCTGGTTATAGAAAAGACAGAAGGGGGCAAGAGGAAGAAGGTGGGAGAGAAACTAGAACGTCATGGGGGTGATAAGACGGTAGCTTGGACCAAGGGTGGTAGTGGAGGTACGTGGACGCCAGCTGGATGCTTCTGGAAAAGGTTGTGATTTTCTAATTAAAAGAGCCAGACTGTGCAGAAGCGGTCCTTCCCCTTGGACTCTTCTTCATGGATGTGACGACTTGATTTGCAGCAGCCGTTTGTGGTTAAAAAACATCCTGGGGGCTTCCCTGGTGGCGCAGTGGTTGAGAGTCTGCCTGTCGATGCAGGGGACACGGGTTTGTGCCCTGCTCCGGGAAGATCCCACATGCCGCGGAGCAGCTGGGCCCGTGAGCCATGGCCGCTGAGCCTGCGCATCCGAGCCTGTGCTCCGCAACAGGAGAGGCCAAAAAAAAAAAAAAAAAAAAACATCCTGAGACGTCGGCCTGGGGCTTTGTCGATTCCCTGAACCAGGGCCAGTGATCACCCATCTCCAGGTTTCTTGTGTTTTGTGACTCAACAAAGCTCTGCTGCCTGCAGCTGTTGTGTGTTCAGTGACACGGCGCCCCCGATGACGCCCTCCCTCTCCTGGTCCTCTCCACAAGGACCCCAGGGGCCTGCAAGGCCAGACTCTGAGCTGCTCTGGAGAAGCAAAGGGCCCCTGTGTGATTGCAGGAGGAAAAACGATCTGAAATGTGTTCTCTCCTAATCCCCGTTCATTTGAGCTAATCTCCAAATGGACGACATAATCAATTCAAGTAATAAATATGGCTTATTCAAAGGGCTGAATAAGTGACTGGAAGCAATTCCCCAAACTGTTTTCCATTGAATAATTTAAATTATGCAAGGGCATGGAAATTTTTCAACAAATAAAATGTCAGAAAAATCTATTAAAGATATGTCTGCATGTCTTTGAAAAAATTATTTATTTGAAAAAGCCCAACTCAGCAATAAAAAATAAATTACATTTCCATTCTTGCTGTTGCTCCCTTTGGGAAAGAGCCTATTACTACCACTTCGTGGACAAATGGAACCAGCACATTTCCGACTAAATGGCTCTCCAGGTTATAGCCATGAGGTTTAGATGACAGGATGATTCTACACTGAAAAAGAAATAAGAAAAAAATTCCCTGACTTAATGTTGCTCAGATAATGTATCTGCTGTTTGGTTTCATCCATGGAGGTTTTTGCAGTCTAAGTTTTCCCTCTGTGACTCTGAGTGACAGACAACTGTACTCTGAGGTTTTGGAGTTCGTTAGGGCCATTTAGACCAGCCCTGTGGGAATCAAAAGTACGCTGGAATCCCTATTTCTATTTTCATCTTATCCAGAGCAGAAGGGCTCAGAGGAGATGGCACCTCCAAAAAATAAGCTAGAAAGTTGACCAAGGGAATGTAATTTTTTTTTTTTTTTTGGCTGCGATGGGTCTTCGTTGCTACATGCGGGCTTTCTCTAGTTGTGGTGAGCGGGGCTACTCTTCATTGCGGCGCACAGGCTTCTCATTGTGGTGGCTTCTCATTGTGGCACACGGACTCTAGGCGTGTGGGCTTCAGTAGTTGTGGTGCATGGGCTCAGTAGTTGCACCTTGCGGGCTCTAGAGTGTGGGCTCAGTAGTTGTGGCGCGCGGGCTTAGTTGCCCCGTGGCATATGGGATCTTCCTGGACTAGGGATCGAACCCATGTCCCCTGCATTGGCAGGCAGATTCTTTATTTTTTTTTAACATCTTTATTGGAGTATAATTGCTTTACAGTGGTGTGTTAGTTTCTGCTGTATAACAAAGTGAATCAATGATACATATACATACATCCCCATATCAGGCAGATTCTTAACCACTGGACCACCAGGGAAGTTCGGGAGTGTAATTTTTGAACTGTGAATTTAGAGACCTTCTGAGTATATTCTCTCCAGTGTGATGCAGCTTTGTGAATCAGCTTCAAAAGTTGGTTGGGAATAGGTAACTAATGAGAGCCTACTGCAGAGCACAGGGAACTCTACTCAATGCTCTGTGGTGACCTAAGTGGGAAGGAAATCCAAAAAAGAGGGGATCTCTGTATACGTCTAGCTGATTCACTTTGCTGTACAGCAGAAACTGACACAGCAGTGTAAAGCAACTCTACCCCAATTTAAAAAAAAAGAAAAAGAAACTTGGCTGCGGTTGTGTTTCCATCACCCTCCTCCATACTGGTTTCAAAGCAGCTAGATGGACACCTCTTTAAATAAAGACCATATAGCTTAAATCACATTCTTTTTGTCTCTGTTTCTTCCTTTTCAACTCGCTGCCTTTGTTGTAGCTCACAGTGCTGGCCTGGGTTTTGCTAACTGCCTCAGGCAGGGCAGGATCTGTGTTTTCCTCTCTCCAGATGGGCGTTAGCACACAGGGCTTGCACGTTTCTGCGGAACCGGGCCGACCATGTTTACCTCCAAGCAGATTCACTGCCTGGGAAACTTGGAATGGGGAGAGACAGTCTCTCCTCACACTGAGTCCAGACCTCCTTCCCACTGAGAACAGTTAGAGCTATGCTTTCGTTGCTTAAAAGAAGCCATTGCCTCTGACCCCAAATTAAGGAAAAAAAAAATCAATTGCCCACATCAGTTGCCTGCTGCCCTGGAGGCAACTCGTGGCAAGCTGAAGTGGGTCGTGGCAAGCTGAAGTGGGAGCCCGTGGCTGAAGTCGAAAAACAGGACTGAAACAACGCCAAGGGCTGCTTCCTCCAAACACAGCGTAAACTTCAACTACGGCGCCTGCCTTCATCCTGTAAGCAAGGGAAGTGGGTAAAGAGCGCGGCTCTTGCTGGGAGTGAGGTCAGGGGTGGAAGGGAGGTTGGTGGGTGGGGGTTCTTTTCTTCCATGGTGAGAGCAAGTTTACCAAAGGTTACAAAGGGAGCGCCTTGGTAACAGAGGTTTGAGTATTTTCTATCTGCCAGACATCAGACCAAGCACTTTATATGTTCTAAGTCATTTAATTCTCAAAATCACCTAATGATGGAGCTACTCTTTTCACCCCCATTTTACAAATGAGGCAACAGACGCTTAGAGAAGTTAGGTAACTTGCCCAGGGTCACAGGTAGCCAGTGATGCCATGGGATTTGGAGGCAGCCTATCAAGGCCACTGCTCTTACCCTCAACGGGACTGCTTTGAGGGAGGCCCTCTTGGCTTCCGCAGATGCTCAGGGTGTGTAGAACTGGATTTCTGTCTCGTGGTGACCTGAAGTTTGCTCTTCATCCAGGTGTGGCACCTACTCCCTCAATTCCTCTCCCCCTGCTTCGTCCCCAGTCACCCCTCTGTAAACAGTGTCTGTGAGGGGTGTGCCAGTGGTTGCCCTGAAGGGGGAACTTGCCTCAGGAGCTTGCGGTCTGTCTGTAGTGGGGCACTGGCTGGGAGCCCGCAGCTGAGCCTGGTGGCCCTGGGCCCTGAGCAGTCCTCTGGCCTTCCGGCTTTCTCCCACTCAGAGGTAACCCCAGTGTGACTTCACCTCTGGTCCTAATGACATCTGATCAATCCTTTTAGCTTCCTGACATAGCCAGAGGGGATGGCAGTAGGCACATCAGTCAAAAGTGATGCAGGAGTGAGGAAACCCAAAGGGGAATATAAGGGGCCACACCTACTCCAGTCCTGCTGCCATGAAACCTGGTCACCCAGGGTGCTGGGCTGCTGACTGGGAGGATACTGAAGCTGACGTGGTTTCTGGACCCCCCCAGGGAAGGGTCACTTTCCCACCACCCCTGCACCCCCATTCCTATCCCGATTTCTGAAATTCCATAATTGTAGGCTTACTTTTTATTTTATTTATCATTATATTTTTTAAAATTGTTATCAGAGTATTGTTGATTTACGATGTTGTGTTAAGTTTCAGGTGTACAGCAAAGTGAATCAGTTATACATATACATATATCCACTCTTTTTTAGATTCTTTTCCCATGTAAGTCATTACAGAGTATTAAGCAGAGTTCCCTGTGCTATACAGTAGGTCCTTATTAGTTACCTGCTTTATGTGCAGTCGTGTGTATATGTCAATCCCGATCTCCCAGTTTGTCCCTCCCCCCCTTACCCCCTGGTAACTGTAAGCTTATTTTCTACATCTGTAACTCTATTTCTGTTTTATAGATAAGTTCGTTTGTTCCCTTTTTTTAGATTCTGCATATATGCAATATGTGATAATTGTCTTTCACTGTCTGACTTACTTCACTCAGTATGATAATCTCTGGATCCATCCATGTTGCTGCAGATGGCATTATTTTGTTCTTTTTAATGGCTGAGTAATATTCCATTGTATATATGTACCAATTACTTTTAAATTTAAGTATTCTTAAATGTCAATCATGGGTTATCTTAAAAATCAACAGATTATCTTCGTACCAAAAAAGAAAGGAGAAAAATTTTATTTTGATAGAATGATCCAGACTTTTGAAATCAGAAAATCTGTAAGGAACTTATTTTAATTATCCCATACATGTAAGGTATATGTAATTTCAAAAACTAACATTTTATTTTGAATTACATGTGATAGTGACTGTGGGACATCAAGGTCTTTTTATTGCTTTTAGTGCTTTAGGTCTTAATTTTTACCTAGTTAAAATAGAAATACTCTTGGGAGACTACAACTTTGTATTAGTTTTCTATTGCTGTGTAACAAATAACTACACAATTACAACTTAACACCCATGAATTAGCTTTGTGCTTTTGAGTAAGGCACTTCATTCCTGGACCTCAAGTTTCTGATCTGTTAACACGTGCAGTGGTTGAAATGGAAATGTTTTCTAATGATCTTATCAGTTTAGACATTTTGAAACTTGGTTCCAAAACCACAAAAGACTCTCTAGCTTTATAGGTACTTGGCATTATTTATAAGGAAGAGTCATGAAAAGAAATGAGAATGGCTCATTACAGTGGAAACCTATTGAATGTGCACTGTTGATGGAGCCCCGAGGGTCACCTTTGTGTCTGGAGGATAGTGTCTGGAGGGTAGCTTTCAAAAAGTAATTTATGTCAGAGAATAAGTGGGACAAGGGTGGCCAGACTGGTGTTTCACAAGATAATTCATTCAAGTACTCTTACCCCTAAGCGTCTGGATACAACTCCAGACACAGCTGGGGTTTCAAAAATCAAAGTGAAAACCAAACAATAACAAAGCTTCTCATATTTGGGAGCAAAGCAGGTGTGGAAGCCACGAGCGCCACGTCCCAATATTCCTGCTTCCCCTCGTTCAGGCAGGAGGGTTGGACTTCCCCAGCCTCTGCGGGTGGACATCTCATGTGATCTTTTTGTCCGTGAGATGCGAATGGAAGAGGTGTAGGCCACTTCTGGGTGGAAGTGCTTAAGAACTGATGAGTGATTCTCCACGTTCTCGCTTCCTCTCCTACGGCGGTCATGCAAGTAGGAGGTGATACAGGCTGCAACACCAAGGACAGCTGCCTGGAAGGTGCCAGAACTGGCAGTATACTTTGCATGATTGAGAAATAAGTGATTGTTTTAAGCTTTTTAAGATATCTGGGGTTGTCAGCTACTGCCGTGTAACCTAGTATAACCTGACTGATACAGAAAGAAACAGACCACAACATTTGGTGAATGGAGATTGTGATCTAGAGGAATATCAGTTTACAGACAAAAGGAGAAAAAAAAGCCCTGATAATCCAAATTCCTGGGTGAAATATTATGATTTTTCTTTTTCTGCTTCATTCCAGGCTTGAGGGAGTCAGTGAAGTGTTAAAAAGCAGACAGCAGGGCTGTGAAAGAGATGAAGAATTAGTCTGGATTCACAGATTGAACTGCCAACCTCTGGCCAACTGAGAGTTGGCTGGATTTGCAAGCTTGGCTTTCTAAGGATATACCTTTTATAACCTTGTCTGAAGTCTTCTTCTGGTTCACTACTTGTTTTAGTTCTGATGGGCTGCATGCAAAAAAAAAAAAAAAAAGAGAGAGAAAAGAAAGAAAGAAAGAAAAAAGCATTGGAATTCTATCTTTCAACTAAATAATGTTGGATTTTTTTTTTTTTTTTGAGTTCTTGTTATGTTTGGGCTGATGTGTTTTGGCCATCTTCTCAAAAACCTTTTCCTGCTGCTTCTTACTCAGATCAATTTCCTGGAATTCCTCCGAGCTAACCCTTTGCTCTCTGTCTTTCTTTTCTTCCTTCAGAGGAAAATCTGTCACAAGCCAAACATCAATCCCCAAATCTAAAATTTAGGACTTCGTCTTCTGGAAACTGAGCCTGCATTGGTCTTCTCAGTATATCTCATTCTGTGAGATAGTTATTCTCAGACCCCAGAAGAGATGACATGAAGTTCAAAAGCAGGTAGAAGTAAGTTAAGAGAAAACTTAAAGAAAACCCATTTGTTTTCCTGTTTATTTTTATATCAAGTACTAGCTGAACTCATTTTCTTTATTTTTTAAATTTAATTTTGTATCAGCAATGTACTCACGTGATTAAAAATTGCAAAGGTAGAAACGGATATACAGTAAAAGGTCTCATTCTCACATCCATCTCCCAGCCACCCAGTTCCCCTCTCCAGTGTGATTAACTTATGTACCTTTACAGGTATGTATTATGCACAAATAAGGACATCTCTTAAGTATTCCTTCTTTCCTCTCATTTATACAATTGGTAACGTTCTATCCCTCATTATGCTCCTTGCTTTTCTCGCTAATGGTTTATCTGTCTTGTAGACCTTTCCACATCAGTACGTAAGGAGCTTCCTCATTTTTAAAATTCCGTTAAGTTCATTTAGCCAAACTCTGTATCGATGGGCATTTAGGTTGTTTCCACTCTTCGCTTTTACAAAACCATGCTGTGATGAATACCTGTCCTTAAGTCGGTTTGCATCTGTGTGAGTATATTTGTGGAAATAACTTCTAGGCGTAGAATTGCTGGGCTACCGTATTCATTTAATGGTGAGGTTACAGTGTCACTGAGTGTGACGGCAGAGAGCTCAAAAATCCATTCCCCCAAATCACAGCGCTCAGAGCCTCGCATGGACAACTGTTGCGAGCTTCAAGTGTGACCACATTGTACACTCACAAAGTATATTTTTGTGTTGAATGTGTGCCTGGCCCTACGTAGCAATAAACAAAATATGTCAGAAGGATGCCTCCCTAAGCAGCGTGTCAGGCAGTAAGGGCAGTGTGGTGGTTAATTTTATATTTTATGTGTCAGTTTGGCTGGACCATGGTAAGTAGTTGTCTGGTTACATGCTAGTGTAGATATTACTGTAAAGTTTTTTAGTTTCTGAATATCATTAACATGTACAATCGGTTGACATTAAGTAGAGCAGATTACTCTCCGTAATCTGGATGGGCCTCATCCAATCAGTTGAAGGCCTTAAGAACAAAGACTGATGTTTCCTGAAGAAGAAGGAATTCTCCTCAAGGTTGCAACATAGAAACTTTTTTGAGTTTCTCTTTGCTACCCTGCATAATTCAGACTCAAGCCTCAAGAACATCAGTTCTTACTCAAATTTCCAGCTTGCTGGCCTGCCTTACAAATTTTAGGCTTGCTAGCCTTCACCATCATGTGAGCCAATTCCTTAAAATAAATCTCTCTCCATATCTATCTATCTATCTATCTATCTATCTATCTATCTATCTCCTGTTGATTCTGTTTCTCTGGAGATATCTGAATAATATAGGCAGGAATGATGATCCCCACCCAACAGATGAAGAAGCAGAGGCTGAGAGGGTCCATATCCCTCTAGAGCCCCGACTCTAAAGCCAAAGCTCTTTCTACTGCCTTCAAATGTAATTAAAACTCAAAATAGGGTATACACAGTGACAATCCCATTATAGAACACTAGGCATGCCCATCAAGGTGCTTACTCTGTCTATAGACTCTGCTGTAGGAAAGTCATGGGTTGGAGTGTGAGATCTCCCCGGTTACTGTGATTGGATCAGAGATGTCAGTGGGACATAATGGCAGCCAGTCTGCAGACTTGTCACTGATCAATGGCATGGCCAGACATAGAAAGATAACCTGGGCCTTTGACATTCATGCAGAGACTGAGTAACAAGGCAGTAAACAGTGGGAGCAGAAGCTGATGGGCTGTGATACAGGGAGAAACAGGGCAGGTCACAAGAAGATCGATGCAAGCCAAAGTTGTAAGAGAACAGAACAATGAAATAGAGCAGAGAAGCAAATCCAGTGGGATGCCGTGGGCAGTGGATGACATGGCTAGGCCCCAGAGCTGCCTCAGGTCCTCATGGTGTTGCAGCTTCACAGGTATCCTTAAAGCAGACTCACTTTTTCTTCGTGAAACTCAACTGAATTTCTGCTTTTTACAACTGATTTTTACATTCCTGAAACAGGAAAATTTCACACAGAACTCCAAAGACAGATCTTGCAAAGGCCAGTTAGAACCAAGTCAGTTCAGCTTGGAGTATTAAAGCTGGAGACAGGCTTATCTTGGTCTAACTGAAGGTTGGGAAACTAAGTTGCTCTCATTTTACTAAAATCGACATTTTATAGCTGGAGAGGAATTAGTGAACATTCAGGCCACACCTGGTTTGCTGAGATCAGAGAGTAGCAGTAGCTCCCCCAAGGTCACATGGACGTTTGCTGCAGCGGGACAGGAAGTCTTTCCACTCATCTTTGTTGCCTCTTCAGCAACACTTGCAAAATAGGCAGGTCTACTTTCCTGATTACTCAAGTTCTTTAAACCATCTCTCTCTCTCTGAAAATTAATCTCTTTGGTGGTTTTAGAATTGTACGCATTATATGCTTTTACGGTCTCAGAAAAAAAAAATCTCAAACCCTAGGAAGTATTTTTTAAGGTCTGTATCAGCCCACTTGATGTGTAATAGAACAAGGTTGTTTGTTTGTTTGTTTGTTTCTTTTTTTTCCTCTCTCTCTCCCCCTTTCTTTCCTTCTTTCTTTCTTTCTTTCTCCGCACCACTTGGCTTGTGGGATCTTAGTTACCCAGCCAGGGATTGAACCCAGGCTCCAGCAGTGAAAGCGCTGAGTCCTAATCACTAGACCACTAGGGAATTCCTGATAGTTTTTTTAAAACAAAATTTAAAGATAAGGGGAAATTCCTCATATTCCGAGAACTGAATAGAACATATCCAAGTGCTAATTTGGGGGTTCAGTCAAAACCTGTAGCATCCAGTAAGGTCATGCAATCGGTGTGGAAAATTCAACTCTTGGGAAGGAAATGGCTAAGCTGCTTTCATATTTTAAGTATGGACAATTCTCCTGAAAACCTAATTGTTTTGATCTCTGTAACAGGCTAAAAATCTCAGTGGCTTAAACAAAGTAGAAGTTTATTTCTCTCTCACTTATCAGTTTAGTTTGGCAGTGTAGAACTCCACCATAAGAAGGACCCAGGTTCCTTCTGTCTTGTTGCTCTGCTATCCTCAACACACAGCTTCTGCCTCATGGTCAAGATGGCTGCTCTAGCTTCTTCCACCATGCCTTTAATCCTGCAGATGGGGAGTGGTCAAGGGGAAGGGAAGGCTGGCCTTTTCTCTTTAAGGGCGTCATCCTGAATTTGCACACATCACTGCTGCTCACATTCTATTGGTCACCGTTTAGTCATGAGGCTTTACCTATTAGCAAAGGAGGCTGGGAGATGTAGTCTTTAGAGAGGCAGTCAGGTCCTTAACTAAAATCCTGTTACTATGTAATAATGGGAGAATAGATCCTGGGGGGATAGCTATCAGCTCTGCCACAGGGCCCAAGGTATTGCTTGCCTGCTTTCTTTTTCACATCTGAGAATGATGAGAAAGTTCAGACAGTTATTGTTAATAAATATTGAAAATTCTCATGCCTATGAGAAGGTAGTGTGAGGTACTTTGGGAGTACAAAAGGGAGAAAGAACCACCCTCTGCTCTCAAAATATTTACTCTCGAGTTGTCAAGTCATATACTGCACTAATTAAGAGTAAAAATGTATATATGTTAAAGAAAGGTCCGAGAGCACTCTTTTTCTGAATTACTGTGTAGGTGACTTTGATGGATTAATCTTATAATCACTATAACCTGAATAAATTGTGTGACACCTCAAAGCTCAGTTTGGACTGGATGTTATGTCCAAGGAAGCAATATGGTGGCAAAAAGGTTATAAAAATACTTTGCCTGTTTACTCAATTTCTTACGGAAATGGAAAAGAACGTAGTGTGTTCTTAATACACAGCCAGCCTCTATTAGAATAGATTTTTCTCCCATCACTGCTACTTTTTTTTTAACATCTTTATTGGAACATAATTGCTTTACATTGTTGTGTAAGTTGCTGCTGTATAACAAAGTGAATCAGCTATATGTATACATATATCCCCATATCCTCTCCCTCTTGCATTTCCCTCCCACCCTCCTTATCCCACCCCTCTAGGTGGTCACAAAGCACCGAGCTGATCTCCCTGTGCTATGCGGCTGCTTCCCACTAGCTATCTATTTTACGTTTGGTAGTGTATATATGTCCATGCCACTCTCTCATTTCGTCCCAGCTTACCCTTCCCCCTCCCTGTGTCCTCAAGTCCATTCTCTACCTCTGTGTCTTTATTCCTGTCCTGCCCCTAGGTTCATCAGAACCCCCCCCTTTTTTTTTAGATTCCATATATATGTGTTAGCATACAGCATTTGTTTTTCTAATTCTGACTTACTTCACTCAGTATGACAGTCTCTGGGTCCATCCACCTCACTACAAATAACTCAATTTCATTTCTTTTTATGGCTGAGTAATATTCCATTGTATATATGTGCCACATCTTCTTTATCCATTCATCTGTCGATGGACAGTTAGGTTGCTTCCATGTCCTGACTATTGTAAATAGTGCTGCATTGAACATTGTGGTACGTCTCTTTTTTTTTTAATTAAAAAATTGTTTTTACTTTATTTATTTATTTTTGGCTGTGTTAGGTTTTCATTGCTGCATGCGGGCTTTTGCTAGTTGCAGCAAGCAGGGGCTACTCTTCGTTGTGATGTGGGGGCTTCTCATTTCAGTGGCTTCTCTTGTTGAGAAACATGGGCTCTAGGTGCATGGGCTTCAGTAGTTGTGGTGCATGGGCTTAGCTGCACCACGGTATGTGGGATCTTCCTGGACCAGTGATCAAACCCGTGTCCCCTGCATTGGCAGGCAGATTCTTATCCACTGCGCCACCAGGGAAGCCCACATGTCTCTTTTTGAATTATGGTTTCCTCAGGGAATATGCCCAGTGGTGGGATTGCTGGGTCATATGGTAGTTCTATTTTTAGGTATTTTAGAAACCTCCATACTGTTCTCCATAGTGGCTGTATCAATTTACATTCCCACCAACAGTGCAAGAGGGTTCCCTTTTCTCCACACCCTCTCCAGCATTTATTGTTTGTAGATTTTTTGATGAGGGCCATTCTGACTGGTGTGAGGTGATACTTTATTGTGGTTTTGATTTGCATTTCTCTAATGATTAGTGATGTTGAGCATCCTTTCATGTGTTTGTTGGCAATCAGTATATTTTCTTTGGAGAAATGTCTATTTAGGTCTTCTGCCCATTTTTGCATTGGGTTGTTTTTTTTTTTTGATATTGAGCTGCATGAGCTGCTTGTAAATTTTGGAGATTAATCCTTTGTCAGTTGCTTCATTTGCAAATATTTTCTCCCATTCTGAGGGTTGTCTTTTCATCTTGTTTATGGTTTCCTTGCTGTGCAAAAGCTTCTGAGTTTCATTAGGTCCCATTTGTTTATTTTTGTTTTTATTCCATTTCTCTAGGAGGTGGGTCAAAAAGGATCTTGCTGTGATTTATTTCATAGAGTGTTCTGTCTATGTTTTCCTCTAAGAGTTTTATAGTGTCTGGCCTTACATTTAGGTCTTTAATCCATTTTGAGTTTATTTTTGTGTATGGTGTTAGGGAGTGTTCTAATTTCATTCTTTTGCATATAGCTGTCCAGTTTTCCCAGCACCACTTATTGAAGAGGCTGTCTTTTCTCCATTGTATATTCTTGCCTCCTGTATCAAAGATAAGGTGACCATATGTGTGTGGCTTTTCTCTGGGCTTTCTATCCTGTTCCATTGATCTATATTTCTGTTTTTGTGCCAGTACCATAGTGTCTTCATTACTGTAGCTTTGTAGTATAGTCTGAAGTCAGGGAGCCTGATTCCTCCAGCTCTGTTTTTCTTTCTCAAGATTGCTTTGGCTATTCGGGGTCTTTTGTGTGTCCATACAAATTGTGAAATTTTTTGTTCTAGTTCTGTGAAAAATGCCATTGGTCGTTTGATAGGGATTGCACTGAATCTGTTTGCTTTGGGTAGTATAGTCCTTTTCACAATGTGGATTCAGTCCAAGAACATGGTATATCTCTCCATCTGTTTGTATCATCTTTAATTTCTTTCATCAGTGTCTTATAGTTTTCTAAGTACAGGTCTTTTGTCTCCTTAGGTAGGTTTATTCCTAGGTATTTTATTCTTTTTGTTGCAATAGTAAATGGGAGTGTTTCCTTAATTTTTCTTTCGGATTTTTCATCATTAGTGTATAGGAATGGAAGAGATTTCTGTGCATTAATTTTGTATCCTGCTACTCTACCAAATTCATTGATTAGTTCTAGTAGTTTTCTGGTAGCATGTTTAGGATTCTCTATGTATAGTACCATGTCATCTTCAAACAGTGACAGTTTTACTTCTTCTTTTCCAATTTGGATTCCTTTTATTTATTTTTCTTCTCTGATTGCTGTGGCTAAAACTTCCCAAACTATGTTGAATAGTAATGGGGAGAGTGGACAACTTTGTCTTGCTCTTGATCTTAGAGGAACTGGTTTCAGTTTTTCACCATTGTGATTGATGTTGGCTGTGGGTTTGTCATATATGGCCTTTATTATGTTGAGGTAGTTTCCCTCTATGCTTACTTTTACATAGTTTTTATCATAAATGTGTGTTGAATTCTGTCAAAAGCTTATTCTACATCTATTGAGATGATCATATGGTTTTTCTCCTTCAGTTTGTTAATATGGTGTATCACATTGATTGATTTGCATATATTGAAGAATCCTTGCATTCCTGAGATAAACCCCACTTGATCATGGTGTATGATCCTTTTAATGCACTGTTGGATTCTGTTTGCTAGTATTTTGTTGAGGATTTTTGCATCTATGTTCATCAGTGATATTGACCTGTATTTTCTTTTTTTGTGACATCTTTGTCTGGTTTTAGTAACAGGGTGATGGCGGCCTTGTAGAATGAGTTTGGGAGTGTTCCTCCCTCTGCTATATTTTGGAAGAGTTTGAGAAGGATGGGTGTTAGCTCTTCTCTAATTGTTTGATAGAATTCGCCTGTGAAGCCATCTGGTCCTGGGCTTTTGTTTGTTGGAATATTTTTAATCACAGTTTCCATTTCAGTGCTTGTGATTGGTCTGTTTATATTTTCTATTTATTCCTGGTTCAGTCTCGGAAGGTTGTGCTTTTCTAAGAATTTGTCCATTTCTTCCTGGTTGTCCATTTTATTGGCATACAGTTTCTTATAGTAATCTCTCATGATCATTGGTATTTCTGCAGTGTCAGTTGTTACTTCTCCTTTTTCACTTCTAATTCTGTTGATTTAAGTCTTCTCCCTTTTTTTCTTGATGAGTCTGACTAATGGTTTATCAATTTTGTTTATCTTCTCAAAGAACCAGCTTTTAGTTTTATTGATCTTTACTATTGTTTCCTTAATTCCTGTTTCATTTCTTTCTTATTTTTAAACAAATATATTTTATTTATTTATTTTCGGCTGCGTTGGGTCTTCATTGATTCATGTGGGCTTTCTCTAGTTGTGTGAGCGGGGGCTACTCTATGTTGTGGTGCACAGACTTCTCATTGTGGTGGCTTCTCTTGTTGTAGAGCACGGGCTCTAGGCGCATGGGTTTCGGTAGTTGTGGCACGCTGACTCAGTCGTTGTGGCTCGTGGGCTCTAGAGAGCAGGCTCAGTAGTCGTCGTGCATGGGCTTAGCTGCTCCATGACATGTGGGATCTTCTCATACTACAGCTCAAACCTGTGTCCCCTGCAATGGCAGGCGGATTCTTAACCACCATGCCACCAGGGAAGCCCCTCTTTTTCACTTTTTTCTGATCTGATCTTTATGATTTCTTTCCTTCTGCTAACTTTGGGGGTTTTTTGTTCTTCTTTCTCTAATTGCTCTAGGTGTAAGACCAGGTTGTTTATTTGAGATTTTTCTTGTTTCTTGAGGTAGGATTGTATTGCTATAAACTTCCCACTTAGAAGTGCTTTTGCTGCATCCCACAGGTTTTGGGTCATCGTGTTTTCATTCTTTTGTTTCTAGGTATTTTTTTATTTCCTCATTGATTTCTTCAGTGATCTCTTGGTTATTTAGTAGCATATTGTTTAGCCACCATGTGTTTGTATTTATTACAGATTTTTTTTCCTTTAATTGATATCTAGTCTCATAGCGTTGTGGTCAGAAAAGATACTTGATATGAGTTCAATTTTCTTAAATTTACCAAGGCTTGATTTGTGATCCAAGATATGATCTATCCTGGAGAATGTTCCATGAGCACTTGAGAAGAAAGTGTATTCTGTTTTGTATGGATGGAATGTCCTATAAATATCAATTGAGTCCATCCTGTTTAATGTATCATTCAAAGCTTGTGTTTCCTTATTTATTTTCATTTTGGATGATCTGTCCATTGGTGAAAGTGAGGTGTTAAGCCCCCTACTATTATTGTGTTACTGTTGATCTCCCCTTTATGGCTGTTAGCATTTGCCTTATTTATTGAGGTGCTCTTATGTTGGGTGCATAAATATTTACAATTGTTATATCTTCTTCTTGGATTGATCCCTTGACCATTATGTAGTGTCTTTCTTTGTCTCTTGTAATAGTCTTTATTTTAATGTCAATTTTGTCTGATATGAGAATTGCTACTCCAGCTTTCTTTTGATTTCCATTTTCATGGAATATCTTTTTCCATCCCCTCACTTTCAGTCAGTATGTGTCCCTAGTTCTGAAGTAGGTCTCTTGTAGACAGTATACATATGGGTCTTGTTTTTGGATCCATTCAGCCAGACTATGCCTTTTGGTGGGAGCATTTAATCCATTTACATTTTAGGTAATTATTGACATGTATGTTCCTGTTACTATTTTCTTAATTGTTTTGGGTTTGTTATTGTAGGTCTTTTCCTTCTCTTGTTTTTCCTGCCTAGAGAAGTTCCTTTAGCATTTGTTGTAAAGCTGGTTTGGTGGTGCTGAATTCTCTTAGCTTTTGCTTGTCTGTAAAGATTTTAATTTCTCTGTCGAATCTGAATGAGATCCTTGCTGGGTAGAGTAATCTTGGTTGTAGGTTTTTCCCTTTCATCAGTTTAAATATGTCCTGCCACTCCCTTCTGGCTTGCAGAGTTTCTGCTGAAAGATCAGCTGTTAACCTTATGAGGATTCTGTTGTATGTTATTTGTTGCTTTTCCCTTGCTGCCTTTAATATTTTTTGTCTGTATTTAGTTTCTGATATTTTCATTAATATGTGTCTTGGTGTGTTTCTCCTTGGATTTATCCTGTATGGGTTTCTCTGTGCTTCCTGGACTTGATTGACTATTTCCTTTTCCATGTTAGGGAAGTTTTCACCTAATCTCTTGAAATATTTTCTCAGACCCTTTCTTGTTTGTCTTCTTCTTCTGGGACCCCTATAATTCGAATGTTGGTACGTTTAGTGTTGTCCCATAGGTCTCTGAGACTGTCCTCAGTTTTTTTTCATTCTTTTTTCTTTATTCTGCTCTGAAGTAGTTATTTCCACTATTTTATCTTCCAGGTCACTTATGCCTTCTTCTGCCTCAGTTAATCTGCTATTGATTCCTTCTAGAGAATTTTAAATTTCATTTATTGTGTTCATCATTGTTTGTTTGCTCTTTAGTTCTTCTAGTTCCTTGTTAAATGTTTCTCCATTCTATTTCCAAGATTTTGGGTCAACTTTACTATCATTACTCTGAATTCTTTTTTAGGTAGACTGCCTATTTCCTCTTCATTTGTTTGGTCTGGTGGATTTTTACCTTGCTCCTTCATTTGCTGCATATTTCTCTGTCTTCTCATTTTGCTTAACTTACTGTGTTTGGGGTCTTTTTGCAGGCTGCAGGTTCGTAGTTCCTGTTGTTTTTGGTGTCTGCTCCCAGTGGGTGAGGTTGGTTCAGTAGCTTGTGTAGGCTTCCTGGTGGAGGGGACTGGTGCTTGTGTTCTGGTGGGTGGGGCTGGATCTTGTCTTTCTGATGGGCAGGGCCGCCTCCTGTGGTGTGTTCTGGGGTGTCTGTGAACTTATTATGATTTTAGGCAGCCTCTCTGCTAATGGGTGGGGTTGTGTTCCTGTCTTGCTAGTTGTTTGGCATGGGGCGTCCAGCACTGGAGCTTGCTGGCTGTTGGATGGAGCTGGGTCTTAGCGTTGAGACGGAGACATCTGGGAGAACTCTCACCAATTATATTACGTGAGGCCGGGAAGTCTCTGGTGGCCCAATGTCCAGAACTTGGCTCTCCCACCTCAGAGGCTCAGGTCTGACACCCGACTGGAACACCAAGACCCTGTCAGCCACACGGAATTATCAAGGCAGTGGTCATTGGCAAGTGAAAGCACAAGAGAAGAGTCCTGTGCTATGCCTGGTCCTGCTAAGCAATTTTCAGGCTTCAGCTCATTCTGGCAGTGGAATGACTGGGTTGGCGACAGGAGATAAGACAGGGTCCGTGAGGCGGGCGGCGCTCAGCCGATGCATGGCCTGAGCAGCCCAGTCGAAGCCCTTGGGGAAGGCCGACAGCAGCCAGGATTCCGGCCTCCTGCGGCTGCGGCCTCTTTGGCGTCTCCCTCCGGGAGTCATGTCACTCTCACTCCTGCTTTGGTAGCAGTGCCTTTACCCTTCATCAATGCCCCTTTTAATAGCCTTTGCCCCTAAAACTCTTTCTCTTCTACTCTCATTTTCCTGTGCCTGAAAACCATCTCCTGACAGTTGTAAGCATAATTGTTCTCTGCTTTTTCCCTTTTGCCCTATCCAGGACCTTCATAATGCACGACAGCCCAAGAGCCCCGGCTTGCAAGAATTTTTCCCTCTTAGATGCCGGAGTGAAGAGTCACACATACATTTTGGTCCCTGTTTCACAATAATATTTTTGTCTCTGTTAAATATGGTAAAATATACTGGCCCGGGGTTGGGGTGGGTGGTCTGGAGATCTGCCCCCACTGGATGCATCACTCTGGAAAAGTCACTGAACCCTAGGATTATTTGGTTGCTTAACTTGTATAATAAGAGAAATGGATTGGTTGGATCTTTGAGGTCTCTGATTGTATAATTAGTGGAATCCTGAGTAATCCTGGCCTTAGGTGAGGGCAGGCGCTGAGTGGAGGAGGGGGCGTGGCACCATCTGTGTGGTCAGAACAAGGCAACACAGCTAGAGAAAGCTCTCCCTGCTCGCATGATTTTCAGTTCAAGTGCAGAACATTTGGCGCTATATTGAAACATGAAACATGTCAAGGATGGTTAATCCGTCTATAACAAAGATAAGAACATTTTAACACTTCGAAAGGAAAGTTTCCTCACCCTGCATTCCTTGACTGTGGTAGCTCACTTTTTCCTACATTCTTTTCTTTTCCTTTTGTTAATCTTTACCACAGCAACTAACTACAGCTTGTGATCCCTAATGTGGGTGTGGCTGTCCCATGGCACTCTTTCCCGCCGAGGATTGGCAGGTAGCAGGAACTATTTCTGTAAGCATATGAAATGCTCACATGTCTGTCAAAGTACCCTCTTGCATTAACTTTCCTGTTGCAGTGTCACCTTGGGCTTTTCATTTTGGCAACAATTATATTGAGATGTACCTCACATACCATACAATTTACCCACTCGAAGTGTGTAAGTCAGTGTGTTTTAGTATATTCTCAGAGTTGTGCACCCATCACCACAATCCATTTTATAATATTTCCATCACCCCCAGAAGAAACCCTGTACCCATGAGCAATCACTTCTCATCCCCCTTTTCTCCAGCCCCTGGCAACCACTAATCTACTTTCTGTCTCTATGGATTTGCCTATTTTGGGCATTTCACGTCAATGGAATCTTACACTGTGTGGTCCTTTGAGACTGGTTTCTTTGATTTAGCATAGTGTTTCACCATTCACCATGCTGTAGAATGCATCAGCACTTCAGTCCCTTTCGTAGTCAAATGGTGTCCCATTGTATGGATATAGTTCATTTTGTTTACCCATTCACTGTTCATGGACCGTTGTTTCCTTTTCCCCCCCTCTATTTTCTCAAACTTAGTCTGAAACTTTTGCTAAGAAATATTATGATTCCCAAAGTCATGGGGTCGGAAGCTCACAGCTGTTTCCTTCTCCAGAATCTTTGTATATGCAGGGTGGAGGGGCACCCCTAAACTGTGTGGTAGAAGCCTGCATAAAAGCTGGTTGATCCTAGTTATAAGAACATGAGACTTTGAGTTAGACAGCCTGATTTAGAATTCTGGTTTTACCGCTTTATCTCAAGTAGCAGTTAGCCTCTTTAAGCTTTGGTGTTCTTGTCTTCAAACTGGGAATTATACTAGTGCCTATCGATGGCAGAGACTGCCAGGCAGCCCTTAGTTACCACTGTCACTTATAAGGTGACAGAGACCTACTTTTTGTCTAGGTATAGGGCTGCCCAAGATGGAGGCTGCATTTCTTAGCTCTTCTTTGAGCTGTTCTTAGTGTCTACCTTCTGGCAAGCAAATGATAGACAAGGAAAAGCATCCTTAAGTAGCTTTTAAGAGCTTGCTTTCTTCTTTTTTTTCTTTTTTTTTTGCGGTATGCGGGCCTCTCACTGTTGTGGCCTCTCCCGTTGCGGAGCACAAGCTCCGGATGTGCAGGCTCAGCAGCCATGGCTCACGGGCCCAGCCGCTCCGCGGCATGTGGGATCTTCCCGGACCGGGGCACGAACCCGCGTCCCCCGCGTCGGCAGGCGGACTCTCAACCACTGCGCCACCAGGGAAGCCCTGGACTTTGTTTTTTTTCCTACTAAAACAATATTGTGATAAACATCTTCATGTATGCAGCTTTTCCCATATTTTGTATAAAGGTAGGATTATCAAGTCAAACAATATAATCTTTCATTTGGTCCCTGAAATATGTTGCCAAGTAGCTTTCCAAAAGAATTGTATCATTTTAAAATGCTATATGCAGTATAAGTGACTGTATTTTCAATACACCATTACTAGCAATGTAAATTACCATTAGACTTTTATTTGTTAACTTAATATGTAAAATGTATACCTTAAAGTTTTTTTTCATTTGCATTATTTTTATAATTGGCAAAGTCGCCTTTCATGTTTGCATATTTTATTATCTTACTGTCTGCCTAGTTTATCTGCTGGGGTCATAATGTATTTATTGCAAGTCACATGCACTTCTACATGCTAAAAATAATCACTTCTAACTATATTTGCCCAGCCTATTCTTTTTCTTTGGGTTAATAATTTTCCTTGGGGAGTAGGTATTTTAAATTTTTTCTATCAAAGCTGTTGAATGTTCTTTCTGATTTCTTCTATCACATTTACCCTTAGAAAGTTGTCCCTTCTCCACACTATCCAGAGGTACTAATTTATCAATTATATGTGTCTATGTTTATGTTTTCCTGGTTGGAGTTTTACATTTAACTTCTTAATTTGTTTAAAATTTATTCATTATATTACGTGGGTCTGCAGTCATCCTTCCCCTGATACTAATTAGCAAAACCATCACTATTAAGTATTTCTGCCTTTTCTTTCATTGATTTATGACATCTTTTTATTACATATAAAATTGTTTTTTAATAATATGGTCTAATTCCAGACAATTTACTCCATTTAAATTAGTCAGTTTTGTTGTTTTCCTCTGTTCATGTGTATCTATTTTTTCTCTTAGATGAATTAATGTGTACTAAGTTTGAAGAAAACCTTTTTTTTTTTTTTTTTTTGAGAATGTGATTGAGATTGAATTAAAGCTTGAAACTCATCTTGGGAGACTTAATGTTTTTGCAATATTTACTTTGCAGATACAGATGCACTGTATATCTCTCCATGTATTGAAGCTTTCAAAAAATATCCTTTAATTTACCCGTAACTCTCTACATGTATCCATACTTGATTTAAAGGCCAGGATTTCTTCTCTCCTTAAGGACCAGTGCAGATGTAGGGTCAGGGTCATGGATGAAAATGTTTTGCTTGATTCTTGGCCAGTCAGACTTCTCTTGAGCAATCCCTTTAGCTCCGTCTAATTTTTATTTTGCATTTTATGTAAAGTATCTGTATAATTTTTGTCTTTTTTTTTTTATAGTCCTGTTGTCTAGAAGCCAAACAATAGTCAGGCGTTGATGAGGTGGGAAAGGAAGACTTGCTGATCTCAGTCACTAGAAAGAGGAAGGGAGGGAGCAGGGCTGGCAGGAACTAAGACAACAGCAGTGATGCCCAAGACGGTACTTGTGGGCCTCCAGGCTCATGCACACCCCGCGTCTCTGTTAGGGGCTGACGCAGCATGTCACAGAAAGTGACTGTGACAGATGTACCCCATCTGGGAATTCTGTCAAGCTCGGAAGGTTGGGCCCCTTCCCTGTGCTCAACCAAACAGGGAGGAAGCATTGATGCTTTCCGTGTGGGCAGGGGGCCCACAGGCTGCCAGCAAGACGGGACATCGCGGGCTCTAGGAAGGACCGATTTCCCACCCTGCTTGATCATTCCTCCTCTCCCTGCTGGATCACGTCTGAACTTTCTTTCAGAGGACCCTAAATATCGTACTCCGCAGTCTGAAAAGAGGCTGAAAATGCACGGAGTGAGGACTATTAGGTTGAAGTGCGAATGACTGCTAGCACATTCTCTCCTCATCCCTGCACGGAAAAGGCACTGAGAGCATGAAGAGTTGGTCATCAGGGATATGATGAGGGGAGAAGGGAACAGAGAGGCACCACTGGGGTGACAAGCACTCATTGCTCTAGATTCACATCGTCCCCTGTTGGCTGGGTGTGTTGAGTTGGGACCGTTTGGAGAGGAGATGTTGGGTAGTGGTGAAGGGGTCCAGTGTGTGGTGGTCCCCCCTCTACCTCCCAGATGGGGGCACACCTGGTGCCCTACTGTTTAAGCCCTGTCTTAGGTTCCTTTTAAACATCCCAGTGTCCAAAACGCAGAGACATGCGGGCACACCTCTCCGCCGGCAGGATGACCTGCAGTACAGCCATTTGAATTGACAATCACTTCCAGTAAGTGCTGAGGGCTGGAGCCTCATCCAGGAAGACAGTAAGGAGAGCAAGGAAGGAGGGGCTCAAGGGGAGTGGGGGTGAGGCCTGGAGAAAGGAAGTGGTGCCTAAAAGGCTCAGAAGTTCCCAACTGTCACAGTCTGGCTGTGCGGTCATCTTTAATGTGCACTAAGGAAATGGCATTCAGATGCCACATCACCACCAAAGTCACCTCTGCTGAGTGACATGTTGAAGCCGGTGGCCCAGATGAAGGCCAGCAAAGCTCCTTGTCTCAAGCATACCCTGACATTTAATGCTTAAGGAGCACATACATCACACACCATTAGAGCTGCCAGTTTCCATCTCTTTCACACCATTAGTTGAATATATATATCATTAAAGGAAGCGAGTTACAATATAAAAATATGGTCACAATTGACAGCGCATTTGGTGGGCTGCTTTCCTGAACTGGCTCCAGAGACCCTACGTTTAGTGAAAAGACATTTCCCAGAAAAGTTTTCATAAATATTCTCCATGGGGGAAAAAATGTATATTTATCACTTCACATAAAAAGAAATCTAAAGTAAATGTTTTAGTAGCTGGCTTCTCAGAAAGCGAGTGGCTATTTGTAATCCATAGCTGGAGGAATTGTTCTTACCAACTTTATGAAAGTCAGGGAATGCTCTGTGCTGGGTTACCAGCAACGTTATTAGCAGCAGCGTCCTTATTTTTTTCCCTTCTTTGAGCTCCCTGCAGCCGTATTCCATATCCCATGTTCTGGTCCTGCTGTTGGATCTTTTAAATTTTCTGTATGTTATGATGCTTTGACATCTTGGAGACTAGCTGGCTAGGGGAAGCCCGCCCCTCCCTGGGTAAGCCGGTTCTTAGAGACAGCAGGTGAGTCCCCTGTCATCGCACCTGTCGCATGCCAACCACTCCATCCAGAGCCCAGCCTCCAGTCACCTCCTTATTTGGGCTCTCAGGCATCAGGCCACGATCGCCTGCCCTAATCACCCCAGGGTCAGGTACCAGACAACGAGGGGCAGCCCCTGTGCCCTGGAGCCCACCGACAGCATTCAAGCTCACCAATCCTGCCGCGCTCAGCCGGCTCATGCTACAGAACCTATTGCTTCCCCACCAAACTATAACAAAGCTTCTTATCCACGCTTCTGCCTCGCTCCCTCTGCCTCCTGACCCACCCTGGCCCTTCCTTGTGGAGACCCTGTAGGTGCTGCGTTGCTCCTCCTCTTGGATACCGCGAGGAGGAAACTGTCTTTTCAGTGGCATTCATCTCCTAATCTGTTGGCCTCGCCAATAATAATAAAAGCTGCATTTTAAAACAGGGAGGTGGGACTTCCCTGGTGGCGCAGTGGTTGGGAGTCCGCCTGCCGATGCAGGGGACATGGGTTCGTGCCCTGGTCCAGGAGGATCCCACATGCCGCGGAGCGGCTGGGCCCGTGAGCCATGGCCGCTGAGCCTGAGTGTCCAGAGCCTGTGCTCGGTAACGGGAGGGGCCACAACAGTGAGAGGCCCGCGTACCGCAAAAAAAAAACAACAGGGAGGTGGAGAACATTATGATTCTGCTCTTTAAGGGCTCAGAGCAGTGGGCTTAAGGACCATCCCTCAAACTGTGTGTAAATATTCTCAGCCGGCTTCTGCTTTATCATACTTGGTCTGGGTTAAGATGAGACTATTCCAGTTCAGTGGATCATCCTGCACACTGTCTGAGGAAAGCTCTACAGTGATGAAAAGCCTTGGAGTCCAGCAGCTGTGGAGAGCTGTATAAGGAAAATGAAATTGGAAAGCCTGAGGTTAGTCAAGGCAGGACCAGGCCAGAGTGGGATGTTTACTGAGGCAAGAAGATTATAAAAAGAGAGAAAGAAAAGTCAGATTTCAGGTAGAATAAGATGGAGAAAACTTAATTCAACGGAAGTCCTCTTAGGCAGGGCTCTGGGTTCTGATAAATGCCTTGACCAATGAGCTGGGTACATGCTCACCCTGAGACACAGGGATGAAGGCTGCAGGTACCTGTGTGTGAGGGCATTACGGTTTCTTAGGGTGGCCAGACAGGAATAACTGGCAGCCACTGCTTGGTGTGAGTGCCCCAGTGGGCTAAGTTTGGGGCACAAAGCAGAGAGGTCAAAGAAGTCACGAGTACCGGGGGGAGGATTTGCCTGGAGTGGAGTGAGTAGAGGACGGGAGGTGTTTGGAAGAAGGTCCCAAGCAGAGCAGACAGACTGTGCAAAGGCCAGAGAGAAAGTGAGCCAGGGACGGGTTTACAAAAGGCAATTATACGTACAGATTTTCATTAAAAGTAAAAAAAAAATTTGGTAAAAACCACGTAACAAAATTTACCATCTTTGCCTTTTTCTTTTTTTTTCTTTTTTTTTTTTTTTGCGGTACGCGGACCTCTCACTGTTGTGGCCTCTCCCGTTGCGGAGCACAGGCTCCGGACGTGCAGGCTCAGTGGCCATGGCTCACGGGCCCAGCTGCTCCGCGGCATGTGGGATCTTCCTGGACCGGGGCACGAACCCGTGTCCCCTGCATCGGCAGGCGGACTCTCAACCACTGCGCCACCAGGGAAGCCCCATCTCTGCCATTTTTAAGTGTACAGTTCAGTAGTGTTAAGGATATACACATTGTTGTGCAACAGACTTCCAGAACTTTTTCATGTTGCAAAACTGAAAGTCTGTATCCATGGAAAAACTCTTCAGGGGAGTTCCCTGGCGGTCCAGTGGTTAGAGCTCCGTGCTTCCGCTACAGGGGGTACAGGTTCGATTCCTGGTCAGGGAACTAAGATCCCAAATGCCACACGGCCAAAAAAAATCTATTCTCTTAGCAACTTACAAATATACAATACAGTATTGTTAACTATACTCACCATGCTGTACATTACATCCCAAGACTTATTTAAAAAAAGGAAAAAGGGCTTCCCTGGTGGTGCAGTGGTTGAGAGTCCGCCTGCCGATGCAGGGGACACGGGTTCGTGTCCCGGTCTGAGAAGATCCCACATGCCGCGGAGCGGCTGGGCCCTTGAAGCATGGCCGCTGAGCCTGCGCATCCGGAGCCTGTGCTCCGCAACAGAGAGGCCACAACAGCGAGAGGCCCGCGTACCACAAAAAAAAAAAAAAAAAAAAAAAAAAAAATAGTGTTTGACTCAGACTTCCTCTGGCATGACAGCTGGTGGGAGAGCTGGGGTGGGAGGAGGAGGCTGTGTCCAATTCAGCTTGCCACCTGTCCACCGACAAGGTGACAGACTTCCACAAAACCAACTCAGGTAGCATGATGTGTAATGGAAGAGTCACTTTTCTGGTTTATTGCCAAACAGAATTGGGTCTGTGTGTTCAGAACATTAAGTCCCCAGCACCCCAGTGCGGCATCAGAAACACGTAGTAAGAGATTGGTGCCAGTCAAAACCCTACATATGGGCAGAACATCCATGCGTGCGTCTCTTTCAGTGGGCGTCCCCTCCCCCCAGGTTTCCCAGGTGGGAGAGACTGCCAGGTGCACAGCAGTTATGTTTGCATTCAGATGTGTACTGCTTGCAGTCCAAGTCACGTGCTGATTCCTTTACATGCTTCTCGTGCATGAGAAGCAGGTGATGCTTTCCAAGTCAGTATCTGAATGTAGTCAGATGTATTAGATACCCATTTAACTCTCACAGCATCCACCCGAGAATAGTCCACTTCTTTATGTCTGTTGGTGACTGCCTTTGTGAGCACGTCTTCCACGGTGGTGGTTATTAAACCTTCGTGTGCATACAGATCCCCTGCAGATCTTGTTAAACTGCAGATTCAGATTCAGTATGTCCTGGATGGGCCCAAGGCTCTGCATTTCTAAGCTCCCAGGTGATGCTAACGCTGCTGGTCCATGGCCAGGGCAATGGAGAGCTTAACTAGCCAGGCTCTGTGTGAAATGCACCCCCTCCCCCGCAATCCTTTCTAACAGGTGTGCAGTTTGAGAAAAAGTATTTGTGGAATTAACCTTACGGCATCTGAGAATAAGAAATACACTCACCATCCAAGGAAAGAATGCCAGACCAGAAAGTAGGAACCAGGTACTGGCATTTAAGTCCTGGCTTTGCTGCTGAGTAGCTATATCATCTTGGATATATCATTTAACCTCTTTAATGCCTCAGTTTCTTAACCTGTACAGTAAGTGTGATAATGCTTCCTTTAACTACAGAATTAACTGAGGTGACACATTTTTAAAAAACTCTGTGCAAAGTGTAAAGCATGATTAAAGGTAAGTTATCCTCTTCTTCCATGCTGTCTGGAGAGTGAAAGACCGGTGTTGGCCCATGGAAAAGAGCGCTGTGACCTAAAAAGCTCCATGCCTGGTACGTGTCTGGGCTTCTTTGAGAAGTGTATCCTTCAGGGTGCTCTAGGACAAAACCGTGTTCAAACATAAAGCTTTCATGAATACTTTCTAGTAATCCAATGTACTTGGCATTGACTCAACTCTTTTTACCTGCACGGTGTCCGGGGTTGTGGATGTATCCAGGTACAGGAGGCAGGGTTGTGGTCCTGGAGGGGTTACATTGCGCCCTGGAGCCAGATCACAGACCTGGAGTCCCACACAGAGTAGCCTGGATCACATGTAGCGGGTGGATGCATGGGGGTCCTCACTGCCCGGTGCTCCTTCGGCTTCAGCTCTGTGTGTCTTCGGGTAGTTTACTTAACCTCTCTGTGCCAGAGAGGCTGATCCGTACATTGGAGATACTATAATAGAGAGCTGTTGTGAAGGTTAAATAAGTAAGTAAGTATAAATATATATGAATATATGTATAGGTTTACACGGTAAGCTCTGTGGGTTAGCTGTTAACGTCGAGTGAAAGGGGCATCCACAGACAGCAGTGAGGGTGGGGCTCCGCCAGCGTGGGGCCCGGGTGGGTGTGCGTCTTCCCGGTGGTGGAAAATCCACAGGCGGAGTACAGGCACCTGAGCTGGAAGGCCCTGCACCCCCAGTAACATGAGATGGACAGTTAAGGAGGCTTCCTGCTTGCACAGTGTGGCGCCTTGAGTGACAGTGAGTGGCGCACAGGGGTGGCTTGGCTTTCACCCTCTGGTTGGGCTCCCCTGCCGGGCCCTGCAGTCATCACCTAGGTCCTGACTCCTGGGCTGCCTCCCCTCTCCCCATGGTGCCCCGGGGCGGAGCGGCCAGTCTCTCCTCCCAGATCGCTTCCAAGTCACACTCCATTGCACCCTCTCCTGGGGGCCCTCTCTTGGTCTCCCGAGGGCAGAAGAGGGTGGAGAGAGGGTGGTCTCCTCCTTTCTCCATCCCCCCGTTCAGCTCTCCTGTCCGGCACACAGTGTAGCTCCTGCTTATGTCACGTCTTCCGTTTTAGTAGTAGCGTATATAAGGATTCATTCCCTCAGTGTCAAGGCAGCACGGCGGCCTCAAGCACTGATGTAGGGAAAGGAAAAACAAAAATTGCTATTTAGTTTACGAAGCCTCTACATATACTGCAGGAAAGGTGCAAACCCAGGAAAGGAGAAGAGAGGGCCAGCAGTCAACCAGCACATATTTATTTGTTGTCATTTTCATACAAGACACTATGGGGACAAGCAGACGGGGTTAAATCTGCAGAGCGCAGGTTTCCCAGTGGTGTGTGTCCGGGGAAAGACTGACCCCTCATGGATCTGAGAGTGAGAGGGAAGTGTTCGCTATGGGGGGGAAGGCGTGAGGTGTTGAGGCCAGAAGGCCAGCTTTCTCATTGTCACCTCTTCCAGGAAGCCTTGCTAACTTCAACCTGCAGGAATTCATTCCTTCATCCATCCATCCATCCATCCATCCTACAAGGGTTTCTGGTTGACCTTGCTTTTCCCCTCTTCCAGGCCACCTAAGGCTATTATAGTGGCTTATCCATTTCTCACTATTGTTTGACTAATTAGCTTACCCCCCGCCACCCGTTTCCTGTAACAGTGTGGGTCACCACAGTGACTGTGGTTTTCCATCAGAATCTCAGCCTGGCAAAATGAAAACAATGTGGAGTGGAGTTTTAGTTCTGCCACTTACTGACTGTACGACCTTGAGCAAGTTACTTAACCTTTCGGAGTTCAGTTTTCTAATCTACTAAATAAGAATGACAATGCCTATATACTAGTCAGCTTGGGCTGCCAAACAGAATACCTTAGACTGGGTGGTTTAGACAACAGAAATTTATCTTCTCCCAGTTCTCCAAGCTGGAAATCCCAGATCAAGGTCCAGCAGGGTTGGTTCCTGGTGAGAGCTCTCTTCCTGGCTTGTAGATGGCTACCTTCTCTCTGCGTCCTCATGTGATGGAGAGAGAGAGACAGACAGACGGACACACAGAGAGAGATCTCTGTCCTCTTATAAGGCTGCAGTCCTATCAGATTAGGACTCTACGTTTATAATCTCATTTAACCTTACCTACTTCCTAATGATCCTGTCTCCAGAGACAGTCACGGAGGGGGCTCGAGCTTCAACATATGATGTATTTTGGTTGAGGGGCACAATTCGGTCCATAACAAACTGCATGCAGTCATTTCGCACAAGTTTCTTCCTCCGTGGAGGAGGCGGGTCCAAAGGGAGTCGGCCAGCCTCAGGCCTCCCTATCGAGGAGCAAGATCTGAGTTGAGTAATGCTCCTCCTAGCGGTCCATTTCTTCCAGGGAGCCCCGTTGTCCTTCCCTGCCAGCTGGTACCTCAGTCCGTGGACCTGTCCAATAACTTTAAACCACAGCAGGCAGGGCCCTGGTGCTACTCCCCGTCCTATCAGAAGGCTCCAAGGCCCCGGGGAAAATGAGCAGATGCAGATAGCCACCAGGCAAGGGCACGCACTGACTGATGCTACCGCTATCTGCAGATCTCCTTGCCCAGGCACAGGCATCTGGTAGGTAACTCTTCCAGAATGAATGGGCACTTGCCTTAACCTAAATAACTTAGAGAAGCCACTCAGCTGCCTCTTCTCGGAGCAGCAATCTGCTCCAAGGTGGTGTTTCTGACTCTAGGAATAGGAAGGGCTGGGACTTGAGAAATTCTGTTTTCTTACCAGGGATTAAAAGCGTATGTTCAGGGCTTCCCTGGTGGCGCAGTGGTTGAGAGTCCGCCTGCCGATGCAGGGTTCACGGGTTCGTGCCCCGGTCCGGGAAGATCCCACATGCCGCGGAGCGGCTGGGCCCATGAGCCATGGCTGCTGAGCCTGCGCGTCCGGAGCCCGTGCTCCGCAACAGGAGAGGCCACAACACTGAAAGGCCCACGTACCGCAAAAAAAAAAAAAAAAAAAAGCGTATGTTCATATGTGATAAAGTTCTGCTTTACTGGGCACATCGTTATATTTACAAATGAAATAATATTAACTTTTTTTTTTTTTCTAATTGGGTTTATTGTACTTCTAGATGTTATATGCAGGGCTCTCCACTAGAAGCCAATCTGGAGACCGTGAGCAATGAAAGACTAGGTTCCTGCTCTTGAAAAGGCTTCCAATTTAGCCTGAAAGACAAAGCAGACACATGTGAGAAGATGAATGCAGTGTGGGACTTAATAACATTTCAGGACAACAATGACCTGCCTATCTGCACCTGCTTCCTAGGGTCATGCTGAAATCGAAATTAATTAGCGAAGGCAGAGGTGGTTGAATAAATGGGTGAATGCATGGCGGCCAATGAGGGTGGGGCACGGGAGACGTAAGAACCAATGGAATGCGTTGGAGGGTGTGGTCCTGGCTCTGGAGCAAGCCTTGGAAAACACAGACCCTCTGTGTGGGTGAGCTGGAGCTGCAGCTGTCTGTCACTCAGGGATCCCAGCTCTTGCCAGCTCCTGGAGCCCTTGAATTACCCGTCCATTCACAGAGCTCACAGGCAAGGGTGGATTGGTTCAATGTGTTACTTTTTTTGTTTTTTTTTCTTTTACATTCCACTTTTTGCCTTTCAATTGATAGAGCAGATGGAAATCTTGCGTCTCAATTATCCAGTGTCCATATGTGATCCGAGTACATCTGGAAGGAGATTTTTGAATACATCTGTTTTTTAAAAGTGAGAGTGACAACAGGCATGGAGTTGGGAAGGCTTTTTACCTTTTTTCCCTCCTGGCTGCCCCATCAATATAGCTTCCCAAGAGAAACAAAGAAATAAACTCTTACAACATTAAGTCACAGCAGGGACTACTTCTGCTGCATCCCTTTCATCTCCAAATAAACTTAGTTTATAAGGACTGGGAGGGCTACAGTGACCTTCTGCAATGCACATAAAACTCAGCATGAACACATACACGGGAAGAAACTTTTGCGCTGTGAATATACCCAGGAAGTTCAGAGAGGCATAAAAAAGTCGGGGCAGGAGCGAGAGATGATTACTTCGGAAGTGAATTGCAATTTTCCGTTTTTCAGGGAACATATTCGCTACAGTTTTCTCTTCCAGGATTGACTAGAGAGTGGCCTTTAGCCAGTTTTTTACTGTGATTGATTTGGCTGGCTGTGTTGCATTTGAAATGCCCATGACAATGCTGTCCTTTGGGTATTTTCATTCCCACTTCTCTTCTTGCAGCCTGAGCAGTTCAGAGCAATGTCACCACCCACTATAATTCAACCATTTACCACTTTTTTCTTCTGGCAATTAAAAAGTGTGCTAACCAAACCAGGACTCACTTACCAATTGAAGCATGTCTCTCCCCACCCCACTTTTCTGAAATTCCAGTTATAAGGCTAGAAGCAAGGGCTGAACGCTAACTCTTTTCCTGACTTTGCTGTTAAATCAGAGGATGATATTTGGACAAGGCAGGGACCTAGGACCATCTAAAATTGTGAGGGTGGCAAGTTTGTCTCTGGGCACTGCCCGTCCACTTTATAACTCTCTGCAGGCTCCTCATCTGCTAGTATCCTTGTTCCTCTAGTCAGGAGAGAGGGCATCTGATGCCTGTTTTCAGGCCAAGGGGTTAGAGACGCAATGAGCTAGCAATCTGGAGACTATTTGAATTTATTAAATAATGCCTGCAAAGGGCACAGCTTAACGGAAAAGCATGTTAATGGTGAGATTTCAGTCACAGTAGATCTTGGGTTGGGGAAAATATCTGGGGACAAGAAAATTTCTTGACACTGCAGAAGAGACATTATTTATTTACTTAGTTTCCTATGTATCTCCCTATCTCTCTAGATCTATCCACCTATCAATTATCTCTGTCTCTTTCTCTCTCCATCCATCTATCATCTTTGACCCTGAGAGTTTATTATTTATAACAACTAGATGCTATGCTCAGATATTTAAGAGCTTGAGATCTCTCTTCAGACCAGGTCAGAGGGCTCCCAAGACTTTCTGCATACAACACCTGTGGAGTTCTGACCTCTCCTCTCTGTGTGTAAGGAAGAGCCTGGTCACAAGCAAAGTATGGGTGGAGAAACATTTGCCGTTTGCACGTACGTTTTCTTTCCAACTCTTCTCTGCCCTAGGTTCTATTTGGAGGCACAAGGATGTGTCTCCAAATAGAGAGACACATCGTTTATTTGTGGCAAAATTAAAGTTACTCAGTGACACTATTAGATTATCAAAAGTTTTAAGCAGAAGCTGAATCCCAAAAGTGAAGCGGAGAAGCTTGCCGTTGCACAGAATCAGCAAAAGAGAGACTCAATGATTCAGTTTAATTCCTTAGAATCCTTTGAATTAATTTTTTTGTTTTTTTTTTTGCGGTACACGGGCCTCTCACTGTTGTGGCCTCTCCCGTTGCGGAGCACAGGCTCCGGACGCGCAGGCTCAGCGGCCATGGCTCACGGACCCAGCTGCTCCGCGGCATGTGGGATCTTCCCGGACCGGGGCACGAACCCGTGTCCCCTGCATCGGCAGGCAGACTCTCAACCACTGCGCCACCAGGGAAGCCCCTCTTTGAATTAATTTTAAGGGCAGTAAGACATTTTAATGAAGCTCAGTATTTAATTCCAGGTTGTTGCCCCAGTGACTGTGGGGTGGTCTCTTGAGTGGCGTGATGAAGGGGGTTGGTCTCTGGAGGTAAGAGCAATCTTTCTCCAGGGGTCTTCTTCCTAAATCACTAGATGATTTACCAAGGGTTTGATTGACAAGAATATCGCTTTCTCTTCTGTCTCTTTGGGACTCCCCTGTAAAGAGGATGGAAGGGCTGCTCCTTCACTCCCAACAGAGCATGCACTACACGTCCGAGGCTGCCCCAAGTGCTTTACCTACGTTAACTCGTTTAGTCATCGTAAAAACCCAGTGATGTAGGTACTATCATTAACCTGGCTTTATGAAGGAACTGAGGTACAGAGAGGTTAAGTTAAGAGGTTAAGACTTGCCCAGGGTCACACATTTTGCAAGCAGTAGAGCAAGCGTTTGAGCCCAGGTAGAGGTTTGACTATGAGGCCAGGCTGTTAACATTCTCTGCCTCTCATCTCACCCCCTTGCACGGATGTATGCTTCTCATCTATCTCTTATCCACCGTGTCCTCCACTGTGGCTATATCAACACTTGCCTCTTTCCCCATCACAACACCATGAACTTCCTGGGATTGGGAATTGCATCTTATATTTGTATCTGCGTTCCTTATCATGTGTCGCTGGCACAGAGCACAGTGGTTGAACAATACATGTTTCCTAACTTTATTACCAAACAACTTTAGAGCAGTTCCCTGGAGGAAGAGAATGCTGCCGTAGGCCCTGGGATCCCCTGCTCCAGTTGTCCTCAGCTCCAGGGCCTGGGCAGTGAGCTGGCCTTGGGTCCTTCCCACTAACCTCCACTGGGGAACCTGCTGGAATCTAGCTAGATAGCCTCCTGGGCTGTGGGCTTAAAGTTACCACAATGACTCAGGTGCAGATGAAATCAGAGAATCTGCGTGTTGAAAGAGATCCCTTTAGGTAAAGTCCCTCTAGGTAAATGACTGCAGGACAGGTGTTTTTTCTTCTGAAAGATCTCTAGGGGGGATGACGGCAGTATTTTCAGTCACTCATCACTGATATCTCCTTAGTTTTTATTCTTTAATAAAAATATTTCCTTCTTTCTTGTGAAAGAATGTGAGCTTTCATATAAACTTCAATCTAACATAGAAGAGTCAAATTAAAAATAACAGCAGCACTCATGCTTTGAAAGGAACAACAAGAATAGATGTTCCCAGGCACCTAGGATGTGCTAATTTAGCAGTTTTTTTTTTTTTCATGGATCTTGGCTCCAAAAAGTGAAATAAAGTTGCATAATTTTCCTCATAAGATAAAAGAAATCCTACAAAATTTTGATCAATGATACATTGCCTTTGGGACTAAATCCGCAGTGGAATTTATCCCCAAGGTCCTTTAAAAGGGGCATTTAGTCATTAGTGAGCATTGTATGTACATATGCATGACAGCGCTTGAGTGGAGGCCTCTTATTTCAGGCCTTTACCTGAGGCCTATCTTACCAGAGGCATTTCTGTGGGTGTTGGGAGATCTCTATTGTGCCAGCTGATCATTTGAGGTTATTCACAGCATGTGCACACATATGAATGATCACCCCGCTCATTACAAGAACCCTCTAGAAGTCGGTCAATACCACAAGTATGATTGTCCATGTGTTTCATGGCAAATTAGTATTGGACCTGGGACTTGGAGCCAGGGCTTCTACCATGAACTCCTCGCACTGTGATGTGTAAGTCCACGTTCTTGGCTTTCTCATGACCTAGGAGAACCTCGAGACCCTAGGAAATCATCGGGTTAACTTGTTCATTAGAGTGGCTGTCTCAATATCCAGTCCTTTGAGAATCAAATTACCTGGCAAATGGCGACAGCACTGATTCTTAGTATGATGGAAATTCCGCAAGGTTGATTAAAAGTGATTGGTCAGGGCTTCCCTGGTGGCGCAGTGGTTGGGAGTCTGCCTGCCGATGCAGGGGACACGGGTTCGTGCCCCGGTCCGGGAGGATCCCACATGCCGCAGAGCAGCTAAGCCCGTGAGCCATGGCCGCTGAGCCTGCGCGTCCGGAGCCTGTGCTCCGCAACGGGAGAGGCCACAACAGTGAGAGGCCCGCGTACCGCAAAAAAAAAAAAAAAAAAAAACAAAGTGATTGTGCAGAGTCACCATTCTGTTGAGAGAGTAACAAGTTTTAGATCCTCACAAAATCACCCTAAATGGCAAATGGATCTTATTTCCCATTATCTTTAAAGGGCCGCGGTGACTGTCTTCATCTGGGCTGAGGAAAGTCTGAGGCTGCATCTGAACTTGGCAGATAGGATTGGTGATGGGTGGTTGGCGGGCAGGAGGGATGGAGTGCCAGCATGTGCGTATGTATTATTCAAACCTGAGACAGTCGATGTTTACTTAAAAGAAAAAGATGCAGATGCTGCAAATGATGGCAAAAGTACATGGTTTAGTCCCAAAGGTCTGTACCATTTATTATGAAAAAATTGGGGGCAGGTATTAACAAAGACTTCATTCACCATGGAAACTTAGTATAATCTTGGTGAAACTTCTGACTGCAAATTTAGCTGCATCATTGGAACAAGCCCACCAGGATGAGTTTGCTGTAAAGTATACCCTTAAGTAGACTCATGAAATTACTCTGTGGGCAGGCTTTTTTATGAGAAATGTAGAGAAAATGTGCCAAATGCAACTATCTCAACTTTGTGCAATGGGAGGCTGAGGCATTCTTTTTTCCTTTTTAAAAAAATTTAATTTAATTTATTTTTTTTTGGCTGCGTTGGGTCTTTGTAATTGCGTGTGGGCTTTCTCTAGTTGCAGCGAGCGGGGGCTAATCTTCGTTGTGGTGTGAGGGCTTCTCATTGCGGTGGCGTCTCTTGATGCGGAGCATGGGCCCTAGAGGGCAGGGGCTTCAGTAGTTGTGGCATGTGGGCTCAGTCGTTGCGGCACACAGGCTCAGTAGTTGTGGCACATGGGCTCTAGAGTGCAGGGTCAGTAGTTGTGGCTCACGGGCTTAGTTGTCCCACGGCATGTGGGATCTTCCAGGATCAGGGATCGAACCCGTGTACCCTGCATTGGTAGGCAGATTCTTTTCTTTTTTTATGTCTTATTGGAGTATAATTGCTTTACAATGGTGTGTTAGTTTCTGTTGTGTAACAAAGTGAATCAGCTATATGTATACATATATCCCCATATCTCCTCCCTCTTGCGTCTCCCTCCCACCCTCCCTATCCCACCCCTCCAGGTGGTCACAAAGCACCGAGCTGATCTCCCTGTGCTATGCAGCTGCTTCCCACTAGCTATCTATTTTACATTTGGTAGTGTATATATGTCCATGCCACTCTCTCACTTTGTCCCAGCTTACCCTTCCCTCTCCCCGTGTCCTCAAGTCCATTCTCTACGTTTGCGTCTTTATTCCTGTCCTGCCCCTAGGTTCTTCAAAACCTTTTTTTTTTTTAGATTCCATATATTTATGTTAGCATATGGTATTTGTTTTTCTCTTTCTAACTTACTTCACTCTGTATGACAGTCTCTAGGTCCATCCACCTCACTACAGATAACTCAATTTCATTTCTTTTTATGGCTGAGTAATATTTCCATTGTATATATGTACCACATTGTCTTTATCCATTTATCTTTCGATGTACATTTAGGTTGTTTCCATGTCCTGGCCATTGTGAATAGTGCTGCAAAGAATATTGTGGTACGTGACTCTTTTTTTTTTTTTGTGGTACGCGGGCCTCTCACTGCTGTGGCCTCTCCTGATGTGGAGCACAGGCTCCGGACACGCAAGCTCAACGGCCATGGCTCATGGGCCCAGCTGCTCCATGGCATGTGGGATCTTCCCGGACTGGGGCACGAACCCGTGTCCCCTGCATCGGCAGGCAGACTCTCAACCACTGCGCCACCAGGGAACCCCACATGACTCTTTTTGAACTATGGTTTTCTCAGGGTATATGCCCAGTAGTGGGATTGCTTGGTCATATGGTAGTTCTATTTTTAGTTTTTTAAGGAACCTCCATACTGTTCTCCATAGTGGCTGTATCAATTTACATTCCCACCAACAGTGCAAGAGGCTTGCCTTTTCTCCACACCCTCTCCATGATTTATTGTTTGTAGATTTTTTGATGATGGCCATTCTGACCGGTGTGAGGTGAGACCTCATTGTAGTTTTGATTTGCATTTCTCTAACGATTAGTGATGTTGAGCATCCTTTCATGTGTTTGTTGGCAATCTGTACATCTTCTTTAGAGAAATGTCTGTTTAGGTCTTCTGCCCATTTTTGGATTGGGTTGTTTGTTTTTTGATATTGAGCTGCATGAGCTGCTTGTAAATTTTGGAGATTAATCCTTTGTCAGTTGCTTCATTTGCAAATATTTTCTCTCATGCTGAGGGTTGTCTTTTCATCTTGTTTATGGTTTCCTTTGCTGTGCAAAAGCTTTGAAGTTTCATTAGGTTCCATTCGTTTATTTTTATTTTTATTTTTATTTTTATTTCCATTTCTCTAGGAGGTGGGTCAAAAAGGATCTTGCTGTGATTTATGTCATAGTGTTCTGCCTGTGTTTTCCTCTAAAAGTTTAATAGTGTCTGGCCTTACATTTATTTATTTTAATTAATTAATTAATTAATTTTTGGCTGCTTTGGGTCTTTGTTGCTGCGCAGGCTTTCTTTTTAGTTGCAGCAAGCGGGGGCTACTCTTCATTGTGGAGAGCAGCCCTCTCACTAAGGTGGCTTCTCTTGTTGTGGAGCATGGGCTCTAGGTGCACAGGCTTCAGGAGTTGTGGCACATGGGCTCAGTAGTTGTGGCTTGCGGGCTCTAGAGCACAGGCTCAATAGTTGTGGCACCAGGGCACAGTTGCTCCGCAGCCTGTGGGATCCTCCTGGACCAGGGCTCGAACCCATGTCCCCTGCATTGGCAGGCGGATTCCCAACCACTGCGCCACCAGTGAAGCCCCTGGCCTTACATTTAGGTATTTAATCCATTTTGAGTTTTTTTTTGTGTATGGTGTTATGGAGTGTTCTGATTTCATTCGTTTACATGTAGCTGTCCTGTTTTCCCAGCACCACTTATTGAAGAGGCTGTCTTTTCTCCATTGTATACTCTTGCCTCCTTTATCAAAGATAAGGTGACCATATGTGTGTGGGTTTATCCCTGGGCTTTCTATCCTGTTCCATTGATCTATATTCTGTTTTTGTGCCAGTACCATACTGTCTGCATTACTGTAGCTTTGTAGTATAGTCTGAAGTCAGGGAGCATGATTCCTCGAGCGCCATTTTTCTTTCTAAAGATTGCTTGGCTATTTGGGGTCTTTTGTGTTTCCATACAGATTGTGAACTTTTTTGTTCTAGTTCTGTGAAAAATGCCATTGGTAGTTTGATAGGCATTGCAGTGAATCTATAGATTGCTTTGGGTAGTATAGTCATTTCCACAATGTTGATTCTTCTAATCCAAGAACATGGTATATCTCTCCATCTGTTTGTATTATCTTTAATTTCTTTCATCAGTGTCTTATAGTTTTCTGAGTACAGGTCTTTTGTCTCCTTAGGTAGGTTTATTCCTAGGTGTCTTATTCTTTTTGTTGCAATGGTAAATGGGAGTGTTTCCTTAATTTCTCTTTCAGATGTTTCATCATTAGTGTATAGAAATGAAACGGATTTCTGTGAATTGATTTTGTATCCTGCTGCTTTACCAAATTCATTGATTAGCTCTAGTAGTTTTCTGGTAGCATGTTTAGGATTCTCTATGTATAGTATCATGTCATGTGCAAACAGTGACAATTTTACTTCTTCTTTTCCTATTTGGATTCCTTTTATTTATTTTTCTTCTCTGATTGCTGTGGGTAAAACTTTCCAAACTATATTGAATAGTAGTGGGCAGAGTGGGCAACCTGGTCTTGTTCCTGATCTTAGTGGAAATGGTTTCAGTTTTTCACCATTGAGGACGATGTTGACTGTGAGTTTGAGATATATGGCCTTTATTATGTTGAGGTAAGTTCCCTCTATGCTTACTTTCTGGAGGGTTTTTATCATAAATGGGTGTTTAATTCTTTCAAAAGCTTCTTCTGCATCTATTGAGATGATCATATGGTTTTTCTCCTTCAATTTGTTAATATGGTGTATCATGTTGATTGATTTGTGTATATTGAAGAATCCTTGCATTCCTGGGATAAATCCCACTTGATCCTGGCATATGATCCTTTTAATGTGCTGTTGGATTCTGTTTGCTAGTATTTTGTTGAGGATTTTTGCATCTATGTTCATCAGTGATACCTACCTATATTTTCTTTTTTTTGCGACATCTTTGTCTGGTTTTGGTATCAGGGTGATGGTGGGCTTGTAGAATGAATTTGGGAGTGTTCCTTCCTCTGCTATATTTTGGAACAGTTTGAGAAGGATAAGTGTTATCCTTCTCTAAATGTTCGATAGAATTCGCCTGTGAAGCCATCTGATCTTGGGCTTTTGTTTGTTGGAAGATTTTTTTTTTCTCTGTTGTGTCATTTTATTTATTTATTTTTATTTTTATTTTTTTATTAGTTTCTGCTTTATAACAAAGTGAATCAGTCATACATATACATCTGTTCCCACATCCCTTCTCTCTTGCGTCTCCCTCCCTCCCAACTGACAAAGGATTAATCTCCAAAATTTATAAGCAGCTCATGCAGTTCAATAGCAAAAAAACAAACAACCCAATCCAAAAATGGGCAGAAGACTTAAATAGGCATTTCTCCAAAGAAGATATACAGACTGCCAACAAACACATGAAAGAATGCTCAACATCATTAATCATTAGAGAAATGCAAATCAAAACTACAATGAGATATCATCTCACACCAGTCAGAATGGCCATCATCAAGAAATCTAGAAACAATAAATGCTGGAGAGGGTGTGGAGAAAAGGGAACACTCTTGCACTGCTGGTGGGAATGTGAATTGGTACAGCCGCTATGGAGAACAGTATGTTGGAAGATTTTTAATCAAAGTTTCAATGTCAGTGCTTGTGATTGGTCTGTTTATATTTTCTATTAATTCCTGGTTCTGTCTCGGAAGGTTGTGCTTTTCTAAGAATTTGTCCTTTTCTTCCAGGCTGTCCATTTTATTGGCATATATTTGCTTGTAGTGGTCTCTCATGATCCTTTGTATTTCTGCAGTGTCAGTTGTTACTTCTCTGTTTTCATTTCTAATTCTACTGATTTGAGTCTTCTCCCTTTTTTTCTTGATGACTCTGGCTAGTGGTTTATTAATTTTGTTTATCTTCTCAAGGAGCCAGCTTTTAGTTTTATTGATCTTTGCTATTGTTTCCTTCATTTCTTTTTCATTTATTTCCAATCTGATGTTTATGATTTCTTTCCTTCTACTGATGTTGGGGTTTTTTTGTACTTCTTTCTCTAATTGCCTTAGGTGTAAGCTTAGGTTGTTTATTTGAGATGTTTCTTGTTTCTTGAGGTAAGATTGTATTGCTATAAACTTCCCTCTTAGAACTCCTTTTGCTGCATCCCATAGGTTTTGGGTTGGCATGTTTTCATTGTCATTTGTTTCTAGGTATTTTCTGATTTGCTCTTTGATTTCTTCAGTGATCGCTTGGTTATTTAGTAGCATCTTGTTTAGCCACCATGTGTTTTTATTTTTTTTCCAGATTTTTTCCTGTAATTGATACCTAGTCTTCTAGTGTTGTGGTCAGAAAAGATACTTGATATGATTTCAATTTTCTTAAATTTACCAAGGCTTGATTTGTGATCCGAGATATGATCTATCCTGGAGAATGTTCCATGAGCACTTGAGAAGAAAGTGTATTCTGTTGTTTTGGATGGAGTGTCCTATAAATATCAGTTAAGTCCATCTTGTTTAACGTGTCATTTAAAGCTTTTGTGTCCTTATTTATTTTCATTTTGGATGATCTGTTCATTGGTGAAAGTGGGGTGTTAAAGTCCCCTACTATGATTGTGTTACTGTCGATTTTCACTTTTATGGCTGTTAGCATTTGCCTTATGTATTGAGGTGCTCCTATGTTAGGTGCATAAATATTTACAATTGTTATATCTTCCTCTTGGATTGATCCCTTGTCCATTATGTAATGTCGTTCTTTGTCTCTTATATTAGTCTTTATTTTACATTTATTTTTTCTGATTTGAGAATTGCTACTCCAGCTTTTTTTGATTTCCATTTGCATGGAATATATTTTTCCATCGCATCATTTTCAGTCTGTATGTGTCCCTAGGTCTGAAATGGGTCTCTTGTAGACAGCATATATATGGGTCTTGTTTTTGTATCCTTTCACGCAGTCTATGTCTTTTGGTTGGAGCATTTAATCCATTTACATTTAAGGTAATTATCGATATGTATGTTCCTATTACCATTTTCTCAACTGTTTTGGGATAGTTTTTGTAGGTCTTTTCCTTCTCTTGTGTTTCCTGCCTGGAGAAGTTCCTTTAGCATTTGTTGTAAAGCTGGTTTGGTGGTTCTGAATTCTCTTAGCTTTTGCTCATCTGTAAAGGTTTTAATTTCTCCATCAAATCTGAATGAGATCCTTGCTGGGAGGAGTAATCTTGGTTGTAGGTTTTTCCCTTTCATCACTTTAAATATTTCCTGCCACTTCGTTCTGTCTTTCAGAGTGTCTGCTGAAAGATCAGCTATTACCTTATGGGGATTCCGTTGTATGTCATTTGTTGCTTTTCCCTTGCTGCATTTAATATGTTTTCTGTGTATTTAATTTTTGATAGTTTGATTAATATGTGTCTTGGCATGTTTCTCCTTGGATTTATCCTGTATGGGACTCTCTGAGCTTCCTGGACTTGATTGAATATTTCCTTTCCCATATTAGGGAAGTTTTCAACTATAATCTCTTCAAATATTTTCTCAGACCCTTTCTTTTCTCTTCTTCTTCTGGGACACCTATAATTCGAATATTGGTGAGCTTAATGTTGTCCCAGAAGCCTCTGAGACTGTCCTCGATTCTTTTCATTCTTTTTTTTTTATTCTGCTCTGTGGTAGTTATTTCCACTATTTTATCTTCCATGTCACTTATCCATTCTTCTGCCTCAGTTATTCTGCTATTGATTCCTTCTAGAGAATTTTTAATTTCATTTATTGTGTTGTTCATCACTGTTTATTTGCTGTCTAGTTCTTCTAGGTCCTTGTTAAACGTTTCTTGTATTTTCTCCATTCTGTTTCCAAGATTTTGGATCATCTCTACTATCATAACTCTGAATTCTTTTTCAGGTAGACTGCCTATTTCCTTTTCATTTGGTTTGGTCTGGTGGGTTTTTCCTTGCTGTTTCATTTGCTGTGTATTTCTCTTCTCATTTTGTTTAACTTATTGTGTTTGGGGTCTCCTTTTTGCAGGCTGCAGGTTCGTAGTTCCCCTTGTTTTTGTTTCTGCCCCCAGTGGATAAGGTTGGTTCAGTGGGTTGTGTAGGCTCCCTGGTAGAGGGTACTGGTGCCTGTGTTCTGGTGGATGAGGCTGGATCTTAGTCTTTCTGGTGGGTGGACTGAGTCCAGTGGTGTGTTTTGGGGTGTCTGTGAAATTATTATGATTTTAGGCAGCCTCTCTGCTAATGGGTGGGTTTGTGTTCCTCTCTTGCTAGTTGTTTGCATAGGGTGTCCAGGTCTGTAGCTTGCTGGTTGTTGAGTGGAGCTCGGTCTTTGCATTGAGATTTAGATCTCTGGGAGAGCTTTCACTGTTTGATATTACATGGGGCCGGGAGGTCTAGTGGACCAATGTCCTGAACTTGGCTCTCCCACCTCAGAGGGTCAGGCCTGACACCTTGCCGGAGAACCAAGACCCTGTTAGCCACACGGTTCAGAAGAAAAGGGAGAAAAACAAAGAGAGAAAGAGAGAAAGAAAGAAAGAAGGAAAGAAAGGGAGAGAGAAAGAATACAGTAAGTAAATAAATAAAGTTATTAAAATAAAAAAATTAAAAATAAAAAAGTAATTAAAAAAAGAAAAGAAAGAAGAGAGCAACCAAATGAAAAAATAAATCCACCAGTGATAACAAGCATTAAATACTATACAAAAAACAAAACAAAACAAAACAAAATCAGACAGACAGAACCCTAGGGCAAATTGTAAAAATAAAGCTATACAGACAAAATCACACAAAGAAGCATACACATACACACAAAAAGAGAAAAAGGAAAAACAAGAATATATATATATATATATATATATATATATATATATATATATATATATATATAATAAAGGAAGAGAGCAACCAAATCAATAAACAAATATACCAATGATAATAAACTCTAAATACTAAACTGAGATAAGCATAAAACCAGGAAGAAATTCGGTGCAGAATGCAAACCCCAAGTCTACAGTTGCTCCCAAAGTCCACCGCCTCATTTTTGTGATGATTCATTGTCTATTCAGGTATTCCACAGATGCAGGTACATCAGGTTGATTGTGTAGATTTTATCTGCTGCTCCTGAGGCTGCTGGGAGAGATTTCCCTTTCTATTCTTTGTTGGCACAGCTCCTGGGGTTCAGCTTTGGATTTGGACCCGTCTCTGCGTGTAGATCACCTGAGGGCGTCTGTTCTTTGCTGAGACAGGACGGGGTTAAAGGAGCCGCTGATTTGGGGGCTCTGGCTCACCCTGGCAGTGGCGGGCTGCACAGGCTCCAGGGAGGGGCGGTGTGGATAGTGACCTGTGCTCGCACACAGGCTTCTTGGTGGCTGCAGTAGCAGCCTTAGCGTTTCATGCCCGTCTGTGGTGTCTGCGCTGATAACCACGGCTCGCGCCCGTCTCTGGAGCTCATTTAGGCAGTGCTCTGAATCCCCTCTCCTCGTGCACTCTGAAACAATGCTCTCTTGCCTCTTTGGCAGCTCCAGACTTTTTCCTGGACTCCCTCCCGACCAGCCGTGGCGCACTAGCCCCTTTAGGCTGTGGTCATGCCGCCAACCCCCGTCCTCTCCCTGCGCTCCGACCGAAGCCCGAGCCTCAGCTCCCAGCCCCGCCCGCCCCGGCGACCAAGCAGACAAGCCTCTCGGGCTGGTGAGTACTGGTCGGCACCGATCCTCTGTGCGGGAATCTCTCCGCTTTGCCCTCCGCACCCCTGTTGCTGCGCTCTCCTCCGTGGCTCTGAAGCTCCCCACCTCTGCCACCTGCAGTCTCCGCCCGCAAAGGGGCTCCTAGTGTGTGGAAACCTTTCCTCCTTCACGGCTCCCTCCCAGTGGTGCAGGTCCCGTCCCTAACCTTTTGTCTCTGTTCATTCTTTTTTCTTTTGTCCTACCCAGGTACGTGGGGAGTTTCTTGCTTTTTGGGAGGTGTGAGGTCTTCTGCCAGCGTTCTGTAGGAGTTGTTCCGCGTGTAGATGTATTTCTGGTGTATCTGTGGGGAGGAAGGTGATCTCCGCGTCTTTCTCTTCTGCCATCTTGAAGGTCCCCGGTTCATGGCAGGCAGATTCTTAACCACTGTGCCACCAGGGAAGTTCCCTGTGGGACTCTTTAGGACAATAACTAGCTAACATGTTCAAGTGCTTCTGATAGTATCAGCTAACATTTTTTGAGACCTCCCTATGCACCTGACACTGTCCTAAGCACTTTGTGAGGCTTAAGGTATTTAGTCTTCACACCATCCTTATCAGGGATGACTATTGTCATCCCCACTTCACAGATGAAGAGGAGTCGTGATGAGGTTAATTACCTTGACCAAGGTTGCACAGTTGGTAAGTGGGAGAGCCAACGTTCAATCCTAGGAAGTCTAACATCATAGACTCTGTTAAGGGCCAAGTATAGGAAGAGAGGTCTTTGAAAGACTAATGTTATGGCAGGTGTTTGATGCCCACAGCCTCCTTCCCGCCAAGCATGTCTGATTTGGGGTGGGAATCACACAGTAGGTAAGTCTGGGGTGGGTGTCTTATAAGCCTGGCTCTCTAATCCTAGCGTTGAGAGCTACAGAGTCTGATACTATCTTATTTCTCTCTCTCTATTATATATATTATTTATCTCTTCCCATGACAAAGATGTCACAGAGACACTGATGCCTGCCTCACATCAGAAGTTTTGCAGTGACATGGAGCCGTGCATATTTAGGGGAGTTCCTGACCCACTTTCTCAAAGGAAACTGGAGTGTTGATCCCCAAAGAAGGGGGGAGGATGCTGCTAGTTGGGAAACAGCATGTGTCTGCCTCAGTATGTATCCATCTCACCCACTGGCAGTGGACCAGGGCAGTAGCTACCCATTAAATGAGTGAGGACATGGTCATATTTAGCCCTCTTTAGATCTGGGTTTGTTTTTGCCATGGAACCATCACTCCCTACTCTGATTTCAGCACTAAAATGTCAGACTGACCTTTCGTCCTTCCTATTCCAATGTCCACTGTCCCAGAGTGGCCCCTCATTAGCCTTTCTCAGGTTATTGCAATCACTTTGTATCTGCTTTCCCTGTATCCAGTGTCTGTACCTTCTAATTTGTCCAAAGCAGTATTCTAATAATTAGCTTTGATAGCACAGATCCTATGATGTTACCCCAGATAAAAAGTCTTCAAGAATTTCTCAACTTCTTTTGTATGGCTGTCAAGATTCTCTAAACTCTGACCCTTGCCTATTTATCTAATTTTCCTTCCAGCAACTCCTCTTGACACATTAGGGCCCTCAGTTAAATGTTTAATAACTCCACCTCCTTGCCTTTGCTCATACCATTTTCTCTACCTGGAATATTTCCCATTCTTCTCATAGCAATTCTACTCATCTTCTGAAGATTACCTCAAATACTAAGTCTCTGTGATGCCTTTGCAAATCAACTGCATTTACCTATATGCTGTTGCCTTGTTCTCAACTCCCTTTTATGTATGCATTGTTTCTATTTATTTCTTTGGATATTTAGGATTGCAGAAAGAGAAACTAATTCTAGTTAACTTAAACAAAAAGAGAATAAAAAAGAAAATTTGTATGTGGATGCAGACAGTCTCATAAGCCCAAGGGCAGGGGTAGAGCCGGCCAAATGGAAGGTACTAGGAATCAGGTCCACGGACTCTCTCTCTTCCCCTTATTTCTGTTTACCTTTGTATGTCTACCCCTTTCTCTCTCTTTCTCTGCAGATTGACTTTGTCTTCTTCTCTATTGTACAAGGTAGAAAATGCCTACCCTTCCAGATACAGAGTCTGACGTGATTTTCAGTCTAATTCTTAATTCCCAGGAGAGTCATATAATTGGCCTATCTTGAGGAAGATGTCAGCCATGGGTCCAGTGGGCCATGGCTAACGAGTGGCATTACCATACAAACATGGCTGTTGGGGTCCATCAGGGGGAATGGGGGTGAGCTTCCAAAGAACTGGGACATCAGGCCAACGGAATGGATAGATAATTCCAAAAAGTTTCTACTATAATCTCCACTAGTGTGTGAGGACCTCAAGAATACACATTATACTCTCTTCTTTATTTGTTTCATTTTCTCCAAACTCTCATTTTCCCAAGGTTTAAATATGGCTAGTCTTAGAGTTGTACTCAATAAAATAAGGCAATTTTGTTAAGGATGATACATATAGAAGAGTAACAAGTTGTTAGATGTTACTGCTACTCTTGTCTCAGATTTTTGGTGATGATTCCAAAGGTTGAGAACAAATTGACTGGTGCCAAGTATCTATACTCATCAGGCGGGCAGTGTGCTGGACAGGACCCTGGCAGAGCATGTGAAGAGATGGTGAACTGGTCTGTCCTCATTAGCCCATCTTCCACATCCAGCATAAACAGCGGAGGAGAGATTGAAGCATTGAAAGAAGAGAATTCTTTGGAGGAAGCTGAGAGGGTTCTAAGCATTTCTTCCACCTTCATCAGGACGCTTCATTGATTTTAAGCCAAATGAAGGGGTGTTTCAAGAGAGTATTCAGAAAGACTGGCTGCGTTCCTTAGAGTTTGAGAGACTCTGAGACTGATATCTGATTCTGGCTTAAAGTGAAGGAAGGCAGGTAGCTGAGGCTGTGACTGGCCAACAGCCCTGGGACAGCAGAATCCAGAAAGAGATGGCTGTGTGAAGAGTGACTGACTTCTGCTGACAGCGGGATAAAGGAGGTAGATGTGGGCTTATAGAAGGGAGATGGCTTGGGTGCCTCTCTTTGGGTTCCTGCCTAGGAAGATATGGAGGGCTGATGTAACCCTTACTGAGAGGTGAATCCCTGGAGACAGAAGTGGGAGTCAGAAGTACTTAGCCAAAGGAGAAGCATTACACGAGGCAACACAACCAGAGTCAAAAGTTGAAAATCCCCAGAAACTAGCAAAAGTACATCAGAAGAGGAAGAGTCCACTTTGGACGTGTGCAGTGGCAGGAGGCCACCACGTCCAGATCTCAGCTCTGCTGGCAGCTACTGAGTGGCAGTGGAGACGGGGCAGAGAGGAGAGGGGGATGGAGAAGGTGACCACTGCTTCTCCTCCCCTGCAGGTTTCCGAGCCTGAGGCAGGTGTCACATGGGGGACAGAGGAAGGTTTACTTAAATAAAAGTTTGGCTATTACATTGCCCAGTGTTACAGATGTGTGTCTATAAGCTTGGCCTGGACTACTATTCTGCTAATATTAGTTTCCATTGGACGCTTTTATATCTAAAAGTGGCCAAAGCAAAGGGAACCTGCCCAAAATTTTATCAAAAGGGGTAGTAAGGAATGACGGTGCTAACTCAAACTTCTGGGGAAAGGTGAGAAAAACAAAATCAGTTTTTGCTTGCTTCCTATTAAGTCTAGTCGATTCAATGAAACATGACTGACACTCAGAAGGAGAGATCTCTGTGGGCAGGGATGATCTGAAAAAGTATCACACAATAGGAAGAACTGGCACCATGTCTTAAAAGGATGGGGTGGATGCGGCCTGACCTTGTTCTTTCCTGTGAAACGTTTATTACAAAAACTCATTTCCTGTGCTCATTGGTTCTTGGAACCTCTGATGATTCTGACACGGCTCAAATTGACTTGGAGTAAATGAACTGTACAAATCTTACGCTATTTACTGACCACTGGACAGAGAGCTTAGCCTGACAGAGACTTAGCAGTGAGAGTCACAATGTCACTTGAAAGGCTCAGCCTGCATTCCGAAGTGTCTTGTGAAAAGGCAATGCTTGGGAAAACTCTAGGGATAGGGCAACACCCAAGGCAACATATCTTTATTGAGTCACTTGATATCAATTCCAAATATCCACATTATTTGAATTAAGATATCTCAGATTTGGTCGGTATAACACACGTCACTTAAGGAGACTGATAGAGAACATTTCTTCCAAAGTGTTCTCACATCTGATCTCATAAGGTCTGTGAGAGAGGGAAGGATGAGGATTGGTTTTCTGTTTTTATAAGGAAATTGCATGACTTGTTCATATTGACACTGCAATATGTCATAGCCCACAGTATGAATTTCATTATACTGGAAGTTCTTTTTCTAGAAAGGCATGTCTGATCTCTACCCCTACTGGGATAAAGTTCGCCAGAAGGAAGAGTGAGCCAGTTCTCATCTATATCCATCATAACATGTGGTAAACTGCAAAAATGGTCACAAATTATTCCCCTCTCTCTATCCATGTCCTTTGCTAGTGCCGCCCTACATTGGCTCTGGCCTTGAGACTACCTTTGGCCAATAAAACTTAAGCAAGTACCACATAAGCAGAAGTTTAAAAAGCACTTGTATATTGGGACTTTTTCCTTGCTGTGCTTGGAACCTTGAGACCACCATGTGAATGAGCCCATGGGAGCTGTTATGGCATAAATTGTACGCCCCTCCCCCTGTTCATATGTCGAAGTCCTAACCTCCAATATTTCAGAATATGACTCTGTTTGGAGATAGAGCCTTTAAAGAAGTAGTTAAGGCTAAATGCAGTCAGTAGGGTGGGCTCTAATTCAATATTACTTGTGTCCCTATAAGAAGAGTAGATTAGGACACAGACACACACAGAGGGAAGACCATGTGAAGACACAAGGAGAAGATGGCCATCTATGAGCTGAGGAGAGAGACCCTCAGAAGACATCAACCCTGCTGACACTTTGAGCTGGAACTTCTAGCCTCCAGAAATGTGAGGAGATAGATTTCTGTTGTTTTAGCCCCCCAGTCTGTGGTATCTTGTTATGGCGGCCCTAGAACACTAATGCACTAGCTTAGTGGAGGATGAAAGGTCATGTGGAAGAGAACTGAGGCGCTCCATTCAAAAACTGGCCAACTTCCAGACGTGTGAGAAAGGCCATCCTAGATCACCCAGCTTCCAGCTGACTGTAGGTATATGAGAAAGCCCAGCAGAGATAGACTACTAGGGTTGGCAAGAGAAGGCATTCCTTTCTGTCATGGGAAGGTTTGCTGCGCTCATGGTAATTTTGTGCTCCAGGGAAGGAACATGGCTCCCTGTTGCATCCCCTTTTTATAGGTAACTGAGTCACTTTGTCAGTGGAGGGAAAGATAGTCTCCTTGGATGCTGGCTAGTCTAGAAAGAGGTGCCAGCCTTTCTTTTAGGATGTATTCTAGAAAGCTAGCTGCCAAGCACCAGGTGACCTCGGGCTCATGGGAACTTGTTGCTCCTTGGGCCAGGAGCACTACTGCTATAGGAAACTGAATCTCAGTGTAGGCCTCCCCATCAGGAGAGGAGTCCACACTGGCTCCTTGTCTGGGAAGACCCAGAGTAAACTCCAAGGATCGTTTTTAGATAATCCTTGTCATACCACACTTTGTCTGTGGAAACCCAAACAAAATCAAAGGGAAAAGAGGAACAGGCTACATTTTAGATTCTCATTGGGTTTTCCATCATCAAAAGGCAAGTTCTTGTTTTCCTGGTTAACAGATGGGAGAACCAGAGATAATGTCATGGAACTGAGCCACCCCCCTTACAAAGGTGACTGATTTTTCCCATTAGTACCATAGATTTGCCCTGAGCCATTTACTGATTCTCACTAAATTTCCCTACTGTTCAGAATACATTTTCTTAAATGGTTGGTTGGATTTATTGGTGCCGTCAGTGGCTGGAGAGTAGAGGGAAGTGAACTGACTCATAAGGAGATCGTGTTAGATCACCTCGAGCGTACTGACATCTTTCAACAAACTGTAGTAACTCACCTCTGTGGGACTCTCCCAATGTCCACATGGATTGTCGAGTCTGAAGTTTAGTTTTTAAATTGCCCTTTCACTTTTAGCCTCAGACTTAGAAAAAAAACGACTCTTTTGGACTATTTCTGCTGAAAAAATCAGCTCAATAACAAAAGAATTGGATATTATCTCATAGGAGCCGACTGTGTCTCTTCCCCCTCCCTTCCTTCCCTGACTTCTGTATATTTATTTTATTTTATTATTATTTCTTAAATTAATTAATTAATTTATTTTTGGCTGCGTTGGGTCTTTGTTGCCGCGCGCGGGCTTTCTCTGGTTGTGGTGAGCAGGGGCTACTCTTCGTCGCGGTGCATGGGCTTCTCCTTGCAGTGGCTTCTCTTGTTACGGAGCACAGGCTCTAAGCGCACGGGCTTCAGTAGTTGTGGCTTGTGGGCTCTAGAGCGCAGGCTCAGTAGTTGTGGCACATGGGCCTAGTTGCTCCGCGGGATGTAGGATCTTCCCGGACCAGGGCTTGAACCTGTGTCCCCTGCATTGGCAGGCGGATTCTTAACCACTGCGCCACCAGGGAAGTCCCACTTCTGTATATTTTAAAGCACCATAGGATCAATAAGTAATTCTTACACTTCAAGAGCAGCTCTTCATATAGGTTTCATTCTGATTATCTGCTGGAAACTACCAACATTTTTCAATTTCAGTGGGTGTCTTTTGAAACCTGCTTAAAGATAATCTGTCTGGACCCTTTGATTTGGAAAAATGGAAAAGGGAAAGAGAAGTGACTAGGTTTTCAGAAGTTTTTGAGATCAAAGGATTTGGTTAATCCTTTACGCTGTTTGCTGTAACTTTATAAATTCGGGTCTGCAAGCTTAGTCTCCGTAAGTCGATACTCTGCCACTGTGTGGTGTTCCCAGGGGTATAGTCTCAGGAAGCCCACAGGTTTCCTTAGTTTCGGTTAAATTCAGTGGTTCTCACCCTGGGCTGCATGTTAGAATCACCTGGGGAACTTTAAAATTTACAGAAGCCCATAGCCCGTCCTTAGAGTAAGGAAATTGTATTTTCTGGGGGTAGGACCTGGGAGTCAGCATTTTAAAGTCTCCAGATTATGATATGCAGTCAGGATTGAAAACTGTTGAGGCAACTGAATCAGAGAAAATAGAAAATGTGATCACACCTAATTATTCTTTTAAAAATAAACAAAGGTATTGAAGTCAGCTATTAAGATACTAGTCTAAACATTCTCCTCAAATAAGATGTAAAAATTAAATTATATTGTAAACTTTAAAGCAATATAAAGACCTATGCATAATTAGGTACCATTTTAACAGAACTATCTATGGTTTCCAACTCTCGCTTGATCTTTTCTTCTGTAAAATTTTATGGTTTTTCCCTCTGCCTTCCTCAGGTTTGAGCAGGTATTGTTCACTTAGAATCTTTCCGCTTATAGTCAAACATAATCCGTCTCTGTGAATGTGTCCCTATATTTAAGATCTCCCAGCGAGCTTGTGTCTGCAGGGAGAGCTTTTTTCTGCCACATGGTCAACTGAACCTCTTATCAGATGATGTTAATTAAAGCCGAGCTATTGGAGGCGTGGTCTGTGGGCCAGGGGCAGCACCACACCTGGGAGCTGTGTTAAAAATGCAGAGATCCAGACCCCACTCCAGATCCTGCTGAATCGGAATCTGCAATCTAACGAACTTCTACATAATCCTTCTGCACATTATGTTTGGAAAGCACTGAACTAAAGAAACTCTTTTACTCTTTTTGCATGTGCTTTTACCTCTGGCTTTTACCTGTCTTTCCAATGCAGGCATAATGAGAAAAAGAAAGATTTCTATTAAAAACGTCCATGTATATGTATGATTCATACTTTTCTCTTTGAATTAAAATGGATTTTCATGTATGGGAAAAGAATTTGAAAAAGAAAAGATATATGTATATGTATAAATGAATCACTTTGCTGTGCACCTGAAACGAACACAACATTATAAATCAACTATCATATAAACTAAAATTTTAAAAAATTGTATATCTACCATCAATCTTCTTGGCTATATTTTTATAAATTTATTTTTATGAATAAGTGTAAAAAATTGATTTTCAGAGCTTGATGATCACTTTTCTAAATGTTAATTGCTTGCTCATTAAAAGTCGCATCATTTCCAGGTGATATACTAATTAAGCTTTGCTAGTGACAACCAAAACTGAACTGTGACTTGATTGATACAAGTTGTTTTAATCAAGATTAGAGGATCTATTTTGGGTATGCTGCTTTAAGGAAAAGTACCTTGGATCCAGAGTCAAGCTGTGTTCCTTCATAATGCTGCCCTTTGCTTCCCAGCATCAGGTACAGTTGCAGCCATCTGTCCACCTGAATTTTCTCATTTGGTAAACAGAATGTTGACCTGCAATTCCTTTTGTCTTACTAAGTTTCCTCCTTACCTTCCCTAGCTTCCCTAGTTTGATTACGTGCTTCGAGCATTTGGTTGATCTGTCAAAGTTGGACATCAGGAGGTCCAAGATGTCCAGTAAAAGCTAGAAATCATTGATTTTTTTCATACTGACAGCTCAAGAGAAAGATGATATAAAGCTTATGACAATAAGCATCTCAGAATTGAGATGAAGGCCCCATTGACTATGTAACCCTCCTGGTTCTCCAGTTAGCACCCCTGCTTATCACAGGGATGGTTGTTACAGTAATGAGAGGGGTGTTGGGACCACAAGGGGACAGTGAAATGTGATGACTGTCCCAGGGTTTTGTCATTGGATGTCTTTTTTCCTCTTTCTGCACCCACTCTCCCTCCAGCGAATGGCTTTAAATACTATTCAGATGCTGACGATTCCTAAAATTATATTTCCAGTTCAGACTTCTTGCAGAAGTCTAGACTCTTGGATGTCCAAAAGGCATTTCAACTGTCACAAGTCCAAAATCAAACTTGTAATCCTGTCTGCAAACCTGCAGCTCTGTTTCTCCAGTTGCTCAGTCCAAAACGGAGGAGTCCCCTTTGACTTTTCCCTCCTGCGCACATCCACTTCATCAGTGAGTCCTGAAGACTTTTTCTTCAAAATATACCCCAAGTCCCACCATTTCTCACAAGCCCCTTTCCCATCACTGCTGCCTGGTGCCGACCATCATTTCCCTCCTGGATTGGGTTATCCCCTCCCTACTACCCGTGTCATCTTCCATTCTGTCTACAATATAGAGCCAGGGGATCCTTTTGAGAAGTCAGACCAAGCCAGCTCTCTGCTCAAACACCACAAAGCCCTCGTCTCACTCAGTAAAAACAAAAGTCAAGGTCCCAGATAACCTCCTGAACTTCTCTCCAGCTACCCTTTCCCTGGCTCACTCTGTGGCAGGCTGGGTTTTCCAGAAGCAGACACTGGAGACAGAGTTGGTCTGGCTATTTATTAGGGCTTAACACCTGGGGAAAGAAGTGAGCTGAAGTAGGGTGGGGAAAAGAGAGAGAAGTCAAAATGGGAAGCAGCCCAGCAAAGCTGCAGGGAACACTTCAAGGAGGTTGGGAGAATACATGGCCTGCTGGAGGTGCCTCTCATGAGGCCCAGATAGCTGCACCTTTATACCTGCCTCATCAGCCATTGGATGAGTACTGCCATGAGAAGGGACCTGGTGCAAGGTTGCTCTCTGTAGCTGAGGCACACCTTGAAGGAGCTGACGACTAGAGGCTGTCTGCTGGTCCCCTGCGCAGTGCGTGTCCATGTCCATAGCATACTTCCTCAGCCACGTTAGCTTCCTTAACTAAATCCAGCCCACTCTGCCCCATGGCCTTTGCACCTGCGGGAAGGCACTTTCACTATATACTTTTCATATATCTTGCTCCCTCATCTCCTTCAGGCTTCTGCTTAAATGTCACTTTCTGAATGAGGTCTTCCTTCCCCAGTCATTCTATTATAGATTAAAAATGTTAACCCTTTACTTTTCTCCACAGAATGTATCACTATTTGATATACTATATATTTAATCCCTGACTTGTTATTGTTTGTTTCTCCAGGTAAAATGTAAACCCCATGAAGGTCCTGTCACATAGTAGGTGCTCAAAAAAGATTTGCTTATTGAATGAGTGAAAAGAAGATTTTGTTTATATGGGCTTGGATCACAGTGTATCTCCTTGTGTTGCTAGGATCTAAAAACAACCTTAATCTCATGATATCAGTAAACTCTTTTGGAACCACATTTAGTAAAGGAGGTTTTTGGTATTGATTCTGAGACAGGAGGGAAGGGAGCAGGGCACAACCTTTAAAAAAATGACAGAGCCATGGAGGATATGGCAAAAACTAGTTAGAATCCATTAGGCCCATGATGGCGGAAGATCTGACTTCCAGTGGACCTTGAGCCTCATTATATGCTCATTGTAATACAGTTAGCTAAGTGACACACCCACAGGCGCCATGAGGCCAACCATAAAGAGCCAAAAAGTGGGTGGTGCCCCAATTCCTGGAAATCTCCGCCCCTTCTCCAGAATCCTTGGAATAATCCTTCCATTCATTAGCCCATGAAATTACCCAGCCCATAAAAACTAACGGCCCCCAACACCTCTCACCTGAGAAGGCCCACACTCTGGGGAGTGTGTTTCTCCCAAGGTCACTCTTGACCATGGATATCGTGTATCTCTGCTTTCACTTTACTATGGCTTGCTCTTGAATTCTTTCCTGTGAGAAGCCAAGGACCCTCCCTTGGTGGCCCACCCCAGGGACTCACCCAAGACCTGGGACATGACCATCCTCTTGGGCCCCATTTTCCTGCAACATCTTTACAAAGGATGTTAATAAATCTACTTCTTGCCTATCACTGTGCCTCTCGCTGAATTTCTTCTGCGCTGAGACATAAAGAAGCTGAGCTCCATTAAGTCCTGAGACCAGGTGTGTGGTTTCAACTGGGAGACTGTGGATTCGAGTCCCCTCCTAAGCCAGAGATTGTGGCTCCGCCTCCCATCTGAGGTGCGATTGGGTTCAAGTCCCAGTCTGAGGTGTGTGTTTTCAATTCCATGAATTTAGATCTGATCAGATTTAGAATTCATGATAATTTGAGGTGTTTATATTTTTCCCTACAAAATAATGTGTCCAAGATAACAAATAACGTAGAATTACGTTTAAAGAGATTAATGTTTAAATTCAAAGAAAATAGGTGTTCTAGAAGTACTTATTTATATATCCACTTTGATACGTTGATTAAAAATCATTCTTTTTTATTAATTAAAGAAAATTCTCCAACTCTGCTTGGTAAATAATCTGGGAAGCAGTCCGTGGATCTCATTGATGTTTCTATAATTGCTGGAAAAAAATAGAAGTGTGTTTAAAATTCTTTTTTTTTTTTTTTTTTTTTTTTTTTGCGGTACGCGGGACTCTCACTGTTGTGGCCTCTCCCGTTGCGGAGCACAGGCTCCGGACGCGCAGGCTCAGCGGCCATGGCTCACGGGCCCAGCCGCTCCGCGGCATGTGGGATCTTCCCGGACCGGGGCACGAACCCGTGTGCCCTGCATCGGCAGGCGGACTCTCAACCACTGCGCCACCAGGGAAGCCCTAAAATTCTTTAATTTATATTTTTCCTTAATCCTCTTTTCATAATTAGTTCTTCTGCTTCTTTGTTGTTTTACTAAACTTAATGTTTCATGGGGAGGGGGTGACTCCTGTCTGCAGAGTTAAGAATGGGCTGAGGTCCATTTGGTTTGGTGTTACATGCTCTTTGCAGCATTGTTGTTGGATTTTTTGTGTCTATTTTTGTTGTTGTTGTTGCACTTGTTAGAAACTGGGAAAATAATCAGCAGCTTTAATGAAAAAGTGATTTATTTTATTTATTTATTTTTTTTTGTGGTATGCGGGCCTCTCACTGTTGTGGCCTCTCCCGTTGCGGAGCACAGGCTCCGGACGCGCAGGCTCAACAGCCATGGCTCACGGGCCCAGCCGCTCCGCGGCATGTGGGATCCTCCCAGACCGGGGCACGAACCCGTGTCCCCTGCATCGGCAGGCGGACTCTCAACCACTGCGCCACCAGGGAAGCCCGAAAAAGTGATTTAAAGACTCCTTTCAATGTGCCTCTGATTTCCACCTCCACTTCGTGCTTTACCCCTTATCATCTACATTCCTTTATGCTGCTTTCTCCTTAAACTATCCAAACCATTTTGCTGGATAACCAAAGTCACTCTCCCAAGGGAAAAAAAATACAAATCCAAATGTATGAAAACTGCCCACCTGATGGTCACCTCCAGCTCTGATTGCCAAGGAGATTCAGCATCTCTTCTCTTGTCTTCTCTCTCCATTGATAACCCTGGTGTTTCCAGCATGCCTTTTTCTATGAATTTCACCAAGATCTCTTAAATGTTACTCTCTTAAGATCTCCTAATTGTTCCAATGCTAGCTACCTATTCATAATTGAAAAGAGAAACAGATAATTTTGGAAGAATCCAGTGCTTTTCAACACCACCTCAAAAACCAGAAAACATGAGATGTTTGGAAAGGGGACCACACACCTGAAACCTGCCCATGGCTCTGCAGAGCACATCCATTGGGATAATTCTTATAATAACCTTTAAGTCTCAATTGACAGTAATTTATATATATTTTTGAAAGTCTGAGAAAGAAGAAGAAACTGACCGTGTGTTCACACCGTATGTCTCTTAAGAGTCTTGCTCATTCTTGTCTTCCTGTATTTACATAGTGCCTGGCACATAAAGGCAGATAATAATGATGTAACACCAAGATGGAAGATCAACACAAGAATCACAATCTTCATTTTATGTAATTGTTAAATATCTTTAACATCATGTTATATAAAAATACTCAGAATTCAGAAAATACAAAATATCTTTAAAACCAAATATGTAATGGTTTCAAATATGAAAATATGTAAACATATTATAAAACATAAAGTATAAATACAATAAATGTAAATAATAAACATTTCCATTCTAATTTATTAGCAGATAAAATGAATGCAATGAAGTTGTATTGAAAAGGAACCAGAATTAGTATTAAAAAGGAAACAAAAATACATAAGAAGTAAGAAAATTTAATTTTATAGTTAAAAATTAAATGATTAAAATATTTTAAAAAAGTAACAGCTTATAAAAAGAAGTGTAATCATTGTGTCATCACTGAGTCATTGACAAGTGAGTTTTTTGCAGAATTTTCCAGCTGATGAATGGCCCTTTTGACACTCCAGTGGGTGGGAGAGTGGAGAGGAAATAGTTATAAGCTAACTCCGGATATTTTCTTCTGATTCTTCATCTTCAAAGAATTTCTTCCCTTCATTAAACATGTTGATATCTTTTTTGAATTTTTCTTGTTTAGGAAATATACTCTTTTTAATTTCTACCAAGCTTAAGTTTGTTTCAAAGAAGGCTATGCTGGCTTTTCCTTCTTTTATTTATTTCATCATGTTCAGAGGAGATTCCACTTCAGTTTCCACTTACATTTTAAAAATGTATCCATTTTTTAAATTAATTTTTTTATTGGAGTATAGTTGATTTACAATGTCGTGCTAGTTTCTGCTTACAGCTTAGTGAATCAGTTTTACATATACATATATCCACTCTTTTTTAGATTCTTTTCCCATATAGGTCATTACAGAGTACTGAGTAGAGTTCCCTGTGCTATACAGTAGGTTCTTGTTAGTTATCTAATTTATACATAATAGTGTGTATATGTCAATCTCAATCTCCCAAATTATCCCTCCTCCCCCTTTCCCCCCCTGGCAACCATAAGTTTGTTCTTTACATCCATGACTCTGTTTCTGTTCTGTAAATAAGCTCATTTGTACCATTTTTTTAGACGCCACATATAAGCAACATCATATGATATTTGTCTTTCTCTGTCTTACTTTACTCAGTATGACAATCTCTAGGTCCATCCATGTTGCTGCAGATGGCATTATTTCATTCTTTTTTATGGCCGAGTAATATTCCATTGTATATATGTACCAGATCTTCTTTATCCATTCCTCTGTCAATGGACATTTAGGTTGTTTCATGCCTTGGCTATTGTGAATAGTGCTGCCATGAATGTAGAGGTGCATGTAGCTTTCCAAATTATAGTTTTCTCAGATATATGCCCAGGAGTGGGATTGCTGGATCATACGGTAGCTCTATTTTTAGTTTTTTAAGGAACCTCCATACTGTTCTCCATAATGGTTGTATCAATTTACATTCCCGCCAACAGTGTAGGAGGGTTCCCTTTTCTCCACACCCTCTCCAGCATTTACTGTTTGTTTGTAGATTTTTTGATGATGGCCATCCTGACCAGTGTAAGGTGATAACTCATTGTAGTTTTGATCTGCATTTCTCTAATAATTGGTGATGTTGAGCATTTTTTCATGTGCCTCTTGGCCATCTGTATGTATTCTTTGGAGAAATGTCTATTTAGATCTTCCACCAATTTTCTGATTGGGTCATTTTAACACCATCATGTACATATTCCATTAACGTAGCAAGTCTTTGGTCCAGGGTGGGACTTTTTGCAATAGAACTTTTGCTTTGCTTACTGTCATCTTCTTCTACTTACAGAGGGAAAGAAAAATGCTTTCTAAATTATTCAAATTAAAAATTTAATGACCTATATCACTTTCCAGATATATTTCAGATTAATTTTTTAATTAAAAAAATTAAAGTTTTTGGCATGTCACCAATAAAACACTGTTATTTTGTCTATTAAAGATAGCACAGAACCCCAGAATGCTAGACACCAACCACAATCCTTAGTCAGTACCTATTGTTGAGTGAATCTGGTAAGTGCTTAACCATTAGTCTGGTACTTTAATCCTCATATAATGTCACTTCCATCTCACAAAGAGAAAAAGAGAGGGTCCGAGAAATTATGGAACTTGCCTAGGGTCATGCCGCCAGAAACTGGTGTGCTTGACATTCCAACCGAGCTCAGTCTTCTGGCTCTTAGGACTCTTTTTCCTCCACAGTGAATGTGACCCTGCATTAAGTTCCACTGCCTGTAAGGACAGGTGTCCACAGCGAATAGATGACATCATCTTACCAGGAAGCAATCACAAACACTTGGGGTGGGGAGTGGGCTTCAGATGGGCTGTCACTTTGGTGAGGAAGAAAAAAAAATCTCTGGGCTCCACATTATTTTATTTTTAAGCTACCTACCTGGATGATTTGAGCCGTGCTGGGAAAATTCCTCTGTCCAAATCTAAAGCCCTATATTTGGGTGCAATGGAGTTTGCGATCCCAGTCACTGGGTTCAGTTCAACGTTGTCTTCTCTTAAGAATGTTTTTTTTTTTTTTTTAAATCTTAACTTTTCTGCAAGGATAATCATGCTAAAGTCTCTAATGTCTTTCTCTGAAGGATTTTTTTCCAGATTGTTTTCCTCTGTTTTAAGGGAGAAGCGGAGGCAACCGGGTGTAGGATTCTGGGAGGAAAGACTTAAATGAAGTGTGGAAATGACCATGGAAAGAAACAAGTGAGAGCACCAAGGGGGGACCTGTCTCCCCAACTTGCCAAGGGCTAGTGCTGCCTTTTGGGGAACACTCAGAATGCTCCAATGGCTGGGACTTCATTTGATCTATTCCTGAGGAGTTTTCTTAACAATGATACCCATTTTATAGATGAAGAAACTGATGCTTAGAGAACCCAAGTGATTTTCTCAAGTTCACATAGTAACTCTGTGGAACACTCTGAAGCAAAACCCGGATTATTAATTGTCTGTTTCAGGACTCTCTTTGTGATAACACCCTATTCTTCATTATGCTTAGTTTATGTGAAGGGATTTTAAGGATCGATGTAATCAATGGCTTCGATAGATAGGAAAAGACAAAACCCTGAATCAGAATCTTTAAGAATCAGGAAAAATGATTTTAACATATTCAGATTTGAAATCCAGCATTGGAAACAGAGGTCAGTCATCCAGTCCATCTCACAGGCAATGTGTAATCACATCTAGGTCATCACGGACATAGAGCTATTTTCTTATGGTTTCAGCACAGCCAGGGATGGGCAGCCTATTCCTTTTTTGGACAGCTGGAATTATCATAACTAATTTTTTCATCCTGAGTTGAAAACTGTCTTCTCATAAATTCTTCCAAAGACCCCATTTCTTCTCTGCAGTTGGTAACCACACTAAATTAATTTTCAACCCAGCCCTTTAACTATTAACAGAGAGTTACCAGGTCTTCTCTTTTCTAGGTTGAAGGTCCCAAGTGCCTTTGGTTGTCTCTCAATTGGATATTCTCTCAGCTTGGTCACCTCTAACAGTTTTCCACACTCCAGTTTTCATACTCCAGTTTTCAATATTCTGCTTATAGAGTGGAGCTCAGAACTGAAGGTAAAGACAGTAGTTCAAATGTCATCCTTACTAGACTGCAGAGGAGCCACATCAATAGTGCTTGCCTCCTGTTCACGGAGGATCTCTTCTTCTGTGCGTTGGAGCCTTTGTTTTGTACCACACGAACAGAGGTCTCCTTCAGGGTACCCATAAAACATCAGATCTGAAGGCTCCAGGACACAGCTCCGAGGCTCATCTTTCTCTGCCCTGATTCTTATTGATCAGTTTCCTCCACTGGGTCACCTAACGATGCTGCTGATGGTGCCCATTTGAGAAAACTAAGGAGCCTGCCAAGGGTGCCCTTGCCGATTTTCAAGAAGCAGTGGTCTTGAAAGCACTAGGGCTGGGCTATGTGTTCAGGTGAAAAGAGGAAAGCTTCCCTTGAGGCTGAGTCACCGGTTTCCTATTCTACTGGTGCCCAGAGCCCCCCAGAAAAACTCCTGTTACATCAGGTCCTCCAGCATCTGGGCTTCACCTTCCAATAAATATAACTCAGTGCCAGTCTGAGGGACCATGTGTGGGCAGCCACCACCAACCTTCATCAGGCAAACTTCATCCCCAAATTATCTCTTCTTTCTCCCCTCCTTCTCCTTCTCCTTCTCAATCATTCCACCCTTTCCCTGTTAGAAAAGAACAGATTTCAGGGTGGAGGCAGGCAAAGGACTGTGTGTGTGTGTTGGGGGGGGCGGGGGTGGGGTGGGAGGGAGGATGCTGTCCACCCAGATGGTGCTGAAGCTCCAGCTCAGCATGGAAAACTTCAGGGATTAATTATAATTTTTCTAAACTGTAAAATGATGACAATTATAACACCCATCTCTTAAAGTTATTGGGGGGATTAAATAAACTCGTATGTTAAGAGCTTTGAACAGTGCTTGGTGTATGACAACTACTCAGGCTTTGCCATACAATGATGGTGGTGATCGACATTACTACCCGTGCTTTGGAAATAGCAAGCTTTGAGGAAAGGGACCCCAGCAACAAATGACATCCCCAAATTCATATTCTTTCATAGATGTAATGAGCATAAAGAGATTTCTGTAGTTCCTGAAGACCTTTTTTTCAATTTGCAATTTCCAAATTCTCCTATGATTTTCTATCGTGCTTGTAGGTTTTTTTGTTTTACTTCTCATGAGAATAATTTTAGGAAAATAATTATTCCCTTAAAAATACATCAATCAAGCTTTAAAAAATAATAGAATACTCACTTTCCTGACTATTCCAATAGAAACACGGGATATTTTTTCATTCTTAGTAAAAAAACACCGTATTTTATATTCTTTAGTTTTTAAGTTTAAAATTAATCCAAGAAGCACATAGATTAAGAAGTCAAAATAACCTTTCATCCTTCCCCTAATTTTAGTCCCGTAAGCACTCACAAAAATAAATATTTTTTTCTTGTTTTCTCCTTTCTTCTCTGCCACTCAAGCAATTTGTCAGGTTAGTTCTCAGTATCTTAGATGAGTGGCAGGTTGGAATGTGAAGTAACTTGTGCAGAATTCCTGGTTTTTGTTTTCAAAACCCAAGCCTCTGATAGAACCTGGAGAGTTTACAGAGGCAGTAGAAGAAAAAAAAAGAACGGGTGTACTTCTGGGGGGAGTTCTGGGGTTGCCTGGAGCTGAGAGTGGTGACTGGGAGTGATTGCAAATGTTCCAAGGAATCTTACTGGGGTGATGGAAATCCAGAACTGGATTGTGGTGATGGTAGGACAATTTGGTAACTTTACTGAAAATTATTAAATTGTGTATATAAATTGGGTGAATTTTATGGTATGTAAACTCTACCTCATTTTATAAGAAATTAACATTTAAAAAATTAGAAAAGTATTAAAAAAAATAAAACAGCAAGACCAACTTTTTGTTCTGTTTATTTTGTAGAATGCTAAAATATAGGGCTCTTCAAACTTGTTTGATATAAAATACATTTTCCTTTGTTTAAGCATTTTTTCCAAACACTAACAAGTTTTTGACCATCTATTAAAAGTCAGTTTTTTTAAGTTGTCTATTACATTTTTATAGTTGTTGAAGATGATCTAGGTAAAGCAAGAGCAAAGTACCATTGTTTGCCTTTAACTGGGGGGTGGGATATTCTCCATACTTTTTCTTTTTAACTTTGCACTGTCTTTATACAATAGTTTACTTCTAGGGGAAAGATTTTTCTGCAGACCAAAAAGGAGGTGGGGGAGGGATTTGTGCTAGAGCACTGGGAAACCAGGCCCTGTTCCGTACCAGAGAGGTAGGGGTTTGGAAAGAACCAGAGAGAAGGAACTGCAGGATGTGCCAGGACAGAAGGATGGGGATTCAGGGCAAAGGGTCCCTTGCCCTTGGAACAGCGAGTCTCTGGAGCCAAAGGGACCACGACAGCAAGAACACTGAGGGCGTGTGGAGTCAGTGTGGACAGTGCCTGACGACCAACTTCCACCCCTTTCCCCACTTCATTTCCCTGACTTAAATTAGATCCCAGAACTGTGGCACAACTGGGGCTGGGGAGGCAATTCAGGAAGTCATGCTAAAGGGATATCCTTGTCCCAAGCTCAGTTATTCTAGATATATTATGTTTTCATCTTCTGTAACTCTACTTAGATTCAAATTTGAGCCCGTCTCCCATAAGCTGGTGGAAAATAGAATATTATATATTCGTTTAAACATATACATAGACAAATTAGATTGTATTTATATATCTCTTGGCAACTTACTTTTAAAAATTAATTTATTTTTGGCTGTGTTGGGTCTTCGTTGCTGCACACGGGCTTTCTCTAGACTCTTCGTGGCAGTGCGCGAGCTTCTCATTGTGGTGGCTTCTCTTTGCTGTGGAGCATGGGCTCTAGGCACACGGGTTTCAGTAGTTGTGGCACGTGGGCTCTAGAGCGCAGGCTTAGTAGTTGTGGCGCACGGGCTTAGCTGCTCCGCGGCATGTGGGATCTTCCCGGACCAGGGCTCGCACCCGTGTCCCCTGCATTGGCAGGCGGATTCTCAACCACTGCGCCACTAGGGAAGCCTGGCAACTTGCTTTTTACCTTAATAATTTACCTCTTTCGGTGACATAAAATAAACAAGTTTCTCTCTCTTTTTCCCAGATATGTAATATTCCAAAGTATGGATATTTTAACTATTTCAGGTTCTTAAGAGTTCAGCAAAATGAGGCATGAGCCAGTACAGGTAAGTTGAATGGCAAGCGCTAGGACCCACAGGAGACTCGCGAGTCCTTGGCCGACAGGCGGCCCTCACAGACACTAAGAGTCCATCTCTGTCTCAATCCCTGCTGTGACTTTCCCTCACAAACCACAGGAGATCATGGTTTAAAAGCAGATGGGAAGGGGGAGCTTTGCAGACCTTCATTGTAGCTGCATGCTCCTGGCACAGGGTGCAGGTTGAAATAGCACAACCTCTCTAACTCCCTGGCTCTGCAGTTTTGTTTTTGTGATTAATGTCCAGTGCAAGGGTGAGTAATGTAGCAATTCATTGTAGTAATGCAAGTTATGGTGAATATATGGGCTCCTTTGCTCAGCATTCCTCTCTCCAACTCCTTGTCACATGAAAAGAATCATTACATTGGGAATACAATGTCATCAGCCACAGGACCAAGCAGAGATAAAACTCATGCACCCCCAAATATCTCGACTCTTAGAGCCCTTCTTTGTAGGACCGGAGGGTGCTAACTGGATTCAAAGTGTGGTCAGGAGAGCTCCCAAAGCTTTTTTTGGCCTTACTTGTTTTGGCTGCTATTTAAGAATGACAGGTCAAGTATGAATGACTCACAACAGCTACTAAATTAATTTAACTTTCATACTGTATCGTTATCACCCCAAAGTAACTTTCAGAATCCTGGGAGAAGTTTGGGGAGGGCAGTTAGGGGAAGACACCTGATTGGCAGCGTTAGCAAGACCTCCTACTCCAATAGGTCCAGGACAGCATGGCCACTGTCACCTTGCAGGGTTGGAAGAGCATGCGAGCAGGTGAAACGCAGATGTGTTCCCAGGTTCAAGGGAGGAGGTGGAATGCCTGTGAGGCTGAGGACCGTGAACTCCACCAGCTTCGGAAGCAAATGATAACACACACCTTAGGGTTTCCATGGCTATATAGGAAAGGGGGGTAGAATGCATTAAATCTGGATTTTCTGCTCTCACCTGTGAGGCTGCAGTGATGTCATTTGGGCTGTTAGTGTTATGAACGTGTTTCTGAATTTGTTAGTGGGTGGAGCCAAGACCGTGGGTTCCTCTTTTACTAATCCAAGGTAGATTAAAGTTGGAAGTATTGAAGCACACTTGGATGCGTTGAACAGTATTGCAATCTTTCTTGAAAAAAATTCCCTGTTGGTGAAGAAAGTGTGCAAAGGGTAGGGAACAGGGGAGCTAGCTCAGGCCCTATTGTTTACTTGCATTTTGGTGGGTAACTCCCTCCTGCTGCACTGTGAGCCTGTGCAAGCCTCTGTGTGTGTGAGAGGGAGGGAGGAGAAGAGAGAAGAGAAGGAGGCATGCCTGTCTAACCCATGGAAGCTGGTCCCACAGGAATTTCCTGCCCTATCTGGGTGTCCCCCACTCCCTGTCTAGCCACTAAACCCGGGTGGGAGTGGGTTGCAGATGAGGTGGGAGAGGAGTTCGTATCCCGGCTCTCTCCATCGCTCCCTCTCACAGTCTCAATGCCCAGGGCTGCCTGTGCACATGGTTCCAATACCTTGGATCCCGAGTCCAGGTGGTTATTCTCCGAGATGCATAAACAGCATTATCTGAGTCCAAGGAGCAGCCGCATATGTTGTTTTTACAACGCGCCTGTTCAATTTTACAACACGTAAATTTCAGAAAGAAACGCTGTGCTCTGCACACTGCACCCCTAACCCCACCGAGGCTGTCTCCATCCAGTGGGTGTCTGATTGAACATTCAATTCAACTCACTTCAGATATGTATTGAACACCTTTATGTTGGCAGCTAACTGGTAAAAGCCATAGGGGATACAAAATAAGTATAAAGCATAGTCTCTACCTTCAAAAAGTCTGCCATGCTATTGGGACCAACATGGAGGAACAAGAAGAGACCAACATGAGACAGAATATATTTACTCGTCAGAATGTGTTGTTCTGACATTAAGTGCATGGAATGTTCCAGAAAAAGGAGCTCTCGGTGAAGGGCGGAGTTGTGAGAGCAGAAGGGTTTCCTGGAAGGGCTGAGGGTTGGCGTGGGGCTTTGAAGGATTAGGAATACAAATATGTAGCAGGATCCCTTGCAAAACTTTTCTTGTTTCAGATTTTCCACAGAAGCCTCAAAGCTGAAAATGACATGACCCAATGCCTCCCACAGTCTGCAGATGTGGCCAAGGAGTTGCCAGACCTAGGCAGGGCTTGCTCGGGGGTGGCCAGGTCATCCTAGGATCCTCGCTCCCCGCTCCACACTTCTGTGCTCCCCAGATGCTCCCACCCATTTATAAAAGCTGGAGATTATATAAACGCAAAAGGAAGTTCTTGCCGGGGGTTTCTAGTGGTAGGTGGTCTGCCTAGAGAAAGTGGCCGGTGCTTCCTCTCCCTTCCCCCAGGAGGAGGGTGGGGATGTCCCCACTTCTCCTAAGACAAGAGAGAAGAGCCTTGAAGCTGTGAGGCTGCTCTGGAGCTGCCCACAGAACCGAGCATGGAGGGGAGTTCTTGGGAGAACTTGACCCAAGACCTTGGGTGAGAGAAGGAATTGTGAGCGTATAGACTGGCGCCTACTGCTTGCAGGGGACATCTGGAAGCTGGAGGTGAGTGGCGCCAGCCTGGGTTGTCAGGGCTACGGGCTGCCTGCCTCTGCACCGCGTAGCCTGCCAAGGACCGGTGAGTTTCCTGTGGACCAAGTGGATGCTGGGGAACAGAGCATCGGGTTGATGAGGGTGGCCGGCCGGGTGAGGGCTCTCTGCTGTGAAGAGCTGTGGGGTGGATGAAGGAAGTCAGCAGGGAGACGTGCTTCTTCTTTTCTTTTTTTAAATTAATTAATTAATTAATTAATTAATTTTTGCTGTGTTGGGTCTTCGTTTCTGCGCGAGGGCTTCCTCTAGTTGCGGCGAGCGGGGGCCACTCTTCATCGCGGTGCGCGGGCCTCTCACTGTCGCGGCCTCTCTTGTTGCGGAGCACAGGCTCCAGACGCGCAAGCTCAGTAGTTGTGGCTCACGGGCCTAGTTGCTCCCCAGCAATGTGGGATCCTCCCAGACCAGGGCTCGAACCCGTGTCCCCTGCATTGGCAGACAGATTCTCAACCACTGCGCCACCAGGGAAGCCCGAGACGTGCTTCTTGTCTGGGCATGGTACCCCATGGAGGCCCCCTGGGGTCACGCAGCCTCAGTCCCATGGAGGGAGTTGCTGGTGACGGGGAACGGCCCCAGTTAGGGCAGAACATGCCGCTTCTCTCAGGCCTCTTGCTTACCCCAACTTTCGAGGAGGGAGGGGGACCCGGAGAGAGAGAGAGAGGGAGGGGAGGGGGAGCGAGGGGACAGCCACGCTCTGTGTCTCAGGCTGCAGGTCTGGCCTAAGCTGGGAGAAGGGAGAGACAGTTCCGCGGCAGGTGAGACTGGATTTGGATTTCTATGGAGCCAGACTTTCACTTCCTGAAAGGTGAGTCTAAATGATTCCAATGACACTCTTCTTAGAACAGAGTGGCTGGACAGTGTGGCAACTGTTGTCCTAAGAGGCTTCCAGGGTCACGAAAGGGAGGTGACACAGAGCTCCGTCCCAGGGCGTCTCCCCCAGCACCCCACAAGGATGCTCCACCGATTACAGGCAGACGGGGGCACCAGGAAGGAGAGCTCAGGAGACAGAGGGGGAGAGGGGGAGTCCTGGGTGGGGGGAGTACAGAGGGCGACAACCATGTGAGGGAGACAGGCACCCGCTGTGAAAGCCTTGAAATAGACCTTCAATGTTTGTTTGTTTGCCGTACACGGGCCTCTCACTGTTGTGGCCTCTCCCGTTGCGGAGCACAGGCTCCGGACGCGCAGGCTCAGCGGTCATGGCTCACGGGCCCAGCCGCTCCGCGGCATGCGGGATCTTCCCAGACCGGGGCACAAACCCATGTCCCCTGCATCGGCAGGCGGACTCCCAACCACTGCGCCACCAGGGAAGCCCAAGGCCGCCTCTCTTAATGTTTGGTCTCTTCAGCATCCCTGAGCCAACTCTGGTATTTCTTCTTAAGAGGCTATAAAACTTTGTCTCCTCTCCAGGCTCTTTTGGAAAGAGATACCAGCTGCTTTTGATATGGCTGCTTCCATATGCCCTGCCCAGCCCCACTCCTTTGCCTTGGGACCATTCAGCCTAATTGCTTCAATGAGTCATGGGTCTTGGACACACAGAAGTCCAGATGGGGGAAGGGAGTGTTAACCCCTGGGTGCCTCTCAGCTTCTGCTCTCTGCAACACAAAAGCACACGAGAGAGGCAACACCAGGCCTGGCTCCCTTTTTGTATTTGCTGGAGGGTGGAGGAGGAACATTCGTATAGTTGGAAGTGAGAATCCACAAATATATTAGTCTGTCTAGTCTTTGAAGTACAAATGGTGACTAAGCTGAAGCAATTCCCAGCCAGAGACTCGCTTCAGCTGACCGTGGGAGCTGTCGGCAGCTGATATTCTCAACAAGGAGGGCGTGAGTGCAGTGGTCCTGCGGGGGGCGTCCGGCCCAGCACCACGGTATTCTCTGCGGCATGTGCCACCAAGCATCTACTATCAGCCCTCGCTGCCGCGGCCCCCCGTCACTTGTTACTCACAATACATGAGAGAATTTGACTGTGACACCCTACCCACTGTCAAAGACAAAAACTGAACAAGCAAGGAGATGGATATATCCAGCCTGCCACAGTAGAGAGAGTATCCCAGATCCAAAGACCAGAGTGGAATTGCCAAGTGGACTTTTATAGGGAGGGGTAAGAGCATTGCAGATGGGGTGATTGATAGCTGGGGTTCTTTTGTAAGCAGGGGAAGCCTCAGTCAGTTGTCTGCATGGGAAATTTTTTTTTTTTTCCTATGGCTAGCTACTTTCAGGGGAGCAAACAGCTTTAATCATTCATGAGATAAAGAATGGGAAGTTGAAGGGTCTTTGTTATGCACTGAGTGGTGTCCCCCCAAAAAGATATAGAAATGGAGTCCTAACTCCCCGTATTTGTGAATGTGACCTCATTTGGAAATAGGGTCTTTGCTGATGCCATCAAGTTAAGATGAGGTCATTAGGGTGGGCCTTACTTCAATACGACTGGGGTCCTTCTAAAAAGAGGTGGAGATAGAAACACACAGGGAGAAGGCAGCCATGTGACGACAGAGGCAGGGATTGAAGGGATGCAGCTGTAGCCAAGGATTGCAGGCAACACCAGAGGCCGCGAGAAAGCATGGAACACGTTGGTCCTACAGTCTTGAGAAAGCACAGCCCTGCCAACACCTTGATTTCAGGCTTCTAGGCTCTGGAACTGTGAGATGATAAATTTCTGTTGTTTAAAGCCACCCAGTTTGTAGTACTTTGTTACGACAGCTCTAGGAATCTAATACAGTCTTTTTTTAAAAAAATTTTTTTTAAATTTATTTTTGGCTGCGTTGGGTCTTTGTTGCTGAGTGTGGGCTTTCTCTAGCTGTGGTGAGCGGGGGCTATTCTTCGTTGCGGTGCGCGGGCTTCTCATTGCGGTGGCTTCTCTTGTTGTGGAGCATGGGCTCTAGGCTCACGGGCTTCAGTAGTTGTGACACGTAGGCTCAGTAGTTGTGGCTCGCGGGCTCTAGAGCGCAGGCTCAGTAGTTGTGGCGCACGGGCTTAGTTGCTCTGCGGCATGTGGGATCTTCCCGGACCAGGGCTCGAACCCGTGTCTCCTGCATTGGCGGGCAGATTCTTAACCACTGCACCACCAGGGAAGCCCTCTTCTTTCTTTTAATACCAGTGTTTACTACTATGAACAATACTATAACTAACAGTTCTTAAGTTCTGGTGGTTTTATTTATTTCTGTGGGATAGATTTCAAGGACTGGGCTTGCTAAATTGAAGAGCACATATATTTAAAATTTTAATCTGCATTTTAATCAGTGTTACCAGATTGCTTTTCCAAGAGGCTGTAACATTTCATGCTTCCACCTAAAAGTACAATTTCTCCACACCTCAGCCTGCAGTAGGTATGGTATTTCAAAATTTATGCCAGTTTGATGGGCACAGCATAGCTTCAATTTTGCATTTCTTTGGTTAGGGGTGAATTGGAGAACTGTGCATATGTTTGTGGCCCATCTGGATTTGCTAAACCCGTGAATTAGGCAAAAAGACTCATTTCTTTTTCTCATTGCTACATTAAAATTTAAAAAAAAATTTCTCTTCAAAGTGATGCATGCACAGAGCAGAAAATAAAACAATACAGAAGCATTTGTAAAGAAAGCCATAACCATTTGTTCTTATAACCTCTTCACTCTTATTCCTAATCCCCAAAGGCAGGCAACCGAATCCACACTAGCTTTTCTAAGCAGAAAATGCTTTATGTCAGGGTAATAGGTGGTTTACGGAATTTCTGCATTCTTCAGAGAAGATGTGTTAGAGCTAGGAACAAATGTTTTATTCAGGAGAAACACCCAAGTACACAATGGTCAGTTCTGGCAGAAACTTCTTTGCTTGCTGGCTGACGCTTAGTACCCAGGAGGTTAGAACCCAGGGAGCAGAAGTTGGACTTTAGCTGCCTCAGGAGACACCATCTCTCCACTGGCAGCATCTAGCTGCAAGAGAGCCAGGGAAGTGGAGGCTTTGAGTTTCCAGGCTCAGTAGCCTCCAGGCACACAGAAAGGGGGGTGTGGCATGGGTGTTGACTTGAGTGAGCCACCTGTAGTGTCAGCTGCAGCTATATTCCATCCTCCCCTTTTGCTGCCTCCTTTATTTTCTGGCAGTACTTCCCAAGTACATTGCAATAAAGATACAACCTGCTGAATGCCTTTCCTGAGCAAGTTTTCTGAAACCTGTCAGAAAAATGTATTGATTTTCCCCTTGTTCACAATGGATAGTTTGAAGATTCAAAGTTTAGATTCAGTATTATCATCTTCTACAGAGCTTTGAAATCATGGCTCATTGTCTTCTAAAGAATGTTGCTGTTGAGAACGGTTTTGCATTCCCTTGTAGATGAGGGTTTTTTTTAAATCTCTTTGGAGACTTTTGAATCTTTTCTCTCATCATGGTGTTCTATAATTTTGTGAGGACATGAATAGAAATATTCACCCTGTTCAGTTCTTAGCTGGCCCTCTCAAAAGAAGAATTATCTCTCTCTTCAGTTCAGGAGAATTTTCTTTTCTTTTGTTGATTATTATGCCCCTTATGAATTGGATGTTCATAAAGTTTTCTCAACTTTATCCAGGCCATCTGTTGTATTTTTGTCTTACAAATTATTAGCTTATTTTTCAAGAACTTTATTGGAATTGCTCTCTTTTCATAGTAGACTATTCTTATTTTATGAATGCAATAACTTTAGAATCTTTGTGAAGATACCTATTAAAAATTTTAAATCTCCTCTCTCCCATCCCTCCCCTTCCACTCATCTCTTTTCTCTAAAATCAGTTGTTCTGTGTTCTTGATCTTCTCTTTTGTATGGGAACCCAAGACCTTCCCTGGCAGACTTCAGTTTTGTTGGAGAGCATTTATCCAGCTTTATTCTGCGGTCAACATTTCTGTTGCCAATTGTTCTGAGTGCAGTATGTGAAGCCAACTTCTGTGGCTGCTTTGAGCTATTCTGCATCTGAAGCCTTATTTGTTGTCCTGCTTCTCACTTCACTTTCTGTATCTCCTTACCAAGCGTGCTAGGCAGAATAATGACCCCCAAAGATGTCCACTTCCTAATCCCTGGAATTTCTGATATGCTGCCTTACATAGTGGAAGGGACTTTGCAGTGTGATTAAGCATCTTGAGATGGGAAGGTTATCCTGGATTATCCAGGTGGACCTATTATAATCACAAAGATTCTTATAAGAGGTAGAAAAGCAAAGTGAGAGTCAGAGTAGGAGACGTGGCAAAGCAAACACTGGTAGGAGTGATGTGGCCACAAGCCAAGGAATGTGGACAGCCTCCAGAAGCTAGCAAAGGCATGGAGACAGTATTCCCCCTAGAGCCCCGGGAGGAACACAGCCCTTGATTTTAGCTTCATAAGACCCATTTCAGACTTCTGAGCTCCAACACTATACGATAATAAATTGAGGTTTTTAAGCCACTGGGTTTGTGGTCATTTGCTGCAGCAGCAATAGGAAACTAATATTCCAAGTCATGAAAAACCTGCAGATCTACAGGGAAGATCAACTTCCACCACCACAGAGTTTTCTCCTCAGCATATTCTGGGCTGTGCCTTCCTCCCTCTATTTATTGACAAGTACTATCCCGTCCCCTTTTTAACTTCTGGAAGGCTATAAATGTTTCTGTCAGTGGTCCACCCTTCCCTGTTCCTGGTGCCTCTACAAGTTGATTTCCTTTTCTGTTTCTTTATTGTCACACAGTGGATTTGGGAAGATGAAAAGTTTTTGGTGCGCTTTTAGAATCAGTGACACTCTAATGAATAGAGAATGTTTCCAAACGTCTCATTATTTTAAAGTCACAGCTGTCAAAGATGGCCCATCAAAAGGAATTCTTCTGGCTCCCCTCAGACTCCCTAAAGTCTCTCACTTTAGTCCAACATGGGCATTTGTGAGACAGCTGGTAGAGATTGGCAGTGCAGACTCTGTAAATTGTGCAGAGTTTCTTTTTACAGAAAGATAGCTGGGGTGAAACAGCAACCTTGGCCTCATAAGCATCAGTCTCCAATCCACAGAGACAGCCATGCAGCCATGTGATGCGAATTCCAGCCAGGTACTGCTTTGCTCCTGGCACTGGGCATGGTCCTGCAATGAGGAGCAACATTGCTTTTCTCCAGGAATCTTTGGGGAAGGAATGGAAAGCTGGCAGGCCTGCGTGGGAGCCTGTGTTCTAGAGCAGTCCCTGCCGTCTCATGGTCTTCTCTGCCCCTGCAGGCAGTGACCTTATCTCCTCCTTAAGGCTCATTACTCGATTACCGGACTCAGCTCCCACACTTCTCCAAGTTCTGAAACTTTCCTGTGCTGCATGGAGAGAAGTCATGTATCCAAGGGGTTGGTGGCCTTGGCTTTCGAGAGAGAGAAACTTTGATCTCCTCCCTAGCCTGGGCACAGTCTGCAAAACACAGATGTTTTCTTCACCAGTTATTTCTGAGACTTGGAAGATAAAATGTCATATTTCATTGGCTCTTTCTGCCATTTGAGAAATAGTAGAAAGTGTCCAGGCTGTAGAAGTCAGAGAGAACTCTGCCACTTTCTAGCCGTGTGATTGTGGGTAAACTTCTTTTTTTTTTTTTTTTTTTTTTTTTTTTTGCGGTACATGGGCCTCTCACTGCTGTGGCCTCTCCCGTTGCGGAGCACAGGCTCCGGACGCGCAGGCTCAGCGGCCATGGCTCACGGGCCCAGCCGCTCTGCGGCATGTGGGATCCCCCCGGACCAGGGCACGAACCCGTGTCCCCTGCATCGGCAGGCGGACTCTCAACCGCTGCGCCACCAGGGAAGCCCTGGGTAAACTTCTTAAACCTCCATAAATCTCAGTTTTTTCCCCTTTCGGTTAAAAAGGTGGATAACACCTATATCATAGGCCTGTTGTAAAGATTAAGTGAAATAAAGAACATGAAGTTATTAGCACATAAGTATCCATCCTCTTGTCTGCCTCTACTGTAAGAGCCATCAGAGTATTTGGAGATGCCAGCAAGAGTTAATAGTTCTCGCATACTTTTTTTTTCTTTAGCGTCTATTTTTTTCTGACTATAAACATTATAAATGTAGGCTTATGTAGAAAATTTCAATAAACAATGAATATTATAATAAAACTCTCACTATCAATCTCACCCTCTAGAAGTAATTACTATTAGCATTTTGGTATTCTTTCCATTGTTTCTATAAACAATGAGAGAGAGATTATTCATTTTGCATGTAAAGCTATTACCCGCTTTTCTCGCTACATGTTACACTGGCACTCATCTTCCTGAGAGAGGGATTTCCTCTCCCAGCAGCTGTGGGAAGCACCCACATTCTTTGTGTCTAGACTTGGTAAGATTGAGTACAAGGAAGATTAGACTGCGGAGGGGGGTGGTTAAGTCAAAGCCAAGAAGCAATTTGACCCCTGAAAGGGCAACATTTTAAGGTGGTGAAATGTAGTGGGTTGGTTTCACAACCCTATAAAGTAATTATGCTGCTGTTTCAAGATGGCATGCTTGGGGCATAAGAAGTTTAGTACAACGGTGTCCTCTGGCCTGGCTGGACTTCACCCTGGACAAGCAGGAAACACCACCATCAACCTGAGCTGAGAAGCCACACTCACCAAACATCCTCCTGCCTGTATCTCTTTACACACTTCCGGGAGAATGCATCATCTGGATTGCAGCTTCTACAAGATGCATGCATCAGAATGCTCATTTCCATCAAGCCTCAGCCCTGAAGGAACAGGACAAGGACCCGGCATGTGACTGGGAATGTGTGCTAACAGAGGCAGGGTCCAGTGGTCCAAGGACAGTCACTAGAAAGAGGCATTTAGCAATGAGGGTCGCCTCAGGAATCCATAATGAGACTTGAGGGACTGTTTATGAATCCTCCAAAATTTTATGTACGTACATTTTTCTAGGAAAGGGTCCATAGGTTTCATAAGATTTATAAGGGGGTCTGTGCCTGCCTCCTAGTTACTAAGGGCTGTTGATCTCAAAAAAAGGGATAGAGTGCATATTCTGTAGGCAGTCCCTCAAGAAAAATGATTTCTTATCACTGAGCTTTAGATAAGGATCAGAGAATAGAGAACTTGAAGTTATGTTCTTTGGCAAGAACTAGAATACAGATATTGAATATTGCTAAATAAGGGACGATTCATATGCTTTTGCATCAATCATTATGTCTTCCTCCCTCCCTCCCTCCTTCCTTCCTCCCTTCCTTCTGATTTATCTATCATCTATCCCTTTATAGCTATTATTATTGCTGTTGAGAGACTAGTTTGACTTTGGACAGACTTGTACGTGACTTATCTTTTTTGTTGCTTTCTTCGTTGCCCGTGTAAAATTGGGATTGTTTTTTCCCTCATAAGGTTATTGTAAGGATTAAATGAGATATCTTTGTTGTAAAGCACTTAACACAATGCTTAATATATATAAATATTTGCAATTATAATGATACTAATTATTAACTATAGATATATTATAACTCTCAGGCCATTATATGTGCAGAGGAATTTCCAATATTGTTTCACTCTGGCCTGCCTTCCCAGAATACTAAATGTTAATGATTTCTGTCTTTATCCATGTTTCATTTCTTAAAAAATATGCTCTTTCCTGGGGTTAATTGGTTAACTGATTGTCTATTAATTACTGATAACAGGTGAGTTACACTCTGCCTTTAAGGGAAACTCAATGACTAGCTTTGTTGGAGAAACTGTCAGAATAGGCTGTGCTATACTCCATTAACAAGTGATCTCAAAGTCTTCATGACTTCAAACAAGAGAGGCTTATTTTATGTTCATGCCACACATCTCTCCCGAAGTGGTTATGGGGCTCTGGTTCTGTATCTTCACCTTGGTTGGCAGAGCAGCCACCATATTTGGAGAAATAGAGCTCTGGAAGGTCTCCCACTGACATTGAAATCCTCTAGTCTGGGGTTCACCTGGGGCTTCCAGTTGCTACTCATTGGTCAGAAGCAGTCACATGGCCACACCCAACCACGGGGAAAGGGAGTAAGCAGTGCAATCCGACACATGCCTTGAAGGGTGGAAACCCAGAAATACTCGGTGAATTTATCCACGACTAAAACAGTAATGATGAGATTTTAGGTTACGTATGATCCTCGGTTATGAACACACAGGCTGTTTGGCCTTCCTGATGGATCACCACCAACTTCCAGGTAAAACATGTAAAAGCTCTGGGGGCCTGTGGTGATATCCTGGGATACTGGAGAAGGAGACGAAAAAAGACTTGCTTCTCTCCTTTATTTTTCTTAATCTCCTTGAGTTTGGGCATGTCAGGGCTGATATTGATATAATTACAGAAAAGTGGTCTTTGGGTGTAGTTTTTTCCTTGTATGGAGTCTAAAATGGCCTTTGCTCATAGACATGGAAAATACCTGTTCAGAGAAGGGGTTTTTAGCCTCAAGCTGGGACAATATCTTTTGAAAAGGAGATGTACAGGATTTCTTTTCCTTTTAGTGACCAGAAGATATCCTCTGTGGAGTATTAAGAGGTAGCAATATATTAAGATAATTTGGGTTAATTTTTTTTTTTTTTTTTGCGGTACGCGGGTCTCTCACTGCTGTGGCCTCTCCCGTTGCGGAGCACAGGCTCCGGACGCGCAGGCTCAGCGGCCATGGGTCACGGGCCCAGCCGCTCCGCGGCATGTGGGATCTTCCCGGATCGGGGCACAAACCCTCGTCCCCTGCATCGGCAGGCGGACTCTCAATCACTGCGCCACCAGGGAAGCCCTGGGTTAATTTTTAATTGTACTTATATTTTCCATAAGCTGAGAATTTTTCATTTTGCAAGGCATTTTATCTTCCTCAGTTATCTCTTGAACATTCCTAGTTATCATGCAAATTTGGTGTATGTATATATATATATATATATATATATATATATATATATATATATATATTTGTTTTAGAGATGATAATATTGAGATACATAAAGGAGAAAGAAGGAGAAAAAACTCAGGTTATTCATTGAGCACCTGTTGTTTTCCAGACCCTCTGTGAGGCACTTTCACATGTGTTATTTCATTTTAATCTCCCAATAGCTGTGTAAGTCATGTATTATTATCATATTAATAGGAAAACTGAAGCTCAAAACACTGAAATGGATTGCATTTGAACTGCATTAGAACCAAGGTTTCCTAACTGCTAGCATCTTCTTGAGCCGTGCAATCTCTTTTCTCTGCTTCACTCGGGATTGTTGGGACTGAAGGCATGTTTTTGAAGTAGTGCTGCCTCTATTCATAGTATTTCTCCTTGACACATTCAATTTGACTAAAATGATTAAAGTAATGCTTCCATTTTGTTTGGTGAAGTTGTTACTAGAGCAAAATAGAGAGGGCTCTGCCTTGAGAGGGTTGATTGCACTGACATTCTAAACATGCCACTGCAGTGTTAAGATTTTCTACACCAGTGAAGCAAGATAAAAAAATTATCAGTGAATCTGGCCGGATACTCAAAACTGTACACCCATCAGTCTTCTTTTTCCAGTTTCAGCCGGAGTTAATACAGATGATTTCAATAATATGTCCAGATTTTCCAAGATCCCTGTTTATAGATTAATGGATTCAGCACAGTAGCATCAACAATAACATTTTTAAAGATCAAGATGACAGTATTTGTTTACCCAACTTAATACACACACACACACACACACACACACGTCTTATTGCTTTTATTTGGGGTTTTCTTTTTCATTATTCAATAGTCCCTCGGGATTTTCTAACTTGACATCTATGTCTTCGATTATGTGCCAGGAACTCGAAAGGTCCAAGACACATAGTAATTTGACATTTTGTTGAAGCATGAATTTGAACTGCAGAGTTGGTGTGAAATATAATTTGTGGCGTAAATTATATATCTAGAAGTGAGCTCAGCCTAGAGCTTAGCATTTGTGTCTCATCCTAGCTGTGCTTTGTACTCTTTGTCTTAGTGTATAGAAATAACAGAACAGATTATATTCTGCAGTAGTAATCGGGAATTGGTGAATTAAGAAAAGTCGAGTCATATTCTTTTGCATAATCTTGGGCAGCAGCCTCCAAGTGGGTAGGAGAAAAAATACTTGGGACTTTTACTTTTACTACTATTTATTTTTCAATTCAGGGGTTGGCAAGATATGGCCCATAGCTGAATCCAGCCCACCATTTGTCTTTTTAACGAAGGTTTTATTTGAATATAGCCATTTGTTTACGTATTGTCAGTGGGTGTTTTCATGACACAGTGGCAGAGTTAAGTAGTTGCAAAGAAGACCATATGGCATACAAAGCCCAAAATATATATTATCTGGTGCTTTAAGAAAAAGTTAGTTGACCCCTGTTTTAATTTTATCTTTAAAATTTTTTGTAAAATGTTATAGTACAGTTTTATACTATACTATATAGAGTATATAGTAGTTGTACATGTACACAATTTATAAATAAATATATGCGTATATTGATGGGACATTTAAAAATCACTTACTCAAATGGGGGCACATTCAAAAAAATTTGAGGACCACAGATTTAGGCTTACTATTTAAGAAACACTCACAAATGATTGCCTTTGCTGTGGTGGTTAGTGTCATTAAAGCTACACATCTTGTTTTGTGCAATGTTTATATTTTTATTATGCAAATTCTATGGGAGAAAGAATGAACACAGTGACACATGAAAGGAGTAATTGTGACCAAAAATGAGAGAAAGAGAGAGGAGAAAAAGGAAAAAAAAAAGAGAGGAATAAAGAGTGGAGGAAAGAAAAGAGGCAGCCGACCGTGTAAGCAGCAGTGCCTCTACTCAGAGCTGGCCTATTCTCTTGAATTAGGTTAGACACCAAAACCAGCTCTAATCTGACTGCAGTAGACAGCTGCCTGCACGGTGTGATTTGAAGTATTTAAAAAGCTCCTCCCATTGACCAAGAAAGGAAAATAAAAAATTCTCCATTGGTTTTTCTCAAAGCCTGAAATTCTCCCATTAGTCAACCTCTCAGATTATGGGATTTGAGATTCTCTTTAAAATATATTTCTGTTCTGATGCTGAGGGATGACACACGGCACCATCTTTTGCCATTAACTTTTTTTGTTCATTAGCTCGTTGGGTTACTTCGTTTTCAGTTGCTTGGTTGAAAAGCATCTGAGGAGACCTTGAAACCAGGATCATTCTTTCATTTTGGTAAGAGCAAACCAACTCAGGGATGGCAGAGATGGGCCAGAGGTGCCGTGGCTGAGGGTAGAGAGTCTGATGAGGAAGCCTGCTTCAGGGAGCTCTGATCCCTGGTCCATCTGCAGAGAACGTGGACAATTGGAAGTTGCTTCTCCTGAGCTTGAAGGTTCATTAGTTAGCAAAGTAGTAAGGACTATATATTACCAAGGACCCAAGGCCTACTGAGAATTTCTTGTGTGTGTATTAATCTCAGCAGAGCAAAGCTATGCCAAGCTTAAAACTAATCTGCATTAATGAACAGCCTCCTTGATTTCCATTTTTATGATGTGTGCAGCATGGTGATTTGTTTCTCCATGGCTTGTAACGGGATGGCTGACTGATGAATCACCTCTGAGAAGCTTGTGTGTGAGCAGTAACTTTGCAAATGGGTGCAAATCAAAAAGTCTGTTATTATTTCATTAAAAGGATGACACAGGCTCCTAGTTTGCAAAATTATCCCCTCTCTTCACATGACCCACTGAAGTTTCTGTCTCATTGTGTGGGTGTGTGTTGAACCAGTCTCTGCACTAGTGCTGTATATTGGAAGACACAGCTACTTGGGACAATTTTGACACATCCTAACTTGGCCAGTCAAGCAGGAGAAAAGGCTGGAGGAGATTATTTTGGGGTCAGATACATGTATTTGGAGTGAATTGAATAGAAGAGTTGGAACCAGGGCCAGATCCAGAAAAGCTGGAAGTAGTGGGGCGGAAGCATGGAAAAGAAGAGGAGGAGGAAAAATAAAGCAGAGTGCAGATGGGTTGCTCTTGGGTTTTAAATTTAGGCCTTAAACCCGTGAGCACAAGATATTCCTTATGGTGATACCACCATAATCATCACCACCATCATCACCACCATCACCATCACCACCATCACCATCCTCCTCCTCCTCCAGTCTGGCACTATGCTAATTGCTTTATATGTCTTTATCTTTAATCCTCACAGCAACCTTTTGAGAGAGGTGTTACTATTCTTCTTCTTTCTTTTCTTCTTAAAAAAATTGGATAGAATTCATAAATCATAAAATTCACCATTTTAAAATGCACGTTTCTGTGGTTTAGTATATTTCAGAGTTGTACAACCATCATCCCTATCTGATTCCAGAACATTTTATCACCCAAAAGAAACCCTGTACCTATTAGCAGTCACTGCTTATTCTTTCCTACCCCATAGACCCTGGGAACAACTAGTCTACTTTCTGTCTCTTTAGATTGCTTATTCTGGATATTTCCTATAAATGGAATCATACAGTATGTAAACCTTTGTGACTGGCATCTGTCACTTGGCATAATGTTTTCAAGGTTCATCTACATTGTAGTGTGTATCAGGACTTCATTCCTTTTTATGGCTGAATAAAATTCCATTGTATGAATACACCATATGTTGTTTATCCACTCATTGATGGGTGTTTTCCTTTGTTATTATGAATGGTGCTGACAGGAACATTAATGTACAAGTTTTTGCATTGACATATACTTTCAATTTTCTTGGGTATATACCTAGGAGGGGAATTGCTGAATCATATGGTAATTCCATGTTTTTTCATGTGCTTATTAGCCATTTTTATATCTTCTTTGGAGAAATGTCTATTCAAATAATTTGTCCAGTTTGTAATTGGGCTATTTATTTTTTATTGTTGAATCATAATAGTTCTTTATATTTTCTGTATACTAGACCTTCATCAGGTATGTAATTTACAATTATTTTCTCCCATTCTGTGGAATGTTTTTTCATTTTTCATTTATAGTATCCTTTGAGCATAACATTTTTTAATTTTGATGACATTATTTTATCTTTTTTTTGTTGTTGCTTCTGCTTCTAGTGTCATGTCTAAGAAACACTGTCTGATCCAAGATCACAAAGATATACTCCTATGTTTTTTCCTAAGTGTTTCATAGTTTTTAACACATATATTGATCTTTGGTACATTTTGATATATCTTTAAGATCGTATGTATATAATTTTTGTATATGGTGTGAGGTTGGGCTCCAATTTCTTTCTTTTGTATAAGAATATTCAGTTGTCTTAGCCCTATTTTTGAGAAGAGATTTTCCCATTTAATTATCTTGGCAATTGTTGAAAGTCAACTGTCCATAAATGTCTGCATTTATTTCTGGATTCTGAATTCTATATCATTAATCTATCTGTCTATCATTATGCCAGTATCAAGCAGTGTTGACTACTGTAGCTTCGTCATAAGTTTTGAAATTGGGAAGTGTGAGTCCTCTGAATTTGTTCTTTTTTAAAGATTGTTTTAGCTATTCTGGATCCCTTGCATTTCTATATGAATTTTAAGATGAGCTTGTCAATTTCTCAAAAGAGCAACTGAGATTTTGATAGGGGTTGTGTTGAATCTGTAGATCAATTTGTGGGGGTATTGCCATTTTAGTAATATTGTCTTCTAGTCCATGAACATGGGATGTTTTTATTTATTTAAGTGTTCCTTAATTTTTTCAACTGTATTTTGTAGTTTTCAGTGTAAAAATTTTTCACTTTTTGGTTAAATTTATTTTAAAATATTTTGATGCTATTGGAAATGGAATTGTTTTCTTAATTTTTTTTTGGATTGTTCATAGCTAGTATATAGAAATACAATTGATCTTGTACATTGATCTTGTATTCTGTAACCTTGTTGAACTCATTTATTAGTTCTAGTACTCTTTTGATTTTGTGGATTCCTTAAGATTTTCTATATGCAAAATCATATAATGTACAAAAGGAGATAGCTTTACTTCTTTTCTAATATGGATGGCCTTTTATTTCAATTTTTTGTCTAATATTCTTAGCTAGACCTCCAGTATAATGTTGAATAGAAATGGTGAGAGCTGACACTCTTGTCAGACTCACCAGAACCTTTTAGCTTGGTCACTGAGCCATACTGTATCATAACTTTTATATATAAGTTATATATATGGGGTTGCTACATAATTATATATTATATATAATGATATAATTATGTATATGTATGTCTTATGGATTTGTATTATTGACTCCAAAGAGCTCTACCAGCTTGGACAGCAATGTTTTTCTGGGAAAATAAGCTTGCATTTCTTACTAATAGTGAGCAAGAATTTCCTCTAGCTCCAAGCTGCTGCTGATGACTCATAATGGAAGGCAAGGACTGGGGAGTGTTTGTTTGTTTGTTTGTCTGTTTTATTATGCACATATCATGTATATATACAGTCTGGCATAGTTTTGTTACTTGGTTGCATTGTATTACTAGTTTATATATTAATATATATAATTTATATATTCACAATATCATCTATTTCTCAGTTAAAACCCTTTTCCCTCTCTTCCTGTTCTTCCCCCATGGAGTCAACTCTGAAACATGCAAGAGAAACTGTAAGGAATTGTATTCAAGAAAACATGTGAGAAACCAATGATAGCTTTTTATATGTATAGTGACCATATAGTTTGTAATTAATGAGCACGTTTTTGAGAGTGAAAGGGGAAATCAATAATAATGAAGAGGCAGCGGATGAAAGCTAAGACTGGCTGAGGAAAACTGAGACATGAGCTCATGCTACAGTAAGTCCCCTACATACAAACGAGTTCTGTTCTGAGACCGTGTTCGTAAGTTCAATTTGTTCATAAGTCCAACAAAGTTAGCCTAGGTACCCAACTAACACAATCTGCTATATAGTACTGTACTGTAATGGGTTTGTAATACTTTTCACACAAATAATACATAAAAAACAAACACAAAAAATAAAGAAAACATTGTCAATCTTACAGTACCTTGAAAAGTACAGTCGTACAGTGCAACAGCTGGCCTACAGGAGCTGGCATAGTGTGAACAGGCAAGAAGAGTTACTGACTGGAGGAGGGAGAGGAGGTGGGAGATGGTAGAGCTGAAGGGTCATCAGCAACAGGAGACGGAGGGCCAGCTGCAATGTCACTCATACCTGACGCTGATGACACAGGTTCTGGTTCCTTGCTGGATTCACTTCTATCTACACTCTTGAAAAAACGATCCAGTGATGTCTGGGTAGTAGCTCGTTTTTTCTTGGCATCGATGACACGGTTACACTGGATTGCATTCTGAATGGCTGCTGCAACCTTCCTGTACCGTTCTACGTTCGGGTCCTGTGCCTCAAAAACTCACAGTGCCCCCTCAAATAAAGAAAACCCCCTTGCCATTTCCTGCATCATGAGTCTCTTCGGTTCTTCAGTTACTTCTTCCTCTTGTCTCCCTTCGTCCTTCCTCTGGGCCTCCAATTCCATCATTGCTTGGCAGTTCTTAACAGTACCAGCTACATCACTGCTGCTTTTACGCTTGCTTCCGGACATCCTGGGCTTGAAATAAAGATACTTACTGTACTACTGTACTCTATACAGTACTGTACAGTAAAGTACACAAAAGCACATCCACTTGTAGAGGACACATGCATGTGACAACGTATGCCACACACATGAACTAACTTACATGATTGGACACGTGAACGCACGTTCACCTCTTTGGAAGTTCTCAACTTGAAGGTTCATATGTAGGGACTTACTGTACTTAGAAGATAATAAAACACGTTTTTTAATATCTACTTTATAATTTGATGTGAACACCAAATGTCATCAATATATAGCACGTGTCTTATTATACCAACCCCTGTTGTCTGATGAAATGTGAGTCTAGAATCACATTCTAGCTTACGTACTTCTAAAGAAGCGTTTCCAGGAGTGGTTCAATGTGCTCTTTTGCAAAACAGCATTAGCCATGAGTATGGTCTTTGGGTAATGTGATGCACTGACTTGGCATCTCAGTCAGTGATGGGAGGCACCTCTCTCTTTTTTGAGGAAATGTCCTGTCTTGACCTGAGGCTCATGTAGCGCACAGGCCTCTGCTAAAGCAGATTGTTTTTCTGGACCAGATCACAAGCCAGAATTTTAAACTTGTGAAAATGAATAATAATTTGGCCTCCTGCATGTCTGGAGTCTGAACTGATGGTTCTCACTTAACCACCAGCACAGATCACAGGGGGTATCCAACTCACCAGTGTGAGGAATTCCAAACATTCATCAGAAAGTTGGATGTTTGGCACTAGAGTTTCTTTTCCTCACAAAAACAGCGACAGATAGGTTCCCAGGCTTGTCAGCAGAGCCTTGAACACCCCAAGGGTGCTGGATTATTGACCCCATATTGACCTCACCGTGCTCTGCTGGCCCTGTTTGGACCACAGAGTTTTCTGCAAAAATGTGAGCGAGGATTTCCTCTAGTTCCAAGTTGCTGATGGCAAGGCTCATGGTTTGGGGCTGGGGCTTTGGGAAGGCAGGACAGTGGGGTCTAGGGTGCTGTATTCGTTTCCTATTGCTGCTGTAGGAAATTACCACAAATTTAGTGGCTTAAAGCCACACAAATTTACTGTCTTACAGTTCCAGGGATCAGAAGTCCTTCGTGGGTCTCAATGGGCTAAAATCAAGGTGCCTGCGGGGCTGCATTCCTTCTGGAGGCTCTAGGGAAGAATCTGTTTCCTTGCCTTTTCCGGCTTCTAGAGGCTGCCCACGTTCCTTGGTTCATGGCTCTCCTTCTCCATCTTCAAATCCTGCAGCGGTAAGTCCTTCTCATGCTGCCATCTCACTGGGTCTCTCTTCTCCCTCCCTCTTCCGCTTCCAAAGACCAAAGTGACTATGTTGGGCCTACCTGGATAATCCAGATCCATCTCCCCATGTCAACGTCAGTTGAGTAGCAACCTCAATTCCATCTGCAACCTTCATTCCGCTTTGCCATATAAAGTAACACATTCACAGGTTTCAGGGATTAGGTCCCACACATCTTTGAGGGGCCGTTTTTCTGCCACAGGTAACCAGGAGTAAGGCGGTCCATCCGAGTATCCCATTCAGTTAATTGCTCAGTTTTATTGATAGTATTTTGGAACTCCCAACAGAAACACCCTTACCTTTTACATCTCCCTACCTGTTTTCCTTACTACCTCTCACATGCAATGCTTTTCCAATACATTAATAGCTACAGAAGTCCAGCTTTTAGAAAGAGTAAACATGATTGAGCCTCTGAAGTGACCTGGGCAGGCCTCATGGAGGGGGCCGGCCTTAGGGAAGATGACGAATGTGCAGGACAGGTTTCCAGAAGGGATATCTTGGGACAAATGTAAAGATTCCAACTTATTAGGAATGGCTAGGGATAGGTGGTGAGAAGAAAGGGTCGTGTCGGGGAAGCCACGTCAAGGAAGGGGATGATTCGAGAGGCTCCTGAGTTCCAGCCTGACGATGGGTTTGTGTAAACATACAGACTGGCCTTCTGCAAGCGCGTCAGATTGGGCCGCGTGCTGGCCAGCCTGGTCCTGCAGGTGAAGAGGACGGTAAGGCCCTGATACGGCTCTGCCCCTCAGACGCGGGATGGAAATGAATCGTGAATCTTCAGTTTGCCCAAGAGCCTGCTTTGTAAACCAGTCTGAGGCCCACCCTCTTTGCAGCATCTCATTCAGAGAAATTCCAGTCCAGCATCTCATAATACTTGAAAAGCAATTTAAATCTTGACTTCAGTCTTGAGAAAATGCCAAGAGGGAGCCACATTTTCAAAGCCCCATTGCTTTTCCTTACATCTCTTTTTTCTTTTCTTTTCTTTTTTGCGGTACGTGGGCCTCTCACTGTTGTGGCCTCTCCCGTTGCGGAGCACAGGCTCCGGACGCGCAGGCTCAGTAGTTGTGGCTCACGGGCCCAACCGCTCCACGGCATATGGGATCCTCCTGGACCGGGACACGAACCCGTGTCCCCTGCATCGGCAGGCAGACTCTCAACCACTGCGCCACCCGGGAAGCCCTCCTTACATCTCTTTGACTCCCATTCAAAGATCGGCCTCCCCACTTCTGCTTCCACTCTAATGACTCTTTCAGGTCACAGGGACTTCTTTGCTTCCTTGTCTGTTTCACTCTCTTTCCTGTTTCTGTTCAATTTGGTGAAAATCCAGCTAGGCTCCTGCTTCATGATCCAGGAAAGCAAAGGCAGGTTCTCCTCTGTGGGTGGCAGGGGGATAGGCTCTTCACACTAATACTCATTTTTCCTGTCGCATGTAGTTCCTTCAACCAAGGTAGAGAGCTGGGAGGCGAGGGCTGGCGGGAACGCAAGGCCATGGGCAGGGCGGTCCCCAGGCGGCTGTGGCCTTCTCCCTGCGGACGGAATCGGTGTCATGAAGCAGCGAGGGCTCCACAGGAGCGGAACCAAAGCCGGCACCCATGGGGCTGCAGGAGGAGGCAGAATCTTGCTGGGGTTTCATTTAAATGGATGCATTTTACAAATATTGGATTGTAGCTCACTCAAGAAACAATTAAACTCCAAATTGGGTTGTACATATTAAATTTTAACAGTGGGGAGGCAAATGCAGAGGTGCTTAGCAGATTTAAGAATTCATAGAACAGAAATTGGTACCGTGAAATTAGCGCCTCATCCATCTAATCTAATGGTGCATTACCCACAGTGCCAAAATAGATACAGTTAGGCGTAGCACTTATCTTTCCTGTGGCACCTGATGGCTGGAGGTCTTAAAGAATTTTTCAAATTACCCTTCTAAAGTAATTAAATCTCTGCCTGGAGGTAGGGGGAAGAAGAAGAAGCCATCTGTAAAATAAAATGCAAAGACTCTCGCTTTTCCTGTCGCTTTGTAATGCTGGCAGGCTGCTTTCTTTCTCTGTCCACACGTGCATTTTCGTGGAGCTGACAGGTGACCATCAGCATTGGGTTGGTCTCCCGTGGGACCACTGTAAATCCAGCCTTATCCTTGGAATCTTGCCCACCAGTTCTTCTAGAAGTGACTGCCTCTTCTGATCTACTGAAATCCTTAATACGTGGAAGTAAATGCTAAGTACCTTGTATTATTAATAGACTGAGCCCCACAATCGGGTTCTTGCCTTTTGGGGAGTATGGGCCATGTCTTTCTTATATGTGTTTTGTTTTGTTTTTCCTGCAGCTCCCAGCATGGTGTTTCATACATAGCTGGTGCCAGGAGGAATATTAAAAATATTTAGTAACTGCCTAGGGCACCAACTGGTCAGAACAGATGTTGGGGGCTAACACCCCGTACAGCGATGCCACCATGAACCCACTAAATGTCAGCCCTGTGGGGTACAGAATTGTTCATTGGCTCATAAAATGGACCCAGGCTGTGACCAGTTCCTTCTTCTGGAGCAGAGGGTATTGCCAATATGACTAATATAACTGGAAAGTTATAGCATCTTTATTTTACAAGTGGACAGACATTTTAAACTAACTTCCTGAATGATACTGGGGCTTGCAAACTGCATTTAAGTTTTGCATGTAACGACAGTATGATGACACTGATAATGACAATGCCACACATTTTTATGATTCTTTATAAATTCTTAAAAGAATGTTCCCATCTGTGATGTCATTTTATTTTCTTAGCTACTCTGAGAGAAATATGACAGATAATAATATTCTCAAATTATAAAGAAATGGATCATCAAAAAGATTATGCCTTGGATATTGCATCATGTAAATATTCACATGCATGCCCCTATGCACACATATGTACATGAACAGACTTACACGTAAAAGGATGATGCCTATGCTTGGGAAGCAGATGGTCCAAAGAGATGAAAAATCCTGGTATTGTTTAAGAATACGTACAGTGCAACACATTGAAAGTTTGGAGGGTGGACAGAAACATTAGGATTCATCTCAGGTGGATGAAGCTTCTCACCAGAAGTATGTTTAGAACGGGAGTTTTGAGAAACTCAAAGAGTGAAACAACTTCAGGAGTTTGGGGTATATACTTATATAACTGGTTAAAATTTCTCAGTCTAGTACAGGTTACCATATCCTGGGATCCAACGATAAACTTTCAAAAGGGTCTTTGAATACTCTGAAATTATATACGGCACTTTGTATGTATAGATGTGAACTTATCTGGGGAGTGAATCCATGGATTTCATTGAGTTTTCAAAGACTCTGTCATTCAAAATAGTTTAATAATCTCTGCTTCAGGGAGCCTCAGTTACTTACCTTAAATGATAGATAGAGTAGCATAAATTATGGTTTAGGATTAACACAAATAAGTTGCAAACTGATAATGATGTATGAGTTTAAGTGGTTCGTTAACCTATACACTCTCATGGCAAGAATATACTTATTATCTTTTATTCTAAGTCTTCTTTTCTAGGTTGCTTTGCTATTTCTACTGTTTCCTGCTTCCTCAATCTCCTTTTCTGGAAGCCTTAATTTTACAATTTTCTGCACCTCTAGGCAATTTCCCTCTTACTATTTAGGGTATAAAAGAACTTGAATGACCCCAGGCTCTAGAGAAGGACCATAAGTTTCTACCACAAGCACCCTCCTGAGTAAAGGCCATCACTCAGACCCTCGGATTCTCACCTAGACTTTTCTATCCATATTATGCCCAAGAGTTGAATGGTTTGCACATTCTTTCTTTATTACCCAACCTATTAATTTTCTGATCAAGAGTAACCACTACCACATGATTACCTTGTTGGTGACACTAACATATTGACTGGATTAGCTTTCAAGGGGGAGGTAATAGAGGTTAATGGCCCACATTTGTTTATATCCTGTTAATAGGTGAGGCTATGGGGGATTGTGGAAAAGACTGGAAATTAGGGCCTCTGGGTTTCATCCCTGCTCTACCACTGCATGCCCTCTGCCTAACACATAACCTCTTCTCATCTCTGCAATGGCCTCAGTTGTGAGAGGTCCTTTCTGACATACCATTATACGATTCTTTAATAGGCCACCTGAACAGATAGAGAATCATTTTGGAGAGATCTCCAACTATCAGAGATATTTTGGAGTTTCCAAAATGCTTGCCTCATCTCTTGCTTAATCAATCAGTGGTTTGTAAGAAATCACTGTGGTTATTGAAGCACAGGGCACCGTTTTTACAGCTTCCATTAAGGAGTGAAGCCAGGCTGTGGCTGTGCTGGCTCAATAAATCATTTGTACTGGGAATGTATTTGTCAGTTTTTCTGCAGATTGTGTGATTATTGCATCGTTTTATTTCCAATGCTCATAAGTGGGTATTAGAGCTGACATTTGGTAATTGAAACAGTGTTCTACCTTTCATAGCACAGTTAGCAGGAATTGTTAAGAGTTTTATTTCTCTCCAAAGGGTTTTCTCTTGCTGGCTGCCTCCAAGTTCCCAGGGTTTCATACATTCTGCACTGGACGGGCTCGCCAGGACATCGAAGACCACTACCAACAGCTGCTACAAGTTTAAAACCTTTAGAAGAAGGAACCGATTGCAGTTTGCTCCTGAGGGTTAGTTGAGTTTACATTTCTGACATGTTAAGAGACACACAGTATAAGAATATTGAACATTTTGACTTGTGCCTTTATTTATTTATTTTTATTGAAGTATAGTTGATTTACAGTGTTGTGGTCATATCTGCTGTACAGCAAAGTGACTCAGCTGTACATATATATACATTCTTTTTCATATTCTTAAGAATTTTGAACATTATTAATGAGTAGAGTTCTTCCTTCTTCGGGTCTCAAGGGAAAGGGTTCTCTTCTTTCCATGATCCTTCTTGCTCGCCGACTCCCACCAGCACGCTCAAGACCAGCATCGCTGAGCCCTCGCTGTGTGCCAGACCCTGTCGGTATTCATCACAATGACCCTAAGGGGTCCTCAACATAATAGTCTGCATTTTATCGGAGTGTGAGCTGATTGGCTCCAAATCAGGAGTCTACCTTCCCCACTGGCACCCCATTGCTTCACATGTTCACATCGCTTTCAGAGGGATTTCGTTTCTCATTATTGTTAATGCTGTTCTACCTATAATGGCGTTAGAGTCGACAGCTTTGCCGTACGCCACCTCCTCTCACCCTAATCACACATATCCACACACACACAAGGACACACGCACAATCCCTCACACACAGACATCAGCACAGACACATGTGCACATAAACTATCAGAGGCTCTGTCGCACACATATGCACGCACGTGCACATGCACACACTCACACTCACACACGTTGAAAGTAAAACCCCCAGGGTTTCCATGGTGCAGTTTCCCGAGACTCCTGTTCTCCCTCGCCCGGGACTCTGACTCCCTGCTGCTCTAAGCTGCCCCGCTCTGACCCCTGCTTCTCCCTTCCTGAGCAGTGTAGCCAGCTTCCTGCATCTTCCACCTCCTGCTAAGGATAGAGGTGTGGGGCTGAGAGGTTAAGGCAAAAGGCTCTGTCTGCATGCCTGTGGGAGTTTTTAGGCAGATAGATGGTTGGGATCAGGGGCGAGGTTGGCTCCACTACCTGGTAGTGGGGTCATGTGCTACCACTGCTGGGCTGACATGGGGACATAAAATCTTCCCCCTCGACACTGTAGGAATGGGGCTGCCCCAGGAACCTGGCAGGGCGGTGCAGGCCTGGGGAAGTACGGAAAAGGACCCATGGCTAGTCTTTATTCTTTTTTTAAATTAATTTTTATTGGAGTATAGTTGCTTTACAATGTTGTGTTAGTTTCTGCTGTACAGCAAAGTGAATCAGCTATATGTATACATATATCCCCTCTTTTTGGATTTCCTTCCTGTTTAGGTCACCACAGAGCACTGAGCAGAGTTCTCTGTGCTATACGGTAGGTTCTCATGAGGCATCTATTTTATACATGGTATCAATGGTGTATATGCGTCGATCACACGCTTGCTTGCCTCTCCCGAGGTGCCCCATACTGACGCAGCAATAATAACACAAGATTCATAATAGTGTGGTTTTAGAGGTAAACAACTTCTCCCTTTGGACGGCTGATGTCAGAAATTCCCTTTGAGATGAACAAAGTTGTATGCCTTCTCCCAAGTTTAAAGATAAGGGGGAGCATGTGGGTGTCCTCAGAGAGCTGAGCTAGTGGCTTTCACACACACGAAGAGTGCTGTGGTGTGAGCTCAGAGCCACGGGCTGGGGCTGGGACAATGGGCTCCCTCTGGTGGCATCAGCCAAGCCGCCACCTCTCTCTCTGTCTTATTTTTCTCATCTGTCAAAAGATGAAAGTGTTGGCTTAGAAAATCTCCAAAGCCCTTTCATGGCTAACTTCCAGATATGTGTATTATGATAAGTTGACCATGAAGCACTTTCATATTTTAATGGGGGGCGGGGGGTAAAATGAGGACACAAGGGAACCAGCACCTGAAAGGGACCCAAGTGAAGTAGGGACATAGGCCCTAAGGTCAGGCCTCCTCACTTCAAACTGGTAAATCAAAGCTTTGGCCAGAGGTATGTTAGGTTGTCTGAGCTGGGCGTGTTCTGATCTCCACGAGGAGACGGGTTCCAAAGTTTGATGAGGGTGGAGGATCCGCAAAGGTGAGAAGGGGACAAGGAAATAGCCTGTGTCACAATCTCATCAAGGGTCTCCTGGTTGCATTAGATTAGGCACTGTAAGAATTACAGGCAGGCACAACTCCTGCCTAGTGGAGTCTCACAAGCTGTGCGACCCTGGGAAAGCTGCTTAACCTCTCTGAGCTTCAGATGAGTCCCCTCTAAGGTAGGGATAACAATTCCTACCTGGGAGGTTTCATGAGCTAGGGTTGCAGAAACGCCAGCTAGAGAGCAGGGTACATACAGCAGGCTGTTCGTGAATGGTCTCACAGAGATGCATCCATGGCCGAGACACTTGACCTGGGATCGTAGCAAGTTCCATAGAGCAGAGAATAACATGAATAAATAACATTTAGCTCTTTGGTGTTTGGAAAGCATTTTGCTTTTCAATATTCCTGCCTGCAGGAGGTTTTCTAAAGGTCAGCTCCATGCAGCTTATTAAGGAAGATGATTAAATCAGTTGGCAGTTTGAGAAGAAAAAGCAGATGGATTTCAACAGCATCCTCCCCCCACGACTGACATTTTCTCTTACAAATCAAGGTGAGATTGTGGATTTGCTCACGTGGTTCTCCAGAGGAGACCGTGGTGGGGCTGGGATGCGGCTCCGGTGGCTTCTTCCTTGTTTACGCCCAGCTGTTATCCTTGTTCCTGTCACTGTCAGTTACTGAAGAATCCGTCATGCCCGAGACTCACAAGGGGGCTTCTTTTCTGCTTCCTGAGGAGGAGTGGCAGGGGCAGTGGAGGTGAACAAATTGGATGGATTAGCATCTGAAGACGGGGTGAGAGCTTCTGCCCTAATCATGCTGCCGGGACCGCCAGGCTGTCGGATTCACTCCGACAGAAGCCCTGAGAAAACAGGGAGGGTTAGGAGCCCATATGCTCACCTGGTAGTCTAGCGGCCGCTCTGGATTGAGCAGGACTTCAGAAATAAGGAGAACATCTTTACTGCTAATAACCTCCCACCAATGTCATAACCAAGGCTCTGCATGCAAGAGACATGCCGAGCTCTAATTCCACGTCCCTATGTGTGTGGCTCTCTGCTATGGACTGAGCTATTCATTGGTGCGCGTCTTCCTCTTTGTCCTCCCCTTCCAGCAGGTAACTGGCTCAGCACATCCTTGATTCAGGAGAGCTCCGTGGTGGGGTAGGAGGTAGAAGTGGCCTGTTAGTCCTTCTTTCTTTGGTTTTTCAAAAGCTGAATTGCCCAGGAGAACCGATAGGGTTTGCTGAGGAGGTAGAAAGAAAGGAGAAGTGATTTTAGAGAACTGTAGAGAAGCAAGAGAGATCAGAAGACTCTCTCCACTGACCCCCACCCCACCCTGCCCTCTACTAGGCTGGGAGATGAGGGAGAGAGATCTCGGAAGCACTGAGATAACTTAGTCATCAATCCTATTTTGTTCTATGTATTCATGTATTTATCACTCCTGGGTGCCCACTTCTGGGTGTACACTTCCTTCTCTCCTTTCTAGGACCAAAGCCTTTGGCTCATCTCAAGAGCTCATGTATTGCCTGTTTCCTCTGTTTCTGGAAGACTGAGCTTTTATGAAATATCTGGAATTTCTCATATCACAAAGAAAAAGTTCAGATTTTCCAGAATGACCAGGGGGTCTGTATCACATAGCACTGAGCATCATTGGAGAGATTAGAACTGAAGACACTCTTTTTTTTTTTTTTTTTTTGCGGTACGCGGGCCTCTCACTGTTGTGGCCTCTCCCGTTGCGGAGCACAGGCTCCGGACGCGCAGGCTCAGCGGCCATGGCTCACGGATCCAGCCGCTCCACGGCATGTGGGATCTTCCCGGGCCGGGGCACGAACCCGCATCCCCCGCATCGTCAGGCGGACGCTCAACCACTACGCCACCAGGGAAGCCCTGAAGACACTCTTTTAGGAGAAGATTTTACTATAAGGCGGAATGCATAACAAAAGCGTACAATGTTTCCTAGGAACTCCAGCATTTCACTTTTATTATACTTTTATTGAATATTCAATAAAAGAATATGACACCCTTTCAAATCGTGTTCTTGTAACCTCCTGCTGTGAAGCTAAATGAAGACAGATCTGTGCTGTCAGCACAAGTGGCATTCAACCGATTCTAAAACTTCTATTTTTCCTGTATTGAGCATATTTTAAATGCACAGCATGAAAATCCTTGGTTGCTAATAGCTCAGTCCTTTCACTTGCGTATCACATTGCATTCAACAGTTCAGCATTTTTGTTTGAGAACATTTTTGGACTCTAGTTGGCGCTATTGTTGGCTAGTAATGGTACTGTTTCCTTCATTCAAGCCACAAAAATTTATGGAGTGCCTACTCATTGCCAGTGTCTGCTAAGGACCTTTCTAACTCTAGGGGTCTTTGCTTCTATTATGAATTTGATTAGTCAGGGAAAGCCTGGAAAAATGTCAAAGCCATCTTTATACCATCTACCATTCATATTTGCCTCTGTAATCAGAGCAAGAGGACAGCTCCCCTGTGATAAGTAGCCCAAATGGAAAAGGCCAGTGGGACTCATTTCTGGATATTAGTCAAAACTGGGTGTGCTTAACAAAAGCAATGAATGTGGGCTTTCCTGGTGGCGCAGTGGTTGAGAGTCCGCCTGCCGATGCAGGGGACACGGGTTCGTGCCCCGGTCCGGGAGGATCCCACATGCCTTGGAGCGGCTGGGCCCGTGAGCCATGGCCGCTGAGCCTGTGTGTCCGGAGCCTGTGCTCCGCAACGGGAGAGGCCACAACAGTGAGAGGCCCGCGTACTGCAAAAAAAAAAAAAAAAAAAAAAGCAATGAATGTTATTTTCACTTTCAGATCCTTGTCTAAGTGAAATGGCTAAAATTAACTTCCTTAAGTATCACGGGAACCCAAGCATCCTCCAGAGGAAGAGGCTGTGAGGGCAATGGTGTGCACTCCACATCTGAGACCCCTGGTCTTGGCTTGACCAAAGCTCTTAGGGAGGCCCTGTGAAACTTTGCTGACTAGTCAGACCAGCAGCAGCTCATTGTACTGTTGTCTAAAAGAGTCGGTTTCATCCTTAAGGCACTGCTGGGGAATCAGTCCCAGTCTTGCCTATCTCTTGGGGGTTATCGCAAGTGTTAAAGAGGTAGTGCAGATAAAAAAACCTTTAAAAATGTTTTATATTTATATTCCCATTACTAGGCTATGAGTTATCTAATAATATCAAAGGCATTATATAGTCTGGGAAGTGGGTTACTAGAATGTTACAAGTCCATCTTAGAATCAAGAAAATGTGCTAATAACTCATGGAAGTCACACCAAAGGTGGTTTAAGAGATGGATGTTAGTGGCTTGGTGGCAGGTGTTATAGAGAAAACTCAGCTCAGGGACTTGAAACCCATCGCCCATGCCTTCCCTTTCTCCTGACTGCTCATTCCCATACTGGCTCTGGATTTAAGGTTGAAGCTTGGGGTTAGGGTGAGGGACACGTTCCCCCCAGGAGTCTCCAGCTGTGCTCCTGGGGCCCCTGGGCCAGTACTGTGACCTCTCTGTTTGTACACCTCCGTGTTTTACTCTAGGACAGATTGAATTGGAAGAAATTTATGGTTCAGGGAAGAGCATAATGAAAGTGGGAACTACTTATTCATAACACAAATACACATTGAGCCCTTATTATAAAGCATAGCGCTAAAAGCTGGTACTGCAGAGGGGAGCATTAAGTGGGCAAGAAAATCAATGTAGAGAGAAATGAAGCTACATTTCTCCAAAACATCCCTAAGATGTTACAGAAAAACCCGAACGAAATTTTTGGCCACCCCAATAGAATGAAGGGATGGGGGACACGGTTTGGGCAATGGAAGTGGATATGAGATATTCTCTCAAAACTATCCATCCCCTCCCACTGCTACCCTCTGCTGTAAGCTACCATTATCTACTGCCTGGACTATGAGCCTCTTAGCTGAACCACTAACAGACACTCTGGTCCCCTTCTAATCTGTTCTTCTCCTTGCACCCATCTCTAAAGACTCAAGGCTGTTCATGACACTTCCCTGCCTATTACCCTTCACGGCTTCCCACTGCTCCTAAGATGAAGACTAAACTCTTAAGTGGACCAGCAAAGCCTGCGTGGTCTGGTTCCTACTCTCTCTTCACCTCACCGTGTGTCGCGCTGTTTCTCCAAGTTTCTGTTTTAGCCACATACTGGTTCTCTTTTTGTCCTGTATGGTCATCATTCTCCTTGCAGAGACAGGAGCTTTCAGCTGAAGTTCCTTCTGCAGGTTCCTTCTACAGGGTGAATGTCCACGTTTCCAGAGTTGATGATCACTTAATGCCAGAGTCCTTCCTTGATCTCTTTGCTTAGAGAGATCTCTTTGTGTAGACCCCCCATAGTGGGTCTGTCCTACATCACCTTTGTAGCAGTTTTACATGCTGGACTGTGGTGTTTGGTTATGATTCTTTCCCCTGCTGATATACTAGTTCTCTGAAGGGAGGGACCTCATCTAGTTTGGATTATGGAGGTGTTCCCAGAACCTGATACATAGTAGGGGCTCATTAATATATGTTGAATCAATCAACAAAAGCAAATAGTGAGAAATAATGAAATCCCACTCTAAGACTGGACCAAAGAAATCTTCTCAAAGGTGTTTTCCTGACAGGAATATTGAGTAAGTTTATAAGGTAACTCACCTGCCTGACTTTTCTCCTCCAGGTGAACAGAAATTCTATTTTCTAACTTTGAATCTCTCTACTGCATTCAAAGTCATTTCTAACATGCAGCTTCTTAAATTTCTCATATTAAAACAGCTTGAAATTCTAGGTGGAAAAGAGTCTTTTTCTATGAAAGCAAATAATTTCAATGTTATTCAGTTTGATCTGCAAGCCAAGAAAATACCCAGAGTCAATTAGGCTTACTCAGGGGCTAGTAGGTGGTCCTGAGTCTCTGAAGCTGTTTCTTTTTCTTTAGCATTACAGATGTGACTGTGGAAGCCAATACGATAATACAGAGTGAAATTCATGTACTGCCAGCAGATTTAGCTGTTTTCTCGCCACATGTTATGTTCGTTAAGACTGAGCTATCATCAAAACAAAACAAAGGAGTCGCTCAGGAAGTGAGTTCGAAATGCAATCTGGTGTTACATTTCTGATAACAAGAATAAATCAGTTGCAATGAGTCTCAGTAAACAGGTTTTGACATCCTTTGTAATTTTTAAATGACGTCCTTAACCTATTACTTATGTGTGGTTTTTTGAAGGGATTACTACTCATATATTAAAGACTCCAAGTCTGAGGCTCTTTCATCATCTCCCATATCATCAGTCATCAGGAGAGAACGTTGAGGGAGAGCACACACTGCCTTCGAATAAACCTTCCCAAGGCCCAGAGAAGCTGCAGAGACAGCAGGTTTCAGATCTTATATGGCATTTGCTCAGTTCAGTGAGCATCTGCTGGGTACCATTTAGTAGCAAGCACTATGCCAGCCACAGAGGGAGGTGAGCGAGAATGGTAGTCAGTGACTTGAAGTAGCTTCTTCTTAACGTTTAGTCTATGGCTGGGCAGCAGGGTTGAGAAGCACTGCCTTATAGGAACAAGTATTACAGTCCTTATTGATGAGATCCTTCACTGCTTAAGGAAGGGCATTGAAACTACAGGCTTAATTAGGGCAAAAAAAAATGACCAATCCGAGTTGTAAAAGTGGTTCCCTCTGAAAATCCACATCGTGGTAATTAATGGCAATCCGTCCCATATATTTTAAAAGGCGAGAAGTGGAGAAAAGATGAGTGGTTCTTCTCTGAAGACATAGGTTGTCTCTGAAAGTTAAAGGAGATTTTGTCTGTTTCTTGAAATGTCTTAATTTTTTGCCTATGAGCTACTTTTTATAATAGGATACTTGTTCATGAAACTGTTTCTTGATCTTTGCTTGAAAATCCCCTTTTATACCAGCAAAAATCTGCCGCAGCTGGGATCCCACGTGCTTCTATTTTAAACACCTTGTTACAAGAGACGCAGTGTGGAAGGCATTACTTGATTCTGTACTGCCAATTCAACATTCACTTTATCTTAGGATATTTGCTGTTATCAATTGGAATGGCTCTGTCAGCTAAAAACGGTATAAGTTTTATCCTTGGACTGCTTCTTCTCTGGGTTGTGATATTCGACATATGAATATTATAGCAGAGCAATGAAAAAGGTGAGTCAGGACTTCTCTGGTGGCACAGTGGTTAAGAATCCCCCTGCCAATGCAGGGGACACGGGTTCGAGCCCTGGACCGGGAAGAGCCCACATGCTGCAGAGCAACTAAGCCCATGTGCCGCGACTACTGAGCCTGTGCTCGAGAGCCCACGAGCCACAACTAGAGAAAGCCTGTGCGCAGCAATGAAGACCCAACACAGCCAAAAATAAATAAAATTTTAAAAAAAGAAGGTGAGTCAAAGGCAAGCAAAGCATTATGGTGTCTACCTGCAGAAGGAACCTCCACCTTCATCTGGGCTGCAAGAACCAGAATGAGCCTATTATCCATTTTTGAGTGCAGAGCCAGGCCTCAAATGTATCTCCATGTTATTTCCTCTTCTTAAACCTGAAATAAATTTTAGTTTTTAAGCTATAGCAACAACAACAACAACAACAACAGATGGTTATTCCATGGACTGCAGCTTCATAATAGTTTCACACTTCAGTCTCAACACTGTCGCACCTCTGATGGCACAGGGTCAGCTCCCCAACAATGATGGCCTAATTCATAAGAAAGCACCCAGCACACTCTCTGGCACCTGGTATTAATAACAGTTGACCGTAACTGTTGAGAACTGGAATTCAATGGCAGCTTCCTCTACCAGTTTCTCCAAGATTTGTTTTAGGAAGTTTTCCACCTAGGAAATCATACCAACGTCCTTTTCTCTTATAACTAAATATCCCTAGAAATGGAAGCTTGCAGGTTCCTATCTTTTTCAAGGCTCAACTTTGCTTCCAAAGAGTTATGATTTGCTCTGTTGAAGGAAATCTTAAACATACAAAACTAATTGCAGACCGGATTTTGCAGTAGTCACTGAAGTCCAAAGTTTTAAATTATTTTCATGAATTATAGTGGAATGAAGGAAGGGAAATGATGTGAGGGCAGGATGGTTATTTTTGTGACTTCTTGTAAGAAAAGTGTTTTATTCTTCACAATTACTCATCCTTTGGAAGCAGGGCTAATCCTTTATCTGAGAAAGGCAACAAATCATGGTGTCTGATTGGAAGGGCACAGAGAGGTCTCTTTTCCACTCCAGTAAGAAAAATAGCTCTCTGATTGGTCTGCCACTATGTCTGTAATTCCAACTATGATGCCTTAGTCTAAAGACAAGACTCTATTATAAAAATGCAAATACATTCTCCAGGAAAGGTAATATTTTATATCCGTACAGATAATAAATTTAAAAAAACTAACTGGTCCATTAGCTTGTCCCAGAGGAAATGGGTGCTAGAGAGGGTTCCAGTCCCTACAATATATTCAATCACAGATGGATCACCACTTGTTAGTAACATTACAAAAGTGACTCTTACATTGATCGGGGCATTGTGATTGCATGAACACTAGTCTGTGTGCTCTCTGAGGCCAGGAGCCCCATCTCCCTCTTGGAGTCCCCAGCATGTAGCCTGTGGCCTGCTAGCACATAGTAGGCTCTGTAGTCCCCTAGCCCCCCTTTTTTAAAGACTATTCTTTTTTTAAAAGAGCAGTTTTAGGTTGACAATAAAATTGTGAAGAAGAAGGTACAGAGATTTCCCAAATACTCCCAGCCTCCACGTATCCATAGCCACCTCTATCAACATCGCTCAATAGAATGGTACATTTCGGGCTTCCCTGGTGGCGCAGTGGTTGAGGGTCTGCCTGCCGATGCAGGGGACGCAGATTCGTGCCCTGGTCCAGGAGGATCCCACATGCCGTGAAGCGGCTGGGCCCGTGAGCCATGGCCACTGAGCCTGCGCGTCTGGAGCCTGTGCTCTGCAACAGGAGAGGCCACAGCAGTGAGAGGCCTGCGTACTGCAAAAAAAAAAAAAAAAAAAAAAGTACATTTCTTTTCTTTCCCTTTCTTTTTTACCAAGGATGAACCTACTTTGACACATCAAATTACCCATAAATCCATAAGTTTATCTTAGGGTTGACTCTATGTTTTACATTCTATAGGTTTGGACAAATGTGTAATGACGTGTATCCATCATTAGATCATGCAGAGTGTTTTCACTGCCATCAAAATCCCCTGTGCTCTGTCTATTTATCCTCCACCTGCCAACAACCACTGATTTTTTTGTTATCTCTGTAGTTTTGCCTTTTCTAGAATGTCTTATAATTGGAATCAGACAGTATGCAGCCTTTTCAGATGGTCTTCTTCGCTTAGTAATACGCGTTTAGCTCTTCTGTGTCTTCATGGTTTCATTGCTCATTTCTTTTTAGTGCTGAATAATATTCCATTGTCTGGATGTACCACTCTAGTGCTTTTTACTCAAGTTAAAATAAAACTCGTAGTTTCACTTGGCCTGTGTTATTTTTTTCTTTTTAAATTAATTCATTGTTTCTAGTCAAACTGGTCTGTATGCATGTAGATGCAGTCTCCTATTTGCCAGGCCACATTTCTATGCATCAGATAAGTTAGAAAAATTGATGTCACAAAATTAGAACACAACTAGAAAATCTTGACAATGCTGTTATATTATTTGTCACATACTTTAAGGTCGTTTGGTATAAACAGTGTGCTGGATATGGGGTTGGTTGACATCCAAAAAAATCTTATCAGGAACCCACTCTCCAGAGGTGGGCCCTTCAAATGCTTCAAAAGTTATTTCTCACCTGCATTGGGGGGATGGGTTCATTTGCCTGGGGAATGCTAGGAGGAATTTTTCACTGGGGAAATGATTAGTGTTCCAGTAATGTGATTGTTTAGAAAGTATAATAATCTAGCAAACCCAGTAGTACATCAGCTGTCAAAGAGCCCTGAAGTGAAAGATTGCCCAAGTGAAGCCAAAGAGTCATTACTCATTGCTAGCTGGAGGCTGTCTGAAAGGGAGGCTGCCCTGCTTTCTGGCAGTTAGCAGAGTTTTACAGCCTTGGGAAGGGTTACAGCCTCCCAAGTTAGGATAAAAAGAAACAAGAAAACAGTATGTGTTTTGTGGAACTAGGCAAACGTTCATTTCTCAGCTCTCAGAAGTGGATGGTCTAAAGATAAGAAAATTTGGGAAGTTACGCTTTGTGGGCTCACGTTTAGGGAGGAAACTGGGCATTTAAGGAAGCCCAGGAGAGCACATTTTTCAGTTCGGGGTTGCAAGGCTGGGATCTTGCACCTCTTGGTGGTTGCAGTGGTGCTGCTGTGGAGATTGTATATATGTGTCTTAACCCTTCACACATCCGTGCAACTGTGTTCTAGGTCTGGATTTGTCTTGGTCTTGTGCCTTTCTCCCTTGCTGGCTTTGTCACCTGATAAGACAAGAAGACTAGTAGATCCTGCTTTCAGAGCACTGTTGAGTTACCTGGGAGCTCCATTTTCATCCTAGTGACAGATTGCTCTACGAGAGAAGCGGGGACAACCCCAGGCTTAAGGAAGCAGTTAGTGGGATTGATTTTGTGTTTGCTTACTTTATTTGTAGGAGAAGCAGAATTATATTTGAAACTTTTTTTTTCTATAGCACCACAACTGGTGGCAATATATCTGCAGCGGCAGGCATATTCCTAATCACCGAGGTTCCTGGTAGTTAAAAGAAAATCTACGTATGGATTTAAGTCCATTCAGAACCAGTATGGACAGGGAAAAGAAACTAAGGGATATTGGGCTTAACTGGGGCTGACACAGTGCTTGGACTATTGGAGTCTTCATAATAATCCTATGAGATAAGAATTATAACCCAATTTTGTAGGTGAGAAAATTCAGACAAAGAGGTTAAGTAATTTTCCCAGGGTCAGTAGCAGAGTTAAAATCTGAAACAAGCTCTGTTTAACATTCTCTTATTCCAAAGCCTAAGCATTTGCAGTAGCAACACCTTCCTTCTCAGTATATGGAAGAAGGGATGTTTGTGATTCCATCTTGCAGAATAAAAGTATACCGGAGAAGGCATTTTAATTTAGTGTTCATTCTTACTTTCAAAATATTTGTTCTCCATCTAAATGAAAAATACGTTCTGCTCAATGCCATGAAAAATAAAGTTCAGTTTATTTTATGTTTGTTAGCTTGTTGAGATTTCCAGATGTGGTTAAAACTAAAATGTGTTATTTTGCTATTTATGGTTTGAAATGTAAGCTCTTTGGGAAAACTGAATTGTTTGAGGGTTTACAAAGCTCTTGATTCTTTCTTGCTCATTTTCACTGGGTTTGAAATTGAAATTATCCAGAGCAGCAATAGCGTTGAAGTATATTCTGTATTCCATCAAGAAACCCAACATGTCCTTTCAAAACTTAATTGAGCAGAACAAAGCTAATTAGCTGTCTGAAGACATGGCATTTAATTCACAATCCAGCATTAATTTGTCCAACACAATGAGCTTATCTTCCATATAAATGCCTTGCCCTATGGCTTCTCAAGCAGCTGTGATATACAAGAATGACTGATAACTCTTTTGTTTAAATGTGATGCTTTTTATTCTCTCTTCATTTGGCCAAAAGAAGGATGAATGGCATGCCGATTGTAATGGGACAGTTTTCTGTGTGGGGCAACTTTGAAGGAAATAGATGGATAGAAGATCATAGCATATAGTCATCGGAGAATTACCAAGTCGTTAGGGAATGCAGCCATTATCGAATCCTAGTCCTGCATGTCATAGACTAGGAAATGGATGCACAAATGAGTTCTGAGTGTTGTCCAAGGTCACTTAATAGGGTGTGACATGTACATATTACATAGTTTTTCTCCCCTCAGGAATAAGGAATTGCTTTACTATAAAATAAGGGCCTAGTTTGCTGTTTATCAACTGGTAACTAAATAGATAAGCATATTGAGAAAGTAAGGAGAATGGTCCAGCAATGTTCCTACCAGCATAGTAATGTCTATCAAATGCTGTTGTTCCAAACGCACCCATCCTTCAAGCCTCAGTTCAAGCCTTCCCTAGTCTCTGACCCTTCACAGATCTTACCTCCCTAATGTTTTAACCACTCACTTTGGATCTTACTTCCTAATTCCTTTAATAACTCATTGTGTGTGTGTGTGCATGTGTGTGTGTGCATACATGCATACACATTTTAGAAATTTCGATTTTATAATGCACATCATTATAACAAGCTCATAGGAATAGGTTTTTGCAAAAATGTTATGTATAGCCAAGCTGTTTAGTGAACTTAGCATCTCATATCCAACAATTAGTAGATGTAAAGTTCAGGGTTGACCCACAGGTGATTTGTGCTTGTGAACCAGTAGGGGCACACTTGGCAGAGAAGGGAACACAAGCCCGCTATGTTTCTGCCTACACAGCATTTTCCCCCAGGTGGAACATTTGCTTCTTATTGAAGTAATAAGATAATTGAAGTCAACAATTATTTGCTGGTGGCCTAATTCAGCGGAAATTTCCAAGTCCTTATTTTACTTGCCACAAGCTGTGATTTTGTCAATAAGACTCCTAAAGCTATGTCATTGAGTCCGTGTACTTCTTAGAATTCAACACGCCTCTGGGCACATAGGTTCCGAAAGACCTTGTAGAACTGAGCAGGGAGCTGATGAAATATATCGACATTCTATGAGTGTGGTCTGTTCAAAGTTCAGTGAGTAACCAAAATGCTTGTTTGCACCAAAATGCTTGTTTGCACCATGCCAGATAACTGAATTGAATATCTAGTAGACAGAACTGAGAGCTTTGTTTTGCTTTCTGAAGGCACTGTTTAAAAATCCATTGGTGAATGTAAAATAGATAGCTAGTGGGAAGCAGCTGCATAGCACAGGGAGATCAGCTGGGTGCTTTGTGACGACCTAGAGGGGTGGGATAGGGAGGGTGGGAGGGAGATGCAAGATGGAGGGGATATGGGGATATATGTATACGTATAGCTGATTCACTTTGTTGTACAGCATAAACCAACACACACTTGTAAAGCAATTATACTCCAATAAAGATGTTAAATAAAAAAATTAAAAATCCATTGGTGATGACATTGATTTTTTTATTAGTTTCTGCTTTATAACAAAGTGAATCAGTCATACATATACATCTGTTCCCACAACCCTTCCCTCTTGCGTCTCCCTCCCTCCCACCCTCCCTCTCCCACCCTTCCAGGCGGTCACAAAGCACCGAGCTGATCTCCCTGTGCTCTGCGGCTGCTTCCCACTAGCTATCTGCCTTACGTTTGGTAGTGTATGTATGTCCATGCCTCTCTTTCGCTTTGTCACAGCTTAGCCTTCCCCCTCCCCATATCCTCAAGTCCATTCTCAAGTAGGTCTGTGTTCTTTATTCCTGTTTTACCCCTGGGTTCTTCATGACATTTTTTTTTTCTTAAATTCTATATATATGTGTTAGCATATGGTATTTGTCTTTCTCTTTCTGATTTACTTTACTCTGTATGACAGACTCTAGGTCCATCCACCTCATTACAAATAGCTCAGTTTCATTTCTTTTTATGGCTGAGTAATATTCCATTGTATATATTTGCCATATCTTCTTTATCCATTCATCCGATGATGGACACTTAGGTTGTTTCCATCTCCGGGCTATTGTGAATAGAGCTGCAATGAACATTTTGGTACATGTCTCTTTTTGAATTATGGTTTTCTCAGGGTATATGCCTAGTAGTGGGATTGCTGGGTCATATGGTAGTTCTATTTGTAGTTTTTTAAGGAACCTCCATACTGTTCTCCATAGTGGCTGTACCAATTCACATTCCCACCAACAGTGCAAGAGTGTTCCCTTCTCTCCACACCCTCTCCAGCATTTATTGTTTCTAGATTTCTTGATGATGGCCATTCTGAGTGGTGTGAGATGATATCTCATTGTAGTTTTGATTTGCATTTCTCTAATGATTAATGATGTTGAGCATTCTTTCATGTGTTTGTTGGCAGTCTGTATATCTTCTTTGGAGAAATGCTTATTTAAGTCTTCTGCCCATTTTTGGATTGGGTTGTTTGTTTTTTTGCTATTGAGCTGCATGAGCTGCTTGTAAATTTTGGAGATTAATCCTTTGTCAGTTGCTTCATTTGCAAATATTTTCTCCCATTCTGAGGGTTGTCTTTTGGTCTTGTTTATGGTTTCCTTTGCTGTGCAAAAGCTTTGAAGTTTCATTAGGTCCCATTTGTTTATCTTTGTTTTTATTTCCATTTCTCTAGGAGCTGGGTCCAAAAGGATCTTGCTGTGATTTATGTCATAGAGTGTTCTGCCTATGTTTTCCTCTAAGAGTTTGATAGTGTCTGGCATTACATTTAGGTTTTTAATCCATTTTGAGCTTATTTTTGTATATGGTGTTAGGGAATGATCTAATCTCATACTTTTACATGTCCCTGTCCGGTTTTCCCAGCACCACTTATTGAAGAGGCTGTCCTTTCTCCACTGTACATTCCTGGCTCCTTTATCAAAGATAAGTTGGCCATATGTGTGTGAGTTTATTTCTGGGCTTTCTATCCTGTTCCATTGATCTATCTTTCTGTTTTTGTGCCAGTACCACACTGTCTTGATTACTGTAGCTTTGTAGTATAGTCTGAAGTCAGGGAGCCTGATTCCTCCAGCTCCGTTTTTCGTTCTCAAGATTGCTTTGGCTATTCGGGGTCTTTTGTTTTTCCAAACAAATTTTAAATTTTTTTGTTCTAGTTCGGTGAAAAATGCCAGTGGTAATTTGATAGGGATTGCATTGAATCTGTAGATTGCTTTGGGTAGTAGAGTCATTTTCACAATATTGATTCTTCCAATCCAGGAACATGGTATATCTCTCCATCTATTTGTATCATCTTTAATTTCTTTCATCAGTGTCTTATAATTTTCTGCATACAGGTCTTTTGTCTCCTTAGGTAGGTTTATTCCTAGATATTTTATTCTTTTTGTTGCAATGGTAAATGGGAGTGTTTTCTTGATTTCACTTTCAGATTTTTCATCATTAGTGTACAGGAATGCCAGAGATTTCTGTGCATTAATTTTGTATCCTGCTACTTTACCAAATTCATTGATTAGCTCTAGTAGTTTTCTGGTAGCATCTTTAGGATTCTCTATGTATAGTATCATGTCATCTGCAAACAGTGACAGCTTTACTTCTTCTTTTCCAATTTGGATTCCTTTCATTTCCTTTTCTTCTCTGATTGCTGTGGCTAAAACTTCCAAAACTATGTTGAATAAGAGTGGTGAGAGTGGGCAGCCTTGTCTTGTTCCTGATCTTAGTGGAAATGGTTTCAGTTTTTCACCATTGAGGACAATGTTGGCTGTGGGTTTGTCATATATGGCCTTTATTATGTTGAGGAAAGTTCCCTCTATGCCTACTTTCTGCAGGGTTCTTATCATAAATGGGTGTTGAATTTTGTCGAAAGCTTTCTCTGCATCTGTTGAGATGATCATATGGTTTTTCTCCTTCAATTTGTTAATATGGTGTATCACATTGATTGATTTACGTATATTGAAGAATGCTTGCATTCCTGGAATAAACCCCACTTGATCCTGGTGTATGATCCTTTTAATGTGCTGTTGGATTCTGTTTGCTAGTATTTTGTTGAGGATTTTTGCGTCTATGTTCATCAGTGATATTGGCCTGTAGTTTCCTTTTTTTGTGACATCTTTGTCTGGTTTTGGTATCAGGGTGATGGTGGCCTCGTAGAATGAGTTTGGGAGTGTTCCTCCTTCTGCTATAATTTGGAAGAGTTTGAGAAGGATAGGTGTTAGCTCTTCTCTAAATGTTTGATACAATTCACCTGTGAAGCCATCTGGTCCTGGGCTTTTTTGTTTGTTGGAAGATTTTTTATCACAGTTTCAATTTCAGTGCTTGTGATTGGTCTATTCATATTTTCTATTTCTTCCTGAGTCAGTCTTGGCAGGTTGTGCATTTCTAAGAATTTGTCCATTTCTTCCAGGTTGTCCATTTTATTGGCACAGTTTCTTGTAGTAATCTCTCATGATCTTTTGTATTTCTGCAGTGTCAGTTGTTACTTCTCCTTTTTCATTTCTAATTCTATTGATTTGAGTCTTCTCCCTTTTTTCTTGATGAGTCTGGCTAATGGTTTATCAATTTTGTTTATCTTCTCAAAGAACCAGCTTTTAGTTTTATTGATCGTTGCTATCGTTTCCTTCATTTCTTTTTCATTTATTTCTGATCTGATCTTTATGATTTCTTTCCTTCTGCTAACTTTGGGGGTTTTTTGTTCTTCTTTCTCTAATTGCTTTAGGTGCAGGGTCAGGTTGTTTACTCGAGATGTTTCCTGTTTCTTAAGGTGGGATTTTATTGCTATAAACTTCCCCCTTAGAACTGCTTTTGCTGCGTCCCATAGGTTTTGGTTCATCATGTCTCCATTGTCATTTGTTTCTAGGTATTTTTTTATTTCCTCTTTGATTTCTTCAGTGATCACTTCGTTATTAAGTAGTGTATTGCTTAGCCTCCATGTGTTTGTATTTTTTACAGATCTTTTTCTGTAATTGATATCTAGTCTCATAGCATTGTGGTCGGAAAAGATACTTGATACAATTTCAATTTTTTAAAATTTACCAAGGCTTGATTTGTGACCCAAGATATGATCTATCCTGGAGAATGTTCCATGAGCACTTGAGAAAAATGTGGATTCTGTTCTTTTTGGATGGAATGTCCTATAAATATTAATTAAGTCCATCTTGTTTAATGTATCATTCAAAGCTTGTGTTTCCTTATTTATTTTCATTTTGGATGATCTGTCCATTGGTGAAAGTGGGGTGTTGAAGTCCCCTACTATGAGTGTGTTACTGTCGATTTCCCCTTTTATGGCTCTTAGTATTTGCCTTATGTATTGAGGTGCTCCTATGTTGGGTGCATAAATATTTACAATTGTTATATCTTCTTCTTGGATCGATCCCTTTATCGTTATGTAGTGTCCTTCTTTGTCTCTTCTAATAGTCTTTATTTTAAAGTCTATTTTGTCTGATATGAGAATTGCTGCTCCAGCTTTCTTTTGATTTCCATTTTCATGGAATAGCTTTTTCCATCCCCTTACTTTCAATCTGTATGTGTCCCTAGGTCTGAAGTGGGTCTCTTGTAGACAGCATATATATGGGTCTTGTTTTTGTATCCATTCAGCCAATCTGTGTCTTTTGGTGGGAGCATTTAGTCCATTTACATTTAAGGTAATTATTGATATGTATGTTCCTATTCCCATTTTCTTAATTGTTTTGGGTTCGTTATTGTAGGTCTTTTCCTTCTGTTGTGTTTCTTGCCTAGAGAAGTTCCTTTAGCATTTCTTATAAAGCTGGTTTGGTGGTGCTGAACTCTCTCAGCTTTTGCTTGTCTGTAAACATTTTAATTTCTCCATCAATCTGAATGAGATCCTTGCTGGGTAGAGTAATCTTGGTTGCAGGTTTTTCTCCTTCATCACTTTAATTATGTCCTGCCACTCCCTTCTGGCTTGTAGAGTTTCTGCTGAGAGATCAGCTGTTAACCTGATGGGGATTCCCTTGTGTGTTATTTGTTGTTTTCCCCTTGCTGCTTTTAATATGTTTTCTTTGTGTTTAATTTTTGACAGTTGATTAATATGTGTCTTGGCATATTTCTCCTTGGATTTATTCTGTATGGGACTCTCTGTGCCTCCTGGACTTGATTAACTATTTCCTTTCCCATATTGGGGAAGTTTTCAACTATAATCTCTTCAAATATTTTCTCAGTCCCTTTCTTTTTCTCTTCTTCTTCTGGAACCCCTATAATTCGAATGTTGGTGCGTTTAATGTTGTCCCAGAGGTCTCTGAGACTGTCCTCAGTTCTTTTCATTCTTTTTTCTTTATTCTGCTCTGCATCAGTTATTTCCACTATTTTATCTACCATGTCACTTATCCGTTCTTCTGCCTCAGTTATTCTGCTATTGATCCCATCTAGAGTATTTTTCATTTCATCTATTGTGTTTATAATCGATGCTTGATTCATCTTTAGTTCTTCTTTAGTTCTTCTAGGTCCTTGTTAACTGTTTCTTGCATTTTGTCTATTCTATTTCCAAGATTTTGGATCATCTTTACTATCATTATTCTGAATTCTTTTTCAGGTAGACTGCCTATTTCCTCTTCATTTGTTAGGTCTGGTGGGTTTTTATCTTGCTCCTTCACCTGCTGTGTGTTTTTCTGTCTTCTCATTTTGCTTATGTTACTGTGTTTGGGGTCTCCTTTTTGCAGGCTGCAGATTCGTAGTTCCCGTTGCTTTTGGTGTCTGTCCCCAGTGGCTAAGGTTGTTTCAGTGGGTTATGTAGTCTTCCTGATGGAGGGGACTAGTGCCTGTGTTCTGGTGGATAAGGCTCGATCTTGTCTTTCTGGTGGACAGGTCCACGTCTTGTGGTGTGTTTTGGGGTGCCTGTGGCCTTATTATGTTTTTAGGCAGCCTCTCTGCTAATGGGTGGGGCCGTGTTCCCGTCTTGCTAGTTGCCTGGCACAGGGTGACCAGCACTGCAGCTTGCTGGTCGTTGAGTGAAACTGGGTGCTGCTGTTGAGATGGAGATCTCCGGGAGACCTTCGCCGCTTGATATTATGTGGAGCTGGGAGGTCTCTTGTGGACCCGTGTCCTGAAGTTGGCTCTCCCACTTCAGAGGCACAGCAGTGACTCCTGGCTGCAGCACCAAGAGCCTTTCATCTACCCGGCTCAGAATAAAAGGGAGAAAAAGTAGAAAGAAATAATTAGTAGAAGAAAGAAAGAGAGAAATAAAGAAAGAAAGAAAGAAGGAAAGGAAGGAAGGAAGGAAGGAAGGAGGGAGGGAGGGAGGAAAGAAAGAAAGGAGGGGCGGCAGGAGGGAGGGAGGAAGGGAAGGTAGGAAAAAGAGAAAGAGAGAAGATAAAGTGAAATAGAATAAAGTATAAAATATAGTAGCGTTATTAAAATAAAAAAGTAATTATTAAAAAAGAAAAAGCGGATGGATAGATCCCTGGGACAAATGGTGGAAGCAAAGCTATACAGAGAAAATCTCACATGGAAGCATACACATACACATTCACAAAAAGAGAACAAGGGGAAAAAAATTGTAAATCTTGCTCTCGAAGTCCACCTCCTCAATTTGGGATAATTCGTTGTAAAAAGAGGAAAAGGGGAAAACGTCTTAAATCTTGCTCTCAAAGTCCACCTCCTCAATTTGGGATAATTCATTGTAAAAAGAGGAAAAGGGGAAAAAATCTTAAATCTTGTTCTCAAAGTCCCCCTCCTCAATTTGGGATGATTCGCTGTCCTCTCATGTATTCCACAGATGCAGGGTACCTCAAGTTGATTGTGGAGTTTTAATCCGCTGCCTCCGAGGCTGCACAGAGAGATTTCCCTGTCTCTTCTCTGCTCTCACAGCTCCCGGGTCTCAGCCTTGGACCTGGCCCCGCCTCTGCGTGTAGGTTGCCGGAGGGCGTCTGTTCTTCGCTCAGACAGGACGGGTTTAAAGGAACCGCTGATTCGGGGGCTCTGGCTCACTCAGGCCGAGGGGAGGGAGGGGCACGGAGGCGGGGCGAGCCTGCGGCGGCAGAGGCCGGCGTGACGTTGCACCAGCCTGAGTCGCTCCGTGCGGTTTCCCGGGGAAGCCGTCTCTGGATCCCCGGACCCCGGCAGTGGCGGGCTGAACAGGCTCCCCGGAAAGGGGGCGTGGACAGTGACCTGCGCTCGCACACAGGCCTCTTGGCGGCGGCAGCAGCAGCCCCAGCGTCCCACGCTCGTCTCCGGGGTCCGCGCCTTTAGCCGCGGCTCGCGCCCGTCTCTGGCGCTCCTTTAAGCAGCGCTCTTAATCCCCTCTCCTCGCGCACCAGGAAACCAAGAGGGAAGAAAAAGTCTCTTGCCTCTTCGGCAGCTCCAGAGTTTTCCCGGACTCCCTCCCGGCTAGCTGTGGCACATTAGCCCCCTTCAGGCTGAGTTCTCGCCGCCAGCCCCAGTCCTCTCCCTGCGCTCTGACCGAAGCCCGAGCCTCAGCTTCCAGCGCCGCCCGCCCTGGCGGGCGAGCAGACAAGCCTCTCAGGCTGGTGAGTGCCGGTGGGCACCGATCCTCTGTGCGGGAATCTCACCGCTTTGCCCTACCCAGGTACATGGGGAGTCTCTTACCTTTTGGGAGGTCTGAGGTCTTCTGCCAGCGTTCAGTAGGTGTTCTGTAGGAGTTGTTCCACATGTAGATGAATTTCTGATGTATCTGTGAGAGGAAGGTGATCTCCGCGTCTTACTCTTCCGCCATCTTCCCCCGGGATCCCGACATTGATATTTTAATACCTCGTATCTGTTGGATTAGGTGACCTCATGCTGGAGGAACCTCCTGAATCCTAGAGGTGTTTAAATGCAAGAAGTTTGCCTATTAGCTCTCTATGTCCACTGTGGGTCAGCTGGGTGCTGCATTCCACAAGTCATGTAGTCTCCCCCAAAACGCGGGTCCCGGAAATGCTAGGAGGCCCTGGGCCCAGGAGGCAGAGAGCTGGGTGTATTCGATTAGCAGCAGTAATGATGACTGCACTGGGCACGGACTGACTATGGACTAGTCTCTCATGGACTCGTAAGGCCAGGCTCCTGTACCCCAGGCTCCTTGCCTTTGAAAGAGAAGGAACAGTATCACAGCTTTTCAGGCTTAGTTTTGACACCCCTGGAACACTAGCGTCAGGAGAAGGCAGGGGAGCTGGCAAGTCAGAGTCAGTTAAGGCCCAAACTAGGGCACTGGATCTCTTGGTAGGGTTAGTATCCAAGAAAAGTATACTGTCATCGGATAAGCAGGCAAACTGAGGCCTGATTTTGGCCTCAAGTCCATTAGGATGGAGAGCAGAGTAGACAAAATATCGCCACCCAAAGCGATGCTTTTATATTCTCTTACAAAAGTCATAGTCAATACACCTATTTTTCTTTACATTAAAAAAATCCAGGTTGAGGGTGTTTTTGTTTTGTTTTGTTTGCGGTACGCGGGCCTCTCACTGTTGTGGCCTCTCCCGCTGCGGAGCACAGGCTCCAGACGCGCAGGCTCAGCGGCCATGGCTCATGGGCCCAGCCACTCCACGGCATGTGGGATCTTCCCGGACCAGGGCATGAACCTGCATCCCCTGCATCAGCAGACGGACTCCCAACCACTGCGCCACCAGGGAAGCCCTGAGGGTCTTTTTTAAAGGTAGATTTCACATAGTTACTGCTATTCACAGAGATTATATTAATATTCCCAGTGTGGGGAAAATAGATTTTGAATTTAGATATTTTTGAACTCCCAAATGTGTACACCGGTGAGAAATGCTAAAATGTTGCTATGGAAGTTGCTGCTTGGTTTTTCTTCATACGTCATACATGTCATGTCCCAGGATACCCCTTGAGGATAAAAACCATAGTGCATCACTTACCCTAACCAGATGTGTCACGGCCAAATTGATTATTAGGGCCCTGGTGATTTAATAGTTCTGCGATGTCAAAAGCTGTTTTTCTTTGTGTTTGGTTGAGCCTGTAATGCTAATTGCAAGTGATTTGGGGCACTTATCAAGATTATTTGATTTGGGTAGGTGATTCCTTTCATCTTGCTAAACCAAGTCCTTTTCGCCTCTTAATCTCACGTTTGTCCTGATAATTGCCTCGAAATTGGATTCTCCAGGTATTCCCTAGTATACGTTCTAGTATATACCCATAAACATAAAATGTACTATATTGATTTGAACACACTGGTCTGTTGCTTTGCCAGTTCTTCCATCATATTTATAAATGTTTTGAATTCTTCCTCCAATGAGATGCTCAACTTTTCGAGCTTGTCTTTGGTTGATCCATAGGCCTTTGGGAATCTAAAACGTTCCTCAGTCACCACGGAAGCACAAATCATGTTGTTAAGTGTATTTCTAGTTGCAAAACCTCAGATACTCTTAACAGAAAAGTAATTTACTGCAAGGGTATTGGATAACTCATAGGAATAATAGAAAAGCTCGAGAAAAGGGGTGGGAAAGGACAGGAATTGAAGTAGATTTGGGGATCCATGTAGCAGAAACAAGTCAACTGTCTTTGCAGGGCCCCACTGCTGGAATGAGTGAGATTCAAACATTGTTTTTTATTCTATCAAGATTTAAAGTCCTGGGAGAGCATGTCTGATTTTCCAAGCTCAGGTCAGCTGCTCACACTTTGTTTGGGGCAAGAGAGGCACATTGACTTACAGCTCCACCAGGACTGCACACAATGAGGGAGAGGTGAGGCCCCCCCAAAGAAACTTGGAGAAAAGGAAGGGAACAAAAACAATAAGAGCCTATTACAGGGAGTGAGTGCTTTGAGGATAAATGATTTAATTTGACTGCATGATTGAAGTAACAGGATTGAAGCGCCTTCCTTTGCTATGCAGACTGCACTGGGGAAAATTAGTGGGCTCTGGCCCAAACCTGGTATTTAGCCAGATTTGATTTTGCAATTAGTGAAATCTTCTATTGGTTTGTGATTTGACTTTGCTGCCACATTTCTGATAAATTTATATTAGTGACGGTAATATCTAGAAAGCTAAAAAGTTCCTCGGTTATAAATGAACACTTTTCATTAATATTTAGAGATTAAACTCATTTCTTATGAGCAGATGGAAACAAATGATAACTTGGCCTTTACTGTGCAAAATTATAACAATTTATCAACATTTAGGCAAACTTGAGGCGAGTTTTAAGTGCTAGAATTTGTTGATTAACATTGTTTTCTTTTGCTAATTGACTTTTCGACAACAGAGGTCCATTTAAATGACTGTTTTCTGGGGGATGTGGCTGCATCAGGGTCTCCATTGTTTCCTGGAAACCGCAGCTGTGCTGGTCCCGAGATTAATGGGCAGAGAGAACATTTTCCAGCAAAGGCCCTGGTGGCTGGTTTCGGGGGGTCCTCGTTGTGACAGAGAACTTTAGATGTAAGGCTGATTGTCATAAGCTCTTGAATCTGCGTATGGGCTGCTGCTTCCCATACACACAATATGGTAGCGTTGTCATATTCCATATGATTTTTGATTGTGCCAATCATCCTTTCTCTGTAGTCTTACCTTCTGATTTTTTTTTTTTTTTGCATGTTTATTTGATCAACAGAAATCGATTTCCATTGTCGGGTAAGAACCTTTGCAGGAAACAGGGCCAGCTTCGTGGGCCGGCCACCTGTGCACTCACATGAGGCCCCGGGCTCAGAAGGGTGTCACACTCGGTTGTTCTTTATATTTTTTAACTCTTTGTTAAAAACTTCTGACTCTGCCCACCCATCCTCCTCCCGAGTTCTCTGATCCTCTTTACCATCATTACCCTGAACACTTTCTCACGTAGGCTGCCGATCTCCCCTTCACTTAGTTCTTCTTCTGGGGTTTTATCTCGTTCCTTTGTCTGGAACGTATTCTTGTGCCGCTTCATTTTGTCAAAGGTGGTTTGTATTTTTATGTTTGTGGTAGGTTAGTTACGTTTCTCGACCTTGGAGAAGTGGCCCTCCGTAGGAGACGTCCTATGCGTCCCAGCAGTGCACTCCTCTCTGGTCACCTAAGCTAAATGGTCTAGGGGTTCCCCCGGAGAGGGCTGCATGCATCCTTCTATTGTGGTGGGCTGACTCTGTGTGTGGTCTCGTAGGCTTGGTTAGCCCCTAGCCTGGTGGGTTGCCAGGCTCTCCCTTGGGCGGATGCTGCCGGCTGCTGTTTAGTGAGACCTGGTCAAGAGTTGGCTGGTTGCAGAATCCTAGGGGACCCCAGGGTTAACGCTGGCTCGCTGGTGGGCAGAGTTAGGGTCCCAAAGACTCTGGGGCTTTGGCCCACCCACTGGGAGGTGAAGCCAGATCCTGGGGTTGGTGCCAGACTACTGGCAGGCAGAGCTGGTTCCTGGGGTCTGGCTGCAGGGCCAGGGATCCCAGAGCTCTTTCAGATCATTGTTGGTGGGGGCATGGGGAGGGCCGGCTCCTGACACAGTCAGGTATGGGGGTCGGCACAGCTAGTGGGCAGGGCTGTGGCCCAGCTGGTCCCAGGGCACGGTCTGGCCTGCATTGCGGGATTAGCAACAGAGTTTCCTTGCTCCTGGCGTCTGCCTTCTGGTAACAGGTCTAGAGGCGGGTCTAGAGGCTTGCGCAGACTTCCTGGCGGGAAGGGTGGGTGCCGCCTATTGGTGGGTGGAGCTAGGTCCTGGCCCTCTGGTAGGCTGGCTATGTCTAGGGGCGTGCCTAGGGGGCGTGTCCCAAGGGGGCTCCGGGCTCTTTAGTCTTTAGGCAGCCTATCTGCTGACGGGTGGTGCGGTGTCCTCACCCAATTGGTTGTTCGGCCTGAGGCTTCCAGGGCCAGCACCTGCGCCTGGAGGCTGTTGGGTGGGGTCAGGTTTGGGTGCTAAAGGGCCAAGATATCAGCCACCAGGGGTGTTGACGCGGCTGAATATTCCCTCCCCACTATGGCTGCCGCCGGCGTCTGTGTTCCCCCTCGCCCCACCCCGCGGTGAGGCACAGCTGCAGCCGCTGCCTCCCGAGGAGACCGTCCAAGACCAGCAGGTAGGTCTGGCCCAGGCTCCTATCAAATTACTGTTGGTTCCCTGGGTCCTGGGTCCTGTGAGGATTATGTGTGTGCCTTTTTTTTTTCTTTAAATAAATTTGTTTATTTATTTATTTTGGCTGCTTTGGGTCTTCGTTGCTGTACGCGGGCTTTCTCTGGTTGCGGTGCGCCGGCTTCTCACTGCGGTGGCTTCTCTTGTTGCAGAGCACGGGCTCCAGGTGCGCGGGCTTCAGTAGTTGTGGCTCGCGGGCTCGAGAGCGCAGGCGCAGTAGTCGTGGCGCATGGGCTTAGTTGCTCCGCGGCATGTGGCATCTTCCCGGACCAGGGCTCGAAGCCGTGTCCCCTGCATTGGCAGGCGGATTCTTAACCACCGCGCCACCAGGGAAGCCCTTGTGTGTGCCTTTAAGAGTGAAGCCGAAGCCTCTATTCCCCCCGTCCTGCCAGGCTCCGGCAGTTAAGCCGCGCTGGCCTTCAAAGCCACATGCTCTGGGGGCGCCTCCTCCAGTGCCGGACCCCTGAGCTGGGGAGCCTGACGTGGGGCTCAGAGCTCTCACCCCTGTGGGTTCTGCTTTTAGGCGTCCTCCTTTTCAGAGAGGAGGGTTCAGAGGCTTCTTCTCTTGCGGCCATCGCTGAGGTGGGTCTCTTGAGTTTCTCTGGATTCCTAGAATTCTCAGCCTTTGGAAATCCCCATTCCTCTTTATTCCCTGTCAGATAAGGTTTCATGGTTATGGGTTTGGTTTCTGGGGTGGTTGTTTAGGAAACAAGGAAGTTACAGGAAAAAGCAAAGGTTAAAACAAAAGTGTAAGAAAACGAAATGGTGACCAGCTGCCTGTCCAAACATTGACGCAATCATCTCCGCAGGTTGCTATTAACCCCAGCCGCAGATTCGGCCGGCTGGCACAGTGTTTATAGGACGTGCAGGCCCTGATCCTTTTCATCACAGGGAAGTCAGGCCAAGCTTCTTAGAGTCCCAGGCACAGATGTAATGATATCAGGAGGGCCTGTGGTTAATGCTCCTGAGGCAGATGGACTTAATTGCCATTACACCCAGCTCCTAAGTAAAGCAATCTGCCTAGGTTTACTTTCTTATCTGGGAAATGGGCTTTTATGAAACCATGTGAGCTGATGCAAGTAGCATGAGAAACACAGTGCCGTGTGCGTAGTAACTTCTTAATAATGGCGGTAGCCTTATGGTTCATTTCCTTGTGCTGGCCCTTTCCCTCCTTTTCTCTTCTTACGGAAAGAATCAGATTTTCTGCTTGAGCCTTAGACCCTTAGTCTCTGCTCCCTGGGAAGTCCCTGAGGCTCCAGGAGATGGGAAGCCACTGCTTTTCCTGTCCTTTCTTTGCTCCTCTCTTGGCTTTCTTCGACCTCAGTGCCCCATCCCTAGCTGTCAAGAATCTTATGAAGTTTGTCATAAAGTCTTCTGGTGTCCCGGTCAGGGTCTGGTATACTCAAGTGAGGGAACTGAGGAGGGTGTAAGGAAGGCATGTTTTGTAAAAGTGCAAGCAGCTTTCAGAGGTGCTAACAAGGGGTAGTGAAGCCATGCTGGGCTGGCACAGGGGGGAGCTGACACTAACCCTCGGGGGGCGTGAGGCAAGGGGTGGGAGCAGCTCCCAGGACAGCTGCTGCCCTACAAATGCTAGGACCCTAAAGCCTGGGGTCCTAGGATAAATACCTGGAAGTCACCCTCCTGTCCTCCTGTCTCCTGCCACTGCCTCCCAACAGGAAGCTGGAAGGTAAGAGGGGACGTTGAGTCAGTCCATCAAAAGTCAGACTCCAGGGCAGTGAATGAACAGACCACAGAGGATGGAGGCTAGGTCAACGGGGGCCTGTGTGAAACATGCTGTACTTGGGAACAGCTCTCCTCTCCCTTATTTATTTACTTCTTTATTTATTTGAAATATATATGACATATAACATTGTGTATATTAAGGTGTACAACATGTTGATTTGATACGTTTATCTGCTGTGTTCTGATTGCCTGTGTAGCATTAGCCCCTCTCCCATGCCACATAATTGTCATTTTTGTGTGTGTGTGTGCGGTAAGAATAATTAAGATCTCGTCTCTTAGCAAATTTGATGATGGGAATACAATATTTTTTTTTGTCTCTATTCACTATACTGTGCTTTATATCTCCAGGATATACTTTTTTTTAAAAAAAAAAAACATAAAATACGAGAGGCAGAAAATGAAGTAGCAGAATTTTAATTTTAACTGCATTCAGTTCTATATTTTTCATTTGTGCCATTTTTTAAACTATAGTTCAGAAGTTAATTTTTTATTAAGATGCTATGTGTGTGTGTGTGTGTGTGTTTGTGTGTAGCCAATTTCACGTTACTTGGATTAAAAGATAAGAACATGAGAAAACCAAACCATCATGACTTCTCATGAGGTGCATTGTTTTCTACACATACTTCTCTACTGAGTTGATTCTAACTGCTTCTTGTTTTTTGGGGAGACCCTTTTTGTTTGGGGAAACTTTAAACCTCAAAAAAACACCCCTTCCCCACTTGCCAAGTACAGGCTTGTACCAATGCCTGTGGAATCCCTGATAGCCATTAAGATCTTCCTGGGACTGGCTTCCTGTTGGCTCCCGGACTTGCTTTTCTGACGTGTGACTTTCTCATGTCTCCCCTGAAGGCTCCTAGAGACCCAGCCCTACAAGACTGATGTCTGTCTCTGACCAAAGCCTAGAGGTTCAATCAGGAGCAAGCATGTCGTCAACATTAAAGGATTCTCTTCTCTAATAAAGCTCCACTTGAAGGCCTGTGCTTTCAGGCTGGTGTGTGGAACTGGTGTCTGTGATGGTCAGGTGGTCAGTGCTTCCTTGTTAGTTAATGTCTGTTTTGGCCTTCATCTTAGTTTACATATCACTTCCTCAGAAGAGTCTTCCTTAATCCCCCAAACTGGGCTAAAGCCTTTGTATATGGTATCACAACCTCCCCTATTTCCCTGTGTTTACTCTATTTGTAGTTACACTTTTTAGATTTGTCTTTTTTATATTCTAAGTCTGTGAGGGCAGTGTTTGTGTCTGTTCACCACTGGACCCCTGCTATCTTGAAGTACCCCTGTAATTTAACAAATAATTGTGCTTGCTTGCCTGAGTTTTGCCTTCTGGATTCTATTTGAATCCTACCAGTGGCTTCCGCTGGCCATGAGCAGAATCTTTGTTTTTGCCTCTATCAAAGTTTGCTTCTCTGGCTAGACCTCCCCAGTTTCTGTTTCTGGTTCTTCAGCTCATACACGGAACAGATACTGAACAAACATGCTGGGCCCCATGTTTCTCAGAACTTTCCTGGCCAAAGTTTTGGTCTTGTCCCCAACCCCCTCCAGGTGCCCAGGTGCTCTGGGCTTGGATGACTTGGTCCTCAGGTCTTATCAGATCCTGTGCTGGGTTGGGAGACAGGGTGGGCTAGTAGTCTAGAGCTATCTTAATCATAGCAGATGGTTTCTCCCAGAGTTAAGCAGAGGTGTTCCTTTCCCTGCTTGCTGCGGTGGGGAAGAAAAGGGGTTTCTCCCATGTCAGGGCCGCTGACAAAGATGATGAGCTCTCTCTCCCTTGTTTGACTAATTTTAGCAGCTGCTCCAAGCTTGACACGCTCAGAAACCATTGGTTCTCAGTTCCTCCATTATGGTATTTTACTGGAGCAGCCACCTCTTGAATAAATAGATATTCTTGATTAAGATTATTTATGGACTTTTTTTTGTGTGTGTGTGGATTATTTTATGGACTTTTCAGATTGTCTCAGCAGGGATGAAGGAAGCTGAAAGTTAACTTATAAAGAGTAAATAGTAAGCTAAAGTATCTGCTGGATGCCCAAGTCTGAATAACCACCGTTTGCCCGTTGGCTTTTTAAGAAACAGTGGTATTCCATGAAAAAAACGGCTAGCTCATTTGCATCTTGAACAATCACACAGTTTGTTTTTTCTTCCTGGAAACAACTGTTGTACTTTGGCATGCAGCAGAAGTGCTTTCTGCATACTTCCCATTTTGTTATACAGAATATTAAAAAGATGTCCCTCAGAGTTGTGACTTACTACAGTGAACAACGTTTACTGCTTCATCATTGTCATTCTTAAGTGAAAGTGGCATTTTTGTTTTACTACATGTGAGTGCTGGTGAAGGAAATGAAAGCTACTAGTTCAGTGCCCTCGCCTTGGTTTGGGCAAAGGCATCAGTTGTTTTTGTCTACCATTGCTTTGGGACCATCAGCGTAAACGGTGACACAGTGAAAAGGTAAATAACGTCTCCGTGTGATTGTGAAAATATTTTTGACCCGAGGACTCCTTGAAAGTGTCTCAGTGGTTTTGTAGGGTCTGTGGACCACACTTCGAGAATAACTGCTCTAGGAATAAAATTCATCAGCATTAATGGGGTAGAAAGATTTTTATTGGTTCTAGAAAACTTCCATTCCGTGTAACAAATCTTCTTGGGAAAAAAAAATATACTCTGAATTCTCAACATCTGACTTATTAAGAAACTGTGAGAACTCACCCCATTTATAAGTTGGGGACAGCCTATACGTTAATAGTCTGTATAGTGCACTTGTCTCCTAGTTTACATGACGCTCAGTTTCATGAAAGAAAGCAGGTAATTAAAAAACACTTAAAATTAATTTTCTTGTAAGGAAAAGAATGAGACATTTCGGTGAGTTATAAAAAACATCAAGTTCTTGTCCTTTTACTATAATGCATTAATATTCTCAAGTAAACAGTTCTAGACAAAGTGAATATGGGGGAAAAAGATTTATTTATGAAATAAACAGTAGCAGAAATAACTGAAAAGTCCCCCCCTCAAGACATTAACCTACAGGTATTGTTAATTCTATTCTACATCTTCTTTATTACAGGAATTCTTTTTATTATTATTATTATTATTATTTGTATTGAAGTATAGTTCATTTACAATGTAGTGTTAGTTTCAGGTGTACAGCAAAGTGATTCAGTTATATATATATTCTTTTTCAGACTCTTGTCCATTATAGGTTATTACAAGATATTAAGTGAGTTCTCTGTGCTATACAGTAAATCCTTGTTACTTATCTATTTTATGTATAGTAGTGTTTATCTGTTAATCCCAAACTCCTAATTTATCTCTCCCTCCCCTTTTCCCCTTCAGTAACCATAAGTTTGTTTTCTATGACTGTGAGTCTATTTCTGTTTTGTAAATAAGTTCATTTGTATCGTTTCTTTTAGATTCCACATGTAAGTGATATCATATGATATTTGTCCTTCCCTCTCTGATTTACTTCACTTAGTATGATAATCTCTAGGTCCATCCATGTTGCTGCCAATGGCATTATTTCATTTTTTATGGCTGAGTAATATTCCAGCATTACAGGAATTCTTGCAAACCAAGTTTTTTTCATACTCAATGTTGGCCCAGATTCAGCATATTCTTCAGTCTTGGCTGTATCTCATTGTGCCCTCTCACCCCCACCGTGTTTAATGAACGTATGCCGGATGTACAGTTGTCAACTGGACTAACATCATGTATGGGCCAACCAATGAATCTGCATGTTGTCAGGTGATACTGGTCCTACCTAATGTTAGTCCAGCTGCCAACTCTACATTAAACTCTCCTTATAAGGGTGTTGTCATCACATGTGCAGTCTTTAACTTGTAAGTGAAAGGTGGCATATGAATGTTTGTTTTGCTTTTTAAAACTTTTATTTATTTTTAACAAATACAAATTGTATTCTTTAAAGTGTACAGTGGATGTTTTGACATATGTATATATTGTGAAATGATTACCTCAATTAAACTAATTAACATATTCACCATGTATATATTATGTATCCAGAATTTATCTTATAACTGAAAGTTTGTACTCTTTGATCAGTATCTCCCCTTTTCTTCCACCACTGTGTCTCCCTCCCTCCCCCAGTAAGTCTCCAGTAACCACTGTTCTACTCTCTGTTACCATGAGTTTGACTTTTTTAGATTTCACACGTGTGTGAGATCATGTGATATTTGTCTGTGTCTGGCTTACTTCACTTAACATAATGTTCTCCAGGTTCATCCATGTTGTCACAAATGGCATGATATCCTTCTTTTTAAGGGCCGAATAGTATTCCATCGTGTGTGTGTGTGTGTGTGTGTGTGTGTGTATACACAAATATCTTCTTTATCTGTTCATCTATTGATGGACACTTAGGTTGTTTCCACATCTTAGCTACTGTAAATAATGCTGCAATGAACACGAAAGTGCAGCTATCTCTTTGACATAGTGATTTTATTTCATTTAGATATATATCCAGAACTGGGATTGCTGGATCATATGGTAGCTCTATTTATAATTTTTTGAAGAACCTCTGCTGTTTGCCACAGTGGCTGTACAATTTACACTCCCACCAATGGTCATTTATTAAAGAGACTCTCCTTTCCCTATTGTATATTCTTGGCACCTTTGTGGAAAATTAGTTGACCTTGTATGTGTGGGTTTATTTCTGGACTGTCTTTTCTGTTCCATTGATCTGTCTTTTATGTCAGTACCATGCTGTTTTTTTTTTCTAAGACCTTCCTCTCCAAGTGTCAAACTAATTTTTAAAGCAGCAAATCCATGTTGTAGTCTTGTTCGCAAGCAAATACCATACTGTTTTGATTACTATAGCTTTGTAACATAGTCCAAAATCTGGAACTCTGATGCCTCAAGCTTTGTTCTTCTTGCTCAAGATGGCTTTATCTATTTGAGGTTTTTGTGGTTCCATACAAATGTTGGGATTTTAAAAAATATATCTATGAAAAATGCCACTGGAATTTTGGTAGGGATTGCATAGACTCTATAGATCACTTTGGGTAGACTGGACATTTCAACAATATTAACTCTTACAATTCACAAACATGGAATATCTTTCCATTTATTGTGTCTTCTTCTGTATGCATGGCGGTAGGGGGCGGCACTGGTGACCTGGCATTGTGCATGTACGCAGCCGCAGAGTCCAGGGCTGACTGCAGGCAGGGTGGCCCTGTAGGATCCTGGGACTGGGCACTTCATAGGCTCTAACTAGGGCAGTTCAGGTGGTGGTGATCTTGGTGGGTGGATGTGGGAAGGGACTCAGGCAGCTGGACTCTACAAAGGCAAAAACCTGAGGGGCCCTCAGCAGAGAAAGCTGTAGGGAATCCTTGGCAGCTGTGCTGGTGTTGATTTCCTCAGTGGCGATAGCTGTTGGGGTCCTTTGCCTTGCAGGCCACTGGGAACATGGTAGCTGCCACCACATGGAGTACTGGTAGAGCCTGTCCTTCTTCCTTGTTCCTAGCTGTCTCCAGGTGTCTCAGATTTGCTGACCTGTGCATGGGGGGAAACCAAAAAGGTCCTTTGTGCAGTGGCCTGCGAGGCTTGGGAAGCTAGTTTCTCACCGTGCTCTCCTTTTCCCAGTGAGGGACTCTCTCTTGGGCCATGGTGTTCCCCCTTGGTGCTGAGCAGTGCTGGCCTGGGGGATGGGATGATGCAGGTAAAATGAAACTCTTCTTGCTACCCTTTTTGTGCTGTTATTCTCAGGTTTTTGTCCACTGTGTCACTGAAGCATCTTAGGCAGGCTCCTGAGCTCTCTTACCGCTATTTTCATTCATAGATAGCTATCTAATTGTTTTGCTTTGTGGGGATGGAAGCTGGGGTGTCCTACGCCACCATACTGGCGATACCGCTCCTTAATTCTTGAAATTAAAACCAGCTTGACCAGGTTAGAGCAGTGCATGAGGACCAGGTTAGAATAGTGCATGAGGAGGTTTCCAGTTTGGGATGCCCTCCTTCCCTTGATTTTCTTCTAGAACTCTGGGATGAGTTGGGCCAATACCCTTCCAAGAGGCATGTCCATCTGTTTCCCACCTCCAGGTGGGAACACTAGTGTTCTAGTAGCCCCCCGTTTCCTGCTGCCCACGTGTGTGTGTGTGGGGGGCTCAGCAGAGTCAATTTGCTGTGCCCACTACTCAGAGCAGCAGTGGAGAAAGGGTGGCCTCGCTCCAGAGGTGTCACCTGTGATCATTAATACTCCTTCATGTTACACCATGTGCCCTGTCATCATTCCCAGGGCAAAGACATGGAACTAGGGACTGTTATAGTACCATCTATAGGCTCTGTTCTGCCAACTCACTGCTCAAACCCTGTCTCTTTGAATCCAGTCTAGACATTCCACTGTGTACCAGTAATTTTAATTTGTGGAACCCAGTGGGCCTTCCTTGTCACTAAAGCTTGGTTGGAGAGGGTCTACTTCAGGTTGCCATAACCTCCTGTTTTGGGATGCTGGGGTTGACATGTCACCTTTTTTCCTTCCAAATACTGCATACTCCATACTGGAATTAATGACTGTTTCTACAGTGAACATCTTTGCATGGGGGATAATAGCCTGATTGGGTCACACGCTATTTTGTTACACCCCAATCCCAGGATGTTGGCTGACTGTTTTCCCTTTGCCATAGGTGTTTCTTTGCAGGGCAAAGAAGTTGAATTTCTTTACATTAAATGGACATGAGAACATATGTGCACACAAACAGATGAATAATCAAATGTATTTCCAGAACATACAACTTAATTAAAAATACACTTAGGTAAATATGCCGTGTTCCTTTATAATTACAGGATTTTACACACGCTGTCCTTTCTTCCTAAAATGTTCTGGCCTATAAGCATCCACTCTTGTCTCTTCCCTGGTCCTTCTCCCTCTCACCTTCTTGCACACTGCCCCTTCCTATAGCAGACCTCTCGCCATTTTATGAATATACCTGCCCTTTGACAATCCTGTGTGTTTTCACACATTTAGAAATTCAGTATGGCTAGAAGATAGACTGTGTTTGCATGGGAGAGAGATGAGAAGGAGTGACAGAGGAGGGATGAGAAGCAAATGGAGATGAGGAGGAGATTTGGGTTGGGCTTATCCTTAAGGAAATTGGGGAGAAGGAGAGCTTTCAACCAGGGAGGGGCATAATCACATTTGGTTTTTAGGGAGAGGACCCTTAGGAGCCTGGAGGAGAGATTAGTAGGTGGAAGGTTGGTAGATGGAAATCAGTTAAAAGAAATGAGGCTTGGCCACGGTGTGGCAGTGGTGATGGTGAGATCTTGCTGGATGTGGAACTCAAGTACTCAAGAGGACTTGGTGACCATGAGTGATAGACAGGTGTGACAGATGACTGCAAAATTTATAGTTTGAGAGACGGAGTGAATAGTTATCAACTGGTACAAGAAATAAAAGAAGGAGAAGGTATGGTGGTAGCAAATAATAAATTAAAATTTGGACTAATTAGGTTTGTGATGCTGGTTAGTTAAGTAGTTGGACATACGTAGGAAGAATTAAAAACGTGTATGGAACTCAAAAGAGAGGCCAGGGCTATAAATATATATTTGAGAATCATCAACATATAGAAGATAGTTGAAGCCACAGGAATGGGTGAGATCATGCAGGGAGAGCAGGTATAGAAAGAAGAGAATAAGTCCAAAGAATCAAAGTAACTTGAACACTTAAGAGAAGAAAAAGTGAGCCTGGGAAGGTGAGAGTTTTTTCCACCACCCCTGTCTGTGGTTTCTAATTTTTCTACTGTAACATTATTTCTTGTGTAATATAAAATAATACTGAAAGAGTACATAAAAACATATGATGAAAAGTAAGTCTCTCTCCCTGCCCAGGTCCACTCCTCAAAACCAGTTTATGTTTAATTGTATATTTTAGTTGTTAAAAGTCTAAATTTAAGGGCTTCCCTGGCGGCACAGTGGTTGGGAGTCCGCCTGCCGATGCAGGGGACGCGTGTTCGTGCCCCGGTCCGGGAGGATCCCGCGTGCCGCGGGGCGGCTGGGCCTGTGAGCCATGGCTGCTGGGTCCGCGCGTCCGGGGCCTGTGCTCCGCAACGGGGGAGGCCACGGCAGTGAGAGGCCCACGTACCACAAAAAAAAAAAAAAAAGTCTAAATTTAAGTTCAAATAGTATGCTTGTTCCTCTGATTTTTGTTTTACCTACTTTAGATCTTGATTGTGTGCTATTTGGAAGTCTAAGATGGCCACTAAGATTCATTCCTTCCTTGCAATGTGCATGCCCTATGTAATCTTCTCCCTTTGAGGGTTGGTGAGACCTGTGAATATTATGGGCCATAACTCTAATAATTGGGTTATTAATCAAATTGACTTTTAGTTAGTGCAATGGAGATTATCTTGGATGGACCTGACTTATTCAGATGAGCCGCTAATAGAGGGATTGGGCCTTTCCAAAAAAGATACTCCTACAGCCTTGAAGAAGAAACCTGCCATATTTTGAGAAAAGAGAGCCATATGGCTAGGACCTGAGGGTGGCCTCCAGTTCTGGAGAGTGATCCCTTGCTGACAGAAGCCAGGAATCAGGGACTTCAGCCATACAACTACAAGGCGATGAATTCTGCCAACAATTGAAGAGTTTGGAAGAGAACTACAAGCCTCAGATATGACTGCAGCCTTGGCTGACACCTTGATTTCAGCTTGGTGAGATCCTGAGCAAAGGATCCAGCTAACCCAGACATGGACCCACAGAAAACTGAGACGATACATTTGTTTTGTTTTAAGCCGATAAACTTATAATAATTTGTTATGCAGAATTAGAAAACGAATCCAACTTTTAACTGCAGATAAAGAGACAAAGATATAATTTAAAAAATACACTTAGAGGTGGTTGTACTTCTTCTCAGTAACTTTACACGTGTGAGAATGTGTTGCCGAGGTAGTGAACTCATCAGGGATTGACGGGGGCTGTCTCCGGTTTTTCTGGAATCCCTCAGGGCAGCTCATAGTGAAGTCTGATAAACCTTGGTAACTGATTGCCTCTGGTAATGAGCTTGTCACCTCTGAAAGCTGAAGTAACTCTTTGGTGACTCAGATACAATTTTGTTACTTACACTGCAGAGTTCTGAAAGACTCACTGCTTAATCTCCAGGAGGGGGGTTGCTAAGCAACAGAGAAGCTGGGTGTGGTGAAGCTTCAGACCTCTGCACACTTTTTCTCCCTGTGATCCCTCGCAGCCTGCAGGACTCCTGCATCATCTCCTGCATCATCTCAGGCTCCCTCGCTATTTCAGAGCCCAGACTGAAATTTCCACTTCCCTAGTGGACACATCTGTCTTTTTTTTTCTTTTTTTGCAGTACGCGGGCCTCTCACTGCCGTGGCCTCTCCCGTTGCGGAGCACAGGCTCCGGACGCGCAGGCTCAGCGGCCATGGCTCACGGGCCCAGCCGCTCCAAGGCATGTGGGATCTTCCCGGACCGGGGCACGAACCCGTGTCCCCTGCATCGGCAGGCGGACTCTCAACCACTGCGCCACCAGGGAAGCCTGACACATCTGTCTTGCTACATGTCCTTGAAGTTAATATGTGTCATTTAAATATATTACCGATTTCTGGTTTCTATTTTTCTAAACTTTCCAATGGAGATAGAGTATATAATCTATATTTTCTCAGGTTTCCCCAAACTGGAGGTACCTTAGCATCATGAGAACAGAGCCAACACCTTTTCTCTGTCTCTGACGTGAATAAAATTGCTGCAAATATACACTTCCTCACATCTTCATGCTAGTTCAGGAAGTCTCTGGAGACACTGTCCGTGTGTTCTTAGCAGTGCTCTTTGTGGCCTTTTAGCTTCTACCATTTTCTCCTTTCTTGTGCTAGAGGTTGGACTTCCAGGTTTCTGGTTTGCAGAAGCACCCTTCTATCCTTTGGAGGTTGGTGGCCTTTGCCACGAGGCCTGCCATATTCCTGGAAAGTTGCCTCCTACCCCAGTGTGTGAAACATGTTTGGACGTGAGGATGCTTCTCCCTGTTTCTTAATGTATATAAACCTATTGAAACTGTTCCCTGTGGTCTCCAATTTGTGGGCCATTCAAATTGTTATTTAGTTCTAGAATGGGGTTACATTTATAGAAGTACAGTTTAATAGCCATCCCGTAATATGCAAGGAACTCCATGCTTTGCTTCTATCTCCTGAAGAACGTTAATCCCCAGCAGCACTTCTCAGATCCAGTCCTCATTTCTCTTGCCTCCTACCTATGAGAGGCGTGGAGCCTCTCATTCACCACCGACTCTTGTTACTAGACCCGTCTGTCTTTCCTTCTCTCATCCCTCTCCTCTCTTTACTATTCTTTATTTTGTAGCTCATTGTAAGATTGTCCTTCCTTTCATTCCCCCTCCAGATCCAGGCAGACCCTGCCTGTTCTCAAATGCAAGAGAAGATAATCTTTCCCTCTGAGGGCAAACGAGGGACAAGGGAATTGAGTTGGCAATCATGGAAGTTCCTTGAGTGGCCTGGAGGGAGGAGAATGCTTGTGGCCATGCTTGCACTAGGAAGCTTTAGCCTGTCGCCCAGAGGTTACTTAAGCAATAGAGCAGGATGTAATAGAGGTTGTGAGCTGGAGCCCTGATCAAGACCCTGGGCAAGTTGCTTAACATCTTTCTGGATGTTTCAGTTTCCTCATCTATAAAACGGGCTTTGGTGAGGTTGAATAAGAAAATGTATGTAAAGTGCTCAATAAATCTGTTAGATTTTTGGTTACTACCTTCTCTCTCCAGATTCTGACGATTCTCTCCAGCTGTGGGGAGAAGAGGGCATTGATGTGGGTCCAGAGGGCAATCGGCAGAGTAGAGACCCTGCTGCACTTGAACTCTTCCCTTCCCTTTGACTATGGCTGGGCTTCTGTGTGTCTTGTGCTCCTCTTTCCCAGGAGGAGCCTCCCCCTAGTTCCTCTGGCAGAGATGTGCGCGGAGCAGGTACTGCAGATCCCCTACAGCGCTCTCTCATCTCTCTATCATTTTTAGATTTCCTGCTGCAAGTGGGAAAACACTTCTTGTTCTGGGTCCACACTGATTTAGTTGGCAAATCACTTTTCTTTGGGCCTCAGTTTCCCAACCTATAAAATGAGTATTTTGGAACAGAACGTTTATAAGCTCTGTCTTTAAAACCATTATAATCCTTTTCTTTCTGGGAGACACTGGATGTTGATTCCATTCCCTGGCTTATTCGTGGACTGTTGTTATAATCCTATAGGTGAGCAGACCCCCCGCGGTTGGATTAGTCACTCTGTGTAGACATTCTTTTCCCTCTGAATTCCCTTAATCCCAGCACATCATCACAATTATCCTGTGCACACATTTATGACCTATGAATGATGAATCCAACCTCGTTAACTGAAGATGACCCAGGAAGTTTCTATTAAGTGAGGAATAAAAAGTAATTTGGTGCAAAGCACTTTTCCTCCTGCTCCAATATTTCTCAGCCTCTGTCAGTGGGCAAATAACACACACCGACTCCTGCCTGCAGCCCGCTGGCCTCACTGCCTTCGCTTTGTCAGGGATACTGAAAGGTGGCCACAGGCGCTTCCTCATTGTTACTGTGCCGGTAGTGAATAATGGACAAGTGGAATATTCTTTCTCTTCCAAATGGTCACAAATGGCCTGCCACACTATAACAATGTATGTGAGCTTTCCCCTGATGATCAGAAAAGGTGGTTTGAATTTTGCAATCAGTGCTTTGTTAGCTTGTGGCATTTTACTCTATTAGAACCTTTCTTGCCAGAGAACCTCATCCTCAAAATGAATTCTCCACTTGTCCTGACCTCCCCAAAGCCCGTCCATTGCTTTCTCTGACTACTCCAGCTTCCTTAGCTTACACCATACCTCTATTGCTCTTAATCTTACATGGTTTTACGTTGTAATTTTTTCTTTCACTTGTAAGTCTCTTTTTCCTTAATCTAGATAGATTGTCAATTCTCTGTAGGAATCATATCTTCTACCTCCTTGTACTGGGTAGATGGTCGATAGTCAATAAATACCTCATAGCTTATAGATAAACCTTTGTATTCATAGTTGTGGGTAGATGGATAGAAAACCAAGATGATGTATTTGTCAGTTTTTGCTGTATAACCAACAACCTCAGAACCCCAGTAGCTTGTAACAGTAAGCATTCATCTCTGTCTCGTAAGTCCGCGGGTAGCCTGTGGTTTGGCTGATTTAGGCTGGGCTTGGCTGGGCCAGGCTGGGCTCCAGGCCTCTGGCTGGGTCCAGGTCTTCTCTTCACGTCTTCATTCCGGGGCACTGTCTGAAGGGGTAAGGGCTCTTCATCAGTTAGCATTCCTAGGCTGTGTTCTTCATTCAGGAAACTCCCGTGGCTCAGAGTAAGTCACATGACTCAACGGATAGCAACGAGGCAGGGAAGTTTCTCCGCCCACTGTGGGAGGAGCTGCAACGTTCCCTATTGTAAGAAAGTCAAAAACTGGGAACAAGAGTCAAGCCATCACAGATGTTAGGTCATTGTCCTTTGAGCTGGAAACAAACCCTGGAAGATTACCCACTCCAGCCCCCTGGCCTCCTGGTCTGTAAATCTGTGCTCCAAGTGTGGTCCAAGGACCAGTAGCATCAGCATCACCTGAGAGCTTGTTAGAGATGCAGAATCTCAGGCCCCACCTCAGACTTGTGAATCAGAATCTTCACTTTAATAAAATCTTCAAGTGATTCACATACACATGGAAATTGGAAATTGTCTAAAGTAACATTTTCTTAAGATGTTCTGTGAAAGACTAATAGGTGTTATATGGGGAAAATGCTTCCATGATTAAATAAATTTGGGGGTATTTGAGGACTTCTCATAGCTTTCAACCTACTAATAAAGACTGCAGATCCCCGAGGTGCATTGTTTTAATAACAAATCCCCACAGACCGGGTAACTTAAAGGGATGTAAATTTATTCTCTCACAGTTCAAGAGACCAGAAGTCTGAAATCGAGAGCTTGTCACGTTTGATTCCTTCTGGAGGCTGTGTGGGAGAATCCGTGTCCTGCCCCTCTCCTAGCTCCTGGGGCTTGCTGGCAGTCTTTGATGTTCCTTGGCATGTATCCGGATCACTTCAATCTTTGCTTCTGTCGTTACACAACCTTCTTTCTTTTTTTTTTTTTTTTTTTTTTTTTTTTTTTTTTTTGCGGTACGCGGGCCTCTCACTGTTGTGGCCTCTCCCATTGCAGAGCACAGGCTCCGGATGCGCAGGCTCAGCGGCCATGGCTCACGGGCCCAGCTGCTCCGCGGCATGTGGGATCCTCCCGGATGGGGCACGAACCCGCATCCCCTACATCGGCAGGCGGACTCTCAACCACTGCGCCACCAGGGAAGCCCCAACCTTCTTTCTTGTATGTGTCTCTGTGTGTCCTCTTCTTATAAGAACACCGTCACTGGGTGTAGGGCCCACTTGAATCCAGTATGACTTTATACTTACACCTGCTATGACCCTATTTCCAGATAAGGTCACAGTCTGAGATTCTGGGTGGACATGAATTTTGGGGGGACACTATTCAACCCACACTGATGGTGGAGGGATGGACATGAAATGATGCATTCCCTTAACATAACTGGTTAGGGAACGCTTTCTTCACAGGAGAGATCACGGCACTGACTTAGATGAGAATCTCAACCGTCTTAGACATATAGCTGTTGATTTTCCTCTGAGAGTTTTCTGAGAATGAAACTCTATAGGCTCATTTTATAGTCCATTTCAAAGTGATCCCAAGTCTTGCCTGTAATTATTTATCAGAGGTGGAAAATTTGTAGCCTAAGGCTAAATATGACAATCAGATAAATTTTGTTTGGTTATCTCACAAGGTTGCATTGAGAAGCAACTCCATTTTCAGATGAGGATTTGATATGATTACGTGTTTGGGATGATTGATATTTAAAATATGCTAAAAAAATACTAGTTCCCATTTTTTCCTTTGCATGAAAATCTAAATACTAGGATTTCACCATTAACTCACCCATGAGACTATAATGATACCTAATATGAACAAAACTGATGGGATTAGAGAAGGGCAAGTTTGAATATCCGACCTCCCTGTTTGGAAACAGTTGACCGGTTCCCAAATCAGAGGAACTGTGTTTCTAGAGCACTAAGGTGTAGTCTTTGGGAGCCATTGAAAGTCCTCCTGAATTAGGAATTGTCTTGGGAATACAAGGTGTATTCTACTTAGCCATCACCAAACATATGTAACTTTTTAAGAAAAAAATTTATTGATATAATTATAGATTTCATGTGCAGTTGTAAGAAATAATGCAGAGAGATCTCCTGTACCCTTAATGTAACATTTTGTAAATAACTTTAGGACAATATCACAGCTAAGGTGTTGACTTTGATACAATCCACCGATCCTACTCAAAGTTCCGCAATGTTACTTGTACTCACTTATGTATGTGTATGTGTGTGTATTTAGCTCTATATAATTTTATCACATGGTAGGTTCGTGTATCTACCACCATAGCCACGATGCAGAACAGCTCCATCACCACCAGGAGCCCTCATATTGCTCTTTTTGTACATGCATTATGAATTTAAATTCTGCCAGCAAATTTTCCCGAGTCATTTATGTTCATGGAACCCTGGAAATTATTCTGCTTGGAACGCACAGCCTCCCACATGAATCAGCCGGCTGGGAGTGCCAGTCAGCAGTTGTGAAATCTACAAAGTCAACCTGGACAGCAGAGCAGGCAAACCCATGCCCTTGGCCTCCTGAGCAACAGGCACTAACTAACTGAGCTAACTGGCCAGAGATAAGGACTTCATTTCAAATAACAAATTAACAGTTTCCCATAAGTCCATTAATGCATGGCTGTGATCCCATGACATTGCATCTCTGACTAACTGGCTGCACTAAAATTTACTGTATGTAAAATGATTGTGCTAATTACTTTCTCTTTATGCTTGTATAATCGGCTGGCTGGCAATAACATTTGTAATGTAGTCATGCACGAATGAGAAAAGCCATCCAATCTCATGCTGCAGGTCATTAGCAAATGGCTTCAGGGGTCAAAGGGTAACCTCCCCCTTTGGTGCAGTTGAAGAGGCTGGTGCAGCAAACGTCTTTTTTTTTGGTGGGGGGGAAGCTTCAGGTGCTGATCAAATCTGGATATTGATAGAAGAAACAGTCTGTCAAGGTCTGGGGGCTCTTACAAGCATCCATTACCTTTCCCTCTTTGGAAACGGAACTCAAAAATGTTGTGGAATGGGCAGTTTCTCTTAGTTGTTCTCACGTCCCATTCCACTCTTTCTGTTCCTCCCCCAACACACACACACACACACACACACACTCTCTCTCTCTCTCTCTCTCTCTCTCTCTCTCTCTCTCTCTCTCTCTCGGCCAGTGCTGGCTTGCTATTTTAGATTCTGCCTACTTTATACTAATGATTGTCGACAAAAGTGGTATTGTCTAATACAGTATTTCATGACTTTGTCGGGGAATGTTTTTGGACTTCACAATGAAAATGGACTAGGTTCAGAGAGGTCAGACATCCTGCAGTGCATGGGGCAGTGAAGCATCTCAGTAAGTTGGTTCCCAACCTACGAGTCTTTCAAGATGCCACACCAGTCACTCACATAGATGAAAAATCTGATTATAGTGATCAGAACTTGGAACTTAACTTCATTATTCTTGTGAACACCAAATATTTTTGTACGGTTTTAATAGACACTGACTCTTTTAGGACTATAACTGCTGGGAAAATGGACAAAAGGTCGCATTTTGTCTTGCTTTGGAATTTGAGTGGTTCAGTGTTTTGGGAAACTCACATTACAGCGGCAAAGGTCGTTGAGGAATTTAAGTTGCTAACAGTGCACTTATATCAGTCAGCATTCAGTTCTGGATCTGGTGCCGACTACTTCATTACGTCTTCTAGTCTAGCTGTGTCTGAGCAGTGGCAGTTTGAAAGACATGATCTGTCTCAAAGTTTACTTTTAAATTTCTTTTTTCCTGAAGGTGTAGGTAGGTTCTATCATCATTAACTTTTGTCTTAAAATGGGTTTTACAAAATACTTAATGTTAATGAAGGTGCTGGGCTTTATAAGGTAAAAACCACTGTTTTAGAAGGATGATGTAATTACTACTACTACTACTATAATAGCCATAATGACTTTTTCACCAAGACCTTCTCACTCAGGTTACTCTAACAGCAGCCAGACTGGTCCTTCCACTTCTAATTGCATCACCCTCCACCCAACCTCCACCCAGCTTCTGAGTGCTTTTTCTGAAATGAAAATCAGATCCTGTTACCTCCCTGCTCTCTGGTACTTCATCGCCATCTGGTATTCTTTTTTTTTTTTGAATTTTTGTATTTAATTTATTTTTTTATACTGCAGGTTCTTATTAGTCATCCATTGTATACACATCAGTGTATACATGTCAATTCCAATCGCCCAATTCATCACACCCCCACCCTCCGCCACTTCCCCGCTTGATGTCCATACGTTTGTTCTCTACATCTGTGTCTCAACTTCTGCCCTGCAGACCGGTTCATCTGTACCATTTTTCTAGGTTCCACATATATGCGTTAATATACGGTATTTGTTTTTCTCTTTCCGACTTACTTCACTCTGTATGACAGTCTCTAGGTCCATCCACATCTCAACAAATGACCCAATTTTGCTTCTTTTTATGGCTGAGTAATATTCCACTGAATATATGTACCACATCTTCTTTAGCCATTCATCTGTTGATGGGCATTTAGGTTGCTTCCATGACCTGGCTATTGTAAATAGTGCTGCAATGAATATTGGGGTGCATGTGTCTTTTTGAATTATGTTTTTCTCTGGGTATATGCCCAGTAGTGAGAGTGCTGGATCATATCGTAATTCTATTTTTAGCTTTTTGTTTGTTTGTTTGTTTGTTTGTTTGCGGTACCGTGCCTCTCACTGTTGTGGCCCCTCCCATTGCGGAGCACACGCTCCGGACGCGCAGGCTTAGCGGCCATAGCTCACGGGCCTAGCCGCTCTGCGGCATGTGGGATCTTCCCAGACCGGGGCACGAACCCGTGTCCCCTGCATTGGCAGGCGGACTCTCAACCACGGCGCCACCAGGGAAGCCCCCTATTTTTAGTTTTTTAAGGAACCTCCATACTGGTCTCTATAGTGGCTGTATCAATTTACATTCCCACCAACAGTGCAAGAGGGTTCCCTTTTCTCCACCCTCTCCAGCATTTGTTGTTTGTAGATTTTCTGATGACGCCCATTCTGACTGGTGTGAGGTGATACCTCATTGTAGTTTTGATTTGCATTTCTCTAATAATTAGTGATGTTGAGCAGCTTTTCATGTGCCTCATGGCCATCTGTATGTCTCCTTTGGAGAAATGTCTGTTTAGGTCTTCTGTCCATTTTTGGATTGGGTTGTTTACTTTTTTAATATTGAGCTACATGACCTGTTTATATATTTTGGAGATTAATCCTTTGTCCATTGATTCGTTTGCAAATATTTTCTCTCATGCTGAGGGTTGTCTTTTCATCTTGTTTATGGTTTCCTTTGCTGTGCAAAAGCTTTGAAGTTTCATTAGGTCCCATTTGTTTATTTTTGTTTTTATTTCTATTTTCCTAGGAGGGGGGTCAAAAAGGATCTTGCTGTGATTTATGTCAAGAGTGTTCTTCCTATGTTTTCCTCTAATAGTTTTTTTTTTGCGGTGCGCGGGCCTGTCACTGCTGTGGCCTCTCCCGCTGCGGAGCACAGGCTCCAGACGCGCAGGTTCAGCGGCCATGGCTCACGAGCCCAGCCGCTCCGCGGCATGTGGGATCTTCCCGGAACCGGGCATGAACCCGTGTCCCCTGCATCAGCAGGCGGACTCTCAACCACTGCGCCACCAGGGAAGCCCTCCTCTAAGAGTTTTATAGTGCCCGGTCTTACATTTAGGTCTCTAATCCATTTTGAGTTTATTTTTGTGTATGGTGTTAAGGATTGTTCTAATTTCATTCATTTACATGGAGCTGTTCAGTTTTCCCAGCACCAATTATTGAAGAGACTGTCTTTTCTCCATTGTATATCCTTGCCTCCTTTGTCAGAGATTAGTTGAGCATAGGTGCTCAACTAATAGGTGGGTTTATCTCTGGGCTTTCTATCTTTTTCCATTGATCTATGTTTCTGTTTTTGTGCCAGTACCATATTGTCTTCATTACTGTAGCTTTGTAGTATTTCCTGAAGTCAGGGAGTCTGATTCCTCCAGCTCTGATTTTTTCCCTCAAGACTGCTTTGGCTATTCGGGGTCTTTGTGTCTCCATATAAATTTTAAGATTTTTTGTTCTAGTTCTGTAAAAAGTGCCATTGGTAATTTGATAGGGATTGCATTGAATCTGTAGATTGCTTTGGGTAGTATAGTCATTTTCACAATGTTGATTCTTCCAGTCCAACAACATGGTATATCTCTCCATCTGTTGATATCATCTTTAATTTCTTTCATCAGTGTCTTATAGTTTTCTGCATACAGGTCTTTTGTCTCCCTAGGTATGTTTATTCCTAGGTATTTTATTCTTTCTGTTGCAGTGGTAAATGGGAGTGTTTCCTTAATTTCTCTTTCAGATTTTTCATCATTTAGTGTATAGGAATGCAAGAGATTTCTGTGCATTAATTTTGTATCCTGCAACTTTACCAAATTCATTGATTAGCTCTAATAGTTTTCTGGGAGCATCTTTAGGATTCTCTATGTATAGTATCATGTCATCTGCAAACAATGACAGTTTTACTTCTTCTTTTCCAATTTGTATTCCTTTTATTTCTTTTTCTCTTCTGATTGCCATGGCTAGGACTTCCAAAGCTGTGTTGAATAATAGTGGTGAGAGTGGACATCCTTGTCTCATTCCTGATCTTAGAGGAAATGCTTTCAGTTTTTCACCATTGAGAATGATGTTTGCTGTAGGTTTGTCGTATATGGCCTTTACTATGTTGAGGTAGGTTCCCTCTATGCCCACTTTCTGGAGAGTTTTTTAAATCATAAATGGGTGCTGAATTTTGTCAAAAGCTTTTTCTGCATCTATTGAGATGATCATATGGTTTTTATTCTTTAATTTGTTAGTATGGTGTATCACATTGATTGATTTGCATATATTGAAGAATCCTTGGATCCCTGGGATAAATCCCACTTGATCATGGTGTATGATCCTTTTAATGTGTTGTTGGATTCTGTTTGCTAGTATTTTGTTGAGGATTTTTGCATCTATATTCATCAGTGATATCTATTTTTGGGAGTTTTCCTTCGTCTGCAATTTTTTGGAAGAGTTTGAGAAGGATGGGTGTTAGCTGTTCTCTGAATGTTTGATAGCATTCACCTGTGAAGCCATCTGGTCCTGGACATTGTTTGTTGGAAGGTTTTTAATCACTGTTTCAATTTCATTACTTGTGATTGGTCTCTTCATATTTTCTGTTTCTTCCTGGTTCAGTCTTGGAAGGTTATACCTTTGTAAGAATTTGTCCCTTTCTTCCAGGTTCATTTTATTGGCAAAGAGTTGCTTGTAGTAGTCTCTTAGAATGCTTTGTATTTCTGCAGTGTCTGTTTTAACTTCTCCTTTTTCATTTTTAATTTTATTTGTTTGAGTCCTCTCCCTCTTTTTCTTGATGAGTCTGGCTAATGGTTTATCAGTTTTGTTTATCTTCTCAAAGAAGCAGCTTTTAGTTTTATTGATCTTTGCTATTGTTTTCTTTGTTTCTATTTCATTTATTTCTGCTCTGATCTTTATGATTTCTTTCCTTCTGCTAACTTTGGGTTTTGTTTCTTTTTCTTTCTCTAGTTCCTTTAGATGTAAGGTTAGATTGTTTATTTTTCTAGTTTCTTGAGGTAGGCTGTATAGCTATAAACTTCCCTCTTAGAACTGCTTTTGCTGCATCCCATAGGTTTTGGATCATCGTGTTTTCATTGTCATTTGTCACTAGGTACTTTGTGATTTCCTCTTTGATTTCTTCAGTGATCTCTTGGATATTTAGTAACGTATTGTTTAGCCTCCATGTGTTTGTGTTTTTTACATTTTTTTTCCCTGTAATTCATTTCTAATCTCATAGTGTTCTGGTCAGAAAAGATACTTGATATGATTTCAATTTTCTTAAATTTACTGAGGATTGATTTGTGACCCAAGATGTGATCTGTCCTGGAGAATGTTCTGTGTGCACTTGAGAAGAAAGTGTAATCTTCTGTTTTTGGATGGAATGTCCTATAAATATCAATTAAATCTGTCTGGTCTATTGTGTCATTTAAAGCTTGTGTTTCCTTATTTATTTTCATTTTGGATGACCTGTCCATTGGTGTAAGTGAGGTGTTAAAGTCCCCTACTATTATTGTGTTGCTGTCGATTTCCTCTTTTATAGCTGTTAGCAGTTGCCTTATGTATTGAGTTGCTCCTGTGTTGGGTGCATATATATTTATAATTTTTATACCTTCTTCTTCGATTGATCCCTTGATCATTATGTAGCGTCCTTCCTTGTCTCTTGTAACATTCTTTATTTTAAAGTCTGTTTGATCTGATATGAGTATTGCTACTCCAGCTTTCTTTTGATTTCCATTTGCATGGAATATCGTTTTTCATCCCCTCACTTTAAGTCTGTATGTGTCCCTAGGTCAGAAGTGCGTCTCTTGTAGACGGCATATATACTGGTCTTGTTTTTGTTTCCATTCAGCAAGCCTGTGTGTTTTGGTTGGAGCATTTAATCCATTCACATTTAAGGTAATTATCGATATATATGTTCTTATGACCATTTTCTTAATTGTTTTGGGTTTGTTTTTATAGGTCCTTTTCTTCTCTTGTGTTTCCCACTTAGAGAAGTTCCTTTAGCATTTGTTGTAGAGCTGGTTTCGTGGTGCTGAATTCTCTTAGCTTTTGCATGTCTGTAAAGCTTTTGATCTCTCCATCAAATCTGAATGAGATCCTTGCTGGGTGGAGTAATCTTGGTTGTAGGTTCTTCCCTTTCATCAGTTTAAGTGTATCATGCCACTCCCTTCTGGCTTGTAGAGTTTCTGCTGAGAAATCAGCTGTTAACCTTATGGGAGTTCCCTTGTATGTTATTTGTCGTTTTTCCCTTGCTGCTTTCAGTGATTGTCTTCTTTGTCTTTATTTTTTGCCATTTTAATTACTGTGTGTCTCGGTGTGTTTCTCCTTGGGTTTATCCTGTATACGACTCTCTGTACTTTCTGGACTTGGGTGGCTATTTCCTTTTCCATGTTAGGGAAGTTTTCGACTATAATCTCTTCACATATTTTCTCGGGTCCTTTCTCTGTCTCTTCTCCTTCTGGGACCCCTAAAATGTGAATGTTGTTGCATTTAATGTTGTTCCCGAGGTCTCTTAGGCTGTCTTCATTTCTTTTCATTCTTTTTTCTTTATTCTGTTCTGCAGCAGTGAATTCCACCTTTCTGTGTTCCAGGTCACTTATCCGTTCTTCTACCTCAGTTATTCTGCTATTGATTCCTTCTAGTGCAGTTTTCATTTCAGTTATTGTATTGTTCATCCCTGTTTGTTTGTTCTTTAATTCTTCTATATCTTTATTAAACATTTCTTGCATCTTCTTGATCTTTGCCTCCATTCTTTTTCTGAGGTCCTGGATCATCTTCACTATCATTATTCTGAATTCTTTTTCTGGAAGGTTGCCTATCTCCACTTCATTTAGTTGTTTTCTGGGGCTTTACCTTGTTGCTTTATCTAGTACATAACCTTCTGCCTTTTCATCCTGTCTATCTTTCTGTGAATGTGGTTTTTGTTCCACAGGCTGCAGGATTGCAGTTCTTCTTGCTTCTGCTGTCCGCCCTATGGTGGATGAGGCTATCTAAGAGGCTTGTGCAAGTTTCCTGATGGGAGGGACTGGTGGTGGCTAGAGCTGAGTGTTGCTCTGGTGGGCAGAGCTCAGTAAAACTTTAATCTGCTTGTCTGCTGATGGATGGGGCTGGGTTCCCTCCAGGTTGGTTGTTTGGCCTGAGGCGACCCAACACTGGAGCCTATCTGGGCTCTTTGGTGGGGCCAGTGGCGGACTCTGAGAGGGCTTACGCCAAGGAGTACTTCCCAGATCTTCTTCTGCCAGTGTCCTTGTCCTCACAGTGAGCCAGAGCCACCCCCTGTGTCTGCATGAGACCCTCCAACACCAGCAGGTAGGACTGGTTCAGTCTCCTATGGGGTCACTGCTTTTTCCCCTGGGTCCCAATGAGCACACTACTTTGTGTGTGCCCTCTAAGAGTGGAGTCTCTGTTTCCCCCAGTCCTGTCGAAGTCCTGCAGTCAAATCCCACTAGCCTTCAAAGTCTGATTCTCTAGGAATTCCTCCTCCCATTGCCGGACCCCCTAGGTTGGGAAGCTTGACGTGGGGCTCAGAACCTTCACTCCAGTGGGTGGACTTCTGTGGTATAAGTGTTCTCCAGTTTGTGTGTCACCCACCCAGCAGTTATGGGATTTGATTTTATTGTGATTGCACCCCTCCTACCATCTCATTGTGGCTTCTCCTTTGTCTTTGGATGTGGGGTATCTTTTCTGGTGAGTTCCAGTGTCTTCCTGTCGGTGATTGTTCAGCAGTTAGTTGTGATTCTGGTGTTCTTGCAAGAGGGAGTGAGAGCATGTCTTTCTTCTCTGCCATCTTGGTTCAGGGCCTACCCAGATTTTTTTCCACCATCTGGTATTCTTAACCTAGAGTGTTCCCCAGGATAGAATTGTATCGTAAAAAAATTGAGTTTCTTTGTAATCTTATATATTGCATTTTATACATATAAACACATTCTTCTGAGAAGGTGTCCATAGATTTCATAAGGATCCATGGCACAAAAAAGGATAAGCATGTAGATCAAGTTCAACCCTTTGTGTCTATAAACACCGTTAGTCACTGGGCCCTGCCCAGCTGCCCAACTCCATTTGTCACCCCTCTTCCTCCCCCTTCTCTCCCTTCCCCTACCACACACATGTGGATATCAGTAGCTGGTCCTGAGGAGACCATACTCTTGAGCCCTTGTGGACACACAACTGTAGGCTTTGAAGTGCCCTTTTTTTTTTTTTCACAAACTAAACTTTATTTCACCCTTTCTTACAACTATGCCAGACAAAACTCTCATATCACATATGTAATTCAGGATGAGGGACTGCTGAATGCTTGTCTAGTTCCTAGAGTATAGCACATAGAAGACACTTTTACATACTATCAATTAGTGGCACCTCAACAAGATGTTCTACATAGCTTAAGCTCTCATTTATCATACAGTTGTCTTCATTGTCTTTGACTGAGATCAAGGACTGTCATCTTTATAAAGAAATCATTAAATCCACACCTGCTGCATGGTAACTTGTGGCTGTGCGTTAAGATGTTGTTGAGGATTGCGAACTCCTGCAGCGTATTTATACTGTGGAACGGTGCGAACAGCAGGAGTAGCTGCAGCTGCAGCAGCTGCAGGACGTGGACCCAGTGTCTGTGTTGATGTGTTAGCAACACGCTGTGTCGACGTGACTCGTGGAACCTGTGAAGAAGCTGGTCTCATAGTACTTAATGGTGGTCTAGAAGCGGCTGGGCGGATAGCACCGGGCATATTTTGGAATGGATGAGGTCTGGCACCCTGAGCAGTCCAGCGAGGACTTGGTCTTAGTTGAGCAATTTGGCTAGGAGGATAGTATGCAGCACGGTTCTGAGTCTGTGGGATAGCTGCCATGAAGTAACCTGAAGGAGGTGCTGGCTGGTAGGGGTTGATTACAGGGTTGGGCACAGCTCTTACACTTGCCATTCTCTGCATATACTGGTTAGTGAGGTGAGCCTGGCGCTCTTCTTTGCGCTCAGCTAAAGCTATATACAATGGCTTGGTGGCCACAATTCTACCATTCATTTCTGTGACTGCTTTAGTGGCTTCTTCTGGGGAGGAGAAACACACAAATCCAAACCCTTTGCTGTGACCACCCTCCATCATAACCTTTGCACTAGTGATTGTACCGAACGGAGAAAACTCTTTCCGGAGACGTTCATCATCAATACCATCATCAGGATTTTTCACATAAAGGTTAACACCCTGGTATCTGGTGATCCTATCTTGCTTCATCTGTTCAAATTTGCGCTTAAGTTCTGTCTGTCGTTCCACTTTTTTCTGGGCTCGACCAACGTAAATTTGTTCTCCATTGAGCTCCTTTCCGTTCATCTCATCCACAGCTTTCTGTGCATCTTCATGCCTTTCAAAGCTTACAAATCCAAAACCTTTGGATTTTCCACTCTCATCAGTCATTACTTTCACACTTAAGGCAGGTCCAAACTTGCCAAAGAGATCCTTAAGGCGCTCATCATCCATGTCTTCTCCAAAATTCTTGATGTAAACATTGGTGAACTCTTTTGCCCTAGCTCCGAGTTCTGCTCCTCGTTCCTTACGAGACTTAAATCGTCCAACAAATACTTTGCGATCATTTAGAAGCATCCCATTCATTTTTTCAATAGCTCTTTCAGCTGCTTCTTGTGTCTCAAAATGCACAAATCCATAACCCTTGGAACCATTTTCATCACAAACCACCTTACATGAAAGGATGTTACCAAAAGCAGAAAATGTATCATACAGTGCTTTATTATCAATGGATTTGTCCAAATTTTTAATGAATATGTTGCCCACTCCACTTTTGCGAAGTGATGGATCACGCTGAGACCACATAATGCGTACTGGCTTGCCCTTTATAACGTCAAAATTCATGGTGTCCAAAGCACGCTCCGCGTCTGCCGGCTGCTGGAAGTTCACATACGCGTAGCCCAAGGAGCGGCAGGTGATCATGTCCCTGCAGACCCGGATGGAGAGGATGGGCCCGGCCGGGCTGAACTTCTCATAGAGCATCGCCTCGGTCACGTCGGGGTGTAGGTCCCCCACGTAGAGCGAGGCCATGGGGTAGCTGGGGACGCTGGGGTTCATCTCGGCACGGCTGCCCACAGGGTCACAGGCCGCGACCTTTCCGTGAGAGGGGAAGAGCGAGTGCTGGGGTCGCGGGCCGGAGCCGGGGGGAGGGGAGCGGGGGCAAGCGCAGAGGGACAAAATTCAACCGGAATCGAAAACTACTCAACAGCCGCAGAACGGAGTCGATCCGCTGCCGCTGGCTGCCGGCTGCCGGCTGGGGAGCGAGGCTGGCGGTGTCAGGTCCGGGCAGCGGGAAGGCCTCGGTCTCTTGGTTCCTTCTTGGAGCTGCTGCGGGGCCGCGGGCGGGCGGGTCGGTCTCGGTTGCTTCACCGGGTTATTTTATAAAACAGGAAGAAAAAAAGTCTCTGGCGGGGGAGACGTGGATTTTTTGTAAATTTTTTGGGTTTTTTTTAAAAGACTTTTTAAGATTTTTTTGGATTTTTAAAATAATAAATGTGTGTTCCGAGACCGGAGCACACACTCTGCACTCTCAGCACTAACCGCCGGGGAGAAGGGGTGAAGTGCCCTCCTTATTGCCCTCACCTGCCTCAAGTGTCAGTTTGAGTGACCATCCTCGGGGAAGGCTTTCCTTACCCTTCCCAGGGCACCAGATGCACTTCCCTCCACCTGTGCCAAACCTGGTACAGATCGAGACCAGACTGTAACCACAGCCTTTCATAATCATTTATTTATGAGCTAGTTTCTCTAATAGACATTCAGCTCCTTGAGGTCAGGGTTCATGTCTTCTGACCCTGGTGTCCTCTTTGCCGAGGAAAGAAGCTGCCTGTAGTAGATTTATAATAAAAATTGGTCGAATGACTGTGTACACACATTAATTTAGGATAAGCTGTGCCAAGGCTCCTTGAACATAAGGGAAGGGAGTCTGCAACTGCTGACTACAGACTGTGGGAAAGCAGCAGAAGTGCCTTTGCTGCCTGGTGGTGAGAAAGTCATTTCCAAACTTTAGGCGAGTGGATTTTTCTCCCCCGATAGTGTCATATTTTATTCCTTCTCCTGCATCCTCAGCCCCCTTAGCCGAAACTGGTCTCTGTTACTCCAGGGGAAGGTAAGGGAGGAAGTGGGGAGGAGGTACCAGGGGATCTGGAGGGATGACTCAGGCCACGTAGGATGTCTCTGTGTGATGTCCCAAATCTTTAACAATGTTTCTAAACTCGTGGGGTCTATGGAGAAGGGTAGCTTTTCATTGGCAATCATGGAGGAGCTGAGCTTCTCCTCTAGGTTGATATGAAGTGAAACCAGAGCAGTGTGCAGTAATGCAGGCACTCAAAGGCTGAAGAAACGGGGAGAACAAATTCTCAGGAATTCACAGAAGCTAAAGAGAAAGTTCTGGAAATGAGGTTCAAGTCAATTTTTTTTTTTTTTTTGGCGGTACGCGGGCCTCTCACTGTTGTGGCCTCTCCCGTTGCGGAGCACAGGCTCCAGACGCGCAGGCTCAGCAGCCATGGCTCACGGGCCCAGCCGCTCGGTGGCATGTGGGATCTTCCCGGACCGGGGCACGAACCCGTGTCCCCTGCATCAGCAGGTGGACTCTCAACCACTGTGCCACCAGGGAAGCCCCAACTTCTGATCTGATCTTAACCAGATCAGAGAGGGTAAGGTTTACTTCCTGATGTCTGGGTTGTAGAATTAAAGACACGCTTAGGATCATGTCCTTCATGGTCAGAAGTGAAGGCTTGAAGTCCCTTTGGAACTTGTCCTCATACTTTTCTCAAAGGTGTTCATGGTAGGTCTCTAATGGAGAAACTCATCAAGTAAATGATTTGCTCACTGTGTTAGTCAGGGCGAGGCTAGCCTGCTCTCGTAGAGAGACTCAACAAAAGTCGGTGGCTTAGAAAAGGTAGACGCTGCTTTTTCTCTGGAACAGTCCAGGTTGCTAGGCAGCACTGCTCCTGAGATCACTCTGAGAAGGGGTCCACAGGCCTCTCTTCAGCTGGTTTCTCTGACATCCCCTAGTTCAGTGCTTCTCATGCTGCAGCATGTAGGTAGACCACTCGTGGAGCTTGTTAAATACTGGTTTCCGTTGTGAGATGGGGCCCAAGGTTCTGCATTTCAGGAAGGTCTGAGAGTAGCAAGGCCGGGGGGAATTGTCCTCTTTACTTGCTTGAGCTCAGGTGTTTGAGCTTCCATGGAGGGGCCAGTGTGGAGGAGCCCACGTGCAAGGTTTACAAAGACCAGGCCTGAAAGTGGCAGCCACACCACAGCTCAGGTTTCACCAGTAAGATGTTAGTTATATGGCCACACCTGGTAGAGGGGAGCCCTGGAACCATAGACGCTTGATGGGCAGCCACAGTCCTTATATTCTGTGACTCTGGGAGAAAGGGAGAAGGGATGCTGGGGGAGAAACAACACATTCTGCTACATCATCTCTGCTGGATCCTTCCTTCGTAGATACTGCGTAAAGAAACCAGCCTCTGTTTTCTCAACTATGGTGTTATAATGTGATGGTTACTAATAATTGGTAGAATATGAGTGTATTGAAATTTGAGAACACACCTAAATTTGTGGATGCACACTCACATTTTTTCTTAGAAGGATTCCCCCCTCACATGCCGATATGCTTCTATAGATAGAAGGAAAATGGGTGGAGTTAGAGATGTGTGTCAACAAAATCATGTATAAACATCACTCAGTCATTTGACAAATGTTTGAACCCTTTTTACTTGAAAATCACTGTACTTGATGTTGAGGATGTAGCACTGAAGGAGACAGGTATGGGAGTCAGTCCTGAGTGGTCGTTTAGGGTGTGTACTCAGTAAACCGTGCCCCTGAGTTCAAATTCCATTTCTACCACTTAACCTTGGGCTACTTAGTTCACATCTCTGCCTCAGCTTCCTCATCTGTAAAACGCTATAACAGTGGTATCCTCTTGGTTATTTGAAGATTCCATGAGCTGATGTATTAGTCACTGTTGTTGTTATGCCTGTCCTCAGGAAGCTTATACTTTAACATGCCTCATCATCTGTGTCTCTGCAGAAAGTAAACTGAGGACCCCTCTCCAGGGGTTGTGGAGATGTGGACCCAAGATGTTATATGTCCCCTTTAAAGTAAAAAGTGGGGGTCAGTTGGGCTAGGGCCTGCCCCCACTTTGCACCATTTCCATTGAGGGAAGTTGAGGAACAGGCTCCATTTAACCACCAGCTTTCAGCTTGCTTTCTTTGATGAGGTGTAAACATTTGGTCAACCTTTCATGTCACCTCGATTTTGTTTCTGATGTTGGAGATTACTCTTATCAACCATACAGTGAGCTTACTAGTCGCTGGTGATCTTGCATTGCTCGTATATCTCCGAAGAATTTCCCCTTATTTACAGGAGTGAAGTGACCTTGACTTGCAGAGGTTCTCACGTCCATTCGAGCTCAAGGCTTCTTCATGCCACCCTCTCTCTTATTGCCACTTAGAATTCTATACTACATGTCCTTTTATATTATAACTCCAGGGATTTGGAATTTTCATTTGGATAAAGGTTGCAAAACAAGGCACAGTGTCATTATAGGTGGCTCTTAAATGGAACACTTCAAAATCATGTGTCAATTTTAAGGCTGCTTGGTAATTTTCTGATTTTTTTAACTTACCTAGAAAAAAAAATGATGAGGGAATTTAGAAACGTGTGTATATGTTGGATACATTTTTTATGGACTGCATAGTCGTGTGACAATCTGATGGAACCCTTGGGTTCCCTCCTTAGAAATATATACGTATGCAGCAACATACACAAATTTGCATAAAATTCCAGGGGTTTCACAGATCTCTTTAAGTCCATGAACTCCAGGCCAAGAGAATATCAAAATGGAGCATCCTTGGAAATGCAGAGTTAATGGCAAATATGTTATATATGTGAGCTCATATGTCAAATGTTTCATATTAAACAAAATAAGTCAATATAGATTTTATTGAAGCAACTGTCAACATTTATTTATTTCAGTCATATTTTTAAGCAATCTTTCAAAACCCACGTTTATTGATTGGGCCCCATTAAATAAGATTCTGCCATTTTAAATTTCTGTATGAATATAGGCCAATCACCAGTGTTGTACAGCACTGCACATGATAACATTGCCAGCTCCATTAATAAGTGTATTAACAGCTTTCATACTGGTTCATTTAATTGAACATTTTGTTGCACTTCCTGGATCACCTTTCCATTATCCATGCCTTTAATCAAGTAGAGAAAGCCTCCTTTGTGCAGATCAACACTTGGAGCTTGTGTAGTTGGATAATTTATTGAAATGTCTTTATTTCTCTGTACACATTCAGAGGAGTAGGCAGTATTTTGACCTTCAGTGCCTCAGGAGGGGTATGATTGCAGGACAGAGAGCGGAGGTTGCTTGCAGAGTGTTTTTTCTTGGGTTTGGTGTTCTGAAAGCTGGAATTATATTGGGGGTAGGGGAGGTGAGAGAAAGCAAAGCCATGCAATGTGGAGGTGATTTCCAAGAACTAGCGATGTCTGCATGGCCTTTGATCCCTGTTGTCATATCCTTCTCAGTAACCTGGCAAGGAGACAGGAGCTTGGATGCTGAGAGTGGGGCAGCAAGGGGATGGTTCCTTGGTCTGTCTTCCATAAGAACAGGTTTAGGACTCGAATACCTGCCCTGGACAGAGCTGGGCCCTGAGGGACTATGTGCCTGTCAGCAGTGACTACTGGAAACCCAAACCAAAGGACTTCTGGGAATATCTTCCTCATGCCTGGGACATTCACAGGGCTCTAGGGAGGAAAGGTCTGAATAATGAACACCATTGGCTTTCCTGCCAGACTGGCCACGAGGATGGGATGAGGTGTCAGATCTGTTGTAATTTTAAGAATGTAAGGTTCCATGGCATAACTCGCATACCTGTCTGTGGAGTTAGGTTCATACACATTCAGAAGATGCAGGTGCACGTTCTGCCTTTGTGGACGTGACAGTAAGGTGGGAGAAGTAAGACGTAGATGCAGTGCTGATACAGGCAGTGACACGGAATTATAGAAAATAAGATGAAGGCAAAACATTTGTTGGAGGGAATGGCACAAAGTTTTATGAAAGAAGTGGTGGTTTTGAGCCCATATTGAAGGATTGGTACAATTTAGATGTATGAAAAGGAGGAAGAGGTCTTTCCAAGTTCAGGAAATAAGTGAGCGGAAGCTTAAAGAGGGGCGTTGTGAAGAGTAAGAGAGGAGTTTGGTTAAATTGTCAGTTGCAACAAGGGGATGAGTGGGAAACATCCTTGCAAAGATAGGCTAGGGTCATGCTAAAGATTTTCAGAGGAAGTAGAATGCTCTAAAAGAAACACAGATAGAGGATCAATATCTTGTGGTCTATATGGCTCTGCATAAGTTTTTTAATCTCTTTGGATCTCAGTTTTTTTTTTTTAATCTATGGAGTGGAGGTAATATTACCTTGTGGGACTGTGCTCAGAATTAGAATAATAATGATGATGACATTGATGATGATGATGATAGCTACCATTTATTGAGCACCCAGGTATGTGCCTGGCATGTACTGGTGTTCAATAAAAGTGGCTGATATTATATCATATATGATATCATATCCTGTACAATTCAGCTACTCAGCTATTCAGAGTGTGAGGAATCTGTAGGACGTACTTTACTAGTACTAGACTTTTCTAGGACTCATCCAAATTTCTACTTCTTTCCTCCTGAGAATATAACTCTTTGAAATTAGGAATGGACATGTGACTTGCAATGGCCAGTGAAATAGTGAGAATAATGTGCTACTTCCATACATATGCCTTTATGTGTTGGTGTACAAGCCTCCAGTTTTTCTTTGTCTTCTGTGGAAAGCCATAAAACATTGTTTTGAGATGGTGGTATCAGAAGGTATTGGAGCTTCTGGCAACCTGAGTCCCTGAATAATTATGATGAGCAGAGTCCTTTGCCCTCTGCTGAACAGTAGAAACATGTAGCATGAAAGAGATATAAACCTTTTTTGTTTTAAGTCATTGAGATTTGGGGGATATTTGTTACTGCAACATAACCTAGTATGTCCTAACTAATGCACCTTTGGTACAGTTCGCCAATACAGATGTAGGGCATAGCTCGGTTTGGCTTGAAAGAGATAATTGGCTTTTCTTCTTAGCTTAGTCCAGCCCAACTATGATGACTCCTAAGGCTCTTCCCTTTCATACAGTACTGGGACACTAAGCTTTTTTATCAACCTTATTTTTTTTTCATACCCAGACATCCTGCCTCCATGGGTCTCTTTCTAATACATCAAGCTCATTCTTCAAGCAGTTCTTATGTTAATTTCAAAACTCACTAGTTTTATTATTTTTCTTTCTTTTTAGCTATAAACCTAGTCTGTTTCTGTTTTGTTTCTTATTTGTCAGTTGGTCTGTCTATAGCAAAAACAACTGACTGTGAATCCCATATAACTAAGAGAACTGCTATTAATCCAAAGCAAAATGATAATAATAATAGCATTTATGGAATGTTTACTACATAACAGGCATATGCTAAGTTCTTTCCATGTGTCAGCTTATTTTATCTTCACAACACTCTGTGAAGTTAGTACAACTATTATTCCTATTTTATAGACTTTATACTGAGGCACAAAGCAGATAACACTCTTAGGAAGGTGGGTAGCCAGAACTCAAAGCCAGAAATTCTGACTCTGGAGCCCTCACTCTTAAATGCTACATAAAGTTACATTTCTTCAGGGTTCAGCTGTTATTTTATCAAAAGAATTTCTTTGTTCACCCCTGTCAAGATGTCCTACCAGGTATTCTTCAGTATCATCAGTTAAGCAACAAGTATTTGTTGGTTACCTCTCTCCCTCCCTTTTCTCTCCTTTTCTTCCACAGATATAAAGCATCTATCATGGATTCATATATAAGAAGTCATGCTTTTAAAGTCTCAAAGAAATCATAATGTAGTTGAAGCAACTTCTATTAAGTTTTATGAAATTGTTAGAAACAGAATTCCAAATATATAGTCAAGTGCTAAATTATCTGGTACAGTCTAAGTCTGAATGAGCTGGAGGAGGGGAGATCAGTGTGGCCTGGAACAAGCAGGCTATGCTTCCTACATCTGGGCCTTGAAGGATGGGTGGAAATTGGACAGTAGCGGGGAGAGAGGAGTCAGAAGCAGGAATTAAGTTGAATCCATGATTGATAAATGGATAATCGGAGGAGTTTTTGCTGAGAAAACACGGTGGCATTTAACTGTCTCAGCATGCAGATGTGCTTGTAAGAACTATTTTTTTGAAAGTACTTTTCACTGTATCTTAAAATAACAACAAGGCCCCAAATTATAGATACAGAAATTATAGTAATAGAGCTCAGGAAGACAGATTTTTATGGGAAAGTATTATGCACAGGGAGTTTAAAAGCTTTTACGCTTTATGAAAGTTCTTAGGGTTGAAGCAAATCTAGTGTTCATTTATAGCCTAAATCATTTATGCATTGCTGGGAGATTTTGCAAATGTAACCTCAATTCTGCTCTTCCCTGAACTCAGAGAATACCCCAGGCTGTATTTGTTCATAAAGGCGTACTTCTTTTTGAAGAATGATTTGATGTAATTTTTGTTTTTCATGAAGCCTATTACTGTGCATGTACAATTTGCAAGTATCCAGGCCTCTGTTTTCTCCTTCTGAAATGAGAGAACTGTGCAGTCATCTGTGCTTCTCTGACTGCCTGATTCCCAACCACAGTCACGTTTTTCGAAAGAAAAAGCAGACACAGTTGGAAGCAATATCTTTTTTTTGGTTTTCCACCAAAATCTGCCACCATTTACCACTTCAACCAGTTGTCTCTCATGATCCAAGTGTATCTATTGAATCACCAGCCAGGATCCAGTAAGCCACCTCTTTCAGTGCCCTACTTTTATTGAGTTCAGAATGGCGAGAAGTTCTTGGAAACCATCTGATCTAACTGCTTTATTTCGTAGGTGAGCTCTGAGGGCTGGGAGAGGTGATCCCTTCCCCACCTGCCCAGAGCTAGCAGTGACAAAGATGAGCACCTGCGTCTCTCTTGCCTGGATCTCCTGGTGAGATTGTGTTCTGGGAATTCAGGATGGATTAACGACTGACTGATAGTTAAAAATTCCTACCAAAAAAGTGACATGGATGAAGCAGCAGACTGTGCAGTCAGGAGTTTCCTTTGTTTGGTCCTTCCACAAATCAAGCCTTTCTTCCTCTTGATTGCTTCTCTGTGGAGACACAGGGCCAGGTTGTTAGGGGAATAGAACTGTACCGCAGAAAGTAATACAACATTGTAAATCAACTATACTCCAACAAAAATTAAGAAAAAAGAAAAAAGAGAAGAAAAAAAATGATACATCAATTAACAAGCACCTGCCATGGATGGATTCTGTTCCCAGCCCACTGCTGGGTGCTAGGAGTCATGCAGCTGGACAAGCCATGACACTGGCTCAAAAGGATGGTACAGTGCATTTTGGAGAGGCACAACTAAGCAGTAGCAAGGAAGAGCATGTGTAATGCGAGGGTTAGTTCCTTCAGAAGGGAAAATCAGCGTGGTGGGATCGGAGGCAGCTGGGGGAAGCTTCACGGAAGACATGGGACTTGAGTGGTATCTATCGCCAAACACGTAAAGGCAGTGGTAGGAAGCCCTCACCTACCCTCAGCTTCTCTCTCCAGATTCCATCATCTCCACGTCTACACATACTCACCCGTGTTCATGATTTTCCAGACCAGCTCTGGTTTCACCTAAATTTCATTTCATAATTATGTAATTTGTTATCAACCCAAATGTGCTTCAGTTTTCAATATGATTTAAGACATTCAGAAGAAGATGATGTTTTGGTAGAACAAATGGGGCATTGTCTCTGGTTTAGAGAATATGGTTGCAGTCCTCCTCATTTGCATTTACTATCTTTAAAGTCTAGCGTCTTACATTTTTACATTTGATAATTTGCAGTGTGATTTCTCAAACATTATTTGGTCATAAAAGCAGACTGTAAGGAAGGTAGACTATGGTTAATATTCCTGGTTTAGAGGTGAGGGGACTGAGATTCAGTGAGGTAAAATGTTAACGTGAACACAGACTCTCTGAGTTCTACCTAGGGCTCTTTTTCTCAAATTACTTAGTCATTTTAATTGGTATTTTATCCTACTATTCTTATCCTCTATTTCCCTGAAAAATACTGTCTAGGTAAAACCAGTCAATAGTACTATTCAAAATAAGTTTTCTGAAGTCTAGAGGTGTCAATGAAATTTTAGAGTGAAAATAGTTATATTATTAGTTCCAGGGTTGATTTCTGGTCGGCTTTAGTCTATCATGAACTGATCTTTTTTTGTAAACTTCCTTTCAGTTATACTGAATCCTAGTATATATTCCAACTGTAAATTTTCTGATTGTTTCCCATTTCATTGTTTTACTGAGGCTCCTAAGAAATTGAAAAATCACACATCTCTTTATATATTCATGGCATATGGTGGAATATTTTGATGTTTTTCAAAAAAATTACCAGTGCTACTTTCTGCAATGGTCAACATTACAAAAATGTGATGTCTGAAACTTCAAAAAATTAACATTCAGAAAAATGTGCATTTTTAATGTTCCCTATCATGTATGATCTCTGAAGGCATTTTTTTTTTCTCTTGTGACAGAGTCATGAAATAGATTTCTTGCTTATTGTTCAAGAGCAGTTGAGGGCCATAATTCACTTCTTTCATATAGAGTCCTAAACTAGGCACTTGTTTGTGTGTGGAGTGAAAGCTAGAAGAAAAATTGAAGACATAGTCAATATTCTTGAAGAATGCACAGTCTAGTTGGGGAGATGGAATGCACCCTTTTGCAAGTGGCATAAGAATCAATAGTCACTACTCTTTTTACTTAGGTAGAACTCATTCAGTCTTTCACATATAATGAGTCAGGTTCTTCCATGTGACAAAAAGGCATATATAATATTTTCTTTGACTTCTTGGAGCCTACACTCTGATTGGGGAGATGTCTCATTCAGTTTACAAATAATTATAAGACAGTGTAAAATGAGTGGCTTAAGAAGAAAAAAGTGCTCAAATGAGGAAGAGAATATTTCTGACATCTCATCGTGAAGGTCTTCTTGGAAAATTCAGATTTGGAAAGTATCTTGAAGAATGGATAGGATTTTTGATAAGTGGATTTGGAAATAAGAGTGCTGGCATATAGAACACTCTGAGGGAGCGAATGGGCACATGGTGGTTGATCCAGGTAAGCTCTGGGGCCACTGCGGCTGGGACACAAGATGTTTGTGGAGGAGTGGAGGGAAGGAATTACGGATATCAGAACTTCTGCTCCTCAGAGCTTTCTATTACCATTCATGGTTTTGCTACAGTCAAAAAGCAATGACTACATCTGTTGTATGATATATATATATATATATATATATATTTTTTTTTTTTGCGGTTCGCGGGCCTCTCACTGTTGTGGCCTCTCCCGTTGCGGAGCACAGGCTCCGGACGTGCAGGCTCAGCGGCCATGGCTCACGGGCCCAGCCACTCTGCAGCATGTGGGATGTTCCCGGACAGGGGCACGAACCCGTGTCTCCTGCATCGGCAGGCGGACTCTCAACCACTGCACCACCAGGGAAGCCCCGTGTATGATATATTTTTTAAGGAGATTGTTGCCCAGGTAAGCTGACTAGTTTGAAGCTGGGTTGTGAGGGCTTGGTGAGATGACTGGCACGTATTCTTTGTGCTTACTCTAGACTCAAATGATTCTATTCGTTTATCCATCTATTTGAAAAAGCTTTCAATAACCCAGAAACACCTTCCTTTGTGGCCAAATTCAGAAACAAGTTTTACTGTTTACTTTCAAAAGGGTTCCATTGTGATGAAAAACAGGGTGCTGATTACACATTGGGTTTCAAAGACATGCATATCAAGTTTGATGATCTGCATGTGAAGTCTGACTGTTGATACAGCCTTTTAATGCTGGGCAACATCTGGCTGGTAAGCTCCAAAATAGTTGTTCTGGATGCTTGTAGGCATTTGTTCTGTCTGGTCACTGCCCGTGCCTGTTAGTTTTTAAATATATGTAATACCTTCCTCAAACACATACACAAGTGAAATACTTTTTACTACTCTGGACCAAAACCATTCATTTAAAAAAATGCTGGGTTGGTGATATGTCATGGTCAGTAATATATCATATTATACTAAATGGGAATAATTTATGTTAAAGTCCTGGTTGCTCTATGGGTAAATGCATTAGAAATTCATCACAGTGAAATCATGCCTGATACTTGAACAGTGTAAACAGATTTTAAGTTGCTATTAGGATAACGTGACTGAGATAAGGTAACAAATCGAAGTAGCCTCTTTCACATCTATGACCTGTTACATGATGTCTGAGACCCTGGAGCCAGATGGTCTTAGTTCAAATCCTGATTGTGCCATTTGTTAGCTGTGTGACCTTGGGAAAGTTCTTAACTGCTCAGAAATATGAGTATAACAATGACACATACTTTTTAAAATTGTTCAGATGATTAAATAATTTAATATATGAAGCCCTTAGAGCAGCTTCTGGTACATAGTACGTGCTCAATAAATGTTAGTAAGTATCATATCCTCATGATTTCATTTATTTATTTGGAATACAACTAGGAGTACATTGCCCTAAAATACACCAACATATAGATGAGGAACAGTGACTGTTTGTTTTCCTATGATACTTTTTATAACTACACCATCAATTTTTTTTAACATTTTTATTGGAGTATATTTGCTTTACAGTGGTGTGTTAGTTTCTGCTTTATAACAAAGTGAATCAGTTATACATATACATATATCTCCATAACTCTTCCCTCTTATGTCTCCCTCCCTCCCACCCTCCCTATCCCACCCTTCTAGCTGGTCACAAAGCACCGAGCTGATCTCCCTGTGCTATGTGACTGCTTCCCACTAGGTATCTATTTTACATTTGGTAGTGTATATATGTCCATATATACACTACCACTCTCTCACTTTGTCCCAGCTTACCCTTCCCCCTCCCCGTGTCCTCAAGTCCATTCTCTAGTAGGTCTGCTTTGTTATTCCCGTCTTGCCCCTAAGTTCTTCATGGCCATTTTTTTTTTTTTTTTTAGATTCCATATATATGTGTTAGCATACGGTATTTGTTTTTCTTTTTCTGACTTACTTCACTCTGTATGACAGACTCTAGGTATATCCACCTCACTCCAAATAACTCAATTTCATTTCTTTTTATGGCTAATATTCCATTGTATATATGTACCACATCTTCTTTATCCATTCACCTGTCGATGGACACTTAGGTTGCTTCCATGTCCTGGCTATTGTAAATAGAGCTGCCATGAACACTGTGGTACATGACTCTTTTTGAATTATGGTTTTCTCAGGGTATATGCCCATTAGTGGGATTGCTGGGTCATATGGTAGTTCTATTTTTAGTTTTTTAAGGAGCCTCCATACTCTTCTCCATAGTGGCTGTATCAATTTACATTCCCACCAACAGTGTATGAGGGTTCCCTTTTCTCCACACCCTCTCCAGCATTTATTGTTTGTAGATTTTTTTTTTTTTTTTTTTTGGGTACGCGGTCCTCTCACTGTTGTGGCCTCTCCGGTTGCGGAGCACAGGCTCCAGATGTGCAGGCTCAGCGGCCATGGCTCACAGGCCCAGCCACTCCGCGGCATGTGGGATCTTCCTGGACCGGGGCACGAACCCGCGTCCCCTGCATCGGCAGGCGGACCCTCAACCACTGCGCCACCAGGGAAGCCCTGTGTGTAGATTTTTTTTTTTTTTTTCTTTTTGCGGTATGCGGGCCTCTCAGTGTTGCGGCCTCTCCCGCTGCGGAGCACAGGCTCCGGACGCGCAGGCCCAGCGGCCATGGCTCACGGGCCCAGCCGCCCCGTGGCATATGGGATCCTCCCAGACCGGGGCACGAACCCGTATCCCCTGCATCGGCAGGCGGACTCCCAACCACTGCGCCACCAGGGAGGCCCCTGTGTGTAGATTTTTTGATGATGGCCATTCTGACTGGTGTGAGATGATATCTCATTGTAGTTTTGATTTGCATTTCTCTAATGATTAATGATATTGAGCATTCTTTCATGTGTTTGTTGGCAACCTGTTTATCTTCTTTGGAGAAATGTCTGTCTAAGTCATCAGCCCATTTTTGGATTGGGTTGTTTGTTTTTTTGATATTGAGCTGCATGAGCTGCTTGTAAATTTTGGAGATTAATCCTTTGTCAGTTGCTTCATTTGCAAATATTTTCTCCCATTCTGAGGGTTGTCTTTTCGTCTTGTTTATGGTTTCCTTTGCTGTGCAAAAGCTTTGAAGTTTCATTAGGTCCCATTTGTTTATTTTTGTTTTTATTTCCATTACTCTAGGAGCTGGGTCCAAAAGGATCTTGCTGTGATTTATGTCATAGGGTGTCCTGCCTATGTTTTCCTCTAAGGGTTTGATAGTGTCTGGCCTTACATTTAGGTCTTTAATCCATTTTGAGTTTATTTTTGTGTATGGTGTTAGGGAGTGTTCTAATTTCATTCTTTTGCATGTAGCTGTCCAGTTTTCCCAGCACCACTTATTGAAGAGGCTGTCTTTTCTGCATTGCATATTCTTGCCTCCTTTATCAAAGATAAGTTGGCCATATGTGCGTGGGTTTATCTCTGGGCTTTCTGTCCTGTTCCATTGATCTATATTTCTGTTTTTGTGCCAGTACCACACTGTCTTGATTACTGTAGCTTTGTAGTATAGTCTGAAGTCAGGGAGCCTGATTCCTCCAGCTCTGTTTTTCTTTCTCAGGATTGCTTTGGCTATTCGGGGTATTTTGTGTTTCCATACAAATTTTGAAATTTTTTGTTCTAGTTCTGTGAAAAATGCCAGTGGTAGTTTGATAGGGATTGCATTGAATCTGTAGATTGCTTTGGGTAACATAGTCATTTTCACAATGTTCATTCTTCCAATCCAAGAACATGGTATATCTCTTCATCTATTTGTATCATCTTTAATTTCTTTCTTCCATTTTATAATTTTCTGCATACAGGTCTTTTGTCTCCTTAGGTAGGTTTATTCCTAGGTATTTTATTCTTTTTGTTGCAATTGGTAAATGAGAGTGTTTTCTTAATTTCACTTTCAGATTTTTCATCATTAGTGTATAGGAATGCAAAAGATTTCTGTGCAATAATTTTGTATCCTGCTACTTTACCAAATTTATTGTTTAGCTCTAGTAGTTTTCTGGTAGCATCTTTAGGATTCTCTATGTATAGTATCATGTCATCTGCAAACAGTGACAGCTTTACTTATTCTTTTCCGATTTGGATTCCTTTTATTTCTTTTTCTTTTCTGATTGCCGTGCCTAAAACTTCCAGAACTATGTTGAATAATAGTGGTGAGAGTGGGCAACCTTGTCTTGTTCCTGATCTTCGTGGAAATGGTTTCAGATTTTCACCATTGAGGACGATGTTGGCTGTGGGTTTGTCATATATGGCCTTTATTATGTTGAGGTAAGTTTCCTCTATGCCTACTTTCTGGATGGTTTTTATCATAAATGGGTGTTGAATTTTGTCGAAAGCTTTCTCTGCATCTATTGAGATGATCATATGGTTTTTCTCCTTCAGTTTGTTAATATGGTGTATCACATTGATTGATTTGTGTGTATTTAAGAATCCTTGCATTCCTGGGATAAACCCCACTTGATCATGGTGTATGAGCCTTTTAATGTATTGTTAGATTCTGTTTGCTAGTATTTTGTTGAGGATTTTTGCATCTATGTTCATCAGTGATATTGGCCTGTAGTTTTCTTTCTTTGTGACATCCTTGCCTGGTTTTTGTATCAGGGTGATGGTGGCCTTGTAGAATGAGTTTGGGAGTGTTCCTCCCTCTGCTATATTTTGGAAGAGTTTGAGAAGGATAGGTGTTAGCTCTCCTCTAAATGTTTGTTAGAATTCACCTGTGAAGCCATCTGGTCCTGGGCTTTTGTTTGTTGGAAGATTTTTAATCACAGTTTCAATTACAGTGTTTGTGATTGGTCTGTTTATATTTTCTATTTCTTCCTGGTTCAGTCTCAGAACGTTGTGCATTTCTAAGAATTTGTCCATTTCTTCCAGGTTGTCCATTTTATTGGCATAGAGTTGCTTGTAGTAATCTCTCATGATCCTTTGTATTTCTGCAGTGTCAGTTGTTAGTTTTCCTTTTTCATTTCTAATCTGTAAAGGTTTCATTTCTGTCTGTAAAGGTTTTAATTTCTCCATCAAATCTGAATGAGATCCTTGCTGGGTAGAGTAATCTTGGTTGTAGGTTTTTCCCTTTCATCACTTTAAATATGTCCTGCCAGTCCTTTCTGGCTTGCAGAATGTCTGCTGAAAGATCAGCTGTTAACCTTATGGGGATTCCCTTGTATGTTATTTGTTGGTTTTCCCTTGCTGCTTTTAATATTTTTTCTTTGTATTTAATTTTTGATAGTTTGATTAATATGTGTCTTGGTGTGTTTCTCCTTGGATTTATCCTGTATGGGACTCTCTGTGCTTCCTGGACTTGATTAACTATTTATTTTCCTATATTAAAGAAGTTTTTAACTATAATCTCTTCGAATATTTTCTCAGTCCCTTGCTTTTTCTCTTCTTCTTCTGAGACCCCTATAATTCAAATGTTGGTGTGTTTAATATTGTCCCAGTGTTCTCTGAGACTGTCTTCAATTCTTTTCATTCTTTTTTCTTTATTCTGCTCTGCGGTAGTTATTTGCACTATTTTATTTTCCAGGTCACTTCTCTGTTTTTCTGCCTCAGTTATTCTGCTATTGATCCCTTCTAGAGAATTTTTAATTTCATTTATTGTGTTGCTCATGATTGTTTGCTCTTTAGTTCTTCTAGGTCCTTTTTAAACGTTTCTTGTATTTTCTCCATTCTATTTCCAAAATTTTGGATCATCTTTACTGTCATTTTTCTGATTTCTTTTTCAGGTAGTCTGCCTATTTCCTCTTCATTTGTTAGGTCTGGTGGGTTTTTATCTTTCTCCTTCATCTGCTGTTTGTTTTTCTGTCTTCTCATTTTGCTTAACTTACTGTGTTTGGGGTCTCCTTTATGCAGGCTGCAAGTTCGTAGTTCCCGTTGTTTTTGGTGTCTGTTCCCAGTGGCTAAGGTTGGTTCAGTGGGTTGTGGAGGGGACTGGTGCCTGTGTTCTGGTGGATGAGGCTGGATCTTGTCTTTCTGGTGGGCAGGTCCACGTCTGGTGGTGTGTTTTGGAGTGTCTGTGACCTTATTATGATTTTAGGCAGCCTCTCTGCTAATGAATGGGGCTGTGTTCCTGTCTTGCTAGTCGTTTGGCATAGGGTGTCCAGCACTGTAGCTTGCTGGTCGTTGAGTGAAGCTGGGTGCTGGTGTTGAGATGGAGATCTCTGGAAGATTTTTGCCGTTTGATATTACGTGGAGCTGGGAGGTCTCTTGTGGACCTGTGTCCTGAAGTTGGCTCTCCCACCTCAGAGGCACAGCACTGACTCCTGGCTGGAGCACCAAGAGCCTTTTGGGACGTCTGAGGTCTTCTGCCAGCGTTCAGTAGATGTTCTGTAGGAGTTGTTCCACATGTAGATGTATTTCTGATGTATTTGTGGGGAGGAGGGTGATCTCCATGTCTTACTCTTCCGCCATCTTGAAGCTCCTCCTCTGTACTCACTCTTTTTTTCCTTTGTGCTTTGTCTAATTTCACGTGCTCCTAGGGTTCTGCATGCAGAGGCCTCACACCCTGCACTTTAGATCCGATTTCCTAGTGCAGAGTGGCTGGGCCGACACCTCAGCTCGCAGGGCCCGGTGCAGTCTCTACACCATCAATTGTATTATTCACAAAGATCTTGATGAGCAGTGTTTGTTTTAGAAGTTATTCTGTGGCAACAGGTGAAGGAGGAGGTTAGCTTTTCCTGAATGTATTAGAGCAAAGCCAACTCTTCTTGGCAACCAGGTGATAAAAATTCAGTCTTCAGATTACCTTTTGGTAAGCTCACAGAATTTAAGCTTTCTCCTGGAAGGAATGAGATTCTAGGCAGAGGGAGCTGAATGTGCAAAGATGCTCAAGTGTGGCTTTTGCGGGACGAAGGACTTGCTCTGTAGTTGGAGCATAGACTAAAAGATCCAGAGGAAGGCAGGAGATGGTTTAAAAAGTAAGCAGGGGGCTTCCCTGGTGGTGCAGTGGTTGAGAGTCTGCCTGCTGTTGCAGGGGACGTGGGTTCGTGCCCCGGTCCGGGAAGACCCCACATACTGCGGAGCGGCTGGGCCCGTGAGCCATGGCTGCTGAGCCTGCACGTCCGGAGCCTGTGCTCTGCAATGGGAGAGGCCACAACAGTGAGAGGCCCGTGTACCGCAAAAAAAAAAAAAAAAAAAAAAAGTAAGCAGGGGCAGGTTCAAGTGTACCAACATTGCATATTAATTGAATACCAACTACGTGCCATGGACTGCATCAGTAAATAAGGTAGTCACAACCTCTTGTTTTCAAGGAGATTTTGGAACCTGAAGGGCCTTGACTAGCAGGCTGAGCAGTTTGGATTTTATTTTGCAGATTATGGGGAATGGTGAAAGTGTGTGCAGTGATGGAATGACATCCTTAGAAAAGTATTTTGAAAGATCATCCTATGGAGGGGCAGGCAAGAGGAGGCTTATTGGCTAGAAGGCCACTGCAAATGTCCACACAAGAGATGGCAAAGGCCTAAACAGCAGTGATGCAAAGATATTTAGAAAGCAGAATTGATGGGATTTGATGATCAATTTTAAGTGGGTGCTAAGTTAGGAGAGGAATGAGATAACTCTCAGGGTTCTACCTTGAACAACTGGTTATACATTGAGCAAACATGAGAAATCAGTGACACATAAAGTTTCTAGAAGCCCAGCACAGAGCCTGTTGAAGACTATGTACTCAGTAACACTGGCTCTGGTTAAAAAACCTGCCCAGTGCTTGACTCAGAGTCGATGCTTAATACCTATTTGTTGAGGGAAAATTAGGATTCCATGTTTATTAAATTTCACCAGTTCTAGTTCAACCAGTACAAAACCTAAGCACCATATTCCAATACTTAAGAATGAAACAATGCAGCAGGAAGAGAAATTTAAGACATGATCATTATTCTTGAAAAGTGGACAATCCAGTAGGAGAAACACGATATACCCTTTGGCAAGTGGTATAAGAATCGATGGTCACTACTTGATTCATCTGGGTAGAATTCAATCGGTCTTGCAAAATATAATGAGTAAGGTTCTTCCATGTGACAAAAAGCCATAAATATGCCAAGCACTTAAAGGAGTTCAACCTATATTAATTGGATCTCAAATGAAATCTGCTCAATATGGCAACCATTTCATTTTAGACTTTGCTCTGAAGAACAGTGTTTCAGTCTCCTCTTCTTGCTGGACTTGCTAGTTCCCACTACTTTTCTTGCTTGGACCCTAACCCTAATCCTAACACAATTCCTCTACCTGGAATGCTAGCCAATATTTCTGTTTTGCTTTAGAGTTCACAGGATCCTTTCAGCATTTACTAGTTACCTTGCCATTCATTCAATAATTTTCCACCACCAGGTAATATGTCTTCCATTATTCCCTAGATTTTATTTTTCAAATTTTCTTGTTATTGGCTTTTCACATATTATCTTCTATTCACAAGCAGACAAACCAACCTTCCTTGAAGTCAAGGTCATTCATTATATAAAAGCAACTGATCTGGGGTGTCCAACTCAGGTGAAGGTTTTCTAGAACTTTTTGAATTTTTCTGCAGTGCTACAGTTTATATTATAAACCTCTATTCTACCAGGTGGCAGAGACTTAATCTCAGTCAACTTGGGGATGCCCCTGCGTCTAGAGGAAATCAGGTCTAGAGGAAATCACTGGGTCCTTTTTGGAATTTTCCCACACAAGCATATTCCGAGATGTCCACTGTCCTATTCGGTCCTGAGTCTGTCAAGTCATAAAGGTTGTTGCTGCCTCTTATTTTACACCCTTTAAAATCCCTCAAATCTGGCAGTTGTCCTTGAATGGGACATGAAATTCAAGCTGCTTTCTCTCATCATGCTGGGTCCTAAAAAACTTGGTGAAGCTCTCTAAGCCACACCTGCCCAGATGCAACACCCAGTCACTATGCTCTGGCATCTTGCCCACCTCCTTGAAGTTTAACACACAGAAAGGGGCACAGACCCTCTCTATCAGGGATCCTCTAAACCTGTGTAGGGTTTCTATTAAAACTCCAGCCCTGCACAGGGGTGGTGATCAAGGCAGAACATGGAACTTCCTTTCTCAAGGACCCATAATTGGGTAAAATACATGTTGCTTTGTTTTCGCCTCTTTTCTTTCTCTCCTGAAAGAACCTTTCTGTAGTCTTTGGGGCTCTAAGTCCTTCTCTGATTCGTCATCTATCTTGATTTGGGAATCTAATATTTATGTTCTGAGTTCTGTTTGTTTACATTTAAGGACTTGGCTTTTGAAATTCTAAGGAATCAGCTCTCTTTTCCTTTCTCCATATTCTGTAGCCTTGTCCATTTTCTTAGTTCACAGTGACTCCCTTGGGCAAAGGGAGCCAAATGTACTTGGAAGTAAAGATTTTTTTTTTTTTTTTTTTTTTTTTTTTCTTTTTGCGGTATGCGGGCCTCTCACTGTTGTGGCCTCTCCCGCTGCGGAGCACAGGCTCCGGACGCGCAGGCCCAGCGGCCATGGCTCACGGGCCCAGCCGCTCCGCGGCACATGGGATCCTCCCAGACCGGGGCACGAACCCGTATCCCCTGCATCGGCAGGCGGACTCTCAACCACTGCGCCACCAGGGAGGCCCGGAAGTAAAGATTTTTTAAAAAGTCTTGGTTAATGTATGAAAATAGTATCTTGCCCATTTATCTTCCTCCTCTTTCTTTCAGAAAACACTGGTCTGGAGTTAGGAGGGATCTAGACAGGATGATGGTTTGGTTGTCACATTCTAAGATCTTTAGCAGGCTGATCTCTTCTGTAAGACCTACAGCAGTGATTTTCAAATGCAGAGGATTTTCAGAGACTCCTTAGGAGATGCTGACTCAGTTTCATGGAATGGAGTTGGAGATTGAGGAATTTTATTTTTTTAAACATCTTCCTAGGTCTAGATCAGTGATTCTCAATCTTTGGCATGTGTCAGAATCGTCTGAAGGGTTTGTGGAAGCAGATTGCTGAGCCCCACTGCCAGGGTTTCTGGTCTAGTACGTGTGGGGTAAAACCTGGGATTTTGCTTTTCCAGTAAGTTCCAAGGGGATGTTGAAGCTGTTGCTGGTTTGGGGACCCCGCTTCCAGAACGGCTGCCCTAAGCGAGTGGTTCTCACACTTTGCTGCCTTTTGGAATCATCTGGTTAGCCTTAACAAATCTTAGTGTTGAGACCACACCCCATACCAAATCTGTCAACACCTCTGGCAGTGGGAAAGAGGTACCAGTAATATTTAAAGCTCCCCAGGCAATTCCAGTGGGCCTCCGAATGACTAGAGAACAGTTCTCTAATCCTTTGATTCTCAGGCTTCAGTGAGTGCTCAGATCACCTGGGTGTTTAGTTAAAACGCAGCTTCTGATTCAGTAGATCTGAGATGGAGCAAAGACTGGGAATTTCTTGAGGTATAATTTACATACAAGAAAATGCACTAATTTTAAGTGAACAGCTTGATGGGTTTTGACAAATGTGTGTGCCTGTGTCGGCACTACTGCCCTCAAGGTATAGGATGTTTTCAACACTCTGACGGGTTTCCCCAGGCCCCTCACAGGCAGCTCCCCGGTCCTGACTCTCAGCCCCAGTACTCACTAAGCTGCTTTCTGTCACTACAGATTAATCTTGCCTGTTCTAGAATTTCACATAAGCGGAATTATACAGCATGTATTCTTTTATGTCTAGCTTCTTTTGCTTGCTCATTAGAGATTCTTCACTTTTAATAAGATCTCAGTTACATAGACCACATTTACTTCCCCAAAGCAAGGCACTTAAGGACTTCGGCAGGAATTTTTGACTCATGGTATTTAGCCCAGAGACTTCAGCATGCTTGGTATTTATTACGTAGGATGTATTAGCAGTTAACACCAAAGCTCTGCACCTCAACGTGGCACACGTCGCCCTCGTTTTCACTTTATGCCTCTATATTCGAGTGATAAGGTGTTTCTTTTCTCGGCTTTGACAATTTGGGGAATTGCGAAGCTCAGGAGGAGGTCAGATAAGATGCCTGCAACTGCATTTTAGAAAAATGATGTGTAATATCCACTTTATGACATCTAAATGAGGTCTTCTTTTAGCTGTGTCCCTGGGTTGTGCCCACTGCTAACTTTAATAAACCCACATGCTTGTACCCATCTTTCATCATGTCACCAAATTTAAAGAATACGGTGTTTGTTTTTATCTGTCTTGTGTCCCTTGTTAGATGAGAGTATATTTTATATTTCTTATTAAATGGCAACAGTTATTTCTGAAGTTTGATAGTTTATAGCTTCACTGCTGTGAGGAAACTGAAGGGGGTTGGTGGGAGACAAAAGCTTTTTGTTTGATTCTGCTCTGGGAACTGATTATGGGCATAAAAAAATAAAACAGTTCATACATTCGCCAGAGCTTATTGTATTATCAGGTAATACACCTGCCTCTCTGATAAATAGGGCTCCATAGAACAGTTAATAAAAGCCTGAGAGTTATTTGGTACAGAAATACAACAGTATAAAGCTGCTCAAATGCAGTCCATAGCAATTTTTTTCATTGTAAGGAAGGTCTTGAAATTCTAACAGTAATTGAAGGAGTTGCTTTGCTCACCATCAGAATGGGGGTTGGGGGGAGTTTCCCATTTCACATGAAATCTTTCAGGAAATCTAGTCTCAGGAGTTGGATACTTTTGCAAACAAACAAAAAATAACAATGCACCGCAAATCCCACTCATGCATGGCTTTGCGTTTTTACAGAGCTCTTCCACACACATTATCTCTGGATTCTCACAATAGCCATGTGTGTTAGGCTGTACAGACACCATCTCTCTTTGGCCCATGGAGATATGCAGCTCAGAGACATCAAAGGACTTACCCAAGCCGCACAGGCCGCTGGGAGAAGCTGGCTCTGGGACTCTGTGGCCAGTCACCGTCCCCATGTCTGAGAAAAACAAGTTTGTGATAAACCCAAAGATACTATGGTGTTGTGTTTTATAAAATGATAGCTCACAGAGTGTTTTTTTTAATTTACTTTTTTAATTGAAGTATAGTTGATTTACAATGTTGTGTTAATTTCTGCTGTCAGCAAAGTGATTCAGTTATACATATATAAACATTATTTTTTAAATATCAGTATTTTCAATCTTCTTTTATTGTCATTTTCCTTTTTTTCTTAAATAGAAGACAGTAAAGCCTGGATAATGATAAACTCTGATTATTGGATTACTAGATTACTAGAATCTTAGTAGCTTAGGCTTACAAGTAGATGACCAAAAAATTTATTGTTCAAACTGGGATACTCCTGAAAGTGAAAGGTGGCACTGTTAATCATTACATTGGGCTGAGACATAAACCAGAACTGTGTACAGCAAACGAGACTGTATGGTTACCCTACCTAGGACTGCCTGTGGAAATTCTATTGTCTTAACCCACATGAGAGAAAAGTTCTCTTTAATCAAACAAGAAGTATGATTTCTCCAAGAAATACAGAAGAAAGAGCTCCTGACGGAAGCTTCTTGTTTTTTCCCCACCACTCCCAGAATTTTCAGCTCTCACGCCTATCATGGGTCCTGTGCCTAGACTACTTCTATTAGCTTCCTGGAGCGCTTGTAACAGCGTACCACAAACTAGGTGGCTTAAAACAACAGAAGGGTACTGTCGCACAGATCTGGAGGCTTGAAGTCCAAAAGTAAGTGGTTGTCTGGTTCTACTCCATTGGAAGCTTCTAGGGAAGGATCTTACCTTCCCTTGCCTCTTTTCAGTTCCTGGTGGCCCCAGGCACGCCTTGGCTCGTAGGGACATAACTTCAGTCTCTGCCTCTGTCTTTGTATGATCGTTTCTCTGTGTGTCTCTCTCTTTACATTGTATTCTCCTCTTATTAGGACACCAGTCCATATGGAAGCAGGGCCCACCCTATTAATTACATCTGCAAAGACCCTATTTCCAAATAGGGTCCCATTCACAGGTACTGGCGGTTTAGGACTTCAACATATCTTTTAGGGGGACACAGTTCAACCTATAACATTATCCTGCTTGAGCAAAAACTTATTTCTCTTTTGCTCTTTTTAGCATAGCTTAGACAGGATAGTATTTCAAAAGGAACTTCCGTGAAATTTAATTGGGAAAATAGCAGCACTATTTCTAAAGAACTGTTTTCAGTAAAAGCAGCAAAGAGTTCTTTATGTCAGGATAATCAAATTATCAGGGGTAATGTCAGAGATGCTTGCCACGCTTTTCCCACCTGAGCTTCTGTCTGTTTCGTAGATGAGGCCTGTGGGAACAAGCTTGTTTTTCTAAGACTGGAGGCTCTTGTTCTTTGATATATCATCCTGTTCACAGTTAAATCCCAGCTTCCCCAAACTAATCCTTTTTATCTCTTTCAAATAGTCTTTTCCAGCCAAGGATATCCCACTCAGTGCTGTGGGAGGAATCTGTCTAGGTTACCATTCATTGACACACATACGTCCAAAGGGAATGATTTTGCTTTTCCTTACCCAGGTTATAAGCGTGGTTCTTTCTGGAAAATTCTGAGAGGGTATACTCTGGTTTTTTCCTCTTCTTTCCACTCCAGTCTCCACACAGAAAAGTCTGCATCATAATATTACAGAGCAGTAGGTTCCCTCTTTTCTGATGCAGTTGGGGCCGGTAGTTGTAGTTCAAAAGACAGAGATTATAAATATATACATACACACACACACACACACACACAATTTTAAGATAATTATATAAGCAGATGGTAACAAAATATAGAATTTTACATTGCTTAGAATAACATAATTTTTATAGTATGCGCCAATATTTTTTTAAAAAGTTGTGATAACATCAACTCAGGGTGTTCAATGTAAAAACTAATTCCTGTGTATCTTTATTTACTGTAGTAATATTTTTTGGCAGTAATATTGATTCCATATCTCTTATTCTTCTCCATCTTCCTCATCTTTAGATTCATTTGTTTCTGTCATGGATAATACAATTTCTGTTATCATCTGTAATTTCACTTTCCAACATATAATCTCCATTAATTATTTGTTGTCTGTTATTTTTCTTCAGTATGTTACACATCAGGGGACTACTGTAAAATGTCTCCCTGTTAGTGCTGAATAAATGGATATCAGGCCTTTTTTTTTTTTAAGATAAAAGTTGAAACCCATCACTTGCTGTAAAACTTTTAGTTCTGACAATTTTTTGGACACATGGATAATCTTTTGATTATATGGCCATGGATTTCTTGGTTGGAGTTCCATCTCATCATTTTTAGATTTACCGTACCCACAATGCATCCTTAATTATTTACAATTTGGATTATAAAGTGGGTCTAGAGTTAATAATATTGTACCAACATCAGTTCCTGATTTTTTTTTTTTTTTTTTTTTTTTTTTTTGCGGTAGGCGGGCCTCTCACTGTTGTGGCCTCTCCCCTTGCAGAGCACAGGCTCCGGATGCGCAGGCTCAGCAGCCATGGCTCACGGGCCTAGCCGCTCTGCGGCATGTGGGATCTTCCCAGACCGGGGCACGAACCCGTGTCCCCTGCATCGGCAGGCGGACTCTCAACCACTGCGCCACCAGGGAAGCCCACTGATTTTGATAATATACTACAGTTATGTGTTATTGTCACTGGGGAGCTGGGTGAAGGATACATGGGAATGCTTTGTACTATTTTTACAACTTATTATGAATCAAATATTTCAATTAAAATTAAGAAAGCGGAATTGGAACTTGAAGGCCCACATTAAGATATTTGAGTGAATTCTTTTGAATTTGTATATGTTTTACACCAAAACTTTTACAGTTGTCTTACTTATAGCTATTTCAACAATAGTTTTTTGAATCTCACCTTTATTTTATTGCAGAAACTAAGCATTTAACTTAATTTCTGAGGAACAACTATTTTTCCACTTACTAGTGCAAAGTGAAAATTGAAAACTGTAATTATAGTCATAATCGCAGCAGGCATAAATAAGTTTATAAACAGGTGGAGCTCAGTATATAGCCCAACATGGGGCTGAGTACTTGGATGTTCTTGGTGTGCTATAGCTGGCTGTAGCAATTGAACCACACTTTTTCTAGAGTTAATGTAGAGAAAATTTATCCCACAAGCTGATTACATGCAAAAGACGGTTAATAATGCTTCTACTGTATAACAAGTGCATAATCATTCGATAGCAGTTCTCTCACACCCGTCTCACAGACGAGGAAATTAAGGCCTCAAAAGTTATAGGGACTGCCTGAAGATATATTGACTTAGAGGCAGCACTGAGCTTAGAACGGATTTTTCCCAGTCTCTGAGTTCATGAATATTCCCATATTGGTATCCTTTTGTGAAGGTCCTGAGTGAACAGTCTGTGGGACTCTAATTGACTAAATTTGATTTGTAGGCTGGGTGACAACACTGAATTTAGCTTGAGGAAATTTGTAAAATTTTAATTTTTTTTGGCTGCAAGGCATGCTCCTTCTTGCTTGTTCTTAAAAACCATATTCAGGTTTGAAAATTTAGACACTCTCGAAAACTCTTCTCATCCCACTGAAAAAGAATGTTAAGCAGTTTGGAAGTCCTTGGGTCTCCAAATCAGTTATTCTGGTCTCCTTCCACTGAACACGAAAGTTCAGCAGAGATGAATTGCTTCTTGGGAGGTTTTGCTCCCATTTTGTTTTAGTGAGATTTACATTGCTGTCTTCTCCAGGCTGTCAATTCTGAGAATTCCCAGGAAGAAAAAAGATGGAGCAGGGAATGGGTGAAATCTTGGGGAAGTGCATGAAAACACAGTAGGACATACTTGTGTTTGAAAAACAAGATTTTGTTTTTCTCTTCTAAAGGAATTTTATTAAAAAACAATAGTTTTATCAAAGAACACGATATAGAACATCTACCAACAATAGCAGGTATAGATCTTCCTGTGTATTTTTAACATTGCCTTGACCTGTTTGCACAAGAGTAAATGTCATCAAAAAGTGAAACATCCAGCTCATTATCCAGATGTTTGGAGAATCTAGGAGAACAGAACAGAACACTTTTCCAAGTTTTTAACCCTCCTTCTTTCAGAAACTAGCATGCTACCTTGTAAAATAATTCTAGGGAACTGTAGTTAAAGAAAAATTCAAAGGGTCTCTACAGCAGGACTTGTAAACCTTCAGATGCTGCGTTTCATTGGGAATCTCTAAGAGGAGACTGCACTATAAAGATTCCTCAATTATATTTGGTCAGAGAACCTTTGGAGATCACTGAATATCTTTTAGGATTGATATCACAGAGAGATTAGTTTAGGAAATGTTGATTTTCAAGCAACTTCAAGGGAAATGACTTTCCCCCTTTTGACCTGATTCTTTAAGCCAATGCCTCAAACATACTTGGGAGGGACAAATACGTTGGAAATTATTTTCACTATTATTCCTTCAACTTTATTCCCAGGAAAAGTAAGCCGTTATTTCTCACGAGCCCAAAAGCAACTACTATGTTGTAATTTATTTTTTAAAAAATTTACTTATTTTTATTTATTTATTTTTGGCTGTGTTGGGTCTTCGTTGCTGCCTGCGGGCTTCCTCTAGTTACGGTGAGCGGGGGCTACTCTTCATTGCGGTGCACGGGCTTCTCATTGCGGTGGCTTCTCTTGTTGCAGAGCACGGGCTCTAGGTATGCGGGCTTCAGTAGTTGCAGCACGCGGGCTCAGTAGTTGTGACCCCTGGGCTCTAGAGCGCAGGCTCAGTAGTTGTAGCGCATGGGCTTAGTTGCTCTGTGGCATGTGGGATCTTCCCGGATCAGGGCTCGAACCCGTCTCCCCTGCATTGGCAGGTGGATTCTTAACCACCGCCCCACCAGGGAGGCCCAGAACCACTACTTTTAGGACTACTTTTTGCATGACTTCTGGTTAATTAGATACTACACTTCATTTGATATGATGATTCATCAATCTAATATTTCCTTTTTAAAAAATTACCTCTTAAATGATAATATTTTCTTACTCAGAAACTCACTCCCACCTTGTAACTTATTTTAGAGCTGTGAGTGCACACATATTTGCCAGAGTCTTTTATGAAAATATAACAAAAGTGTGCTCTAGTAGAATTGGGCTGGAATCTGAAAAACCAAAGCCCTTTATAAGGCTGCTGTTGGAGGGTAGTCATGAGATGGAGGGTCTGGTAGGTGTTATTTTATAAAGCTGTGTTGTGGCAGAGTGTGGGTAGAGCTGGGAGTTATGGCTTCACAAGTTCTATAACAGCACCATAGAAAAAGATCATGCCACACTGGCTTTGCACTTGTCTGTTCCTATCATTTTTAAGACTTACCTAATGTATAGTTGTTGGCATTTTCATTTTTTTACAGTACAGGTGGAAAAATGGGAATAGTGAAATGAGTAAAGAGTTTGGTATATAGCCAACACTCAACAAAGTGTTTAGTACCTGAAAAAAATGAAAATGGTATCAAGAACCAGTAGTACACTCTTATAGTCCAGAGGGCCCTTTCTTAAATTGGGGAAGCACATTCTACAAACTGCTAGTTTCACAAGGACAATCTTGACACGCACTGAGAAAGGTGGTTTTAATTAAAGCTATGATGCTTCATCATCTGAAATTTGTTTATTGCTTCATGGATCTGATTTTTGAAGAGCAGGGGATGAATAAATTCTTAAATGTGAAACTTGGGTCAGAAGAATTAGAAGGCAAATTAATTTTAAAGTGTAACCAAGAGCATAAACATATTTGCTTCTGTCTGGAACCAACTATAAACTTGGTTTCTGCTTATGAAGAAACAAAGCCTGTTGCTACATAATGCCAACATATCTGCTTGTCTGTCAGCGTGAAACTAGAACATCTGGATGTCTGGATAAGGATAAAACATTTCTAGCTGACTTAGTCCATACATATGATATGAAGACCGCTGGAACCCAAAGCAGCACTCATTCAATATCACAGGTTGTCTGAATAGCTTTGCAGCAAAGCTTGTCCGATTTGATTCTCTGAGATGTTTAAAATGTCAAAAGTTACTGGGATTTATTAAAGGTGACTGCCTGCTTGTTGTCTATATCTAGACAGTATCTGAGTCCCAAGCAAAATGGTTATACACATAAGTTATATAAAGAAAACTAAACCTATAGGTTATAACCCTAGAAAACAATGTGCGTGTGTAAAGTAAATGAAGGATAAAGCTCAAGAGGCAGGATCCTTTCTACTAGCAGAGACTGGGTGCAGGCTTTTTCCATTGTTCTACCTTGATTTTAGTATCTCTAGTGTTAGAAGAAATATCTCCGAAGTGTCATCTATAACGTGTTGTGCTCTGAAGAGCAGAATTTTTCCTCAGTTTCCAAAGTGCTTAAAAATTCATCGTCAAGACAAGAGATAACAAGTGTGAGGATGTAGAGAAAAGGGAACCCTTGTGCACTGTTGGTGGGAATGTATGTTGGTGCAGATACTGTGAAATTAAAAACAGATCTACCATATGATCCAGCAATCCTATTTATGGATATATATCCAAAGGAAATGAAAACAGGATATTGAACCCCCATGGTCATTGTTCACACTCGCCAAGGTATGAAATAACCTAAGTGTCAACAATGAATGGATAAAGAAGATGTGGTATATATTATTCAGTAATGAGAAGGAAGGAGATCTTGCCATTTACAGCAACATGAGTGGAACTTGAGGGCATTATACTAAGTGAAATAAGCCAGACAGAGAGAGACAAATACTGCAAGGTACCACTTATGTGAGGAATCTAAAAAAAAAAAAAAGTCAAACTCATAGAAACAGAGACTAAAAAAGTGGTAAAGTGGTTGCCAGAGGCTGGTGGGTGGGGGAGATAGGGAGGGCTTGGTAAAGGGGTACAGACTTTCAGCTATAAGATGAATAAGGTCTGAGGATCTAGTGTATAACATGGTGACTATAGTTGATCACACTGTATTACATAACTGAAATTTGCTAAGAGAATAGAACTTAAATATTCTCACCAAAAAAGATAAATATGTGAGGTAATGGATGTGTTAATTGACTAGAATGAGGACAATCCTTTCACCATCATCACGATGTACACTTTAAATATCTTACAGTTTTATTTGTCAACTATACCTCAATAAAACTGGAAAAAAATAATCCCAAGGGAGATTCTGTTAATGTGTTTTCTTTCCAGCTGTATTGTTAAGTCTCCAAGGGCAAGACTGCTGTCTTAATCAGCTTTGTGTATTCAGTGATAAGCACGCTGTAAGTGCCCAACAAAGATTTGTTGTCTGAATGAATGAATGAATCAATGAATGGCTTGCTGGGCGGGTGGGAGAATGGTCAATCCAGTCTCTGTGATGGCAACTGCTTTCCCCAATGACCCTTTAGCCTGGTGTTTCTCAAACACCAGGTGGAAGTATGTTCCATGGGACACCTGCATCTGAATCCTTAGGGGACTTTCTAAAAATGCACATTCCACCTGAGACAGTCTCTGAAGTTGGACCTCAGAATCCTGCATTTGTAGCTTTAGCAGGTTCCCAGGTGATCCTCATACACACTGAGATGGACAACCGTCGGTAGTTATGCAGCTCTGTTTCCCATCTCTGTAAAAATAACATCTTAAGGTCACATAGCTTTCATCAGTGAAACAACTTGCAGAATCAGCTTTTTGAATGTTGAGTTTGCTACATTTGCTTGCACCAGATGAGGAGAGAGAGCGATCACACAGCTGCTCTATCCTTTAGCTGGGAGTCACAAGCATGTGAGATCTGTGATTAAATTCTATGGACAAAAATTCTGCCTTCTATTTTAATTTAAAACATTACCATTTAAAAATGAAATAATTGAAAAGCCCCATGTTTTAAAAAAATATGTAGTTAACATAACAAATAGATGATCTCTGATACATATCTGTCCCTAATTAGTCTGCTTTTAATCAAAGCAATAAATATACATGATTTAAAAATTGTTCAGAAGGCCTAAATAAAAAACCCTGTCTTTTCTGTCTCTACACAATGCCATTTTCCAGAGAACATCCCTTTTAGACATTTCCTCTTTTAGGTCTGATGTTACCTCTATCTGTTGGTTAGGATGTGTTTATCTAGAAGTAATTGAAAACCTGAATAAAGTGGCCTCAACATTTTAGATATTTATTTTCTCACATCAAAAAAAGACTGAACATAGGTTGTTCTAGATCTCACTCAGCAGTAAAACAATTAAATTATTCTGTCTCTCTCTAGTTCCATGGGGTTATATTTAATTCATTATTGTTTCATCATTTTCTTGTTACCTCACGGTCACAAGATGGCTGCTCCTACTCCATTATCATGGATATGTTCCAGGCAGGAGGAAGGACAAAGAATTGTTATCTTGCATCTGAGACTTTTATTAAGAAGCCCATTATTTATTAGGAGCACCCCATTAGACTTCCTCTTCTATGTCACTAGCTAGAACTGAGCCAAATGGTCTCCCCTAGGTGGGACATTCGTTACTTCAAGAGGAGCTTTGTAAAATCTCTTATACTAGGGGCCCTCATGTGCAGAAAAGGGAGGGTTTTTCTCAGGGTGGTGAAATCTACCCTAGTTACCTAATTTTCCTTTGGCAGTTCATTCACTTTCTTTAGAGAGGAGTTCTCTTGTTCTTTTAATGGTGGTAGGTGTTTCTCATGGGAATATCATGTCAGGTAGGAGGCACAGATAGAGCATTGTGTGTGTGTGTGTGTGTGTGTGTGCCTGCACCAACAAGGGGATAGATAACGTGCATTGCTGACTAATACAGTGGCTGGTTGGTAGAGTTTGTTAGTGTCTCCTCATGGGAACTCTTTCTCACTCCTTTTCTCCACTGTCCTTGCAATGGGTTCAAGGACAAATTCAAGACACATTCAGTGTCTGGCGTTTCCATGAGTCTCCCTGGGGCAGATGGGCTCTTTCTCTTGGTTCCAGCCTCTTCCTGCATACTTGGGGCTTCCTAGTTACATTCTGCCCATCCCAAGTTTTTGTTCAGAAATGTGTTAACTTTCCTTGCTTGCTGATGGTCTTCCACCCATTGCCTTGGTGTTTGCTTTTCTATCACTTTCATTATACTGCAGTCTAAGAGTAAGGTGATAATGAAAGCTTTTGTACTAGTTTCATTTTGAACCCCATATTTCTGAACTCTTTCTATGTCTACTTGACCTTCCTTTCTCTCACAGTGACTTATGGTTTTAGGCTTAGAAACATGTTTTCTGTTCTTTTCTGTACTCTTGGTTGCCTTGACTTTGTTTTCACCCCAGATGACTTTTTTTTGTTTTCATCTCACCAGAAGCAATGTGCTTACATCACTCCTTCACTAGAAATCCCCTCAGCGATCCTTGTGGCCAACCAGATAAAGTCCAAACCACGCAGCTGACCCATGCCCACCCCTCCAGTCTCATCTCTGGTATTTCTTAACGCCCACTCCACTCTCAAGACCAACTCACTTACTTGTCTTCCCCCCAAAATGCCTCTGAGCACATTGAAGGCAGGGGCTAAGTCTTCTCTCTCTGTTAGTCTTCCTGGCTTGAGCCTTGCCATACAGTGTGTGCTTCATAAATGTTCATAGAATACGTTCATGGCTACATTCAAATTTCTTCCCCAACCGGTTACGTCCCTGCTCAGACTCCAGATGCTTCACTCAGTTAAGAGGGTATATGCCTCAGTATTTTCTTAACTCTGCCTCTGAGTTCTCTGAAAATACCACCAGTAGAAGCACACAGCAACCTTGCCGTTTGCCTTTATTACCTCCTGGTGACGTCTCTCCACCACTGCTGTCGTTTTACTGGACTTAACCTTTAAAAATTTTTTTTATTTACTTATTTTTGGCTGCGTTGGGTCTTCTTTGCTGTGCGCAGGCTTTCTCTAGTTGTGGCGAGCGGGGGCTACTCTTCATTGCGGTGCGTGGGCTTCTCATTGCGTTGGCTTCTCTTGGCTGCGGAGCACGGGCTCTAGGCGCACGGGCTTCAGTAGTTGTGGCTCTCAGGCTCTAGAGTGCAGGCTCAGTAGTTGTGGCCCACGGGCTTAGTTACTCTGCGGCATGTGGGATCTTCCCGGACCAGGGCTCGAACCCATGTCCCCTGTACTGGCAGGTGGATTCTTAACCACTGCGCCACCAGGGAAGCCCCTGGACTTAACCGTTACAGGAAAAACACAGGGTGACCCCCACCCATCTTTACCTCCTTTATTTAATATACCTACACTGGTCAGATTTGCTCCTTAAAGTACAGAAAGAATAATGAGGTTTTCATGGGTCTCAAAGTCATGGAAATGCTGAGCTTTATGGTACCTTAGAAATTAACCAGAACAAACGTTTCCTCCAGGGATCAGGAGGCTCTGTGTGACCCGAGAGAGGGAAAGTGCTTTTCAGGGGCACACGGTGGGGTCGGTGGTAGAATTAAAATGAACGCCTGGTTCTCCAGGTGCACAATTCAGTGAGTGTTTTTTCTACTTTGTCTAAGTGCATTCATACGCACACACGCACACATGCACACGAATATAGTATTTTCCAGTTAATGAAATAGAAAATTGAACAAAAGTTTAACTACTTAGTGCTAACATATTTGAATTTATAAAGCTCTTTGAAGTTTTGTGTCTTGAGGTGCTCCAACAGGGATTTTTAGTGGGTGCAATATCAGCAATGTTTATGGGGAAAGTCTTCATTATGTGGGACTGTCCCAAGCACTGCAGCCCACTAGAATGTCAGTAATGCTCCCTAGATGTTGTGACAGCCTGCAAAGTCCCTGCCTGCATTTCCAAATTCCCTGTATGGAGGCAGTATTGCCCAGCTGAGAACCACTTTGTGGTTTTCAGAGCAAAGGAGGTAGAATGGGGCTGGTTATGCTGATTTGCCATATTTATTTCCAGTCTAACCCACACTGTGGCCTACTCAGGGATGTTCGTGCTTGACCAGGAATCGTCAATGTGAGGGAGAGGTGAGAGAGGAAATCGAGGAACTGAGGCCCAGGAGGAAGAACAGGGGGAGGGAGAGCTTGTGAGGCCCCCCCAAAATCCTACAATAAAAAAAAAAACACTACCTGAAGGAACCTTTCCTGTTACTAAAATTCCCCAAGATCTGAGAAGGCAGGAACATGCCAAACTTGAGTAAGAAACATCTTTAAAAGTGCAAATTGAGCGAACCTTGTTAATGCTAAATGATAGGAAAGGCAGGGATATGGCTTCTACAGTGCGTGGCTCTGTTCAAGTTTTCCTAATGATTTGTCTCTCCTGTTGGGTTGCTGGGTTAGAAATGCCAATCATTTCCATAGAGGTGGAAACCAAGCATCCCTCTGGGCAGAAGTGAGGCCATAACTCTTTAAACAGGAGCTGGGTGAGGAGCTGGCGTAAGGCCTGAAAAGTTGTTCTTGCTCAGAGAACCTGGAAACCGCAGAAGAAAGTCTGGATTTTGGCCAGGGATAAGATGTCAGCATGTTTCGGTCCTGTCTGATTTACTTGAAAGGGAGGGGGAGGCACAGGTGACGGCTTGGTGAGGGTACCAGGTAGTAGGGGTCACCAGGGTGGGGTCGGGGGGGAGGACATTTTTAGGAAACGTTTTTTCGGCTGTGGCCCACGGCACGGAACCTTAGTTCCCTGACCAGGGATGGAACCTGAGCCCCCTGCAGTGGAAGCACGGAGTCCTAACCACTGGACCACTAGGGAAGTTCCAGGAAACTCTTTTTTTAAAAAACTCCTTCCTTTACTTGACGTACTTCACATTCCTGCAACTTTGTGTCCCTGTCTACCCCATTCCTTTCCTAGGAAAAACATCAAACTCTTTCAAGGTCCGTCTGTTAGACGGAGGTATGTGTGAGTATGTGTTTCTGAAAACACATACTTAAGGGGTTGCTGTGAGAATGAAATAAATAAACATTTGACGTGTTTTTCTCTGTTACTACATAGGCTCTGGACCAGAGAGACAGATTGCTTGGGTTTGAATCCCAGCTCTGCTGTGCCCCTTATTAGTTCTTTTACCCTGGGAAAGTTATTTAAAGTTTTTGTTTTTCAGTTTTTTCACCTGTAAAATGTGAATAATAATAGTACCATAGGAATGAAGTGAAGATTAAATAAATATTTATGAGGTATTAACAATATTTATAAGGTCTTAAATTAGATGAATTACTATTTAAAATGTACCTAATAAGCATTATTATTAGTATTTGTTAAATACATACAATAAGATGAATTAAAGACACCTGCTCTCCATCCACTTTCTTACCTTTCCTTCTTGTTGCAGTTCTTTGAAACCAAAATTCCATGTTGGGTTTGGTTTGGATGAGAACTGTGGCTGAATATTAGAAGGGTGCTAAAGGGATAGAAAAAACAACAAAATGAAAAAAGTTGGGACAGGAGGAAAAGATTGTCCAGTTGTGGCCTTAATTATGCCATATGTCTTGAGTCACCTGAGATGTTAGAAACAAAGTCATGACACGTGAAGCGTAGAGCTACAGACTTTTAGGTCAGGATGGAAAAGCAGGAGGGAGCATGCATGGCCAGAGGCGAGAGTAGGGCCTGAAGGATGTTGGGTTAGGGGAGAACACTTAGCTGTTTTCTGGAGGGTTTGGGGGAGCATGGCCCTCTACTTGTAAGAAATCCTTTACCCAAAGTGCAGGACTCTATCCAGAAGAATCCAGTAGGCATTGGTTCTGATGTTCTTTGCCTCACTGTTGTTAGACTTCCACACATAGAGGAGCCACCCATCCTGTCTGTGAGTTCTGGAGAGGGGCTGACTGGAAATGAACCAGATGGGTCTGGCCTTTAAACTCCCCACCAGGTGCTTTGTAATTGTTTTCTTGTACAGGGAGGGAAGAGAAAGAGCATGCCCTGGGGGTCATCTACGTGGAGACCCTTTACTTATGCCATGAGGTAGAGTGGATGTGATTATTTTTGTACTTATATTGTGGAAACAGGTTCAGAGATGGTGAGTATCTTACCTAAGATAAATGTGAGAGTACACCCAACTCTATCTGACTCGAAAGTCACATGATTTTTTTAGAGTCAAACTTTTCAACTTTAGAGTAGTTTTAGAATTCCAGAAAAATTGTGAAGACAGTGCAGAGAGTTCCCATATATTCCACACCCAGTTTCCTCTATTTTTAACACTTAGTTTGGTACATTCGTCACAATTAATGAACCAGTATTGATACATTATTATAAAGCCCATATTTATTCAAATTTCTTTAGTTTTACTGAATGTGCTTTTTCTGTTCCAGGATCCCATCCAGGATACCACATTTACATTTAGTTGTCACGTCTCCTTAGGTTCTTCTTGGCTGTGACAATTTCTCAGAATTTCCTTACTTTTGATTATCTTGACAGTTTTGAGGAGTACTGGTCAGGTATTTTGTAAAATGTCCCTCAATTGGGGTTTTTTGGGATGGTTTCCTCGTAATTAGATTGAGATTTTGGGGTTTGGGGGGTCAACCACAGAGGTCAGGTGCCATTCTCATCACCTCCTATCAAGAGGACACGTTGTCAACATGGCTTATGGCTGTTGATGTTAAGCTTGGTCACCTGGCTGAAATAGTGTTTGTCAGGTTTCTTCACTGAACCTTTTTTTGGACACTAACGTTAGAAACCAAGAGCTGGACGTTGGATGTGCTCATTGCTGCCGAGGTTGTGTCGTTTCTAGGTCATCACAGAGCAAAGAAATATATGTGTATTTACTAATCTGTTTATATACACAAATCTATAAATGTTTTTGTGTGTAACTATCTGTATGTGTATTAGGCTAAATGTGAATTCGTACTAATGTCTCCCACTAATCTATCACCACATGGATCATTCTAGCCTTCTTCCCTTGTTTATCTGTAACCTCCTCCACTTCAGCAGTGAGAAACCCGGCCCCCACCGGCCTCCATTCATTCCCTTAATGGTTCACTTCCAGCATACGTGTGGTTTCAGAATTGTTAACCTGCACTTCTGCGGGAAATACATTTATCAACTACAGTATGGTGCTTATGCACAGTTCCTTTTGCCTTCAGTCTTACAGATTCCACTCATTCCCAAAGTTACTTAGGTCAGCACCTTTTCCCTCTATCTCTTTCAGTAAAGTTGTTCCATACATTTGTAATACAGCTGTATTTTTTTATCACATCTGCATTCTATCCACAGATTCCCCCAATTCCCTAAATTATTATTTTTTCACTTGAATATACTAAGGTTGGCTCTTTGTACCTTAAAGTTTTATGGGTTTTGATAAGTGTACCGTCATATATCCACAATTACAATATACTGAATAGTTTCAACACCCTAAAAAATACCCTGTGCTTCACTTACTCAATCCTATCCTCCCCCTCGCCTGCTACTCCAAATCTCTGGCAACCACTGATCTGTTTATCATTTCTATAGTTTTGCCTTTTTCTAGAATGTCATATAAGTGAAATCATAGGTAGCCTTTCAGGCTGGCTTTTCCACTTGGCAGTACGCATTTACAATTTGTCCATGTATTTGTGTAGCTTGAGAGCTCAATCTTTCTTATTGCTAAATAGCATTCTTTTGATGGATGAACCATACATTCATGCATGTTTATCTGTTCACCAACTGAAGGACATCTTGGTTGCTTCCAGTTTTAGGAAGTTTAAAATAAAGCTGCTATAAACATTTATGTGCTGTTTTTTGTGTGGATCCAAGTTTTCAAATCAGTTGGGTAAATACCAAGTAGTGCAAATGCTGGATTGTATGGTAAGGCTATGTTAGCTTTATAAGAAACTGAGAAACTAGCTTCCAAATTGGCTGTGCCATTTTGCATTTCCACCAGCAGTGAAAGAGCATTCCTGTTGCTCAGCATCCTTGCCAGCCACTGGTATTGCCAGGTGTTGGATTTTAGCCATTCTAGTAACTGTAGGGTGGTATCTCCCTGTTGTTTAAATTTACATTTCCCTAATGACAATTGATATTAAGCATTTTTTCGTACGCTGTCTCATGCTTATTTACACAGTTGGAGTTGGAAAACAGACTCTGTGGCCAGCTGATTGACCTAGATCTAGGATGATTGGTATCTGGACATTAAATTAGCTTCCAAAGATTGCAGCTGGTGATGAGGATATGTTTGAGAAGCTGGCAGCAGGAAGGCATCCGGGCAGGTGAACAGTGATTGGAGCAGTTGCACCATGCTGAGTCCATAGTCAAGAATCAGGTAGGTAAGCAGCAGGCATCCTTTTAGGCTGTGTTCTGTCTCTTCCTCTCGTACCAGATCCACATTCCACCACCTCCTCCTCCTTTTCCTCTTAACACCTTTATGGAGGTATAATTGCCAGCCAGTAAGCGGAAGAAATATGAAATGTGCAATTTGACAAATATTTATACTATAAATGCATATAAACCAGTGAAACCATTACCATGATCACATAATGAATATATCCACCACTTCTAAAAATTTCCTCATGCTTTTCTATAACATCTTCTTCTTCCCTTTATCTGTTCCTCCTCACAGGCAACTACCTATTTACTTTCTGTCTCTGTAGATTAGTTTGTATTTTTTTTTTTGCGGTATGTGGGCCTCTCACCGTTGTGGCCTCTCCAGTTGAGGAGCACAGGCTCCGGACGCGCAGGCTCAGCGGCCATGGCTCACGGGCCCAGCCGCTCCGCGGCATGTGGGATCTTCCCGGACCGGGGCACGAACCCGTGTCCCCTGCATCGGCAGGCGGACTCTCAACCAGTGCGCCACCAGGGAAGCCCGATTAGTTTGTATTTGCTAGAGCCTTATACAAGTGGAATTATGCAGTGTGTATTCTTTTTTTTTTTTTTCCTGGCTTCTTTTGCTCAGCATCATTATTTTGAGAAAATCAGCCGTGTTTTGCATGTATCAGCAGTTCGTTCCTTTTATTGCTGAATAGTATTCCACTGTGTGGGTCATGCCACAAGTTGTTTATGCATTTACTTGCTGATGGCTATTTGGGCTGTCTCCAGTTGGGACTCCTCCATGTAACGCTTCATAGAAATGTCAGTTCATTTGTTTGTAAAAGTCTTTATAGGAATATATGCTTTCACTTCTCTCGTGTAAATCCCGAGAATCGGAATGGCTGAATGATATGTAGGTATATGTTTAAATTTATAAGAAACTGCCAAATTGTTTTCCGCAGTCCCCACTAGCAGTGTATGAGACTTCCTCATCCTCCACATCCTTGCAAGAGCTTAGAATAATTATCCGCTTTAAATGTCAGTCATTATGATAGATGTACAGTGATACCTCACTGTGGTTTGAATGTTACCCATCTTTTCATGTGTTTATTTGCCATCTGTGTATCTTTTTTAAGTGAAATGTCTGTTAAGCAAACCTTTTGCCTAATTTTTAAACTTGGGTTGTTTGCTTTCTTACTAATGCACTTTGAGAGTTCTTTCTTTACACATTCTAAATACAAGTTCTTTATCACAGATGAGGTTTTTTGCTTTTTAAAGTATTTTCTCCCAGTATGTGGCTTTTTTTTTCATTATCTTAACAGAGTCTTTTGAAGAGAGAAATTTGAACTTCTGATGAAGTCAGATTTAGCCGTTTGTTCTTTTATGGATCATGCTTTGGGTTATGTATTTAAGAACTCTTTGCCTAATGCACAGCCACAATATTTTCCCCTGTATTTCCTTCTAGAAGTATTATGGTTTTACGTTTTACACTTAGGTACACAACTCATTTCAAGTTAATTTTTGTATATGATGTTAGATATGAAGTGAATTTTTTTATATATAGATATTCAGTTGTTCTAGCGTCATTTGCTGAATAGACTATCTTTTCTCCACTGAATTGCCTTTGTCAAAAATCGGTTGTCCAGGGCCTCCCTGGTGGCGCAGTGGTTGAGAGTCCGCCTGCCGATGCAGGGGATACGGGTTCGTGCCCCGGTCTGGGAGGATCCCATATGCCGCGGAGCGGCTGGGCCCGTGAGCCATGGCCGCTGGGCCTGCGCATCCGGAGCCTGTGCTCCGCAACGGGAGAGGCCACAACAGTGAGAGGCCCGCATACCGCAAAAAGAAAAAAAAAAAAAAAAAAAAAAAAATCGGTTGTCCATATTTGTGCAGATCTAATTCTAGACTATTCTGAGCCATTTATCTATCTTTATGCCAGTACAACACTGTTTTCATTTCTAAAGCTTTATAATAAGTCTTGAAATCAGGTAGCCTTAACCCTTCAACTGTGCCCTTTTCTATGCCTCTCTTTCAGCATGGAACTCACTATGTTGCCATCAGTAATTGACACAACTGTTTCACCTAGTGAACCAGCAGCCCCTCATAAGCAGGAAGCATGACTTACTTGGTTTTTTAAAAATTAATTAATTAATTTTTGGCTGCATTGGGTCTTCGTTGCTGTGCGCGGGCTTTCTCTAGTACGGTGAGTGGGGGCTACACTTCATTGCGGTGCGCGGGCTTCTCACTGAGGTGGCTTCTCTTGTTGCGGAGCATGGGCTCTAGGCGCGTGGGCCTCAGTAGTTGTGGCTCGTGGGCTCTAGAGCACAGGCTCAGTCAGTAGTTGTGGCGCACGGGACTAGTTGCTCCGCGGCATGTGGGATCTTCCCGGACCAAGGCTCGAACCTGTGTCCCCTGCGTTGGCAGGTGGATTCTTAAACCACTGCACCACCAGGGAAGTCCCCTTACTCTTTTTTTAAAACGTAAATTAGACCATGTCACTCCCTCACTCAACTCCCCCTTGGCATCCAGTCACGCTTGCATGGGGGCAGATCACGGAGAGACCTATTGGCCAAAGAAAGGACTTTACATATTTCACTTTCGATATTTTTCTGTCTCTTTAATTTCAGTCACTACCGCTCCCCAGTCATCCTGGTCTCTTGGCTTCTACTCCACGTACACGGAGCACATTTTCATCTTGTGGACTTTGCACTCCCCTCCCCGCTGCCTGGAAAGCTCTTCCCCTGAGAGTCACATGACTTGCCCCTTCTTTTCACTGAGGTCTCTGCTCAAATGTACCCGCAGAGCCTGCCAAGGCCTTTGCTGACGACTTTGTCTGGAGTGCCTTTTCCATCATCTCTATGCATCCACCCTGAGTTGGTTTTCTTCACTGTGCTCTTCTCTGGCTGACATGATACATTTTAGTATATATTTATTAGTTTCTTTGAAGTTTATTTCCTTCACTAGAGAGTGAGACCTCTGTGAGAGAAAGACTTTGGTCTGCTTTTTTCCGGGTTTTCTTTTTTCTGTGTTCCGCATTGGGGATGGTGACTGGCACATTGTGGATACTTAAAAAATAAATCTTTGTAACTCATTTCTATCTAAAGTAGCTGGTGGATAGGAAAGTGTGTCGAGGAGAGTGAACATAGCAGGTCAGGCTGCTGTTCTTAGAAGGGTTTGCTGCAGGGGTGGCCCTTGGCTGGCATCTGGGAACTTGGATTTCAGGAGAGCTCCCACCACTCCTAGAACGGACCAGAGTGACTCAGGCTGTCTGAACTGTTTGTACAAACAATGTGGTTTATGCTGAACACCTGCCTTCCTTTGGGGAAGGAAAATCGAAATGGTATTGCTAAGAGCGCTTTCTAAAGTGGAGCGAGGGGGCAATTGAGGAAAGGTGACTTATGCATGTCTCCGCCTGGCTGCAATCTGATCTTTTGACCACTTACTGTTCTAACAAAGGCACTTACTGTCCAGAACGTCTGCCAGATACTCAAGATACTTATCGAATCCTTACCCTAAAATAACTTGTGACAGCCTATCTAGTTATTTGGACCCTTATCTTAAAATAACTCATGATTCCTTAAGGACAGATATTTCCTGACTCATATCAGGGTCAATCACAGTTCTTGCCAGGCAACTTTAACAACCTGGTGACTTCTGTCTTTGAAGGCCCCTGACTCCTTCTCTCTCCTGAAACACTCTTTTGGTTTTATCAGAATCTTGTGTCTCCTAAATTGTAATTCTTAAGACCCCAGATAAACTCTTTTCATATTTGCAGCCTTCTGTTTCATTTTTTTTTTTTTTTTTGGTTGACAGTGTCTGGGATTTTGATACAAGCTAGTCAGAGAGTGCCTATGTGACCAGCCCCCAGTAAAAGCCCTGGACAGTGAGGCTCAAATAATTTTCCTGGTAGAGGACATTTCACATGTGCTGTTGTAATTTGATGCTGAAAGAATTAGGCACATCCTGTGTGACTCCACAGGGGGAAGACTCTTGGGAACTTGTGTCTGGTTTCCTCTGTACTTCACCTCATGCACCTTTTCCCTTTGCTGATTTACTTTGTATCCTTTTGCTGTTGTAAATCATAGTCATGAATATGACTATATGCTGAGTACTGTGAGAAGTTCTCCTAGTGAATCGCTGAACCTGGGGAGCCTTAGGGACTCCCAACGCAGAAAGGTTTTTCTTTTGTTTTTTTTCTGGTACGCGGGACTCTCACTGTTGTGGCCTCTCCCATTGTGGAGCACAGGCTCCAGATGCACAGGCTCAGAGGCCATGGCTCACGGGCCCAGCCGCTCCGCGGCATGTGGGATCTTCCCGGACCGGGGCACGAACCCGTGTCCCCTGCATTGGCAGGTGGACTCCCAACCACTGCGCCACCAGGGAAGCCCAGAAAGGGTTTTTTTTTTTTTAATGGAAATTGAACAAATGGTCAACATGAAGGAGGCTTTTCAGCAAGAGACAAGTACCCAGTCCAGTCACAGAGACTAGGGCTCAGGAGCAGCTCTGCCGTCACTGGAAGTTCTCAGGGATGCAGGTGAGACACCAATCTGAGATGATCTAAGACCCTGGAGGAGGCTGGGCGTTTTTAGCAGTAGTCTAGTGAGCTTGGTTGCTGGTTCCAGATCCTATGTTGTTAAGAGGATTAAGAGTTCGTTCATGTAAAATGAGGGGTTCACCTTTCAGGAGCCGTATGTGCTAGCTCTGTGCTAAGCACTTACAAGGGAACTGCAGAGTTCGCTTGGCCAAGCTGCTGAGCCCTGCACTGTGGATTTTGGGTCTCCACGCTCCTTCACAGAGAGGCCACGTTTGCACTGGAGCCTGAAGTGGCTGAGTAGGGACTAAGGGTGCCAGCTCTGAGGCCTGGCTAGAGGGGGAGAAGCAGATGTGAGGGCAGCCACTCTTGCGGGGAGCACTCCAGATGAACAGAAGTCTGGGTCCTTCAGGGATCCCATCCATTCTAGGAATCAGTCTAGTGATTCCAGTCTCCTCTACTGGTTCCCAGTTTCAGTTGCCCCTTCCTCACACTGGGCTTTATGACTGGGCTCCGTCTTTTTCCTTCTATTGAAATTCAGATGCCACATATGAAATCTTCATATAGACTGATCAGATTTTTAGCATTGCAAGAGGAGTTAGGACTGCAAGATCCTATGTGGTGATGGAGCTGAATCAGGGAGGGAACAGCTTCACAGTTAGGTGGCTTGGGGGCAGGACGTCTTGGTCTCTCCAGAGTTGCTCTGTGTGGTACCCAGTAATGGCTGGTTCTCTGCTTTCTCTTTTTCTGCCCTGAGGACTGAGGAATCCTTATGTTGAGATGGCAGAGCCATCAGATTCAAGGATTCAGGATCACAAAGTGGCTACACGGAGGCCAGATGCCCTGGAAAAGCTTTCAGTCCCGAAACAGACTTTTGTAGGAGAAAAAAATAAAAAAACAAAATTTTGCTGTGAGATTTTGGAGTTTGTTAACCAACAGAGCTTACCCTAGCCTGACTAGAACACCTGTTGGCTCAATCTGTTTTGCTCCCCATCCTGGCACCCCCAATTCACCACCCCCCCCAAGCCATGCTAACTATCCTGTTACCATTCAATTGCCAAATTTTAGCCGTTTTAACCAAGCCTTCCATTAACCCCTTTGTCATAAGGACCCAAGGAAGTGATTTTGTTGTGGGGGAAGGTGAGGAGGCCACCTTTTGTTTAATTAGCATGAAAAACTTTCTAAAATCACAAATTATACTCTTCTGGTCCTATGAATGACTGAGTACTTAATTAATTCACAAAGCAGTTGTATTCCTGTGAGTCAGGCAGTCCCCAGGAATGTCAGTGTGCTACAGAAGACAGCCTTCTCTCTCTGTCATTTGCCCACATTATTGAGTCATCATCTCAATAATGAGTTGATGAATTCACATTCTCTGTCCATCATCCATCCAAAGCGGGGTGGTGGGGTGGTGGTGGGGAAGCACCATCACCTCTCTTTTAATGGTTCCTCTCTTTTGATGTCTTCTTTTTTAGCCCACTTTTCAGGCAGCTCCTTTTCATATGCTAACAAGCATAGATTAGCTTTAATAGCCTCTCTCGTTAACTGTCTGACCAGAGTAAAAATATGTCTTGAGACATAGATTCTCCTTCCACACGCCTCTGATAACCTCAAGACACTATGCAGGATCTCTAGGTCTGCGACCAAACCCGAATACAAAGTGCTCTTTTTGAGGTTTGTGGCTCTGCTCTTAGAGTAACTATAATATCAGCATGTCGTCAATTTTGACATTCAGTTAGTAGGCATTGCACATGTTTTATAAGGTAGGGGATTATTAATGGTATGGGAGGGGAGACACAGAAATATCACCCAGTGTCGTTTACATCTCTTCCATCAAAAGGATGGGCAACAATCCATCATAGGAGGTTTAAGTGCCCTCCTGCCAGGGGTGAAAACAGAGACAACAGGAACAGTATTAAACTAGATGACCCCTTAAGGCCCTCTTCACTTTTAGGAGCTGTAAGTGACTTCAGATAATCTCCTTATATATGAGGAAACCAAGACCCACTGGGGTGATAACAACCCTTGTGGTGAGGTGCATCCAGATTCTCTGTTTCCTTCAACATTTAGTGACTTGATCACCTACCATGTGCCAGGCTGGGTCTACCATGGTAGCAGACATAGTGTTCCTGACCACATAGGGCTCATGCCTAGGTTTTCATTTACATCTCTCCTTACATCACAACAAGTAGTTTCAAATTTAGAAGTACTTTCATTTCTAGACCATTCTTAACTCTGAGATGCAAGGATGGCCTAATATTTTCTACACCTTGGCGTTCTTCCCTTAAAAATAATCACTCCTTTAGTTTAAGCATTTCCTCTCTACCCGGTGTTAGTTATCAATGCAGAATCTCTTGGGAGGGAATATATATAAAATCCTTAACCTTTTATTGTTAATTGTTTTTTCATATCATTTTTATGGATGAGAAAACTGAAGCTCAGAGAGCTTAAATGACACGTCCATTTTCCAGTAAATAGTGAATTGAAATCCAATGCACATCTGGCTGATTCTAAAGCCCTCACCATCTTCTCTATAAACTGTTGTAATAGTCTAACTCTGCACGTTCTTGGGGAATACTTTCTGGAACATCATACTAAATAGAGAATCTGCTTGTTCCCTTAATTTTTTTTTCCAGGGCATTTTCTTTTTTTTTTAGTTAACTTTGGGGAATAGGTGCAGTGAAATGGTAGGGGTATTAACTTCTCTCAAGGTAGAAAAGAACGGTTTCAAGGTGAAAGGTACAGGAGAGTTGGAAGCCTAGGATTCTAAATCTGTGAGTAAGAAGGGTGACCAAAGAGGTGAGACTGTTTGTTTGAGAACTACCCACAGTGAGTGAATTCTGAATGGCATGATGTAGGTTGTTGCTATGACACCAAAAAAAAATCCATATTCAGTGCAATGGGATCCCCGTGTGTGTTCTTAAAAAATCAAAGCAGTTTTATGGATATTAAATGTTTAAGTGACTCCAGCAGCTAGAAAGAAAAATCGTCTTATGAATAAAACAGGCCAGCGTCTGATTGCTTGCATGAAAAGTATTTGAAAAATGTGTTTGCAGAGTTCGGGGCTTGGCAGCTTTTGTCTTATGGTGTGCAGTGATAGGAGGCAATGGATGAATGAATATATAAATGATTGTAGGCAAACTACGGAATGTAAAAATTGTGAGAGAGAAAGGAAATTTCTTCAATACATTTTTCCTGAGCACTTATTGTGAGCTCAGCAACAGGCAGGTCTTCCCGGAGCGTGCAGAAGTAGCCTCTGGTATGGGGTCTGGCTTCATCCTTTTTTCATTTATTAGCTAGGATGGTATTTACATATTTGGCTATGTATCGAATCAACCATGAGATTCTAATGTCTTAACACAGTAGATTTTTTAAAAATCAGGTTTATTGAGAAATAATTTATATGTGTTGAAATTCACCCTTTTTAAGTGTACAGATCAACGGGCTTTGACAAATATTTATAGTTATATAGTCACCATTACAATTAAGATATAGAAAGTTTCTATCACCCTAAAAAGTTCCCTTGTGAGCCTTTGGAGTTAATCCCCTCCCCCACCCAGAAACTGACAACTACTACTCTGATTTTTGTTCCTATGATTTTGCCTTCTCCAGATTATATCAATATTTTATTAATGTTACTATTATATTAATTAATATTATGCTGACAGAATCATACAGCATATAGGTTTTTGTGTCTGCCTTTTTTAACTTAGCATAATGCTTTTTGAGATTCATCCACCTTTGCACGTGTCACTGATACGTTTCTTTTTATAGCCGAGTAGTATTGCATTGTATGGCTATGCCACAATGTATTTGTCCATTTACTAAAGAACATTTGGATTGCTCCTGTTTTTAGCCACTATGAATAAAACTTCTATAAACAGTCATGTGCAGATCTTTATGTGGATAATGAAATAAATGTTTATTTATCATTTATGTAAGTGTTCAGTATGGGTTTTCACAATGGACAAACAGCTTTTCTCTCCCCGTTTGCTAACGTGGGAATCTAGGCATCTTTCATCTTGTGGCTCCCTAACCACCTAGGGCCTTGAACCTTTTTGTTTCCAGCCATTGGAAAGGAAGAGGACCTGCTTCTACTATTCACGCCCAGAAAGGACGCACCTTAGTCTTGTTTATATTTTACTGGTAAGAAGTGGACATGTGGCCACCCCCGGATGCAAGGAGCTGGGAATTTAGCCCCATGAACCACTTTATATTATGGACAGGGGTATGTGGATTTTTGGTGGACCCATATCTGTTGGTAACATAATTTATTTGTACAGCAAATATTTATTGAGAGCCCAAGCACTGAGCTAGGTGTTGGAGATAAAGCAATGACAAAACAAACAAGGAAACAAACCAAAAGCTCAAAACAAAAAAAATTCAGCCCTAGTATCTTGAGTTTACAGTCTGGTAAATTTCAGGGGATTATCATGTTTTTATATCCTGAAAACAGTCAGTAGGAATGAAAGTGCCTAATCAGAAAGAGTGGGGTATGGAATAGATATGGGAATTATAAAATGACAGATGAAAGAAAAATCATGGCAAGTGGGTCAGGGAAATCTCCCTGGAGGAGGTAAGATTTCATCTGAGTTCTTAAGGACGTTAGCAATGTAGGTAGGTGGCTGGGGGTAGAGTAGGAATTTCAAAGGAGATAAATCATCCGAGAAAGGGAATAGAAGTAGCCACATGCCTTGGGTATACCTTGCTGGAGGCGGGTAAAGACATTTACCTGAATTCTCTTTGTTAAGATGTCCGTATACTGATCCTTATGCTCCGCTACAAAGATCATTTAAGTTGCTTTCTAAGGAAGTTATGGTTTTTTTTTAACATCTTATTTATTTATTTATTTTTACATCTTTATTGGAGTATAATTGCTTTACAATGGTGTGTTAGTTTCTGCTTTACAACAAAGTGAATCAGTTATACATACACACATGTTCTCACATCTCCTCCCTCCCACGTCTCCTTCCCTCCCACCCTCCCCACCCCACCCCACCCCTCTAAGTGGTCACAGAGCACTGAGCGATCTCCCTGCGCCATGCGGCTGCCTGCCACCAGCCATCCACTTTACGCTTGGTAGTGAATATATGTCCATGCCACTCTCTTGCTTTGTCACAGCCCACCCTTCCCCCTCCCCACATCCCCAAGTCCATTTTCTAGTAGGTCTGTGTCCTTATTCCTGGAAGTTATGTTCAATTTGACTGTCTTCATGGCTGCTGCTCTGTTTTATTGATAGTGTTTGAATGTTTTAAAATGACTGTTTTAAAGTAATTGAATACCCCATGGTGGTAAAATTTTCCATAAATTGAATAAGTAGTCCTATCACTTAGTGGGTGCTTCCTAAATATTAATAGCATTTTTCTAAACAAATTAAGCTAGCAAGAAGAAGGTTGCTTTCTTTCCTTTAACAGAGCAGTTTAGAGAGAACTATTCTGACTACAAATTAAACCAATGACTGTGTAAACCTGGAGATTTATTAGTATGGTTTATCTCATATGTCATTGTGTTATTTAGATGTAGTGCGGGAAATAGAAATCTCTGATAGGTATTTCAGACAGGACGAGATCTAACACAGGAAATTAGGTGCTTATAAAATTATTCAAATGGTGGCTGCAGCAGCAATGTGGGGTCCACTGCTGTAGCTGTGATCTGGAAGTCAGGAAACTGTTGCTTCTCTTGCAGCCAAAGCTGCCACCCCCATGACACAGCAGGTGACAAAAAGTGGTCCCCTAGAGTTGAGACAGTACTTGCAGCCTCGGAAGAATGCCTCCACCTTGTTTGCAGGAGTTTATCTTGCTCCTAGAGCATATATTTTATCCACATTCTTAGATCTAAGGGAGTCTAGAAAATGTAGATTTTAGTCTACTTGTGATTTAGAGTGAACGTAGAAGGGGCTGGGGTAACATTACTAAGCACCAACTGACAACGCTTAGTCCAGTTTTATTTATTTTTCTGGTTCCCTCACTTCTCTGTCTTTCTTTATGTCAGCTAAAGAGAAAATCTTATACGAAAGACCACAGAAAAAGAGATACTGAAGTCATCATTATTATTGTTATTATTATTAATTTTAAATATGACAACTCATATTCCTATCTGATTACATTCCTATAAAAGCCAGTATTAAAAGTAATAACGATTCTCAATTTCTCGTGGGACTATTACATAGCATCAGATATTCTGCTTCCTGGACCCACTGGACTTCTCATGCATTGCCTTGGCTGTGCTACTCACACACATTTGTTGCATCTTCCCCAAATAATTTAAAATCAACAATTAATGAGATAGACATTTTACTGAAGATGTAGTTGTAAGATGGGAAAGAGGATTCATATTACATCCTATTTAATAAGACTGCTTGGTAGATCACTGTGTCTTCCCATCAAAGTTCCTCTTCCCAGCCTGCTTCCCTCCTTCCCTGGGAACCTAGGAATACTCTCTCTCTGTTGTGTCAAGAAATGTAGCCAACACCCTCCGCTTACCTATCTCTACCACTCAGCAAAACAAAAGCTGGACAGTTAGCAGAAATGTCACTATCAATTGTTCCTCAAGCATGGTCTTTTGCCAGGAAGGTGGGCAAATAATAGAGGTTTCTTTTTATTGGGTTGGCAAAAAAGTTCGTTTGGTTTTTCCATATCTTACAGAAAAACCCAAACAAACTTTTTGGCCAACCTAATACCTTATACCCTAAGTGGCTTTTCAAAGCACTCATCCAACAAAATAGTATATTATAGCAAAATGCCATCCTAAGAAAATGTGTTTTCTTTCTTTTATTGTAGTTATTATAAGACTTTTTTTCCCCTAGAACAAGGGTCCAATAGTCAACATTTTAGAGAAATTATCATAAACTATAATTAATAGTATACTAGAAATAATAATTTTATGGCATAAGTCTTTTTAAAGTGTACAGTAATTAAACAAAACAATATAAAACTAATTAAAATCTGATTTAACTTATATACTGTGACATATTTATATTTAAAACTTTTCTGGTTTAAAACACTTTTATGTCTCTGATCCTATTTCAACGCTACAATAATGTTATAAATACACAAGTATTATTATTATTTTTTATTGAGAGGTGTACAACATAATGATTCCATATTTGTATATATTGCAGAATGATCACCATACAGAGTTAAAGATGTTTTTTCCTGCGATGAGAACTTGTAATATTTATTCTCTTAGCAACTTTCGAATATACAATACAGAACTATTAACTATAGTTGCCATGCTGCACAGGTCTTATTTCTTACTAAAATTCTGTGCCTTGGAATAATGAATTCTGAGGCTATAAAAATTGTGGCCAACTTATTTCCTTTGTTCACTATGGGGTATTATGAAGCACATTGCCTCTGTGTATTTCTTCTTTATTTATCGTATCTGATAGTCCCAACCCTATCCAGTTCCATAAAAATAGTGGAAATAATAAGAATACCCAACTTTGACTGCCTATTTTGTGCCTTTGCTTTATAGATACTACTGGAATCCTCAAAACATTACAAGATACATAATATAGTATATGTACATACATGTGGAGGATTATTCAACTTGTCCCAGGATAGAATTTGTAGATACTGGAAATACCATTCAAACCCAGAGTTTTTGTTCTTTCTTCTCTATCTTATTTCCTATATCCTATAAGCAGACACACAATGGTTCAATTTAATTTAACAAATAGTTATTGGATATTAATAACGTCTATCTAATTTGTGGGACCCAATTCAAAATGAAAATGCAGGGCCCTTTGTTAAATTGTGAAGAATTTCAAGATCGCTACAGCAGAGCATTAAATCGAGCACAGGGTCCTCCTAAGCACAGGGCACAGCTCAGGTGCCCAAGCTGGTCCCGGGTGCTGGTTTATGTGACAGCCACCGTGCCAGGCTCTGTAGATACAAATAGGAGTAACATACCATTTTCCTGCTTTGGGAGCTATCAGTTGTGAGTGATTTGGGGGGAGTTTCTTCTTTGGAGTCACTTATACAGTCTGCATTATATTCTCTTGACTATCCTCAGGGGTGACAGATCTTTTCTTTCTGAGGGATAAGATTTCTCGAAATAGCCAAATTCACATGGCTACGAGCTTTGTCCGTAACTTGAGAGAACAGCCTCGGTAATTAGTAATAAAGCCTTTGGTTCAAAACAAAATGTGATTCTATAAGAAGGAAGCTTGATTTTCTTGAGAGACCCTTGACCTAATAAAAAGGCTCCGAAAATACTGGCCTTGAGGATCTGTGAACCAGGAAGCATTCTCAGATAGGCAGACTGTATTGACAGCAGTGCTGATTTGATCTCTGCTAGTCGGCAATAGAAGTTAAAAATATGATCAGTTTCAACACCTTCAAGTCACGCTTTATATGCTTCGGAAATTGTTACCCTGGTATTTTCCTTAAAAAAAAAAAAAATCCCCCTTAGCCGTATGAGTTGTGATAAACCTAGCTTCACTAGAGACTGGTAATGTTGCAAAGAGACTAGTTCAGGAATGAAGATGAATGCACAGATCTTGTGAAATGATGAAACAGTGGAGTTGGATAGCATCCTTCGAAGTTATCCGGGCTTTGGAAACTGTCTCTCACTAACGAGGTCAGGGATCAAATGTGGCATGTTTGGTAACATGCCTTGCAAAGAGGAGCACTAGAGAAATATAAGGAACAATGTAGCCTCTTCTCATTTTATGAAGGACAAAAACGCACCTCTCCAGAGGTGATCATCTGTCTTCTGACTCTTTGCTTCTCAAGGTCAAGCTTTTATGGGCTGAGTCCTGCTGGACCACTGCTGGGATGCTTAGTTATAACCCAGCCTGCTGGCTTCTCACCACTCCAGGAGAGGAGCCAGGCCTTTTTATTTTCTGGGTGATGAATGGGACCTGCCTAATCCCTTGGCTTCTCCACTTTCTTCCTCTGAGTTAGAGGCTGGATGACTTACATTATAGATCGGGTTAGCTCTGAACAAGGGGTGTGCTGGGAGAATGAAATGAAGAATGGCCTCAGTTGTTCTAAGGTTTATTTTCCCAACCAGGCAAGGGAGAACAGTTTCTCTAAATAGGTAGGGACATCATCAGTAACTTGGGCAGCTGTCAGTTTTAATCAGCCGGTGATGCAGTGTCTGTCTTTAAACGATTAGAACCTGTGTCTCAGGTCAGCCAGGGAATCCCAAAATAATCACCATCATTCCAGTTATGAGGTTCTCTCTCTCTCTCTCTCTCTCAATCTCTTTCACGCTTTATACAAGCACTTTGGTTGAAACAGGTTGTGAACCAAAAGACCAAGAGCATTCCTCTGTTTACTTTGTGGATGTGTGTGTGTGTGTGTGTGTGTGTGTGTGTGTGTGTGTGTGTGTATGGCTATGATATTCATAGTCTGGAGGAATGTGCTATTGCTCAATCAGTTAAAAGGAAAGAAAAATATCTCCCTCACATCTTTTTATTTGTTTCATCATCAATTTTAATTTTATTCATTATTGTAAGATATCAGGAATTCATGAGGTGAAAATGCAGTGTCAACTAGTTCAACCTTTAACAATTTGAGAATTTGTATTTTTTTTGTAAACAGTAAAATCTGGTCTGCAGTAAATCTTGCCATCAGTTTACAAGTTTCTCCCCAATCTCATATTTGTAAAATTACTCTTCTATAGCTTGAATCAATGCTTCAGACTTTTTTTTATAAAGCATTTAGTTAAGTACCCCTGGTGTTTAAATTTTTTATCTTTGTCATGAAAGATTCAAATAACACCAACCTGGAAATCTTGGCTTTGAGGATTTGACTTTTAATAGGAAACAACTGGCTGAATGATCCCCTCCTTTTTCCAAATAAACTGATTTCTTAGGCTATCTAGAGAGTTTTATTTCTCTTTAATTTCCCTTACCAGTTTCTGTCTTATCTCTCTGGATAATCAAATCCCCATAAATGTAAAAGCCTTCTCTTTTGAAGGTGCTGCCATTGAAACCCTGACAGCCTTCTTATCTCTGCCCTGAGCTGCTTCCTCAGCCTATGCCGCCCCATTGAATTGTATCTTTTCTTTCTTTCTGTTATGACCCAACACTGAAGTTACATTGTATAATATTCGGGGATATGATGGTTGTATATATGTATACTAAACAAAATTTTTTAAATTATTTATTTTTTGGCTGTGTTTGATATTCGTTGCTGCGTGTAGGCTTTCTCTAGTTGCAGTGAGTGGGTGCTACTCTTCATTGTAGTGCGCGGGCCTCTCATTGTGGCTTCTCTCGTTGCGGAGCATGGGCTCTAAGGCGCGTGGGCTTCAGTAGTTGCGGCACGTGGGCTCAGTAGTTGTGGCTCGCGGGCTCTAGAGCGTGGGCTCAGTAGTTGTGGCACACGGGCTTAGTTGCTCCGCGGCATGTGGGATCTTCCCGGACCAGGGCTCAAACCCGTGTCCCCTGCATTGGCAGGTGGCTTCTTAACCACTGCACCACCAGGGAAGTCCAGTGGTTGTATAAGTTTAATTTAAACTTGCACATTTTGATAGACTGAGTTAACAGCCTCACTGATAAGGATTTTATATCAATCAACCAATCAATCAAAATATTTACTTAGCTGCTGATAAGACTGGAGGCTAAGTCACATATTAGGAGCCATGAGGCATGGTCCTTAGTTGCTTTTGCGAAAGGTTTGCATTCTAGTACATGCAGCCCTAGAGGCTTGAACTGCCTCCCCAGAATTCCAGGGAGAGGGCACTGTTGGCTTCTTTGCATCACTGTGCTTTGCTTCTGCTGTAGCGTCTTCACACGGTGTGACATTTGTGGTTGTTGGTTCCTCTCCCTATACTGTCAACCCCCATTTACATTTGGATGTTCAGCAACTAGCACAGTGTATAGCACCGTGAATACTTCCATCTGGATGACTGGTGGAGAGAATGCACGTCTGCAAGTTTGCTTTTACCCAATTCTGAGCTAATACTCACCATGTAGAGTCCTGTTAAATTCTAGTCCAGCATAATCCCTGGCAGAAATTAAATTCATGATTTTGTCTCTTTTTTTTTAGATAGAGGTGCCAGAGATTTTCCTAGGCTGCCTTTAGGTAGAATTACTCTATCACACCCATCCTTGCCTCTTTCCCAGCCCAAGGCAAACAAGCTGATGTTTGATGCTTTATTTTCTTTTGGAGAAATGGGGTTTTACTCTTCATAAAAGAGGATGGCCTGCACTATTTTGGATTTCAGGGCCAAAGGGAGTAGTATACGGATCCTGAGAAGGATGGCAAAGGGAAGGCGATTAGAGCTGTGTTCCTTATGGTAGCAGATTCCTGAGGCTATCTGCTTTCTAAGTCTGGTTTGAAACCCAGGGTGTTGACGAGGGGACTGTACTGCAGTAACAACATCACACCCCTGCCCATTCTTCAGATGAAGTAGGGGCCTCTGTCTCCCGGTGTTCTGGGGAACAGCTCCCCTGGCCTGTGGTTTGATCCTCCCTAGTGTCTATGCTTTGAAGAAGATGCCTGCTAATCTGGCCACTTCTTCCATGTCTGAGGTTTGGTGCAGACCGGCGGAAATCTCCCCAGTTACTAAGCTGTGGGTTCTGCTTTATCAACGGCCTCTTCATTTATTTGAAGGTACTTCTCACCAATTTCATGATCCATATATAACTTTGGGACTGGGGTTTATACTTCCTATTCTGTGGGTGGGGTGAGGAACAATGGTGAAGTTTGAGCTAGAGTGATGAGTAAGTGGAAACGCCTATTAAAATTGATCACGGGGCTTCCCTGGTGGCACAGTGGTAAAGAGTCTGCCTGCCGATGCAGGGGACACAGGTTCGTGCCCCGGTCCGTGAAGATCCCACATGCCACGGAGCGGCTGGGCCCGTGAGCCATGGCCGCTGAGCCTGTGCGTCCAGAGCCTGTGCTCCGCAACGGGAGAGGCCACAACAGTGAGAGGCCCGTGTACCGCAAAAAAAAAAAAAATTGATCACGTCATTTCAATAGAATTAAAAGAAAGACTTTTTTCTTGCAGCAGAATAAACATTTATGAGCACATAAGCTGCACCAGCTGCCGCATGCTTCTAACAAAGGGAGTTTTTGCCTTTAGTATCCAATACCTTCAGTGTCCGTTCTGCAAATGTTTGCTGCCCTGTATTTACTCTCCGGCACCTCAGTATTTTCTTCATTTCTTATTCTTTTTATGGTCACGTCTACTCATAAGAGTAGGTGTGAAGTTTGTTTCTGTCTGTTGGTTGATGAAACTTTAAACTGAGGAATCTTTTCTAGGAGTGCCTGTATTTTAGCAAGCACAGACCTGTAAACCAAACAGTTAGAGCTCAATACATGAACTTTTAAGTGCTGGCTAGTGAAGTCTAAGATATTTTGGAGTCATTCGATATTTTGGTTCTCAATCTCCTGAAATGTGGTGAATCATCCACCCCAGCAGAATGATTTGGGATATCACTGGTCAGTGATATTGTTTAAAGCTTTCATTGATGTCAAAGTATATTTTACAGGAGTTGATGTTAAGTATCTCCCACGACACCAACCTTTGTAGTAAAGAATGAGCCTTGAAATGGGTCTTTGTGAAATGGCAGCCCTAAATCTCGCATCATCTTTAGCACTGAGCCCAGTGGCTGGAACTGAAGCCTGGAGAGGTCTGCAACATTTCAACCTGGTGTTTACGTTTGAATCCAACTTGACTTCATGAAGTCCATGATGGTTATGGGGAGGGGGTACTAGGTGGCCCTCCTTCTGGCTAATATTTGGATGTCTCAGGTTAGGGACATTAAAATGTCATGAAGGAAGGCAGGAAGTGTTAGGAGGAGAAATCCTTAGTTTGATGTGTTAATCAACCCCCTTCTGTCTACTGGACCCACCAACAAAGGTCTGCTCCTTGTTACTTTATGGGATGTCTCAAGGAGGAGAGACATTATGGGAGAGACATCCCATTACTGTATGGGATGTCTCTAGGAGGTTTCAACGGAGCCTGTTGAAGCTTTTCACTCCATTGGTTTAGTCTTTTTCATAGACTCTTGCTGGGGGTTCGGTCTATCCCAGTTGGACCTGAAGTTTCCAGGTGCCCCTTCATGCATGAAAACTTCAATTCCCCACAGCAAACCAGCCCAAGCGCCTGGGCGCTCAGCCCCGAGAGAAACCGGGAGCACTACTTATCCAAATGAAGACGTCAGACCAGAGGCAGGAAACAGAGGAAGGTAATTGTATTACTTTTCTATTGCTGAGTAGCAGCTTAAATCTATACAACTTTATGATCTCAGGTTCCGTGTATCAGGGGTTGAGCATGAGTTAGCTGGGTCCTCTGCTCAGGGTCTCACCAGACTTAAATCAAAGTGCTGGCTGGGGCTGTAATCTGATTTAGCCTCAGGATCAACTTCCAGGGTCACTAGCTGTTAGCAGAATTCAGTCCCTTGTGGCTGCAGGACTCAAGGCTGTTTGCTCCTTCAAGGCCAACAGGCAAATCTCCCTGACTTCAAGGAGGGAGAGGGCTCATTTAATTGGGTTATGTCCACCCAGGATAATCTCCCCTACTTAAAAAAAATCTCCCTTTTTATTAACTCAAAAAATCAAAACTTAATTACATCTGCCCAGTTCCTTTGCTTTATAATGTAATAATCACAGGAGTGATTCCGTCATATTCACAGGTCCTTCCCATACTCAAGGGCAGGGCCTTATGGAAGGCTCGCATGCCAGGAAATAGTGGCTCTCTTGGGGGCTGTCTTAACATTCTGCTTATGAAAATGATGAAAAGGGCATGATCCTGGGAGTCAGACGGTCCTGGGTTCAACTCCTGCCCTTGGTCTTTCCTATCTGCTCAGTAACACTGGTTTTCTGATACCTGACCTATCACATGAGGATAGTCACGCCTACCACGCAGTCTTGGTGTAGAGATCTGAGGTAGTGTGTGTAATGATCTAGCACAGCAAGTCCCCCATCAGCAATGTTACTGTGATTTAATTGTTGCAGAAAAGTTTTTGAAAGGCTTTGGAATATTGAACGTTTGCAAGTCCATGGAAAGACTGAGGATTTACCGAGTAATAACCGGGTAATTTCACATTTATTTTTATGTTTTCGGTTAGTTCAGCCTAAACCACAAAATTCGAACAAAGAAGATGTGAAAAATCTAGCCCAGACATTGCACACTTTAAGCATCTGATGATAAGGATAGATAGAAGGAAAATGATTTTCTTATTTTCGTAATAGAGTAATTTTTCTATTTATAGAAATAAAATATGCAAATTATATAATTTGGGAGCTACATATAATATAAATACAAAGAAGACAACCAATATTAACAGTTGGTTTGTTTCCTTCCAGTTTTTTCTCCTTGCAAAGTTTATATTATTAGTATCTTTCTATGCATACAATTACAGATCCTTCTTATTCAAAGTACCATTAGATCATAAGAAGGTTTCTTCTCTTTCGACAACTTTTAAATTAAAACCATCATTTAAAATGGTTACACCCTTCAGAAGTTGTATAGATTTAAGCTGCAATTTTATATTAGTTTGTGTGGTTATTTGATTAATGTCTCTCCTCCCCAACTGGAATATAAATTCCATAAGAATAGGAACCAAGTGTCTTGTGCATCATTGTTGTATCCCTAGCACCTAACAGTACCTGGCATGTGACAGATAAACAATAAATACTTGTTGGAAGGCTGAAAGAATGAGTAAATGACTATATCTTGTGGATGTGCTATAATTTACTTTGCACTCTATTGTTGTTAAACACTTTTGTTATTATTATAAATGAGTTGCAGTGAGCACTGCACATACATCATTTTCCATGGGTAAAGTGGTTGCTTCTTTCCACAGTTTGGAGTGCAAATTACATGTTCCATTTTCCAAAATGCGATGTACTAGTACCCACCCAGGAATACTATACCATTTCTATAAGTGTCAAAGAATAGGCAAGCATCTATAATATTTTTGGGGGGTCTAATTTGGGATTTACCTTAAACTTTATTTTTTTATGTTTAAAAATTTTAATTAATATTTAAACTATGTTTCTGATCACATAACAAGACACACTGAACAAAGTTATTTTATGAAAATAATATTCTAAGTAAATAAGACAAAATAAGAAAAACATTATATAAAAAGATCTTAGAAATAGCATCATTTATAAACAGGAAAATCCATAAACAAAATAAATGTTCAGCAATATGGCAGTAAATTATGGCAAAGTAGAGTAATTATTATGAACACTTCTAATTTACAGTGTCAATATAGAAAAAAGCAGGATACAAATTATATGTATGGAATAGTCTTATTTGTGAAATAATACACATAGAAAGTAATAGTTATCTGTGGTTGGATTGTATGCTTTTAATTTCCTTCAAAACTCTTTCTGTAAATCTTAAACTTTGTTCAGTACATCTATAATATTTTTGATGAGAGGATCTGATCTCGTTGTGCTCTCTTGGTTTGCTGATTATAACATGGGGCACACTGGCTATTGATTAATAATTGTATTTGACAGGTAGGGCCCAAAGTGGGTATTTTGTGAAGGTGTTCTGTGTTTTCCTGATGACCCCCAAGTGCTTGGATGGCATCTGGGTATAGTAAAAGAGATGTTCTTGCAGTAGACAGAAGTCTAAAAATGGGTCCCAAGATTCCATGACTTAATCTCTAGGACCTGTGAACATAATGAGCTATTACTACCATAATTATGTCATGTTTTATGGCACAGCTGACTTTAAGATAGAGAGATTATCTAGATGGACCTGATTTAATCACATGAACCCCTTTAAAAGCGAACGTTTTCTCTAGTTGGTGGCAGAAGGAAACAAGAAAATGCTATCCGTGTCCTCCCTGGTACCCAGAATCTTGTGTAAAGATTCAGCTGTGAGGGTGAGTCTAGAATTATCTCACAATTGTCTTCCTCTTGTTCCTTTCTTATTTGAGTATTTTAGAAGGACTGATGGGTGAATGTAATTACTGTCAGAATATTAGAATTGTTCTGGCAAATTTGTCCTCAAAATGTGGTTCTGACTGGCTGGCTGATGACCTACGGTATCCACAGAATGACACTCATCCAGGGGACTTCACCAGTGCTCGGAATCTAACTTCCAGCCCCCAACAGGCTTGGAAAGGAGCTTTTGTCTCCATACTAGGAGTGGGAGGGAAGACCAATAACCAGCCTGGTGGAAAATGATGGATGAACTGCATATAGAAAGTGTTCATGGGTACAAGGGAAACTTAATTAAAAATGAAAGTGTTGAATTTCAAAGGTAAAGAAAAAATTCTAAACACATCATGGCATCAAAACAATAATAACAGTCAACTAACCAACAACAAAAACAGGTATTTATTTAAAAAAAGAAAAGAAAAAGCTGAATGGCCCTCAGAATTTTTTGTAACGTTAGATGCTAGAGGAAAATAAAGCAATGATTACTGAAGTTTTATGGAACAGGTTATGCCCCCAGGTTCTCTCCTTAGCCAGTTGTCATTCATTTGAAAGCAACAAAATATGATACATAGGCACGCAAGAATTTAGGACTATAGTGCTTTGCACATTTTAAAAAAACTAAAATTTTCTTAACAAGAAGGAAGATAAATGAACTAACAAAATAAATGGAAAAGAACAGCGGGAAAAAAAAAAGAAAGAAGAAGAAAGAAGAAAGTTTAAAAGACAATTTTATAAGTTAGAAAACAGAGTACAGTTTATATTAAATTCCAAAAACTTATTTTATAAAAAAACAATAATATAGACAAAAGATTATATAATCTAATTAGATTTAAAAATATACACAGACTTAGCAATGACAATGTAAGCAAATTAAATCAGTTATACAAAATGTAAAATTCTAGGCTATTAATTTTCAAAGTTTCATTAAAATACATAATTTTTGACAAATATCCAAAAATTGGTAAATAAGAAGATAGAAGTTATCAATATATCAATATCTCTAAAGTAAATCCAAAGATTGTCTGAAGAACTAGCCCCAGGAAAGGTGTCAGGCCTGGATGGTTTCACTAGTGTTTTATGCAAGAGATACAGGGTGCTGATATAATTTAAACTTTGCAGAACACAGGGGGAAAAAAAAGACCCTTGCAATAACTTTATTTATTTTTACATGGATAGTGTAAGCCTTGTGGCCAAAACTTGAAAGAGATGGTACAGGATAAAAACAAACAAAAAACCCTGAGTAATTGCTCATTTATCCATGAAACAAATATCTTAAATAAAATATTAGAAATACAAATCCAGCAGTATATTCACCATGACTATGTAGAATTTATTCTAGGAAAGTGAGTATGGCACAACATTAGGAAATCTGTTAATAGAATTCATGATATTAGTCGGTTAAAAGGGAAAACACTATTTTCATAGTTTCCAAATACGCATTTTATAAAATTCAACGTTATGATTTAAAAAACAGAATCTTAGTCTTTAGGAGTAGTTGTGTCCTTCCTTGACATGCAGGGGTTGGGGGTTCGATCTCAAGTGAACAACAGACACACCAAAGACACAGTGGATTAGATGAAGTCAGATGAAATAAAACAACACTTCCTAATGTCATCCTTACTATTTAGCACAGTTTTGGAAATGCTAGTTTATGCACATAGAAGTAAAAATAACGGCAAATGAAAGAAGCATGAAAACTGGAAAGGATGAAGTTATAATTTACAGGAAATATAAAGAGAGAAATGGCTGTCTGCAAAACCTAATATAATCAACTAATACTAGCTTTTGGACATAATAAAAGTTCAAAAGATTTCAATTCTTGTTTTATTATATAACAACAATTATTAACTAGAAAACAAATTAGAAAGCAAAGCTGATTTATAGGAACACCAAAAAGAACAAATTGTCTGTGGCAAAGCTTACTGTGTCCTAAAGGCAAAGTGGAATTCCACAATGTGGGTGTATCCGACTTAGGGAAAAGAAAGATCAGTTTCAGCTCCATTTCTTCCCCTTTATTAGTGATGTGACCAGTTACCCAACCTTAATTTCATCATCTTTAAAAATAAGAGAATAATATCTTGTGGGGTTTTTATGAGGGTCAAATGAGACAGTGTATCTGAAAATGTTCAGTAAAATTCTGGCATATAGACTATTATTGAGAAAATTCCAAAAGTACTGGCACATGATAGTAATCCATCCTGGGAAAAGTTAATCATCTGGACAAATATGTATGCATAAAGAGTATGCATAAGTATGTTCTTTGTAGTTTTGTTTTAATAGAGAAATGACTGTATGTCAAAAATAGAGGATCGATGAAATACACTACTATACATCTAAGTTATTAAATATTTACATTCATTTAAAAATATGACATGGTAGTACATTCACCAATAATGGGAAGATTGTCATAATACATGTGGTGAAAGGATGAGCAAATATAGAATTTATGATCCTATTTTGGGAAAAATTCTATATGTGATCATATGTATTTAACTGCAAAATGAAGACTACAAAGATATACACTAAAATAAAAGTAATTATTCTCTATGGATTTTCAGATTTCAAGCCATTAATTTTTTTGTTTTTATTATCTGGGTTTTGCAATAATTCTATAACAAACATTAATTCCTTGTATTAGTAAAAAAAAGTAACAAAGATTGTTTGTGGGCCTCTCTTGCACACTGAAATCACTTGTCAAATCCTACAAGCTGATTCTTTCTCTCCTGACAGAGCTTAGGTGAAAACTTATCTCTCAGTCTTTTTTCTGATCTACATTCTTTGGAAAATTAAAACCCACTCCTGTATGATTGATGCATTTCTGTACATATGTCAATATCTTCAGTCAAGAATTACTCTGACTTGGGAACCGTTGTCTCTTTGATGTGATTTGTGCATCTCAGCTCTCATTATTCATTCAATAAATATTGACTGTGCATCTAGATATTCTGCTAGATGCTTGGTATGAGTTGTCAGTTGGGGGTCCTTGAGGAATCCAAGAAATAACCCTGCTTTTTCTTGACTAGGTTTCTGAACCAACTGAGAAATAAGACAAAAGAGAGAGCAGATGGAGAAACAAAAGGTGTTTGCTAACTGATCAGTGGACAGCTCAGCTGAGGGTAGCTGGAGTCTGAAGAACAGACTCCACATCTCACATGGGCAGGAGTGTGGATAGACTTGTTCCCCCCAGTTGAGCTCCATCCATAAAAGGCTCTCTCCAGGTGACTTTTTCTGCCTCTCCTGAAGAAGAGTGAGGAAGGGGGCGGAGAGAAACCAGGTGTATGATGCTACCTTGGTTTTTTTCCTGTGGAAGGAAAAGGCCAGGGGTAGGGACACCCTCCCCAGGAAGGCGGTGGTTGTCTAAAAGAAAGTTGGCTTCTAGCTTCAAAGTCATTCCCCCACTCCTAACCACTGTTCTTTTGGGTTTCTTCCTGGGATCCCTGGTGAGCAGTATAGATTTTTTCTCCTGGAAGACTCTGAAAGGAGGCAGAGAGTATATTAATTAAATGAACTTTGAGACCACACTATGCTTAAGGCTAGACATTCATTCCCAGTTCTATCTCCCTTTCCAAATTAAGTCTAGCCATATTTTTCAATATAGCCTACCAGAGATACTGCAATAAAATTAAATGACAACATTAAGATACTCCCAATAATAAAATGTCAAGAACATAGAAATGCCCCAAATTGAATATAAACACCCTCCCATTATCAAATTCCTGGGGAGAAATTAGTCCAAAAATTAAATTGCTTTGCAAGTTCAAGTGCAAAGGAATTAATGTCAGAAATCAAATTTGCTTGCCCTTGTAAATGAAAAGTCTAATGAAATCAAAGTTCTTCCCCATTTCTTATTTTGCTCATTTTTAGCCAAAGGTCGTCTTTTGGGTAGAACTGAGTTTCATTCAGCAGTTTCACTGGAATGATTATGATTGCTTCAGGAGCTCTGAAGATGAATTCGTCCAATGACAAATCTCTGATGAGCCTCACTTTTAAAAGATTCCAAGTTGCTTGGACACTGATGATTATTAGTACGGGTCTCACCTACACCACATTCACAAAGAAGGCCAATCCCCAGCCCTGACGGTAGTGATTCCAGGCAAAGCTTTGTTTTCAGAACACAGTACTTAATGCTACCCCTGTCCATGGCAGAGACTCAGTGGTTACTGAGACGGGCAACTGTAAGTCTCAGTTTCCCTGGGACAGTCCCAGTGTATGTCTCTCTTACCCCAAAGTTATGATCAAGTTGCAGCACTTTCACTCTCAAAATCACTTTGTTTAGAAAATAAATTATATGACCATCCTATTCACGAAGGTAAACTAGATTTTAGTTTTATTGGGAAGTCACTCAATTTATGACAGTTTTCTTGAGTCTACCACCTGTAAAAATAATCTCAACTGGGAAAAAATCTTTAAACAGGGTGTAATTTTGGGTAATATGCTCCTGTCATATCCAAGGGGAAGAAATCCACTTACTTATCCTGTGTCCTCTCCCATTTTGTTTAGTTAAGAAATTTGCCATGGTGGCGTAGCCAATCACTGGATCTTATTTGAGGTTCCTTTCTTTCCTTTGAATTTTTCTTTTCACTTTTTTTAAAAGATTTTTTAAGCCAGATTTATATTTATCACAAAATTGAGAAGAAAGTACATTTCTCTAATGTTTATAAATAATAAATATCTTTTCATGTGCTTTTTTATTATCCATATCTCTTCTTTGGCAAAATATTTGTTCAAATTATTTGACTATTTTTATTGGATTGTTTGTCCCCTTATTATTATTATTATTTTAAACTTATTTATTTGATTTATTTTTGGCTGTGTTGGGTCTTCGTTGCTGTGCACGGGCTTTCCCTAGTTGTGGTGAGTGGGGGCTACTCTTTGTTGCAGTACATGGGCTTCTCATTGCAGTGGCTTCTCTTGTTGTGGAGCACAGGCTCTAGGCGCGTGGGCTCAGTAGTTGTGGTGCATGCGTTCTAGAGTGCAGGCTCAGTAGTTGTGGCCTACGGGCTTAGTGCTCCGCTGCATGTGGGATCTTCCCGGACCAGGAGTTGAACCCATGTTCCCTGCATTGGCAGACAGATTCTTAACCACTGTGCCACGAGGGAAGTCCCTGTCCCCTTATTATTGAATTTTGAGAGTTCTTTATATGTTTTGGATGCAAGTTCTTTTCAGGTATGTACTTTGCAACTATTATCCTGGTCTAGAGCTTGGTTTTTTTTTTTCGTTTATTTGTGTTCATTTTTTTTTTTCCATTTTCCTAAGAGAATTATTTGAAGAGGAGGCATTATCAATTTTGGTAAATGTATTTTTTTGTAAGTGTGTGTACTTCATGCTTTTTGTGGCCTAATAAGCCTTTGCCTAACTCAAGGTAACAAATACTTCTATATTTTCTCCTTTTCTTCTATTTTCTTTTCCTTTCCTTTCTCTTTTCTTTTTTTTTTTTTTTTTTTAGAAACTATTTATTTTCCATCAACCTATTTCCCATTTTAAGAGTTTGTGGAAGAACAGTTTTAAGACCACTCAGTGGTTGTTCCTACCCACTCGGTGGCCTGAGCAGTGGGAGCTGCAGACCAGTCTTCAGTGGCAGGCTGAGCACTCCAATCTTCAGTGGGGAACTGCTGAATAGGCACAGAGGGCACCTGCACACCTTCGGACCAGTCCGCCACCTCAGGCTGAGCAGCAGTGAACTCAGGAGCTGGGGCGGTCCATTCGCCCTGAAATTCCTCCTTGGTCACAGCCTTCTCAGTTGCCACCTGCTCTTCCTTTTCAATCTCTTCAGGATCTCTGTAGAAGTAGAGATCAGGCATGACCTCCCATGGGTGTTCACGGGAGATGGTGCCACGCATGCGCAGAACTTCCCGGGCAAGCATCCACCACATCAGACCCACTGAGTGAGCTCCCTTTTTAGGATCTTACATCAGGATACATCAAGTTAGTCTGAAAACAGAAAGGCCAAGTAATGCCTGAGAGGTCCAGGAGTAAGAAATAACGGAGAAAAGCAGAAGAAAACACAGGCCATTTTTAAAATGTTTTTTCATCTCTCCTTAAAGCTTTCATGTATTAAAATCATACATTTGTAGCAAGTATTACTATCAAACTCCACTCATTGGGCCAGAGACCCTTGTGATGTTAGCGAAAAACTTGCCCCTCGTGTAGCACACTACCTACACTTGTGAGTTCATCGGCCAGTGGCCTCAACTCCATCTCTTTTCTTTTTTGCTTTTGAATGTTCAGTTATTTCAGCACCATTTGTTGATAAACTATTTTTCCTCCATTGATTTACTTTTCACTTTGTCAAAATCAATATATGCGTGAGTCTACTTCTGGGCATAATATTTTGTTACATTGATCTATATGTCTATTCTTATGCCAACACCACACCCTTGTGACTACTGTTGCTTTACAGTAAATATTGAAATCAAATATGTGAATTTTCTAAATGTGTTCATCTCTTTCAAAATAGTTTAGAGTCTTCCAGGTCCCTTGTTTTCTTACATAATTTTAGAACCTACTTGTCGTTGCTCCTTTTTGTTCATTTCCCTGCTCCTTTTAGTTGACTCCCTGCTCAATGTTCCAGAAGCTGGAGTTTGAATTCATCTCCTCCAGCAGTGCCAGACAAGTCCTGGTCTTGTGATTTATTGCCTGGAGGAGAGTAACATGAGCACATGCTGTGCCTAGGTAGGCAGCCCCTCAAGAAGGAGAGAGAGGAGAAGGGCTGGTGTGTAAGTCAAATGGAGTCCTAAAGCCAAACCCTAGAATTAGGCGGATGAGGTAGGCCTCCTTCTACAACCAGAGCAGAGAGGAATGCATCTTGTTCCAAAGAGACAGGAGAGAGAAAGGACCTCAATTATGCATGCTCTTTTACCATTTCTCCTAAACTCAGTAATCACTAATCACCTGAAGGAATAAGGAATAGATCAGGGGATGAAAAGAAAATAGGAAAGTAGCTCCCACTCCGTAGAAGTAATGAAGAAGTTGTATTCTCCCCACCAACGTCGACTTAACCCGTCAGCATTGAGTGGGCGGTCTTAGGTTCCATTTCCATGTATATGAGGCAACCTAATTCTTTATGTATCACAGGAAGCAAAGATGTGTGTATGGGGTGGGTGGGTAGAGGGGTTTGTCCTTTCAAAAACAAGTGAAGTTGGTCATGGTTTGTAGAAGACAACTGCAGATAATTCAGCTGATATCTTCATAAGGCATTGCCATACAGAAAGATCTCCATCATTTTTTAAGGAGTATTTTTTTAATAAGGCTCAGCTATAAAATATCAGATTTATTTTAGAAAAAAATATACCAACTTCTTACAAAAGTAATCATGCTAGTTTAATAATCTTATCTCAGTTTCATTTCTCAAAACATAGCTCTTCCAGAAAAATACCCTCCCCAGTTATTTCTGCTTTCTGGTTGGTTTCTGCTTAGTCCTATTAATGCTTTACCGTGGAGCTGCGGCTGAATTCCTCTGTGAAGATGCTGACACACGGGTCAAGGGTGCCATCCATGAGTGCCCAGCAGCTGGTCCTCACCGCACTGAATTCCCCACAGGATGAAGACCCTGTTTGCCTTGGACTATGTCTTCTTGGCCCTAGGGAAGCCTTTGTCTTGTAGGTTTCCCAAAGCTTTTATGAAAGTAGTTCTTGCAGTTTCAGAAGCTACCTCTGTTTCATTAAAGCTGTCCACAAACCCTCCCCTCTTTCTCTCAGCACTACCCTGATCTCAACAAGATCCCTAATGGATATGTACTCTTCTTGTCCTATAGACCCTGGAGAGCTCACAGACCATCAGTTTCTAAAGAGACTTACTCTTCAGCTTGGATGAGATACTCTGCTATAGTTAATTTCTCTTCATCTCCTACTCTCAAAATAGGGAACAACTAATGAACTTAAAGTATGTTGATTTGCTTACAACTTATTCTTCTGTAGTAACTCACTCTTACTTAGAATCGTTCCTCAACAAGTCAATTATATTTTAAGCCTCATCATGAATCAAAATGAAAGACCATTTCTTATTCTTATGTTTTTAAGTGGTCCATGGGTATAGCTGCCTGCCAAAAAGCCCTGAAAAGACTCAGTCCCTTTTTTTTGGGTTTGTTTTTCTGTTTTTTGTGTTGCGGTACGCGGGCCTCTCACTGCTGTGACCTCTCCCGTTGCGGAGCACAGGCTCCGGACGCGCAGGCTCAGCGCCATGGCTCACGGGCCCAGCCGCTCCGTGGCATGTGGGATCTTCCCGGACCGGGGCACGAACCCGTGTCCCTTGCATTGGCAGGCGGACTCTCAACCACTGCGCCACCAGGGAAGCCCGACTCAGTCCCTTTTGATGTTAGGTTTTGGCTTCAACTTCTTCCTGAAACATGAGAGGTTTGGTAGAACTTAGATATGGGATAGGAAAAAGATGATAACATTTTGGGAGGTGTTTATTATAGACTGAGAAGTGACAGCCTGTATTTGGTGCTTATTAAGTGCTAGGCACTGAGCTAAAGTTCATTCATTCATTTTGTTTGCTGTCAGTCTTCCCCTGCTAGGGTATAAGCTCCATGAGGGCAGGGATTGTTATCTTTCAAATTTCCTGCTCTATCCCAAGTTCCTAGATCATGGAGTCATTGAAAAGATAGTTGTTGCCTTAGTAAATCTCTCATCTGGTGCAGTGGGTACTTTGATTATTTGGATGTTACACATGAATAAACAGAGGCTTAGACAGGTCATGTAACTTGTCCAAGGCCATAAACTTAGTAAGTAGTACAGCCAAGAATCAAAGTCAGGTCTGACTCCTGAGTCCGTGGTTGAAACACTTGTCTACACTGTGTCTCATCTCTCTCAATCCTGTCAATAATAACTCTGTGAAAGAGATACTACCCTTACTTTATAGATGAGGAACGTGAAGCCCAGAGAGGTCAACTAATATGACTGAGGTCACACAGTGGGGTACCTAGGGAAGGCAGGTCTTGAACTCAGATAATTTTGACTCTAAAGTCCATGCACTTTTCCCTGTACTATGGTGTACTGGTGAGAGGCTTTAAAAATTAGTATAATTATACATTTCAGACTCAAGTTGTGATGATGTTGAGAATAATAAAAACTCACCAGTGGCAGAAAACAGAAGCTAAACACAGTTCAAATCAAAGAAACAGGATCCTCATGATTTATGACTCAGGATCCAGGTTTCCTGGGGGTTCACCTCTTGCCACGTGGTGTCTCAGGTAATAAGGAGGCTGTAAACCCTGCTTGTGTGCTCACCACCCCTCCTGGCAGAAATAGACCTTTCCCTTTTCAGTTAGTGCCACTAAAGACAGATTTGTTTGCTGTCCATTTACCATGATGATAAGTCACTGATCCGGGTCCAGCTAAGAAGGCTGTATGTTAACCAGCCAGAGTTGTGAAGGGTGCCATAAAAATGATGAGGGGACTTAGGCAGGCGCTCTCTGTTCCCTGAAGGTACTAAGGAATAATGCTCTGTATTCTGTTTTTGTGCTCTTGTAGGCATGGGAAGATAAATACCAGGTGCTACTCACATCCACCTGTCCAGATTCCAGCAGACACAGGCTCTTTAGGGAATATGGTGCTTAAGAAGTTAATAATGTTTAGAAATCTCTGGGTCTGTCAGAATAATGAATGTAGCTAATAAACATTCTAATTAGTTAACCTAGAGAAAAATCTTTGCAACTCTAGAGCAGACATTTTCATATTATCCTGAATGTAAACATTACCTTATCACAGACTGCTGTTTAAATGTTACTCTGTATATTTTCTTGGGTTCAGACACTTACTGACTATGCAAAAAGCTGCAGAAAAAGACTTAATAAAAAGTGACGGCAGGCAGCTTTCCCTGCCGGCAGAGATTAAGCGCTTAGCTCTTGGCGTTTCAATTACCTGAAACTAATGGAATAAATATTTTACAATATTATTGCCTTTTGGGGGGTAAAACACTCAAAGAAGGACTATACATGAAATGGAATTTTGTTCTTTTCTTAATGAAATAATTGAAAATGGATTTACTATCAGAATCTGGTCATTAAAAAAAATAAAGATACCAGAACCAGCATCAGCGTGAAGAGATCAGGACATCATTTCTTATATGCATGGCCTTCGTCACTGTCATTTTGCCTCCAGCATAACTTTAAAATAATGCCCTCTAACTGTATCCATAAAACCCTTTTAGCTGAGCTCAGATGACTTTATGATGGCATAACTTTATTAGGGTAATTTTTTTTAGGCATGAGGCTAGTCAAGAATTTCCAGCTTCAGAGAATATTACATTTTGGGTGTCATGGGTTTGAGGTACGAGTAAGTTTACTCTTCGACTTCGCTCTCAGTGATCCTGGTTTTGTCTTTTGTCTTCCTTGTCCCCTGGCTTATTGAAGGCATGAAACACAAAAAAGCAACAGCTGCCTGGAAAATGTGCTTTCTTAATGAAATGATACTTCTCTATTACCTAGTGCAGAGTCTTCCATGCAGTGATAATAATGGATTTTCCCCACTGATGTGAAAGATAGAGCCCAAAGATAAAGCTAATTTCAGTGTTTGATGTCTTTAGAGAAGGGGAAATGGTCTATTTTCCCTTTAGGCATGTCATCATTTTTACTAAAGTCAATAAAAATAATGTCAAATCTGAATCTGCAGATGGCTGGCATATTCCATAATGTCATATCACATCCCATGGGGCCCATTAATTTATAACTGTTGTTTATAGAATTTTTATCATAGTGTGTGTGTGTCTGGGAAAATTTTATGATGGAACTAAAAATTCAAAAATACCTATCTTTTAACAGATCTCTTTCCCTATTCAATTGACTTGCCCTATGCACATGACATTCTCAAGGGACATCTAGACAGTCATGGATTTTATATATTTTTATAGTTGTTATATTAGTGATAACAGTAAATGATTTGTTTATTTACATTGTATCTATGTGTGGCAAAATAAGGCTCTGGATATTTTATCCATTTTTTAAATTGAGGATTTATATATACTGGCCAGTATGTGTGGAATGAGAATTATCCTTGAAACTAATTATCTAAAAAGATTACTTGAGCACTTAGGAAAAAATACTTGAAGAAAGAACTCACTGAAAAACAGCAAAAAATTCTTGCCAGAGGATTGATTAAATTTTACCAAATATTATATAGTAAAATTATTATGCAATTTTTGTTCTACAGATTGAAAGCAAATGATCCAAATGCAGCCCAGGTAGATTAGGGAATCTTCTAAAGTCAGTACCAGAATCCAGAATTTAATAACCCAGAAATATAATCCCTTCAGCATGTCTGTTGAATTTGCTTCCTAAATCTGTCCACTTCTCTGCAACTCAACGTCTGTCAGTCTAACCCCACCTGCCATTTTCTGTCTTCTAAGTCACTGCCAGAAATGATCTCAGTTGTTGCTCTTCTAGAATCATTTCTCAACTCAACAGCCAGAGTGATCAATTAAAGGTGCAAACCGAATCCTTCAATTCCCCTGCTCGGACTCTCCAGTGGCCTCCCACCCCTTAGCATCCTACAAGGTCCCCTGGTCTGGCTCCTGCGATCCTACCACCTCATCCCCTAGCACTCTCCACCTCATTGTCTCCAACCATTCTGGCCACCTTGTTCCCTTTACCTGGAATGTTCCTCCTGCAGACCTTGGAAGATCACGCTCCCTCACTTCTCTGTGTCCTCAGTTCGAGTCCCATCTTCTGTCAGGGGTCTCCCCTAACATACACTGTCTTAGCACATTTCTTTGTAGAACTTTTCAACATCCAGTATTTTATTTACGAATTTATTTATTGTCATACTTCTCCTACTACAGGTCACCTTGCAAAAACAAGTACCTTACCTGTCTTATTCACTATTCTATCCCCAGTTCCTAGAACAGCGCCTGGCACTCTGTTGGTTCTCAATGCATATTTATTGAATGAATGAATGAATGAATGAAGGACCCTAAAGTTTCTCATAGAAACTGGGAAAATTTTTTCCTCTACCTGAGTACAGTGCAACCCATTCCTAACTCATATCAATTGAGTATACTCTCCTTCCCTAACATGTTGATCTGAATGCTTAACTGGGAAACATTTTTATCCACTTTGGAGTGGCTAACTACAAAATTAAAAAGAATGAAGTGAAAACGTTTGTGATATTTAGGATGGATAACATTTGTTTGTTTTTAGTGGCATGATGAAATAAGAATCCTTCTTAATGTTCTAGATACCCCCTGGTAGCAATTATCCTGTGAACAGGGTACCCCTGATGTGTTTTGATTTCAAAGCTTCACATTGAACTTCATGATGAGTCACTTGATTCAGGATTTATTATCCCACATTATTTGGCAGATTGATAGGATCAAAATTGTGTCCAAGATTCAGTCCCAGCACCACACAAGGGGTAGCCCCACCTCGGGTGCAGCTTTATCCTAGGTGTAGATATACCTCTCCTAATTTATTACATTTTTCTTGTTCATATTTATAACCTAGGAATTTAGGCAGTGGGATATCCATTTGTTCTTCCTTTCATTTTTCAAGATCAAGACCATCTTCCTAGGACCTCTTTCCTACTCTTTGCTTGGCTCAAGTTAACCCCACTCCTCCATTTATTGCCAGAAACACCCCTCATATGTGTTTCCAAAATTGGGGAAGTTGGGAGCTTTTACAACTGATGCTTCTTATTCATTACTGAGCATGTGAGTTGGAGTGTCCTAAAAATTGAGCGTCTGCATTCTTAGAAGTTCCAGGAGCTCTGTATATAAGGCAGAAGCACAGATTCTCTGTGAAGAATGTAAATGACCTTACACAAGAAGTTCTAGGAAAGAACTTCCTAGAACTATATTGATGAGGCATCTGAGAAAAAAGACGATGTTCTCCAAATAAGATTTTATTTTACACCTATGGAAAATTTCAAGGTAGTGTTAAAATTATGGAAGAGTTTCGATGAGAATTGCCTGATGGGTCTCATTGCATAGATGGGCTTACACCAACTGTGTTTATTGACATCTGCACATATTCTCTGACTCCTTCCCAAATTCAGTGAATAAGAAATTCTCTATTTCTGGATGGCTTTGTTTACGTGAACATCTGGACCTGTGATTTCACTTGGGTGTTCTCTATATCAATTCATGTCAACAGTCTTCTGCTTTCCTAGGTTCATATCATACCTCTGAGTCTCATAGGACTTGTTCAAATTTCTTGAATATTGACAAAGGATTCGTTGATATTAAAATATATTTAAACTATCGGCAATCAAATTATGTGCTTGTGGGAGAGTAATGAACTGACAGATACGTGAAACAAAACATAGATTAAAAATGTTCCAAGTATATTCGGGAATTTAGCATTTTAAGTGAGAGGAGAAAAAATGGACTCTTCAACAATTAATAATTCAATAAATGTTGTTAAAATAAGTGGCTAAACATCAAAAACGCTGAGGCCTTAAAATAATTCTAGGTGAATCAGTAGCTTAAATGTAAAAATTACATCATATGCATACTGGATTAAAATATAGATGTTTTGGTTATTTTGAGGCTGAAGAAGAACTTTTACAGTATAAAACATCCCAGCTAGAAACCATAAAAGAGAAGGGTGATAGATTTGATCCCTTATTTCACATGGAAAAAATGTCATGAAACAAAGTTTAAAGGATGAAAAAGTGGGGAAACTATTTCCGATGTAGATCATGATCAATATTGCTACAGTGTTTTTTTAAATTCCTATAAAATATTGAGAAAAAAATTTCTGTCCCCATAGAAATAATTTGCAAACGACATAAACATAATAGGATAAAGAAAAATGGCTAAGAAACAAGGAAATTATGTTCAACATTTCAGATACTCTAATAAAACAACATCTCCTCCCCTCCCCACTTACTAGATTTGCATACAAAAAAGATTGGTAACACAACATGTAATAGAGCATAGGAAGATGGACACTCTCATACACTGTTGGTAGAGTACAAATTAGTACAAGATTTCTTAAGGGCTATTTGGCAGAAGACACCGAAGAGAGAAAATTTTGATCCTTTTTGATCCAGCAACTCCACTTCTAGGAAATTGTTTTAAAGAAATAATAAGACAAAAAAGAACAAAAAGAAAAGAAAATAATAAGCTAAATGTCAGAAGGTAGATGTTTAATAATGATTATTATTGAATGATCATTAATGAGTGAATGCTGCTTGTAACATTGACAAAGTAAGACTCAAGTTCAGTGTCCTTTACTGAGGAAACAATTACATAAAGTATGGCTCATATATTTATTTTACAACAGTATGCAGCCATTATTAAGGGTGTCAGTCTACATTAATTAACACAGCATGACAGTCACAACATAAAATTGAATGAAAAAGTTGGCTGTTCAGTGGCCTGTACAATATGCTACCATTTATTTAAAAGTGTGCACATAACATATATGCGATGGATATGACCCATTTTATGAGCTTGTGGTTCAAAATAAGGTGTTATATCTCCTATTAAATTCTCAAATTAAAAAGCGCAAGTCTCCAGTTTGCCTCTAAACTAAAATGCCCTTTTCTCTTCTTAGGGCTCCCTCTCCCACGATGGTCTTAGCAAGTTACCAAGTTTCTTTTTCACACTCATAGGGTCAATTCAGACCACTTTCAGCTCACAGTAGGAGCCGGATCTCAGCTGTGTTTCCTTGAGGCTGGAGAGCACCTCAGATACCACTAAACACTGGTTCCTTTAGTCAGGGTCATCTGTTACCAAGCCAAAGACTGGAGGTTGCAGCTTTTTTTTTTTTTTTTTTTTTTTCCTGAGTGGCTGACACTTTCAGACCCAGCTGGAGCACATTATAATTCCCATCAAGTCTGACACGACCAAGTCTGACCCTCTAGTTCTGGTCACTGCTCTTGGCCCCAGACCAGACTCCTTCAAGAAAGCAAATGTATCTTGCTGATGAGTGAGGGAAGAATGTTCCCACTGGCTCAGCTGTGAACACCTCCTCAACGTGGACCTTCTCAGCCACTCAGGAGCAAGCCAGGTTTGGTGGGTTTCTTTTTTTTTCTTTTTTTTTTTTTTTTTGCGGTACGCGGGCCTCCCACCGCCGCGGCCTCTCCCGCCGCGGAGCACAGGCTCCAGACACACAGGCCCAGCGGCCATGGCTCACGGGCCCAGCCGCTCCATGGCATGTGGGATCCTCCCAGACCGGGGCACGAACCCGCGTCCCCCGCATAGGCAGGCGGACTCTCAACCACTGTGCCACCAGGGAAGCCCTTCTTTTTTTAATTAATTAATTGATCGATTGATTAATTAATTTATTTTTGGCTGCTTTGATTCTTCGTTGCTGCGGGCTTCCTCTAACTGCAGTGAGCAGGGGCTACTCTTCGTTGCGGTGCGCGGGCTTCTCATTGCGGTGGCTTCTCGTTGTGGAGCACGGGCTCTAGGTGCGCGGGCTCAGTAGTTGTGGCTCCTGGGCTCTAGAGCGCAGGCTCAGTAGTTGTGGCGCACGGGCTTAGTTGCTCCGCGGCATGTGGGATCTTCCCGGACCAGGGCTCGAACCCGTGTCCCCTGCATTGGCAGGTGGATCCTTAACCACTGCCAGGAAAGCCCTGGTGAGTTTCAGTGTCCACCAATCACAAGCCCTATTTCCTTAGTGCCTGGAAATTCCCACTGAGGGTTTGTTTTTTCTATCCATATAAGGATTTCTTTATAGTGGTCTTGTTGGTCTTACTGGATCAAACCAATAGGTTTCCACATTTTTCAATCTTAATGAAAACGGTTGAGCTTTGAAACTTCCCCTCCAGAAAGTGCCATTTATAGCATTTTTTTTCACACATCTCAGCAATATTCAGACTCTGGCTACCATTAGTACGTTTGGCAAAGAAAAAAATTTAATTAAATATTTTCTTGATACCTATTCCCTTCAATGGGAAAGGGGATTGCTGGAGACAGTGAGAGAGAAAAGGAATTATTTATGGATGCATTTTCCCCCAAATTTCTACTGTATTATTTCTAGATGATAAGATTTCAGGTGATTTGTTTGTAGTATTTTTTTTCTACATTTTAGTTTTAAAAATGAGCATGTATAACATTTAAAAAATATAAAGAAACTATATTTATTTTTGGAAAGTATGCAGTTTCTCAGAGCTCTTTATGCAATTTTTTGCTACAAGAGCACAGACAGTAATTCAGTGTTTCTAGGCCACAGGTAATCCATGTGTAAAATGGAAGGGTCTGATTACTTATCTGTAGCTCAAAAAATATTTTCCTCTTTCCCTAAGGGAAATAATTCACAACAGTATCAATATGGCAGGGATATATTTTGAAGCGCTCACTTTACAGAGGAAGTGGCCGAGTTCTAGAGAAGGTAAGCAGATTCCTAAAGGTAACACAGGTCATCAGGGGAGAGCTCGACCACACTCCAAGTCTTTTGACTCTTCTCTTGAGTGATACTGCATTCCACCCCTCTCTGTGCCTGTGTTTGTTTTTCACTTTAAAAATAAGAAGTTTGTAAGATGGTCTTTAAGGTCTATCTCTGCTTTAAAATTCAATGACCTTTGAAAAAATTCATGACTCAGCATACACATGAGACAACTTGGAATATGTTGGCATCACTGACTGTATTGACTTAAATCATCACATTTAACCTGAGCTACTTCAGAATAAGATCTTTTATTTACCAGTTGTGGAGACTTATTTCCTTTTTTTGTCTAGTTAAAAGGCACTGGAAAAAATGAGGCCAGTCCTCACTGTTCAAGGGAGCTCTTGTCTCCCTCCACTGTTTGTAAGACTGAGGATGGTTGTAGGTTTTCTCATTGCTGTCCCTTAGGATGCACTTGTACAGCATATTTTACCTAGATGGCTTCAACAAACTCTTGAACCCTCTCAGCAGTCATTAGCTCATTCTGCTCTTTTGCTTATTACCTTGTCCTTTTCCACCCTCATTACCTGAGACCACGTTCATCTGAGATGGCTTGATTTGTCTGGTGTGAAACAACTGAGATTTGTCTGGAACACTCTTTCTCTGTTTCACTCATATGCTCTCTAGGACCTTCCTTTCATGATGCTTTGTTGAGGGCATTCTTTTGGTCTGTAAATTTCATCAAAAATCATTCAAACTCTGTTTTGGCTCCATAGTAGATTTCTCATGCATATCATTATATCATAATATTAAAACATATCATCCAAACTTTTCCAAAAAAAAAAAAAAGCTCTTAAAAATCATCCCAGTAGCATTAGGATTGGAACCCAGAAGGCAGGCCTCAGGAGGAACCACGTGGCTTGGATGGGATTGGTGGCCCTAACGGATTTCAGATGTAGTGAAATCTGGATCCGAATCCTGTGTTCTCCCCTCCTCCAGCACTCTCTCCACCCTTTCTCCCTTTTTCCCTTAAATGATTTATTAACTTAAAAATGTTTACATTATATAAGAGTAATTAGAATAAATGTGACATCCCCCTACAAATGTCCTCCACATTTCCACTCCTCTCTTTAGTTGTAGCCACAAACATTTTTGATGCCTCTTATTAAATATTTTTCTATTTATCTCATATATATATATATACATATATAGATAGATATAGAGAGATGGATGTAAACTCATAGTGTTTCCTTTTTGCATTAAAGTGGGTTGTGATATCTGTATAATTCTGTGACTTGTTTTTTTCATTTAATAAGTCCTGGATATATTTTTGGGTGAGTAGGTCTGGATTTACTTATTCTTTTGAATCTATCCATTATATGGGTGTACCATAATATATCTAACTATTATCCTAATAATGGATATTATTATTATTAATTATTAAAATGGATCTTCAGTCTTTCAATTTTCTTTATAAAAATAGTGCTACAATAATGTCCTTTAAGCACACATGCAAGTATTTCCTTATAACTGTGCTGGTTCAGGTTTATATACTTCATCATATTGGCTTAGCCGTGGTTTCTGTTGGATGCTGCTGGGTGACCTTCCAGTTAGCTTGGTGTTGACTGTATTCTTATAGGCCCCAGAGGGAAGCCTTGATCGATGCCAAACGGAAGATATTACGGAGCTGGTGGATAAATTATTTTCCTTCCTTCCCCTGATGGGCTGTTGCCAGATGTAGTGTTTAAATGAACCCTCTCAGGGGATATGCTGTGTGACTGAACGACCAGGTGTGCTTTCTGCTAAGGCCGTGCAGTGGCCAGATTCGTAATTCACCATTTTGTATTTGCTTTCCCTCCTTCTTCATCTCATTTTCTTTTTTCTCTATTGTAGCTTCCTTGGGATTGTATCCCTAATGAAACATTAAAAGTATATTTTGCCTCAGACTTTGTTTTCTAGAAAATTTGGGCTTAGAAAAAGGTATATTCTGAAAAAAAATAATTATTAGGTCAAAGGTTATGTGGGCTTGTGCTCATTTCATTATACCATCCTACTTTTTAATCAGACATATAGTTATAAATATACGGTATTTTTGTTCTCATTACTTACTAATTGCTAATATTTACGTCATAAGAAGAGCTATGTTGTTCTATATGAATTTATACTATATATTGTAAAGTAATGTAATGTTCCTTTCTGAGCATTCAGTGGTGGTAAAGAACCTCTCTGAGTGTATTCAGTATATTCAGGTATAACGTTACATGAAGTCCTTTAAGTGATGAGTTCCAGTGCTTTAATTTTGTAGCTAACTAAGACAAAGCCTGAATTAGTTCTTTATTTTTCTCTGAATTACACTATAAAACAGTTACTGCTCTCCACAGAAGCCATCTTTCTGAAGATATGAAGTAGCTCAAAAGAGCATCATTAGGACACCCTATATTACAATTTTTTTTATGTTGGCAAGGTAGTTGGTAGCATAAACTTTCATAACTTCATGATGCAGAGAGAACTTGATTAGCCTTTTGTCCAAGTTTTAACACACTGTGCAGAGGGTAGAAGGAACTAAAGGACATTTTCATCTTATTCAGTGTTCCAGGGTGAAGTGGGAGTCGGCAAGGGGAGAAATGGTTAGACTCTGAGATAAATAAAATCTGTCAAAACCTGGGCAACCAAAGCTAATCTCTGGCTTGTCAGATCTCCATCGCGTTCTTAGTGCCATTACCAGCAGTCATAATCCTAACCCACATTTGTAGCTTCTGGTCTAGCAGGGTCTAGCAGTCCCTCTATGAATATTTTTTCAAATGTGTATATATTATTCAGAACACTTCGTTTTCTGTGAGAATGTTGGGAAGAGCAGATAACCTTAACTTATGGATCTGGATCTAGATAGAGTGTGATGTACTGGGTCAGGCATACACTCATACACTCATCCCCTCCTGTTTGCCATTCATATGGAGATAGATTCATACAGAGAATTTTTATTGCACTGCTAATGCAGGCCCATTTTATGTTTTTTCATCCATTACTCTGTGGTTGTTTTTCTGAGTTGGCCTCACTTTCAGAACCCTGAAACGTAGCTGGACAGGAAGGAAGGAAGAAGGAAGAGCCTGGATTCTCGGGAAAGTCTCCAAAGGAGATTTATTTAGATCAGGAGAGTAGGTATTAAATTAGGTGGCTATATGGGAATTATGTTGGCTTTGCATATTTGCTTAATCCGGAAAATGGGTGTGGTGCTTTAGTGAACTCCTGAAAAGCGTACACGCAGTCAACCGTGAGTGCGGGGTCTCAACACAGATGTAGGAGGAAGGGGAATTTTTAATGGAGTCGAAATATGTCAGCAATGCTTATAGCTGCCGGCAAGCCACATACACCTGTGTTGGCTTAGAAGGAGGTCTGCATGGATTTGTAAAACGGAAACCTCATTTGAATTCTAACTAGATTAAAGACATTGATGAGCCCAGCCCAGTCTATCCTGTAATTGGGAAAACTGGGGCTCTCTTCAGTAGTTATCTACCGAAGAACACCTCTTTGCAGTGCTTTATTGATGAAAAAGCAGCATTTATCTAACTGCTGCCATCCTGGAAACCATGTCTTGAATTCAGAGAGTCGCCACTCCTCAAATTGCAGCTTCCTGCTGGTGACTTAGCAAGCCAGGTCAGAGAGCAAAAAAGAGAAAACTAAAAGTGCAAACTGCACCCTTTCCACGATTCAGCCTTTTTTCTGACCACTTCTTGTTTCAGAAATAAAGACTTTATAGTAAAATCTTCAGAAAATGTCTTCATTTTTCTCAAAATAATTCATACACATGGTTACAGAAAATAGAATGAAAGGTCTTATAATGGTGAAAATAACAATGGTGTCCGTGATTTATTCTGGAATAATTACATATGATGCATAACTTGAATGTATGTATTTTCAGCATCCAGGTTTAGGAAATGTGGTAAATTAAAGATGACTGCTAATTGTTTGACACTTATGTAGTGGTCTGTGTCTGTATGTCTTTCCTTTAAATCTGGGTGGACTCTTTTACTACTGTGAACAATTGAATCTTGTAGAAATGATTCTGTGCCACTTGTAGGGCCCAGGTCTTAAGAGACTATCAACTTCTATTATACTTCCTGTCTTTTAGAATACTTACTCTTGGAACCCAGTACCCATGCTGTGAAAAAACTCAATTACCCCAGTGCAGAAGTCCACGTAGAAAAGAACTAAGACCCTCAACTGGCGGTCTGAGCTTCCAGGCAACAGCCAGCACTAACTTGCAGTCGTGTGAGTGAGCCATCTCTGAAGTGGAGGCTTCACCTCCACGTGAACTGCCCCAGCTAATGCCATGTGAAGGAAAAGCGTTGCCCAGCCAAACCTTGGCCAAATTCCTGATCCACAGAATTGTGAGATATAATAAAAGAGTGGCTGATTAAAGCCACTGCATTTGGGGGTAATTTGTTTTGCAGCAAAAGATAGCCAGAACAGAAATTTTGGCATAGGGAAAGAATAGAGATCTTGATTAAGAGATCTGGTTTCTAATTTGGCTCCAACATTTAATAGCTACGTGACTTTGGGGACAGCTATTAGCCCTTCTCAGCCTTAGTTTCCTTATCTGTAAAATTGCAATAATAGGACTTCCCTGGTGGTGCAGTGGTTGAGAGTCCGCCTGCCGATGCAGGGGACGCGGGTTCGTGCCCCGGTCCGGGAAGATCCCACATGCTGCAGAGCGGCTGGGCCCATGAGCCATGGCCGCTGAGCCTGCGTGTCCGGAGCCTGTGCTCCGCAATGGGAGAGGCCACAACAGTGAGAGGCCCACGTACCGCAAAAAAAAAAAAAAAAAAAAAAAGTTTATATATCTTTCATCAAGTAATTCCATTTTATGACTCTATTCTAAGGAAATATTCCTAAATACTGGCCATAATATATCTATTCATGAAATAAAATGCTTGTATAGTACTCTGATCTCTGCACAGTACTTAAAGAATCTAAGTCTTTTGAAGTTCATCACTGTGTTATATAGACACATCAACCGACTGCAACATCAGCAGTGATTGAAACTCTCCTCAAGGTAACACCATCCCCAAAATATTAATTTAGAAAACATCAGCAACTATTACGATAAATACATGTAGTATGATTCAGTATGGAAGTGGAACTTTTAAGAAGTGCCTTTCATTCAGCAAATATTTATATTGAAGACCAACAAAATGGTAGACTCTGGGTAAGGTCCTAGGAGAACAGAGATGAAACCACAGCCTGTACTCTTTCCTAGAGAGTCTCGTGAGGGTTCATCTTGGCCGGAGTCAGCCCTGCTTCTCACACATTCCATAAATGTCTTTACCTCGATGCCTTCATTGTCACAGTCTTTCTGCTCACAACACTCTCCCCTTGTTACCAGGCAAAGCATTTTGCATGACTCGATTTGAGCTCCGCCTCCTCCAAGCAGTCTTCCCTGGATCTGTTCTACACACTTTCTAGCTCCACTGTATCTCCATGGTGCTAGCTTCTTGCAGCATTCACGGTCTACTCATCTCTGGCTGTTCTGTGTAGTTAGTTTTCTTTTTTAAGTGGCTAGGTACTATTTTCACAACTAGGTTAACAATTCTTTATTAATCTCAAACATAACATTTCTTATGTATGCCTAATATATAGAATATGAGATACCTGGGTATCTTGTTAAAATACATATTCTGATTCAGTAGGTTTGGCGTGAAATCCTGGATTCTTCATAGATTCCAAGAGGTACAGAGAAAAAAAAATCATTCCAAGTGAAAATGTGCCAGATGGGTTACAACATGTTGCTTCTAGTTGCTCACAATATAAAGCTGCCTAGAAGACAATGCTTCATAGATGCCAGGCTCTCAGGTGATGTCCTTGCTGCTTGGACCTCAGACCACACTTTGAGTAACAATAGCAAGGTTGTTGAGGACAGGTACCACCGTATTCCTCTGTTTCTCCAGCACCTTGGACAGTGCCTTGGACCCAGCAAAGGTGTTCAATAAATGTTTACGATGGTGAGAAACAAAGAAAGAATACAGACCCTGGGACAATACTGACCTAGGTTGCAGTATCACTTCCACCACTTAATGCTCTGAACAATCATGGGCATTTAGTTATTTATAAAACAACCTTGCAGGGTTTCTGTGATGTCAGAATTGAATTAGGTATTTTAAAGCACTTGGCATAGTAGTAGTATAGAGCAAGAGACTGACAAATAAATGATATTTCCTCTTAATGATGATGAAGGACAATTTTACTTTTCTTCAGTGGTATTGTTCCTGTTTTTTTTTTTTTTTTAGAAGACGTTGGGGGTAGGAGTTTATTAATGAATTTATTTATTTTTGCTGTGTTGGGTCTTCGTTTCTGTGCGAGGGCTTTCTCTAGTTGTGGCAAGCGGGGTCCACTCTTCATCGCGGTGCGTGGGCCTCTCACTGTCGCGGCTTCTCTTGTTACGGAGCACAGGCTCCAGATGCGCAGGCTCAGTAGTTGTGGCTCACGGGCCTAGTTGCTCCGCGGCATGTGGGATCCTCCCAGACCAGGGCTCGAACCCGTGTCCCCTGCATTGGCAGGCAGATTCTCAACCACTGCGCCACCAGGGAAGCCCTGTTCTTGGTTTTTTACAGAAGGAAATAAAGGGAAAGAAGGTACAGATAAAAATTTTGGCTTGATTTTTAAAGATTATTGCATTTCTATTTTATTAGTTTTAACACATGTTCCAAGAGGTACAGAGAAAAAAAATCATGACAAGTGAAAATGTGCCAGGTGGGTTACCATATGTTGCTTCTAGTTGCTCACAATATAAAGTTGCCTAGAAGACAGTCAAAGCTAATCAGTAGTACCAAAGGAGAAAACAACGTTACTGTCATCTTCCTACTACCCTGGTTCATACCCAGCCTGTTTGGCAGAGATAGTGTCTAGGTATTCTCCAGGTGAAGCCTTGGCAAACGCCCTCAGTAGGATGGCTCAGAGGGTGGATGTGAAGAGGGTTGGCATGAAGCGTTCGGTGCTCACCTAATTGTATCGGAAAAGGAATTGCATGTGGAAGAAAGCCCCATGCTGTACTGCCTGAATCAGCTCCCCTCATCCCGTGGCAGAAAAAGTAGTTAAAATATCCCCCAGATTCAGACAGTTTGTATTTCACTTGAGACAGTAAGTAGTCTTTCTTGCATGAATTGTATTTCAGGGCAGGAAAATAATTAGTGAGGGGAAGGTTTTTTGTTGTTGTTTGTTTTTTTTTTAATCATAGCTTAAAAATGAGAAGAAGTGATAGAAATAGAAAACCACATTTACAACCTTAATGGATCTAGATGATGGTCATCAGTAGTTGCTAAAACCGTTAGATAAGAAACATTATATGTGAAACTTAATAATAGATGGGTCAGGCTGACACGACCTGAATCCACTAATTAATCTTTCCATCACTAAAGGAGGGGCAAACAGGACCTATTTTTCTTTTGATGCAAGGTAATGGGAAGTGTACGGCAATGTTATAAAGTATTGTTGACAAAAGAAATAACCTATAACGGATCAGGCCTCTAGATCTAACTCCCAGTTTACAGAAAAATACAGGGGATGGAGGTCATTTAATCAGCCAAATCCAGTTATTCTGTAAGACAAATAATTTAGTTCTTTCAAATAATAAATAGCACAAAAAGGAAAATTGTTGTATATTAAGAGAGACTTATAATATACATAATCTGAATGCAATGTGTGGACCTTGTTTGGATTCTTATTCAGACAAATCAACTTTAAAAGTATTTTTAAATATTCAGGGAACATTGAACTTGAAGTAGATATTAAAATATTATAAGGAATTATTGTTAATCATATGATAATGCTATTGCAGTCATGTTTTAAAAAGTTCTTACCTGTTGAAATGCCTACTGCAGTATCTCTTGATAAAAGAAGTCCATCTTTACCAGAAGGAGGAAACAGTGACATTCAAATTTAGAGAAGTAAAATATTTCACTGGTTAAATTAGCAAAAAATTCAAAGTATTTATGTTGTCAAGTGTAGCAAACGTGAGAGTACATAAAAACTCTTATGCATTTAGTAGAAGTTTAAAGAGTAGAACATTTTGTGCCGCGTCTGGGCAATATTTACCAAAGTTCATGTTGCATGTCCTCTATTTTACGAATTTGGGGAATTTCCGAATTCCTCTTGTAGCTCTGTGAATCAGGAGAGCTGGATGGAAACTCTACCTCCTGCTATGGATCTGGCTGGGCTTGGTTCCTCATTTAGATTCAGGCTCAGGTCCGTCCCATGTTTTTAATTTTTGTTATCAATAAACAATTTTTTATTTTTTAGAAATAGTACTGAGAGTTCCCATATAGCACTGTCCTCACGGTTCCTCCTATTTTTAATAACATATTAGTAGAGTATATTTGTTATAATTAATGAACCGATACTGACACACTGTTATTAGCTGAAGTCTATAATTTATTCAGATTTCCTTAGTTTTTACCTAGTGTCCGTTCTCTGTTCCAGGATCCTGCCTGGGGTACTATATTATATTTAGTTGTCATGTCTCTTTAGGCTCCTCTTGGCTGTGACAGTTACTTAGACCTTGTTTTCAATGACCTTGACAGTTTTGAGGAGTGTTGATCAGGTATAATATAGGGTGCCTTTGTACTGAAATTTTTCTGGTGTGTTTCTTATGGTTAGCTTGAGGTTATGGCTTTTGGGGAAGAAGTTCAGAGGAATAAAGTACCACTTTCATTGTTGCTTAAATTGTTTCAGCTTTGGCTGTTGTGCCCTGTTAATGTACTCCCATCAGTGTGTGTGTGTGTGTGTGTGTGTGTGTGTGTGTGGTTTTCTTTGATCACTTTCTTACTTTCTGGGCTGCAAGATGCTCCAGGAGTCATCTTGTATATTCCCTGCCCTAGTCCTAGGACCAGCCATTTCTCCAATAAGCCCTGGTTCCTTATTGGAAAATGATTTTAGAAACCAAGATTTGGGTGGTAAGTGTTGCTCATTTCTACTGTGGTGTTATTTCTTCTAGGCCTTCTTAGCTGACAGAGCAAAAAATATATGTGTGCATACTAACCTATATTTATCCATATATCTGTAAATATTTCTTTATGTAATAAACTATACCTGTATTAAGTTAAACGTGAGTTCTTACTGAGGTCTCCAACTCGAATCCATTACCCCATGGATCATTCTAGCTAGTTACCCTTGCTGGTCTGTAACCTCCCATTCCAACAGTAAGAAACAGTAAGAAACCAGGGTCTCATCATCCACCATCTATTTACTTAGTTTTTCATTTTTGGTAGACATGTATAGCAGTGTTAGAATTGTTAATCCCTATCTCACGGGAAAGAGTTTTATCAACTTATAAAACTCTATAGTGCCTATATACAGTTCCTGTTGCCATTCTTACAGATTCTACTCATTTCCAAAGTCACTTAGGTCAGTACACTTCCCCTAACCCTCTTCACTGAAGTTGTTTCATATTCTTTCTCTTTCTTTCTTTCTTTCTTTCTTTCTTTCTTTCTTTCTTTCTTTCTTTCTTTCTTTCTTTCTTTCTTTCTTTCTTTCTTTTCTTTCTCTCTTTCTCTCTTTCTCTCTTTCTTTCTTTTCTATTTTTGTGGTACACGGGCCTCTCACTGCTGTGACCTCTCCCGTTGCAGAGCACAGGCTCCGGACGTGCAGGCTCAGTGGCCATGGCTCACGGGTCCAGCTGCTCCGTGGCATGTGGGGCCCTCCCGGACCGGGGCACGAACCCGTGTCCCCTGCATCGGCAGGTGGACTCTCAACCACTGCGCCACCAGGGAAGCCCTCATATATTTTTAATACAATTAGATTCCCTTACCATAGTCTGCATTGTTCTTGGCATCTCCTGAAGTCCTATATGATTTTTAAGAATTTGCATATATTAAGGTTCATTCTTTGTGCTGTAAAGTTCTTTGGGTTTTGATAAATGCATAATGTAATGTACCACCATTACAGTACTATACAAAATAATTTTACCACAGGTAAAATACCCTGTGCTTCACCTATTCATCCCTGCTTTCCTCTCTGTAGCATCAATTGAACTTTTTACTCTCTCTCTAGTTTTGCCCTTTCCAGAATGTCATATGATTGGAACGCTATAGTATATAACCTTTTTTGGACTGGCTTCCTTTACTTAGCAATATGCATTTAAGTTTCCTCTATGTCTTTGTAGCCTGAAATGTTGTTTCTTTATATCACTGAATAGTATTTCATTGTATGATATGCTACAGTTTATTTATACATTCACCTATTAAAGAACATCTTGGTTATTTCCAGTTTTTTGGTGAAAGAATAAAACCACTATAAAATTTTGTATTCAGGGTTTTGTGTAGACATGTATTCAGCTCATCTGAATAAACAACTAGGAGCACAATTGCTGGATTGTATGGTAAAGCTGGGTTTATAAGAAACTGCCAAACTTCCATCCAAAGTGGCTTTAGCATTTTGTATATCTACCTGCAATTAATTATATTCCTAATGCTCTGTATCCTTGCCAACATTTGGTATTGTTTGTTTTTTGAATCATAGCTATTTTAATAGGTGTATAGAGGTATCAGTTGTTATTTTAATTTTCAGTTTCCTAATGACGAATGATATTAAAAATTTTTTTTGGTGTTTATTTGCCATCTGTGTATCTTTCTGAGGTATTTGTTCAGATCTTTTGCTCCTTTTAAAATTGGTTTATTTTCTTATTATTGAGTGTTAAGAGTTCTTTGTATATTCTGAATACAAGCCCTTTATCAGATAAGTGTTTTGAATTTTTTGTCATCCAGTCTGTGACTTACCTTTTCAGTCTCTAAGCACCCATTTTATTTTTACTTCTGGGGCTACAGAATAGGGATGATTAGCTGTTATTCTTCTAATAGCAGTGGCAGAGCCTAGAGGAAAGACACTCAACCTCACTATCTTATTAGAACACCCTAATTAGGTCAAGTTTGGTAACATTGCATTGAGCAAAGAAAGTCACGTGGTCAAATCCTGCATTAATGAAATAAGGTAGAATATATGGATGGGGGATGGGGAAGAATGAATAATCTTAATAATAAAATCAGTCCCATCATCCATGAAACTACAGTGGCTTTCTCTTACTTTATTCTGTGTCTTATTTAATGTTGAACATTTCTTCAATCTTTCTGAAAGATCCTAATGTGAGAAAGCAACCAATTCTGTATTTCTTTCTTTTGCATAATTTTAATTCCCAGACATTGTTCACGTTGATCAATGTTACATAAATAAGAGCTCACCTAACACATATCTCTTTGAGTGCAATTCAGTGAAAATAGCTGGTTTCTCTCCATTACCTTGTCAAAGTCTACATGTAGTTCTGTTCTATAATAACTTTCACAGTTGTCTAACAATTTTATAATGGATTGGTTGCTTATTACCAGTTTTTTTTAAAAGTCATGGCTTCTCCAGGCATTCTGTATATCAAAATTATTTCATAAAGTGTCTTAGTTCTTCTATATTTGAAAATGATATCTGCTTTTTTCTACTTGAGAAACAACTTAGTTGGATGTATCTTTTTGGGTCATATTGTCTTGCCCTGATAATTGTAGCAGTTGCTTCACCATTGTTATTATTGTTGTGGTTATTGTTTATATTATTATTATTTTATTTTTTATTTTTTTTAATTTTTTTTTATTAGTTTCTGCTTTATAACAAAGTGAATCAGTCATACATATACATCCGTTCCCACATCCCTTCCCTCATGGATCTCCCTCCCTCCCACTCTCCCCATCCCACCCCTCCAGGCGGTCACAAAGCACCGAGCTGTTTATATTATTTTTATGTTGTACTTTAAAAATTAAAATGTCGCAGAAAATCAAAGTTTTTGACTATTTTCCCAATCTCAGTACATTATTCGAAGGCAATAATGCTATCAGCTTTGTGTGTTATCATTCAAGACCACTTTATATGTCTTTAGTTACAGATATATATATATATATATTCCATTTCGTTTAGCCCTGAACATCACTATGGAAAACTCAGAAAAATTTAACTTCTGAGCAGAACTGATTTTTTGCCTAGATTCACCCCGACCCCATCCCTCCCTTAGAAATCCTTATTTAATCTTTGAAGTTTGGTAATGTCTTTAAAAGTATATATCTCACTGTTATTTATTCTATGTCATTTTCCTGGAACATCTTATGCACACATGTGCACACACACAGTGGAGGAAAATTGTTCCAAGACATGGAAGAAGAAAACATTTCTGAAAGAAAATATAAATTCAAATTCATTTCTAGTTTGGAAAAAATGTCTCTTTTACTGTATTTTTTTTTCTTTTTGGTATACTGTATTTACTTATTATTGGAGTATAATTGCTTTACAATGTTGTGTTAGTTTCTGATTACAATGAAGTAAATCAGCTATATGTATACCTATATCCCCTCCCTCTTGGACCTCTTTTACTGTACTTTTTACTGTACCTCTTTTACTGTATCTTTGAATGTTTTTTCTTCCTCTGTTCTGATTTTACTTCAAGAAGACCTATTATATGTAGATTGGATCTCCTTGTGTTCTGCATATATCACTCTCCCCCTAATTATTATAAATTATTTTTCCAATTTTATTTTTCTCACTTCAGATGTCTAAAGCCTGTCCCTGATATCCCTGGATGTTTTTAGCAGAGTCCGATCTACTTCTTACTGTTTATAACTTGTTTTCATTTCCCTGATAGTTTTATTATATTTTCCATTTCTGAGATGTCAGTTTAGTATTAATTTTATATTTCTTTTTATATTTTAATTTCTTTTTATATTATTATAATTCACATATATTTCTTTTTTAATTTGTTTATCTTTTATATACAGTCTGATTTCAAAGAAGTTACGCTTTCTAAAATTTATTTATTTTAAAAAGTGCTTACTTTTAAAAAATATTAATTAATTAATTAATTTTTGCTGTGTTGCGTCTTCGTTTCTGTGCGAGGGCTTTCTCTAGTTGTGGCAAGTGGGGGCCACTCTTCATCGTGGTGCATGGGCCTATGACTATCTTGTTGTGGAGCACAGGCTCCAGATACACAGGCTCAGTAGTTGTGGCTCACAGGCCTGGTTGCTCCGCGGCATGTGGGATCCTCCCAGACGAGGGCTCGAACCCGTGTCCCCTGCATTAGCAGGCAGATTCTCAACCACTGCGCCACCAGGGAAGCCCTCTAAAATGTATTTGATACCATAGTTTTTTAAGTGTTCTCCTTCCTTCCTCCTGGTATAATCCTGAAGAGTAGTCTTTATCTGCTTGTTGTTTGTTGTACTATATTCCTTCTTTTTATGTTTTTGTCTATACTGGATCCTAATTGATTGTAAATTATATTTGTGTAGGCTTTTGGGACTAGCTGTCTTCTACACTATATATGACAAGGGGCTAGGGGAGTGAATCAGCAGAGAGGGCAGGTTAAATTCACGTATAGTTTTTCCAAATACCGTCTCATCGACTCTGTTACTTATTTTGCCGCAAGTATATCTGCTCTTCACTCTCAGAGTGTCGCTGGCACCCCTCTGAGGAAGGAGGCAATCTCTGTGCCAAGCAGCTTAGTCCTGTATGCCACAAGTCTCTCTCTCCTTATTGTCTTAAGTGTTTAATTTTCTCCAGCTGACTGTTAGAGGCAGCTGCAAAGCAGAAAACCTAGCCAGTCACACCAGAAGGTGACTTTGAGAAGATAGCGTGCAGACTGGTTTCCTCATTGTCCCCTACTCCCAACCCGCAGAGGAGCGAGAATTCAGTGTTGTATCAATAGCCTCTCAAACCCTTGAGCTTGCTGTCCTAAACTTTGGGGTCTTTAAGACCTTGCTACATAATACAGAAAACTTTCTGTCATGTTAGAATATGAAGGTACATGTTATGTCTCTGTGTATTTCATTCATTTGATAAAAATAACATATTATGGGTTGTGAATATTTTATAACTTCAGTGAAGATGGGATTCAGTCCCCACTCCCCCTTCTCTCTCTCATTGTGTTGTTTTTGCTTAATGGTGGACATATCTTTATTTCACTATTTTTAACCAGATGTCTCCCTGTTTAAGTTTTATTAAACATGTGGTTTTCTAACTTTTAGGAGTTAAAAAAAATTCTACATAAGAAAGTTGGAAAAAATGTTAAACCACAGAAATAAGTAAATAAATAAATAAAGTAACCCATTACCCACTACCTAGAAATATAGTAGTGCTTATCAGATAACTTAATATTTTAGAGGCCCCATAAGCTATAAAAAAGCCCTGTAGATGGGAAGAATGTTTAATTTGGTTTAACCAAATATCTCAGTGTTCACCTGATACAACAAAAACACAAAATACAGTTTTGAAAGTGATTAGTTCATTAATAAATCAAGAAATATTGGTCTAAGTCTATTAGTGATGTGAAAATTGCTAACAACAACAGAAAAACCAAGCAGCTAACAAAGATAAAAGTGGTTGTCTCAGGTATAAGGATAGGAGGAATGGGGAGAGGTCAGGCAGGAGATTTGTTTTTTATCCTAAGCTTTTCTGTATTATTTGATTTTTGTGACCATGTAAGTGAATTACTTGGATGAGATAAAAATCATTCATTAAAAATAAAGATTCAAAATAAATTAGATGTTAGTGAAAATAGGTATTTTTTTACATTTTGCTAAATGCTTCTCTTATCACAGACTTTAGTTTTAAATATTAAATTAAGGTATATAGTAGAGATTAAATATGGAATAATGCTCAGATCTCTATTTTGATTATGCATTTTTTTAAAGATTTTTTTGTTTGTTTGTTTTGTTTTGTTTTGTTTTTGCGGCACACGGGCCTCTCACCGTTGTGGCCTCTCCCATTGCGGAGCACAGGCTCTGGATGCGCAGGCTCAGCGGCCATGGCTCACGGGCCCAGCCATTCCGCGGCATGTGGGATCTTCCTGGACCAGGGCACAAACCCGCGTCCCCTGCGTAGGCAGGCGGACTCTCAACCACTGTGCCACCAGGGAAGCCCTAAAGATTTTTTTTTGATGTGGACCATTTGTAAAGTCTTTATTGAATTTGTTACCATATTGCATCTGTTTTATGTTTTGGTTTTTTGGCCGCAAGGCATGTGGGATCTTAGCTCCCCGACCAGGGATCAGGCCTGCAGCCCCTGCATTGGAAGGTGAAGTCTTAACCACTGGACCATCAGGGAAATCCCGGTTATGCATTTTAACTTCTGAATTTCTTGGCACCTGTTGGTACACTGTCCCTTATTTCCCTAATTCTTTCTGATTCCCTATGTTCTAGATCACATGCCTTAGATCTTATGTCTTTGGTTATAGCAGCTTAATCACATACGTTTATTATTAAGGTCATATACATTTCATTTCTGTTTCTCATAGAGTCTGTTTGGGGAGCATGAAAAGCATCCTTTATACCTGGCCTGTGTCCCTGTCTCTGGATTTCTAACAGTAGGTTTTTCTGGGTCTTCGACTACTTCTCCCAACAGCCCATAGTCAAGCCCTTCCCTTGCCATATTCTTTGTCACCCAGGTGGAGGACTCCTGATTTTTTTTTTTTTTTTGCCACATTGAGCAGCATGCTGGATCTTAGTTCTCTGACCAGGGATCGAACCTGCGCCCCCTGCAGTGCAAGTGCGTAGTCTTAACCACTGAACCGCCAGAGGAGTCCTGAGGACTCCTGACTGTGTAAAGAAAATAAAGCAGAGACAAATGATACACTTTCCAGGTCCAAGTTTTGAGCCTCCTGGGACCAAATTTTCTCTATCTACACATACAGGATGTCAAATTGGGTAATTAGTGAGGCCCATGAGGAATGCAAAATGCTCAGAGTCTATGAAAAGGTGGAAACAATGTCATTGATGTCATCCGCTCTGAATTACCCAAACTGTGATGTCAGATTATTTAAGGCCTCCCCTTCCACCTCTCATTGACTGATACGTGTGGGGAGTCACATGGATTTACTCCTACGGAATGCTTGAGATGAGAGGGAAAAGTGGACATGGGTGTTGTTATATATATTTTTTTTGCGGTACGCAGGCCTCTCACTGCCGTGGCCTCTCCCGTTGCGGAGCACAGGCTCCGGACGCGCAGGCTCAGCGGCCATGGCTCACGGGCCCAACCGCTCCGCGGCATGTGGGATCCTCCCAGACCGGGACACGAACCCCCATCCCCCGCATCGGCAGGCGGACTCCCAACCACTGCGCCACCAGGGAAGCCCTTTTTTTTTTTTTTTTTTTTCGGCGGTACGCGGGCCTCTCACTGTTGTGGCCTCTCCCCTTGCGGAGCACAGGCTCCGGATGCGCAGGCTCAGCGGCCATGGCTCACGGGCCCAGCCGCCCTACGGCATGTGGGATCTTCCCGGACGGGGGCACGAACCCGCGTCCCCTGCATCGGCAGGCGGACTCTCAACCACTGCACCACCAGGGAAGCCCTACATGGGTGTTATTGAAGAGGAAAAATGCAGAAGTAAGGTAGTGTGGCTACTATCGATTTCAGAAATCTAAAGATGTGGGAGTACGTGGATATTGCTGGAGTCTGAGAAATAAATGAGAGGTTTATCCCACAGGGCCAATTGCTTTAAACATCCGGAGAGACTCCAAGATTCCTCGGGGGTGGGGGCGTGGAATAACAAAGCCACTTGCCTGAGCCCCCCTTCATTTCAGGAATATCATAATTAGAGCAAGGCGTGAATAATAAGGAGCTCTGCAAGGTCATATCCATCATCAAAGCAGGAGAAATGTAATCTCCCAGCCCCTGCAAAAACCTGTAGCAGTAGGCTGAGGCATCACAGGATAGGTTTGGATGACTCTTTTACTCCTTTGATCGGTACACTCAGTTCAAAGGGTTCCAAAAGCAAAATAAAACAAAACAGTAAAGAAAACTCTTGGCATTTGTGTTACATTTGCTTTGCACTCTTCACTATCCTGTCTGATCTTCTTACATACCAGCTGAGGTGGGCACAGAAAGGATGATTACCCCCATTTAGTAGATGGGGGTAACTGAGGCACAGATGGCTTGCCTGGCTTGCCTAAAGCCAGGCGGCAGTCTTTCACAGGGGTAGGATTAGAGCCCGAGTTTCCTGATACTTTGGCATTTTCTCCTGCCTGCTTACATTGCAGCTTTGCCAATTCATTCACACAGGTGGCTCAAAGGAGGAGGTATATATCAAGTACCTGGAGTAGACCTCAGTGGAGAATAGGTGCTGTGTAAATGGTGGCTCCTCCTTTAGTTTGAGCCACTCCTTTCCAGGCACCACCCCCTGGAATGCAGGCCCTTATAGGATGTGATTTTTCTTAATGATCCCTGTGGCGAGACAGAATTTTTTAGAATGGACTTACTACGTACTCTGTTTGGGAAAATGAAGGCGATGGAGTCGGCAAAATTTTGCAGCTGAAGCTAGCAAAACTACCCCATTCTTATTTTTCCAGCCTTTTGCTCTTATGTTTGCTGTCTTCCTACTTCACTAATGTTCTCCTCAAATATATTCAAACAAGTTATGACTATTAGCATTAACATTAGCAAAATGTAAGTTTTGTCTTCCTAAGTAAATGAGAGAACTCCAGCCAGCATTTGCATTACTTGAACCTTGTTGTTTATTATTTTACAGTCACCTTCCAGTCATGCATTCTCTCCATGTATGCCAGAGATTTGTTTTATTTTCATTTTTTCCCTCAGTTATTTTATGTTGGCTTTGAGGCTCCAGAGCTGTAAGACTATTGCATGATCAGTTTTGTTCCTCTGTTACAATGGATTTTTCATGAAATTAATTATGCTGTTTCCTTCTCAGTAATGTCCTCTGATGAATATTTTATTTTGCTCAATTGCTGTGTGGTCGGCCTTGCTTGATATTTTGTGGGACCTTTTCAAATAAGAAGATGCTCCTGAGACTTTTCAGAGCCTCTGCTGCAGCAGAGCAGAGCTCCGTGCCTTAACAGGAAATCCAGAGATCAGCCAAAGGAGCTCTTCCCTCTAAGAGCACAGAAAATGCCTAATAGCGGGGCCCACAGGGTGAGAACAAGATTCACCTGACCTCCCAACGTCCGCATGTTAGAAATCATCATGGCATCAGCAGAGAGAAGGGAAATAAATGCATCCCATCATGGAGTGTGTTACTAGACCAATCCAGTTCCATGACCTTGACTACTCAGAACTGCAAGGGCTTCCTATTTATTTTGCTATGAGCACAGAGTTGGCTCTAGAATATTCACTATAAAACCTCCTTAAGGGGGCTTCCCTGGTGGTGCAGTGGTTAAGAAGCCACCTGCCAATGCAGGGGACACGGGTTCGAGCCCTGGTCCGGGAAGATCCCACATGCCATGGAACAACTTGGCCCGTGAGCCACAACTACTGAGCCTGCGCGTCTGGAGCCCGTGCTCTGCAACAAGAGAGGCCACGATAGTGGGAGGCCCGTGCACCGCGATGAAGAGTGGCCCCCGCTCGCCGCAACTAGAGGAATCCCTCGGGCAGAAACGAAGGCCCAGCACAGCCCAAAAAAAAGAAAAAAGAGAAAACAACCCTCCTTTGGCAACTCCAAGGGCTGTGTAGTTGAGTGTTTTTCTGAGGTGGGCATAAGTTCAGCAACAAGAAAGACCCTATCGGAAGAGCGACTGGAGCAGGTGCCATGCAGAAGAAAGGAAAAAACATAAATGGAGCAGCTGCTCATTGCCAGACACTGCGTGGTGTTTTAAAAGTATCTCATTTAGGGCTTCCCTGGTGGCGCAGTGGTTGAGAATCTGCCTGCCGATGCAGGGGACACGGGTTCGTGGCCCGGTCTGGGAAGATCCCACATGCCGTGGAGCGGATGGGCCCGTGAGCCATGGCCGCTGAGCCTGCGCGTCCGGAGCCTGTGCTCCGCAATGGGAGAGGCCACAGCAGTGAGAGGCCCGCGTACCGCGGGAAAAAAAAAAAAGTATCTCATTTAATTGTCAAAATTACCTCGCTATCAGGTTATGAACCCCGTTATAAATATGCGACCTCTGGTGCTCAGAGAGGTTAAGTAACTTGTCTAAGGAGCCCAGTGGCTGTCATTTAAATATTTGCTGATTCAATAATGAATGAATGAATGTTATGCCACCAGTGCAGGGAATTGATAAAGGGAGCACCTCTTATCTCTATTTTATAGGAATAAGTATTCCCTGTGGCAGAAGGAAGACTTAGCAAATGACATGGGAGCTTATTAAATGAGGTTTTTGGCATGAAATGCTGGCAGGAAGAGAAGGGGGCTGTGTCCCTGTTGTCCCAGTTGTGGGCTCTGTCGTCTCATCTACAAATTGGGACTGCACGGCTCTGCCTGCCTCCCTTCCCACCCCTACCCTGCTTTACCAATGAGCCTTTGGGAGGCTCTCAACTGAGATACTTAAGGTGATGTAATTATACATAATTCTGTATCTGGCCAAGAACTGGGGACAGGAGTCAAGGTCCTAAATGTTTTCTGCCTTTTGGGGCACCTGGAGGTAAGGGAAGTTAAAGAATTGGGAACTTCAGAGTTGGACGATAAACGTGGGTTTCATAGTTAAATGGCACGGGTTGTGCCTGGCCATCCTGTTTAGAAGCCCTCATTTCCTTTTCAGGCCCTGTTTCTAGTAAACCTTGTGGTTTTCCGAATTGTGCTGAGAGCAAATCCCACATCCCCTTTGAAATGATTTGATTTCTGTACTCAAAGCGGGTCTGGAGGGCAAACTGCTGAAAAAGCTTCTTTCCCCTTGAATTAAATGCTCTTGGGCAGGGGAAAACAGACTGTGAGATTGTTGTGCCTGGTTGAAAGCAGGCAGGTATCTCCAGTATCCACATCAAAGCCTCCAGTGCCCATGGTGACATTAATAATAAGTCTTGAGTTTCTTGCAGATTTTCAACTGAGCAATGTTGCTTTTCCTGTGCTTAGGTCAGTTCCAATGTGTTTGGTGCTGGCGTTTCAGACATCTTCTGCCAAAATGAATGAGAAATAATTAGCAGCAGGCGATGCTTTTGCTTTGCTCACCAGAAGCAGTCTTTTAGCCTAACAGCATAGTTTTCAAGTGAATCTTGGTTCTGAAAACCTTTCCTTTCTGAGGATTACTAACCCATCCAGGTAACTGCTAGGGTGGTCTTGAGTTCTTTTCTTTGATGCTGATGGGCCCATATTAGGTGGAACTGGGTGACAGCAGGGGCAGCAGTGATAACTTTGGAGACAGGTGTTCACTGGACTTATCGTGGGGATCATTTCACAACGTATGGAAATGTCAAATCACTCCTTAGGACACCTGAAACTCACATAATATTGTGTGTCAACTATATATCAATAAAAAAATATATAGTTTTTCTTGTGTTTTCCTTTCATAGCACTTAAGACTAAGGCTGGGGCTTCCCTGGTGGCGCACTGGTTAAGAGTCCGCCTGCCGATGCAGGGGACACGGGTTCGGGCCCCGGTCCAGGAAGATCCCACATGCCGCGGAGCAGCTGGCCGCTGAGCCTGCGCGTCCGGAGCCTGTGCTCCGCAACGGGAGAGGCCACAGAAGTGAGAGGCCCGCGTACCGCAAAAAAAAAAAAAAAAAAAAAAAGGCTAAGGCTGTTTGTTAGTGTGTATTTTGTATATGTCATAATTTAAAAAATACATATCTTCCTTCCCACTGATTTATCAACTCAGTTAAGTAGGGACCAAGTCTGTTTTATCCACCAGTATATCCTTAGCACCTAACAGAGTACCTGACACATAAGAGGTACTCTGAATATTTAGAGAATGAATAAAAACCTGGCTTCTTGTGCCATCTGTCAAGTTGACTTACTCCTGTTTTTAAACCACTGTATAGGATGCCTGGTTTCAGGCCTCTCATCAGTGGGCACAGCCTTGTCTGGTCCTTGTAATTGACTAGCTTCACCATGTTGGCCTTGGTAGGCATGCTGCCTGTACCAGCCCTGTTTTTTCTTTTTTTATAATGCAAAACAGGTTTATTTGTGAGGTGAAAAGGAAAGCACACTTCTGTCAAATGGAGAAGATCAAGATTCTTAAGTAGCTGACTTTGGGACCTGCTGGGTGGGAAGACTTGCTGTGTTGCCTTCAGATGTTCTCTCTTTACCTGATGTTTCAGATGCTTCCGCAGCCTTTTCAGGCTCTCCTTTGCTCTTGGCCGCCTTTTCTAAGTCCTTCTGATAGTTAAGCTGGTATTCCAGATAGCTTATGTTCCTGGTCTGTTCATCCAGGAACTTTTTCATGAAGCGTGGGAGATTGGTTTCTTTATTCTTAGAAGCCGAGGTCTTCAGTTCTCGCAGCATCGTGTTCAACACTTTCTCCAACTGCAGATCCAAGCCAAATCCTTGGAACGTGACCTCATACCACTTGCTCAGAATCTGATTCCTGGTTGTTCCCACCCTTCTGGCAGTGTTTTGAGCCCTTGCTCAAAGCCTGTTTAAATGGAACGCTTCAAAATCCTTATATTTTTTTTTTTTTTTTTTTCTTTTTGCGGTATGCGGGCCTCTCACTGTTGTGGCCTCTCCCGTCGCGGAGCACAGGCTCCGGACGCGCAGGCCCAGCGGCCATGGCTCACGGGCCCAGCCGCTCCGCGGCATATGGGATCCTCCCAGACCGGGGCACGAACCCGTATCCCCTGCATCGGCAGGCGGACTCTCAACCACTGCGCCACCAGGGAGGCCCAAAAATCCTTATATTTTTAAAGGTGTAGCATCTTTTTTTCTTTTAAACTATTTATTTATTTATTTATTTATTTATTTTGGGCTGCGTTTGGTCTTCGCTGCTGCACGAGGGCTTTCTCTAGTTGCGGTGAGGGGGAGCTACTCTTCATTGTGGTGCTGGGGCTTCTCATTGCGGTGGCCTCTCTTGTTGTGGTGCACGGGCTCTAGGGCACGTGGGCTCAGTAGTTGTGGCTCGTGGGCTCTAGAGCGCGGGCTCAGTAGTTGTGGCACACGGGCTTAGTTGCTCTGCGGCATGTGGGATCTTCCCAGACCAGGGCTCTAACCTGTGTCCCCTGCATCGGCAGGTGGATTCTCAACCACTGTGTCAGGGAAGCCCAAGCTGTAGCATCTTGATAGACCCCTCTGAGGAAGACTAGTAACTCTATAGCACCATGAAAGTCAGCCCAAGCCTCACTGAACTTCTTGTCTGGGCTTATATGAAGAGGAAGTCCAAGTAGAAATATTTATAAATTAATCTGCATTGAAAATATAATGGTTGTTGCAAGTTAGAGGGAGTCAGGCTTTTGGGATTCCCCAGTCATAAAACTTAAGAATATAAATTATACACCTTGGGAATAAAAGTATTGATAGAAGTGTGATGCGTATGCCAATTATGCGTGCATCTAACATCCCTCTTACACCTGCTCCGGCGAGGAGTCAAAGAAATCCTTTTTTCATAGAGTTCTCATTCCAAATTTTGTGAAAATTTAAGTTGTCTTACCCTTGACTCTCCACACTTCTCACTTGATTCTGACCCTCTACAAGAGCCTGACTCCATTTATTCCTGAAGTATCTTGCAAATACCACAGTACGTTTAGTACCGACAACACCAAGTATACCGATTTTGTTGCAAAGATTCATCATTATCTTAACTCATCATGAGGTAAAGGGCAATGACACAGAACATTCAAGAATTCTACTTCAATACCCTTTTCATTTTTTTAAACAAAACGATCCTCAACCTCTCATTAATAAATGTTATGTGCCTGTTAGAAAAAAGCTTCCTGGCCCTAATTTATCTGATGGCATTTTCTATCACAGTAAACAAAATACTAGCGAAAGGTTGAGCCTGCTTCTGTCTTTCCCTTTGCCAATTTACAAAATAAACATTTACTGATTTGGTCATTAGAGTTTAAACTATTGAACTGAAGACAGATGTTCCTTGAACAAAGATTGAAAATAGGAGACAGATCAGAAATTCTCACAAGGCCAGAACTTAAAACATTGATGATTACAGCTTCTCTTATCTGTCACCAGAGCCTTTAGGGTGAAAGTATGGCTCTGGATTTTCTGGAGATGCGTATAGTGTACACCAGCCTATGGACTTTGGAAAACCTTTTTCCTCTGTGTTCTTCCAGTGAATTAAAAAGAAAATAATTTCTGAATTTAGCCTTGTAAACTGAACTTTGCCCAACAAGTATATTGAACTGATGCATAATTGAATGCCCAAGTCCCTGTTCATTTTTGGGATTTAGCAAGCATTGCTTTGAAAACAAACCAAGTCAGTCAATGTCAGCACCACCCCAAAAAATATTACAATGAAACTAAATTCTTCTTTTTTAAAAAATTTGCATGGAGGGACTTCCCTGGTGGTGCAGTGGTTAAGAATCCACCTGCCAATGCAAGGGACACGGGTTCAATCCCTGGTCTGAGAAGATCCCACATGCTGTGGAGCAACTAAGCCCATGTGCTGCAACTACTGAACCTGCGCTCTAGGGCCCGCATGCTGCAGCTGCTGAGCTCGTGTGCTGCAACTACTGAAGCCCGCACACCCAGAGCCCGTGCTCTGCAACGAGAAGCCCGTGCACTGCAACGAAGAGTAGCCCCCGCTCACCACAGCTAGAGGAAGCCCTCGTGCAGCAACGAAGACCCAATGCAGCCAAAAAGAAAAAAAAAAATTTTGCATGGAAAAAGGAAATGTGATTATTCGGAGGAATAAATCAGTGCAGGGAATGGGAATTTTTAAAACGTAATCAATCTCTGAAAGTATTGAGAATCTAAGTGAAAGTATAGGGTGAATGGGTGGCAGGGTCTGAGAGTCCTCCTAAGAACCGGGTTTGATTGGAAAGGTTGCACACAGTGTGACTGAAGGCTTTGTGCCTTACCCTCACTGGCTCCAAAAAGAAACAAATAAATTTAAAAAATCCAATATCAGTGCAACATAAAAATTCTCTTGGTGCCTAAAATTCCACCATGAAGGTTCATTGCTTTGGGAAAGCCAAGTTTCTTGGTAGTCATCTTGGTTTAAACTGTCTTCCCTAAAAAAGCCACAAACAGACTATGTAGAGGTTGGAGAGAACAGGGGAAATGAGAAAGGGAGGTACATGTAGAGCTATGTCAGCCCTGTTTAGGATAGGAAGGGTGGGAAGGAGCAAAGAAGGACCATGTTAGTGAGGAACACATTCCTGAGGGCTGAGCTGGACGATGAGAACGCACCCATCACAAGGCAACCTCCTTCCTGGTTGAATCAAAACCGAGGACGACTCTCCGGGTGGGGCAGACATTTCCTTTGTGAAATAGCACTTTCCCCTGAAGCCAAGGAGTTCTTAGGGACATTTTCTGGCCATATATCTAACACCTCCAAAGCACTCTAAGAGGCACAGTGGGAAGAGAGTGGGGCAGTTAGATAATAGACCGCAAAAGCGTCCATGCCTACATGTAGCATTGTCTGAACTAGACACACACACACAGAAAGGGCAATTTGGAAAGCAAAGGTACATCCCAGGAGCTAAGACAGAAGGGGAAGTTCTAATGAGTTCTTCCCTTCTTCCTGATCTTCCTCCTTTTACTTCTGTGAATATTTACAGAAAATTACAGTCCTGCTCTGTATTTTGGGAGAGAATATAAATCTGCTGCCTCCCAACATGTCACAGCCGCCATTTGCCACTGCCAACCACCTATGGGTTTCCTATAAGCAGGGTTCATTCATTGTGCAAATTAGATAATTGAAATAATCTATCTGCTTCAGGCTGCTGGCTTCAGGGATGACGCTTGCCTGTTGCCATGACAAGTAATTTTCAGAGTGAAAGTTTAGGTACAATAACTCACTGAACAATGAGCTGTTGCCCTGTTCTGTTTATCAGGAAGACAAGACCTTTTTTAAGGATAAAATTCTTTCTTTATTTATATTTATTGGCTACTGGAGATGATAAAGCAATCTCTTGCCAATTAGTATTCTAGCCAGCCCCTTTTCTTCTGCTTTATGATCATCTCCCTTGCTGCAAAGGAAGATACGATGAAAGAGTACAATTCTGTTGATGGTGGTCCTCTGGGATTCCTCAGTCATACCTTCTAGATGGTGGGATATTGATTATGGTGCAGACCTTGAAGTGATGAAATCAGAGGAGCTAGGAAATCCATAGCTTGTGTTCCTTCACAAATATGCATGTGGCATCTTCACCCAGGGATTAATTATACTTCTATATATTCTAATCAGAAAGAAAAGTCTTTTTAAATTTTTTTATTGAGTGTAGTTGATTTACAATGTTGTGTTACTATCTGCTGTACAGCAAAGTGATTCTGTTATACATATATATATATATATATATATATACACACACATTCTTTTTAAATTTTCTTTTGCATTGTGGTTTATCATAGGATACTGAATATGGTTCTCTGTGCTATACAGTAGGACCTTGTTGTCTATGCATTCTATATATAAAAGCTTATATCTGCTAACCCCAACCTCCCAGTCCATCCCTCCCTCAACCCCCTCCCCACTGGCAAGCACAAGTCTGTTCTCTATGTCCGTGATTCTGTTTCTGTTTCGCAGATAGGTTCATTTGTGTCATATTTTAGATTCCACATATAAGTGATATCATATGGTATTTGTATTTGTTTCAGAAAGAAAAGTCTTAGAAGGAGAGTAACATAGGCTTGGAACATTTTTCTCTGTGTTTTATAGGATTAAAAGCAGTCAGCAAAGTCAGAGAGGCCAGGAGAGGACATGAGCTCTGTGAAAGCTGGGACCCCAGCAGCTTTTGATCTCTGCCTTGTCCCCTTAGCCTGGAAGGGCTCAAGCCCCATCAGGTGGACTTGATAGATATTTTCTGAACAAACAAGTGAATGAATGAATTGCTTTCTCCCACTTCACTTCAGACACATTGCATTCTAGTGTCCTCCCCCTTTCCCTTCTCATCAAAACCTGCTCTTACAAACCTATCTCCATTTAAGCACAAGTCCCTACGACCTGCTCCATGAAAAGAGGTCTATATGTCCACATATGTTTGGGAAATTATGCATGCATTCTATTCTTGGTGATTGAAAATGCTCATGGGAATACTAGAGGCACTTTCTCCTGCAGCTAAGAAATCAGAATAACTTTGCCTAACTCAAATTTTCCTAAACTTTATTCATTTATTTAATTTCATTTGGTAGATATTAATTGAACATTTGCTATGTGCCAGGAAATGGTGTAGACATAGAAAGTGACCAATCAGATAAAAGTCCTTGTCCTATGGAATTTACGTTCTGGTGGGGAAGACAGAGAGTGCACAAATAAATAAAATAGTTAGCTGATCAGATGGTGGTAAGTGAAGTGCGATGAAGAAAAATAAAAAGGCAGGAGCGCTAGGGAGGACTGTGACAGGGAGTCACAGTTTTAAGTTGAGTGGTTACCATTGAGGAGGGGTTTGAGCAAAGATCTGAAAGAGGTGAGGAATGAGTCACTGTGGGGAAAGGTATCCCAAGCAGAGGAAGCAGCAAGTGCAAAGGTCCTGAGAATGCCTGCATGTCTGGACTGTGTGAGGAAACCAAGATGGCCAGGGCTGCTGGATGACTCTAGGATGGGAAGAGCAGTAAGAGGAAAGGTCATGGAGCTGAGACGGGTAGGGATGGGGGTCAGGTTATGGAGATCCTATCTAACCGCAAAAGTACTTCACTGGTAATGCTGAGAAGTGTTGTCTTTGCTCAGAACCCTCCTTGGTCTCTGCACACACAAATAAAAAACAAACACACACAATGTAAAGACAAAGCAAAAACGAGGCCGGTTTCCTCGTGAGTAAAATGGGGAAAATAATATTGCCTTCCTTTCAAAGATTTTTTTTTTTTTTTTTGCATTACATGGGCTTCTCACTGCTGTGGCCTCTCCCGTTGCGGAGCACAGGCTCTGGACGCGCAGGCCCAGCAGCCATGGCTCACGGGCCTAGCCGCTCCACGGCACGTGGGATCTTCCCGGACCGGGGCATGAACCCGTGTCCCCTGAATCGGCAGGCAGACTCTCAACCACTGCGCCACCAGGGAAGCCCCAAAGATTTTTTTAATAATAAATAAATTTTATAGAGTTGTGGGCATTTAGTTAATGCTCAGTAAATGTTAGCTCTTCGCTTTTTTTCCTCTTTCTCACTCCATCGCCCAGAAAACGTGTTGTCTGCCCACGCTACTATCATGCTGCTATAGCAATGACAACAGCAAGCAGTAAGCATGAAGTGCAGACTCAAAGGCTAGGACAGCAAGCGTTGAAGGTGGACAGATAAAAACAAACACCTTGGTGGATATAATGCCGTGGATTCCACTGATGAAAAAGATGAGAGAAACTAAAAGATCCCACACCAGAGGATCGAGAAAGCAGACAGGGCAACAGGGATCAGGATTCTGGGCTGTAAATGTGGATGTCGGCTGCAAACAGTGAGGAAGGCACCTTGTACCCACCAGGGAGGTTTCTTGAAAGAGTGAACATTCGATGTTTTGGGGGGGGTATGTGGGAGGATGAGTGGGCCTTTTGGAAAGCTCATGTTGAAGACTAGTAGACCCCATGGGTTGAAAACGTGGGGATATTTAGGTTCTGACAAAAGATTGGCAAATCACTGCTTGAGAGTTTCGGTTTCCCTATATCATAACCAACACATGATATTATCATACTTCGTTAATCTAATGGATATGGAAATATCTTTCATTGATATTTTACTTTATATTTCCCCAATTATACTGTCATTGAGCTTCTGGTCATATGTTTGTTGGAAATTAGGGTTAAATTCATTTAATTCATTGATATTTATTGAGATTACTTATATTCATATAATATTTTCATTTATTTCACTGTTGCCCTATTAATGGTTATGGGTATTGTTGCCAGGTTTCGGTATTACAAGCAATGTTTTAATGAATAATCACCTACCCATGTCATCTTGTACATATTTAGGTTTCTTTGTTGGATAAATTCCCACAAATAAAATCACTGAATCAAAAGTGTATGTATTTATAATAATTAGTAGGAAATATACTTAATTTTAATCATTTAGTCATTGTATAATACAGGAACATATTATAATCTTTAAAAAGATCAAAAGGGTAAATTGTAAAAAGTAAGTCTTCAATCAGCTTTTCCCCTCTAGCCCCCCAGTTCCTTTTCCTGGGGGCTAATACTGCTACCAGTTTATAAAGAATCCTTCAGGACTTCCCTTTGGCAGCTGTTCCGTACTCTACCCTTAGAGGCTCTATTTCCCTGCGACTTTAGAGTCTCAGGCCATTTGAGGCCATTTGAGGCGAAATGGTTCCAGGCGAGAGAGGATCAGGCAGTGGCAATGGAGAGGTCGTAGTCACGTCAGGCTGCCCGTAGGGAGAAAGCCTGGGGGCCCTCTCGGTCGCTGGGCCCTGCGCTTTCTTCCTTTGCCGGGCCCTGCCTACCGCGAAGATGAGTTCGGCCTGGGTCACCACTTTGGAGAAGGAGCATCTCTGGACGTATCTGCAGGCGCTCGGCTTCGAGCTGGGCTCAGCGACCGTAGCCTGTGGAAAGATGGTGCCGCACACGCACCTCGGAGTGAACATGTCTGACGAGTTAAACCGGAAGGCCTTTCAAATAGTTTCTTATTTTTTATTTCAAACGCTTGACCAGTCTCTCAGTGAAGAAGTTTTCAAACTTTGTTGGCCTCCATTTGACCAAAAAAGTGATACTGAATTCCGAAAACATTGCTGTGAGTGGTTAAAAAAGATTTCTGCTGAACGTGGAAGTAGCTTTCCTCAAGTTGTGGGTTCACTGTTTCTTTCTCCTGGTGGTCCTAAGTTTATTCATCCGATGTATCACTTCGCAAGATTTGTTGCAATAAAATATATAAGAACCCATTCTAAAAATTCTTCTGTACATTTTCCAGAGACATTTAATGTAAAGCCACAAGATTTGCACAAGTGCATTGCCAGATGCCATGTAGCACGTAACAGATTTTGACAAATTTTGCAGAGAGAAGATTGTGTTACCTGCAAATGCCAGGAAAATGCCCAGTTGTCAGTTAAATAAGCACGAAATTTGAGATCAGAATGTATAGGACAAATTTAAAAAATGGAACCCTATGATGACCAAAGTAATATACAAGAGAAAATTCAAAAGGTTTGGTCTTTGTGGGCTTCAGTGAATGAAACATTCATGTTTTTGGAAAAAGAGAGAAGTTGTTAGTTCAGTCCTTAGCCTTGTCAACCAATATACTTTCGATGGAACTAATGTTGCTATCAATATTCCAAGGCTCTTACCTGGCAAAATTGAGAAACAAACGTGTCAGTTGCACATAGGAAATGTTTATGAGGCTGGAAAATTGAATCTCTTAACAGTTATTCAGTTATTAAATGAAGTCTTGAAAGTAATGAAATGTGAACATTGTCAGGCTGACCAAGCAAGACTGACAATAGACCTTCATTTCCTTGAAAAAGAGACCAAATTTCAGAGAGAAAGATTGTCAGATCTGAAGCATATGAGGTATAGAATAAAAAAAGATCTCACAACTGTAAGACATTCTATTGTAGAAAAACAAGAAGAATGGCATAAAATTTGGAAAGAATTTCTCGGCCTGTCTCCTTTCGGTCTAATTAAAGGTTGAACTCCAGCTGTGGATCTTTTACCCCCTGTGTCTCCCCTTTCGTTTGATCCTGCCTTAGAAGAAGCAGACGCGAAGAGTATTCTTTTGCAATACGCTGCTTCACTTCAGATACACCTAAGCAACATACCCAGGAAAATGATTGCAGGAAGGGCAAGTGGTATACTGGAAACTAAATGTGATCTAGCCAAGGGCCCTGCTTTTTCCCTGTGGCAGCTCATTTCACCATCAGATAGAAACAGTGTTACACTCCTTGAAAAGGACAGGAAGTTGACATATCCTAGAGAGAAAAATGAAACAGTGTCTAAGAAAACACCAGAATTTGAAGTGGAAGACTCTTCATCATCAAATGTTGCAAAGAGTAGTGCATTTGGAGGGTCTCTGCCAGCTAAAAAAGGGATCCATTCCAAAAAGAGCAAGATCATCTGGGAGAAGAGGTTTCAAGGGCAGTTTTATCTGATTCACCACAACCTTCTAAAGGAAAAGAAGTCATGTTAGAGGAACTAATTGACTCTCTAGTTTCTCACCCGTTCTTAACAAGGAATCAAGTTCCCTGGACTCCAGAAAACTTGATAAGTGATGTTAGGAGCTCATGGAGAAAAGCTGCTAAAATAGAAGAAAACAGAAGTGCAGAACCAATTCAAATGGATACTGAACATAGAGAAGTATTGCCAGAATCCTTACCTGTGGTGCATAATCAAAAAGGGTTTAACATGGCCAGTTTTTTCTCAGCAACCACTGTGTCCGATTCTAGCCATTCTCATTTGCCTGAAGAGAAAGTTGTTTCAGATTGCCTTAAGTGTGTGCTTCAGAAACCTGTGGTGACCAGTTACATAAGTGAACCAACAACACAAAATCTGTCAGATTTGTTAAGTAAGGACATGGTTTGTAAGCAAGATTTCGAACATACAGCTTTACAGAACAAGCTTTTAGAAACTAGCCAAATAGAGACATTCTCCCCTGCTGTAGGCCAAAGGAGACATGTGATAGGTAGCAGTGAAGAAGAGTATGTTAAAACATCAGACCACTCGAAAGCTTTGTACAGAGATCTTTCCATGCATAAAAGTATGTTATGCAACTCTTTTCAGGTATCAAGTGGAATTAGTTCCAGTTTTTTTTTTTTTTTTTGCGGTACGCGGGCCTCTCACTGTTGCGGCCTTTCCCATTGCGGAGCACAGGCTCCGGACGCGCAGGCTCAGCGGCCATGGCTCACGGGCCCAGCCGCTCCGCGGCATGTGGGATCTTCCCGGACCGGGGCACGAACCCGTGCCCCCTGCATCGGCAGGGGGACTCCCAACCACTGCGCCACCAGGGAAGCCCCTAGTTCCAGTTTTAAAGATAGTGATTTTGGCATATTACATGAAACTCTTCCAGAAGAAGTTGGTCACTTACATCTTAATAGCTCCAGTAGTACAGAGGCCAATTTTAAACTGGAAGCAAATAGTCCTATGCACAGTGGCATTTTCCCAGAAGGTGTTGTGGAAGGAAGACAGACTACTCCAGAATCAGACTTTAATTTACAGGCTACTTGCAGTGGATATGAGGCTCTGAAGAAATCTCTGTCCAAGCAAAGGGAAGAAATTTGCCTCTCTAATCCTGAAACACTTGAAAGACAAACCTGAATTGAGCCTTACTTCCCAATACCTGCAAATTGATATGCTTAACTTTTGGGGCACTCATGATTTGCACACTGACTATACAAAACCATCTTCACGTGTGTCCCTTGGTGAAAGAAAATGGTCTCTTTCACCACTAATTAGGTTTTCTCCAGTGGAACAGAGATTGAGAACCACAATACCATGTAGTCTTGGAGAACTCCTACCTCATTTAACAGTCAGTTTTGCTGAAGAAGAAATCTTGACTAAGAGCCTTGATGTAAAAGAATCTCCATCTGACTTGAAAGATGAAGCAGTAGCCCAGTCAATTTAACTATGATGAACTTAAGTTGAAGCAATGTCACAGGATAAAAACTGATTTGTAATTTAAATACACATTGGAAGTGTAACTGTTTTTCAAGGTCTAAAAAAGTCCTAAATAATGCTTTTTAGCCTTCTCTGCTGATTTTAGGTAAGGAGAGTATGTTTGGATTTTCTCTCTTTGTATGGATATGGGGTTGAAATGTGAAGTATTTCGAAAGCAAACAAGTTACAAGAAGCCATTTTGGTTTCTTGCATAATCTTGTAAGCATGAAGTAAATGGCAAAGTATTAGGTTCACTAATTCATTATGTTCTAATTTCAGTTAATTAACAAAAGGATGAGTAGTTTTTGATGTGTTTTATTAAGTGGTTAACTTAATAGCCATTGGATATACTGATCTTTCTTTTTAGGGAAATAAACAACTTTTATTGTTTCTTTTTAGAACAGTCTGGTACTAAACAAAAAAAATGAGGAAAGTAATGCTTTGGGGTGTATAATCAAAATGACAAAGTTTAAGTTTGGGAAAGCTCTAAAGAGGCTTAATGATTATTCAGGTAGGTTGATCCTGAAAAATGATATTTGGTGAATAAAGTGCATGTGATGATAGTGAAGACTGGAGCAGAATGAATTTAGAAAAAAGGAAAAAGGTGGAAGATGACTAGATACTTTTGAGGGATACTAACTATAAATCCATTCAGTGGGTTGTATAGCAGTTTTATATTTAGTCTAATTTAGACTTTGAGAATTTAACTCTAGTTTTTTATTTTAACAGAAAAAATGTAAATTAAAAAATGAGTCTGGGGCTTCCCTGGTGGCGCAGTGGTTGAGAGTCCGCCTGCCGATGCAGGGGACACGGGTTCGTGCCCCGGTCTGGGAAGATCCCACATGCCGCGGAGCGGCTGGGCCCGTGAGCCATGGCTGCTGAGCCTGCGCGTCCGGAGCCTGTGCTCTGCAAGGGGAGAGGCCACAACAGTGAGAGGCCCGCCTACCGCAAAAAAAAAAAAAAAAAAAAAAAAAAAATGAGTCTGTGTTTGGTGTTTTTTGGAGGGGCACTGTTTTGGGGGAAGGGAGCTAATTTTTTTTTTTTAATAATTTTTTATTGGAGTATAGGTGCTTTGCAATGTTGTGTTGGTTTCTGCTGCATGGTGAAGTGAATGCGCATACACACATCCCCTCCCTCTTGGACCTCCCTCCCTCCCCCCGCCATCCCACCCAACTGGGCCATCATGGAGCTCCGAGCTGAGCTCCCTGTGCTATACAGCAGGTTAAGGGAGCTAATTTTGATTGTTACTTTCCTCCTCAAAAACCATCAGTTCCCCACTGCCTACAGAACAGCTTCAAATTAACTTGAGAAAATTGGATTTGGGGTTAAATAACTTGTTCAGTGTTGCACAGCTAAGTCAGTGGTGAAACTAGGATTTGACCCTATTTTCCTTCCTTAATATACCAACAAGACCTCCTAGAAGTAACTAGAAGGCTAGGATGTAGGATATGGCTGCAGGAGTGGGCCTTCTGGACTCTAAATGAGAGTCAGATGTGAGGCCTCTTGTACAGTGTCCTGCCTCCTGTAGTCAGACCCCCTGGCCAAGAAACGGGCTTGTCTTTAGCATCCAAGTGAATACATGCCATTGCCCTCCGCGAACCAGGAGGCTAAGCACACACCAGAAGGGTGATAGCACCTACAGCACTCCTGTGTCTAGCCCCAGCTCCTAACCATCAGAACCTTGTCCAATTTGCCAAGAAGCTGGCAAGAAGAGGAGAAAACTTGAAGGGAGGAGTTGTGGAAGTGGATGGGCTTACCAGTTCATCTTTCTTCACTCATTTTGGCTTACTTTCTCTGTGTTGCTTGTTTGATCCAAGTTTGAAGGCCAGTCTTTTTTTTTGTGGGAAAAGCACATATAACTACCTTATTTGCAGCAGAAAAGAAAGAGGAAGAGAAAAGCTTTTCCTAAGGTGCCATATTCTTTTATTAGTTAATAGAACAAATAGGGACTCTGTAAGTCTACTGGGAAACTATCCTCTAGTCTTAAGAAACCCAGTATCAGTAAATCCAAAATTAACATGTAAAGGAGAAGGTAGAGCTGTCATATTAGCATCTGCAAAGTGCCAGGGCTATTCCTGGATACTTAATAATACATATTATATCACTTAATTCTCATACCTCTGTAAGATAATGGTATTGTACCTATTTTACAGGTAATGATACCAAAGCTAGGGAGCTTAAATGACTTGTCTAAGATGGACTCCAGGAATTACCTGGGATACCTCGTAAAAAAACATGTATTCTGTAGGTCTAAAATGAGGATTAGAAATCTGCATTTTACATAGCTTCCCTGGTAATTCTTAGGCCCAGTAAAAAGCTTGAGAGCCACTGCTAGGGGATACAGATTCACATTTAGCCCTGGGGTATCTTTTTTTGTTTGTTTGCGGTATGCGGGCCTCTCACTGTTGTGGCCTCTCCTGTTGCGGAGCACAGGCTCCGGACACGCAGGCTCAGCGGCCATGGCTCACAGGCCCAGCCGCTCTGCGGCATGTGGGATCCTCCCGGACCGGGGCACGAACCCGCGTCCCCTGCATCGGCAGGCGGACTCTCAGCCACTGCGCCACCAGGGAAGCCCCTAGCCCTGGGGTATCTTAAAGAAGCTAGGTACACTATTACATACATACTGCTTTAGAGATCTTAGCCCTCTGATAAGGAAGCTGAAGTTCACCAATAAGTGTGGGCCCTGAATTACTGAGAATGAAAAGATCAAAATATCTCTGGGTATTAATGGATTTACAAAAACCACATTGTTGTTAAGTGAGTCATACCTGTGATAGGCTGAGAGTTTTTGGCATTCTTCCCTGTCCTTTGTATGCCAGTAGTATAAACAAAAGTATATTAAATCTGTCGCTTTCTCCTAAACCATTTTGATTATGACTTACTGTGTTCAGTCTCTTCCTTATCCAATGTTGCCTGCATACCTGCCTTTTGACCTTAAGGGACTGCTTTGATCATATCTCTTCTTTTTATTTTATTTTATTTTATTTTATTTTTTATTTTTTTATTTTATTTATTTATTTCTGGCTGCATTGGGTCTCCATTGCTGCATGGGCTTTCTCTAGTTGCGGCGAGCAGGGTCTACTCTTGGCTGCAGCGCGTGGGCTTCTCATTGCGGTGGCTTCTTTTGTTGTGGAGCATGGGCTCTAGGCCCGTGGGCTTCAGTAGTTATGGCACGTGGGCTCAGTAGTTGTGGCTCTCAGGCTCTAGAGCGCAGGCTCAGCAGTTGTGGCGCATGGGCCCAGCCGCTCCACGGCATGTGGGATCCCCCCAGACCAGGGCTCGAACCCGTGTCCCCTGTGCCGGCAGGCAGGTTCCCAACCACTGCGCCACCAGGGACGCCCGATCATATCACTTCTTGGTTTAAAATTCCATTAGTGGTTCATTGGTAATTCCAGAATAGAGTTCAAATTTAAAGGCATATGAGGTCTCCTCCATAGATTCCTCTTTTCCCCCTTCCACTATGCTCTTCCATTTTTTTCTGCCGGAAATGCTTTGGTGAGCATGCGTCTTTAAAAATCTTAATTCACAGTTCGGAAGCTGGAATATCCTGCCTTCATCTCCCAGCTTTTCACAGTTATAGTTGTCCTTTAGGGCTCAGAACAAATGTCACTTTCACCTTGAAGTCTTGATCTCTTATCCATGGGCCTCTCCCTTCTCTGAAATCTCCTATGGCTTATGTTAACTTTTATTCACTTAGTATTTTTCATTTATTGCTTTTATTGTATTTTTTCATGGTTGTATGTAATTCCTCCAGTTGTATTGATTAAATATATACAGACATACATACTTACGTAGATGTGCGTGTGGGGTGTGTCCACGCATACATATACTCCAAGGGCCATAGATCATCCTTAGCAGATATTGAAGATATTTCTTTGCCTTCTGTGTGATGGAATTAAAGTAAGGGTAAAGAGAGAGGGCTACTTTATTGCTAAGAGTACTTTTTCTCATTACATTCACAGCAGAATGTACCTTGTTTTATTCACTATTCATAAGACGAAGGTGTGTAAACTGACTTCTCTATCAGTTTGAAACTTTAGATAATGCCACTATGTCCTAATTGTTTTAAATGTTTAAAGAGGACAAGCATATAATATTGCTTAACATGAAAAATGTTATCAAGTGGGATACAGACTATTTGTTGTTAAAGAAAATCAATTTGGGGAAATTTAATTGAAAACAAAAATATAAGTATTTTGAAACCATTCTTTACCATGTGTTTCTTAACCATGATCTGAGTCAATTTTATTTAATTCTTGAGTCCTGTATAAAAGGAAACACTGTTTTTTCCCTACTCTGAGTATACTAAAATTAAAGTAGATATGTTTAAGGACACTTTCCTCAATGTAAAGAAAGTATTTGCTAAAGTAAAATTCTCTTTCACATTAAGTTGCAGATACATCGTTGATATACCTTTCGCCTTATGCACTGTGAATGTTAAATCCACATCCTGAATTTAAAATATCTGTGAGTCCTCCATGGGACTATTTGTAAATGTTTTGCATACTAGTCTTGAATAAACATTCAGTATCAAAAGAAAAAAAGAATCCTTCAGAAATATTCCATGTATATATAAGCTACTGTGTAGATAGGAGAATTCCTTTTATTTAAGCAGATTTGTGCTTTATTCTGCATTATAGTTTATAGGATGGAGATAGCTCTTGCCAGGACATTGATTAAAACAGAGAAAACAGGCTTTGATGTAAGCATTCTGATAGGAACATATTTCTTTATTGTCTTGTCATTTAGTCTTAGCCATACACTGTCACCGTGATGGATGCCACCAATAAAAGTGATTGTTCTCTTAATTTTAGTATGCTTAACACTTCACTCTGGAGGAAAAGCTGGCTGTAAATATGGGTCCCTGCGCTGTTCCTGGCCACAAATTTTGGAACTTGCTTCAATCTGGACTCATTACTCTCTGCATTTGGTGCATAGCAGTTATACTGGGAACCCTCTTCACCATCATCCTGGTGGTTCTCTGCTTCTCTCTTGTATTGTTATCTCTTGTTTCTTATGTCCCATAAAGTATTCTGTCCTAGTTTACTTCTTCATTTTTTGGGAAAAAAAATCTCCTCATAGCTTTCTATGAAAGAAACTTGTGGGAGGTTAATAGCTTGAGAACTGATTGCTTTGAAAATATTTTCAGTGTATTCTTATTCTTGATTGGTAGTCTGCCTGGGTATTGAATTCTATGTTGGAAATTGTTTTTCTTCAGAACTGTGAAGGCATTGATACAGGTTTCAGTGTTGCTTTTCAGAAATCTGAAGGCTCTTTTTCTTCTAACTGGGGTAGTTAAATATCTTCTACTATCTCCAAATGGTAATGAGAAAACAGCTCTTTTGAGTTACTGCCTAGGTGTTTTACATGTATGTATGACAATCCTGCTCACGCCCAGAGTCTGGACATTTAGGAAGGACCTGAGCTTAGGATTCCTATCACGAGCTCTGCCATTGCTTTTCCCAGGGCATCTTTTAAAATAACCACTTACAGTTGAGCCGATGAAAAATTAGTGACCTCTGTCCCAACCACCTTATAAATAATAGGGGCTTGGTACCCTGCCATCTCCTGCTTGCTTGTGACCTGGGATGGAAGATTGCCCTTCCTCCAGCTCATTGCATCCCCCGTCTCCTCTTTGTGGGATCTGTAAGTAATAAATCTTTGTCTTTATGTCCTTTGTGTGAATGTTCTGGGTCTTTAATCAAAACAACCCCTGAGTTTTCACTTTTCCGAGGTGGGAGCTGGGATGCCGAGGGGGAGCTTCCTGCTGGCCCATGGGTGGGTGGGTGCATTATGCCTCCTCATTCAGCAGGTCATAATCTGAATATTCTTAATTTAACACACCATCAACTGGTACGCCAACACACCAGTGAGGTGAATTTTTACAATATTATGCCTTCTGTATTATTAGGCGTTTTGCTGGATTCTTGTAGGACTTTTCAACCTTGGAAACTGTCCTTTAGTTTTTTAGAAGTTTTCTTAAACTAGTTTATTCATGATTCTTCCTGTCCTTTTCCTCTCTTTTCTCTTCCAAGAACTCTTTTAATTTCAATTTGTTTTTCTGGGTTGGACCTTCAGTTTTTTTATCTTTACTTTCTCATTTTCATCTCTTTTATGTTCTACTTCCTGGAGATTTCTTCAAGCATATATTTTATCTTTTTTCTGAAACTCTTGATTCCTAGCTTGCTTTTAATTTATGAGTTGTTTTAATTTGTTCTCTGAATTTTCTTTCTTAGAATATCCTGTTCTTCATGGATGGAATATTTTCTATTATTAGTCCACTGATATTAAAAAAAATCATTTTAATCTTCTTATGTCAACAACTTTCTTCTCCCTGTGTTAGTTCCTTTATATTTTTTGCTTGATTGTGTCCTTGACCTTGGACTTCCCAGCCTCCAGAGCTGTGAGAAATCAATTTCTGCTGTTAAATCATCTAGTCTATAATATTTTGTTAAAGCAGACCAAGCTGACTAATGCGGAGAGTGTAAACTGGAACTTCCTCGATGTGTCAGTCTTTTAGGAGAAGCAGAAATTGGGTAAAGTCTAGAGCATAAGATACTGTTGAGAAAAGAAAGCTAAAATGTGGTTGAAGTAGGAGGTTATGGATAGTCTATGGGAAGCATGAAGACCCTTGGTATCTTTCAGGTCATGGAAAAGAGCAGTAAGACTCATTGAAGGTAAAGCTCACTTGCCTAAGCATTTGATTTGTTAGCATTCCTAAGCCCAAGGAATGCTCAAAACATTTAGAAAACTGAGGGAGATGGGATGTGTTCTGCTGTGAATGAACATGTACCAGAGAAGATTCCATTGCCATTTTTAAGAGAGAGTGGATAAATTTAAAATGGGACCATTTGATGTAAGACTTATGCTGGGTAATGAATGGTTCAGCACGTAATCTCACAGCTCCTTGTGGCATATTTTTAAGTACTGTACTTGCAGATGACCTTTTACAGAGGTAAATTACCTGTAAGGGGCTATAGTGCTACATTTTAATAATGCTTCAGGGACATTAGGAGGAAAGTAACAGTTATTATTTGGTGATAGGGTCCCATTATTAACCTTCAGGCTGCTGCTGAGCAGCAAATCCAGCTTCAGCAAGAGATGTCTCATCTGAGGCTTTAATAATTGATCCAAGCTGGCAGAGCTTGTACGCAGTAAGGTAAGGGGGGAAAGTAGAAAAAACAAGGAAGGTGAGGAAACATGCTTAGAGTAAGAAAATCTAAGCGGTTCACTTTGGAAAAAAAAATCGATAAGTGGTTCACTCTTATGGAGAAGAGGCAGTCTTTGAACTAGAGTATAAGGGAATCCTAGTTTTCACCTGAGTTGGTCCATTTCCAGTCTTCTCTATGATGCATCCTGAAGGTAAGTTTTTCTGGGGATTTCCTATTTAGTTTATCTTATATAACTGCTGAAGTAAAATAACAACCTCATAATACTAGGGAAAGACCCTTCAAATGGCTTGTTCTTCTACATAGAGAAAGAAGTGAAAACACGTTGATCTGGTAAATCAAGACTATTTACACTTATACTGTGGGCTTTCCAACCTGACACTTTCCTTCCCCCACTCATTACTTTCAGGGTATCCTGCTTAGAGCGGATTGATGTCCTTTCTGCCAGCTAATGTATTATGCTTATTCATAAGTTCCTGCTTTTGTTGTGATATTCTTCCCTTCCTTTTGAATTACTACAGTCCAGAGGTCAGCACAGTTTTCCTGTAAAGGGTCAGAGAGTAAATATTTTCAGTTTTGTGAGCCATATGTTCTCTGTTGCAACTACTTAACTCAATTCTGCTGTTGTTGAATGAAAGCAACCATAGATAACGTGCAAACAAATGGGTGTGGAGGGAGGGACCAAGAAGGTGATACAGGAGGCTCCTGAACTTCCCTCCCTTTCATGGATGCATTGAATGTACAGCTACCCATGAAGCAATTCCTTCTGAAGGAAATCCAGAAATGAGATGAATGTCTCCTGTACATGTGGAGAGTAAGAAAATATCCACATCAAGACAGGTAAGAAAGGCTGAGAACAATCCCACCCCAGCACAACACCATACAATCAAGAGGGAACTGCTAAATCCCACTTCTCCCTGAAGAGTGAAGTGTTTGGGCCACACGTATAGTGCTGATAACCTCTAAGGCTGACATCTGAGGGATGGGCCCCTTGCTCTGAAAGCCAATGGAGCCTGCATCCACAAGACCCACAGGACTATAGCATATAAAGAAGTAGTTCTTAATGGGGACCTGAACAGCCCTTGTGGCTATCCCCCAGGGCTCAGTGCAAAGAGAGAAGGCAAAAATGCCTATTTTCCACTCTTTCCCTGAAAGGAGCCTGAATACATAGTTTCCAAGAAAAACAAGTCTGAATTGAACAACCTAATTTTATACCTCGAGAAACTAGAAAAGGAACAAACTAAACCCAAATTTAGCGGGAGAAAAAAATAACTAAAGATCAGATCAGAAAAAGATGAAGTAGAAACTAAAAAGACAATAAAACTAAGAGCTGTTTTTTTTTTTTAAGGTAAACAAGTGTCACACCTTTAGCTAGACTAAGAAAAAAAGAGAAAGGACTCAAATAAATAAAATCAGAAATGAATGAGGAGACATTAGAACTGCTAACACTGAAATATTAAGAATTATAAGAAACTACCGGGAACAATTATAAACCAACAAATTAGATAGCCTAGAATAAATGGATAAATTCCTAGAAACATACAATCTACCAAGACCAAATCATGAAGAAATAGGAAACTTGAACAAACCAATTACTTTTAGGGAGATTGAATCAATAATCAAAAACTACCCAACAAAGAACATTTCAGAACAAGATGGATTGAATGTTGAATTCTACCAAACATTTAACGAATTAATACTAATTTTTCTCAAAGTCTTCCAAAGAAACAGAAGAGGAGGGAATACTTCCAAATTCATTTTATGAGACCAGCATTACCCTGATACAAAAATCAGGCAAGGACACCACAAGAAAAGAATACTACAGGCCAGTATCCCGGATGCAGAAGCCCTCAACAAAATATTAGCAGACATAGATGCTAAACATAAGTGCGAAAGTCCTCAACACAAGATTAGCAAAACAAATTTAAAAGTACATTAAAGGACTGTTACAGTACACTATGATCAAATGGGATTTATTCCAGGGATGTGACATAAGGATTGTTCAGCATCCACAGATCAATATGAGATATACCACATTAACAAAATGAAGGGTAAAAATCATGTGATCTGAGGGAAGGGATGTGGGAGCAGATGTATATGTATGACTGACTCACTTTGTTATAAAGCAGAAACTAATTCAAAAAATTAAAAAAAAAAAAAAAAAAGAATAAAGCCCAAACCTTTCATTAGGAAAAAAAAAAAAAAATCATGTGATCATCTCAATAGATGGAGAAAAAGCATTTGACAAAAGTCAACATCTTTTAGTGATAAAACCTCTAAACAAAGTATAAAAGGAATGTGCCTCAACATAATAAAGGCCATATCTGACAAACATATAGCTAATATCATACTCAGTAGTGAAAGGAGAAATCTTTTCCTCTAAGATCAGAAACAAGACAAAGATGCTCATTCTCACCACTTTCATTCAACATAGTACTGGAAGTCCTAGCCAGAGCAATTAGGCAGGGAAAAGAAATAAAATGCATCTAAATCAGAAAGGAAGAAGTAAAATTATCTCTGTTTAGAGATGACATGGTATTATATACATTTAGAAGCCCTAAAGACTCCAATAAAAAATGTATTAGAAGTAATAAACAATTTCAGTGAAACTGCAGGTTATAGAATCATTATATAAAAATCAGTTGCATCTCTATATACTACCAATGAACTATTGGAAAGAGAAAGACAAATTCTGCATGGTATCACCTATATGTGGAATCTAAAAAAAAAACCCAAAAAACAAAAAAACGTCAAACACAGAGAAGCAGAGAGAAGATGGTGGTTTCCAGGGGCTGAGAGGTGGGAGAAATAGGAAGACACTGGTAAATGGGTATAAGCTTTCAGTTATAAGATGAATAAAGTCTGAGAATCTAATATATAGCATGGTTACTATAGTCAATAATAGTGTGTTGTATAACTGAAATTTGATAAGAGTTGAATTTAAGTGTTGTTTTTTGAAAAGAGTATACATATGTTTGGTGATGGACATGTTAATTAACTCATGGTGGACATATTTTCACGCTGCATATGTATATCAAATCGTGATGTTGCACACTTTAAATATTTTACAGTTTTGTCAATTATATCTCAGTTGAGCTAAAAGAAAACCCCCAAATCTCAAATGTGCGTGGCCAGATTTGGCCCTCTGGTTGTAGTTTACCTACTGCTGCTCCAGCATCCTGAATCCTACTGTGAAAGAAGCCAGTCAAAAAAGACAGTATATTGTATGACTTCATTTATATGAAAGGTCCAGAACTGGCAGATCTGCCGATATATACATTAGATTAGTGGCTGTGACGAACCCAAGCCCCATGTTCTCTATAAGACCATCCTCAATGCATTTCCCTTTCAGTCTCCAAAGGTGCCAAGATCTTCACTTCATTGTCTTTATGGTTTCTGGTCAGTGTTAGCTTGGCTGGAGTATGCTTCTCCCACCCTTTTCAGGGTTTTTTCTCTCTCAGTTTCCCAGTCTCATGTCAGAAGCTGAACCAGAACTGGAAACGACATGGGTTTTTTGTTTGTTTGGTTTGGTTATTTATTTGTTTGTTTCTTATGTCAAGCTGAATCAAATCAAAGGAAATCTAAGAGCTACAGTCACTGTCCCACGTCCACTATTCTTAGTTCTCAACATTCTTTTTTTTCACTTACATCACACACTGATAGACAAAGAAATAGTGTCATAGGGGTTCCCCAGGGTGACCCAGAGATCAAGTCAGGGATGGAGGTGGAGAAAAGTTCAGATAGAAAAATTCTCTCTTCCTTCATCCTCTTTCAGCTAAACAAAAAACAGCAACAAAATAAACATGAAATACACAAGAAACTCTTTACCAAATCTAATTTTAAAATAATACTTTTTTCCTCTGCTTTCCTCTGTCACCCGAGAGCTACAGTGCTTGAGTTAATGGTTTATTATTGACCAAGAGTGATGATCATGGTTGCATTTAGCCAAACCTGGATTCTTTGTGATTCTGGGATTCTGATGTAATATTTAGGCTTGTATTTCTCTGCCTTGGTCCTCATATTCTTATGTAATATCCTGAGTATTTGGACTCAGGAAGTGGCAAATGTTATGTTTGCTGTGTGAGACATTTGAAGTGAGTGGTTATAGCTCGGGAAATCTTACCTATATGTTTTTCCATTTAGAAAGTTCTCAAAGTATTCTATGAGAACTTACAGGAAAATAAAAAAAATCAAGGCATACACACCCATGACATTTAAAAACATAAAGTATAAACATATGAAAGTCAGAATGATTCGTTCATCACTTAGCTGTTAGATAAAACATGAATGTGAAATTAGCAAATTAAATTAGATTGATATCTCGTCTGGAGAGTAACGTAGTATTAATAGCTCAGTCAGGTCCATTATTTATTTATTTATTCATTTATTACGAATTTATTTATTTATTTATTTTGGGCTGCATTGGGTCTTCGTTGCTGCGCACTGGCTTTCTCTAGTTGCGGCGAGGGGGGGCTACTCTTCGTTGTGGTGCGTGGACTTCTCATTGCGGTGGCTTCTCGTTGCAGAGCATGGGCTCTAGGTGTGCAGGCTTCAATAGTTGTGGCACGCGGGCTTCAGTAGTTGTGGCACACGGGCTTAGTTGCTCCACGGCATGTGGGATCTTCCTGGACCAGGGCTCAAACCCGTGTCGCCTGCATTGGCAGGCAGATTCTTAACCACTGTGCCACCAGAGAAGCTCCCATTAATTATTTTTACACCCCATATGACTAGATCTTGTTTATAAGGCAGCCTCTGAGGGAAGGAAGTGTGGAGCAATCCGTTACCAACAGGCAGAGATTCTGTGACTTTTTTAAGCACCAAATGGAGTCTTTGAGCCACATTAACACCTGATCAGAAGAGTTTTAGGTCATAATTAAAGTCACTGAAACAGGGTATGCTCTATAAGACAGACAGCCTGTTATAATGATAGAACAAGACATCAAAATCCCTCATCTGACTTCTTCCTCGGTGTTTTCTATCAAAACTTCCACCTGCTTCCTCACTTTTACCATTATTCAGAAAAATGACTATAGTGTGACCTGAGGTAAAGCCTTTTGAATTTTCATTAAAAGAAAAAAATCACTGTATTGTCAGTAATACCTCTCTCACTTTTCCTTACTTAAAAAGGGTCTGAATAATTTGGTAGACATGGACTTATTATGTCATATTGGGATTTCAGTATTAAATTGTATCACATTGCAGCCATATGGAATTGCCATTTTTGACAGTCAGAAAGAATAAAATTCCAGTAGTTTCACTGAACCCAACTCAGTAATGAGAACAGTTATTCACTGCTGTTTGTTTTCTGTGTCAGATGCCCTGCTGTGTAAACTCTCTATTTTCTTATTAATCCTCCTCATAATCATATGACTAGTGCTAGTAGATCTTCATCAGTTCCTCCCCACTCCCACTTCTGCCAAAGCCACATCGAATAGACCTTGAGAAGCTAATGAGTTTTCAAGACCAATCCCCTGTCTCACTCCAGACTCTGCACTTCCTACCGGGTTGCCCCTCCTAAACTCTTTTTTATAGAAACTTTTGCAATCATACTCTTGATATAGGCATTGTCATCATTATACACTTCTTAAAAACTTTTTTAAAACTGAGGTATAGTTAATTTACAATGTTGTGTTAATTTCAGGTGTACAGCAAGGTGATTCAGTTATACACACACACACACACACACACATCTTCTTTTTCAGATTCTTTTCCATTATAGGCTATTACAAAATATTGAACATAGCTCCCTGTGCTATACAATAGGTCTTTGCTGTTTATCTGTTTTATATATAGTAGTGTGTATATGTTAATTCCAAAATCCTAATTTATCCCTTCCCCTCTTTCCCCTTTGGTAATGATAAGTTTCTTTTCTTTGTCTGTGAGTCTACTTCTGTAAATAAGTTCATTTACATCAGTTTTTAGATTCCACATATAAGTGTTAAGATATTTGTCTTTCTCAGTCTGACTTCACTTAATATAATAATCTCTAGGTCCATCCATGTTGCTGCAAATGGCATTATTTCACTCTTTTATGGCTGAGTAGTATTCCATTGTATATGTGTACCACATCTTCTTTATCCATTCATCTGTTGATGGACACTTAGGTTGCTTCCATGTTGGCATTGTTATCACCATACACTCTTGACACACGGAGAAATGGAAGCTCAGGGACTTGAGGAAGGAAGAGGGTTAGAATGTAACTAAGGCAGGATTTAAATCTGTGTCTTCTTGACTCAAAATGTTGAGCTCCTTCACTGATCTCATTTTATCTATGTTTTATGACTCAGTTGCCCAGTGTAAAGCACTGTGAAGGTGATTTAACCCATTCAGACCAAATTGAATTTACCTTTTAAAAATTTACCTTTTATGCAATTTTTACACAATCTCCCAATTCATCCCACCCTCCTCCTTATATACACTACTATGTATAAAACAGGTAACTAATGAGAACCTACTGTGTAGCACAGGGAACTCTATTCAATGCTTTGTAGTGACCTAAATGGGAAGGAAATCCAAAAAAGAGGGGATATATGTATATATATGGCTGATTCACTTTGCTGTACAGCAGAAACTAACACAACGTTGTAAAACAACTATACTCCAATAAAATTTTTTTAAAAAGTTTACCTTTTTGGGGCTTCCCTGGTGGCTCAGTGGTTAAGAATCCTCCTGCCAATGCAGGGGACATGGGTTCGAGCCCCGGTCCGGAAGATCCCATATGCCGCAGAGCAATGAAGCCCATGCGCCACAACTACTGAGCCTGCAAGCCACAACTACAGAAGCCCGCATGCCTAGAGCCTATGCTCCGCAACAAGAGAAGCCCACACACAGCAACAAAGACCCAACGCAGCCAAAAATAAATAAAATAAATTTAAAAAAATTTACCTTTTTCTTAGAGCCAGTCGAGGTAGATAGAGATGGTTGCTTTGTCCTTGTCTCCATGCGATGTCAAAAACAGAGGACCTCAGAAACTACTGGAACAAATGGTTCTAAATGTTAGTGTATTTCTTTGTCACTGGGATAACTTCCTACAAGTGAAGTAATCTGGGTTCCTTCCCTAGAGATTCCCAATCCAAGTCTGGGATAAGTCCAAAAAAGTCCACTTTTCAGTAAGTTTCACCAGGTGATGCTGGTGGGAAACTTCAGGAAAAAACTTGGACAAATGTTTATCTAGTCCAACTGCCTTATTTTATTTATAGATGAAGAAAGGGGAGTCACTCCAGAGCTGTGAAGCTGCTAAACTTGCTTCTTTGCTAGTAGCATCAGTGCCAGAACTAGAACTTGGGTTGTTGGATCAAGTAGTATGATTTTAAAACTTTAGTCACAGACCCCAAATATGAATGTATACACTAAGCATTACTGTAGATTAAATAAATGACATGTCTCACATATGCAGTATTTATCAATATGCACATGAATGCGTTTTAGCCCAGTAAATTAATTTAAAGCTCTGCTGAATTCAGTGTACTGTTTTTATTATATATGTTTTTGCCATCATCACTCTGCAGAGTTTCTTTTAGGTGTTCAATAAGGGTCCTCACAGCCTGAGCATCCTGGGGGCCATGGTCTGGGACTCTTTTATTAGCTCTGCTCTGGCTGAGCTTAGCAGCTCTGGCTGCTGCTGCATCCTTTATAGTGGTCAAAAGTAGATGCTATAATTAGGCTTCCACTTGCCAGCTTGCTTAGATCAGCTGGGGACATTAAAAATCAGCCAAGGCCTGAAAGCAATCAAAGTGAAATTGGATGAAACTTCTAACGATATCTTCAAACAGAACATTTCCCAGAAGTCACCATTTGCAGACTAGCCAGGTTTGGAAACCCCAACTTTAGCTATTTAGAGTGAACAAGTACATCATGTCCTCTACAGAAATGGACCTGAAACAAGCCTGATCCTTGGACCTCTTAAGAGATGCTGTGCATTTGGAGAAGGTCTTGGATTTGCCCAGTCAAGTGCACACCGGGGTGGGTTTGTAGCTATTCCTTGCATGTGTCGAATAGGCAGACTGAACGAGAGTCTCCAGATGAAGAAAATGGGAAGATGAATATGGGGACTGAACAGGAGAGTATCAAGAATCCCCTCCCCCGTCACTCCACCAACCCCATGAGAGCGGTAGTTGTGAGCTCCTTGTACTTGGTGAAATGTCCACATCACGTGTGGTTCGGAACCTGCACCTTACAGGAGACTTGCAACCCTGGGGCTCTTGTCCTCTCATCTGGGAGCGTGCTGTGTTGTTCTCTGTCAACTATCTCCATCAGTTCACTTATGCTAGTTTATAAAGACTATTTGCATCTTTAACTGTGCCTGTTGGTGTCTTCTCATCAGTCATGTCCCACAGTCCTGTTGTGACAACCATGCACCCATATTTCTCAGGCCATACCAGGAATAAAAGGAAGGGAGTAGCAAGAAAAAATAATAGTAATAATGATGGTCATTTGGACATGTCACCTCTGTCTATTTCTGCAAGTCTATAAATCTAAGGTGAGGTCTTAAGATGCCTGCTGGTGTCCTGCAGACGTCTTTTCTAAAGCCAGTTCTTCAATCTCCAAATGTGTTTAATCTCCATTTCCTTGTCCTCTGTCTTCTTAATGCCCACTTTCTTTATCAGCATTTGTTTTGTTAGTCTATTTGATGGGCATCTATTGTTTAGGCTTTTAAGACTCTCTAGAAAGCCCTACCCCCTTCAGTTTGGCCTGAATGGGTTGGGTCACCTTCATAATGCTTTGTGTCAGGCAACCGAGTCACAAAACATAAAGCTACTGTGATGTGGGTGAAGCAACTAAGCATGTGACTTGACTGGGGTTTAAATCTTGCCCCAGTTATGCTCCAACTCTCTTGCTTCCTCACATCCCTGAGTCTCCCTTTCACCATCTGCCAAGTCGAAGAATGGCATGCCCCTCTGCCAATGCCTGTCCACAGAGGTGTAGCTCATAGGACTTCCTTGTTCTACCTCGTGTCTCTCTTCCCTGCTTCCTTGGTTAATCATGCTCAGTTGCTCAGCAAGGTAGGGCTCCCCCATGCCCTGATATCCTCAAATTCCCTTTCAACCAGGATTTCAGCAGAGCATGAGAAGTTTTGAGGTGCAGTTGCAATTAGAAAAAAAAATTACGGGTGCTAATGGAATTGACTTAGACAAGATTTCATGCAAAAAAATCTGCCTTTTTCAATTCCTATGTGTTAGATTTCCAGGCAAATCAGTTATTTCTTAGGGAATGAAAATTTTGGTAGGACTTCAGAAATGACAGATTTCCAGGTGAAAATTGCCTGAAGGCCTGAACTAACCACTCACCATGAACCACACTCCAAAACTCTAATTCTGAAATATCATGTTACATACTTTTCAAAACTCTGTCTCTGGTGCTTAGTACTTGGGCCACTTCTGACCACCCATGTGGAGAAATAAAATATATTTTTTTAAAAATGTGGATCATCTTCTTTTCCTCAACCTTGTTTTTAAGTACCATATCTCCCTCTGATGCTCTGTGCTTATTCTAGGACATTTTCCAAACCTTTTGGTATTTCCTGGCCCTGACTCTTCACTGTCCTTATGTGACTGTCTACCTACAACTAATAAAAAAATCTAATTCATATTAAAGTATATTGAGAACAGATGACTTACCCAGGTAACAGGGGATTATTATCAAATCAAATCAAACCAAATAGGTAAACTTAAAACAGGTCTAATAGTCTTGGAGGGATTATAATGTATGATTTTGATTTTAAGTGCCCTGAAAAGGTTATTAGAAGCATTAAGGACCATTTTTCCAATATTGGGCAACAGTGTGATTGCTTGATTTTGTTGCATGTATCCTAGATAGACCCTTTAAAAAGCAAAGCCATGTACTGACAAAGTGGATCAGGCTGTTTGCAAGTATGAAAATAAAGAAACAATTATGTAGCTGGAAATATACCAAGTAAAGAACCTATTTCTGAGAGATGGGTAAGAATTTTTGAGAACAAGATTCTTTGAAAAACAAAATTATGCTAGGGAGGAGAGATGTCACATCCTCTTGAATTTTTGGACTCAGATATAAATTGACTGATCTAAATATAGGAAAAGTTGGTTTGTAAATTGAAAATGCATTAGGACCATTTGCTCCCATTCCCACAGGACTGCACTGTTTGGGAGAGATGTGTCTGAGGCCATATTTTGTTTGGTTTGAAAGGACCTTGAAGGCTGAAGGACAGAGTTGGTTCTGCTTTTATTATTGTAATGCCAACATATTTTTATTCAGTGCGAGCCTGGTGATTCCTAGTCAGAGGGGAAATGTACTTGTTTAATGAAAGATTTCCTGGATGAAGGAAGGAACACATGGTAGCCTCAGGTTTTCTGTCATATTGGAAATAAATGTAAAAATATGTGTTTGCCTTTCTAGGATGCTGCATTGACTTTAGGTGTTCAGATGCAGTTTAGAGAAGACCCTCCAAATGTCAGTGGACTTCAAGAAGGCATCACATCTTAATGTGGGGTAACACCAGCAGTCGGGGGCGAAAAATAGGTGGGTTTATAAAACAGCCAAACTGGATGACCGTGACCCTGAAGGTTGCTTTGCCTTTATTGTGGTTTAAGGAGTGCACTCTGATCTGAGCTAATGACACATTCTAGTCCTATGAACCTGAAAATATCATTTGATTTCCTCAGAAGATGAATTAAAGCTTCCTAACAGGAAGCTGAAAATGAAAACTATTTTCAAGTTTCTCATAAATCAGGAAACAAGCTATGTGCTCAGGACCAATTATTCTATTTAATTCTCACAACCACCTTGCCAGCTCCATGTTATTATCCTCATTTTACTGATGAGCCTGGAGGTCAGAGTAGCCTTCTCCAAGTCACAGAGTGAAGAAGCAGGTGAGAAGACCCTTAGCTGCTTCCTACCCCTGCCTAACAGGGCATAGAAGTAAGTCAAACTTCCAGGCTCAGTCAGGGCCAAGTGGTTCCAACAGGACTGCCGAGCGCCTTGGCTTTCCCCTCCCAAACAAACACACTGGGCTTTTTTGGGCAAACAGGCCTTGTACCCGGGGCCCAGGGATGAGTCCTTGGTATCTGCATGTCCCAAGCACATGGCTTCCCTGAGTGGCTCACGCCACAGGACAGAGCTTCTAATGGGGTCCCTCCCTTTGAGTTATGTTCATTAACCTCGCCTAGTGCTCTAGTCACAGTTTATGGACTCTTGATGGAGTCCTGGTTCCCCGTGTGGCTCTTTCCCAGTCTATTCTCCATGCTGTCCTAGGGTCATCATTCTGCTTGTTCCTAAGTACCCCAAGTTCCCACTGAAGAGCTAATAATATCTAAAGCCCTTGCCCAAGAACTTCTAACATCTGAAAGTTGAATTTCCCATAGAAAATCTCAGTCATCCCTTCTACCGTGCATGAAAATCTCTAGGAACGAATTCCCTTTGGAAAGTAAGACCATTTGTGTTTGAGCACTCTCATCTTTGGAAACTGCTTCCTTATCTAGAGCCCAAATATGTGGAGCTACCTATAGCTTTCACCCTTGTCCTCGTTCTCAAAGAAGTTAACTGATGTTTTTCAAAGGCTCCTAGCAAGTAGGCGACAGAGTTCACCACCATTCCTCAGGCGGCAAATGAGAAGGGTTTGGAACTGAATCAAGTTCCCAGGCTTCGATTGACATTCATTCATTCAAAATACACTTTTTGTGTTCCTGCTAGGTGGCAGGCACAGTTGTAATTGCTTGGTATACATCAGTGGACGGAAACCATGAGGAATAAGTCTAATCCCTATTCCATAGGAAAAACCTTTAAATATTTGAGGTCAGTTGTCTTTTTACCATTGAGCCATCTCCAGGCTAAATCTATCCAGTTCTTTCTGTATATGATATGATGTCATCATCTTTTATGCAGAGCCTCATTAGAAATGAGGGCCAAAAGAAAATGGGCCACATTCCTTTCCTCTTCATCACACCCCAATGTCTAACAAAGAGTAACACTCAATAAGTAGTTGCCAAGAAAATAATATGACTGCATCTTGCTTATTTCTGGAACTCTTCTAATTTGGGCTGGAACTTGATCTGAATCTCTTTCAGCTAGAATTTATAAATTGACTCCCTGAATAATGATAGAAATCCTTTGACAGTATGGGATAAGATTGATCACAAGGTGTTGTTTTAAGGAAACTACACAAATTCAAAGTGTAAGTGGACTATTCATGTCAAAAGGTAGGCATTGAAATAAAGAATAAGCTTACAGCCAGAGATCCTAGAACCAGTGAAAATGAGGACCACAGCACATCAGAAGAGGGTTGTGGATATTTGGAACTTGAGGTTTACTTGTCCAGGTAAAGAATTTCCCAGAAGAGCAAACCCCATTATAAAGGATTTTATTATTATCAGCAGGGTATCTTGAACTGTAGCTCTCACCAGCAGAACCCACCATTTCTGCATGAATGTATTTTAAATAAATATTTCTGTCTTTTCCTTTGAACTCCTAGCATTTAGTGCTAACGACCATTATTTAACTTACTCTTGTACTCTGGCATCTCTTAAAGTACTGTACTGTTACGTGTTTGGTGTTATTTTACTTTTTCTTCTTTTGCATGTATTCTTTGTCTCTTTAACCAGAGTCAAGTTACTTTTTGAAAACAGTGCAATGTTTTTCACTTCTTTCTGGGTCTCACAAAGTCTACAAGACATTGTTATATTAGTCAGGCTGGACCAAAATGCTGTAACAAATAGATCCACAGACATATAATGGCTTAAATGCAATGTAACTTCTATCTTACTCATTTAAGCAAGCTGGGTGTTCTTGTTTATAAACACGTGAATTCAGGGCTAGTAACTTTCACTATCTATTTCCTCCCTCCCCAGAACTTTGCTGCCGCCTTCAAGTTTGCAGAAGCTCAAAGAGCTTAGCTGAGCCACATCCCATTCTTAAAACATGGCTCACAAATACAAACATAATTTCCAGTCAGTGTTACTGGAGATGTGAGGCATATGGCCATATCAGAGGCATAGGTGACTGGGGGATGTAGTCCTTTCCTGAGCAGCCACTTTCCAGACACAAGTCTGTACTCTAGAAGGCAAAAATGGATTTTGATGGGCAACTAGCTGTCTCTGCTAAGCACAAAGTGGGTTTAACAAATATTTGTTGATGTACTTATATCAGCAGTAAAGATGAATCGCATTTATTTCTCCTTGGAACAGTGCTATGAAATGCTTCTTAGAAATTTTAGAAAATTCTGCAGTAGTGTGCACTAGATTATGCATTTCTTCAACAGGGATTTGAAAGATTGCTGATGTTTATCTAAGGAGATGTGAAGCAATTTAATATTATTAATTGCTAACAAATGGATAGGATTTACACGAATTGTCAAAGCTTAAAGCTCCAAATAATCATTCGTCACACAGGAAAATTTATTGTGCCATTATGCTTATTTCTATCAGGGTTCCTATAGTGCAATCGCTGTTCGCTATTAAATTTTTATTGCACATTTAATTTATCTTTCCCTCTAGTGGGGAAATGTATTAGAGAATTCATTCGACACTCGTATCATCTCCCCTTCTCTTTTTCTCACTCTGCTTCCACTGAAATAGATAGGAGTATATTTGTATCTTGGTATTAATTATACAAAAGCTGAGGAGAACGATGCTTGCTGCTGCCTGAAGGGAATTATCCAGCCAGAATTAGCTTTATGGAAAACCAAGTGGACTTCCATTATAAACATCCATTTTCAGTGGTTTATAAAGAGTTCTGGAGAAAAATCCATTTATAAGTTAAAGCTTGCTTTTCATCGATTAAGATAGAAAGTAATTTTGGTTTCCAGATGTTAAAGGCAGATGGCTTGTTAAAGCTTGAGGTTGAGGGGCTATTTTGTTTATAAAGTGCTGTATTGAAAATGAGGTTTTATGTTCCTGAAGGTATAACTTTTACGTGCAAAGGTTAGAAATCTCATTCCCTGCCCCTTTTCCTGCTTCTAGAGTTATATATAATTGAATCAAGAGGAAAACAATAAAACAGCACACAAAAACCACCTTTTTTTCATCACCAATGCTTTTTTCTTAACAGGGCCCGATTCAGTGGAAACACCCTATGTTTTGGTCAGTGGAATCACTCTCTTGACTTTCGGAAAGATTTCTAGCTCTTGGGCCTCATTCACTAAGACAGAAGTCAGCTTGGATTATTGATTAATCTGAAGCCTTGGTCTCTCACAGGATTTGATACATGCTGCAACTATTTTTCACACATTGAACAGCTACCAAAGTTTTATTTGTGTTTTGGGTAAGAGGCTGGACATGACAAAATGTCAGTGATCCCATTTCTGGAGCCTAAGTGAGGTTATATATTTTTTCCTTTGAGTTAATACAACTATAAGCCTGCTGAACTCCGAAGAGAATGTGTAGCTGTCTTCCCTCTGGCAGGAAGAATCTCTGAATCCTCCGAAGACGGGTGGTTACGACTTTGATATGCCTTCATTCCCACCCCACTGAGAACACCTTTTCCCTTGAGCACACTGAATGCATTTAATCTACGTACGTATTTGCCAATGACTATATTTGTCTATTTCCTTATAGACATTGGCATTAATGCCCTGGAGAACAGTGTAATTAGTGCTTCAGAAGAAATGGCATTTAAATCTGACATTTAGAGGGTTTTGATACTGGACAGTAGCTTGAGGCTTAATAGTTTTTGAGTAACTTCTCCATCTTTCCCTTACTACCTGAATGGAACGGCCAGTCGAGAAAGACTGAGCAACCCCCAAAGCTGAGCTGCCTTCCCCGTTCACCTCCTGAGGGCAGGGTTCTGGAACCTCATAAATTATGTTCAGCCTGACACACCATCCAGCGGGACTTCCACTTTGGCCAGGACGTCCTCTTGCAACCCTACTCTCTAGGGTCTTCCTGTCAGCCTCAGAGCCACTTGGAACAAACTCTTCTTTTTCTGATAATTACTGATCATCATTAGGTACAGTGCCAGGGCTTGGCATCACTGACCTGAAGGGGCATGCTTCTCCGAGTGCTAACCAGCATACGATGCTTAGTAGCTATTCTATACGTGTTGTGTCTGTGTTGCTTAACACTTTGACTGATCTGTTCCATAGGCTTAGGAGACCCACCTGACAACCCTTTTCCTTGAACTGACTGTCTAGCTCCCTCCTGCAAGATCCCACTAGACACACGTGCACACATACCTACTCACCCTAAACTGATCTTGACACTGTTAACTGGTTATAAGGGACTGAAGCCTACTCAGACTGGTCCAAGATGAAGGAGGTGATTGTTTTAAGAACAGAAGAGGCTACAGAGGTTGAGGAAGTGGCAAGGCAGTAATTGAGACTGCTCCTTCCATCTTTCATGGACTCCTGGGACCTCCCATCTCAGACTTTTTCCATATATTTGCTTCATTTTCTTTGTTTTTCTCTGCAGAACAACTTTCTCTCAAGCTCCCCTTTTCTGCTTCCAAATTAATTTACTTGTAAGTATCTTGGTTTGCATGGTCCTTACTGGAGCTCTGACTCTCCAGGAATATTTGGTTGAATCACACACCATCAACTGTCTTCAGTCTTCAAGTGCTTTTGTTCAAATTCTCAAGTTCAGACAGTGCCAATAATCTGTGGTCTCCCAACTGGCAGTCTTCTGTAGTCAGCCAAAGGTAGTTGAAATTCTGAAACCTCATTTTGTCGTTTAGTAGGACTAGGTGATTTGCTTTATGTTATAATTTTAAACCATCAATAGTTTCATTATTTGAGGATTTATTGATGAACATATAACAAGAACTACAGAGAAGCAGGAAAGGTTTTGCCACATATTTTAAGGTAGAATGAAATAAAGGAGGATTTTTTTTTTCCTGTTTCTCATGTTCTGAAAAATTTCCTGGCTAGAATCTAATTTATATTCTGAATTTAAGTTAGCAGTACAGTTTGTATCATAGAAAACCACTTTTTCCTCCTTTACTAAATAAACGTCGAATAAATGTTTAAGAATATTGGTTGGAAAGACTATTGAATGATAAATCTGCCCTGGGTACCTGTATCTTTCAGGCAGGCTGTGGTTTGCATCTGGCACTCAGAGCTAGTTCTAACCCCACATTATCTCTAAAAATTGTGTTTAGGAATTGGCCCAGTTTCCGGTATAAGGGAATTTAACCCTGGTTGCCCTGAACTGCTGGCTGAGCCTCTGCCTGGGTCAGCGAGAGCCTTGGGTGGAAGAGAAATGACCGAGAAGAGGGGAGAGCCTGCAGCACACCAGCCTTCATCTCTGCCAGGATGACAGCTGCCGCCCTGCTACAGTCACAAGGGTATATGGAGCCCTGGACTGAGCAGAGGCTGCTCCTTGGCCAGGCTGTTCTACTTTTTAGTTTGATTTCCTCCCAGCATGTCACCTCCCTGTCGAGCCATGGGACGTCTTTCTGATTTGGTTTGGCAGCATTCCCCTAAAGGACATGTTTAATGGCCTGGCCATGGTTACGTGCATAGTCTTGTTTTGCTTTTTAGTAGCTGCTGACCTTTGTTAACACTGGGATGCCTCGTGTCTGCTAAAGGCTTGCTCCTGCCTGGAGCCCAGATTCTCCTCCCAGATGTTCTGTGTCTGCAGTCGCTGCCGCTGTGCTTTCGGAGGCGTTCTAGTTCAGGTCCACTGACTGCCGTCAGAGTGAATGCATGTGGCCGAGAGGGGCAGGTGGCGGCAGCTCCAGGCGAGCTGTCTCCTCTGCTGACTCATTGCTGCCCCACGGGGTCCGACGTCTCTGCTCACCAGGGCGGCGGATCTCCAGGTGGGGTAGTCTCAGTGTACTAGTGCTGCATTGCATTATTGGGAAATTCCTGGCTGGGGCTGATGTCAAGTGCGCTGAGAGCGCTGAGGAGGGAGAGTGAGCAAAGGGCTCACCTTAGAAGCCACACACTTTTGTTTTTCCAGATCTGGTGTCACTTGCTATTAGTGTCAATGGAACATGGCCACGGACCTTTGCTTCTCCTGACTTCGCTGATTCTGTCGCGGGCTACCCACGCTCTTCTCCAGGTGACAGTTCAGACTTGCAGTCTCGATGCTCTCTTCGATTCCTCTTCCCCACAGACTTAACGCCCACAGGCTCTCTCATTTCCTCTGGCACTGCATTACTTTCTGGACAACATTCTCTCCCTAGCCAAGGCCCTCTTCATCTCACCCAGCAAGGACTGAAAAACAACAGTGGGCAGCCAGGAAGAGGAGATTTCTATGTGAAAGGCAGATCTCCACACTTAAGTCAGAGGTGACTCTGAAATAAGGCTTTTTCCCTGAGGGAAGCAGGTCAAGGCATCGTCACTTTTACTATTTCTTTCTCTGATGATTTGTGTGGCAGTTCCTGAGGCACTGCTGCCAGGTACGGAAGTTCTTATCACTTGTAACTCACCCCAGACTTGAAGCATTTTAGATTAGAAGTTTGTACAGAAAAAGAAAAACAAAATAAAACCGACCACAGAAAAGGGATCATTGGAATGCACATTCCAGCCACCCTACAAGGTTCATTTTGTCTCATCTCCATGAAACCACCTACTGCTCTAGCTTCCCACACTGACACTTTCTTCTCTGATATCCACAGATCCTACCACTGTACTATATGAGACATGTGGCTTAAATTATTACATAGCTATAGGTGGATTTCTAGGTCTTTAGGTCTTTAAATACTGCAAGCCTTTTTTTTTTTTTTTCCTCTCTAAATTGGGGTGTAATGGCTTTGAGGGCAGAGGCCATATCTTATCTGGAACAACCTGAGAATGGGATGGATTAAGTCTTGAGCAGTTTTTCCCAGATTTGATTACAAACTCTAGAGCAAAGCATGAGAAAAAGCATATTATTGTAGTATTATTGATGTTGTTATGAAAAGCATTATTGACTTATTTATGCTTCCAAATCATTTTAGAAAGTGATTTGAGAAACCCTCATCTCTATCTTTCTATCTTCATGCCTACAAGAGTATGATTTTTTTTTAAAAGGTGAGGAAATGACAGCAAAGGGAAAATGAATCAGAAAAATAAGATAAATAGAAAGTTTGATAATACATAATGAATATCATAAGACAGTATTCCAGTGCTGGAGATGAGCCTCAACTTTGGTTGTAAATTTACCAGCAACCAAAACAAAAAGGAAACACAATCTGTTGCAAACATTATGATGCCCATCAAATGAAAACTTAAGCAAATGCAGGAAATGCCTGCTATTTCTGGTTCTGAGATCCCAGTGACCTACAACTCATGATTCCCGAGAAGGGCCACTGATGCTATTTTATTGCCAACATTTTGTCATTGCCAAATTTTCAAAAATAGGCAAGTTTCTTAGCATCCCCCCAGCATGTGCTAGTGACATGTAGTTTAATAGGCATTGTTCCATGTGCTTCAAAACAGTGCTTCATAAAAAACAAACAAACAAAAAACAGTGCTTCATGAAGTAGTATTTTTCTTGCTGAAACCAACAGTACAAAAATTTTATGTGGTTTATATATCAATAAACATTGGTAATCAACCCAGTGGAGGGCAGGTTTGACAAACTATCACTAAAGTTATGGGTAAATACTTGAGTAGAAAGTCATAAAATCTCCCCCAAGAGGAAGCCTGAATATTCATGTAAATGTTTAGGTAGGAAAACTATCTAATTTGAAATAACTGCCAAGAAATTGTAATATAAAGTTTCATGACCATGTGTTCCATACTAGCAAATAAAAAAAAAAAAGAGGGTGGCAAATCTTCTCCATCACTGCAGATCTAAAATCATCTTGAGCAAAAGAATAAAGAGTAGAAAATGTCAGTTAATGGTTTTCCATGAACCCGCACTTCCAGGAAATTGGATTGGTAGTTTTGTTCATTTTGTGTTTTATAGTATCTCAGCAGGGGCAGTACTGGGTGGTCTAATAAACTTTCAGAATGTGGAGAGCTGGGGAGAAAAAAGCATAACATGGAGAATATTTACTGGTGGGCAAAGGGAAATGAGGTATTTGCTAAAGAAAAGGGATAAGGCTGATGACAGGAGAGAAGGAAGGAGCAGAAAAGAAGGAAGAGAATTGGGCAAGGAGAAAGAGAGGGAATGGGATGGACACAGAGAGGGATAGAGAGAAAATGGGGAAGAAAAAAGACATTCTAAATAAACCTTAAACAGTGGTCAGCAACTTGACTTTCCTGCAGAAAGCTGTCAAGAATAAAGTTCCCTCTTCAGAGAACAGGAGGTGAAGAGAAATCAAAGGGATTTTCCTTCCCTCTCCCCATCCCTCTTCTTTCTGCCTTGTAGCTTTTCTCATGCCCCACTGCTACAGGGGCACATTGCAGGTGGGGACAGTCCTTCCAGAGGGAGAGCAAGTGACAAGAGTTTGTGTTCCGGAGCACTGGAGACAGGGCCCAGGGGGGCTGGGTTACCCAACGCCTTGCAAGCACTGATAAAGAGTTTGGATTTTGTTTCATAGTACATGGCACCATTGCAGGGTTTTACATAGGTGAACAGTGGGATCAGATTTTCGTTTTAGAACTATTCCTTTGGCAGCATTATGGAGCATTGACTGGAGAGGACAGTTGCCTTAATTCTGTCTCCAAATACTTTGTGATGAGCCCTCTGATTCCTGGTATTTCATGCCACCCTGAAGTGGTAAGCATTCTTGCTCTGTCCAGTGTTTCTCCAAGAAGGGCCTTTTAAAGGTCAAAAGTACACTGAAGAACGACATGCCAGGCTATGTTTTTTTTTTTTTTTTTCCCCCCGGTACGCGGGCCTCTCACTGTTGTGGCCTCTCCCGTTGCGGAGCACAGGCTCCGGACGCGCAGGCTCAGTGGCCATGGCTCACGGGTCCAGCCGCTCCGCGGCATGTGGGATCTTCCCGGACCGGGGCACGAACCCGTGTCCCCTGCATCGGCAGGCGGACTCTCAACCACTGCGCCACCAGGGAAGCCCCAGGCTATGTTTTGTGAAACATCATTTCAAGTCGGCCCACCATATCTGAAGCTTCCGCGTCCCAGGTTGAATTGGTTGGTTGAATCCGGGGGTGTGGACCCTGCGGATATGGGAGGGGAGTGGGGGTGACTGTACTATGCCATTTTATGTGAGGGGCTTGAGCATCTGCAGATTTGGGTATTGGAGGTGGATGGGGGTCCTGGAACCAATCCCCGAGGGACGACCGTACCATGAGTCGTTTTCATCTCAAAAACTTTTTTAAGTTCCTCATTCCTAATAGGAGAAGGCTTCCTCATTAGCCCTGTCTGTAGACTCCTCACTCTGATGTCACCTGTACCCACGGTACTTCAAGTCCATCTTTCTCTAAATTCTCTTCTCTAGTGAAATTAGTCTACTTATTCCCCAAATAGGCCTGTAATATTGATGCTGTTTTCTCTTCTTGGGCTGCTTTCTCCACTTTTCTCTTCTGAGCCAAGAAATACCCAGACTTTAAATCCATATCAAATGTTTTCATCACCAAGGAGGCAAAATAAATTAGAAATATCCTGGTCTCTAAAAGCAAATGTATCTGGATTTCATGCTAGCTTTGGTGTTTGTAGACTGACAGTACAATATCCCAACCAGAATGTGGACATTGATACAGTTGAAATACACAAGGCTTCTATCACCACGAGGATCTCCTGTTACTGCTTTACAGGCTGCATTCACGTCCTTCTCTCGCCAGTTCCTCCTTGACTCCTGGTAATCAATAACCTGTATTTCTGTAATTTTGTGGTTTTAAGAATGTTATTTAAATGGAATTATTTAGTGTGTAACTTTTGGGATTAGATTTTTTTTTACTCAGCACAATTCTCTAGAGATTCTTCCAGATTATTGCATGTATCAATAGTTCATTCATCTTTACTGCTGAGTTAGGTATTCCATGGTATAAATGTAACACAGTCTGGTTAACTTTGCGCCCATTGAAGGACATTTGAATTGTTTCCAGTTTTGGCTATTACAGGTACAGCTGCTATGAATATTTGTGTACAGGTTTTTGCATTAACATAGGTCTTCATGGCTCTGGGATAAATACCCAAGAGTGCAATTGCTGGATCATATGGTAGTTGTTTGGTTTTGTTGTTGTTGTTTTAAGAAACTGCCAAACTCATTTTCATAGTGACTGTATCATTTTTCATTTTTACCAACAATGTATGAGTGATTTCATGTCTACATATCCTCCCGAGCATTTAGTATTGTCACTATTTTTTATTTTAGGCGTTCTGATAGGTATATAGTGAGGTCTCACTGTGGTTTTAATTTGCATTTGGTGGATGGCTAATGATGTTGAACATCTGATGTGCTTATTTTCCATCTGTATATCCTCTATGGCGAGATGTATCTTCATGTCTTTTGGTCTTTCACCCATTATCTAATTGGATTGTTTGCTTTTTTGGTTGAGTTTTGAGAGTTCATTTTACATATTCTAGTCCTTTATCAGATACGTGGTTTACAGATATTTTCTCCCATTCTGTAACTTGTTTTTTTATCCTCTTAACAGGGTCTTTCCCAGAGCAAAAGTGTCTTTTAAAAAAATTTTGATGAAGTTCCAATTTATCAATTCTTCCTTTTATCAATTGTGATTTTGGTATCAAGTCTAAGAACTAGCTCTAGATCCTGAAGCTCCTGAGAAGTTCTCTTATGTTTTCTTAAAAAGTTTTTTTTTTAGTTTTGCATTTTATATTGGTCTATGATACACTTTGAATTGTTATTATTTTTTTTAAAGAAGATGTTGGGGGTAGGAGTTTATTAATTAATTAATTTATTTTTGCTGTGTTGGGTCTTCGTTTCTGTGCGAGGGCTTTCTCTAGTTGGGGCGAGCGGGGGCCACTCTTCATCGTGGTGCGCGGGCCTCTCACTATCGCGGCCTCTCATTGCGGAGCACAGGCTCCAGACACGCAGGCTCAGTAGTTGTGGCTCACAGGCCTAGTTGCTCCGCGGCATGTGGGATCTTCCCAGACCAGGGCTCGAACCCATGTCCCCTGCATTGGCAGGTGGATTCTCAACCCCTGCGCCTTGAATTAGTTTTTATTTAAGATGTGACACTTAAGGTGAGGTGTTTTTTTGCTTCGATGTCCAATTGTTCCAGCACCATTTGTTGAAAAGGCTATCCTTCATTAAATTACTTTTGTATGTTTGTCAAGAATCAGTTGGGCATCAGTTGGGCATATTTGTGTGAGTCACTTTCTGAGTTTTCTATTCTGTTTCATTGATCTATGTGTCTATTCCTCCACCAATACCACGTAGTCTTGTTTACTAGAACTGTATAAGTATTGAAATCAAGTAGACTGATTATTACCAGTTTATTCCTATTTGTCATATTTGTTTTAGCTATTCTAGTTCCTTTACCATTCCATATAAATTGTAAACTAATCTTGTCCATATCTATAAAAATCTTGTAATATTTTGATTGGAATTACAGTAAACCTATATGCCAGTTTGGGGAGAATTGATGTCTTTATTAAATCTTCTAATCCATAACCATGATTCTCTGTTTATTTATGTATTTTTAAAATTTTTCATTAGCAGTATATGGTTTTTAATCTGCAGGTCATACATGTTTTATAGATTTACATCTAAATCATTATATTTTGAATGATTGTAAATGGTATTGTCCTTTAAATTTTGTTTTCCACATGTTAATTATTACTGTATAGAAATGCTCTTGATTCTTGTGTATTGATCTTGTATCCTGTGACCTTGCTGAACTTAACTTATTCATTCCAGGAGGATTTTTGGGAAAGATTCATTGGGGTTTTCTAGGTAAGCAATGTCATCTTCAAATAGACACCATTTTACTTCTTCATTTCCAATCTGTATGCGTTTTATTTCTTTCCTGGCTTTATTGCCCCAGCTAGAACTTGCAGTACTATGTTGAATAAGAGTGATGAGAACAGATATCCCTGCCTTGTTCCTGTTCTAAGGGGAAATAATTCAGTCTTTCATCATTGTGCACAATGTTAGTTATAGGTTTTCTGTAGATTCCTCTGTAGCTGAGGAGGTTCTCTATTTCTTTTTTTTTTTTCTTTCTTCTTTTTTTTTTTTATCAATGGGTGTTGCAGATTAAATACATGTAGGAGTTGCTTTAGAGGAAAGTGTCTTTCTTCCTGGGAGAGTTCCAAGAAAGTTACTAGGGTTTGAGATTTGGAAGGTAAAGAGAAGTGAGACGTGGCTTGACAACACTGGACTTGAAGGTCAATACATAGAACGTTGAAATTGGCATCCCTCATTCATGCCTGGTGTTCAGAGTTGAAGTAGCTCTGGCATTTCCCATTTTCTGGAAATCCTTCTCCAGTGGTCAAATGACCTGCATCCTTCCCTCTCACTAAGAAGCTATTTCTGTTGACCCATGGTGTGTGCAGAATGCTAGTCTACCTGTTTCCTCATTTGTGAGCACAAATCAGAGATGGAAGACAATTGAAGAAAACTTAAAGCCTGAAGGGAAAAGGGGGACAGGACTTTTGAAGGTCCTATAAATCAGCTAAATTCTTTTCTTTCACAGAGTGGAGTTTAACAAATAATATCAAATATTGAAGAATCAAGCAATAGAAGAATAAGCATTTGGGCTTCCCTGGTGGCGCAGTGGTTGAGAATCTGCCTGCTAATGCAGGGGACACGGGTTCAAGCCCTGGGCTGGGAGGATCCCACATGCCGCGGAGCAACTAGGCCCGTGAGCCACAACTACTGAGCCTGCGCGTCTGGAGCCTGTGCTCCGCAACAACAGAGGCTGCGATAGTGAGAGGCCCGCGCACTGTGATGAAGAGTGGCTCCCACTTGCCACAACTAGAGAAAGCCCTCGCACAGAAACGAAGACCCAACACGGCAAAAATTAAATAAATAAATAAATTTAAAAAAAGAATATGCATTTACATTGAAAATATGTAGACTAAAAATGAGAAAAACAAAACTGAAATAATTAAAAATTATTGCTCTTAGGTTTTGAGATCTGGGTGGGTTGGGGTGATGAGATGTTCATTTTGATTAAAAACCCTTTTGTTGTAACCTGAAACTATTATAATATCATAGTCAACTATATATACTTCAATAAAAGAAAAAAACTATGTATTATTGATGCCAGCAACTACAAGTACATATTATGGCATTAAAAGAGCTGTGCCCATCAGTTTGTTGCTTATATATTTGAAGGTACTATAACTGTATTACTTAAAAAAATTCCTTCTGACTTTGAATTTTTTTTAAAAATGCATATTTTGGGGCTTCCCTGGTGGCGCAGTGGTTGGGAGTCTGCCTGCCGATGCAGGGGACGCGGGTTTGTGCCCCGGTCCGGGAAGATCCCACATGCCGCGGAGCGGCTGGGCCTGTGAGCCATGGCTGCTGAGCCTGTGCATCCGGAGCCTGTGCTCCGCAACGGGAGAGGCCACAACAGTGAGAGGCCCGTGTACCGCAAAAAAAAAAGCATATTTTGGACAAAAACTAAATACTTAATCTGCAAAACAAATTTATAAACAAAAAGATGGCAGAAGAAAACATACTTCCACTTCTGTTTCTCTAATTTTTAAAGTTTGAAGCTAAATCATTCTTTATAAGAGGAGCATCTAACAAAATAACTGGCACATAATAGATGCTCAGAGAGCATTTGTTGAATGAATGAAGTTGTTAGCTAGTTATTTAAAAAGTTCTAAACTTTTCTGCTCTCATTTGCATATTTCTTAGTTTTTGTTTAAATAATTTAGAATTTTAGATCTCGATTACCATTGTTACCGAGTCTAAGCTGGTACTGCTCACCACACAGGAGGTCAATAATCAAGAGACGAGTTTTGGGGGCAAGGAATAGCGACTTTATTTGAAAAGCTAGCAAACCAAGAAGATAGTGGGCTCGTGCCCCCAAAGAACCATCTTGCCTGAGTTAGAATTCAGGCTCCTTTTATACTAAAAGGGGAGGAGTAAAGTCAAACACTTCCTAGTTCCCATCAGCCTCCAGAGGGGATGTGTTAATTTCTTCCTGCCTGCAGTCATTCACAGGTGGGCCTGGTCTGGATGTTTCCTATGTTTTAGCTTAATGTTCATTACCTGGGAAGCAGGATTCCCAGAGATGGGCCATTATGTATAATTTAAGCTTATAGGCAACATCCTTTTAGTGATTAACTTGTAATAGAATACAAAATGTTCTTCCCTATTAGACTATTTGTATTTTTATTATTCTGTTTTATTTATATCTTGTAAACTCAGCGATTAACTCATTTTAGTGAACATATTCTTTTAAAACAATAATTAAAAAAAGAACTCCTTCATTCTTGTGTGTTTAATTTTGAATAACTTTTCCATTGGTTGGTCTACATCTTTCAATAATTGTCTCAGAAAGGATACTTGGCTATTAGATTTTTTATACCCTTATATATCTAAAAATAAAAAAAAACCTGTGGCCTTTCCATACAAATGGCAATTTGAATATTTTTGGTTAGCAACGTTTAACCTAATACTCTACACTATCTTTTATTTTCATGTTGTGTAAAGGCAGTCTGCGTTCAGCTAGAATACGTTTTTTTTGTGTGGTTTACCTGTTGATTCTTGGATACATGTAGGATTCTTTCTCTAGATATGAAATTTAAAACTTTTATCAGGAAGTCTGTTTTCATTAAATTTTCCAGATTCTTTGTGACCACCTTTTGATTTGCCAAAATGAGGTAGAACAGATCCCAGATTGATATCACCAGCTGTTCATCTGCTCAGTTTGGAAGTGCCTTGTTTTTCCTCTTAAGAGAAAGAGTATTTTTGAATAAGTGAAAGCGGCTTTCGAATGTACTAAGGTTTGTAAAGAATTATCATGTCAATGAAGGATATAAACGACATAGCTATATTGTATTACCGTGGCTTCTCAACAGGATAACTTTTCCTTTAGTTAACTACCCATAGGAGAAGCCAATATATACGGAATGGCTGTGATTTCTAGTCCATGAAATGTATTCAAGGTGTGCCAAGGAATGTGATAACATGTCAGTAAGTGAAAAAGAAAAAAAAAAACCTTGTGTACAGTTTCACAGGACTGTGCCTAGTTGAATACTCTATTTTTAGTCTGAAGGTCCCTGGTAGCCTTGGTACTTATGGAGTATCTTTCTGCCTCTCAGTGAGTCAAAAATAAATTCAACAAAGGCAGAGACAATACGACTAATTGTCTGCAGCCCACATAGTGGGATACATTGAGGGTGCTCAATTAATTTTGACTGACAGATGTGCTAATCATTCACTTGGATAGGTAGTCATGAAGAGTGTCCCAGCTTGAACCTAAGCTGCATTTACCTATAATTCAGGCACATTTTGAAATGTTATATGGATAGATACATTGAGCCTCCTGGGCCTTTTAGTGTGAAGTTCATAGGACTTTGCTACTCACAGTGTGGTTTGGGGACAAGCAATATCGAGGTCACCTGGGAGCATGTTAGCAATGTAGAATCACAGGTCCCCTCATGTTTTACTGGATCAGAAACTACACATTATGTTTTGACAAATGCTGTTCCTGGCATTTTCTAAAAACAAATACATCCCAAAGAAAGAACTGAAGTATGCACAGATTGTTTCCCAAACTCTGGACACTCTCTGACTCTGTTCTTATGGGTTGGATTTGATGAGCCTGATCATTTTAACTGGGGGAAGCTAAAGTCAGTGTGAGCTTTGAGTTCAGCAGTCTCCTGCAGCTCCCGAGCTCTTGGCAGTGCTAGGATACCCATAATATTGGCATTGGTGGACATGCTGGCATCTGTGCTGGGCATCATCTGCATAGCTGCTGCTCTTGGCTTTGCAGCAGCAAGAAGCTTCAACCCAGCAAGTTAGAGCAGGAGAGAGAGGAAAAGTACTGTCGGCTTCCTTTTGCCAAGAAGGCTAGCTTTTGGAGCACAATCTCACTTTCTACCTCACAGAGAAAATGAAGCCATCAGATGGCTGGCCTGTCATTTACAAAATTGCTTTCATCTTCATCCATTCTTTCCTTTTCTGTTCTGATTTCATGATTTTTTGCTTTCTTAAGGATCACATGCTATTATTCTTCCCCTAGTCTCCTGTATCTTTAATTCCTCTTGAAATACTGTTCCCTTTTAATTAACATTTAAATCTGTATTTATCTTAAAATAGTTCCTTTGACTCCATCTTCTGCACTCTTTGGCTCTCTTTCTCTTTTTTTTATTTTTTATTATTTTTTTTTTTTTGCGGTACGCGGGTCTCTCACTGTTGTGGCCTCTCCCGTTGCGGAGCACAGGCTCCAGACACGCAGGCTCAGCGGCCATGGCTCACGGGCCCAGCCACTCCACAGCATGTGGGATCTTCCCGGACCGGGGCACGAACCTGTGTCCCCTGCATCGGCAGGCGGACTCTCAACCTCTGCGCCACCAGGGAAGCCCTCTTTCTCTTTTTAAAAAAATTAAATGCTTTTATTATTTTGAAGTGGGCATAGGAATATTTTTATCCTCTTAATGTTATTTATTTGTTTTATTTATGTTTTTTCCCAGTTTTTTGAGATATAATTGCCACATAACATGGTGTAAATTTAAGGTGTACGATGTAATGATTCGATATATTTCTTCTTTTTAAAGATTCCCATCCTAAAAAGTTGTTGCAACCATTACTTTTATTTCTTTATCTTTCATTTATTTTATGGTCACTGATTTTTAAAGCTGTGATATAGACCATAAATGTAGAAAAATTACATAGTAGTCTATGTATGAATGACTAATATAGTTTCATTTTTCCTGTTTTTCTGTTTTAGAAGAATAGAATCATGTTGTATATATATATATACACACACACATATGTCTTAATTCTTTTTTTTTTTTTTTTTTTTTGCGGTACGCGGGCCTCTCACTGTTGTGGCCTCTCCCGTTGCGGAGCACAGGCTCTGGACGCGCAGGCTCAGCGGCCATGGCTCACGGGCCCAGCCGCTCCGCGGCATGTGGGATCTTCCCGGACCGGGGCATGAACCCGTGTCCCCTGCATCGGCAGGCGGACTCTCAACCACTGCGCCACCAGGGAAGCCCTGTCTTAATTCTTTTACTCAATATTATTATGTTTATAAGATTCATCCATAATGTTGGGTGCAACTGTAGTTCATTTTCACTACTGTATAGTGTTCTATTTTTTTGAATATACTGCAATTCACTTATCCATTCTTCTCTAAATTGACATTTGACCTGTTTCTAGTTTAGAGCTATTATACATAATGTTTCTATTAACATGTCTGTACAAGTATCCTGGCACACACATGAAGAGTTTCTATGGGATATATTCATGTGAATGGAAATTACTGGGTCATAGGTCACATGTCTTTAATTTACTAAATAATGCCAAATGTTTTCCATTCCATCAGCTACATCTAGTGTGTTCCTGTTCTCAATATCCTCACCAACACTTGATAGTGTCAGACTTTTTACCCTTTGCCAAGTTAGTGTGTGTGTAATGCTATTTCATTATAGTTTTAATTTTTATTTTCCTGAGTATGCACGAAACTATGCTTTTCATGTATGTTGGCTATTTGGACTTCTTTTATATAAGTGACTATTCAACCCATTTGCCCATTAAAAAAATAGGATGGTCTATTTCTTATTAATTTATAGAAATTATTTTTTTAAAGTCATTTTCTGCTACAAATACCTTTTACCAATCTGAACTTGTATTATTATTATCATTGTGAACTTACGTTTTTAATTTTAATGCAGTTGAAAGTGTCAGTGTTTTTGTTTATGCATAGTACTATTTATGTCTTGTTTAAGAAACTATTTTTAACCAGAACTTCTGAAGAATTACCTTTAAAAAAATCTTTATGATTTTGCTTTTTACATTTAAATCTTTAATCTACGTGAACCTGATGATTATGTATGAAGTGAGAAAGGGGTCCAATTTAATTTCCTTCCGTATGAATATCCAATTGTCTAAGAACTATTCCTTGTAATGTCTGTCATTTTCCCACTTATTTACAATACCATCTCTGTCATATATCAAGTATATATTATGAATAAGTCTATTTCTCTGCCCTTTATTACATTTATCTATCGTTACTATAGTTTAAAAATAATTCTATTATACAGTAGAGGAAGCCCATCTAACTTATTTTTCTTCTTTAAAAGTGTCTTGGTTATCCTTGGCCCCTTTGCATGTCAATATATTTTAGAATATACTTTTCACACTTTGTAAAATCAGTCTGACTAGGATATTGTACGGCACTGCATTAAATCTGTAAATCAGTTTGAATATAATTGACTTTCTAATGGTGTTTCAACCCATTAAAATAATCTCTCTCTCCATTTATTCAATACATCTTAGCAAAATTTATATATATATGCCAAATACTTATATATAATATTTAATAAAGTTAACATATACTAAATATTTATATATATAATATACATTATATACATATATTAAAGGTGCTACACATATATTTTAGCCTTTTTAGATTTGATACTATTGTTAATGGCATCTTTAAAATTTTATTTTCTAGTGGTTTGTTCTGATATTCTGAATATCGTTTTCATAAACTGATTTTGTATTCAGCAACGTTGTTATAATCACATATTGTTTTAAATAATTCATCTGTAGATTATTTTTGATATTATACATATGCAATCATATCATTTGTGTGTAGACACCACTTTTATCTTTCTTTTCAAATTCTTATACACTTAAAAAATTGAAGTATAATTGAAAAACTTGTAAGATATTTAAAGTATACAATGTGATGGTTTGGTATACATATACATTGTGAAAGGATTCTCACCATCGAGTTAATTCACACCTGTCACCTTACATATTTACCCCCGCCTTTTTTTTTTTGGTGAGAGCACTGAAGTTCCACTCTTAGAAAGTTTCGGTTATGCAATACAGTATTATCAACTATAGTCACTACATTATACAGTAAGTCCTCAGACCTTATTTATCTAATAATTGAAAGTTAGTAGCCTCTTATCATCCTCTCCCTGGTTTCCTCAACCCCATTCCCAACCCCTGGCAACCATCATTCTAATCTCTGTTTCTATAGGTTCATTATTTTTTAGACTCACATAAAAGTAATATTATGCAGTATTTGTTTTTGTCTGTCTGGATTATCTCACTTAGCATAATGACCTCCACGTTCATTCATAATATTGAATGTGGTAAGACTTCCTTCCTTTTTAAAGCTGAATAATATTCCATTGTATAATACCACATTTTAAAATCTGTTCATCCATCAATGGATATTTAGGGTGTTTCTATACCTTGGCTATTCTGTATAATACTGCTGTAAATAGTGGAGTACAGATACCTCTTTGATAATAATGATTTAGTTTTCTTTGGATATATACAGAAGTAGGATTGCTGGATCATACTGTAGCTCTATTTTAAGTTTCTTGAGGAACCTCCATAGTGTTTTCCATAGTGCTGTACCAGCTTACATTCCCACCAACAATATATGAGGGTTCCCTTTCCTCCACATCCTTGCCAGCATAGTTGAGGATGTGCTAAAACCCTTCAGTGTCCCAAAGGGGAGGATTGCAGTCAACACCTAGATGCAGGCTAATTAGAAGCTGAGCCCTGAGGCAATAGCTGGGAAAGTATGCCATCAAACCCCTTTCAGGGAGAAAGTGAGAGATGGGCACTTTTGCTCCCTCCCTCTGTACTGAGCCTGAGGGTATAGCTACAGGGGTTGGGAGTGCTTCTGCACCAGTAAAATCTGCTTCTTTGCTCTATTCTTGTGGGACTTTTGAATGTTTAAACCTCGTTGATTATCAGAACTAGGTGATTTGGGGGCCTTTCGGTCTGGCGGCAGCCATAAAAGTTGGGGTGCTAGATGTGTAGACAAGCTTCTCCCAAGGAGATGCTGGCCACTTGGTTTTATTATTGGACCTAATAGGAAGGAGAAGGTGGCAGGAGGGCCCACTGGTTTTTTCGGGCTCCCAGACCATCACAGTACTAATTAAAAGCTGGACCTTCAGGCAGCAGCCGGTCAAGTATGTAGTCAAACCTCTTCCAGGGAAAGACTGGATGATGGACATTTTTGTCTGGTTCCCTCTGTTCTGAGAACTGGGGTAGAGTAGCTGGGAGTGCTCTCATTCCCTTTAACAGCTGCTGCTTTGTTTGCTATGGTCCTGTGTGACTTGTAAATGTAAGCCCTGTTGGCTTTCAGAGCTAGGTGATTTGGGAGCCTCCACCCGGTAGTAGCTTTAAAAGTTGGGGCACTAGATGTGTGGTCCAAACCCTTGGTTTCTCAGGGAAAAGCTGGGAGTTTGGGGTCCCCTCCTGACTCTGGCACTGTGCTGGGGGCAGGATTTATGGTGAGAGTGTGTCAGTCTTCTCATTTTGCTGTGGGTATTTCTCCATCATCTATCTAATCCATGAGTAGGATTCACTCATCGAGTTTCTGGATTCAGGAGGAATTGCCCCACATTAGCTGTATATTCAGTATGTCCCTGGAAGGAGGCAATTCAGGAGCTTCCTGTGTCATCATCTTGGTCTGGAAAGCATCAGTTCTTAAACAGTTTATTTCTTTTTTTATCTTACTCATTGGATTAGATCTCCAATATGATGACAAATTAAAGGGTGATAGTGGGAAGGAATCCTTGTTTTATTTCTGGTGTTAAAGGGAAAGGTTTTAAATCTGATGTTTTGCTAAAGTTTTTTAAAGCTTTTTTTATTATATATTTTTATTTGGATATAGGAAGTTCTTTTCCAAATGGATTTCCAAAATTTTCCCTTTTTTTAAATGAATGTGTGTTAAATTTTACTGAGCCTTCTTTCATAAACCACTGAAATAATTGTATGTTTGGTAATCTGTTACTATGGTGAGAAAATTAATTTTCTGGTGTTAAAAACAAAAATTTGCATTATACATCAGGGTTTTTTGATAGATTGATAAGTTTTCTTTATTAACATTTTATTTAAGATATTTGCATAAATGTTAATTAGTAAAAGTTATCTGCAACTTTTCTTCTTACTTACACTGTTCTTGTGCTTTCATTTCCAGTCTATGCTGGCCCCATAAAATGAGTTGAGAAGTGTTCCCTCGTTTTCTATATTTTTTCATTCCTCTTTTATACTTACTATGTAACATTTAAATTATTTTTAAAAAATTGGTAAATTTTCATGGTGAATTTTTTATTTGGGCTTTGATTTTTTGTGGGAAATTTTAAAAATTACTGATTTATTCGCTTTAATGGCTGTAGGGCTGTTGAAATTTTCAAATCCTTCTTTTTTTTTTTTTTTTTTTTTTGCGGTACGCGGGCTTCTCACTGTTGTGGCCTCTCCTGTTGCGGGGCACAGGCTCCGGACGCGCAGGCTCAACGGCCATGGCTCACGGGCCCAGCCGCTCCGCGGCATGTGGGATCCTCCCGGACTGGGGCACGAACCCGTGTCCCCTGCATCGGCAGGCGGACTCTCAACCACTGCGCCACCAGGGAAGCCCTCAAATCCTTCTTGATTTTGTTTGGATAAGTTATCTTTTTCTTGAACTGTGTACAGTTGTAATTTAAAAAATATTTGCATAAAGGTGATTTAATATCCTCTTATTATCCATTTAATGTCTCTAGCATCTTGGGTGATGTTTCTTCTCCATTCTTTGTATTGGCCAATTGTGCTTTTTCTCTAATTTTTTCTCTAAGTTTTACTGGTGTTTTTAAATTTTTTATCAATCTTTTAGAAAGACTGTTGATCATCTCTATAGAATGCTTGCTTTCATCAATAATTTCTAGTCATATTTTTATTATTTTCTTCTATAACTTTCATCGGTTTAGTGTGCTATACTTTTTCTCATTTTTTTGTGATGGTATCACAGATTGGATTCTCTTGACTCATACACTGAGATGAAGTTTGTAGTGTGAGATGGGAAGAAGCAGAATTAAAGCGGAAAGTGAAGCCAGACTGTGATGCAGACTCTATAAGACTGAGCCAACTTGATGGGGAGCTCTGGAACAAATATTGACCATCAGAGTATAGTCTCTGAGTATAGCATTGGGTTGGGTTTTCAACATTGGGCTGGGCTGTTAAACCCCTTCACCCAGTTCTTAGATGTGGGCATGGCCTTAGGGTAGGTAGGTGGCTCTCTGCAGCTGAGGCAGACCCTGCAGGAGCTGACAGATAAAGATTGTCTGCTAACTATTACCCACAGCCGGGCAGCAAGTCCTTTTCTGACGAAGGATCTGGGTCAGATGGTTGCGTGTTAATTTTCACACATTATTATATTCTAATACATGCATTAAGTCGGTACATTTCCTTCCAATTTCTGCATTATCTGTATCCCGCAAATTTTGCAGTGCATTGTCTTTTTTTGTTACTATCCAGTGAAAACACATTTAAATTCTTTTTCATTATGATTTCTTCTTTGACATATTGGTATATGAGGTATTTAATTTCCAAAGTATATAGTGTTTTTGCTAGTTATTTTTTGTTATTGACCTCTAATTTAATTACAACATGGTTGTAAATATAATCTGTATGATTTCATTCCTCTAAACTTTGTTGAGACTTGCTTTATGTCCCAGTATTGGTCATTTTTGTAAATGATGTTCTTAAAAAGAAACTGTATTCTGTAGTTGTTAGGTGCTCCATACTTGAGAATCTCTAAGAACCATCAAAGAGCCTATCTGTCTATCTGCTAGTGACTACTATAGATTCCTTCCTTTAGTATCTTTAAAATTCAAGTATCCTTTGGAGTATTGAGTCACCGAAACCTTTGGTTTGGGTATGAGAATGAGCTAAATTACCGAGGGAATGGGGTTTATGGTCAAGCAAGTAGCAGGTGGAACCTATTTCACGTGGTTCTCACAAGAGGGAAGATCTGTATGGATCTCTGTGGAGGACGGAGAAAACAAATGCCTGAATGAAAGAAGAAAGGGAGTTTCCAGGATACGAAAAAGAAGAATATAAAATAGGGGGGGGAGATAGGAGTGCTTGGAGGGCAAACTCTGCTTATAGTCTACCCAACTTTCTCCTTTCTGGAAAACTCCATGTTCTTCACCTGTGTAACAGTTGTGACTTCTATTTGGCAATGCTCTTGCTAAAATAGGGTTTCCAATTTGGAACACCCTTCTTCAAAGAGTATGGGGAAAGTATCCAGAAAATAGCTAAAGGATTAAAGTATCTAATGCGCCTTGTTCATCCCCATTTGAATAATAACGTCACTTGTTGGATGGATTTTCCTCCCATTGTTTTCCCTGTGCTTTCATTCTACTTGTATCCTTGCATCCCTCCTTCAATTCAGCCAACCCCGGGAGGGAAGGGCAAAGCAGACAAAGAAAAAGGGAATATTCCTGGCTTTAGGAAACCTGAGAGGACTTGAGGTAAAGGCAAAATATTGGGGAGAAAGGGGCTTCGAGAGGAGTAAGACTCTTCCCACATAGAGAGAAGATTTCTCAGACTGGGGAGAGGGTAGGAGCAGGAGAGATGCTGAGAGCAGAGATCGGTGGGTCCCAGAGAGAGGCCTTTGTGTATCGTTCTTCTGACAGGAACTTAGAGGGGGACAAAACCCTACCAGTTGGAGAGGTTCTGTTTGTCTTTAGACAACACTACCCCAGTAAGGGCAGGACAGGAATAAAGACGCAGACATAGAAAATGGACTTGAGGACACGGGGAAGGGAAAGGATCAGCTGACACGAAGTGAGAGAGTGGCATGGACATATATACACGACCAAATGTAAAATAGATAGATAGTGGGAAGCAGCCGCATAGCACAGGGAGATCAGCTCGGTGCTCTGTGACCACCTAGAGGGGTGGGATAGGGAGGGTGGGAGGGAGACGCAAGAGGGAGGAGATATGGGGATATATGTATAGTATAGCTGATTCACTTTGTTATACAGCAGAAACTAACACACCATTGTAAAGCAATTATACTCCAATAAAGATGTAAAAAAAAGACATTTACATGAAAGTTTAATTTTACATGCATGATTTCACTTAATCCCCACAATAATCCTGATAGAAGTGTATTAGACTCATCTCATAAATAGGAAACTGAGAGTCAAAGAACTTAAAGAGCCTGCTAAGTTTTGAACTCAGAGATGTCTGATACTGTATTTCATACTCTTTAATTACTATGTACCTGTCTCTTTTTAACCAGCTTCACTTTCTTTTATACCCAGTTCTGATCACCTGATCCCACAATGTAGTTAGCACTAGATTCGTAAGTGTTTTCTCTGAGTCATACGGCTATTGGAGAGATAAGTGATGGCAGAATTGCTTATTCTTTAATGTAAAGTTTGAAAGTTATCAGTTAACCATTTATCAAATGTCTGTTTTGCATAAAGCATTATGTTATGGTTCCAAGATTATGTTATGAGTTTAAGAAATCAAAGATAAGGGAAACACAGTCTCTTATTCCAAAGGGAAGTTAATCCAGCAGTAGGGTTGAGGAGAGAGATATGTGTACACACACAGCTGAGTCATGACAGAGATGTGGAATCATGTCCTTATCCTATAAAAAAAACTTCTTCCTGGTCATTGCTGAACTAGATCTCCAGTCATGACCGAAAGGGTAGACAATCCATTGAATTTTGTAGTGGCTCTGAGTTGAATGAGCTCTTCAGCCATGCATTTGTATAAATGAATAATATGTATTAATTTCCTTTTTCCTTTTAGGCTTGGCCCTGTGTGCCTGTAGTCTGAAGTTTTGAACCATTTACCTGTATGCTTTTCCAGGGCACCAGTGGGTGAGTCCTTCTTTTTCTTTCTTTCTTTCTTTTTTTTTTTTGAGTATTTCTTTTTCTTTGTACTCGTATACAATACTTAGTCACAACCTCATTGCACACTAGTGTACTCCTAGCCAAATTCATTGCCAAGTGAGAAAGTCTGAGCAGTTCAGAGCAGTGCTGCCCTAATGCTCAAAATTGGCTATGTGAAGACTGGGAGACTCTTTGATATGAAAAGGTCACTGAAGTTTGTAAACAGGTGTATGTCCCATCACATTAAGAAGTTTCTGCAAGTCATCTCTAAGTTCAGTATCATTTTCTCAATTTCAACTCTGAACGCACCCCCCTCATTCACTGAGGAAGAGAGATATTATGCCAGTATCCCTGGTGGAATATTGGAGTGTTGGGGCTGAGATTTCAGTGTGACAAAGTAAAATATTGAAGAGATTTCTTTCTCTTAAATAAGCAGTTTTTTTCCCCAGGATTGTGCCTCTGGATGCTTCCATGAATCTGGTACAGTCACAGTATTCTGGAACAGCCTCTCTCCTGTGAGAGCCATTACATCAATGGCCAGTGTGTCATGCCAACTCTGCTCTACCTTTTCCCCTTGGAGTGGTTTTCCTTTTGTCATCCATTTTTGCTTTTCTTCTGCACCAGAAATCACATACATGGAGGAGCCAAGGAGAGCCTAGTAGGCTGTTAATGCAGAGCCTTAAAGAAGTAAACTTTAAGGGTGTGGGTGTGGAATTAGTCACCTTTAGGACTGCCCGAAGAGAGGGCTGGTGTCAGGGTGTGCACATTTCAAAGTTATGTCACAGAAGTGCAATTGATTGTAGAGAATTTTATTGGAGTGTGAGTAGAGGCAAGGGTAATATAGGGGCCTATTTTAAATTTATTATCATAATTGGAAAATTGATTCTAGAATATGGTGAATGAATGGAAGTTCAAATGCAGAGTCTGAAGTAGGTAATCATATTTTGTAATAGTTTCTTAAAACCATAGTCCAAGTTTCCAGGAAAAAGCTCTGACATTTCAGGGCAGCGCATCAGAGGGAAGAACAGGACTTCACTGTTACACACTCATTTAACCATTTTTGAAGAGCAAGGCAGGGCTTTCAGAAATCTTGAGTTAGGGACACAGAGCTTAAACTCAGAGCACTTCCAGGCTCTCCAATTTCTTCTCTCTTGTTGCATGATTGTTCTTCATTGAATGTTTTATAAACGCACATTATCTCAGCTTGGTTAAGGACAGCAATCTTTAATCCTGGCAGAACAGATAAGGACTATTAAACCCTGGGCCTGCTCTCTGAGACAGATTATGGGGGCCACCTTACTGACCATCATACTAATGTTATGGATTCTGCTGACACTCGTGTTCAGAGTGTGTTAGGAAATCCAACGTAACCTTCATGCCCCTCTCAGATCTGTGTTTCTTTAAGTCTGAATAAGATCATCAGCTTGATTCCTTCAGGGGCGGATTTGAGATCTGGCTCTGTGGGGTGAAGAAGGGTGGGTGCAGACCTGTGATGATTTCCTTGATTCTTCAATTAGAGATAACTATTCCTTTCTCTGCGATCCTGCAGTGCTTTATTTGTTTCGTTTTCTGTGCTTGCCCTTATCACAGCCTGATATGTATTATGTGTACTTGTTGGAGAGTACATCAGCTGTCTTCACCAAACCAGCGCTACTTACTCAATTCTAATTTCAGCACTGTTTCTTTTGGAAATTCCCCTCCCCTACTCCATGCTGTTTCGGTAGGGCTACCAATTACAATGCCACATTTCCTCCATCACAGGATTGGGTATAAGGTCCAGGCTTGACCAATCAGACTACACCATTATCTTGGTCACGGTGATTGGCTCACAGATGAAATAACAATCTTAGAGCGGCCAATCAGAGCTCTTCCCTGAAATTTTTTTGTATATAGACACTTGGAGATAGTTGTTCTTTCCCCTTGGAGTGTAAACTGTAGGAATTTGACTGCAAAGCTAATTAGGTTATGTCCCCTAACTTAAGAAAGGGTCTAAGGGAAATAAAACCTGAGTGCAACTTTAAGCCAAGTGAGAGATAGAAATATGAGACTCAGAATTATTATGCTATTTGAAAACCTGGATGCAGTCTTTTCTGAGGCTAGCTTCTCTTTATTCTTACAATCCTATTTGCTAATATAATTCTTTATTTTAAGCTTAAACTAGAATATAAGTTCCATGAGTGAGGGCAGGGGGTTTTATTTTTATTTTGTTTCTCTGTTATAATTCTAAATGCCTAGCATAGTGCCCGTCGCATAGTAGGAACTCAACTAATATTGTTTAATGAATATTTGAACAGGATGAAGCAGACAAAACACAGTATGAATATCTTTCCAACTATGTCATGGGATTCTTGAGAAAAACCCAGGGAGCAATTACCATAGAGTTGTGCGAATTGAGGCTAGTTTATGGGGCTGTGGTGTAAATTTGCTGTCGTTCTGTAAATCTTTTATTTTTAAACATAACACACAAGAAAAATGCATAAAGCATAAATAAACAATGTAATGGGATGAATTATAAAGTGAAACCTGTGAACCACCACACAGGTCAAGAAATAAAACATTGCCAGCATTCCAGAAGCTCCCCAAATGTTCACTCTGAAATATCTTAAACTCTCTCTACCTGCTAGAGGTAACTGCTATGCTGATTTTTATGATAATCATTTTCTTGCTTTGCTTTATCATTTTAGCACCAGTATATGCATCCCTTAACGTGCTGTTTAGTTAGTATTTTGTGAACTTAATATAAATAAACAATATATTATAATGTCCTATAGTTTTCATTCATATGTTTACACGATTTATCCAAGTTGATGCACATTATTTTAGTTTATTTTCATGTTTATATTTTATAAATATAGCATATTCTTCTACTGAAATAAATTTTCCTAGGTTTTGGCTATAAAATCTATGCTGCTATTAAAGTTATTGTACATGTATCTTGGTGCCTATGTATCCATGGTTTCTATGGTATATTTACCACCTAGGAGTGGAATTGCTGAATCACAGTGTATGCCTGTTTTTAGTTTTAGCAGACAATACCTTACATTGTCACCAAATACTAGGCTTTCTCAGATTTTTATTTTAGCCAATTTGACACATATATTTTTAGTTCTCTGTAGTTTTCATTTATATTTCCCTGGTTACTGGAGAAGTAGATTTTATTTTATCACCCATTTAGATTAAAGCTTTATCAACCATTTGGACTTTCTCTTTTGTAAAATACCCAGTTAAGACTTCAGCCTACTGTTTTTATTGATTTGTCTAACTTTTTCCTATCAATTTGTAGTTCTTTGTGTAATCTGGATACGTCCTTTCATCGTAGTACAGTTAAAAACATTTCACATTCTGTGGCTTGTACTTTTCACTTTATTTATGATATGTTTTAATAAGTAGACGTTTTAAATTTTAGGATTGTCAAGTATATTGATATTTTTCCTTTTGGGGCCTTTTATGACTTTTTCTCCAAAGTAACACACTAGCATTTTTCCCATATTGATAGAAGCAGTCTCTAAGTATAACCCACAGTTAAGGGGAGAGGAATTAGTCTTCACCTTTTCAAAGGAGGAATCTCAAAGAATTTTTACACACCTTTTAAAATCATTACATGTGCCAAAATCATGTGAAAGTTTTTAGAGGAAATGGAGTAGAATACATTTAAAGGAAGAAAGGCTCAAGTTGAGAGAAAGAAATCATAGATGTTGGAGAGAGGAGAGATCAGAATACGCATTTTTAAAAAAATTTATTTGTGGCTGTATTGGGTCTTCATTTCTGTGCGAGGGCTTTCTCTGGTTGCGGCAAGTGGGGGCCAGTCTTCATTGCGTTGCACGGGCCTGTCTCTATCGCGGCCTCTCTTGTGGAGCACAGGCTCCAGACGCTCAGGCTCAGTAATTGTGGCTCACAGGCCTGGTTGCTCCACGGCATGTGGGATCTTCCCAGACCAGGGCTCGAACCCGTGTCCCCTGCATTGGCAGGCAGATTCTCAACCACTGCACCACCAGGGAAGCCCAGAATACGCATGTTTTATCTTTCATAGATGTTATCTTTCCCTTTAGTGCCCCAGATCTTTGAGGGCAGTGGCTGTGTCTAGCAGAGGTGGCCACATACTTAGTGTTTAGTAAGGACTTACTTGTTGGCTGATATGTTGTCATAAATGATTCTCCAGTTCCTGATCAAATTTCTATGGTAGTGGTAGTTCTTCCAGGTGATCTGGTAAGTTCAAAATATTGATCGACCTGAACTAAATACTGAATTTAGGGTCAGATCTTAACCAATATGCTAACTAAAAGAAATTAATTTCAGGTCAAATCTGACTATAGTCAGGATGATTGGAAGCCCCTATTGCTCTGCCTTTAGCCATTTACTGTCCTCCAAGATTTCTCTCCTATTTCTTCCTTTGAAACTCCGTCATCTTATTTTCCTGTTCTCATTCAATTTGTCATATTTGGGGAGATCCGTCCAATTTATCCTTGATGGAGATAGATTTACTCTTTTTTTTTTTTTTTTTTGTGGTACGCGGGCCTCTCACTCTTGTGGCCTCTCCTGTTGCGGAGCACAGGCTCCGGACGCGCAGGCTCAGCGGCCATGGCTCACGGGCCCAGCCGCTCCGTGGCATGTGGGATCCTCCCAGACTGGGGCACGAACCCGTGTCCCCTGCATCGGCAGGCGAACTCTCAACCACTGCGCCACCAGGGAAGCCCTACTCTTAATAGCTTAATAGAAAATGATGATATCTAGTTTATTTTCATTTTAAAAGTATATTTTAAAGACATAAAGCTTTAATCTAAAATAATGACTTTCCTATGAGCACAGTAACATAGTGTCCATTTATTCGTACACTCACTAATGTCCAGAGAGTTAGAAGAAATGCCGTTAAAAGACATGAGCTATTGTATTTATGGGCAAGGGTCAGCCATCTAACTGTATTCTGCTCTGCCTGCTATACTCATTTGCCCTTGAATTTATCCAGACCCCAAACAGCAACATATGTGGCTTTGCACTTATGTTTTCGTGCAGTCTGTGATTTTTCTTCTCATCCCAATTAGCCACAGCTCCAATCAGTTTAATCCATCTCTGACAGCAAGCCATATTTTCCTACCTTGTTGATGAGCATGTCATGTGGAACAGAGTCAGAAGCCTCCTGAAGTCAAAATATATTATGTCTATCCCTTCCTCCCTGCATACAAGGTCTGCCACTCTGTCAGATGAGGCAACTGAATTGGTCTAGCATGATTTGTTGGTCACAAAGTCATGCTAGTTATTACCCATCATTCTGAGATCTTCCATGTGCTTGCAAATTGATTAGGCATCTTGATCTTGTGGTTAATGTGCTTTTTGTCATTGTTTAGAGCTGGGGACACGCCAATGCAATCTTGGGCTACTGTGAGCATGCATTTACTATCTGTTCTCTATTCCTTAAAATAAGGAGCTCATTTGCTTTTACGACTCAGAAATTCTCAAAAAGAAAAGTCAATGCTTCCAAGGACTCCTGGGATAGTTTATTAGTAGCCAAGCTTTGGTATCAAGAATTAAAAGAAATTAGGTTTTCTATCCTCATCGATGGGAAAGGCATATATTTATTGAGTCTCTGCTATGTGAAAGGCGCTGTACTGCTAGGTTGTGTGAGAAGTACAGTGATATTTAAGATGGTCTCAAATCTTGTATTGTCTATAGAAAACATGAACACGTTGAAAAGTAATTGACAACGACATTTTGTGTGGAGAATAGAGAAAAGAAAGACCATAAAACTTTTTAGTAGGTTGTACGTTACAAATTATCAGATTTTCTTTATGCCTGATTGTCCTGCTAAATTATTTTAAATAATAACCCAGAAATATTATTTGTATATTTCTGTTTTAATTGACTGCCTCCTGAATTTTTAATTATTTCCCTACATCCTCACAGTTTTTAGTGGCAGCGAGATTGATTTCTTTATATTCTCCTTTTGTCATTACATATGTTTCCTATTTTTTCTTTATCTGTCTTTCTGCCTTTCTACCACTTTTCTCTCTATCAACTTCATTTTTGTGCCCAGTGATGGGCTTGTAGGTATGTTCTTCCAAGAAAAGGGAATTTTTCCAAGATTGTTGATTGTAGGTCTCTTGGGAACTCACACTGTACTGTTCCAATAAAGGCTTGCTAATACCAATTATCACCATCAACAAAATATAAAAATATAGCTCTTTACATTTGTAAAAATGTAACACTTTATGAAAAAACAACCTAAATGATTGGCCAGAAAATCCAGTGACCACTTTTGTTTTTTATAAATTTATTTTAAAATACAATGTAGACATGGAGTATTAAGTTAAAAATGCCACAGGATAGACCAGAACATTTTTCATTATACCCAACTCTTATCAGCCAAAATTTATCAACTAAATTTATTAAATAAACTTTAAGGAAATATCTTCTTGTTTTTTTCCTAAACATCTTTATTGCAGTATAATTGCTTTACAAAGGTGTGTTAGTTTCTGCTTTATATTCACTTTGTTATAAAGGAAATATCTTCTGTATCACTTACAGATAGGACCTCTGCCATTAAAAGTTATCATATCTTGACAGTTGCAGGAAAAGGTATCTGATGACATTAGGTAATTGTTGTTAATTCTGTTAGGTGTGAGAATACTATTACATATAGTTAGGTAGGGAATTATTAGTTTTTGGAGAAAGATGTTGATATCCTTAGAGATGAAGTATAGTGATATATGTAAATTACTTTGAAATGTTTTGGCAATATATAATGTATGCATATATACATATGTACAATTATAGATGCATTTATATATAATATATGAAGTCTCAAATCTTAGGTGCAGAGCAGCTTTTTGTAAGTGTTTTCCCTGGCATTTTCTTATCACTGCATTATTTCATGGCTTCATTACACCAAAATCTGCTTTAGGTCTTCGCTTATATGTCATTGACTTGCCTCCCGCTCTGGGCTCTAATGAATTCTTCCAGTGAATTAAAGGGGAATCTCAGTTGCATATCATAATGTCCCATTAATACTTTAAGCCTCACATTGTTCTTTAGTCTAACTCCTTTCTCTACAGCCAGTGAAATGTAAAATGAAGCAAGAGGGGAACTCCTGGGTTTGAATCGAAAACTGCAATCCATTCATCCTCCTCTGCTTTCCGCTTCTCTCTTCCCTTAAAATACACATGAGGGTGATAATAAATATTTGGTAAACAAACCAGTGAAAAAAAATCAATAGATGGATGCTTCCAAGAGACAGGTGGTCCTCAAGACAAGTTTATTAAATTTGTCATGTAGCTACTTAAAAATCTGCCAAAGCCCCTCCTTGCTAGAGACATCTTAGAGGCTTTCTTGAAAAGGCTTATGTTTTCTCCAAACATAAAAGGATAGAACATTTCAAAAGAGAGTTATATTGTGATGAAGCTTGGCTCTTTTCTTGGCATAAATAACATTTCCTGGAGGCAAAGGGTTAAAGTAGATATAGTAAAATTACAATTTTATTTCAGTAGAGCAAAATCAATTAGTCTGATGCATACTGTTGAAATCCAAGTAAATGCTAGCATGATATAATTGCACAAAAATGTCCATGCAAAAAGAATGCAGATCAATAATTGATTTTCTCTCATTTAAATTTTTTATTCTCTGTCAGTCAGTATACAGACTAGAGGGAGTGAAGACTTTTTAAAACTCCTTTCTTATTTGAAGTGTGCGATGGCTGGATAAAAGCAAGCTTCTTCCAAACATAGTTCTCTTATCATTTAAAATCTGTGAATGTGAGGCGCACAGAGGCCCAACTTTTGGAATAAATTAAAAACAACAACTGTGAAAAAAGAGCGGGAGAGACCTTCAAGATGGCGGAGGAGCAAGACGTGGAGATCACCTCCCTCCCCACAAATACATCAGAAATACATATACATGTGGAACAACTCCTACAGAACACAGCCCCACCCATTAGCAGAGAGGCTGCCTAAAATCATAATAAGTTCACAGACACCCCAAAACACACCACCAGGTGAGGTCCTGCCCACCAGAAAGACAAGATCCAGCCTCAACCACCAGAACACTGGTGGAGGAACCAGTCCCCTCCACCAGGAAGCCTACACAAGCCACTGAATATCAAAGATATCAATTACAGGAAAAAATCTGTAAAAAATACAAGCACAGGGAGGTGAAACAATACACTACTTAATCGCATACAGGATAAATCCAAGAAGAAACACGCCAAGACACATATTAATCAAACTATCAAAAATTAAATACAAAGAAAAAATATTAAAAGCAGCAGAGAAAAAAAACAAATAACACACAAGGGAATCCCCATAAGGTTAACAGCTGATCTTTCAGCAGAAACTGTGCAAGCCAGAGGGAGTGTCAGGACATATTTAAAGTGATGTAAGGGAAAATCCTACAACCAAGATTACTCTACCCAGCAAGAATCTCATTCAGATTTGATGGAGAAATTAAAACCTTTACAGACAAGCAAAAGATAAGAGAATTCAGCACCACCAAACCAGCTTTACAACAAATGCTAAAGGAACTTCTCTAGAGAGGAAACACAAGAGAAGGAAAAGATCTAAAATAAAAAAACCAAAACAATAAAGAAAATGGTAATAGTAACATACATATCAATAACTACCTTAAATGTAAATGGATTAAATGCTCCAACCAAAAGACATAGACTGGGCTTCCCTGGTGGCGCAGTGGTTGAGAGTCCGCCTGCTGATGCAGGGGACACGGGTTCGTGCCCCGGTCCAGGAGGATCCCACATTCCGCGGAGCAGCTAGGCCTGTGAGCCATGGCCGCGTGTCCGGAGCCTGTGCTCCGCAACGGGAGAGGCCACAACAGTGAGAGGCCTGCATACCGCAAAAAAAAAAAAAAAGATGTCACAAAGAAAGAAAACTACAGGCCAATATTGCTGATGAACACAGATGCCAAAATCCTCAAGAAAATACTAGCAAAGAGAATCCAACACCACTTTAAAAGGATTATACACCATGATTAAGTGGGGTTTATCCCAGGAATTCAAGGATTCTTCAATATACACAAATCAATCAATGTGATACACCATATTAACAAATGGAAGGATAAAAACCATATGATCATCTCAATAGATGCAGAAAAAGCTTTCAACAAAATTCAACACCCATTTATGGGCTTCCCTGGTGGCGCAGTGGTTGAGAGTCCGCCTGCCGATGCAGGGGACACGGGTTCGTGCCCCCGTCTGGGAAGATCCCACATGCCACGGAGTGGCTGGGTCCGTGAGCCATGGCCGCTGAGCCTGCGCATTCGGAGCCTGTGCTCCGCAACGGGAGAGGCCACAACAGTGAGAGGCCCGCGTACCGCAAAAAAAAAAAAAAAAAAAAAAAAAAAATTCAACACCCATTTATGATAAAAACCCTCCAGAAGGTAGGCATAGAGGGAACTTACCTCAACATAATAAAGGCCATATATGACAAAACCAAGCAGCTCATGCAACTCAATAACAAAAAAAGAAACAACCCAATCCAAAAATGGGAAGAAGACCTAAATAGACATTTCTCCAAAGAAGATGTACAGATTGCCAACAAACACATGAAAGAATGCTCCACATCACTAATCATTAGAGAAATGCAAATTAAAACTACAATGAGGTATCACCTCACACCAGTCAGACTGGCCATCGTCAAAAAAATTTACAAACAATAAATGCTGGAGAGGGTGTGGAGAAAATGGAACCCTCTTGCACTGTTGGTGGGAATATAAATTGATACAGCCACTATGGAGAACAGTAGGGAGGTCCTTAAAAAACTAAAACTAGAACTACCACATGACCCAGCAATCCCACTACTGGGCATATACCCTGAGAAAACCATAATTCAAAAAGTCATGTACCAAAATGTTCATTGCAGGTCTATTTACAATAGCCAGGACATGGAAGCAACCTAAGTGTCCATCAACAGAAGAATGGATAAAGATGTGGCACATATATACAATGGAATATTACTCAGCCATAAAAAGAAATGAAATCGAGTTATTTGTAGTGAGGTGGATGGACCTAGAGTCTGTCATACAGAGTGAAGTAAGTCAGAAAGAAAAACAAATACCATATGCTAACACATATATATGGAATTAAAAAAAAAAGGTTCTGAAGAACCTAGGGGCAGGACAGGAGTAAAGATGCAGACATAGAGAATGGACTTGAGGACACGGGGAGGGGGAAGGGTAAGCTGGGACAAAGTGAGAGAGTGGCATGGACATATATACACTACCAAATGTAAAATAGATAGATAGTGGGAAGCAGCCACGTTGCACAGGGAGAGAAACTTGGTGCTTTGTGACCACCTAGAGACGTGGGATAGGGAGGGTAGGAGGGAGACACAAGAAGGAAGAGATATGGGGATATATGTATATGTATAGCTGATTCACTTTGTTATAAAGCAGAAACTAACACACCATTGTAAAGCAATTATACTCCAATAAAGATGTTAAAAAAAAACAATGTTAAAAAAAAAAACACCTGATCATGGTGTATGATCCTTTTAATGTGCTGTTGGATTCTGTTTGCTAGTATTTTGTTGAGGAGTTTTGCATCTATGTTCTTCAGTGATATTGGCCTGTAGTTTTCTTTTTTTGTGACATCTTTTTCTAGTTTTGGTATCAGGGTGATGGTGGCCTCGTAGAAAGAGTTTGGGAGTGTTCCTCCCTCTGCTATATTTTGAAAGAGTTTGAGAAGGATAGGTGTTAGCTCTTCTCTAAATGTTTGAAAGAAATCTCCTGTGAAGCCATCTGGTCCTGGGCTTTTGTTTGTTGGAAGATTTTTAATCACAGTTTCAATTTCAGTGCTTGTGATTGGTCTGTTTATATTTTCTATTTCTTCCTGGTTCAGTCTCAGAAGGTTCTGCTTTTCTAAGTATTGTCTATTTCTTCCAGGTTGTCCATTTTATTGGCATAGAGTTGCTTATAGTAATCTCTCATGATCCTTTGTATTTCTGCAGTGTCAGTTGTTACTTCTCCTTTTTCATTTCTAATTCTGTTGATTTGAGTCTTCTCCCTGTTTTACTTGATGAGTCTGGCTAATGGTTTATCAGTTTTGTTTATCTTCTCAAAGAACCTGCTTTTAGTTTTATTGATCTTTGCTATCATTTCTTTTATTTCTTTTTCATTTATTTCTGATTTGATCTTTATGATTTCTTTTCTTCTGCTAACTTTGTTTTTTTTGTTTTGTTTTGTTTTTCTTTCTCTATTTGCTTTAGGTGTAAGGTTACCTTGTGTATTTGAGTTGTTTCTTTTTTCTTGAGGTAGGATTGTATTGTTATAAACTTCCCTCTAAGAACTGCTTTTGCTGCATCCTGTAGGTTTTGGGCTGTCTTGTTTTCATTGTCACTTGTTTGATTTCCTCTTAGATTTCTTCAGTGATCTCTTGATTATTCAGTAGTGCATTGTTTTGCCTCCATGTGTTTGTATTTTTTACAGATTTTTTTCCTGTAAATGATATCTAGTCTCACAGCATTGTGGTCAGAAAAGATATTTGATACAATTTCAATTTTCTTAAATTTACCAAGGCTTGATTTGTGACCCAAGGTATGATCTATCCTGGAGAATGTTCCATGAGCACTTGAGAAGAAAGTGTATTCTGTTGTTTTGGATGGAATATCCTATAAATATCAATTAAGTCCCTATTATTTAATGTGTCATTTAAATCTTGTGTTTCCTTATTTATTTTCATGTTGGATGATCTGTCCATTGGTGAAAGTGAGGTGTTAAAGTCCCCTACTATGATTGTGTTACTGTCGATTTCCCCGTTTATGGCTGTTAACATTTGCCTATGTATTGAGGGGCTCATATGTTGGGTGTATAAATATTTACAATTGTTATATCTTCTTCTTGGACTGATCCTTTGATCATTATGTAGTGTCCTTCTTTGTCTCTTGTAATAGTCTTTATTTTAAAGTCAATTTTGTCTGATATGAGAATTGCTACTCCAGCTTTCTTTTGATTTCCACTTGCGTGAATATCTTTTTCCATCTCCTCACTTTCAGTCTGTATGTGTCCCTAGGTCTGAAGTGGGTCTCTTGTACCCAGCATATATACGGGTGTTGTTTTTGTATCCATTCAGCCAGTCTTTGTCTTTTGGTTGGAGCATTTAATCCATTTACATTTATGGTAGTTGTCTATATGTATGTTCCTATTACCATTTTCTCAGTTGTTTTGGTTTGTTATTGTTGGTCTTTTTCTTCTCTTTTACTTCCTGCCTAGAGAAGTTCCTTTAGCATTTGTTGTAAAGTTGGTTTGGTTGTGCTGAATTCTCTTAGCTTTTGCTTGTCTTTAAAGGTTTTAATTTCTCTGTTAAATCTGAATGAGATCCTTGCTGGGTAGAGTAATCCTGGTTGCAAGTTTTTTCTCCTTCATCACTTTAAATATGTCCTGCCACTCCCTTCTGGCTTGCACAGTTTCTGCTCAAAGATCAGCTGTTAACCTTATGGGGATTCCCTTGTATGCTATTTGTTGTTTTTCCCTTGCTGCTTTTAATATTTTTCCTTTGTATTTATTTTTTGATAATTTTGATTAATATGTGTCTTAGCTTGTTTCTCCTTGGATTTATCCTGTATGCGACTCTCTGTGCTTCCTGGACCTGATTGACTTTTCTTTCTCATATTAGGGACATTTTCAACTATAATCTCTTCAAATATTTTCTCAGTCCCTTTTTTTTTTCTCTTCTTCTTCTGGGACCCCTATAATTTGTATGTTGGTGCATTTAATGTTGTCCCGGAGGTCTCTGATGCTGTCCTCAATTCTTTTCATTCTTTTTTCTTTATTCTGCTCTGCAGTAGTTATTTCCACTATTTTATCTTCCAGGTCACTTATTCATTCTTCTACCTTAGTTATTCTGCTATTGATTCTTTCTAGATAATTTTAAATTTCATTTATTGTGTTGTTCATCATTGTTTGTTTGCTCTTCAGTTCTTCTAGACCCTTGTTAAACGTTTCTTGTATTTTCTGCCTTCTATTTCCAAGATTTTGGATCATCTTTACTGTCATTACTCTGAATTCCGGTTCAGGTAGGCTGCCTATTTCCTCTTCATTTGTTTGGTCTGGTGGGGTTTTACCTTCCTCCTTTATCTGCTGTGTAGTTCTCTTTCTTCTCATTTTGCTTAACTTACTGTGTTTGGGGTCTCCTCTTCACAGTCTGAAGGTTCATAGACACCCTTGTTTTTGGTGTCTGCTCTCAGTGGCTAAAGTTGGTTCAGTGGGTTGTGTAGGCTTCCTGGTGGGGGGGTGGTTAGTGCCTGTGTTCTGGTGGATAAGGCTGGATCTTGTCTTTCTGATGGGCAGGACAATGCCTGGTGATGTGTTTTGGGGGTGTCTGTGAACTTCTTATGATTTTAGGCAGGCTCTGTGCTAATGGGTGGTTTTGTGTTCCTGTCTTGCTAGTTGTTTGGCATAGGGTGTCCAGCACTGGAGTCTGCTGGTCATTGAGTGGAGCTGGGTCTTAGCATTGAGATGGAGATCTCTGGGAGCCCTGTCGCCATTTGATGTTACATGTGGCAGGGAGGTGTGTGGTAGACCAATATCCTGAACTCAGCTCTCCCACCTCAGAGGCTCAGGCCTGACACCTGGCTGGAGCACCAAGACCCCGTTAGCCACATGGCTGCTAGTGTTGGTGGGTCCCCTACAGAGGCGGGTCACGGGTGTCACTCAGTGTGGGGACAGGGTCGTCGGTGGCAGAGTTTCTGACCTTTCTATTATTGCAGAAATTAAACGCTGTTGAATTTTTTAGTTATATTGAACTATGTGGGACTATCTATCTATTTCAGTAATTTTTGTTTATAGATCCTGACTTTGCCTTTTAGGGTGACAAATAATAACTTCCCTTAATGGGAAGCATTATATTATAGAAAAGCTGTTGTCAACGATGGTCCCTTGGCCACTAGCATGAGCCTCAGCAGGGAACTTGTTAGAAATGCATTTATCAGATCCCGCCCCAGAAATGCTGAATCAAGTATTCTGTGGGGTGGGGCTTAGTAATCCATGTATTTAGAAGTCCTCCAGGTGATTCTGAAACTTGCTAATGTTTAAGAATCCCTACTTTATCTCTTTCGTATCTCTTATGAAATAATGAGTGTCATCCTAGGATGATTTCTAGAATTGCTGTTAACTCCCCCAAACAAGGTTTGGATTAAATAAATAAAATCAAAATCTCTCCTATGTTTTACACACTCTAAAAGAAGTCCACCAAATTCAGTTCAGGAGGCAGCGAGCTCATATTCTGATTGATCAGATCAAGGAGCATGAGAAAGAGAATAATTTTTTTTTTTTGCAACTTAATGAAGGTGTAGCCTTTTTCTGATTGTTATTAGCCCCATAGAGCAAAAGGAACTATAGGGAAAAACAAAAGCAACATTAGCAAGAACAAACATGGTGGTGAAATTTTTCTTTTTCTTTCCTTCTTTTTTGTAAATTAGGATTTATCATTTCTTTTTGTTGCTTTAAAGTTCCGAGAAAGCCTCTCCCAAGACTAATTCGAATTAAGATCATAAGTTACTACTGGAAGAATTCTGAGATTGGATCTAACACATCCTTATTACTCTGCAGATGAGGAAGCTGAGTTTTAAGGTGGATCAATTAGCCACCCACGTGGGATTTATGGTCAAATGCATCCATTACAGCAGATTCTGGACCCTAAAACAGTCTGTGGATTCCTGATTCTTCATGCTTTTTTGCCCATATCAGGCTGACTTTCTCTTCTTGTTCTGGAACTATTCTTGTTACCATGGAAGCTACAGAAATAGAGCAGCATGGTGCACACTCTCAGGTTTGGAGCAGTTCATGGTTGTGAGTGTGGCCTGGCACATCACGGTGCAAATGTAAAATTCCAAAAAGTAAATGTGTGGGCAATCCAAAGGACACAGAGTTCACTGGTCTGTTTATTTACTCATATGCTCCTTCACTCATTGATTTTCTCTGCTCAACAATTTATTTAATAGGCATTTTCTTAGAACCCATATGTGCTCAATTCTGAATGGTAACTGGGGAATACTGGCTGGTATATACAGTTGGATGTTACTTCCATAAAGGTAAGGACTGGATTTTATACACATTGTAAACCTGACAGTGATTATGCACTGTCTTACAAATGTTAAATTAATATTTATTTGATGGATTATTGCAGAAAGGACAGTCAAGAAGGATAGTTTATAGCAAGCACCCACTCCCCAGCTAAGAATGGAAAGGCAGGAAAAGCACTCATAACCCAGAGAAGAGAGAGTCAGTAGAGGCCTCAGGACTAGAAAGCAGTGTGGCTGAGGTGGGTTTGAACTGAGTAAGGGAGTAAAGGAAGTGACTTCTAGACTGCAGAGCATGGATACAAGCTTCCAGTTCGGAAGTACCAATGGAGCATTTGCGAGACATCAGTCTAACATTGTAACTTGGGCTCCTTGAATATCTTTGAACTACAGCACCTAAAAATAATTACACATCTGGATTTTTTTTTTTTTTTTTTTTTGAAATTAACGGAGAAGTGGCATGAAAATTTAAGCTAATAGGTGGTGGAAGTTTTCGAGTGGGAAGGGCACTACTAAGATATTTGCCAAGGCTCCTCTTTGCCAGACACTTGGCTTTCTGATTTTCATTGCTATGCACTGTGTTTATCTGTAAAACAGTTATCAGCAATCATTTACTGAGCAACTGTAATGAACAGGAAAGGATGTGCTTAGGACAAGAAATAGGGCAAATGTAAAAACTGTTGACTAAATTAGCTTCTACACTTCACCCCTCTGACAGTACCCATATCTGTTTCCAAATGATCTACTCTAATTAGATAGGTGTTGCTAGATTATGAATGGCAAATTAAAATGTTCATGGGACCAGGCAGGTAAAACAAGTGACTGAAGCAGATGTAGGTGCATATGCTGACCCTGAAAAGCTGGAGAAGGTTTGCCTGTACAAAAAAGGCAGCTGCTATAGAGACCCATAATGAAATGTCAGCCCGGCTGCCATATATTCTGAATTTTTCAAGAGAAGCTAGGCATATAGATTCTATTTTAAATCACTCAGTTTTAAAATATTGTCTCCAACTTATAACTAATTGTATCAGCTTCAAAAAACACAACAGCAGCCCTCATTTTGACCTGGACTTCAGTTTGTAAACTTGAAGTTAGATGAATCTCAGACTTCCAGGAAGCAATCTTTGGAGGAATAGTTCTTGGACATTTGGTCTGGAACTCTGTGATCTTTCCCAGCCTCTGGCTTCCTAAGAGCTCTTGTGTCTGCTTGATACTGTACGAAGTCTGATTTGCAAAATTAATGTTTAGTGAGCCTCCTGTTAGGGAATTTGATTTGGCATATGTTTCCTTCCAAACCTCAAATTGTGTTTCCAGCCAGACAATGTAATAATCATACCCAAGATGTCCCCAAATGCTGCTAAAAATCATGAGGATCCACTGAGGTTTGAATAAAAATGTTAAGTCTATTGTTATGTATTGAAAGTATTCACCATCTCCCATCCAGACGATAAAAGGAACAAATTATGCATTTTGAAAGTGCCTGCACAGTCCTGCATTGTAGCATCAGCTGGATGTGACCTCATACAGTGGGGCTTTCTGCAGCTTCCAGAACCTGTGTGAAAATCAGAGAATAAAACCTGTATGTTTATTATTTCTTTGTGAGTTCAGTTTAGACTAATAAAGACAATGGTCTTCTGCATTATGAAATATCATTTGTGGCAATTTCTCTAGAGTGTGTTTCTGGAATGTTTTGGACCATGATCAAACATGAAATACTCTTTTCCTTGCTGCCTGGTACACACACACAGAAATACACAGAAACACACACACTCACATACAAAACTTCAAGAAGCAATTTTTACTTTTACTACATAAAATGCACTGTCATGTATTTTTTTATCTTTTCATTTTTCTTCTAGACTAGCCAAGTGTAAGCTGTTCCATTCTATTGCATTAAGTCATTAAAAAGATGTTACAATCCACTAATGAGTTGCAACCCACAGTTTCAAAATAATTGTCCTAAAATATGTTATTTTTTATAGTGATTCTTAATTGACTTGATTGCTCAAGGTCAATGCTGGATAAATCCTTAAAAAAAAAAAAACCAGGGGAAGAGAAAGAGTAAGACGGAAAGAGAGGGAGACAGAGAGAGACGGAAGGAAAAAACAATTCCAGTGGATGGTCCCAATTCTTTAGTTAGTTCTTTCATTTATCATTCTAATACCTACCATTAACTGAGCACTAATTAAGCATTACTTAAGCCCCATTTGAGATTGGGATTAGAATGAAGTGAGTAAGTGAGTGAGGCACCTAAGGTGCAATGTTTAAGGAAGCACTCATATTATTTTAAATTGTCCAAAGGATAAATCTTAATCAGGCCAATGTACAAATAGACCTGGGACTTTAGAAATGGGCAGGAATCAGGATAAAAAAGGGAGGTACATTTCTTTAAAAGGATATGGTATAAGTCATTTCAGGGCATTAGAATAAGTGTAGGGTATTTAGGAGATTTGGTCTGGAATAAGAAGACCCTATCTGGCCCTTGAAAATCTTGAAAGTATAAATTATACTCTGCTTCACTTCCTTTTTTGTGAGATTTGCTGTAACTAGATCAGTCTTGGATAATACTGATGTTTTTGTTGTTGGTGATGATGATAAACACAGTAGTATTTACAGTGCCAGGCACTAGACTAAGCAATTTACATGCATTAGGTCATTCAATAGCTTGTATCTTGACTCTTCCTTCTCTATCTGGTTGGATTATTCTTCCCTCACAAGCAGATAGCTTTCCTCCCACTTGGTCCTAGAGTCTCCCAAGACTTCCTTCTCTGTAGCTCTCTGCTAAGTGCTCAGTGAGGGCTGGTTGATGGGGTCAGAGTGAGTGGTGCTGGGATTGTGCTTACTCTCTTTATTTTCATGGACCAGCCATCACCTTCCAGGCTTTGTATAGGACCTTGTAGGGAAGTAAAAAGATGTCAAAAATATTTCTGAATAAGTAGTGTGGATTATCTCTATATATTAAAATGTAATCCAGCCATCATTTCTCACTTCTCATCTTACTTGAGTTGTGGTTTATCAAACACTTTCTTCATGTTGCGTCCAGGGCAGCTTAGGCTTCTGCTTCTCCTCTTATCTTTCTATTTCTACCTATTCCTTCTCAGTAGTTTTTTTTTTTTCCTTTGGTTTGTTTTCTTTTCTTTCCCTGCCCTACCCCACCCCCTCCCCAGCTTGTTTCTTCTTATCTCTCTGACCTCTAAGTGTTAGAGAGCCCTGAGCTCAGTTCATGGACTTCTATTGTTTTACTTCCTAGGGGACATTACCTAGTCTCATTAATTTAAATATCATCTTCATGCTGATGATTCACAAATTTGTATCTTCAGCTCAGAGTTTTCCTCCGAATTCAAGGTCTATATAGACCTCTGCCTACTTGACATCTACACTAAGATGTCCAAAGGTCGTTGTGCAGAAAAGAGGTCTGACAATGGAGTTAACACAGCAAGGCTGAGACTGCTGTCCTTAGAAAAGTTTGTTTGTAAGGTTAGCTGTTGGCTGGCATCTGGGAACTTGACCCTCAGAACGAGTGTTCCCAGTCAACAGTTAACCAATAAGAGTGGCTCATTGTGTCTAAACTGTGCAAACAGTGTGGGTTATGCTGAACACGTGCTTTCTTTCTGGAAGTCTGGGATTTTGGTGAATGCTAGGCAGAGGATGCCTACGTGACCAGTCTCCGATAAAAATGTTGGGCACCGAGTCTCTAATGAGCTTTCCTCATACACATATTTTGCATGCGTTCTCACAGCTTGTTGCTGTAGGAATTGAGCCTGTCCTCTGTTTCCACTGGGAGAGGACTCTTGCCAATGTGTGCCTGGTTTCTCCAAACTTCATTCTGTGTGTCTTTTCCTTTTGCTGAATTTGCTTTGTACCCTTTTGCTGTAATAAATCCTAACTTTGTGTACAACTATATTCTACATTCAGTTAGCTCTTCCCTTGAATATTTGAAGCTAGGGATGGTTTTGGGGATTCCTTACACAGCCATCCAAAGTTAGATGTCCAAAATTGAGCTTTTGATATTCTTATCAATCAATCAAATAAAAACAAACAAATAATTAAACAAGCAAATAAAAAGGATTCCTCCTGCGCCTACTTTTATAGTATTCCCTATCTTCGTTAATGGTAATTCCATTCTTCCAAATTACCCAGGCCAAAATTCTTAGCATCCTCTTTGCCATCTCTCTTTCTATCACAGTCCACACTTGATCCATGAGCCTGTCCTGTAGCCCCTAAGTTCTAAACGTCACTAGAATTCAACCAGTTTTCCCCAACCGTACTGGTACCATATGGTCCATGCCACCACCTAACCCCTCCTTTGAACTGATCACGTAAGTTATTCTCCACAGTATAGTTAAAACAGTCAGAAAACCCTGTTAAAAGTGTGAATTAAGTTATAGACATCTTCTGCTCCTGAGCCTCCAGTAGTTTCTCATTACACCTCTGAGTAAAACTGATATAAATCACTTTACCTCTCCACCTCTGCATGCACTCAGGTGCTATCTCCACTGTCAGACCTCTAAAGCCTTGTCCCTCTACAACCAGAAGGCGCTGCCCTGAGGCTCTTTAGTTATTGTTCCCTCTGCCTGAAATGTTCTTTCCCTAATATTCACACGATCAGCTCCACTATTCAAATTCTCAAATATTCATATTCTCAGTGAAGACTACCCTGCCTATTCTATCTAAAATTTTACCCTCACCCAACAGTTTATATTTTGCTTCCTGCTTTTTATTTACTTTGCTATTTTTAATTTCTAATATATTATTTCGGACTGAATTGTGTCTCTCCAAAACTCATTTGCTGAAGACCTAATTCCCAACATGAATGTATTTGGAGAAAGGCCTTTAAAGAGGTCATTAAGGTTAAATGAGGTCATAAAAGTGGGGCCCTAATCCAATGCAACATGGCCGGTGTCCTTATGAGGATCAAGGAAGAGACACCAGAGAGGCAGGCACACGCATAGAGAACAGGCATGTGAGCAAATAGCAGGAAGACAGCCGTCTGAAAGCCAGGAAGAGAGACCTCAAAAGAAACCAGATATGCAGACATCTTGATCTTGGACTTCCAGCCTCCAGAATTGTGAGAAAATACAGTTCTGGGATTTATTTTGACGCAGCCTTGGCACACAAATATATATATGCTAGTTATTTTAGTTATTTATTTTAAATACTGCTTGTATCCCTCATTAGAATGTAAGTTTCATTTGGGAAGGAATATTTATCTGTTTTATTCACCCCTGGAATTCTCAGTACCTATAAGGAGCCTGAACCAGGAGAGGGGTCAATTAATATTTGTTGAATGAATAAATAAATTGTGAGAAACCAGTCTTGATCTACACAGCTGTTCTTTTCATCTCTGCATTGTTGTGGTAGATTGACTGAAAAAATGGTTTGAATTCTTTACCCCTTCTTGTATATGCCCTTTGCAGTGTGATTTTGCAGGTCTTCCTTATCAAGAAGTAACATCTATTTCCTCATTCGTTGAATCTGGATTGACTTTTTGACTTGTGTTGGTCAATAAAGTATGTGCAGACGTCAGTGTGCTAGCTGTGAACCTAGGCCTCCAGGGACCTCATCTGCTTGCATTCCCTTTTTTAGAACAATCTTTGTCATGAAAGCAAGCCCAGGCTATCTTATTGGAGGACAAATGACTATGTGGAAGAGAGACAATCATCCTACCTGAGAACATTCTAGACTAGCCAGTCTCCAGTTGACCACAGACATACAAACAAGACTAGGTTAGTTTGGCCAAACTCAGCCAAGATCAGCAGAGCTTCTCAGCTGACCCATAGATTAGTGGACAACATACATGTTTTTTATTTTATGCTAGCAAGGATTTAAAGTTTTCGTTATTGTAGTATTACAGTGGCAATAGATAATTATGCATCTGATAGTGACCCCAGGAAGTATTTTGTGTGTCAGAGATGTCTTTTGTCTTTGAAAGATATCTCAGCTTCAAAGAAAGTTCACGGGCTCTAGAATCAAATCGAATTGGGTTCAAATCCCAGATCTGTCATTCATGGTTAACCTAGTGCAATTTACTTAACCTTTTTATCTTCTCCTTATAATTTGTGAATTAAAGATAGGAATAGCTGCTATTCATTTACCCCTCACAGAGTTTTTGTGAGGAGTAAATGAAAAACTCACATGTCAGACACCTGGCATAACTACTGCTGTTGATCTAAAAAACATCACCAACTTCCCCTAATAACTACTTGAGGCCGAATCATCTATACATTAACCTAGTGCTTATAGAAACGATGTATAATTTTTCTTATTAGACCCATCGGCCTGGTATACTTGCTATTGACTTTTCAAAACTGTGCTTCCTTTTAGCCACCCTAACTGGCATCTCTAAACTTCAAGGGACTACCTTACAGATTTAATGACCTGGTTCACTTTTATTTCATTTGTACCCTTCATGATCTTATTGACTTAGGCCAAATACTTTCTTAATTTTCTATTTCTGAACTAAAGTGGCTAATTCCCAAACATCAACATAGCAAAAACTGGACACTTCTGATTCAGTACCTTATACCTGGAAATTGACTGAGATATTCCCAGCAGTTGTTGGTTACCTTTGATAAGTCCAAGTGAAATATGGGCTTTTCAATGCAAGGAGAGTGGCCCTTGAAATGTCCATTCAAAGTCCCACAAATCTGCCTGTGAATACTTAGGCTGCTATTTTTGAATATTTATTCTTTTATTTTATGCAGCCTCTTCAATAAAATTTAGAGAAGCAGGTTAAATTTGATGCAATGTCTTGGACATTAGATTTAGAGAAATACATGCTAAAGAGAGACAGCTTTTTTTTCTTTTTTAATTTTTACTTTATTTTTTAACAAGAAGTTCGCTTAAGCACTACTTTTAGGTGAAAGCATTCTATAACTGACATCATTTTTAATTACTCTATATTGATTAAACACTTTAGCTGGATTTGTACATCTGGTCAGAAATTATGAGTTGTAAATCAAAATCTGACTTTTCCTTTGATCCCATTTTAGCTTTCTCTTTCTCCTCTGGGTCAGAGGATGGATAAAAAATGATGATAACATCTAATAAAATTTTGGAAACTAAAATCCATTTGATTGGTAATGATTTCTCTTGGAGAAAAACTTAAATACAATTTTGTTGAAATGCGTGAACAGGGATTCATTGATACTTGTTTTCTCAAGAATAAAATAGATTTTTCCATATTAATTGTCTTTTCAATAAACCATCACTCTTCTAGTCAAGTCATTAAAATAATTCCATCTCTGATGGCTTTTAATCTAAATTATAAACTGTCATTTTAGAAGGAAAACTGGAAAAAAACCTAATATTTCTTGTTTGAAAACAGGAACTTGATTTCTCTTTTACACTTTCCTTGTAGAATATAAAGTTAGGGTCCTAAGGCAGCTTCCATGTTTCTGCAGTGTTATTTATTACACGTGCTCTCAGGTAAATCTGAGCATGCACCTGTAAAACCCTCTAGTTCTGTGTAACTAGAACATTCAGTATTTGGAATACAACACCAAGGTTTGTTGTGGCAAAAAGAACACTGCAGTGATTTGAATCTCTGTCTCTAACTGTCCAGGCCAAGTGGACAATGGAGAGGAGAAATTGATTGGTTGATGCATACAGAAAGCCATTTTGTGTGTTGATATCTGGTGCCTGGATGGCATGGCCATCTACATTATTTCTGTCTTCTGGGTCTAGATTTTATAGGCTGCTGCTTTCAAGTAGACTGAAGCTGGGAATACATTAGCTAGCATCATGAAGACTTATGTTTTACTAAATATAAGCAACATCCAGAGATGTACAACATAGCTAGAAGCTGAATCTATCCTTCCAAGCTTCCTCCTTTCATAGGTGGAGTGAGTAGCTATTGGGTTGCACCCTGCAGACCTGCCGGCCCTGTGCCGGCCCAGCCTCAAGACCTAAGAAAGAGCCCAGAGTCAGCAACAGAGACATCAGTAGTTTAATGGATGGGGGAGCTTACCTATCTGAAGCAAGGTCCTGGAGCAACACGCCACCATGTGTGACAGGTGACAGGCAGGACATAGTATTGATAGCAGTCTTCACTCCCAGGGGGAGAGGGAGGTTCCCAGTTATAAAGGGAGTTGACATTAAGGTGGCTCATGGGAAACCAGCAGAGGGGCACACCCTTTGATGGACTATCATAGTAGAGATAGTTCTGTTCTAAAGATTAGAGAAATCACTCATTGGGGCTGGGGGCAATATGTAGGTGTTTACTGATTAGGCTCTATGATTAAGAGGGAAGTTCAGTCAGATGAGTAGGGTGTGGGTGAGGCAGGGACTGGTGGAGCAGGGTGTGTACAGAGAACAAGACAGCAGCCACCTTGGGTGGCCTGACCGTACAGTAGCCTACACTTAGACAACTACACACCAAAATCAGCGCCAGATCCCAGGCATTCTTCTTCCTCAGTCTGGTGCTTTGTGCTCTGTATGAAAGGAAAGTGCTGCCTTGCTGGCAGGTAGTTAGAACAGCGGGTGCTCCTGAGCGGAGGAGGACGTGTGTATGGTTGGGGGGAGAGACTCTAGACCTCCTCTGCCCCGCCCCCCCAGCCATTTCTGCTCTGGGGATGTATGTTTAAAGAGAACACCAGAGGCAGGCCTGCTCAACAGAATGGAGAGCTAAAAGTTCTGTAGAGCTTTGGCAACCCAAGGGAGCTACAAAAGGAGGAGGGCTTGCAAGCTCACGCAAGTTTTATTTTATCCCTATCGTCTTTCCTCACAGCAGTCACAGGCTTCTTTCTAGCACATCCACTAATCCCACATATATACAGCATAACTGTAAAGCCCCAAGTGTATCTATAACTATACCCCAGTTACTCCCAAGCTGCTATTTTCTATGGCAGAATGTTGCCAATTGATCTCAACTTGTCTAACCTTCAGCAAGTACCAATCCCAGAGTCAGTTAAAAATACTGGGGTCTATGGCTCATTAGTAGAGCTCAGTTTAGGTGCGTGTAGCAAATGAGCAGTGAACAAAGGGGATTATCCAAAAAATCCTGATTATTTTTATCAAAGAGGGGAAACAGATGGCTTGAGTTGGGGGGACATAGTGGAAAAAAAACCCAGTCCTCATCAAGATCAGAGATCGCTATTACTTAAATATATATATATATATATATATATATATATATATATATATATATATATATATTTATTTATTTATTATTATTTTTTTTTGTGGTACGCGGGCCTCTCACTGCTGTGGCCTCTCCCGTTGTGGAGCACAGGCTCCGGACGCGCAGGCTCAGCGGCCATGGCCCACGGGCCCAGCCGCTCGGCGGCACGCGGGATCCTCCCTGACCGGGGCACGAACCTGTGTCCCCTGCAAAGGCAGGCGGACCCTCAACCACTGCACCACCAGGGAAGCCCGGTATTTAAAAAATCTTCATGACAATGACACACGCACTTAGTAAAAATGAAAAAAAGTTCAAGTGAGTATACAATTATATAATAAAAATAAATCTTCCTTTAACCCCACATTCCAGTGGTAACTCTCATCCAAATTTCTTGGACATCTTCACCAAATTTGCCATGCATGCTCATGTATCTATCTACTTATCTATCTATCTACCTACCTACCTACGTACCTATCTGTTTATCTATTCATCTTTCTGTTTGTATGTGGTAAACTTACTATTCTCATGTTTCTGCACCTCAGCTCAGTGCCTGGCATGTAGGAACCAGTCAACGATTTTATCCATTACTATTGCTCGTGGATTTTAGCTATGTCTCTCTTTGAATATTCCTTTTTTGTATCCTAAGACAGCAGTTAGGTCTTCACTGTGTCACTTGTCTCTCAGTCACCTGCCCACCACTGCTGACAATCACAGCATCTGACCCGTTATTGGAGTGAACCTTGACATGATCTAAGGCAGAGGTCTCAACCTTGACTGTGCTTTAGAATCCTCTGGGGAGCATTTAAAAACTATTGATGCCTGAGCCTTGACCCAGACTAATTACATTAGAATCTCTGAGGGTAGATCCCAAGCATGGCTGGACTTTTAAAGCTACTCAGCTGATGCCAGTGTGCAGAGTTGAGAACACTGGTCCAGAGTTTCAGCTTGTCAGGACCAGTTTGGATCCCAATTCTGTTAGTGTTGTAGCTCTTGTTCCTAGTTTTGTATTATGTATTAATTTGAAAAGCATGCCTCCTGATGTCTTTATTCTTGTCACTGGCAGAATATCTCACTGCTAATTTTTCCTTTTTTTGTTTGCTGATTTTGTAGGAAATTCAGCTTTTTCTGTCTCTAAAATCAAATACAGAGAAGTTCCTGGTCAATTGAAGGTTTGGGGGTTTATTTCATTCTGTACAACTGAGGTTTTATATATTAAGAAAATCACATGACTGCAAATGATTAATGAGCTTCTGTGGCTGTAACATCTGTTTTGCTTACATTGATTCCTCTTGATCTCTCTTGTTGTAAATTTCGAGGCTATATATACCTGCATGGGGATCACCCAGCCATGATAACCAAATTAATAAAATCTTCACCAGGGCTTCAGCTCATTGATCATTTTCTAGGGCTAATGGATTTACCTACAGCCCATATTATCTATGTTACATCAGGCAGATTTTCCATGGGCATAGCTATTTAAAGTGAGTTAAGAATATTTAGTACATTTTTTTTTTAAGAAAGAGAAAGTGTTTTGGCAAAGCAGTTACTGGCGAAGAGCCATGTAGAAAGGTTTAAAGGCATCATATCACCTCTGTCTCTGATCTCATGGAACAAGTCCTGAGATTATAAAAGAGCAAGGTCCTACTTTTATAAAATGCTCTTTCTAGAGAGGTACCATTTTGGCAGCATAAGAGTGAATATTTAAAAAAGATATTTGAAGTTAGATTGGTGAGTGGGTAAGGGTGACAATTATTCTTAATTTTGGAGGAGCTATTCAAACTCCTGTCCACACAGTGCCATGTGTTCTTTTGGATAAATTGGAAAGGATGATAAGTGTGGCAGAGGATAACCAAGACCTGAAAATGGATGAAGTGGCTGGGTGCTGTGAGCTACCAATAGCCTGGATTATTTTTTTTCCAAAAAACACTGAACACTGGGGTACATGAATCTTTTTTGAATTATGGTTTTCTCAGGGTATATGCCCAGTAGTGGGATTGCTGGGTCGTATGGTAGTTCTATTTTTAGTTTTTTAAGGAACCTCCATACTGTTCTCCATAGTGGCTGTATCAATTTACATTCCCACCAACAGTGTAGGAGGGTTCCCTTTTCTCTACACCCTCTCCAGCATTTATTGTTTCTAGATTTTTTGATGATGGCCATTCTGACTGCTGTGAGATGATACCTCATTGTAGTTTTGATTTGCATTTCTCTAATGATTAATGATGTTGAGCATTCTTTCATGTGTTTGTTGGCAGTCTGTATATCTTCTTTGGAGAAATGTCTATTTAGGTCTTCTGCCCATTTTTGGATTGGGTTGTTTGTTTTTTTTTGCTATTGAGCTGCATGAGCTGCTTTTAAATTTTGGAAACCTCCATAATGTTTTCCATAGTGACTATGCCAATTTACATTCCCACCAATTTCTCCACACCCTATTCAACACTTGTTATCTGTTGTATTTTTGATGATAGTCATTCTGACCGGTGTGAGGTGATATCTCATTGTGGTTTTGATTTGCATTTCTGTGATGATTAGTGTTTTGAGCAACTTTTCATGTGTCTGTTGGCCATCTATATGTGTTTCCTTCTCTGTGCAAAACCTTCTTAGCTTTATGTAGTCCCATCTGCTTATTTTTGCTTTTATTGTCCTTGCCTGAGGAGACAAATCCAGAAAAATATTGCTAAGAATGATGTCAAAGAGTGTACTGCCTGTGTTTTCTTCTCGGAGTTTTATGGTTCCAGGTCTTACATGTATGTCTTTAATCTACTTTGAGTTTACTTTAGTGTATGGTGTGAGATAGCAATCCAGTTTTATTCTTTTGCATGTAGCTGTCCAGTTTTTTTGACACCATTTATTGAAGAGGCTGTCTTTTCCCCATTATATATTCTTATTTCATTTATTATAGATTAATTGACCATATACATATCAGGCTCTGTTCAGTTCTATTAACCTATATGTCTGTTTTTGTGCCAGTACCATACTGTTTTGATAACTGCAGCTTTGTAGTGTAGTTTGAAATCAGGGAGCATAATACTTCCAGTGTTGTTCTTTCTCAAGATTGTTTTGGCAGTTTGGGGTGTTTTGTGTTTCCATATAAATTTTGGAATTATTTTTTCTAGTTTTGTGAAAAATGCCTTTGGTATTTTGATATGAATTGCATGGAATCTGTAGATTGCCTTGGGGAGTGTGGTCATTATAGAAATATTAATTCTTCCAATCCATGAGCACAGTACAGTAAGTCCCCTACATATGAATGAGTTCCATTCCAAGAGTGCGTTTGTAAGTCCAATGCATTTGTAAGCCCAACTTGTTTGTAAGTCCAACAGAGTTAGCCTAGGTGCCCAACTAACACAATCGACTATATGGTACTGTACTGTAATAGGTTTATAATGCTTTTCACACAAATAATACATAAACAACAAACACAAAAAATAAAGAAAACATTTTAATCTTACAGTACAGAACCTTGAAAAATACAGTAGTACAGTACAACAGCTGGTATACAGGGGCTGGCATCGAGTGAACAGGCAAGAAGAGTTACTGGCCAGAGGAGGGAGAGGAGGTGGGAGATGGTAGAGCTGAAGGATCATCAGCAATATGAAATGGAGGGCAACTTCAATTTCACTCATGGCTGATGTTGATGGCACAGGTTCTGGTTCCTTGCTGGATTCAATTCTATCTACCCTTTTGAAAAAACAATCCAGTGATGTCTGGGTAGTAGCTCTTTTTTTTCTCATCATAGATGACACAGTAGCACTGGATTGCTGCAATCTTCGTGTGCCATTCTACTTTCGGGTCCTGTGCCTCAAAAGCTAACAGTGCCTCCTCAAATAAAGAAAATCCCCTTGCCATTTCCTGCATTGTGAATCTCTTCGATTCTTCAGTTACTTCTTCTTACTCTTGTCTTTCTTTGTCCTTTCTCTCTGCCTCCAATTCCATCAGGTCTTCATTAGTAAGCTCCTTGTGTTGCACAGTAAGGAGTTGGATGAAGTCCTCCTCTTGAGGAGCTTCTCGCTGAGGGTCACTAAGTTGCTGTAGACCTCTTTGGACTCCTCATCCGCCTTCTCAAATCCACGAAAATAGTGAACAAACTGTGTGAAAAGGTTCTACCATCTTTTTTGCCTTGCTCCACTCTGTCAATTATTTTCACTTTTGTTTCCATCGTTATCGCTTGGCACTTCTTCGCAGGAGCAGCCACATCACCACTGCATTTACTCTTGCTTCTGGACATCCTGGGCTTGAAATAAAGATACTGTACTACTGTACTCTATACAGTACTGTACAGTAAAGTACACAAAAACACAACCACTTGTAGAGGATGCATGCATGTGGCAATGTATGCCTGAGACATGAACTAACTTACATGATTGGACATGCGAATGCATGTTTGCATCTTTGAAAGTTCGCAACTTGAAGGTTCATATGTAGGACACTTTCTGTTTATCTTTTTCCATTTGTTTGTGTCATATCTAATTTATTTCACTAATGTCTTATAGTTTTCTGAGTACAAGTGTTTTACCTTTTTGGTTAGATTTTTCCCAAGTATTTTATTCTTTTTCATGCAGTTATAAGTGGGATTGTCTTCTCAATTTCTCTTTCTAATAGTTCATTGTTAGTGTGAAGCAATATAACAGATTTCTGTATATTAATTTTGCATCCTGCAACTTTACTGAATTCATTTATTAGTTCTAACAGTTTTTTGGTGGTGTCTTTAGGATTTTCTATGTATAATATCATGTCACCTGAAAACAGTGACAGTTTTACTTCTTCCTTTGGATTTGGATTCCTTTTATTTCTTTTTCACGTCCGATTGCTGTGGCTCGGACTTCCAATACTGTGTTAAATAAAAGTGGTGAGAGTGGGCATCCTTGTCTTGGTCCTGATCTTAGAGGAAATGCTTTCATCTTTTCACTGTTGAGCATGATGTCAGCTGTGAGCTTGTCATATACACCCTTTATTATCTTGAGATATATTCTTTGTATACCTACTTTATTGAGAGTTTTTATTATAAATGAATGTTGAATTTTGTCAAAAGTATTTTCTACATTTGTTGAGTTGATCATATGATTTTTATTCTTCAGTTTGTTAATGTGGTGTCACATTGATTGATTTGTGGATATTGAACCATCCTTGCATCTGTGGGATAAATTCCACTTGATCATGGTATATGATCCTTTTAATGTACTGTTGGATTTGATTTGCTAATATTTGTTGAGGATTTTTGCACCTACATTCATCAGTGTTACTGGCCTGCAATTTTCTTTTTTTGTGGTCTTGTTGTCTGATTTTGGTATCAGGGATATGATGGTCTAGTAGAATGAGTTCAGAAGCTTTCTTTCCTCTTCAATTTTTTGGAATAATTTGAGAAGATTAAGTGTTAACTCTTCTTTAATTGTTCTGTAGAGTTTATCATTTATTCATAGACAGCTGTGAACCTGTCTTCGTCCTGGACTTTTGTTTGATGGAAGTTTTTATTATTACTATTATTATTACTGATTCAATTTCATTACTGGTAATTGGTCTGTTCATATTTTCTGTTTCTTTCTGATTTAGTATTGGGAGATTGTACATTTCTAGGAGTTTGTCCATTCCTTCTAGGTTGTTCATTTTATTATAATTGTTTTTAGTAATTTCTTATGATCATTTGTATTTCTGTGGTGTCAGGTGTAACTTTCCTCTTTCATTTCTGAATTTATTGATTTGGGCCCTCTCTTTTTTTCCTGATGAATCTGGCTAAAGTTTTATCAATTTTGTTTATCTTTTCAAAGAACCAGTTCTTAGTTTCAATGATCTTTTCTACTGTTATTTTTTATTCAGTCTGTATTTCATTTATTTCTGCTCTGATCTTTATTATTGCTTTCCTTCTACTAACTTGGGTTTTGTTTGTTTGTTTGTTTTGTTCTTCTTTTTCTAGTTCCTTTAGCTGCAAGGTTAGGTTTTTTGAGATATTCTTCTTGTTTCCTGTGGTAGGCTTGTATCACTATAGACTTCCCTCATAGAACTGCTTTTGTGCATTCCACAGATTTTGGATTGTTGTGTTTCCATTTTCATTTGCCAATGTGTTTTTGATTCCCTATTTGATTTCTTCAGTGACCCATTACTTGTTTAGTAGCATAGTGTTTAACTTGCCCTTTTGGGTGATTTTTTGTTTGTTTTTCTTATAGTTCAGTTCTAGTCTCATCCCATTGTTGTTGGAAAAGATGATTGATATGATATCAGTCTTTTTAAATTTATTGAAACATTTTTGTGGCCTAGCATGTAACCTGTTGCAGAGAATGTTTTATATGCCCTTGAAAAAAAATGTGTATTCTCCTGTTTTGATGGAAAGTTCTCTATATATCTACTAAGTCCATCTGGCCTAATGTGTCATTTAGGGTCAGGTTTTCCTTGTATAGTCTTTTTTTTTTTTTTTCGGTACATGGGCCTCTCACTGCTGTGGCCTTTCCCGTTGTGGAGCATAGGCTCCGGAGGCGCAGGCCCAGCAGCCATGGCTCATGGGCCCAGCCGCTTGGTGGCATGTGGGATCCTCCCGGAACGGGGCACGAACCCACGTCCCCTGCATCAGAAGGCGGACTCTCAACTGCTGCACCACCAGGGAAGCCCCTGTATAGTCATTTTTTTTTACATGGAATTATTGTGAATATGGCAACTACAAATGCAAACTGATATGAGTATGTTGCTTTTATTACAGACTCAAGGACCATGAATGATGTTGCCATCAATGATATGATTTTCTGATAGAATGAACATCTCTTGGCAAAGTTTAAAATACAGTATGGTACAGTCTTCCCTACATTTATGCAATAGTTGAATTCCAGAAAAAAATCAGTTCATATTAAAATCTTGCAAATATGCTAATGTTTATAATCAAATAGCATCTTGGCTCGGATAGTTAAAATTAAATGTATCCACTCATAAAAATTATTCCAAAAAATCCCAAGCTTAGAAATATCGAGTAAAGATATAGTGCAACAAATTCTCATACATTGCTGATGGGATTGTAAATTGGTAAAATCATTTTGGAAAACTTTTGTGGCAAGGTTTACTAAAGCTAAATATATGCCTACTCTATAACCCAAAAGTTCTACTCCTAGGTATATATACTCAACAGAAAGCAGCATATATATTAAAAAAAGACATGTGCAAGAATGTTCTTAGCAGCCCCAGATGAAAACAAGCCACATGTCCATTACTATTAGAATGCTAATTTATGGTATATTTATACATAAAATATGTTATAGCAATGAAAATGAAACCAAAACTACATACAGTAGCATGGATGAATCTCACAGACATAATGTAAAACAAAAGAAGCCAATCAAAAAAGAGTGTGTAATGAGTTATTTCATTTATATGAATTTCACAAGAGGCAAAACTAATCTGTGGTGAGAGAAATCAGAATAATGGTTAACTCTGAGAGGGAAGGACTGGAGGAACACAAAGAAAATTTCTGTGATGGTGGCCATGTCCTATATATTGTTGTAAGTAATGGTTACACAGGTATATTCATTTGTAAAAATGTATTAGGTGATATAAATAAAGTATATGCATTTTACTTTTAAAAAGTTTACAAAGGGCTTCCCTGGTGGCACAGTGGTTGAGAGTCTGCCTGCCGATGAAGGGAACACGGGTTCGTGCCCTGGTCCAGGAAGATCCCACATGCTGCGGAGCGGCTGGGCCCATGGGCCATGGCCGCTGAGCCTGTGCATCCGGAGCCTGTGCTCTGCAACGGGAGAGGCCACAACAGTGAGAGGCCCGCGTACCGCAAAAAAAAAAAAAAAAAAAAAAAGTTCGCAAAGACAAAACATAGGATTCACTTATATGAATATCTAGTGGAACATTCTTTTGGGCTAGAAATATTGCATGGATTTTAGGGCTTCTAGTCCTCTTGGTTCCTGGCCACTAAACTCCCGTAAACTCCAAGCTTTCTCAAAATCCAGTAATTTCTGTACCTCCTGAATTATTACTTACTAAATATATTTTAAAATTAGACTTATCTTTTTAATTTAAATAAATGTACTTTAAAAGAAATGTTATATAAGTAGAAAATCCGTATTATTTGGCACAGATAAAAGGTAATTATAAAACCAAATGCAATGACACTATTATATTCTAACCAAGAACTGTTGCCCATGTAACCTCTTGAGATAAAGCTTGCTTTCTTTTGGTTAGTGTTAGTCTACATTAGAATGCTGTGAAAAGTAGAAGAGCATTAAACGGAGGCTTTCTCATCAACATAATCAGAAAGTTTAAAAGATAATTGCAGGGCTTCCCTGGTGGTGCAGTGGTTAAGAATCCGCCTGCCAATGCAGGGGACATGGGTTTGAGCCTTGGTCTGGGAAGATCCCACATGCCACGGAGCAACTGAGCCCGTGTGCTACAACTACAGAGCCTGTTCTCTAGAGCCCATGAGCCACAACTACTGAGCCCGTGTGCCACAACTACTGAAGCCCAAACGCCTAGAGCCCGTGCCCCCCAACAAGAGAAACCACTGCAATGATCGCCTGTGCTTGCCGCAACTAGAGAAAAGCCTGCGCACAGCAACAAAGACCCAACACAGCCAAAAATAAAATAAATAAAATAAAAAATTTTATTAAAAAAAAAATTGCAATAATTTCCACCCCAGGACTATTTACTTCATTACCATTTGTTACATGGATGGTGCATTAGTACACCTTCATACATCTTCAGCCATTCTGCTTTTTCCTGAGTCCCTCATGGCAATTAAAAAATAATCCGCATGGCTGTCTCTTCTTAGTTAGATAGACTTATACTCCCCTCAACTTGGTAGCAAATAGTTTGATTATTTTCTGAAGAATGAACAAACATGGGATTTAGGAGTTAAAGTAAGGGATATTTATGGTATTACATTTTATCTGTTTGGCAGTGAGTGAGTGTTTAGTGGGTGAGTGATCTAGGTCCAGCTATGTCCACCAACACAGCAAAACGAATGCTAGGAAAATTGATACAAATAAGAAATCTCTAATTCTGTGTTGATTTAAGGTAAGAATTTAGAGTCAGGAACCCCCTCTATAGATAAATTGATATAAATGTCCATAGATAACACTGATTCTCTTAGTGCTCCCAATTTCAGAGATGTATCCCAAAATACTAACACGATTCAATATTATTTAATCCTATTTATGGGTGCCATACAAATAATCACATAATATCACCAAAATCATATGTAATATTCCTTACATGTTGAAACTATGACTTGAGGAATAATGCTCTAAATTCTAAAACACAGAGAAGAGAAATGATTGCAGTATTAGGTTGAACTATATACAGTTGAGGTTTTTGAAGGTCAAAGATAGCCAATTGTTAGCAATTTAATATGTTTCAAAATAATACTTGGTGATCATTTTGAATTTCTTTGTATATAATCATAGTGCAGTGTGGTTCTTTTGGGTGGAAAGAAGATCAGACTGTGAGTCAGGATCTAGGAGCAGACTTCACCATTAAACAGTGTAATATTGGGTAATATTGGGTAAATTACTTCTCCTTGGGTAGTGTTTACTCTTGCATGTGGAGGAAACATTAATTAAATTTGTGGGTCCTAAAATGTGCATCGCTGGCCTCTGTGAGTCTGTGGAGTTAATGAAATACGTTCTTGAGTCCATTATCTCATCAAGCATATTTTGCCTAAAGAATAACTTATATCTTGCACAATGTCTGAGTGCTTCCATGATAAATGAAGTGTAAAGCAATACATTGAATTCATAGTAGAATTTTATAATATTATATATTTTATAATTAATATATTAAAAGAAAATTATTGCATTTGAAGAATATACCTTTTTAAAAAATATCAGTGTTGGGGCTTCCCTGGTGGCGCAGTGGTTGAGAGTCCGCCCCCTGATGCAGGAGATGCAGGTTTGTGCCCTGGTCCGGGAAGATCCCACATGCCGTGGAGCGGCTGGGCCCGTGAGCCATGGCCGCTGGGCCTGTGCGTCCGGAGCCTGTGCTCCGCAACGGGAGAGGCCACAACACTGAGAGGCCCGCGTACCGCAAAAAAAACAAAACAAAACAAAACAAAAAACTATCAGTGTTGAAAGATGTTTTCCATTATCAACTAGTAAAGACTAATATTGAGAAATGCTTTGAGCAAGAACAGCCAATTAATACTCAGACTAGAGGCAAAGAACAAATCAAGGGTGAGGCCATTGGTCTCTTTATTTATCGATGTGATGCCTGATATTTTCATTTAGGCAAAATGGCTTATGGAATAAAGACTAAGGATATGCTTTCTCATAGAAACTTGCTAAGTTCCTGTCTGAAATTAAGTCTTGAGAAAAAAGATAAAGAAACCAGTCTGGAAAATAATCATGAATGTGGCTCTTTGCACGTGGAGCTGAATGGGATCACGTTAATAAAATGCCAACTTGGGTTTTGAGAAGGTTAGAATCCCCAGAAGAATCCCCAACTTGGATTAAAATAGTCTGTGAATATTCAGGACTTAATATGATAGTTAGGACTTCAAATTTCTACAAATAGAGAACAGACTAAAAATGCTTTTCAGCCTCTTAAGGAAGCTTCATGTTTTCTTCATACGGGTTCAAGAAGGATCACGGGGAATTAAGGCACTCCCAGAGGGCAAAGCCAAGAACTACAACTTCAGTCTAATCAAAGGTCATTCCCCAGCTCTTGGGTACTGGGCCCTTGTAACCTCTGCCCAGTGGGATTTCAGAACTGCTGTAGACTGGTGACTCTGTGTGCTTCCAATTCTCCTTTCTGAATGGTATTGTTCATTGTGGCATTCTCTCTGTTCTTAAACCACTGTCTGTTGGATGTATGAGTGGCGTATAGCTTGTAGGTTTCTAGATCAAGAAGAGCCCCATCTAGATTGAACTGTAGGTGCTTTCAAGAAGTCCCAGAATTTGAGTCTTATACGATAATTTTATGAAAATTATGACTTTTTTTCCAAGGGAGAATGAATGTATTTAGCATACATAAGGGAAGGAATTGTATATTTGTGACCAAGAGAGGGGTCTGAAGTGGATTGTATATTTTCCTCAATTATCTACTGCTCTCCTGTGAGAGAATTATACATTCTTCTTCTTTCAAGTCTGGCTTAGTCATTTGGCTTGCTCTTTTTTTCCCCTGCTGCTGCAAGAATTGCAAACCCAGATAGGGAATTCTCCTTGAGCCTGGATCTAAGAATGAAGATGACATGGAACAGAGCTGTGCTCAACCCTCATCTGACATAAAATGCCAGCAAGAAATGAACCTTTGTTGTAAGCCATTGACATTTGGGGGTTATATGTTATTGTATGTAGCATAATGAAAAGAGTTTAATATCGTCACAGAGCTAACGGTAGCAAAGGCAAAACCAGAACAAGGGCTATTGATTCCCACTTACAGGGTTCTTTTCATGGCATCTCAACTTCTTTCGTGAGTTGAGTATATTTGAATGTTTTAAGGGTGGTCGCAGTTTTTAAAATACTGTTATTAGGACACACATGAGTATTGGACTATTAAGGTATTTGTACAGTCCATAAACTACACTTAGGACATGTTCACACAGCCAAGTTAAATAGAAAATGGAAGCAACTGTCTAACTAATTTAACTTCTGTTATTCCTTGCTTCAGTTATCTAGATATTTAAAGGCGAAGATTTTTCAAAATTATTCATTTTTTACTCTCTTGGTTTCAGGCTTATTTAGGTATAGATGCAATCTTAAAATTTCCACTAAAGACAGTCTGAAGTATGATAATTCTTGGAGTGGAACTAAAATAGATAGCTAGCTGGAAGCAGCTGCGTAGCACAGGGAGACCAGCTCGGTGCTCGTGCTTTGTGACCACCTAGAGGGGTGGGATAGGGAAGGTGAGAGGGAGGGAGATGCAAGAGGGAGGGGATATGGGGATATATGTATACGTATAGCTGATTTACTTTGTTATGCAGCAGCAAATAACACAACAAAATAAAGCAATTATACTCCGATAAAGATGTTAAAAAAAAATGGCCCCTTTCTTTTCCCACCTGAGAACTGGTTCCAATAAAATCCTGCCTAAATTAACTGGAAATCCTTGCACAAGGGTCCAAAGCCACAAAAAACTCATTGTATGGTATGGTCTTGAGTTATCACACATATTGTCAACTGCTAAAATTCATACCCACCACAGTACCATATTTTAGCGTCTAACAGAGATATCATTTAATCACTTTTATCTCACATTTGGATTGTCTTGTTTTATGGAACTGCTTTAACCACTTTTTTTTTTCCTACAAGATAATGAGCTAATGTACAACTCTCTGTGTTCTGAGGTAACTGCAACTTAAATATATTCAACCTCAGCTGTCCTTTATTAAGGTAGAAGGTCTCTGCCCCACAGCTGAATCTGAAAGCTATTTGGGATGAGGTCGTATATTTATAATAAACTTGCTGTAGAGAAGCTGCCATTTGGCTCTGAGAGTGTTTTATTGCAGCAAAAATGTAGTTGCATATATTCATTTTATTTTTCATCATTCCTATCCTATTCTCTTAGTTTAAATTTTTTCCCCAAAGGTAATTATTTTTTCTTTGCTCCTTTATGTTTTAAAATAAAATTGTAGCAAAATCTATTCAAGAATCCCTGGATGTCAAGAGATCAGAGAAAACTTTTTACAAACCACTTTCTAAATGAGAAAGAAAAGGGGGAAGTGGATAAAAGAAAGAAAGAAATGAATACTGTGTCTTAAAAACAGAAGGAGTTTGCCTGGGTTTTGAGTATAATTTTAAAAAATTTGGGACCCAAATGATGATGGTGACAAAGACCATAGCACTGAGTCTCTAGAAACCCAAGTTCTAGCTTGGGGTCCTTGACTAGCTGAGAGCATGACCTGCGACAAATCTTTTCATCTGTTAATTTCCTTATCTACAAATTGAAGCCATTAAATTAGACCTGTTTTCATCTGTGACCTTCTGTGATTCTAAAGAAATCATAGGGAGAGGAGCTATTTGCTCTAAACAGGGGTTTGAACCAGTGTGTGTACAAAGACAGATAAGATAGTCTTGCACGAGTATCAGAGGTGCTGCTGTCAAAAGTGCCTAAAAATCAAATGACAAAAAATAAAATTTAGCTACTTTCTAAGAGCAAGGCGATGTTCTGTCTTCCAAATGCTGCTGGGAGAGCATTGCTGGTTTTATTTTTTGAGAGTTCAGCAATGTTGGGAATCTCTAAAATAACCTTTTCCTGCTTCTGTTTTTATTTTGTTTTTCTCAGACCTTGAATTGTCAGCCACTCAGCATGAAAAGTAAGAATTTTTTCTTTTTTTTTGGTAAAATACTTTAAAGAAAATACAGCCATTCTGAACCTTTCTGAAGAAAATGACCTCTTGCCTACAGAACTGCCAGCGTTTGTGTTAAGCAAGTGTTTCCTTTCCCCTGGAGGCAATTTGGTATATTGTGATTTATGTCCTTGACGTGTTCTAAAGGTTAAGAAAATGTTCCATGTATGTGTTTCTTCTTTTAAGGTTAAAGGAGTCACTTCCTCAGATATGGCTGCTTAATGTTTAATATTCTTGAAAGATAATTACAAAGCAAGAATCGAAGGAACAAGGTTCAGTTGTTTGCCTGAAGTATAATGTACCGAGTTGCTGCTAATGTATATTCAGTATTGTTTGGGGAAATTGAGGCAGTCTTGGGGGAGGGAGTGAAGGGAGGGTAGGAAGGGTTTGAAAAGCTGCGTCACTTCTCTTGTGACTCTCTCCCTGTGGGGCTGAGTGTCTTGTTTGACACTCAGGAGCTATAAAATAAGGAGGTAAAATAAGCATCCTCTAAGCCACAGCTTTATCAGGAATTTGCACCTTTTGCTCATACAAATGAGAGCTGAAAGTTAGAAGAACAAAGAAGATTAAGTGAAAGCCCTGCTATTGGATTTTTGCTCTCTGAAATTTTGAAGGTAAATGGTGAGTTTGACTGAACTGTTGTTGTCAAAGTGACTTTGGGGGCACTGACTCTGAGTCCAGTTGTCAAGGTCTCCAAGATGGGAGCTATGAGCACTACACTCCACTCGGTCCCCTCAGGCTAAGCCGCTCAAGGGAAGCTCAACTGCTTTGGTTTTTCCTCTCTGGCCCTCATTTTTCAACCCTGTAAAATGAAGATGTTGGGCCAGATGATTTTTAGGGTGTCTTTTTGTGATACTTCTCCGGTTTGTTTATTACTTACTTATTTTTAAACATTTTTTATTGGAGTATAGTTGATTTACAGTGTTGTGTTAGTTTCAGGTGTGCAGCAAAGTGCATCAGTTAAACATACACATATATCTACTCTTTTTTAGATTCTTTTCCCATGTAGGCCATTACAGAGTAGAGTTCCCTGTGCTATACAGCAGGTCTTTCTCAGGGTTATTTTGAATGCTCATATCCTTTCAGTTCTTTTGACCTCTAGAACTTTTCTGGTACCCTGTCCTCTCACGTTGGGAGAAATGGATCTAGTGAATAGAACTTACTGTGCTAATTTCCAGAGGTATTTAATTCTTTCTTGTCATCATTGTTGTGTACTTTATGTTTTGTATGACTTTGGACACTGCAAAGTTTTACCATTATTGATCTATGTCAACATTCATTTAGATTTATCTACATTTGTATCACTTTTTTACTCCTCATGTCTTTTTGTATTTCAAGCTTTTCATCGTTTTTTCTGCTGCCTGAAGACCATGCTTCTTCAGCATGCCCTTTAGCAAGGCTTTGCCTCAAGTCGTAGTTGGGCTGAATGTATTTTCAGTTGGAACATAGTAAGTGCTCTAGTACTATAAGCCACGATTATTATTTGAAAGTGTCTGATTTGTTTACTTATCTGCTTCCTATCTATTTACTCCACTAAAATGTAGGCCCCAAGAGGACAGGAGCTTAAAGTGTCATTTTCCTCATTGTCCTCTGTCGTCAGATCAGTTGTGTAGCTCACTGGATTGAATGCTTGAATGCATTTATTCATCTACTCACTCATTCTTCATTCTGCACATGTTAAATGAGTGTCCTCCGTGGGCCAGACATTGCCTGACTAGGTTTGGGGACTACAAAGAGAAGAGTCCCTATCTCGGTACTGATGGAGCTAACTCTCTCATGGGAAGACAGGTAAGAAAAGATGTAATTGAAGTACAATATGGGAAGTGCTTTATTAGAAGACATCACTAATAATTCCAGGGGACTGGTAGATATGGAACAGAGAGATGCTTCTGAATAGGGGTCCTCTAGACAACAATTTTTATTCCTACATCGTAAGGTTGACCCAATATTTTGGCTTCTGGAAGTGATCTTAAGTAGGTGAACGGGAGATGTAAAAACTTGGTTATTTAGCTGCCCTAGATCTCACTAAATTTCTATAATGCAGAGAAAGTGAATTTGTGAATCAACAGGCATATTCTACGGAAACTAATGAGTTGGAAAAAATAGCCTGGAACAAAAGGAACTGCTGTGTTGAGAGTGGCCACGTTGCACTCCACAGAATAATGATCATAGGTGGCCATTACTGCAGGTTATGATGAAGGCACTTTCAGCTAAGCATGGCCCTACAGAGACAGGACAGCATCCGTGAGAGTTTTCCTTTACGGGCAGGGCACCCTACTGAACTTCCGGTAGAAGGACCTTGAAAACTATTTTAAGAGGAAGGAGATGAGCAGCAGGATGTTAAGAAATGAGCTCAAGTTTTGAATAAAAGTATTAAATTCTTGCTTCTCCATTTTATAGCTGTGTGACATTGGGTAAGAGACTTAACCTCTCTGAGCTATCTTAAGGTGTGGATAAAACTATCTACAACATTGCTATGAGAATTGAAACCATGTACATAAAAGATTTGGTGCACAGTAGGCCTTCACAGCCATTTTATTAATGCAAATTAATTAATATTAACTAATATTAATTGGTGGCAATAAATAGGATAACAAACATGCAAATTAATATGCCAATTTGTTCATAAGTCTTTCTTCGCTTTTTTTTTTTTATTGTTGATAATTTCTGCCTCACATGCTAGCAGCTTTGGTTTTCTTAACAATCAGTGGCTCAGGTAGGCCATGGTAGCAGCTTTGCCTTGTCTATATTTAGGTAAATATATTACAGCCTACAGGGTTTTGTGTGAATGGATTTCAGGGGTCATGGAAAAATCTCATCAATTGCCAAATCCTATCATGGAGTGTGAAGTACATTCACAAGAGCAATGACCTCCCTCCCCCCACTCCCCTCCCTCCCCGTTAAAGATAAGGCTTAGATAACACATTCTTCTTGGAAGTCTTTCTTTGCTCTCTCCTCTTCCACATTTGTCACTCTACCATCTCGCCTATACACCCTCCAGACAAAATTAATCACTACTCTCTCTGTGTAGTGTGTCTACATTGTTTGCATTTACCACAATTTATAGAAACTAAAACATTATTTATTGTACGATACATGTAGATATTAAAGATGTTATAATGTGAAAAATGTGAAATTGGTGAAATATGATAAACTCTAAAACAGGCTGCAAAATTTTTGAAGGCAGAAACTATATTCAAAGAACCTGGCAAGATTCCAAAAACCAATTTCAGATTTTTTTTCTCTGGGCTGACTTAGCTAGCTGGGTTTTGGGAAAGGTGAAGAAATCATGAAGACATTTGGGAGTATGTGGTTAGTGGCTGCTGGGAATGAAAGGAAGGGGAAAAATTATGTAGGAAATGAGAGAACCATAACAGAAGACAAGCATCATCAATATCCAGCTTTGATGAAGACTTTTCTTACTAAGAGCATATTTAGTTTTTTTTTAATATTTAGTTTTAATTTTTCAACATCTTAAGAGATATGGTTATTTCCATACCCCCCCATATAACTTGTTGGAATATTTTGTACACATAAAAATGTGGTTTTAGATGGAAGAATTCCAAAGCATTTAAAACCCAAATGCAAGAAAGCATGTTCTCATGCCAATAAATTCATTTTGTGAATAGATGCTAATGATGAATGATCAGTAATTATAAAGTAATTGTGTAAATTATTAAATGATAATGAGTCAATATATTAACATATTTATAAGGGGAGAATTATTGTTGAGCTTTTTGCAGTACCAATGTTAATTACTAAAAGCTGCATTAGAGTTTGGGGAAAAAAAGCTTTATTAACTCACTCCTAAGGTTACTGGGAACAAGTGGCAAATGTCAACCTGCAGCCCATTTGTGTTAGATATATGGTATTTTCCTTGATGTATTGACCTTTTCTAAAAGATAAATTAGGTTAGTTCAGCATGGCTTGTTCTTTGTGAACCTGCGATGGTGCCTAGTGATAACTGTTTCTTTGGGCAGAAATCTGGCAGAGATTATCAGCCATGGCATTAAACTGTCCTCCTAACCACTGAGGAGACCTTTTCCAGCTATGAAAACCAGGACCACAATTACTCACCTATGGGCTACTGACACTTTTCATTATTCCATTATTTCTCAATGATGATATTACATATGTTTTGTGATCAGTTTTGCATGTTATTTTAGTGCCCTGGAAATAATTACTGTGGGCTTACACACTTGCATCCTTTAAAGCAACTAGTTGCTTTTACTCCAGCTCACATTCACAGAATTTGTCCACCAATCCAAACTCTTTAATCTGGCATTTATGACCTCCCAACCCTCAACACCAAACTTGATGTAACTTTCTTATCTTTAACCAGGTCTCAAGGGGGGTCCTCCCAAGGAAGATGCATCAGAAATTACTACACTAATGGGTATTATTTGATGAAAACCTCCATAAGCTTTCTTGAATCAAGAGTTAAGGTCAGGGCTTCCCTGGTGGCGCAGTGGTTGAGAGTCCGCCTGCCGATGCAGGGGACACGGGTTCGTGCCCCAGTCTGGGAGGATCCCGCATGCCGCAGAGCGGCTGGACCCGTGAGCCATGGCAACTGGGCCTGCATGTCCGGAGCCTGTGCTCCGCAACGGGAGAGGCCACAACAGTGAGAGGCCCGCGTACCACACACACAAAAAAAAAAAAAAAGAGTTAAGGTCAAGGAGGGTGTATTTACAAGTAGCACTGAATAAGGGAAATTCATATAACTAAAAAGCTTGTTTTAATTAAGAAGAAGCCTTTGGACTGGGGAACTCTAGCCAAAACCTGATTTATCATAATTAACATATATCCATTTTGTTTTCTTCCCTCTGTTTTTGTGCTGATGCAAAACTGGCTTGAGAAATGATAATTAAGATACCATTAAAAGATGAATGTGATTTAGGAATTATCCAGGTGAGAAGTTGGGGGAGGCTGTTTCAGACAGGTGGAACCACATACATGACCCATGTGGAGCCCCATGTGGAAATGCCATTTTGCATTGGATTTTGCATTTTGCATTTAAAGGCCAAGGGGCCCCGTACAGAGAGCAAGGGAAGACTGGCATAAGGGGATGCTGAAGACGTGGTGTGGCTGGTGAGGTGTTCATGGAAGAGTGATAATGACAGGACATGGTACTGGAAAGCAGGGATACTTCTGGGTTATGAAGGGCTGTGTATAAAATGCCAATAGACTTCGATTTTGGCTAAAAATCTTTATACACGCTAGGCTCCTGAGCAGAGTACTCTTATTTTAGAATAATCACTCTGGAGGTAGCATGAAAGATAGGGAAGTGGAGAGAAGCTCTATGTGGGAGGACACCAAGGTCAGGAATGTTCACTAGGAAGCAATTGTAATGGTCCATAAGTAAGATGGTGGGAGTCTGAACCGTGACAGTGAGAGAAATCAAGAGACAGACTTGTGGGGCTGGAGGAAGTTTTGTGCATCAAGTGGCACAGCAGTGGTTCTTAGCATAAAAGGCTGAAAATAAGTCACACACACACACACACAAGAATAAGGATACTGTTTCCTTAAATTCCTTCTGTTATTTGCCAAATATTTCATTTTACTTCCTAAATTCTACACCCTCTCATAATGGCACTCAATAGGGCCGTCGTGGAGGTTGATGCCACTGCATCAGTGCAGAAGTCCAACGCACACTGGGATTCGCCACTTCCATGGTCACAATTTAAGGCAAAATTGTATCATATGCCTGGATGGGGACTTTAGCAAAATGGCAAGAGGCCATTTTGAAGAGTAGTCTTAATGCAGAAATAATAAAAGTGACTTGAACCAAGTGAGTGAGTGTAAACGTGCTCAGGGCCAGGAACTATAAAGAAGTAAGTCACCTTAATCTCAGACAACCAGATGCTGAATTCCCATTTGGGCTCTCCTGAGAGGGCCTGGAATTTGGCTGTGAAAAGCTCTGAGGCAGCAAGGTGAGGGCAGGTGGTGAGTGTGTGAAACATGCTGAGATCATTAGGAGACAGAAGCCTGACTTTACTGATGGTGTGGTAGTCCTGCAGGAAGAGGAAGAGGTGACTTTTAGTCAAAAGAACAAAATGCCTTCTTGAAGAGAGCACTGGTAGGCATATTACACTGCGTTTACCTTTTATATCCCCCCAGAAGAGTGAAGGGAATCCACACGTTATGGAGAGGCACAAATGGGTCAAAACTAAGATTTGGACCTAATCCGTCAGCAGCAGACCGTCCTTAGGAAAGCGGGGCAGTGCTTGGAACAGGGATCCTTTTAAAGTCCATAAACAGATCAAACCTACTTTTAGAATTTCTATTTGATCCAGAAAGAATTAGAATTTTGGTAGGTGTATACATTAAATAACTGAGCATCTTTATAATTTGTAATAGTATCTTTAAAATTTAGTGTCTTTCCCCATGCCGATCTTCTATTATTCTCTGTTTTCTAGCATATACTCTAAAAAGGCATATCGTTTTACACATGTGAACCCCAAACACCTGTGCCAGGAAGAAGACACTGGGGCCTTGGTTGGGTCAAATGAGGTGTTGCCCACAGGCACTGCATGCAGTGTAATTAGAGATGCCCATGCAGGAGAGAAGCCCAGAGCTCAGACCACTGGAATTGTTTCAGTGCCAAGCGCCATGAACCAGCAAATTAAGAATGTGTCAATAAATGGAGTATAAGATGAGCTGAAGGAAGTTGTTGAGGATGGAGCCTGCGAATGAGGTGAAGGTATTAGGAGCCTTTCCTTTTCATATTGGGTTTGTGGAGAGTGGTGGACCTATAGTCTAAAGGCAAAGGGCGCGTTCAGACAATTGTAGCAAGTTGCCATATTTATCAGGAATAAATGAACATCTGGAGCAGTGATTCTCAAAGTGTGGGCGCTGGACCAACAGCAGCAGCATCACCTGGGAACTTGTTAGAAATGCAGATCATTGGATCTCTCCCCCCATCTACTGAATCAGAAAAGGGGGGAGGTGGGCGGGGTGGGAACTACCAAATGAGCCTGATGTAAGGCAGTGTGGGAACGTGTGCACACAGAAAGCATTGAAGGGGACAAAGAAACGTGTGGGTTGGGAAGAGCCAAGTTTTATCTTGAACAAGGTCTCTCTCCTCTACGTGACATCCATTTCCCTTCTCTTGACTCCACAAGGGTGGAAGAGGATAGAGTTGGAATCGGAGCCCAATAATCTGGGGGTTATTAAAGTAGTGTACATCTTCTTTAAGAAATTATCAAGATGGTACCTACTTTGTTATTTCCCCCCATATTCCTAATGCAAAACCATGGTTAATTAAAAAACAGCAAAAAAATCTCAGCTCAGCTCAACTGCCACTAATTAGTATAATCACCTTGCACATGAAGGCCACAGAATTCTTAGGGGAGGGACACCTTTCGAATCTCAGCCTAGAGACTGTCATACAGAGTGAAGTAAGTCAGAAAGAGAAAAACAAATACCGTATGCTAATGCACATGTATGGAATCTAAAAAAAAAAAAATCTGAAGAACCTAGGGGCAGGACAGGAATAAAGATGTAGATGTAGAGAATAGACTTGAGGACACAGGGAGGGGGATGGGTAAGCTGGGACGGAGAGAGTGGCATGGACATATATACACTACCAACTGTAAAATAGATAGCTAGTGGGAAGCAGCCGCATAGCACAGGGAGATCAGCTCGGTGCTTTGTGACCACCTAGAGGGGTGGGATAGGGAGGGTGGGAGGGAGACGCAAGAGGGAGGAGATATGGGGATATATGTATATGTATAGCTGATTTACTTTATTATACAGCAGAAAATAGCACAACATTGTAAAGCAATTGTACTCTAATAAAGACGTTAAAAAAAAAAATCTCAGCCAAAGAAACCAGTAGGTCTTATCTCTTGTCCCTTAGCCTTTCCGAAGATGTTTAAATAGCTCATGGGGGTTAAGTGAGATTTTTCAAAGTATGATTTAAATGGCATTAAACTGGAATATTTCCACCTAGCCCCCAAAGATTACCTTTTCAAAAATACTGTTTGATCATTAGCACAATTGGTGTCCTCATTAATAATCTGAGCTGTCAGCATCCAGGTCCTGTTACCTTTGTGCTCTGCTGTTTACAGGCTGGTTGCAAAGAGCTCTTGCAAGTCATTGCCTAATAATCAATTTGCTTGGCTTTCCTTCTACATTCATTACATTGTCTTCAAGGGTACCCATTAGGCATGCATTTATCATTAACTAAGTGATTCAAAATGAAGGCCTTGGAGCACTTCTAATTAGCTATGTGAAGTTTAGAACAAAGTTAACAGAGACCCCAGAAAACTATTGTTTGGAGTTTCAAGCCACAGACTGCCAGCTGACAAGAAATACAAAATCAAGAGTGCAGTTTTTCTTCCCTGAAGATCTCATTGAAAAACCAAGATAAAAGGCTCGCTCTGCCCGCCCTGCCACGGCCGTTTACCCTTGCAGTTGTACTGCACACAGTCACGATGTTACTTAAGGGTGCTCGTAAAGAACACAGGGTGTGTGGCTGACAGGGTCTTGGTGCTCCGGCCGGGATGAATTTCTGAAGACCCAGACAAATTGATCACTAATAGATATTTGAGGGTGTGAGGTAACAGAAAAAAGATACGTTGGTCCCTGCCCCCAGTTCCTGGCACAGAGCTCCTGAAACCCTTGTAAATTCCTTAGTGACAAGAGCACTAGGAACATCTTGTGTTCTAATGAGGTGACCCTGGGTGGGCTCCTGGAGGGCTCTGGGATGATGGCTGGTCACCAGAAAGACTGAGGCATGATTAGAAGCTTGGATTTTCAGTCTTTCCTTCCCCCACCCCAACTTCTCTAGAGAGGGGAGAAGGGTTGGAAATCGTCATGGTTAAGAATTGGCCATGACTACATGAGGAAGTCTCCATAAAATCCCAGTAGTAGGGGCTCAGTGAGCTTCCAGTTCAGTGAAAACTTCCATGTAAGGGGAGGGTGATGGACCCCCGACTCCACAGATACAGCAGCTCTTGCACTTGTAGCCCTTCCAGACCTTGTCCTGTGTATCTCTTCATCTGGATCCTTTATCATATCCTTTAATAACTGGTAAATGTGTTTCCCTAAGTTCTGTGAGCCACTCTAGCCACTTAATCAAACCCAAGGATAGGGTTGTGGGAACTTCTAATTTGTAGCCAAGTTGGACAAAAGATGTGGGTAATCTGGGGACCTACTTCTTGTGATTGGCATCTGCAGTGGGGTGCAGCCGTCTTGTGGCACTGACCCTTCGCCTGTGGGATTTGAAACTATTTCCAGGTAAATAGTGTCAGAATTGAGTTAAACTGTAGGACACACAGCTAGTGTCATTGAGAATTGCTTAGTGAGGGAAAACCCCCCACATATTTGATGACCGGAAGTGTCGGAAGTGTTCTGTGTAAGTAGTAAAGGATACACACAGGAGGACAACTGTAGGTTTTTTCGAGAGGGTATGTTTTACCATCTTATACACCCAAATAGTACTTGTCTCCTCATTTAGGTTATAAGTCCCAAGTAGAGAAGAACCACTTATACTTCTTTTATACTTCCCACATTATATGCAGTGCAGTATTAGACGTATCATGGTTGTTAAACACATCCAGGAGGATGCCTGGTGCTATTGGGAGACGTGTAGGAGTGTGTGTGTCTGTGTGTTACACATGTGGTGCATATGCACATGATATGTACGTGTATATAAAGGGAGGAATTGAGGGGAAGGACTGAAGGGCATTCTTAGCATTTTATGAGTGTGATAATTTTCCTTGCCCTTGACAATAGAGTATGTCAAGTGCAGAAACAGAACCAGTTTAAACAAATATCACAGATAAAAGAGTATGGATGTTCTCACTGCATCAGATGCCCTAACTTCATATACTGACTGCCAGATGGAAGGTAAGTGCCTCAAACTAACATCTGGTAATAAATATTAAAGAATGAAAACAAAAGTTAGTGAAAGCATTTTTTTTTCTTCTTGCTTTAGGCCTTGCTTCAAACTAATTTCACTGTCCTCTGTAGCTTCTTATGATGTAGAATTGTATTTTCTGGGGAATTGCAGACTCTCTCTAGAAGAGCATATTAAATGATTATTCTTATCACTGAAGGCTGCTCTTTGACAGGTATGCTCAGAGGCTAAAGAGAAACACCTTTCCCTGGAGGAAATGAGAAATAAGGAGAAATAGTTCAAGATATAATTCTAATGTGTTGCAGTCCAGATATACTAGAAAAAGGTGATGAATAATTCAGGAGAAAATAAAGTACAAATTTGGAACCTTTCGTGAGCATACTAGCAATCTTAGAAAAAGAGATAAGTAGACTTGGAGAGGAATGTAGTTAGATCATTGGGTGTTGACTTAGAATTTGGTATTATTTTGTCTGAGTAGTTGGTCTGGTTCTGGTCTAGGCTGGGCATGGCTGAAGAGTAGAAACACGGACCAGATCTAGCATAGTGCAAAGCACATCTCTTCCCTTGTGCAATAATAGGGAGATCTGTGATTTCTGTTTCTGTCTTTGTTATGGTGGTATTCACCTAGACAACTCTGGTATCCTTTGGTGAGATCATATCACCCACTCCCAGAGCTGTCTGAATCCTGACAGAAAAATTTAGGATTGAAAAGATAATGACCTCATGACCCCAATCTCAGAGTTTAATTCTTTTTGTTCAGGTAGTGCTTTGACATTCTGGTTTCTAATCAGAATGGTTGCTCTTCTAAGCCTGTGAGACTGGCATGGTTCTTTTTGTCTTAGCTTAACACTGGAGTGGAATACCAACCTACCTGAGAGATCCTACCAGTCTTCATCAAACTCCTGCTATGTAGCTCTGTTCTAACTCATATATTGCCCCTCCCAGCCAGAATTGTCCCATCTCTACCTATAATATATTTCTTTTTTTCACTTTTCTCCTCAAATTCAGTGCTCTGTGAGAATCTCAGATTGCTTCCATTCTCCTGGATTCTTCTCGATTCAGATGGTTTGGGACTTCCCCTCTTCCCATATCATCATTAGGGCAGGTTGGAATCATTATGAGGTTGGCTGGGAACTCAGTGATGCAGAAAGTTTAAGGCCTGGAGGCTTTCTGGCTGCCTTCTTGAATGCTAGCTTCTGTTAGCCAACTGGAAATTTGACTTCAGATGCCTTGCTTTTAAGATGGCTTCAGAAATCATTATCATTCAAATTCATATTTCAGCTATCATAAAATGGCAACTTGGACAGAATTATTCTCCCAGAACACCACTGTCATGTAATCATGTACCCAAATTGTTTGCTATGAATGAAAATTTAAAGTGACTCATAAACATTCTGAAAGTCTTTCTAGGGATTCTTTCCTATATGGAATATATCCTTCTAAAGCTAGGACAGAAGGTGATACATGCAAGGATGAGCGAACAGGCTGTCATCCTATGCTAACTCACAGAGAGAGAGAAAAAATGTTTTAAAGAGAATAAAAGGGAAAATTAAAATCGAAAGAACCAGTAAAAATAAATGGGGTCTCCTTTGTGTCTTGGAGGAATATGTATCTTGCTACAGGGAAACACCCTCTTGCTATTCTGATTTTAGAGAAGCCCTCCACTTTCTGATGGGCTGTGCTCTGAGAGTTCATTTGTAACTTGAATTTTGATGTTTGGTGAACATAACAGTATTATAAATAACCATGAGGTCCCCTGGCCTATCCACATGAGTTCATTGAATTCACAGAGTAGCTGAAACATTGCGTATTTGCAACATATAAAAATCTTCATGCATTTTGAGAAGAGTAAATTTAATTAAAACCAAACTGGGAAATAGGTGTAGACTTTTTAGAAATTCTAAAAAAAATCTTAGAAGTGTATTCAGGGAGCTTAGAGGTCAAAGATACTTTCCTTATTTTTATAGATATCGTATGACTTCCCTTTTCTTTGATTCAGGTATTTCTCCACTTCTGCTTTTATTTTTATAAGATATGATTAAGACCATTTCTTATTTTTGTCTTGGTTTGGAAGAATGTGAGGGAAGAGAGGAGATAAAGAATTGGAAGAGAGATTTTCTGTGGTAACTTTAAGGTGTTGGGAAGAACAAAAAAGATGATTTAAAGAATAAGACAGATATATAAGAAAAGGAATTTTTGAGATGGCCTTATCTAGATTGACAAGAGGAATGCAGAAAACTATTTTGGCTATATTGGTTTTGCTTTGCAGGGTTCTGATATGCATGGATTACAGTTACCATAGCTGGTATTAAGTAAGACCAGTCCTGAAAATATGGTTCAAATTCCAGTTATCACATTAACTACCATATTAAATGTGAATAATTGCACATGGAACAAACTTTGCTGGTAGCACAAATCACTAAGCAAATAAGAGATGCACATCATGGTCAGTGGCCAATTATTCACCTCTTCCAGAGTCTATGGTGATTGGTCCCTGACCATCTATTTTTTAGTTTGTGCACAGACAGCAAGGTGTATAGCTGTGTTGCATCCTTCATCTTTGTCTCCCAGTCATGAGTCCACATGCCTTTTTACAAAAATGGATAATCCAAAGAGAGAAGTGGACAATAAAGATGAAAGTGCAGTAAAGAAAAAGAAAGTGATAATGCTGGAAGAGGGGTTCAAATTGAACATAAATGGAGTTATAGATCAAAGAGCTGACCTTGGGAGTGTTGGCATTGCCACCATTTGAGAGACCACTTATGAAGCCAGAGAAACTGAGTGAAGGCCAACTTATTGACTTAAAGTGGTTGTGATAAAAGGGATGAAGATATCCTAAAGGAAGTGATACCAGTAAAAACTCTCAAAGGAACTCTCAGAGATATTTCATAACATCGAAAGTGCAAAGGGTAAAATATTGGAAACTGACCCAAACTTTGAAAGATATATGACAACTTACCAAGATTTAAAAAAGAAGCTCACTCTTTTGTAGGTTACATCATGAGAAGAAGGGAAGCACTGTTCTAGGAACTCTTGATAATTTTCTTGCAAAAAAATACAAGGCTTTGTCAGTCCCAGTCTCCCAATTTATCCTCCCCCCTTTCCTCCTTGGTAACTGTAAGTTTGTTTTCTACATCTGTGATTCTATTTCTGTTTTGTAAATAGATTCATTTGTACCATTGTTTTTAGATTCCACATATAAGCGATATCATGATATTTGTCTTTGTCTGACTTACTGTATATAAAATACATAACTAATAAGAAGCTACTGTATAGCACAGGGAACTCTACTCATACTATGTAATGACCTATATGGGAATAGAATCTAAAAAGAGTGGGTATATGTATATGTATAATTGATTCAATTTGCTGTACAGCAGAAACTAACACAACATTGTAAATCAATAAATATACTCCAATAAAAATTAATTTAAAAAAATACAGGGCTTCCCTGGTGGCGCAGTGGTTGAGAGTCCGCCTGCCCATGCATGGGACACAGGTTTGTGCCCCGGTCTGGGAGGATCCCACAAGCCGCGGAGCGGCTGGGCCCGTGAGCCATGGCCGCTGAGCCTGCGCCTCCGGAGCCTGTGCTCCGCAATGGGAGAGGCCAGAGCAGTGAGAGGCCCGCGTACCGCAAAACAAACAAGCAAACAAACAAAAACAATGCTTTAATTCTCAATGTCTCTAAGGTTTCTAAATTACACGGTACTAAATATATATTATTTTTACTACTTTTCATCACTTGATATATTTATAATTGATAGTAATAAGGCTTTTAATATTTTGACAAAAATTTTTAAGGATTGAAGAACAATTATAATTTTCACTATTAAATATTAAAGATCACTCTGCACAGTATCAGCTTCACAATCACTTTTATGGTCCTGGACTACCATGCAAAGAGAGGACTGCCTGCATTCTCATTAGGAAAAAGAGACATTGAATCAGATCTTTTACCATGCAGAAATGACATGGTCATATTGGTCCAAGACAGTTTGATTGGTAATACTGAGTAATGTGGAACCCTTGCCCACAGGACATATGCAAATTAAAGTCTTGGAATTTGACTCTACCCTGAACCGACCGAGAAAACATTCTACTGGAAACTAAGTTCTTAATGTCTTAGAATCACAGACACTCAGATTGGGGAAGATTATTTGGTGGCAGTTTACAGATAATGAAGCTGAGGCTCCCACAGGTTTCAAGTGAAGTGACTCATTCAAGACCACATAGCTAGTTAGCCACAGAGTGTTAATACAGTGGAATATTACTCAGCCATAAAAGAAAACAAAACAGAGCTATTTGTAATGAGGTGGATAGACCTAGAGTCTGTCATACAGAGTGAAGTAAGTCAGAAAGAGAAAGACAAATACCTTATGCTAACACATATATATGGAATCTAAGAAAAAAAAATGTCATGAAGTACCTAGGGGTAAGACGGGAATAAAGACACAGACCTACTTGAGAATGGACTTGAGGATATGGGGAGGGGGAGGGGTAAGCTGTGACAAAGCGAGAGAGTGGCATGGACATATATACACTACCAAATGTAAAATAGCTAGTGGGAAGCAGCCGCATAGCACAGGGAGATCAACTTGGTGCTTTGTGACCACCTAGAAGGGTGGGATAGGGAGGGTGGGAGGGAGGGAGACGCAAGAAGGAGGAGATAAGAGGATATATGTATATGTATAACTGATTCACTTTGTTATAAAGCAGAAACTAATACACCACTGTAAAGCAATTATACTACAATAAAGATGTAAAAAGAAAAATAATAATAAGAACTGAGATCTCTTGACCTCTGGTCTACACCCTTGTTCACTGAAAGAGAAACAGAGTCCATTCTTTATGAGGCCACTATGGAAGGTGTTAGGTGTCTCCCGTTCATGTAGCCATGTAGATGGCTCCTGTTGACATAAATAGTGGCTGGATTGAAAATGAAAACTCCCAGTGAATTCCTCTGTTTCCTTTTAATGCTTTAGTTTAGTTGTTTTTTTTTTTTCTACCAGCCTATTAGAATGCCTCAGAAGAGCATCTGAAGTAAGACTAGATTTCCCTTGACATTGTTAAATCAAGATCTTTTTCAAGGTAATCTCTTAAAAGCTATTTAAGTTGTCCCACTAGGTAAATACCTGCTGATGACTATTCTACTCACCCACTAATTCCTGAGCTTTTCTTTGCTTGATTGCCTATTTAGTTTGTGTAATTTAACATTTTGGTGTCATATTTGTCTTAACTTTTCACTTTTGTTTTCTTCTCACCGCAAGCAGATAGACAAGGAAGAATGATTTGAGAATCTTTCTGCCTTGAAATTGTTGTCCTTTTTTTGTTTCTCTTTGGAAATTAAATAATTTGAAGTGAATAGAGGCGTGAATAAGAGTTGCTAATACAGATTGAGAGTTTGACTTTCGAAATTCAGTGCCAAATCACGTGTTGAAATTTCTCATGAATTCAATAATACAGTTCAACAAACACATATCATATTACCCTGTTTTGTTCTTTACAGTGTACATCACTATCGGAAGTTGTTATTTATAATGGCTCTTTACTAGCCATTTTTTTCTTTACTAATATGTAAGCTCTGGCCTTGCCTATCTTGTTCACATGATCCTAGACTGGTGCCTAGGACATAGTAAAGCATTCAAAAATATTTATTGAATAATTATGAGATAATACCAATATAAATAAATAATAATTCATAACAAATGAGTTAAATGCTAGGGACTGTGACATGTATTGAGGGTACAGTGATGAATGAAACACAGTTCTTGAACTAAAAGAGCCCCAATCTAGCCAGAATTGGGAGGCACTCATGAAAGGAAATATACTGCAATGCAGTAAACAAGAAAAACAGAGTTGCATGTTAAAGGAACAAAGAAAGTACAGAGGAGAGAGGGCAGCTCAGATCAGGTGTGAACTTCATTTTAAAGGAGGGCCAGGGGCTCAGTCAGCAGACAAGGGGGAGGAAAGAGGAAAGGAAATTCCTGCGAAAGGAAACAAGCAAGGGCCAAGAAACAAAAAAGAACAAGATGTTTCTACAGAATTACCATTGCCTTGTGGTATTGCTGAACATAAAGTGGGAAGTGAAAATGTCAACAAATGCCACCAAAGTAAAACCAGGGTCAGATCAGGAAAAAGCAAGTCACAACATCAGCTAATAATTTCCCAGTTTCTTCTCAAAAAGTATTCAGCAAGTACATGGTTGTAATGAGGTAAAAGCCATGGATTTGCCTCAACAGTTTAGGTGGGGAGACCCGAGATAAAGCTAAAAAATATAAATAACAGTGCAAATTAGCATATTCAAAATATCAAAGGGTTTCGTCTTCACACTTTGCATACTCTGTTCTCTCTGCTTGACTGCTAGTATTTCCCTGCCTGGTCTATCTAGATAGGCTAAATAATCCATTTATTTACTCCAGTACTTCCCTGTTCCTCTCTACTTACCATAGCACTCCTTATGCTCTGATGCCAGTAATACCCTCATGCACGCCCTTTCAGGCCTGAGATGTCTTCCTGGAAGAGTCACTTAAGTGCCTCTGCTCTATGGGTTCTTATAACATAATCCCTAAGGACCACATTGTCGTATGAGGGCAGTTCATTTTTGGTTTTTGTTATTTTCAAATTCCCTAAAAAAATAATGTGTTCTAGATATGTTTTCTTCCTCCTATTAAACGTATGGTCAGTTCTTCTAGGTCATGGATGCATTTCTGATAGATTTCACAATGTCAGTGTATCACCAAACCCCCTCTCCCTTCTATTCTTTAGCCTCAGTTCTCTGGACTATTTCCTAGAAAGTACTTCCTTGAAGCGTCTCCACTGGGACATTTTTCTGTGTGTGTGTTTATGTGTGTGTGTGTGTACATGTGTGGTTGACTTGGTGCTATCACTTGTACAACATTGTCAACCATTATGGGTCAAAATTGTGCTATATTGCATAAAGCAAATGGTAAAAAGAGACATCTCAGTGGAGTGAACAACGCATTGCAAAATAAACTCACTGGGGAGAACAAAGTAGAGTTCTCATTGTCTGAGAGCAGAGACAGTGTGGTTTGCTCATGCTCCTTGGCCTCTAATGGTGCAGTTGGTTCTGTTTCCCTATTTCTCATTGGCTGAGAATATTCAGTTATACTTGTGTGTGATAACACTGCGTCTAAAAAATGGTTTGTGATAGTTTACTCAATATCCACTCTCTCTTTTTATTTTAGAAAAATAACTGAGCTAAATTCTGTTAGGCATTAAGCTGGATATCTCATATATTAGTTTCCCATGGCTGTTACAACGATTTTTGACAGAGTGGCTTAAAATAACACAGATTCATTATCTTAAAGTTCTAGAGGACAGAAGCCCAAGATGGGTCTCACAACTAAAACTGAAATCAGGGCTGTATTCTTTGGAGGCTCTCAGGGAAACCATTTCCTTGACGTCTTCAGTTTCTAGATGCTGCTTTCATTCATTAGCTCACGGCTCCTTCTTCAAACCCAGTATTGCCGCATCTTCCAGTCTCTCCCCGGCTCTCACCTCCTCTTCTGCCTCTGTCTCCCACTTTAAAGGACATTTGTGATTGCATTGGGCCCATCTGCATCATCGAAGATAATCCTTTAAGGTCAGCTTGTTAGCAATCCTAACTCCATCAGCAACCTCATTTCCCTCTTGCCATGTAACATACACAGTCATAGGTTCTGGGGACTGAGATACGGACATCTTTAGTGGGGGGCATTTTTCTGTTTACTGCACCTGATTATTTAACTGTCTCTCCAATAGAAAGTGACTCTGAAAACTGTGGCTTCCCTGTTCAGTATCTCTCACTTGCTTTCTTTTTCAGTAGATACCATGAGGTCATCAGCAGGAATTTAGAGAAAACCATCCCTCAGAATGGGTATTGTCTGGAGGAAGGCATCTTTGAGGGAACGGGGTTTCATGTGGGTCCTGAGGATGAATATTATTTTTATAGAAACAGAACAGGGATGTGGACTGTCTAAGGAAGGAGTACAGAGGGAGAAGACATGCAGAAGAAGGAATGTAAACAGCCTGTTTCTAGAACTATGAGCAGATTAATGACAGAAATTTGTTTTCCTAGGTACCAGGGCTCCCAGTAAAGCAGCAATGTTGTAGGATGTAAATGACATTTGTAGTTACATTGCTATTTCTTCTTCATGGCTGATTGAGCTGCAGTGCTGTTGGGGTTATAGAAGATGCTAGGGAGTGAAGCAAACTCCGACTCAACAACTGAGCCTTATAAGTCCCTTATTTTACTGGGGTATCGTGGGTAGGGAAAAGAAAATTCAGGGAAGGTTTATCCTTCGCCAAGGACTCAACAAGAAGTCTAAACATTGGCATTTTTTAGTTAAAGTTCTCTCCTTTCCCCAAGTTTCCAGAACAGTCACCAGATTAACATTCATTTCCATAGCCAACAAATCTGGGACCATTGGGGCACATGTGACACGAAGCCTGATGCGGGCCTGTGGCACTGAGGTGGAGACTGCTGATCAGACACCCCTGCATTTGCTGAAGGAAGAGACAGAGGCTTTCAGATAATAGTCTTTTGAGTAAGAACCCAGGGAGTCAGTTGACGTCTAATCACAGAAGACCCATTCCTGCTTCTACTTCCTTTTTCTCACGTCTCAACTAGATTATTGCAATAGTTTTATGGCATCTTCCCCTGCCTTTGTGCTCATTCATTTTGTAGTAGCCAGAGCAATCTTTCAATACTTTATTTTTGGGCTTCCCTGGTGGCCCAGTGGTTGAGAATCCACCTGCCAATGCAGGGGACATGGGTTCGAGCCGTGGTCTGGGAAGATCGAGCTGTGGTCTGGGAAGATCCCACATGCTGCGGAGCAACTAAGCCCCTGCGCCACAACTACTGAGCCTGCGAGCCACAACTACTGAAAAAAATTAAGTATTTTTTAAAAAAATAAATTTATTTATTTATTTATGGCTGTGTTGGGTCTTTGCTGCTGCACATGGGCTTCTCATTGCGATGGCTTCTCTTGTTGTGCAGCACGAGCTCTAGGCGTGTGGGCTTCAGTAGTTGTGGCTCGTGGGCCCAGTACTTGTGGCTCGCGGGCTCTAGAGCGCAGGCTCAGTAGTTGTGGCCCACGGGCTTCGTTGCTCCGCGGCATGTGGGATCTTCCAGGACCAGGGATAGAACCTGTGTTCCCTGCGTTGGCAGGCAGATTCTTAACCACTGGACCACCAAGGAAGCCCTTCTTTCAATATTTTAAATAGGATTATTTCACACCTCATCTTACTACCATTCAAGGGCCCCCCCTCTATCCTTACGATAAAGTATAAATTCTTTAGTAGTTCCTTCCATGAATAACCATCTCCTTAGCCTCAACTCTTATTATTCCCACCATCCACCATCTACTTGCATATTCCACCAGCTGTTGAATACCACCATTCATTCAACAAATAATCCATTGATCATCTGCTTTGTGCCTTTGCCTGGGCTCCTCGAGTTAAATAAACTCACCCAACAAATATCTATTCAGCATCGGCTATGTGCCTTTTCTGATGCTCCCCAGTGCTATAGAATACTTATGTCTTGCCATTGCTCTGATGAAGACCACTTTGGCCAGAGCCTTGGCTAGGGCCTGACTTAGCCAGAACATACTTTATCAGTGAACTGGGCATTTTCAGAGCATTATCTCTAGGACCAACCATGAAGGGGAGAAATAGCATCAGAAAAGCAGATGGCTTGTGTAATTATGTCTGGATCAGCATAACTTCTGCTTTGATAATTCTGGCCATATTTCAGCCACTGAAGCCTGGTTCCAAGTTAGCCACGTAATTCTGGATTAGATCTGTGGATCTGGCTTTTTTTTTTTCCTACCTCAACTTTTGGATCCCTAAACGTCTTTTTCTTTAATTTTCTTTTATGGGTCTGGTAGCTTAACTTTTGGACACTCAAAACACACACTATGTGATGTTATCCTAGTTTTTGAACAATAAGAGTAATTTCCCACACTGCTAAGGGCCATGTGGTCATCCCAAATCTCTCTACACCCTCCTCTGGAATGGAGCTTTATTTAGAGTACAGATTAGAATATGATTGCTCGCCTAAGAGTAATTTCCCTGTGACTTCAATGTGATATTCTGACACTGTCCTTTTTTAAACAGAGAAATATGAGACATACTGCTCACCTTGTCCTATCTGAGCTCCATAAGTACCTTTTATCCCATGCCCACACAAAGGGCGTTCAGAAGCTCCATCAGTTTGAGCTTCGTAGGACATATTAATTGGGTCAGCTGCATTACTCTGATGGTTTGTCTTGGTTTCCATCTTTTGAGATGGATTTCACTGCAATTTTTGTAATCTTCCTTTGTTTACTCATTAATCCAATGTCTCTAGACTTAGCAATCCCTCAGTAGTTGTGAGTTCCCCCAGCATCTTTCTAGATCATCTGGTAATTGGCATGTGTGAAGGAAAACGTTAAGTTTAGAAGGACTTTCTTTCCCATTAGTCAGGTGCTGATGGAGCTGGCAGGCTGGGTTCTTTCCATGGAGGACAGTCTTCCTTTAAGTGCAGTCAGCGTCCTGTCCATGGAGGATTTTTTAGTATTAGTGAGGGTGGGCAATCCTCTCTCAAATGAAATAAAGGGAATCACTCGAGCTTCTCTGGGCAGGTTTCCTCGAGCGTGGCTGGCATGGGCAGGATTACACCTATCCTCAGCTAGGAACAAGATCAGTTCCTCCTCATGTACTAAAGATACCTGTAGTAGATGTCTAATATTTTATCTGTACACAACTCCCTTCCTCTGAGTAATAGCAAGTTTGATAGGAGTCACCTGCCACACAATTTAGATAAGGTAGATTAGGCATACTAAATTCAACATCCAAAGCAAACAGTCTCTGTGCCATCCAAGAACGTGTCATGGCATTAAACACTACCTTCTGTCATTGACAGATGCTTGACTGGACCTCAGGGCAGGGATCTAGATTTTCTTAAGTACGTGCATTGGGATTGACTTGCTCCAGCTGGGGCCGAAGGAAGCTTGCAGTTGCTAGAAGTCAGCTTGTGATGGCAGACAGTAACAATACTGCTACCTACGCCCTCACTCAAATGGTCAGATAGATTGATATAGTATATATAGCTATGGATTGTGAAGATTGTTTTTGGTTATGGATAATTTAAAACATTTCCTAAAATTTTGAGGTAGATTTTTAGTCCAAGCCATTGCATTACAACTTTTATAAATCTTCTTCCTCCGGCAAATAATGGTTGATGTTCTCCCCAAAATGCTATAGTCTGCTAAGGCAAAGGCTACTTTATTGCTGAGTACAGCTGAATTTTTTGTCTGTGGACTCCCCTATGGAGTATATTAGATAGCTTTTGCATAAATCTTCATTTTTCTTAATGGAGGTTGAATATGGGCCTTAGGGATCCCTGACAAATTAGACATCATCTGTTTATACCCTTCTTCTGAATGGAACCCTTGGACTTCAGCTGTGTGGTTCCATAATGAGGTGCAGGTGCTCACAGGGATTGGCATAGCTCTCCTTAATTGCTTGTCACATGGCTAACCTAATGAAGGGGGCATCGGTGCCAGGGAGATGCATTTCAAGCAGTAGCAGCTGGCAGTTTTCTCACCCACAAACTGAGGCCGTTCTTAGGCTAAGAAGTTGGGAGATAAAATGATACGGATTCCTCTCTTTCCTTATAACTCGTTATAAGAATCTTAGGGGGGCTTCTCTGGTGGTGCAGTGGTTGAGAATCCGCCTGCCGATGCAGGGGACACGGGTTTGTGCCCGGGTCCGGGAAGATCCCACATGCCGCGGAGCGGCTAAGCCCGTGAGCCATGGCTGCTGAGCCTGCGCGTCCGGAGCCTGTGCTCTGCAACGGGAGAGGCCATAGCAGTGAGAGGCCCGCGTACCGCAAAAAGAAAAAAAAAAGAATCTTAGGGTCTGCCTTAAGTTTGTGAATAAAATAATAACGTGAATGATATATAAAATGAAAATAAGAACATAGACTGATATAAGAGATTCCTAGCTTATCCCCATTGGCTGTGTGCCCTTCACCAAACTATTACACTTTCCTGAGTCTCAGTTTTTTCATTAATAGAATGGGGATTAAAAATATCTAACTTTAGGGCTTCCCTGGTGGCACAGTGGTTGAGAGTCCGCCTGCCGATGCAGGGGACGCGGGTTTGTGTCCCGGTCTGGGAAGATCCCACATACCGCGGAGCGGCTGGGCCCGTGAGCCATGGCCCCTGAGCCTGCGCGTCTGGAGCCTGTGCTCCGCAACGGGAGAGGCCACGACAGTGAGAGGCCCACGCACCACGATGAAGAGTGGCCCCCGCTTGCTGCAACTAGAGAAAGCCCTCGCACAGAAACAAAGACCCAACACAGCCAAAAATAAACAAATGAATAAATTTAAAAAAAATCTAACTTTATAAGGTTGTTGGGGTTAATGATAGCCTAAATCCCACACCACGTGTAGTGGAGGACAGAGGTTCTCAAAGTGTGGGTCCTGGACCAGCAGCATCACTATCACTGGGAGCTTGCTAGAAAAGCAATTTTTACTTCTCCCTATTATCTCCCCAGACCTGTTGGAAAAAAAACTCTGTGGCCCTGCAGTCTGGCTTAACAAGCTCTCCAGGTAATTCTGATGCAGCTGAAGTTAGAGAATTACTAGTGTAAACCTTCAAAAATAATTATGAAAATGAAGAAAAGGGAGGCAGGATTCAAAATGTTAACGTAAACACAAGAAGTCGGAAGTCAAAGTCTAATCTCTGAAAGGAGTGAGAAGAGTTGATGAGCAAGAAGAAAACAGGTAAAATATGTCCCAAATGGAGCAGTGGGATTCTAAGCACATAGTTGAGTGTCCTTGGTAGGACAGTCTCTTGAGACCCACCTGGGATTACTGGTCAACCCATGAATACCATGTTCCCCTTGTTTACTCCTTAGCCAACGCCTGAGTTACTTTCCTTTCGTATCTAATTGCTGTCCAATCTAGCAAGGCTTCCGGAGTCTTTTTTCTTTTTCCTCCAAATAAATAATACATATATATATATATATATATATATATATATATATATATATATATATTTTTTTTTTTTTTGCAGTACACAGGCCTCTCACTGTTGTGGCCTCTCCCATTGCGGAGCACAGGCTCCGGACGCGCAGGCTCAGCAGCCATGGCTCACGGGCCCAGCCACTCTGCGGCATGTGGGATCTTCCCGGACCGGGGCACGAACCTGCATCCCCTGCATCAGCAGGCGGACTCTCCACCACTGCACCACCAGGGAAGCCCCAAATAAATAATATTTTGATTGAAATTTGCAGTATTTGGAATTTAAACATAAACTTTTACAATGAATTAAGTTTATAAAGGCCCCATTTAAAATAATGCAAAATGTTTTATATTGATAGAATTATGACATAACATCTCTGAAGGAGAGCAAGTGCTGTGAAATAATGATAAGTTTTACATATAGCCCTGTTTTTATGTTTGCAATGAGGATTCTAAATATATCTGACCTATGTAAGAGAAATTGTAACATGAACAACTTTTAATAACGATGCATAAGTTTTACATAGCTCTTTACAGATTCCTATATGTCTTCATATTTACTCAGCCAATCCGACCCCTAGCCACAGCAGATCAAAAAAGAGTATGGGTTTAGCATTCACCAGTGTTTTGAGGATATGGCTTTATAAATGTGCAAAGTTGAGAGCACTGGCATTTGGTCCTCAGCTGAGACTGTGGGGTGTTACGGTCATCACAAGACCAGGGTCTGCAGCACTTGTGAGGAGGAGGAGGATGAACGCCACCTGCCCAGGCTCAGTCTGAGTGTATTTCTTCTAGAGTCAGCTGGGGTGCCGTCCACAACCTCCTGGAAATGCTCCAACCATGTAATTATACCCTGCCTCTCAAAATCACGCCTCATCTTTCTAATTGAATAAGGCTGCTTTTCATCACGCTCATTTTAGATAGTCTCCTCACATTTCAAGAGTTTAACAGGCATCCATCACAACTCTGAGAAGACATGTATGAGGAAGAGCAGCTTTCTGGAATTAGGTCCCGCCTCTGGAGGCATCTCCCAGCAGTCAGGCTGAGACACCCCACAAGGGGTCTGTCTCACTGCTTCCCCTATGCTCACAAACACAGTAACGAGCTTCTCCAACGTATGCAGTGAGATTTGGAACCCATGAATACCATGGGTATTACTAGTGTAATACAATCAGAACTTTGGCCTACAGGGCTGCACCAGCCCATGGGACCATGGCTTCCTGATTAGGAAAGTAGGAATTATTGGCCAGACTTTTTCAGCTTTATTTCAAAACCTCATTTAGTTCTTTAGCTGCTTTAAGCAATACTTGTGAAAGAAGAAACTCTATCATTTAGAAAAATGTTTAGTTGATGCTCATAATATTGCTTTTGGGTGTTATCCCTTCTCAGTTGCTATGGAAGGAAGACACAAAGGAAGTTAGAGATGTAGTTCCTCTCATCACTCATTCAGTTAATAACTCTGAGTAACTGCAATGTACAAGACGATGTAGAGTATGGAACTATGGATCCTTTCCTGAATCTGTCTTTAAGGAGCATGGAATATAATAATAGAAATAATAATGCTAGTCTGGTGGCAAGTCCTCCCTAGAACCACATCCTACAGCATGTACAATCAATGCAGAAGTCATGATAAAATCACATGAAATCAATGCAGAGGTCATGGTAAAATCACATAAAATCAATGCAGAGGTCAAGAATCTCAAGTGGTTAGGGTCAGGGAAGAAGGCGCTAAAAGTGAAACTTAGGATAGAGGTGCTTCCACTGAACAGTGTGTATTACTGTTAGAATAGCTCCATTGTCTGTTTAAAAGACATTTCTAACTAAAATGCTTTAAAATAAATAAGAAAAAAAAGTCCCAAATTTTAGACGCACGTCAGTTGTAACTGCAGGGCAGCTGCATACAGTGTTGGAATTGTCCATATACAGCTCCTGGGGGCCCCATTCATATAGATTGTTATGTGTCATGCAATGTACAACCTGTACAGATGTATGTGGTAGCTCTATGTGAATCCTTCTGCAAAAAAAATACAAACAGACTTTCTTTGAAAAGATGGTTTATACCTCTTAATGAAACTATCCACAATTTGGGATTTGTTTGCAGCCAAACCAGATTTTAGGCAATTTTTCCAAATACGATGTGACAAAATTTCTCTACTATCAATTTTTATGAAATGCCCTGGTCCTCACTTTTAGTTATAGTCAACCTCTCCATCTCTCCAGATAACTCAACTGGGGAAACTACTCCTGGGCTTTCCTCTCGGAGTCAATGCTCATGACCCTGAGCATTTTTTTTCTTCGCCAAAAAACTTTTCTGTCTTTTTTTTTTGCGGTACACGGGCCTCTCACTTCTGTGGCCTCTCCCGTTGCGGAGCACAGGCTCCGGATGCGCAGGCTCAGTGGCCATGGCTCACGGGCCCAGCCGCTCCGCGGCATGTGGCATCTTCCCGGACCGGGGCACGAACCCGCGTCCCCTGCATCGGCAGGCAGACTCTCAACCACTGTGCCACAAGGGAAGCCCACTTTTCTGTTTTATATGACATTCCCTTGTCACATTTTTCCCTGCTTGAACATCGTAAAACTAGTTCACATTAGAGTACTGAAGATGTTAGTGTGCTTTGTAAATACCCCAGATAATATACATGATTTGGACAAAGTGATCTTCTTCAAAAAGGACTTTAATTCTCCTATCCTCAAGTTGTGATTTTTTTTTTCAAAAGCAATTTTCTGTCATAAGCTTTGTCTTCTGATCCTACATCCAAATTTGGAAGTTTCCATTCCTTACCCTTGGGGTCATTCTCCCCAGGAGCTCTCCTCAGTACACACTTCCGAGTTGAAGGAATCCCCCATCATAATCCTTTGGAACACAGCTTGAATCAAGGCGCCAGTTGGTAAAAGGAGACTCTTCTAGAACAGTTGGTGATCACTTTTGGAACTCCAAGTCCTGTGGAGTAGAAGGGAGAGGGGCAGAGGTGAAACTGAGGCACCCCAAGTCAGACGGGAGGGCTGAGACAAGTCGCACAAATACCAGTTGCTTAAAGCATTCTTAAGAGACTAAAATCTAGAATTTCTCTTATGATTCCAATTTAGAAATGGAACTTTTCTATCAGATGTGTATGCACACTCTCAATGCACATAAATACTTATTTCCCAAGGAGACACATTAGTGCTTTGTCTAAACCCCTAAAGAGGAAAATAAATCTTTTTAAAGTGCCTGTAGTTTTCAATGCCACCTCTTTTTAGTGGAGTTAGATTTTCACATTATTATGTAGAGAAGTAGAATTCCTGTCCTACCTGGTTTCTAGAAAATAGAGCCTCAGGAAAACGATTATAGAGGGAGTAGACCTATCATTTTATTAGAGAGTTTAATCCCATGGGATGGGCAAGAGAGATAAAGGAGTGAGGGCTGGAGGGTCATCATTCTTTAGAATACCTTAGGGAGATAACAATCATTAAATGCAACCGATTGCTTAATTCCAAAGAAGAAACTGGGTCTTAGGCTCATCCACTGGAGAGAAAAAAGAAAACATGTATCTGCTGTTCCTGTATGCCACTTGTCAAAATTTACCTCACAGGGAGTTCATTTCCACATACTTTTGGATTGTGCATGTGTGGAGACTAGATGGGGTTCTGTGATGACTTTAATATTTATTTATTTATTTGGCTGCATCAGGTCTTTGTTGCGGTGCGTGGCCTTCTCTCCAGTTGTGGCGGGTGGATTTTCTCTTCTCTAGTTGTGGTGCGGATTCCAGAGCGCATGCAGTCTGTAGTTGCGGCATGTGGGCTCTCCAGTTGAGGCGCGCGAGCTCAATAGTTGTGGCACGAGGGCTTAGTTGCCCGACCAGGGATTGAACCAGCATCGCCTGCATTGAAAGGTGGATTCTTTACCACTGGACCACCAGGGAAGTCCCTATGATGACTTTAATAGGCAAACTTGGGACAGGAGGCAAGAGGGGCAAGAGGCAGGGCACTGATGGCGGTGCTTATGTGAACTAGTGGAGCACAGATGTCAGTGAAGTGAGGAGAATCTAAAGTGGTCCACAGCGGTATCTGATACAGTCTCTGAATTTCCCCTGCTTCTAAAGATTGGTCTCCTTGGACTTGAGACCAATTAGGAATTAATTTATTACTATACCATGCATAATATATTTTTCCTTGCTCTCTCTCCTTCCTCCCAACCCTCCTTCTTTTTTTTTCTTTGTGTAAAAGAATGCATGTCAATATTTTTACACATACACACACACACACGAACAACCCAGATGGTACCAAATGCATTATATGAAAAGTATTCTCTAGCCAAGTTCTACTCACAAAAGAACCTATTTAAAAATTTTTTTTTTTTTTTTTTTTTGTGGTACGCGGACCTCTCACTGTTGTGGCCTCTCCTGTTGTGGAGCACAGGCTCCGGACACACAGGCTCAGTGGCCATGGCTCACACGGGTCCAGCCGCTCCGCGGCATGTGGCATCTTCCCGGACCGGGGCACGAACCTGTGTCCCCTGCATCAGCAGGCGGACTCTCAACCACTGCGCCACCAGGGAAGCCCTGACCTTAACTCTTGATTCAAGAAAGCTTATGGAGGTTTTCATCAAATAATACCCATTAGTGTAGTAATTTCTGATGCATCTTCCTTGGGAGGACCCCCCTTGAGACCTGGTTAAAGATAAGAAAGTTACATCAAGTTTGGTGTTGAGGGTTGGGAGGTCATAAATGCCAGATTAAAGAGTTTGGATTGGTGGGCAAATTCTGTGAATGTGAGCTGGAGTAAAAGCAACTAGTTGCTTTAAAGGATGCAAGTGTGCCACAGAGAAATTACCCTCATTAACATTAGGTGAATAGCTTTCTAGATAACACTATAATATACAATATAATATAATATGATATGATATGATATATATAATATATAATATAGAGGTGGAGATAGGTAAATATACAGTTGAATAAGTGATAAAGTTTATTAAACAGGATAAGGCTTATTATTTTTAATTAAATTATTACATTTAGTTTCTCTCAGTTTTTACAGAGATAAAGAAATAGAAATCTAACTGAAAGGATAGCACAAATAAATATGAGGATTTTATAAATACTCAGATAAGTATTTTTTAACCATAAGAAATATATTTATTTTAAATACTGTAAGATCTCTCTCTGTATATAAAAATAAGAGAATGTGAAACCCAGTAAGAATTTGCAGTGATTATATTTTTTAAAACTTTATGCTTAAATTTTATACTCTACCAATTAACTCTCTACTGTGAAAGATGACAAAATTAGCACTCATATTTTTTCACCTTTTTTTGTCTTTCTTCCCAGTTTTCATTGTTATATTATTATTTTTACAACTTCAAGGTTTATAACAATTATAGTCTGTTCAGTAACCATAATTCTCACACTTATGTAATCTTACCTCTATATTTGCTTCTAGGAGTTACATTTTCTGAGTTCTGGCATGCTTAGAAACATCTGCTGTCTTTATGCTTATGGACAAAACAAGTTGGATAGGATATTCTTAAATCCCTTTTTTCCCCTCAGATCTCTGTAGACTCTGCTCCGTGGTCTTCTGTATTGACTATTAAGCTAACTAAGGCTTCTTAAATCATCTTTTGATTGACTGGATTTGTTTGTGAAATGTCTTTTCTTTTTAAGGAGAGCTCTTGGACACCTTTACCTGATCTCTTTGGTATCTGAGAATGTTAAACTATTGGCTTTAAAGTTAAGGAACATCAGTGGCTATTGTTCCCCCCAAATTCAGCGCCTTTATCCTCACTTAAAGGGTTGCTTCAGTCTTCCTGTTGAAATAATTATATAACTTTGTTTATTGATTCCCAGATGCTTTGTGGTTATTACCGCCTTAATGACATTCTCATAATAATCCTGCATAGACCATGCTGTCATCCTCACTTCATTAATCAAGAAGTTGATGTTAAGAGAGGTTAATAATTCCCAGGGTCACAGACAAGTTGTGGAGCCCAGCTGTGTATACAGTTTGTTTCCAGTGTCTCCCCTCTTTATTCCCTGCCATACCGCCACCTTCTCCTAGATGCGGATGGTCTGGAGATGAGCCAGGCATGAGGCAGTGTGAGGCATGGTCAGCATGGTGGATGGAAAGGAAAGGAAAGATGATTTGTCTTCTAAATTCTATTACCAGACATGTAAATAAAATAGTATTTCCAAGAATTCTCAAATCACAAGTAAATAATACTAGTGAAATTGGAGGATATTTCTTAGCCCTATGCCCTATATGGAAGATTTCTTTTAAGGTTGACAGTTTCTTGGAATTCTCATGGCTGGCATAATGTCCTTTGCTCTGTAAAGTTACCATAAAAAATGTCTTCTGTTTAGGAAAACTAAAGGCATTACATCAAGATCCATACTCTCATGTCAGCTTCATTATCTTGAGTCGTATTTAAAAGCTGTAATATTTGATATCCATTGTTATGAACTCTCCTTTGGGATTGGTATTTAAAATATTCCTTAAACCTAATCAATTCATATGATTCTACGCTCGACCAAACTCAGTCACCTTCAGTCAAATGGTGAAGTGGTGAGCATATATGAGCAGAGTTCAGAAAAGCTAGAACAACGACCATATTTACATGTATAAAATCTGATAAGAAAGAATGGTTTGTATATCACAAATGAAATACACAGCCCTGGTAGATTGGGGCCAGATTCATCACTGATGGCCTCAGGGAAAAGTAGAGATATTAAATTACATGATGTGCAAAAACCAAAAGGATCTCTTTCTCACTCAGTATATTTAGAAAGGGCTGCCTGGGTCTTCAGGATGAACTTGAGGGTGGCCTGACAGTGATGAATGCTTTTCTCTGCCTGCTGTGATCTACCAGGGCACTTACCCTCTCTATTACCCCTTAGCACCTTATCAATGGGTGGCATTAATTCTTTAATAGATTACTTTCTTACTTATTAACATCCACTACTATATGTTAGCTCTGGAAGGGACCATAGTCCACCTTGTATACTTCTTGGAACATAATAGGCATTCAATAAATATTTGTTAAGTATTGTATTTCCTGTAAGTCTTGTCTTCTGAACTAAAATATAAACTATCAGAGGACAGAGTTCAAAGTTTATACTCTGAATGGTCCATTGGACCCAATAATCCTGAGCAGAAAGCAGGATCTCAAGATGATTTGTTATATTGAGTTGAATTAAATCATATGGAATATAAAAAGCTGCCTTCCTGCCTGCTGGCTCTGTGCTTCCATAGGATTTTGTACCTGCCTTTTTTATAGCCTCTAATCAACACTATTTTAACTTTTTGTTCCTGTATCCAGCTGTCTCTCAACATTTTGTATCTTCTGAGGGAAGTATTTATTTGTCTTTTTAAAAATTCAAGTGTAGTTGATTTACAATATTGTGTTAGCTTGGATGTATAGCAAAATGATTCAGTTATAAATATATATATGTACATATTTTCAGATTATTTTACATTATAGGTTATTATAAATTATTGAATATAGTTCCCTGTGCTATATAGTAAATCCTTGTTGCTTATCTATTTTATGTATAGTAGTATGTATCTTTCAATCCCATACTCCTAATTTATTCCTCCCCCCCTCCCTTTCCCCTTTGGTAACCATAAATTTGTTTTCTATGTCTGTGAATCTGTTTCTGTTTTTGTTTTCTCCATAAAATTACATTGAACATTTTTATTTCTGGAGCTTTCCATATGGAAAAGAAAATCTTAACATTATTACATAAGGCATATTTATGCCTAAAACATGTGAGCCTACAAATTAACATAGTACTGTAAAACTTTCTAGGTCAGTTGATAGTTTGCTAATATCCCTATATGAAACAGTTTCTTAAATGTTGAGTATTCCTACAAATTATGTATTTTATCACTCAATATTTCATTGACAAACAGAAATAACATACTGATTAAATCAGCATTCTGGAGTTATAGTCTGTAATAATGATATAAATTAAAAATACTTGAAGAACATTAATTTGTATTTCATTTCAAAAGGAAAGAGTGAACACTTGGGCAATAGATACTGCATCCCTATCTAAAATTAACTGATTTGGAAGTAGTATATTCTTATGTGAACTAAGCATTAGGCTTAGTTTGAAGATCTGTAAATGCTAGACATACTTCGGAAATAAATGCCAAAGAAAGTAAAATATAAGACTGTTTTCTCTGGGATTAAATTTAAAAATATAATCTACCTATTAACCACCTTTGGTAGACCACTAGTTGCACCTACCTCAATTCTGTACTCTATTTTTTTCCATTTTTCCCAGGCATATGACCATCTGAAATAAAAGCTATATTTTTCATCCTTGCTTGCAGTTAGGTAGGAGCATTGTGACTAAGTGTTGGCTAATGAAATCTAAGTGAGGGTGCAGACTTCTCTCTCACTGTCCTCCGTGCTGGCCAGAATGTTGATGTGAGGGATGGAGCTTGAACAGCAATCTTGGATCATAAATTGGAAGCCAAGTGCTGAGGTTGGTAGAGCAACACAGAAACTTTGAGATACTTAACTCTGAAATTCTTTTAAGTGAGAGGGAAAACTTTTTTCTTTTTTTAAAGCCATTGTTATTTGGGGTTTTAGTTTTATGCTGCTGTATTTAATCTTAATTGATACACATTTCAATTGTTGGCATATTACTCCTTTACTAGAAATTGTAAATGAGAAATTATTTCAACACCTGAAGACCAAGATACAACAGAAGACTCCATAGGCTCAAGATATTGAGACATCCTAGAAAGAGTTTTCTGTAAAGTGTATCTATTCCGTGGCATGGCAATATCATTCTTCTTGAATAAGTTTACTGGACAGACATCTTTTCTTCCATCACATATATAAACAATTCGTGTATACTTCACTCCTCGTTGTGACTTTACCTACAAATTCTACCAAAACTACATTTTTGCAAAGATTTTGGGGGCACCTAGTGCAAGAATGAGCATGATAACTGTCCACAGTGAGATGACCATTGGTATGAAAAGCTGCTGGTTTTGTAAAGACTTTATCAAACACGTCATGAAAATTGGTAGCTTCTAAAACCCAACCTATGAAGACTGAATTTGCATCTGAAATAATGATGCAGTCAAATTTATCCTTGTTCTTTCTTATAAAGTTTAAAAGTCCCACCATCCCTGGAGTGAAATGCATTGATATCATTGCTCTTTTCATGTTATCTTCTCTTACACCTTCATCTCCCAAATACTTAAAGACTCTGCCCATAAATTCTGTCCAAAATCCTTTTTCATAAGAATCTTGTAGTTCAATAGGAAGCTTTTTCTCTGGAGCACATTGTACAATCCAGGTGTCACTATTATCATCTATGATTGTATTGTCAAAGTCAAAAACCAACAAAATTTTCATGGTTCCAGAAACAGATTTGGGTTACCCCAATTTAATATTTCCAAGACAATTAATCTTACTTCAACATGGAGCTTAGGTTAAACAGTCATAACAATCTTCAGTTTTAAACACCAGCCAGTTTCTAACCAACGTTACTCTTACTGTATATGCAAGGGGAAAAGTCTTCTGGTTCCAAGCAAAGGAATGGAGACTTCTTAACTCCAGCATTATTATGATGGACCATCTGATAGAAAACCTTCCCCCCCATGAGGAGGTCTGTGGGTCACACACGCCAAGCCCAGGCCTTGCTCTCCCACACACCTGCCAGGTCCATCCCGAAACCAGGGGTAGGGACCTAGTCGGGTGTCCTTCCCTGGGAGGCACGTGTTGGAGGCTGATGGGAGTGCCAGGCCGGGCCCGGCCGGGCCCCCAGGGCTCATCACTGACCCAGGCCAGAGATTCACAGGCGTTCTGGCCTCAGTGCCACTCCCGCGGACTCTCCTGTTTCGTTTTGTATATAGATTCATTTGTATTATTTTTTAGATTTCACATATAAGTGATATCATATAATATTTGTCTTTGATTTTTTTTTTTTTGGCGGTACACGGGCCTCTCACTGTTGTGGCCTCTCCCGTCGCGGAGCACAGGCTCCGGACGCACAGGCTCAGCGGCCATGGCTCACAGGCCTAGCCGCTCCGCGGCATGTGGGATCCTCCCGGACCGGGGCACGAACCCGTGTCCCCTGCATCGGCAGGCGGACTCTCAACCACTGCACCACCAGGGAAGCCCTGTCTTTGATTTATTTTACTTAGTACAATAAGGTCCATCCATATTGCTGCAAATGTCAGTATTTCATTCTTTTTTATGACTGAGTAATATTCCAGTGTGTGTGTGTGTGTGTGTGTGTGTGTGTGTGTGTGTATATATATATATATATATATATATATATATACACACACACACATATATATGATATATATACCATATCTTCTTAAACCAATCACCTGTTGATGGGCATTTGGGTTGTTTCCATGTCTTGGGTATTGCAAGGTGCTGCTATGAACATTGTGGTATATGTATCTTTTAGAATTAGAGTTTTCGTCTTTTCTGGATATATGCCCAGGAGTGGGATTGCTGGATCATACAGTAGCTCTATTTTTAGCTTCTTAAGGAACCTCCATACTGTTTTCCATAGTGACTGCTCCAATTTACATTCCCACCAACAGTGTAGGAGGGTTCTGTTTTGAGAGAAGTAGGGATATATCATTCTTTTTTGAATAATTTTGGATGCAGCAAATGATGAATAAAGAAAAGGAGCTAACATTCTATTAACTGGCTATTATGCCAGGCTTGTGGCTGTGCTATCTGCTTTACATATGTTAACTCAGTCAATCTTCCCAAATCCTTTGACGTTAGTAATTTAATATTCATTTTATAGTTGGCAACACTAAAACTTGATTGTTTGCCCTAGATTATATATCTGGCAAGGGCCAGACCAGAGATGGAAATCTTATCTTTCCAACTCTAAAGCCCTTACCATTCTTACTGTGCTGACTCACTTTTGCATAATTTAATGAGCTAGCTAATGGGAACAGCCAAGTGGAGCTCTTCTCTCTACCCCACAGTAAAGTCTGGATACTTAGGATGCTCTCACAAGGGAATCATTTTCGTATCAAACTGATATGTTTAAGCAATACTGCTTTACTCCTGTCTATCAAGACTGCTTTATTCAAGTATATCCTTCCTAATGTTAGTAAAGTTAGGTGGAGTAGGATACCGCACCAGAGAAAATTTATGCCTTTAATATCTTTTTCAGTGAGATATATGCCAGAAAACTCAAAATCACTAAATATAGCTCACCTTACTCCACCAGCCCTCAGCCCCAGACATTAAGTGTAGACAACTTATAATAATTGGGCTGCCTCCTTTAGAAAGGTAAATCACCTTTGAGTAAAGAGGGTCACTTCCCTCAGAAGGGTGGAGATAAGGCCTCCTGCAGTCCCTGATAACAACTTCTGTTGAGAGGGGTGCTCAGTAGATCCATTGCCCAGAGAAAGGGGATGTCATAAGACTCTTGAGTTTTTGGAATTTAAAAGGAAGTTGTACCCCAAGGAGAGATGGAGGAGAGTCACTATGGGTCTGTCAGGTGATGGGTGCTTTAATATACCAGCCTTTAAACCAGATTAGAGCTACTCATGGACAAAAGGAGTTTTAAGAATATCAGTTTCTAGATCCTTCGTTTCCAGGTGTGTGTGGATTTTATTCCCTAAAATGTATCTGCCTGAGAATTTACCTATGCTCAAAATAGTGCTCCTTCCAATTTATAAAAGAAAGGCATATTCCTCACCCATCACCATCCCAAATCTTACAAAAGTCCACAGCCTCAAGGTGTTAAAAAGATCTAGCATGTAAGGGGAAGGCTCCTTTAATAAGTAAGGCACCATAAACCCTCAGGGTTCATGTTTGTGGTAAGGTTGATAGACTTGTTAGAAAGAAAGAATTTGGGGCTGTTTTGGGATTTCTGATTTCAGATATATGGTAGAGTGGGATGGTGGGACTAATTACAATATTCATTTAGTGATTTTTCTACCCTTCACCTATTGTCAAAGAATGCATTCTTCTGAAGGCAGAGTCCTGCAGGAGCAAAGAAAAGAGAATATCGTTAAGAAGCACTGAACCTGAAAACTGTCTTTTTTACATGTTTTAGAAGTAGGCATTTCTTTTCAGTTCTTATCAACACTTGTGATCTGTAATGTGCTGGAGAGAAAAGCACCTTCAATCAGCCAAAGAATTAGAGATAGTTTTAAATGATTTGGAATGTGTTCCAGAATTACAAAAATTTCAGGTTATATTCAACAAAATCTACCAGTTAATAAATTGAAAATGTTATTTACATAATAAATAAATTGAAAATTAATTACATGAAAATATACTTATAATATTATAAAACATAGTACCAAAAATATTGTTTGAAAGATTTAATGAAATCTAATTTAATTTAATTTCCCAAAAATTTTCTAAAAATATTAAGTTATACTGGTGCCTATAAATGAAAGAATAAAAAGTGTAAATAGTATGTCTTGGTAAAATGAGGTAGGTAAGAAAACAACCTGAGTAGAAAATCCTTTTGAAAGTGCAGTGGTTTTCCATTGTTTCTTTTCAATAGCCAAGGAGTAGGATACTGAACTTTCCTTCTGTGAGGCAGCTGGATTAATTAGGAAAGAAAATGAATTTAGCTGTGTTTGCATCCTGTGTTAGGAGAGCGAGAGGTATTCTGTTACATAAATAGAGGGAGTTATCAGTTAATCCACTGGCTCTATGGAATAAGGGCTTTCTAAATATTCAGGCGTTTTGGTACCTGGTGAATACCTAATTAAGGCATTAAAGAAAAACAAATCTTTTCAATCTTTTACTCCACAAATACTTTGAATGTCAACCATGCAGAGCTTGTCCCAGACGCTGGTGGTATAGCACTGCACATTAGATACAGCCTCAGTCTACAGAGACCCCCATTCAGTGGGCAGAGTTAAGACAATGAGCAAAAGAGTAAATAAATATGATTATTTAAGACTGTGATATTCACTATGAGGTATCTAATACAAGGAATTACGGTGAGGATTGGGTGAGGTTGGAGGGATGAATTTGACATGGGCAGTCAGAGAAGTTGAAAGCAGGGCTGAGCCCTCTGTGACATGAAGTAGCAGCTAACTGACAACCTCTAGATGAAGGGAAAAGGAAGAAACTCCTGAGGTGGGGATGAGCTTGCACACTTAGTCAGCCCTACATCTTAGATGATAAGAAGTACCTTCCATCTTAACGTTTTTTAACAATTGACACAGACGTCACAGACCCTGAGATTTCTGCATTCCATAACTTGTCTTCACTGCTCACACTGTAAGAAGTATTCTTTCTAGAATCATTATTTCTGACTTAGAAACAAAGGCATATTGTTTTATGATTCCTGTGTCTTTCCGTCACCTACAATTTTGGGATCAATGTCCTATTTCTGGCCAAACTACTTTATTCCACTTCTATAGAGAGAATGGATAGTAAAACAAACCTTTGTGAACATCGATATTTTAACTGAATAGGTTCTGGGAAGAAGAAGGATTTGAGAACCTAAAACAAAGATCTAAGTATCTGGGTAGTTGATTCTTTCCCTTGAGAAAGACCTCTTAGAAATATTTTATACCTGCTGTATTACAGCTTCCCACATACTGGAGGAATTGATTGTTGTAAACTATTGTGTCTCTACCACAAGGCAAGCTGAGACCTTGTGATGGGCTGGTGGGCAGGAAGCATCAACCGCATATGGGCTGCGAGGAATTTTCAGTGCTTTGTGTTTGCCCCTTGCCCAGGCATGGTGGAGCGTAGTTAGCAATCCAAATCAGTGTTTAAGAGTCTGAAAAACCTCATGATGGTTCTGGACTCATAGCATCTAGGCAAGTTGATCTGGTGGGTGGGGCATTGCAGCAGGAATTTTTAGTAGTGACAAGGATCAGCTGGGTTATTTCTAACATCACAGGAAGGTGATTTTGCAGATAGAAAGGACTATTTATTAAGCAAATTTTAATTTAATATTCAAATTATTAATGTTATAAAATTCAAAACCTAGATAACCATCCTTTAAGTGTGCATATATTTCTTAACTTCTTTTAATACATATAGCAACTTTTGAGTGGAACGTTTCTTTTTCTTTGAGAATTCCAGTGGAAATCTTGAAGTGGAAAGCAATAGAGATGTGCTGTAGTCATCTATGAGGGACTTACTAAAAAGAGAGCAAAAACTGGTCTGGGACTTTGGTCCTCACTGTCCCTTTCCATCAGTTAAGGTAGGAAAATAAATTATGGAAAGATAGAATGGAGGAAATTCCTATGGGTAAAGAGGCTTTAGAATTCCCTTCTCTCTCTTATTTAACTGGTCCAAGTGAGGGGGCCTCAGAGAGTCTACTTGTAGAGGTCAAGAGTGTCTGCAAGGAGGGAACACTGGCATCTTAATCCCTGGATGGAAGTTTGCTGAACGCAGAGAATCCACTGTGTGGTTTGTGGTAAAAGAGCTCTCTGGAGAACAGGACATGGGCGGCTAGCAGCCTGGAGGAATTCTGCAGGATGGAGGTGAGCTATATGATGACAGAGCAAGGAGAGAGCAGACACAGGAAAAAGCCCATCTACTCCCACAGTCTAGCAAGGCAAGGATGCATTTGATTCCCCATGCAGAATGAAAGTTTAGGAAACAGATAGGGCTGAAGCCAAATTGAAAGATTTTCTGCATGAAAGGTGCCTGTGGAGCAGTGCAAACATCCTGCCCTTGTGCTGAGGTTGAAAGTAATTCACATCACCACTTGCTATGTTTCAGATAGTCTCTTTATTGACTGAATTTTCCATCCCCCCCATCCCAAATAACTGTACATCTCTGTGGTCATCTTCTTGACAGGAATCAAAAGGGAGACTTGTAATATAGTTTCGGGTGCCCTATAGTTTGATGCAGACTCTTAATCCAACAGCTGACGGAGAGAGGCCAACCCACAGAGGGAGAGACACAGGAATAGAAGAGTGAATATGAGGCTCTGGTCTTCATAGTTATGGTCTTCAAGACTTTTTTTCCCAGCCTGATTCCAATGTTCTGCTCTCAGAATATTCTTTTCTAATTGTAGATTTTTGGGGGGGATTGGGCTAACAATGATTTTGCTAGTTGTTCCTTTATAGTAGATTTATGTTGCTTATCAAGAGCTATATCAACTGTTTTTCAGTTTAGTGATAAAAAATGTGATTGCTGGAATATGTCAGCATCTCTTTGGATACAGCCTGCAAATAAACATTGCTGGGTTCTGACTGGCTAGAAGTAGAGTGTGATTCACTTGTTTCATATATCCTATCAGTGATGAAAATCCTAGTTCTGTAAGCTGAGGTGACCACTGTGACATAAAATAATTTTGTTTTATATTTTAATAGCACATAAACATTTTTTATTTAAAAAAATCTGATAATAGCCACTTCAACAGATTCTGCCCTAAAAAATCACTTCCTCTAGAAAAGACTAAATATGTATACCTGTATATCGTATAGTTTATGGAAACCACAGCTACGTGAATAAATGTGGATAGTTTCAAACGCAATAGAGTACTTTGCATTCTTATGTTAAATTTGAAAGTGGGGAACGGGGGGAGCTGCAAAGCATTCATCAGAGCCTGTCATGGTCCTGTGCAAGAGTCCCTTAAAGTATACCTATTTTTAGGACATTAAGGGAGAAATCTGGGTGGTTAATAGGTTGGTGGAAATAAGATCGGCCAATAAGGGTACTTCTTGTTGGTAGGTACCAAGAGAAACTTTACTGACTTAGAAAACCAGACCAGTTCTACACTCTGCACACTGATTGGTCCAGGCCTTGTTATATATTTCCAGATATAGTTTGGGATTGGGACAGAGTCTGGACGCAGATGGCTTATGTGATGAAATTCCTCCGTGCTGCAGACAACAAGGATTGAGAAAAGAGAGGAACTATTAAACATAAAAAAGAATTGTAGCAAGCAGCAAGCATATAGAATTAGTGAGCAAGCAAGTGACAAAGAAGATAGAAGTATAAAAGCAAATAGAATTGTAAGACTCTAGCTTGACATCATTGTTCACTTTATCAGTATGAGAGGATTGGTGCCTTTTTCCAGGGTAAAGGAGGGAAGAAGTTCCTCAACTGGGGACAATAGCTCAGTTTTTATAGACTTAAATTTTTTTTTAAGTTTTTCATGAAGAAATATTTGTGGCATGGAATCTCTGTTTTGTTTAAGGTTTTGGGAGTTTCTTACACTTAAGCCATTGTCTTAATCTGGAATGTATTCAACTGCAAAATACAGAAGAGCTAGTTAGCTCTAGATGAAAAACCTAAAGGAATATTTGCCAAACATAGTGAGTAGTTTGGCATTAAGAGTGCAGGGTAGGGGGGTTTAATAATGACCTTGGGGACTTGGCTTCTCTCATGTCTCTACCCCACCACACTTCGTTTGTTGGCATTTATGCCTATGCATGTTGCTTCATGGGCATTGGAAGCTGCCACGTCTTCAGGCTTCATGACTGCATTCCAGACTGAAGAACAGGCCTTTGTAATTGTCAGGCAAAGGAGAAGGGTATTGAAAGTGCAAATTGCATTAGCCAGTCTTTAATGTTGACTCATAGCCATTCTAAGGATAACTTTTATATAAGCAATTATTAGATAACACAATATGTTCTAAATTATTAATATTTCTCATCTCCCAAATATAGTAATATGAGAGCTGGTGGTTTTAGATCTTACTTGCTTTTAGCCTAATTTCTCTTAGATTCAGCCCAGTTTTTCCTATAGCCGTTAAATTCTGTTGTGCATGCCAACTCCAGTCAGTTGGACAGGCTGCCAAGACTGCCATGTAAAAATGGATTCTGAGGTTGCCCTGAGCCCTGGCATGAAAGTAGGCCTTGATATTTGCCATGAGGGAAAATGTTTGCCCATGGGCTAAGTGTCTGTTCTTCCTTTTCTGTAAAAGCTCTTATATTACAGAAAGGAAGGCCAAGTACACAGTCAATGAAACATGTTTCTTTAAGATTAAGAAATTTAGTCTTTGGGATATTATCATAACTTGTATATTCTGACTAAGTAATGTGCAAATGAGTGAAACCTGCCATGGTACTTATGTCGAAGTTTACACTATCATTCTCATAACTGGTTATCAGGTGAAACAAAGCTTTATGCCCAGAACAGCAGCTTTCAGTTTCTCTACCCGAAGATAGTTCTGCTCGAGATTATCTGTTCATCTAAATGAACATTCATATTCCCTTGTATTAATCTACTTGGGCTACCATAACAAAATATCATAGACTGCATGGTTTAAACAACAGAAATTAATTTTCTCATAGTCCTGGAGGCTGGAAAGTCTAGGATCAAGATGCTGGCAGGGTTTCACTCTGAGGCCTCCTCTCTTGTTTTGCAGGCAGCATCCATCTTGCTGTGTGCACGTGCAGAGACAGAGTGAGAGGAAAATTTCTTGTGTCTCTTCTTATAAGAACACTAATCCTACGGTGTCAGAGAGCCACCCTTGTGACCTCATTTAACCTTAATTGCCTCCTTAAAGGCCCTATCTTTAAATCGTCACATTAGGGATTAGGGCTTCCACATATGAATTTTAAGGGCTACAGTTCAGTCCATAGCATCCCTATAAGATATAATTACAGGGAATTTACAATCCTAAAACAGAAACTGTATTTTTTTTCTAGGTTTAATAAAATATTTTTGTATTAAACTGTATCATAAGTCCTGGTATCCTCTATCCAGAGAATGTTCGAGGTCTTTAGAAAGATTTGTGAAGAAGCATAAAAAGCAAGCCCAGTACACTTTTCATTAGAGTCCTATTTTTGGCCAGAATTATTCCTGAGAGGTCACCAAGAATGATAAATATCAGCAGTCCAAAGTTTAAGTTATTTTCTTCCACATAAACTTTAGTCAATTTTATGATTTTTAACTCTTGTTTTAATTAGATATCAGAGAATATTGAAAAATTCCCTCTAATGAGCTTTTTTTTTTCTTTCATGGGAGATGACTCAAATAATAGTGCTTGCCAAGTGTATATCTGCTCTTGATCAAGGAGACAATTCTGAGCTATTTAATATAATAATTAAAACAGGATATAAGCAAGGCACGTTGATAAACTGATCATTGTGATTTAATTAAAAAAATATGAAACTAGAAATTTAGGAGAAAAAAAAGTTTAACTTCTGATTGTCTCTAGTCTCCTGGGGTAAATCCTAAGAAAGGAATGCCCAGTACAAAACTGGCAAGATCCTTGGATTGGAAGGCAGAAGATCTGAGTTTGAATATATCACCACTTCACTTTTCTGAGTCTCAGTTTCTTTGTGAATTGGGACAACCGATTTCTGTCTAAAAGTATGAGTATATGAGTATGTATATATTTAGAACTGGGTCAGCCATATTATTCGTATGAAATACATTTGTATGAGATGTTAAGTCCTGTATGGGCAGATATGTGTTGAACTAATAATTGTGGCTCCAACACACTTTTGATTTTTGATTAAATACACACTAAAGAATGTTTGCTGAATGAATGAATGTGTCATAGACAAGTGACTTATCACCTTGTTGTTTTTCCTCCAATATTCAGAGTTTGCCCTAAGTGATCTTTCAGCTCTTTTTGTTTATAATAATTTGATTCACAATTCTTATGAGTTGTCTGAGGGCTCAGCTGTGAAAAATCTCACCTTAGGCAAGGCAAGGTTTGTGCCAATGGATAAGCCACTATCACTCCAAGAACATGGGCAACAATTTTCTCTTTTTGGATTTCTTCTGTCAAAATTACAGAATTAGTGCATATTTGTTGAAAGAGTGAACAAAGCCAGTCCTGTATAAAAATTTTAAGGATAAAAGAAAGTCTTTCTTTCCCCCCCTTTTACCTTCCTTTATATCCTATTTTCTAGGACAAAAGTTTGATGCGTATTTTTTCATCTCTCTCTCTCTCTCTCTCTCTCTCTCTCTCTCATTGTTTCTTTCTTATATTCAGATGAGGGGATAGATGGGTGGAATATTTTTTAATGAACTATACCAGTCAATAGGTGTATTTATAATTTATAAAGAGAGTAACAGAGAGAAAGTCCCTAAAGGCTGACTCTTCAATGTACAACTTGTTATACCATGAAACCAAAGGGTGTTTGGGGCTGGGCCTGTTGACTCAGTGTTTGCCCAGAAGGGCTCATCCTGGCGCCCTATAATTATATCTCATAGATGGCAACATTATCTACATCCATCCTGAGCTGGCTTGATGATAATCAGTCCAGCTGACGTTGCTTCCTCCTTTTTAAACCCAAATCTGACATTAAACAATAAAATAGTTCAATAAAATTGTTCAGTAAGATGGGTTGGATCCTCCTTGGATTCGGCATTGAGCATAGTTTCTAAACAGAGCTGAGATCTGGAAATGTAGACTTCAATCAATGGAAAAAATCCAGCATGTTTCATTATTTTAACACATTTTGCTTTTTTGTGGAGGTCAGTTTCCTGCTTTTGAAACTATAGTTACAGTTCGCTTAAATCTTATCACTTTTACAAGTTTATGTCCCAACATTATCAGAAGCTGGGGATGGCTAAGGTTTTAGAGTTTTTAATATGAAATTTTGTGCCTCCTCCTTCTGTTTCTCTTTGCTTTTTGTCATAGGGGCCTTAGAACTTTGCTCCTGTTGATTGAGATTAGAAAGGAGACCTGGGACATGGCTATACATCCTGCACATTCCTCAAAGCTTCACTTCTAAACATCTTTAATCATCATTTCTATATACCTTAATCATGTTCTAAAAATTCTAAAATTTTGAAATTTGAAATCCTCCACAATATTTTTTAAAATTTTCATTTATTTATTTATGGCTGTGTTGGGTTTTCGTTGCTGTGCACGGACTTTAGTTGCAGCGATGGGGGGTTACTCTTCGTTGCGGTACATGGGCTTCTCATTGCGGTGGCTTCTCTTGTTGCGGAGCACGGGCTCTAGGCGTGCAGGCTTCACTAGTTGTGGCATGTGGGCTCAGTAGTTGTGGTTCATGGGCTTAGTTGCTCTGTGGCATGTGGGATCTTCCCGGACCAGGGCTCGAACCCATGTCCCCTACGTTGGCAGGCGGATTCTTAACCACTGCGCCACCAGGGAAGCCCCACAATATTGTCTGCATCTGGATGTGGCACAAAATTTCCTAAGTTCTGATTTTATTTCTAAACTCATCACTGTGGATCCACATTGCTTATTTCTATCAAAATTTTTGCCAGTTTCTCTAGAAAGCTGAAACAGGGTAATTCTTTGCTGGGGTAGACAAAGGGTAAATGGAGACTGGTTCATGACATACTCACCCAGGTTATCCTGTGCAGAAGTCTGCAACCTCAACGTGGCTTGTGCATCCAGTTCCCATAACATCAGTTCATTCCGAGGACCTTCCTTGGTCCAAGGATTGTATGATATAAAAGCACTTCAGGGATAGGGAGGGTGGGAGGGAGGGAGACGCAAGAGGGAAGAGATATGGGAACATATGTATATGTATAACTGATTCACTTTGTTATAAAGCAGAAACTAACACACCATTGTAAAGCAATTATACTCCAATAAAGATGTAAAAAAAAAAAAGATTGACAAATGTAAAAAAAAAAAAGCACTTCAGCTTCTGTAAAAAAGAAAGTCGATGAGTGATATACTCTTAAGAAGCTCTGTTTTGGAAAAGGAGTAGCAAAAAGGAAAAGGAAGAACTGAATTGATCCACATAGTTAGTGACAATCTGTATCCAATTTTGGAAAAGACAGTAGTGATATTCAGCCGGTATGTACCATAATGAGATTTCCAATATTGTAATACTTTCCTGCCTGAAGGACATTTCCCTATGGCTTTGCCTCTGCTAATTACATCTTCCTGGACAGGAAGAGGTCCTAGGGCAAAGATAGCACCTGGCTGGTGCTAGGCAAAGGGAAGAGACATTAAATCCGTCATTAAGATATTTGACTATTTTCTTCTTGAAAGGGGAAAAACATTCCAGCACCTAAGCTGAGAGGATTGGGACAAGAGGATGTAAAGAAAGAGTAAGAGAAAATCCCAAAGACTGAGAGAAGGGGCGGGACAAATTGCTAGTGATATAGATATATCAGGGTTGCAGAGGCTTCTCTGTGCTGGGAGCGGTGTGGAAATGAAGCTTTGTGCGTTAAAATGCTCTGGAACATGCAGCCCAAGCTCCCTCTGCAGCATCTGCCCTTGTTAGATAAGTTGCAAGCATTGACCACAACCGGATCTGTTCTAAAATTTTGTTATCCAACAACAATACTCATGGGGTAGCTACAGCATTTCTCAACCAGTGCTTAATACTCGGTAGCAGATTGTCAAGTGAGACACACCATCATCTGCTGCGTCTAAGAGCGAAAAAGGCAGCTGAGACAAACCGCAGGATGCCCGCCAAGATGACTGGTGCAGCGCCTCAACCAGGTGGGCTGGCATTCAAGCAAAGCCACTTATGGGAGACTCAGAGCTTTTCACTCCGTGGTCTTGCTGCTGTCTTCTTCCTGCAACTTACCTGCTTTTTCTGGGTCACTTCTCAGTATCAAGGGTCCCTGCACAACATTCACCTGTGCATTCATTCAGCCAACATTTACTGATCTTCTATCAGATGTCAGCTGCTAGACCAATGGTGAGGGATGGGTGATGCTGGGAAGTTCACTCTGATTTGCTGTTCCCTGGTGAAGATGCCTGAATGACGGAGAGGGTTTTGGTGCCAAGCCAAGCTGGGTTTGAATACTTTCTCCAGTGTTGAGCAGCTCTGATATTTGCTAATCCTCAGGCACATTGACCTCTCCGAGTCTCAGTTTCTTCATTTGTAAAATGAGGGCAATTGTACTTGGCCCCTCTTGTATGGTTACTGTAAGAATAACGTGACATGTATAAAGGGCTGGGAGAGAGACTGATTCATAGCTGTGACACCATAGAAGTTTATTTCGTTTCCTGCTGTCTTCTAATCAATACAAGAGTCCACATCTGGATATTAAATGGCATGAAGGAGAGATTCATCAACTTTAAAGTTATTCGTTTTGCCCAGAGAGTTCAAAGACGTGAAGTAATTTTTGTAACTCCTGTAAGATCTCAGTTACTGTGCCATTTGAACAAATTTCTATGGAGTTGGAGGTGGCTGGTAAACACGGAAGTGAAGCAAAGAAGAGTCAATAGTCTGGGCATTTTGCCAGAGAGAGAGAGAGCAAGAGAGAAAGTGTCTTCTAGACTTGCCTTTCTTCCTTGGTGTTATTTAATCATTGTAGCTTACTGGACTTCTCCAGTAGGCGTTTATTATTGATATTAGGGCTGTTCTTTTTACTTCGCCATTCCTAGTGACACAGAACAGCTGGAAATCTGATCATAATATGCCGTTTTAAGTTCACTTAATGCTCCCTGTCTCCTAGGACCCATAAATAAAGAATCAGCCTGTTTGGAGGTTTACTTCAGAGCCTCGTCTGTCTTCTGTGTCTTTAAGTATATAAAAGCTGAACTGCAGAGTCTGCATTATTTCTGCAGTCTTTGGCCAGTAAGCCAAAGATAGTGAAGAGATTCTCCTTGAATCTAAGACCTCTCTTAGCTCTGGCTGGGTAGGGATAGAGATTTTAATCCCTGTGTTGTTGACCCTTAAGTGCCACATCTTCACACAGATGAAGACAAAGCTTGTAGATGGTACCAGTAACAACTGTCCACAGACTTATTCCTGTGTGTGTGTGTGTGTGTGTGTGTGTGTAAAAATCCTGTGTTTGAGAAGGCCCTACCATACCAGAACCATATTTTTTAAAGAGAATTTTACATTTACTAGGGTTTGAGTCCTTATAAGCCAAGAGTCAGAGCCACATCCCATTTGATTCCCTTGCCATTTTCTAGCACATTTAACATAATACTTCAGAAGGAGCTTTCAAAAACAATAAGCATTAGTCTGTAATGGGCATTACATTGTTACTGACATTTCAGCCATATCCTGAGGAAAATACTTTATTACCCAGTGTTACTGGAGTTGCTGGCAGAGCTACTTGTTCCATTCTTTCCGGTGTTTTCCTCGTTTGGATATCCCATTGATTTGACACTTTTTCTTAGCTCTTTGCTAGTTGACTGCTCCAGTCTTTACGCTCCTTCTAAAGAACATTCTAGAATTTATCCAGTAAAATGTCTCTTTTCCTCTTTAGCATAAACACCACTTTTACCTTCCCTTTCTGAAATTAAAGTAGGTGGAAATTTCTGCAAAGTTTTTTTTTTTTTTCTATAGAGTTCCTCCTCTGGGGTTCTAGTGTGCTTTCACCATCCTACACTAGCATCAGCTGGTGGCGGGAGTGGAGGGGGGCTTTTAAAAATAAAACCTTCACATGAGCCTCACCTAAGACCAACTGAATAAGAAGTTTTCGGTAAGAGGCTTTCCAGGCGCATTTAACAATGAGCCAGAGTTGGCAACAAGTGGGTTGTGCTTTCATTTTTTAATTTAACAGTTATTTATGAAGACCTTACAATGTGTTATCAATATGTCTAACTCTAGTTTTCCAGTGAAAGTGACCACTACATTTTTGGGCCAAACTACAAATCTCTGATGTGATCTCTCACCCTGCCAACTGTGAACAAGCACCTCTGTTCTCTCTGCTGAGCTCTGTGCTTTAGCCGCTGCTCTGGTTTATGTTTTGCCTGCCCTCACCACCCACTCTCAGCTGTCCCTCATCATGACCAAGGTAGGGGATATGTGAATATGCACATTTGTCCTCACGCAGGGTTGCGGAATTGCAAGTAAAGAAAACCTAATCAGAGTAGATAAAGCAATATTGACAAATCAAAGAAAACTTTACGGAAACCAAAATAAAGAAGCATTGTTGGGCCTTACAGGGCTCTGGAATCAGAAATTGGAGAATTGGGAGCCAGCTCGCTCCCCTGTGTTTCCCTGCATATCTTGTCTTTTCTGCCACTGCTGTTTACATTTTCTTGGTCTTGGCAAGTCTCACCCAGATGCGGTTGCCCTGGCCCCAATCCCAAGTATTCAGTTTTTCTGGTTTAAATTCTCAGTGACAATTTTTTCTGTTTTCCAATTCTAAATTCCAGAAAGAGAAGTGTGTTTTGTTTGTATGTCTATAGCTAATCCCTTTAGCTATAACCAGGAAGAATGGGCCCCCGGGGCCTGTTTCATCTTTACTAGTGGCTTATGAGAACACATTTTCTAAGGAGTGAAAACTGGAAGGAAAAGTTTGTCATTTCTAGTAAAATTTTACACACACACAAACACATACACACCCCATGTGTACATACACAACATCCATTCATAAAAAAATGATATATAGGTTAGGAAACTGAGGTTGAGAATGGCATGGCACAGAAGAAGCGGGTGACAGGACAGAGACACAGACTCTTGAACTAACTTTGTCACTAACTGCTGGTATCATTTCAATGGACCTCTCCCCTAACTAGTTGCCTTACTGTCTCTGAATTTCATTTTTCTCATCTGTAAATGAGATGATCCAAGGGGCTGCATGAGTGGTTGGTTATACACTTCTATAGCACCTGACATTAAAAAAACAGCTTAATGACCTCCATATCCACTTTCCTCCCTACCCTAAACCAGTGGTTCTTAAACATTTTTGTTGAAGAACAAAACTCATAAATCTTAACATTTTTTTAAACTGGGGACCCCAAAGAACTATTGTTCATATGGGTCATGTCTAATGATGTTGATGGTATTGGAAATCAGAACTGACAAATTAAAAAAGTAATATTTATAAATTCACTGAAGAGGCACAATACCATGCACATTATGTATTAGCGTAAGTAACAATTTTATGAGCAGTAACTATAATTAAACAATATCTCTTTATTCCACTGGCGGATTTTCTGGAGGCAGCAAAATTAAATGCATATATGTAATTTGATATCTTTTTCTGCATTTACCCTTTTCTATATTTTTATATTTAACATTTTATTAATTTTTTCTAACAACTTTATTGGAGTATAATTGCTTTACAATGGTGTGTTACTTTCTGCTTTATAACAAAGTGAATCACCTATATGTATACATATATCCCCATATCTCCTCCCTCTTGCGTCTCCCTCCCACCCTCCCCATCCCACCCCTCTAGGTGACCACAAAGCACCGAGCTGATCTCCCTGTGCTATGCGGCTGCTTCCCACTAGCTATCTACCTTACGTTTGGTAGTGTATATATGTCCATGCCACTCTCTCACTTCGTCCCAGCTTACCCTTCCCCCTCCCCATGTCCTCAAGTCCATTCTCTATGTCTGCGTCTTTATTCCTGTCCTGCCCTTAGTTCTTCAGAACCACTTTTTTTTTCAGATTCCATATATATGTGTTAGCATACAGTATTTGTTTTCCTCTTTCTGACTTACTTCACTCTGTAAGACAGACTCTAGGTCCATCCACCTCACTACAAGTAATTCAATTTCATTGCTTTTTATAGCTGAGTAATATTCCATTGTATACATGTGCCACACCTTCTTTATCCATTCATCTGTTGATGGACACTTAGGTTGTTTCCATGTCCTGGCTATTGTAAACAGAGCTGCAATGAACATTGTGGTACATGAATCTTTGTGAATTATGGTTTCCTCAGGGTATATGCTCAGTAGTGGGATTGCTGGGTCATATGGTAGCTCTATTTTTAGTTTTTTAAGGAAACTCCGTACTGCTCTCCATAGTGGCTGTATCAATTTCCATTCCCGCCAACAGTGCAAGAGGGTTCCCTTTTTCCATACCCTCTCCAGCATTTATTGTTTGTTGATTTTTTGTTGGTGGCCATTCTGACTGGTGTGAGGTGATACCTCGTAGTTTGATTTGCATTTCTCTAATGATTAGTGATGTGGAGCATTCTTTCATGTGTTTATTGGAAATCTGTATATCTTCTTTGGAGAAATGACTATTTAGGTCTTCTGCCCATTTTTGGACTGGGTTGTTTGTTTTTTTGATATTGAGTCACATGAGCTGCTTGTAAATTTTGGAGGTTAATCCTTTGTCAGTTGCTTCATTTGCAAATATTTTCTCCCATTCTCAGCGTTGTCTTTTCGACTTCTTTATGGTTTCCTCTGCTGTGCAAAAGCTGTCAAGTTTCATTAGGTCCATTTGTTTACTTTTGTTTTTATTTGCATTTCTCTGCGAGGTGGGTCCAGAAGGATCTTGCTGTGATTTATGTCATAGAGTGTTTTGCCTATGTTTTCCTCTAAGAGTTTGATAGTGTCTGGCCTTACATTTAGGTCATTAATCCATTTTGAGTTTGATTTTGTGTATGGTGTTAGGGAGTGTTCTAATCTCATACTTTTACATGTCCCAGTCCAGATTTTCCAGCACCACTTATTGAAGAGGCTGTCTTTTCGTCATTGTATATTCTTGCCTCCTTTATTAAAAATAAGGTGACCATATGTGCATGGATTTATCTCTGGGCTTTCTCTCCTGTTCCATTGATCTATATTTCTGTTTTTGTGCCAGTACCATACTGTCTTGATTACTGTAGCTTTGTATTATAGTCTGAAGTGCAGGAGTCTGATTCCTCTAGCTCCGTTTTTCTTTCTCAAGATTGCTTTGGCTATTCAGGGTCTTTTGTGTTTCCATACAAATTGTGAAGTTTTTTGTTCTAGTTCTGTGAAAAATGCCATTGATAGTTTGATAGGGATTGCATTGAATCTGTAGATTGCTTTGGGTAGTAGAGTCATTTTCACAATGTCGAATCTTCCAATCCAAGAACATGGTATATCTCTCCATCTGTTTTTATCATCTTTAATTTCTTTCATCAGTGTCTTATAGTTTTCTAAGTACAGGTCTTTTGTCTCCTTAGGTAGGTTTATTCCTAGGTATTCTATTTTTTTGTTGCAATGGTAAATGGGAGTGTTTCCTTAATTTCTCTTTTAGATTTTTCATCATAAGTGTATAGGAATGCAAGAGACTTCTGTGCATTAATTTTGTATCCTTCTACTTTACCAAATTCGTTGATTTGCTCTAGTAGTTTACTGGTAGTATCTTTAGGATTCTCTATATGTAGTATCATGTCATCTGCAAACAGTGACAGTTTTACCTCTTCTTTTCTGATTCCTTTTATTTCTTTTTCTTCTTTGATTGCTGTGGCTAAGACTTCCAGAACTATGTTGAATAATAGTGGTGAGAGCGCACAACCTTGTCTTGTTCCTGATCTTAGTGGAAATGACTTCAGTTTTTCACAATTGAGAACAATTTTGGATGTGGGTTTGTCATATATCGCCTTTATTATGTTGAGGTAAGTTTCCTCTATGCCCACAGTCTGGAGGGTTTTTATCATAAATGGGTGTTGAATTTTGTCGAAAGATTTATCTGCATCTGTTGAGATGATCATTTGGTTTTTCTCTTTCAGTTTGTTAATATGGTTTATCACATTGATTGATTTATGTATATTGAAGAATATTTGCATTCCGAGATAAACGCCACTTGATCATGGTGTATGATCCTTTTAATTTTAATGTGCTGTTGGATTCTGTTTGCTAGTATTTTGTTCAGGATTTTTGCATCTATGTTCATCAGTGATATTGGCCTGTAGTTTTCTTTCTTTGTGACTTCTTTGTCTGGTTTTGGTATCAGGGTGATGGTGGCCTCGTAGAATGAGTTTGCGAGTGTTCCTCCCTCTGCTATATTTTGGAAGAGTTTGAGAAGGATAGGTGTTAGCTCTTCTCTAAATGTTTGATAGAATTCGCCTGTGAAGCCTTCTGGTCCTAGGCTTTTTTTTGTTGGAAGATTTTTAATCACAGTCTCAATTTCAGTGCTTGTGATTGGTCTGTTCATATTTTCTATTTCTTCCTGGTTCAGTCTCAGAAGGTTGTGTTTTTCCAAGAATTTGTCTATTTCTTCCAGGTTGTCCATTATATTGGCATAGAGTTGCTTGCAATAATCTCTCATAACCCTTTGTATTTCTGCAGTGTCAGTTGTTACTTCTCCTTTTTCATTTCTAATTCTATTGATTTGAGTCTTCTCCCTTTTTTCCCTGATGAGTCTGGCTAATGGTTTATCAATTTTGTTTATCTTCTCAAAGATACAGCTTTTAGTTTTATTGATCTTTGCTACTGTTTCCTTCATTTCTTTTTTTTTTTTTTTTTTTTTTCTTTTTGTGGTATGCGGGCCTCTCACTGTTGTGGCCTCTCCCGTTGCGGAGCACAGGCTCCGGACGCGCAGGCCCAGCGGCCACGGCTCACGGGCCCAGCCGCTCCGCGGCATATGGGATCCTCCCAGACCGGGGCACGAACCCGTATCCCCTGCATCGGCAGGCGGACTCTCAACCACTGCGCCACCAGGGAGGCCCCCTTCATTTCTTTTTCATTTATTTCTGATCTGATCTTTATGATTTCTTTCCTTGTGCTAACTTTGGGGGTTCTTTTTTGTTCTTCTTCCTCTAACTGCTTTAGGTGTAACGTTAGGTTGTTTATTTGAGATGTTATTGTTTTTTGAGTTAGGACTGTATTGCTATGAACTTCCCTCTTAGAACTGCTTTTGCTGCATTGCATAGGTTTTGGGTCGTCGTGTTTTTGTTTTTGTTTTTTTTTTTGCGTTACGCGGACCTCTCACTGTTGTGACCTCTCCCCTTGCGGAGCACAGGCTCCGGACGCACAGGCTCAGTGGCCATGGCTCACGGGCCCAGCCACCCCGCGGCATGTGGGATCTTCCCGGACCGGGGCACGAACTCACGTCCCCTGCATCGGCAGGCGGACTCTCAACCACAGCGCCACCAGGGAAGCCCAGGTCGTCGTGTTTTCATTGTCATTTTTATAGGTATTTTTTGATTTCCTCTATGATTTATTCAGTGATCTCTTGGTTATTAAGTAATGTATTGTTTAGCATCCACGTGTTTGTATTTTTTACAGATATTTTCCTGTAATTGATATTTAGTCTCACAGCGTTGTGGTCACAAAAGATACTTGATATGATTTCAGTTTTCTTAAATTTACCAAGGCTTGATTTGTGACCCAAGATATGATCTATCCTGGAGAATGTTCCATGAGCACTTGAGCCTAAAGTGTACTCTGTTGTTTTTGGATGAAATGTCGTATAAATATCAATTAAGTCCATCTTGTTTCATGTATCATTTAAAGCTTGTGTTTCCTTATTTATTTTAATTTTGGATTGTCTGTCCATTGGTGAAAGTGGGGTGTTAAATTCCCCTACTATGATTGTGTTACTGTCGATTTCCCCTTTTATGGCTGTTAGCATTTGCCTTATGTATTGAGGTGCTCCTATGTTGGGTGCATAAATATTTACAATTGTTATATCTTCTTCTTGGATTGATCCCTTGATCATTATGTAGTGTCCTTCTTTGTTTCTTGTAATGGTCTTTGTTTTAAAGTCTATTTTGTCTGATAGGAGAATTGCTACTCCAGCTTTCTTTTGATTTCCATTTGCATGGAATATCTTTTTCCATCCCCTCACTTTCAGTCTGTATGTGTCCCTAGGTCTGAAGTGGGTCTCTTGTAGACAGCATATATATGGGTCTTGTTTTTGTATCCATTCAGCCAGTCTGTGTCTTTTGTTTGGAGCATTTAATCCATTTACATTTAAGGTAATTAGCGATATGTATGTCCCTATCACCATTTTGTTAATTTTTTTGGGTTTGTTATTGCAGGTCTTTTTCTTCTCTTGTGCTTCCTGCCTAGAGAAGTTCCTTCAGCATTTGTTGTAAAGCTGGTTTGGTGGTGCTGAATTCTCTTAGCTTTTGCTTGTCTGTAAAGGTTTTAATTTCTCTGTCAACTCTGAATGAGATACCTGCTGGGTAGAGTCATCTTGGTTGTAGGTTTTTCCCTTTCATCACTTTGAATATGTCCTGTCACTCCCTTCTGGCTTGCAGAGTTTCTGCTTAAAGATCAGCTGTTAACCTTATGGGGATTCCCTTGTATGTCATTTGTTGTTTTTCCCTCGCTGCTTTTAACATTTTTTCTTTGTATTTAATTTTTGATAGTTTGATTAATATGTGTCTTGGCATGTTTCTCCTTAGATTTATCCTGTATGGGACTCTCTGTGCTTCCTGGAGATGACTGACTATTTCTTTTCCCATATTAGGGAAGTTTTCAACTATAATCTCTTCAAATATTTTCTCAGTCCCTTTCTTTTTCTCTTCTTTTTCTGGGACCCCTATAATTCGAATGTTGGTGTGTTTAATGTTGTCCCAGAGGTCTCTGAGACTGTCCTCGATTCTTTTCATTCTTTTTTTTTATTCTGCTCTGCAGTAGTTATTTCCACTCTTTTATCTTCCAGGTCACTTATCCGTTCTTCTGCCTCAGTTATTCTGCTATTGATTCTAGAGAATTTTAAATTTAATTTATTTTGTTGTTCATCATTGTTTGTTTGCTCTTTACTTCTAGGTGCTTGTTAAATGTTTCTTTTATTTTCCACATTTTATTTCTAAAATTTTGGATAATCTTTACTATTATTTCTCTGAGTTCCTTTTAAGTTAGACTGCCTATGTTCTCTTCATTTGTTTGGTCTGGAGGGTTTTTACCTCACTCCTTCATCTACTGTGTGTTTCTGTGTCTTCTCATTTTGCTTAACTTACTGCGTTTGGGGTCTCCATTTCAGAGGCTGCAGGTTCTTAGTTTCTGTTGTTTTTGGTGTCTGCCTCTTGTGGCTAAGGTTTGTTTAGTGGGTTGTGTAGGCTTCCTGTGAAGGGGACTGGTGCCTGTGTTCTGGTGGATGAGGCTGTATCTTTTCTTTCTGGTGGGCAGGACCTCCTTCGGTGGTGTGTTTTGGGTTGTCTGTGACCTTATTATGATTTTAGGCAGCCTCTCTGCTAATGGGTGGGGTTGTGTTCTTGTCTTGCTAGTTGTTTGGCATAGGGTGTCCAGCAGTGTAGTTTGGTGGTCATTTAGTGGACCTGGGTCTTAGCGTTTAGATGGAGATCTCTGGGAGAGCTTTCGCCATTTGATATTACGTGGAGCCGGGAGGTCTCTGGGGGATCCATATCCTGAACTCAGCTCTCCCACATCAGAGGCACAGGCCTGACACCTGGATGGAGCACCAGGACCTTGTCAGCCATACAGCTCAGAAGAAAAGAGAAAAAAAGAAAGAAAAAAAAGAGAAAATAAAATAGTTATTAAAATAAAAAATAATTGTTAAAAATAAAAAAAGAAGTAATAAAAAAAGAAAAAAAAAAAGAAAGAAAGAAGAGAGTAACCAAAGCAGAAAACAAATCCGCCAGTGATAACAAGCACAAAAACAATAGAAAAAAACCCAAATAACGGACAGACAGAACCCTAGGACAAATGGTAAAAACAAAACTATACAGACAAAATCACACAAAGAAACATACACATACACACTGACAAAAAGAGAAAAAGGGAAAGAAATATATATCTATATATATAAAAAAAAAAGAGGAAGAAAGCAACCAGGTCAGTAAACAAATCTACTGATGATAAGCAACTCTAAATACTAAACTAAGATAAAGATAAAATCAGGAACAAATTAGAAGCAGAAAGCAAACCCCAAGTCTACAGTTGCTCCCACAGTCCACAGCCTCAATTTTTGGATGATTCATTGTCTATTCAGGTATTCCACAGATGCAGGTACGTCAAGTTGATTGTGGAGATTTAATCCACTGCTCCTGAGGCTGCTGGGAGAGATTTCCCTTTCTCCTCTTTGTTCACACAGCTGCCGGGGTTCAGCTTTGGATTTGGCCCCGCCTCTGCATGTAGGTCGCCTGAGGGTGTCTGTTCTTTGCTCAGACAGGACGGGGTTAAAGGAGCCGCTGATTCGGGGGCTCTGGCTCACTAAGGCTGGGGGGAGGGAGGGGTACAGATGGGGGGCGGGCCTGCGGCAGCAGAGGCCGGCGTGACATCGCACCAGCCTGAGGCATGCCGTGTGTTCTCCTGGGAAGTTGTCCCTGGATCACGGGACCCTGGCAGTGGCGGGCTCCACAAGCTCCTGGGAGGGGAGGTGTGGACAGTGACCTGTGCTTGCACATGGGCTTCTTTGTGGCGGCAGCAGCAGACTTAGCGTCTCATGCCCGTCTCTGGGGTCCGCGCTGATAGCCACGGCTCGTGCCCGTCTCTGGAGCTCGTTTAGGTGGTGCTCTTTTCTTTTTTTTTTTTTTCAGTATGTGGGCCTCTCACTGTTGTGGCCTCTCCCGTTGCGGAGCACAGGCTCCGGACGCGCAGGCTCAGCGGCCATGGCTCACGGGCCCAGCAGCTCCGCGGCATGTGGGATCTTCCCAGACCGGGGCACGAACCCGTGTCCCCTGCATTGGCAGGCGGACTCTCAACCACTGCGCCACCAGGGAAGCCCCTAGGTGGTGCTCTTGATCCCCTCTCCTCGTGCACCCCGAAACAATGGTCTCTTGCCTCTTCGGCAGGTCCAGATTTTTTCCCGGACTCCCTCCCGGCTAGCTGTGGTGTGCTAGCCCCTTCAGGCTGTGTTCACCCCCCAGTCCTCTCCCTGCACTCCGACTGAAGCCCAAGCCTCAATTCCCAGCCCCCGCCCACCCTGGCAGGTGAGCAGACAAGCCTCTCGGGCAGGTGAGTGCCGGTCGGCACCGATCCTCTGTGCGGGAATCTCTCTGCTTTGCCCGCCGCACCCCTGTTGCTGTGCTCTCCTCCGTGACTCCGAAGCTTCCCCCTCCGGCACCCACAGTCTCCACCCGCAAAGGGGCTTCCTAGTGTGGACACCTTTCCTCCACGGCTCCCTCCCACTGGTGCAGGTCCCGCCCCTGTTCTTTTGTCTCTGTTTATTCTTTTTTCTTTTGTCCTACCCAGGTACGTGGGGAGTTCCTTGCCTTTTGGGAGGTCTGAAGTCTTCTGCCAGCGTTCAATAGGTGTTCTGTAGGAGTTGTTCCACGTGTGGATGTATTTCTGATGTATCTGTGGGGAGGAAGGTGATCTCTGTGTCTTACTCCTCTGCCATCTTGAAGGTCTCCCCTGCCCTTTTTTATATTTTAAAGGAGAACTGAAATGTCTTAAACACTTAAATGAGTAGTATGGACATTTTAGGCCATCTGTGAGAATGGAGTGAGAACTTGAAGCTCTGGTGATCTTAACCCATGCCATGCAGGGTGCTGGTCTTCTACCAAGTTGACCTTGGTATTCATCCAAAAGCACTCTTTGGAATTACTTCTGTGGCCTTTTCAACTGGGCCCTTATTCCTCTAGTACCTCTATTTTATTTTATTTTATTTTTTTATTTTGAAAAACAGGTATCTGTTTTTTTTTAGCTTGTATCCAAATGATCAGGCCATTTCTTTTCTTTTTCTTTTAAAATTGCATTATAATTGACTTACAATATTATATTAGTTTCAGGTGTATAACCTAGTGATTCGATGTAAAAAACCTGATTATAAAATGGGCATCAGACCTGAATAGGCATTTCTCTAATACATCTTTTTGTTTATCTTGGGCCCACTGTGCTCAATTCTTCTCTGTAGCTCTTTCAACCCTTAACCTTTTATTACTCTTCTCTAGCCCAGTCCCCTGCCTCTTTCATTCTCAACAGAATATGCTGACTTGGAATCTGTTCATGTACTTCAAGTTCTCACCTTGATACAGAGACACGTCTGCAACTGACTTCCCATGAGCTTCTTTCTTTCCAATCTCACTGGAAATAGAAAGCTCATCCTCATATAAAATGATCTTGCCACCAGTAACCTTAACCCCATCCCCTCAGATTTCCTCTGAAAATTGCTGCATTATTTTTACTGTTTCTTTCTGCTTTTCTACCTGGCGAACTCTCATGTCTCACCTTTGATGATTCAGCTCATGTGGCATGTTCTCTCAGAAGCCTTCTTTGACCACATAATCTCAGAGCTGGTTGCACCATATTTGACACCACCATTCGACCTTGTCTCCCCCATATTTGAATGTGAGCTCAATGAAGAGGATTATTATTGCTCTCTTTTATACTGCTAGTGCCTAGCATGTTGTTTATACCATAGTAGGTACACAAAATATTTTCTCTATCAACCAATGAATGCTTTAACTATTGTGTTGGAAGCTGTTAGAATTCAAGCAGTTCTTCGATAAAAAATGTCTCAGTGGGAAACATCTTTTTAGGATATTTTTATTCTAAGTTATTGCATTATTTAATTCTTAGGGGCACAAAAGGAACTAACACTAATATTGAACTGGCTTACCACCTAATTACAATCAACTTTCATACTATAAAAACAAGAATACTGTAGAAGAAACTTTTTTTTGCAAAATTTAGAATAAAACACAGCTTCTTTGGTGTGGCTGCCTCCTTTTTTAACTGTTACTGCAGACACTGTGTATTTTGCTTAAATTTTCTAATAAGCTCAGTACCACATCTGCTGTTTGGTTCCCATACTGACTTATATCTGATATATTGGTTAGGGGGAGAGGATAGAAAGATTTAATATTCTTTTTAGAGAAAAGAAAAATGTAGTAGTTTCTATAGACTTCATGATTTAATAGTAATAATAAGTTTTATTTACATGGTGCTATTACCTTGTCCAGGTGCGTATCTCTCCTCTTTACAGCTAAGTTTCATAAGAGTGGTTTATATTCTCCATGTCTATTTTCTCACCTTTTATTCACCTTTGACCCACTGAAATCTGATGTCTCTTCTATCATTCCACCGAAAGTGCTCTGAGCAAAGTTAAATGTGACTTATTTATTTGTAAACTTAATGAACAGACTTTGTTTCACCGTCAGTTTATTAACATACAATTATTGATCTTCTTTGTGTATAGCACGCACTAAAGTATTTCATGGTATATGAAGAATTTTGAACTCTAATCATATTGCTCAAAGAACTTATGGGCAAATTAATAGACATAAAGTAATACAGAAGTAAGTTAGTGAAAAAAATCAGAATGTAGATTAATATCATAAAAGAGGCAAAGATAAAATGTGAGGAGGAAGAGGTCAGCTTTATTTGGGCAATCAGGAAGAAAAATAGAGGAAAGAGAGCATTTTAGACAACCATGGAAGGATGTGTAATGACTGGGAATGGAAGGGAGGGAATACCATTAGCCTTTCCCCAATCTTTTTGCAGAAGTTCAAAAGTAGTGCTTTTAGCTTTGATTTTAAGATCCTCCTGGAATGGTGCAATGGCTAGGATGAAAGAGGAGATATTTTGAACTTGGGTCCTTTAATAGCACACCCCAAAGATTACAAACATTTCACTTGTTTTAAGGTTTCTGCTTGGATTTATTCCAGAAGACTTGTCTTCTAGACAATAATTTTGCTGAGATAGAACAAAATTTCCAAGTGAGCGCTTTGTTCTCTTATAGAATATTTGAAATGCTGAAGTTACAGACCACAACTGCTATGGCACCTCTTTCTTGCTGCACACATGGAAGTTAGTCCCCCGAGTTGGACACTACCTGCTGTTGAAGATATCTGTTTACTGTCTGTTTACAGTGTGAAAGAAAGGGGACTGTGTCCTGGAAATCAAAGATTCCGCACTCTTTTTATGGGGGGTATGGGGCCTGCAGTGGGTTCCAGGTCTGAGTGCCTGCCAAAGCCCTCTACATAATAATACTGATTGCTTTATTGTGCTCATCGATTATCTGTCTTGAATGTGAACTCCTTGCAGGTCATACATGTTGGGACTGACCTCAGAACAGGAAGGATTCAGAAGAGGAGGAATGGGTGAGCAGGGAGCTATAGTCAAACTTCCAGATAGTCAGATCCTGGAACTTTAGAATAGTGTAGTGTGGCTTGGGGGACTATTGTCACTAATAGCTGAACTGGGTGAAGTAGTCTGTTCCTTGGTGTCCGGGGATCTAGAATACAGTGGATTTTACATATGTATTTCTGTCTTCACAATGATTTGTGACTTTGGTCATAGAGAGAATTTATTGAAGGCATTTGTCAGCAATTGAGGAGCAGAAATTGTTATGCTTAGACGAGGCGTTACCTCCAGTGTTTATTTCTATCCTATGTATTCATGGAAACATTTGTATATAGAACTGGACATTTCTATAGCACTTTTGGGCATCCTGTTTGCTGAATTATTTCAACTAGAGAACTAGGGGTGAGGAGAGCTCCAAAAATCTCTCATGAAGGAATCGTGGCTGTCTCTTCTTGTGTTCTATAAATTTAGGGTTTGGGTCATATTTTCAGCTGGCAGTTTGCAAAGAGAGTTATTCTACAAAACATAAATGTCACCATTAAAAATGAAAGCAAAAGACTGAATGACAGGGCTTCCCTGGTGGCGCAGTGGTTGAGAGTCCGCCTGCCGATGCAGGGGACGCGGGTTCGTGCCCTGGTCCGGGAAGATCCCACATGCTGCGGAGCGGCTGGGCCCGTGAGCCATGGCCGCTGAGCCTGCGCGTCCGGAGCCTGTGCTCTGCAACAGGAGAGGCCACAGCAGTGAGAGGCCCGCGTACCCAAAAAAAAAAAAAAAAAAAAGAAGGACTCTCCATCAGCCTGAGTTCTGTTATATGGGAAGAGCCTCCCTGCCTCTTCTGTTGATATACAGCATCATGAGAAATAAACCTTCATTATTTTAAGCGCCTGAGATTTTGAGGTTATTTATTATTGCAGCATAACCTTGTCTATCTTGACTGATTCATCTAGTTTCTAGGAAAGATCAATTCTTAAAGACAGTGAAGGCCAGAATGAGGCCACTGACATCAACCTGAGTGAATTCAGGGAACAATCTGAAGATGAGCAGATATAAGAAGTAGATTCCATTTATGGAGAAAGAAGAAGCAGGCAGAAATTAGGTGAGGGCCTTAAGTTCCAAGTCAATGAAGCTGACAATTTGAAATTACATTCCAGTTCTAGCAAGCAATGCAAATGACTCTGTGGACAGGTCAAGCAGAAGTCTGAGACATACACAGTGGGTGTTAAGATGGTTAAAATGGAGGTGGTTTCCTTTATGGTTACTTAGGAACTTGAATTTTCTATAGTGGAATCCAAATATCAAGGAAACGGCCTAACATACTTTCAGATATCATTCTCATTGACTAAGGCTTGGGGCTTGCCTAAGCTTTCAGCTGGTAGATCATCACTGTGATGTGGTTAGGGGTAGAGAAGACAGGGCGTGAAACAAAGAGAGAGAATGTAGTGGAGTCTATTTGATAATGTGATCATGTTTTTTCTAAAAAAGATATTTTCATTAAGTCAATTCTAGATTTCTATTTCCCAGATCAAACAATAGCTGTTCAAGGAACATCATGGGTTATATTTTCTAAAATTAGTAGCCATCTTCCTTATTATTTTGTGGAGAGGGTGGAAGGGACTCACTTCTAATTTTCCACAAACCGTGGAACCTGGAAATAAAATATTTTTATATGATTATTGTTAGTGTTGGTTAAATCTGAAATTGGTCCTTTGGATTAAATTTCCTAAAATGTCTAGTTCACGATGATTCACTATACAGTGCTTTCTGAGTAAATCTAAACATTAGAAAAAAAACCCTACTACACGAAAAACTCTGATGGAAATTTACAGCTGTTTCACACTGAATATATTTAACCAAAGATGTCCCAATTAGAATAATTGTATATGAATTTATCCTCATTAAACAGTACTTATAATTTTCTAGCCTTTGGCTAACTTTTTGAAAATCTCTATCTTCTCTGGTTGTCATTCCAATTGAACATATTAAGATAGCAAATTTCACAGAATTATGAAAAATCTATATATTTGAAATAGAAGTTTAAAACTTACTATGATTTTCATTTTTTAAAAAATTCTTGAAAAGATAATGTAACTGAAAGGAAAAACAATACCCAAAATGGGACTTAGGTCATATATTTTGTTCTGAACAATTGATTTTTCTTTGGACTTAATGTTTGATATAATGATAGGCTGTGAGACGTGGAAAGGGAGTATATGATGTATACTATCAACCTTTTCTTTTCATGTGTGTCTTCTCCTTTTATTTGTAATATTCAACATTGGGAGAGGATTTTAGGTGGCTTCTGGCCACTTACCTATAGATGGTAATGCCAATGTATTTTTTACATTCTAACCACCATCCAAGTGGGGATGGGAGAAAAGTTTGAAAACTTGTGGGAAAAGAGTGAAGTCTCATGTGACTTAGTGGTTGCACTTTAGCTGCCCATGCTTTCTTTGTGGTAGACATGTAAGTGTTTACTCTCTCATTGTGCTTGATTAAGAGTCCTTGGGGTATTAATGGTTCCTCCCATACTGTGTAGTTCTCTGATGTGGATGAAGAACTCTGTCTAAACTTATACCCTGCCCCTCTGGATACCTCCATCACCATGACCCCCATTCTTCCTGAACTTCCTAGATAATTTGGTTTGGAGTTTCCTCAGATATCTAGTTACCAAGTGTTATCTAAGAAAGAGGAGCTGAGTCAACCCTACTTGTGTGGGATACTCATTTCTTCAGAGATGAGCAGACTGCTAACTTCACGTTTAAAGCTTCATGGGTTTGTTCACTGGGTCACATACTTTGTATTTTTTTTTACTTCATTAACATCTTCCCTTCTTTTTATTATTTTCTCCCCTATACTGTATTTGAGCTTATTTTACCATTCTTTCACAACTCTTTGAGATCAACATTTAGCTTATTAATTGTTAATTTTGTGCCTTTTCGCATTTCTAATATATGCAGTTCCTTCTGAATATTGATTTGGCTACATCCCACAAATCTGATATATTTAAAAATTATTTTCAAATTCAAAATGTTTAAAAATTTTAATATAAATTCTTCTTTAACTTAATGGATTATTTGAAGTATCCTGTCCAATAAAAATATAGTGTGAGCCACAAAGGCAGCCACACTTGTGATTTAAAATTTTTAACTTTGAATCACAAGATTTCTTAGTCCTTTGGTTGTGCTCACTGTGATGCCTTGATACTGGTACCCCAGACTCATGGATGTGGCCTTGTCCTGTTTCTTATTAGCTCCATCGTTTTGCCCATGATCTTGTTAATTCCTCTAACACTCCTGCCATTAACCTTTTTGGATTCAGAGTGTCTGATTTTGATTCTGTCAAATCCTTACCTCCACTGTGCTGCAAGAACTATCACCCTCTGAAAGTCAGGCATCCTCAATCATTTGGAGACTCCTGTACAGAATATTTAGATCCCTTTTCCATTTCAGAATAAGAAATATATTTTTAATCATGTATAAATTATATTATGTCACAAAAGTTACTAGTTTATTCCTTCTCATGCTAGAGTTTATCTGTAATGTTCTTGGCCTACTGATAAAGCTTCCTGAAAGCTTCATGCAGTTTAATTTTATAAACTTGGCATTTCACCAGCAGGATATGTTTCTGATGAGTAAAAAGTGTTGGTTTTCAAAACTACATGAGACGTATACACTCAGCCTAAGCCACATCTACTATTTTATAATACGCATTGGAAAATCACTTCCTCCATTAAGTCAAGCCTGCTCGATCTCTCATTTCCAGCTAGGATAAGTTCATCTTAGCGCTAATGTGACAGTCGGGACTGGTGACTCTACAGAAGTTTTTTTCCACAACTATTTATGATATATTTGCCTACAGTGTTCTTTGGAACAGAGAAGCAACTATTTGGGAAGTTGGACAGGCATGAGCTAACTACCAGTCTGTCCCCCAAAATAAAAACAAATATGGCATCAAGGAAATAGATGGTGAAACCTAAAAAAGAAAGGAAAAAAGAAACCATTTTTTTTTTGCTTTGGCGCAACTTCCAATAACTATTGTATTTGCAAACTTCTTAGTATATCATAGGCTTTCTCCCAGCTTACGGAAGATTCAGTGTCTTGGCTGACGGTTACTGCAGAATTTCTAAAATATTGATAGAGAAGGGCCGTCCTTTACAGATACAGAAACCTGCAATCTTAAATTAGGCGACAGGTCCTCTCCAGCCTTTACTGGTATTTTGATTGCAAGCACTACCCTAGAAGAAATAAAATTTAGTGTCAGAATGAGAATGAATTATGGTAAAAAAAAAAATATCAGGAGAGAGAGAGAGGGATACAGAGAAAGAGAGAGAGAAAGATTCATTTTGCACTGAGAAAAGGTATAACCTGGTTGGAATCAGGGGAGCTGAGAATGTCCCTTTAAACTGTGGTACTGCAGTCGATCTCTGTATGTTTTCTGGTTGTTCATCCCTTTGAAAGGCGGTTCATTGGCTGTACTGCGAAGCTGCTGCATCTCAGTACTGAGAAGGTACAGTGCAAGTGAACTGAGACAGTCTTTAGTTTTCTGCTCCATATCGCCAAGAGCTTTGAGAATGATGAACCAAGGGAATGCTTTTTTTAGGGCTGAGATACACATCCCTCCAGTCTGACAGCGTTTCAGCCTCCGGAGTGAGAAAGCAGCAGCAGCAGCAGCAGCAGCAGCAGCAAAAGCAACAGCAGCAGCCCAGCTGAAGTCCAATAAAGGAGACCTGATCTCTAGTTCATCCTGAACTCCACCTGGGAACGTGCACCGTCCAGGGTCCTGAAACATGAACCAAACGGCCAGCGTGTCCCATCACATCAAGTGTCAGCCCTCGAAAACCATCCAGGTAGGACCCAGGTTTTCTCTCTTCTCTCTGCTGCTGTGCGTGTATGTTCATTAATTGACCGAGCACATGGCATTGGTATGGCAGGGCACTGACAGTGGCGATACCTAGTTGGTCTGAGTTTGAATTGAAGGTGGATCTGAGTAAAGTGTTCGGTCCTGTTTGTATGTGTACGTAGACAGGAGAGAGTAGTTTGCACTAAACGATGGTTTTACCTTGATGACTTTGGCTTTTTTTGACTGAGAATCTAGCAGCGGTATATTTCAGAAACAAAGTTTAGTGAGCTTCTAAAAGAGTTTCTAATCTATGTCAGTTTTTCGGATGGAATTGGGAACAATTTGCAAGCTGCTGGAAACAGATAATGTTAAATTGAATACAGGTTTTATTACGCTGTTTCATTGTCGTATGGATTTGGGACTTCTCATTCTTTCCAAAGAAAAGTGCACCCTTCATTCTGAGTGTTGAACTGGTGGTTGTATTGAAGTGATTTTTATAATGAGTATAAAAGACTTGGAGGGAGTATAAAAGCATATGTTCTCATGTTTGCCACCATACAAGTCAAAAACAGTGAGGTGATTGGAGACACTCTTTAATACAGGTGCTTGTTTTAAACTTGAGGCTTTTCTGACATGGTTAAATGAAAAGGACCAAGCTCGGAATTTTACTGTCCTGTTTTAGTATTAAGTAATGTTTATGTCATTCTCCTTGTTCTTATTTGGGATGTTTCTACTGAAAGATTTACTCTAGCTTGCCATTTATCTGTATTAGATTACTATCTGCGTGAGTACTTTGCATCTGGGGAAAGTAATGGGTTCCTCTGGAACTCTTTTATAGAAAAAACTGATAACCTGAGGGATCAACTTTTGTTATTATGATCTCTAATTTCCATACAATTGCATACCTCTTATTGAGGTTCCAAAATTTGAGAAGACTGATTTTATTATTCTGTTATTTTGGGGTTATATTTCAGGCCTTTGAAAATACTGCATAGAGTGCAATTACAAAAGGAATATAATTTGCATCAGTAAGTCTGTTTCTTGTGAACTTACCTACCCTCTGTCAGAGTCCTCCAGTGATAAATAGACCACAAAATGAACACTTTATTTCATTGATCTGCAATTATTTTTAAAAGCAATGAGGTCTCCAGGATATATCAAATGATGCATAATTAGACCCCCATCATAATAAACATACAGAGTTAACTGAAATGATGAAGAACCCACATTATTAGGATAACTTACACCATCTCTAATTGCAAAAGCATAATATCAGTATTTTTCAGCCTTGGATTTTCTGCACTGTGTCCAAGTTTAGAAATAAAATATTGGGTTTTAGGATTTAAATTTTTCTCTGTATGTCAGATTCCCACATATGTCAATTATATAAGAATACTGTCACTGACAAATGCCAAAACAGTACATATATGATACTCTACATTGTGATGTATAAACTCTAGTGGGAAATACGTGCTGTGGTCTAAAGTGGGGTAGAATTACAATCTGGCGATCTACCTTTGAGTATGTTTAGAAAACCATAAAATGGCTTGTGGTTTTCTGTGTAAGTGTTTGAGGTCATAGGAGTCAAGTGTTTTGTTTGTCCTTTTGTGTATTGAGTAAGGACAAATGAATGCTAGTTTCTGGGACTTAAAAATCACTTCCCTATTGGTGTTCTAGCATTGACTGCCCTCGCACAAACTGTGGAGGCAGAAAAAAAAATGTTTCTAGTGTCAGGTTTTACATCATCTTGCTGATCTTGCAGATGCTGGCTTTTCCTTCTAACTGCAGCCATTGAATTGAAATGAAAGGCATCATAAAATTGGACAACTCACCACTTAGCAGTGTATTATATTAATGGCTTAATGAAGGAATCTTGAATCAAAGCTCTGGGTGGTTTGGTTATTGTATAAGTTAAGTTCTTTTGTGCTCCCCCCACCCCCCGCCCCTTGATATTGCTCTGGGAGCGAAAGACGTGTGATGTTCATAAAGTATATATAGTTGCAAACATTGAACTATTAAGGGAGTAATTACTTGAGTATTTTCCAATTTGCAGTGGTAAAAGGGGATGAGGGGAAAAGCTCTCTTACTTCAAATTATATGCTCAATTATGAAACATTTATGGCTTTCGGAATTTATACTAAAAATGGCTATCTATATTTAGGTAATGCATTAGTCTATGAGCAAAATGCAGTAACAACTTAAGGAGAAACCGTTAAGAAGAGAGGTTTTTGGAAAGTTATGAGATATTGGAACTCAAAAGACTCTTTGAACTTTTAGAATCTATCTTGTTTTGTTTTAAGTGTGGTTTTTTAGAGTTAATTTTTTCTCACTTTTAGAGGTACTCTCTGAAAATTTTAAATAAAACTCCCTTATGGAATCTGGTTGGCCTGCAGATAATGATAAAGGACCCACTTTGGGGCTCTAGAAATATCCAGATACTTAAGAACTGGTAAATTGTTCCATTTTGCAATTCTAAAACCTCTGGGGACTTTCCCTCCATAGTTCAGGGTAATAGACCTCTAAGCAGTTGTTTCCCATTGTCAGTAGAGTAAGTGCTGGTTGCTCCTTCTCTTGATAGTTTAACCACTGCTAAAAAGAATGCAATGGGAATGAACAAAAATGAATTGTACTGGCTAAAAACAGCTTTAAAGGCCAAAATGTGTAGGCGGACAAAGAACAGGGGTGTGTGTGTGTGTGCGTGTGTGTGCGTGTGTGTGTGTGTTTCCCCACTTGACGTTTAAAACATAATGATATCTGCAATGGGTCAAAGTTAGCAGTTATTGCCAATGAAGGCTATTTGTGGTTATGGTGGTAATAGAGTTGGAGAAAGAGGGATTAGGTGGAGTCATAATGTGATAAAATGGTTAACGTTATTCAGGTGGCTTGACATTTGTTTTTTGTCATTCTGGCCATTAGCCAACTCAACTAGTCCCCGACACATTTTTCCTGATGTGCTTGAGCAGGTGTTTTCTTCTACTCAAAACTGATAAGTGAGAAGAGAGCGGAGGAAGTCAAATAAAGGTGCCAGGCATGTTTTCAGATCACTTTGGATGGATTGTTGAATGCAGTGCATTCATAAAGCCCTCTCCCATTTTAGAACTTGTAAAGCGATGAAGCTTTTCCTGAAATGATTGCAGATCTTACCGTCAATGTAGAAGCACTCTAAAAAAGGATCTTTCGTTTTGAGATCTGTAATGGAAAGTTTTAAGGACTATTTGGGAATGCTAAGTACAGATCTAATCTTGGCATATTATAAACCTGATTTCTGAAGAATTGTCCCCACCTTGGACAACAAACTTGTTTTTTCCCTCCCCTATCTTGCCTTCTCTTGGCTACACTGAATGCAAATCAAATCTTCCAGTCAAATCTCTGGACTTAATTTGCCTTTTTTTCCAGTGGAATTGAAAATTTAGAACTTTGCCTAAAAAATATGAGAGAATTTTAAAATTTCTTTCATATATTAATATAAATCGAACATTCTAGATTTATATTAAAATATGTCTAAGAGTAGTAGAGGAAATCCTCCATCCTTCTTTTGAAGTTAGAAGTTGGGCATAAATTATCTAGGGTTGGTGATTCCTGGATCAGGAATCATATATATTTCATTATGGTCACTTACCAATATAGTAAACAATATTACTTTATTTTTCCCATCTAGTGATCTTTTCATATCAGTCTCTCTCCTTCCTTTTCCCCTTTTCAAGACTTGCGTGGTTTATGCTACTCCTACCTTCACACCCAGGTTCCCAGTCCTATGTAGAAAAGGATCTCAAGGTCTAAAAGTCTTAGTTTCATTCTATTCCTGCTGGAGTAGCTGAACGCTTTTACAAAATATATTTGAACGAGTCTTTAGCATTTTCATTGTCTTTGGAGTAGAACATCTATGAACAGGCAAACTCTTTTCATCATAATTTTCACTGATTTTTATACTGTAATATTAAAATGTTATTATGCTAGTAAAACCTTTTTACCCTACCACCTCTAACCCACAGCCCCGTTCAAAATTATGGTCTAAGAAACGGGGAATAAAACAAAATAAAGTAAAAGAGAATGAAAATTCTATAACAAATAATTTTTGTTAAACCTGTGGGCTTGAGGGTGTGTGGTGGTTAGAAAATGATTTCTGTCTTTAGCAAATTGGTATTTTGCAGTGTGACACTGTGATGAGTTGGCATGGTAAGACTGACTTGGAATTATACCAACTGGCATCTCAGTGGTTGTTAATTCCACACCCCTAGCCTAAAGGATGGGCACCACATCTGTATTTCACATGGTACTTGAGCTGGTTGCAATTGAGTCTTAAAGAGTGTTCCATAATTATAGAACCAAATTACATCCACAAAAATTTAAAAATGCAAAAGCATATAAGAAAAAACCCTCCTCTTTATGTCATCACAATATGCAAAATGTAACCCCCCAATTTTACTATTATATGAAATTCTAAGTGCAAAGATTATAATAGACTCCTGAATTGTATCTTTCTCTCTTAGAGATCCATCTTGGTCCTAATCCTAAGGACTTTAGTCATAAGGAAAAAAAGAAAGAAACTTTATTAAATTATGATCTCAACACGGACTCAGACACACTAAAGAAAAAGTCATCATCTGTATTCAGTGACTTCTACAGTTCCACTTGGCAAGGAACGTACTTTTTTTTTTCAGCATTAGGAGACTGGGTCATTCTCTTAAGTGGTGATGTTTGGGGAAGCCAGAAGACAAGGCTTACAAAAAATTAGAATGAAGGATCTTGTGTGTGAGAATTTTTTTCCTCTCTCTCAGAAATGGTCTACCTCTTTTTAATTATTCTGACACAGCTTCCCATAGGCTTAGGCAAAAATAACAGCCTGTGATAAACATGAATAGGGCCACAAGTTAGAAATTCTGCTGATGACCAATTTATAGTCATTTACAATCTGAATTTACTGCCAAGTATTTAAACTTTAAAAGATTATAGGGCAATTTTATCTTAAATAACTATCACTTAAACTGTTTTATAAGGAAGTAGTAAAGGTTTATGTTTTCTTTTTAGTAAAGAGGGACAATGTTATAATGATTGGCCAGTTCTTGTATTTTGTTGGCTTTTTTCTTAAAATAGAAAAAAAGTTTCTCTTTTAATTTGGTATTTATAGCATTTAAATAGCAACTTTTACTTCAAAGAAGTATTGTCACATAATATTTTATTGGGGTAAATTTGAAAGATTTTAGAAAATACTTAATACTCCATTTTCTAGAAACTCATGTTTTGGTCAGATAGTAAAGGCATTCTTGATGATAAATTTGTGATGACAAACCACTCTTTGTCACTGAAAAGCTGTGGTTCTACAAATGTAGCACAGAATAAATAAGCTCAAGTAATGCTTCATTTTTTTTTTTTTTTTGGGATATGACCTTTATTGGGCTTATCCACCGGAGTGGAAATAATGTCTGTACAAAACCAAATGTTTGTTACTATAACTTCTGCATCACAATTAAAATCCAAACAGTTTTGTAAAAACAGTCAACTCAATCAAAACCCACTACTTCAGAATCAATAGCTTCTTTGAAGCCACAGTAACACTTAAAATATGGTTAAGACTCGAATGCAGAAATTTGGTTGGTTGGAAAGCTCATTAAACTTCCAACTTGCTCAAATAGAATTACAAAAAGGCAAAATTGTGTTTTTCACAGAGATACAGTCCACTGGAATCACCAACACTGGACAGCTGTTAAGAGTATTTAGAGTCCTGAGATAATAAGGAATCCAGGCATCCTTTAGACAGTCTTCTGTTGTCCTTTCTTCCCAATCAGAGATTTGTGTATGTGTGGAATGACACCACCAGCAGCAATTGTAGCCTTGATGAGAGAGTCCAATTCTTCATCTCCACGAATAGCAAGTTGCAAGTGACGAGGGGTAATACGTTTTACCTTCAAGTCTTTTGATGCATTTCCTGCCAATTCAAGTACCTCTGCGGTGAGGTACTCCAGGATGGCTGCGCTGTACACAGCGGCAGTCGCGCCCACGCGTCCATGGCTGGTCGTCCTAGATTTCAGGTGTCGATGAATACGGCCCACCGGGAACTGCAAACCGGCTCTCTGCGAGCGGGAAACCGCCTTTGTCTTGGCCTTTCCGGAGTCCTTCCCAGCCTTACCGCCAGCCATTTCAAATTCTGCTGAAGCTCAAACAAGCAAGGCAGAGAGAGGACTAGTCAAATACCCAGCGAGAACCTGCCGCCTACTCCTTCTTCGCACCGCGATTCAAACTGCGCCTCAAGTAATGCTTCTGAATGCATCATCCCTGAGCCAATAGCACCAGCATCCCCCGTGGACTTGGTAGAAATGCAAATTCCTGGGCTCTACCAGACCTAATCAATTGAAAACCCTGCAGGTAGGGCCCAGCAATCTGTGTTTTAACAAGCGCTCTAGGTGATTGGATATGTATTAAAATTTCAGAAACACTGGGCTAAAAGAATACAAAATAAGGCACACTTGTGCTGTGATCCACCTGTAAGATTTGACTGTTTGGGTATCATAGATGGAGTCTGAAGAACTTCAGAATGATATTTAGGGTCATTAAATAACATGAATTCTATGAGAGCTGAGATCTCATCAGGTTCATCTCTTCTGTCACTCACAGGACTTGTTTGATACAAAGCCCTGAATACAGTAGACATCAAATATATATTTGTTGATTATTAAATGACTGCAAAAGTCTATCAGCTCTAAGATGAACTAAGTCAGTTTTTAAAATCTTGTTTAATAGGTAAGCAGGTTGGAAGCCTTGCTCTCTCTTTTAAATTCATAGCAAGTTTCTCAAAAATGTGTATTCACATTTTGTTTGGCTTTTGATGGTTCTGTTCTCTGATTTTGGTTTGAGGCCATCTGGTAATCAACACTTTTTGGTAACTAGGGAGATCCATAGTCACACTAAGCCGAAATTGTGCTGAGTAAGTGTCTTCCTTCTTGCCAGCTTCCTCTGAAACTTGGCAAAACTACGGTAGGCAGGAGTATCACTATGGCCTTTTCCCCTCTCTTCATGAATACTCTTTAGCCCTTGGATATAGGCCACGTTGGTAGGATATAATTGGCAGCAGTATACCAGAATTAATCATCATCTTCAACCCTGACCTCCCATTGACAGAACCAGCATGGTGTTCCAGTAGCAGAACCAGATTTAAGCTGGGTGATAAGCTTTGAAATAAAGAAAGTTTACCTTCTGAACAGGCTTATTTCTTGGAAATTCTTCAGAATTTTGTTTGGTTTTTACAGTTACCGTTGGGAAGAAAGATCAATTGCACACAGCCTACCCTACCGCCTGTGAATGGAGTGTAAGGCAGATGGGTTGTGTTTTCCTTTGGAGGGTCATCCTTAACTTGAATTCTCACTTCCCCAGTACCACCATGAATCATGTGATCTTAGCTGAGGCAATTAACCCTGTCAAGGCTTTTCTTCCCACTAACAGAAGGGCAATAAACTTAAATTACCTCCCCCAAAAAATGCTTTGTAAGTGCTTTGTATTATAATTTGTTCTTGTAGCAATTTTTAACGGATATGACATTTTCATAGAGAGGTGTATAGTGAGAATCAATTTTTATGACATAAAAGCTGAGAATTTTATTTGCAATTATTATTAACTATAATGATGATAAAACTCATTTTTTTTTAATTTTATTTTTTTATTTTTGTTGTGTTGCGTCTTCGTTTCTGTGCGAGGGCTTTCTCTAGCTGCGGCAAGCGGGGGCCACTCTTCATCGCGGTGCGCGGGCCTCTATCGCGGCCTCCCATTGTGGAGCACAGGCTCCAGATGCACAGGCTCAGTAGTCGTGGCTCACGGGCCCAGTTGCTCCGCGGCATGTGGGATCCTCCCAGACCAGGGCTCGAACCCGCGTCCCCTGCATTAGCAGGCAGATTCTCAACCACTGCGCCACCAGGGAAGCCGATAAAACTCATTTTGAAGTCACCAGGGAGCTGAAAAGTATCTTCTAATATTGTAGTAACATCTGCAAGATTTCATCATGAACCTATACCAGAAAAGTAGGGAGAAAAGGAGACTGAGTTTAAATGACATCTAAAGGACTGATTAATTCAATAAAAAATGCAGTCACTCATCCTGGTGCTGTGCGACAAAAAATGGAAGATACCTAGGGTAGCTGCATGGATTGTACATTGAATTGTGGAGATATTTTATCATGATATGGATACAGCCTTCTACTACCTCTGTGCTCACTGCTTCCTTTGTCTCATCTACCCTTCCACACAATGGTCCTTTTAACAGACCCATATTCTTACCTGAAATCTCATACAGAATTTTCTCAGTGAAAGTTCTCAGACTCCCCTAGGCAAGCTGTCATAGTCTCAACTAATCATCTATGTTCTCACATAATCTTCTCTGTACCTGCTGAATAACAACTCATCTTCTGAGTTATAATTACTTGTTTCCATATAAGTCTCTCTAGTAGCTCTTAAAGGAATCTTAAAGGGTCTCTATCTTTTATTTTTTGTACTTCCAGTGTCTAGCCCAACATCTGGTGCCTAGCAGGTGCTCAGTTAAGATTCTTTGAATGAAAGAACAGTCAAAGAAGCTTATAAACTCATTCGTCTTCCCAAGAGATGCAGCCTGACTTCTGGGTTCAGAAACATGCTATAGTCCTCCCTTACCCACGCAGAACTAAATGTTTTACTTTAAAATATGTAAACAACATTTGGAGAGATGACAAAGGGGCCTCACGGCTTTTGACAACCTATATGCTAGTCCTCTTGGGGATGAGTGGTTTCTGTAAGTCCAAAATAGGTTTCATATTATGAGTGTCTTTCTACATTAGGGTTAAGGAAAGTCTGTATCCAAACAGAGACAATCTCTGTCCCTGTTTTGGGGCTTGTGTTAGCATAGCAGACACTAGTTGCTGCTGATTTTAATGGATGGGTAATGTAGGGGAACTATTGACTCTGGCACTTTAGTGAGGCTTTTTCTCATCAGAAACCTTAATTTCCAAGACCAATCGCTGCTGCTGGATTGAAAAACACCACTTCTCGCAACTTTGGGTTCCAGGATTTGGCCTAAAGAAAAATGGATTCCACTTTATTTTAATGGAAAGTAAATAGCATGAGAGTACTTATTGTACTTAATAGATGGGCCCTTTACTTTAATATTTCTTTCTTGAGACAGTGAAAGAATTAGGGCAGAGAGACTATGCAAGACAGATATTCTTCATCAAGGAAGGGTGGCTATGGTAAAATTTTTCCTTTATGCATGTTCTCTGAAGGAAATAAAATCAAGTGGAAGGACAGACCCAAGAAATGTTGATGTGTGATCGGTGAGCACAGTGTGATGGGATGGATAGAGACTTGGACTCACTTTTTCATTGTTTCAGTCATTCAACATCTAGTGAAAGAGGATTTAAATGTGCATAGGGTGAGAATACTTGTTATTAAGAAGCACAGCCTAGGATACAAATGAATACAATTATAATATAAAATGATAAGTGCTAGATGAGGCCAATGCAAGATTTTGGGGGAGCATTCACAAAGTTCAAACCAGAATTCTACATAGGAGTTAGATTGATAGAGAGAAGAAAATATTCCAGGCACAAAGAAAACATGTGTAAGAGATGAAGAAGCAAGGCAATGCAACTCTGACGAAAGCATTGTTTAGTTGAAACTGACTATAGTATAAGGTGCAAATAATTAGGAGTGAAAAATGAGGTTGCAACTACCTATGGGAGGGCTGAAAGTACTATTTTTCAGAATGTGACTGTATTCTGAGGGCAAAGCTTAAGGGCAAAGAGTACGAAGACAAGATCACGAGATTTAATTTCAGGATCCAATTCTGTGACCTTGGGAAGCATTCCTGAGGTCTTTAGGTAGAAGGTGAAGATGGTGACACATTCCTGGTCCATCTTTCAGGATAATCCAAGTATAAGATATTATTAGCCAGACAGCTGTTACTGAAGGTAAATCTTAGTAAGAACAAAAGATTTGTTCATTAGCTTGACTTAGTACCATGTACGTTTATGAACTCTAATGATAGCTGGTCTTTAAAGGCTTTAATTTACTGGTAGCTTTTTAAATTAAAAAGCTAATGACTTTGACTAATGACAATCATTGGGCTATACCAAAACTTTTTGTCTTTACTATTTGAATATTATATACAGATAACCGTTTTCCTGGTATACTGGTTGCTAACTGTCTTTTCAACAGTGTCCAATGACACATGAATGACCTCTGTTGGTGACATTAGATTTTAGTATAACGAATTCCTGGAAATTTCAGAGGTAGAGGTGTGCAAGTTCTTTTCTTGCTAGTCTCCTAATTACATTAAGCCATGTGTTGTCTTTAATACAGATACCTTAGATTTCTTGAAGGATTAGTTCCAAAGGTCTCTCTCAAAGGCTCACACTTTTTCAGAGAAGACAGGGAAGATTAAAGTACATTTGATGTGCTACAATTCCACAGCCATAAAATTTGAGATGTTTCTTACAGATGCCGTACTCCGGATTCTCACTTTGCAGACAAAAAATCTGAGGTTTAAAAAGGGAAGTTAGGTGAGGTGAGAGTTGTTCCTTTCATCCTTTTAAACAGGAAACACACACACACACACACACACACACACACACACACACACACACACACACACACACACACACACACACACAACCATCCTGCATGATTGTCTCATGATTAACACTTGGTATGGCTATGGTTCTTTGAGGTCTGGGGTAAGTTAAAGAATATGTAGATTTTGTTAATCAAGGTGCTTTTAGCTGAAAGTATTAGAAAACAACAAAATTCTATATGACTTGGTTAGAAGAACCAGAAAAGAATAGTAATTTCACAAAATGCAAAGTCCCTTGTTAGAGCACTTCAAGAGTCAGTTAGTTTGGTGCCCAAATAGCTTGTCCTAGGGCCCAGGCTCTTTGCACCATCACACTTTGTCTTTCTCAGACTAGCTGCTTCCGTTCCATAATTGGCGTGCAGACCTGACAACTGACCATGCGCAGTGGACAAAGAGAGGTTTCTTCCTTTGAGTTTCTTTTTAGGAAAAAGTCCTACACATTATTTCCCCTCAACGTTTCTTGCCTAGAATTGTCTCATGCCAGTTCCTTACCCATTGTGCTTGACGATGCATATGGTTAAGTTGAAGAAGTAGAGGTGGTGGCTAACCAAATAAACATGGGGTTCTGTTAGAAACAGTCAGGGAGGTTAGACGGTTTTGAAGGAGGAAAAAATATGCACCACAGAGATCAGCAAGAAAGATTTTAGAATTTGACGGACATGGAATGTACAGCATACTGTGACAGACAGGTAATGCCATGGTGTAAGAACTGTTTCAACAAAGATGGAACAAACGGAAACACAACATCGACTCTGTCTCTTGGCACAGATACCTTCCATCACTTTGGAGCAAAAGGGTCGGAAGAGAGGGTCCCAAGATTGTCTCATTCGGGTAGCCTTGTCTCCTTTGATATTAAATGACTCAGTAGCCAATCACTTTGCATTGTGTTTTCATTTTTTTTTCTATTACAGAAAGTTAATTATTAGTTTACTTCCCCAAACAAAAATTTTAGTACCATGTAATTTCACAGGTAAATTCTAATAATCAATACAGGAATAAGTTACTTCTTCAAAAATTTTTTGCTGAAGTTTGAAGTGGAGAGAACCCTTCTCTACTCATTTCATCTGATCATTATTGTACGATTATTATAATACGGTTGTCTTTTGGACATTTTCTCAACATTTAAAAAATTCTCTTTGAATTTCTTTTTCAAATAGAAAGCAGTCTAAATCTTTTTTTCAACTTTGAAATATTCTGTTTTTTTAAATTAATTTTTATTGGAGTATACTTGATTTACAATGTTGTGTAGTTTCTGCTGTACAGCAAAGTGAATCAGTTATACATATATATATATATATATATCCATTCTTTTTTAGATTGTGTTTTCATTTTTCGCACATCATTGGGCTCTTTTCTTTTTGAGGAAGTTGAGGGGAAATGGTGATATTCTTTATCATATAATTAGGGTTGCTCAAGGCCTATTACAGAAACCACTTCTTTGGTACCTCTAAGGACTTGTAGCCCTTATGCCTCCAAAGTTGAGAGGTAACATAATAACTATGGTTAGATGTACAGTTGAAACTGCGGTAGCTGGAGATAGCATGTCCCATGTAAAGACACAGCAGAACAAAGTCCACTCCCCTTCCCCACGAAATATCTTGGAGAGGTGTTTATGATGGGACACTACGACTACGTGGAACCACACCAAAAATACTTTTTAAGGGGGCTCAGTATCTCTGGTTTGTAACTCTGGCTGTGTGATGCTGGTAAATACTGTGGATTTAATTACCGGATGCTGAACACCAGCAGACATGTCTGGCACCCAGACTTCTCCCTTGATCTCTATCCTCAGATGTTGCTCTTCCATATAGATGTTTATGGATGTTTCATACAGATGTCTAACAGGCACTATAAACTTATCACAGTAAAATCAGAACTTTTGATACTTGCCGACTACCCTTCTTTCACCTAACATCATTACATGATTCCACCATCTTCTTTTCAGAGGCTCAAAAACCTAAAGATTATTTTTTCCTCTCTTCTCTTCAGTCCACCATCCAGTCCATCAAAAGTCCTGCCCATTCCACCTGCTAAATGTATCTCCAGTGTAACCTCTTCTCTTCACCTCCACCAACGATCCCCCAAACTCCACGCACACGCACATTTCATCTGAGTTATGGCAACAACTTCAAAGGACTCCTGACTTCCAGCAGGCCTCACCGCAGTTAATTCTCCACTCCCCAGCTGAGTGGTGGTTTTAAAATATGACGCTAATCATTTTGCAGACCTGGTTTAGATCTTAACATTGCGTTTAGAAAACAACCCTAGGTCCTTAACCTTACCCTGATGACCCTGCATTGATCTGGCCCCTCTTCTTCCCTATGACCATATTGTGTCCCATTCTCTCGCCCCAACTTCACCCCATGACTCTTCTCCAGCAAAACTGGCCTCCTTTCTGAGCCTAAAACGTTGCGAGCTCTTTGCCGTACTATGGTCTCTGTGCTTCTTTTCATTGTCTAAGGACTCTTTTTCCTGCGACTTTTCATAGCACCTTTCTGGTTTCAACTCAGGCCACTTCTGATGGACTCTGCCCATCTAGGCTGTGGTCACCCCTATGTTGGTGCCACAGAAACTCATAACCAAAAGTGGTGATTTTCTTCTGTTATTCCCATAGTGCCTCTCCCAAAGTCTCCAACCCACAGGGGAGCGAGGCACTCTTCCTTCTCCGAAAGGAAGAGTGCCTTCCTTCCTTCTCTTAATCTTTGTTATATTCCCTATCACAACCCTTGTAGAAAAGGGTTTTACTTCATAAAAGAACCTTTCTAGATTCTGGTTTCCAATTCTTTCCTAATCACTATGTTAGTTCAACAAATATTTAGCGACTATATAATAAATACCATGTTGCACAGATGAGGATACCATAAAGCATAAGACAGAGGACCAGTCCTTAAGAGGAGTACCTTCTGGCTTCTTTTCTCCTCTCCCTTTGCCTGGGAGGAAGGAGGAGGACACAGGAAACTAAGTCCTTGATGACAGTACAGCGTGAATGTTCTCGGGGAGATCAGAGAAGGTGCACCGTTCTCCAGTTGGTTTGAAGGAGTAAAATTTGAACTGATTCTTGATGGGCAAGCAATAGTAATCTTGGTGAAGAATACGGGAGAAAGGGACATTCCAGATAGTGGAATGTGCGAAGACACCCAGGTAAGGGAGAAGCCGACCCCAACCACCATAATTATGGTCATCATTGTCTCATCATTACCATTTTGAGATACTCACAACTCTAGGTGTTTTGATGGGATATTTCTAATTCCCACGATGACTAAGCAAGGAAAGGGTTATTATTCTTATTTCATAAATAAGAACTTTAATTTGTCCCAAGTTTCTCAGACCATAAGAAGTGGAGCTCATATTTGAACGCTGATAGGTTTGTTACAAGACTCGAGCTCACAGCTCGGGTGCCCTGGCTTCTGTTTTAGTGTCCTCTCTGCTCTCTCATGCTCCCACAAGCTCTGCGAAGCTGGTTGTTGGTATCCAGGGTCCTCTGCTGTTTTAAGCCTCTAGGTCAAAGTTTACTGTTTTTCCCACAGGAATGCCCTCCATCCCTCCTTTTCGCCTGTCTGGCAGATAATGCCACTGTGGACTCACTTCACAGGCAGTTCCTCTCCTCTCTGAAGCCTTGCCTCTTCCTCACTCTCTTGCCTTTCTATGTGTTTATCTTCTTATCCTCTCCCTTCACCCTCTTCCTTATCCTATCGGCCCTTGCCCTCACAACCCAACTAGAGCTGACTTTCACTTCCTGACGTGAAGTGAAAACTCAGAAAGGGCTTGCTGAATGAATGAATGAGTAAGCAAAGGCCATCTAACATGGAGAATGATATGTTACTGCTCCAGAACATTCTTTATAATATTAATGTTCCCTTTCATTTGATATATAGTCACATGGCTCTCATTCTGGGTGAAATGTAAGTATGAGAAAAGAAACCAGTTATGTTTGTGCTTTTTTCAAAGAATTTTCTTCCCCCGTTGTGTGTGTGTGTTTGCATGTGTGTGTGCATGTGTGTGTGAGAGACACACACAGACAATATGAGAGCTGAGTTTTTAAAATGTAAGTACGGTTGAAATTGGCTTATTGCTAGGTTCTTTCATTGGTGTTAAGATGAAAAGATTTTAAAGTCATTTCAAATGTGGAGAAATTATGTTTTTAAGAATGGGAGTTTTCCATAAGAAGAAAATATTTTCTGAGCACCTACTCTGTGCTAGGACCTCTTTTACCAGCAAATTCATTTATTTTTTACCTCTTTGCTGCTAAGGAAGTAGTGGGAACCTGTATTTTAATTAACTGATCTTAGTCAAGCCCTCTGCATTCAGCATATCTTTTAACATTACAGGGACGACATGAACCTTATTCTACCAAAAAATATTAAGAGCTTAAGGATCTGATTGAGGGAAATGTAGAATTGGGCCTTCTCCCCAGTTCTGCCTTGACTTCATAGTTCAAGCTCTTTCTATTATACCACATGGTAATATTGCTTATAGAAAACATATAATTTAAGGGATCTTTATCCTAAAACATATAAGCACTCGGTTTTCCAGGCAGTCATTGCATGCTGACAGATTTGTCTTTGCAAAGTCTCACATTTTCACAATCACCACCGTATTTATGTCCTTTTCATGTATCACTAATGGATGGGGCCAATTTGGAAACAAGAGAACTGGGAACCCAGGATTCAATGCAGGAGAAACAATACAGAGTCCAGAAAGTGTGTCTGATGGGAACACCAAATAAGACATAACACCATCAACTAATTTCAGAGGATAGCTTAGGGCCTGGGAGAGACTGGACATTCAGGAACAAGAGCAGGATGAACAGTGATTTTTAGGTCCATTTGGACTAACAACCCAAGCAGAGGAGTCTGTAGCAATCTGGGCCTAACTAGAGCCAGAATAAGACTATTAACAACAGCAACCCTGACAGTGTTCTAAATATTTGCAAAACCTTTTTAGATAGCTTCTTACTGACTGTCACAATGCTGTGAAACACATATACTTATTATTGGTAGGATATGACAACATGAAGAAGGAAATATGTGACATTGGAATAAGGAAAATAGCAGTATGTAATGAAGTATGAATATACTGCACAGTTTTGTAAATTGCAACAGATTTTGGAAAGGCAACTGCTAAGGAGTGTAATTGTAATTGTTAGACAAATATTTGGAGCATTGAAAGTACTTGGCTAAATTTTTCCTCATCAGCAAAATAGGCAAAGGAGGCAACTTGTGTTCTGGAGACCACTGGAGTGTGATAGGCTAAGGGCACATATGAAGCTGGGACCAAGCTAGGCAAAAATAGCAACAAATATATCGCACTGCACATGCTCTGTTCCTGGCACTATGGTTATAGAGCCCAAGTCCTGCTGCTGATGGTACAAGGTCCATCAGCAATAAGAAAAGCCAAGAAAGCCAAGGGTGGATATAGAAAACAGCTGGTAGAAGTGAGGCTGTGCATGTCCTATTCAGCTCCATCTTGGGGGGAAGATTTGAGAAAGAATTTGAAATGAGTTTGTGGAATGGACCTAGGAGGGTAGTCTTGGGTAAGTAAATAAACACTGAATGTTCAGATGATATCAGAGACTGTGTGTCTGTTCTGGCTTCCACTGAGACTCTGTCAGTCAGTACAAATAAATTTAAGATTTCTTTGTCCACTTGGTTTCACTCGATCTCAGTTGCTCTAACTCCAAATTTCTCAACCTTGGCACCATTGACACGTTGGATCAGATCATTCTTTGCTATGAGGGCTGAACTGTGCACTGTAAGATGTTTAACAGCATCCCTGGCCTCTACCTGTCAGTAGCACTGTCCCCCGTTATGACTAAAAGGTCTTCAGATATTGCTCAGTGTTCTCTGGGAAGCAAAACTGCTCCTGGTTGAGAGACACTGGCCTAACTGGTAGCCATTGCTACAGGTGAGAGAGGGCTTTGAGAGTAAATGAGGCTCATTCTGGTCTCATGGATCTTTTGAATTGAGAGTCACTGTGACAGTCTATCCCTGGGCCGTTCTGACACAGAGGATGGTTGAGCCACCCAAAGGGTAATCAGAATATTGAATAATTATCATCTGAGGTTTATAGATAAAGGGATTCAGTCAGAGAGCTAGAGATCTGTCCCCACATCACACGGAGGAACTGATACTTGAACCCCAATCATAACACTCTATGCCCCATCTCTTTTCTCTATAACAAGTGGCTTTTATCTCAGGCTTTGCAGATTCCCCAAACCTTAGGTACTGAGGGAAAGGGGAAATAGATAGGACTTTGGGTCCTCCTGCACTTCCACCCACCCCTAGTTTTACCTTGGCCACAGCAGCATTACTGTCACCATCCTATGTTGATAATGGTTTTATATTTCTACTAAAGTAATAACAGGTAAAATCCTCTGCATTATCCTTTACACAGAGAGAAGCTCAACAATATTTCTTATTGTTTTCAAGAGCAAGGCAAGCTGAGTTTGCAGGGGTATTAAGTTTGCTAACCTGCAAGGTAGAAATTTAATAGGGACGGGGACCCAAAAAGGCCGTTTCATTATCCATTCTTGGTCTCTTTCCAGAAAGTCATCCTGCCTCCATATTTCACTTCTCTAGGCTATCCTGAATTATTGTGCCAGAGTTATCTTCTGGCAGAGACTTGAGAAGTTTTACCCCATTCTTGAGAATCTAAATTCTCATCCTGCTAACATCTTGCTTGGCAATCTTCAAATTCTATATTAATCCAGGAATTTCTAACTCTCCCCTTTTTCATAAAATAGGGATCAGCTCCGGGCAAGAGAAACACAGCTTGACAACTCACATCTCCCGTATCTGCCTGTCATGATATCTGAAAATCTGCATTTCTAGATCGAGTTTGTTAAATAAAGAGATTGACTTCTGCAGTTATCATTTTTCTTAAAAGCAGATGAACTCGAAAATTTTGACATATGTATATTTTGTCAGCCAAAGACAAACCATCTATTTCGGGAGGCAATATTGCATACTTGTGAATTGTGTGCTCTGGAATGTGTGCTTTGGAATTAAACTGCCTCAGTTCCTATTCCAGGTTGCCACTTTTAGCAATATTATCTCAGACAAGTCTTCTAAATTTTTATGAACCTCCTTTTCTCCTCTGTGAGGTGGGGTGATAATGCTCTCTATATTGGAGTTATTGGAATTAAATGAGATAATATATGTAGAGCATTTTAAAAAATACTCAAAAATAATTTCCAGTTTCATTGTTATTACTACTTTATTCCCAGGGGACCATCGTGCATGCATATTATAAATTAAAGAAATCATTGATAAGAACAATATGGGAGGTTATCTTGGCAGTTTCACAATCTTCTCTGAGTTATCAGAAAACAAAGGTTATAAGGAATAGATCAATAAAAATATAACTACAGCAAGGAAAAATGATATTAAATGAATTATAATATATTAAATCATCCCAATAAAAATAAAATTCTTACTGTAATAAGCCAGTAGAGTCCCTGTAGTAGACATTGTAAAATGTGATATACTTTTTTCTCCCTATTATAAGTTTGGTCTTAAGTGGATTGGTGGGCGTCTAGTGAAGTTTCCACTGTCTTGTTTGACTATTTCCAGAGGAGCAAGGATTCCTGAAAGGGTGAGTTTTGCCTTATATGTTAAAGAGAACTTTAAAAAAGAAGTGTGAAGGTCACTAGACATTATATCAAGTATTTGATATTTTAGATACAAAAAAGTCTTAGAAAAACTAGATAATTAACCTATTTACCTAAATAAGTGTCATCTGACTAACCATTTTATCATATTCTTAATCCGGATCTTAGAAAGAGAAGAATAGTGTAGTCAAATCGCTATTACCTTTACTAATTGAGTAAATTCTAGAAATGTTAAGAAAAGTATAGTGCAACAGCTAAATCCATGTTTGCAGAATGAATGTTGAAAACTTTTGGTTCTTTTTTTTTTTTTTTTTTTGCGGTACGCGGGCCTCTCACTGTTGTGGCCTCTCCCGTTGCGGAGCACAGGCTCCGGACGCGCAGGCTCAGCGGCCATGGCTCACGGGCCCAGCTGCTCCACGGCATGTGGGATCTTCCCGGACCGGGGCACGAACCCATGTCCCCTGCATCGGCAGGCGGACTCTCAACCACTGCGCCACCAGGGAAGCCCAAACTTTTGGTTCTTAATGCTTGCCCTTCCCTACACCATGCATGTTCTTACTGTTGCTCTGACCTTTTCTGTTAGCCAGCTGGACACGGTCACACAACATGTTAAATGTACCATACCACTGGGTGATGTAACCAGTGATTTGGGCATTATGCCAAGGCAGGTTTTGCTCTAGGGACCTAATTTATTAATACACATGTCACTGATTTTATTACCCTGTGGTACATGTTACATGCTGCTTGACAATATTTGTCATAAGAAGTAGACTTTACATAGATCTAGAAAGACCCAGATCTATGTAAGATCTACCTGCAGAGACTGGTGTCAAAACATTCTATGAGACCTGGGAAAATCATGCATTTTTTCCTTTTTTTCTTCCCTAGGCTTCCCCTATTTCATAATATGTGCAAAGCCAATGGAATTGGGTCGGGATTGCTTCTGTATCACAAGAGGTCTCAGAATAAGCTCTCTTTCATTCCAAAAGGTTACAAGCAATTTAGATGAAAGAGCAATGAATATCATTTAGTTTATCATAAGGCACTGCCATCCCTCCATAACATTTTTGCTATGAAATCTCTATGTTAATAGTGTTTTCTCATTTTATGTCACTGAGTGCAAGGCCTTATACCATTACTTTAATTATGCTGTGCCTGATTTTTTTTTTCTTCTTCTTTTCTTGAGTTGTAGTAAAGACAGTCACATCCTGCTGTTACCATGACGTACTACCCCTGCCATTCATACCTGGGGGAACTCCTTGGCTGCCATGGCCTGTGTAGCGACAGGTTATTCCTTGCTGGACGTAAAGCACAGTGGGATTAAAGCCATTCTCATCTCCTGAAGTCCTCTTACAAACCACCTACCCAGGTGTGTTAAGCTAAGGAAAATGTCTTCTATTTTCTCCCGAAGACTATAAACAGCAATATGCTGGGATGATAACGGGGCTGGATATGAGAAAAAATAGAGTAACCTGTTTTCCGAAAAATCATTCAATTGCAACCAAATACATTTTCAGATGGTTCCCTTTTATTTTATGTTTTAAATTCTAAGAGTATATGTTTGTGTTGAAATTTCTGAGTTTAAAAAAAATTTTGGAAACTTACAAACAAAAAGTTCCATGCTAGTAAACCTCAGTCTTTTCTTATATATTTCTTATATTTTTGTTTACAATCTATAGACATTTTGCATATAATTTAAATTAGTTGATATATCTAGAGTTATTGGTTCGACCAAAAAGTTCGTTCGGGTTTTTCCATAACATCTTAATGAAAAACCCAAATGAACTTTTTGACCAACCCAATAATTAAACCATTCCCTCTCTACAAAAGAAGCTCACTTGTCTGAACTGCAGTAATTCTGAATATGTAATGATTTAGATGCACCTATTATAACTGCATAGTTAAAAAGAAAATAACTGCTGGGATAATTCAAAATTTAAACAGGATAACAGAGTGTACATTTAAACTACGTATATAAAAGACGTTTTCAAGCTCTCCATATTATGGAAAATATGGATCCTCTTAGCATTACTCTTATCTGTTCACTAAAGACCAATTCTCTTTTAGGTTCTTCTTGCCCTAATGTCAGTTTGGTAGCTTAGTTTGTGTTACTCTCTGTGTATGAAACTAACAAAACTGCGTATTTTTCAATAGACATCAGTCTTACATTAATTCAGAATGCCTATTCCTTTTTTTTTTTTTTTTTTTGCGGTATGCGGGCCTCTCACTGTTGTGGCCTCTCCCATTGCGGAGCACAGGCTCCAGATGCATAGGCTCAGCGGCCATGGCTCACGGGCCCAGCCGCTCTGCGGCATGTGGGATCTTCCCGGACCGGGGCACGAACCCACGTCCCCTGCATCGGCAGGCGGACTCTCAACCACTGCGCCACCAGGGAAGCCCCCTATTCCTTTAATTAATCCAAATTAGAGATTATGTTTCTCCCCAAACAAAATGTATCCTTACATCAATTAAATGAGGGTTTTTGATGAAATACTCGCTAACAGAGAGTAAGTAATTGAGATATAATTGTTTGTAGATGAAAAAAAAGTACCACTTTCGTGGGAAATGTGAGTTTAATGCTGATGATTTCCATGATTATGATGTGTTTTATGTGGCTTTTTATACCACTGTTTTGGAAGCATTCAGAATACCAGTTGAGGCAAAAGCATCTTAATGTTTGTTTTAGTGTTTGGCAACAAATACAGTCTATAAAATATGTAATAGTTAATATTAAAAGCTCATGCCAGATTGTAACTAACACAAAGAGTTTATTCAGTCTCTTTAAACGCATCGATTTAGAGCTACATCTGATTGAGTTTTCATTTAGCATTTGGGTTTCTTAGGATTTTCAGCAGGTGAGCTCTGGCGAAGTTAGGGGGTGTGTGTTCTCCCCTGGTTGGCACACCCTGCAAAGCAAGGACTCTTAATGTACCCGCCTCAGTGCTTCTTTTTTTTTTCTTTTTTTTTTTTTTTTGCGGTACACGGGCCTCTCACTGTTGTGGCCTCTCCCGTTGCGGAGCACAGGCTCCGGACGCGCAGGCCCAGCAGCCATGGCTCACGGGCCCAGCCGCTCCGCGGCATGTGGGATCCTCCCAGCCCAGGGCATGAACCCACGTCCCCTGCATCGGCAGGCGGACTCTCAACCACTGTGCCACCAGGGAAGCCCTCTCAGTGCTTCTTTTAAGGATCGGCTGGTGGCAAACACCTTCAGTGCCCGTGGGGTTTGCTGAGTGAGCAGAGCACAGAAAGCTCTCCTTTTGAGCCATTTATGTAGGAGGGAGAAGGTGGTGAGAAGGGTCAGGCCTACAGATCTCTCCTTGTCCCACCGAGTCACCAGGAGAGAACACTTTTCTGCATCATCGTTTACTTAGCATTTGATTCCTTGCGTCCCCTCACTAGCTCCCCTCTCCCTTATGCTCCCTCACTCCCATTAATAATCAGGTTCCTGGGCTTCCCTGGTGGCGCAGTGGTTGAGAATCTGCCTGCCAATGCAGGGGACACGGGTTCGAGCCCTGGTCTGGGAAGATCCCACATGCCGCGGAGCAACTAGGCCTGTGAGCCACAACTACTGAGCCTGCGCATCTGGAGTCTATGCTCCGCAACAAGAGAGGTCGCGATAGTGAGAGGCCCGTGCACCGCGATGAAGAGTGGCCCCCACTTGCCACAACTAGAGAAAGCCCTCGCACAGAAACGAAGACCCGACACAGCCAAAAATAAATAAATAAATAAATATTAAAAATAATCAGGTTCCTTTAAATCAGGTCGTACAGTTCTTTTTCATGTTGCATTACATGCTCGAAGAAGGAAAATGTAGAATGCTTTAGGAAGGACACAGTGATGTCCTGCCGGTGCAGGCGGCCTGTGCATGGGGAGATAAACGCTGGCTTTTCCTTTCGGTCACATCTACACTTGGGCAAGTTAAAGATTCTGAGATGCAGTTTCCTCATCTCTAAGTTAGAGGATTAGAAACTACATCAGGAAGTACCTGGTATATATCGAATATGATAGAATATGGCTTCAACCTTTAGATATAAGAAGATGGGAAAGGGAGAAAGAAACAAGAGGAAGGAAAGACAGAGGGAGGTGAGAGCTGTGTGGCGGCTGGAGGCTGGTGAGGAGATGACGAGACCTGGACCGGGTAAGACACAGAGGTCCTCCTCATGAATGGAAAGGGACAAGGACTGTGCTATTCATCCAAATTCATCACTTGAGAAATAACCGGAGCAGACTGTGCTGATGTCAGGAAGAGGCTGGAGCCGGATGATCAAAGCAAACACTTGTGGAGCTTTATAAGAACAGAATGTTATCCTGCACTACACGGCAATTTTCCTCTTTTTAAAATTCATTTTCATTATACAGTAGTTTTACATTTGCAGACAAGTTGCAGAGATAGTATGGGGAGTTTCCATCTACCCCAATCCAGTTTCCCTTCTTGTTAACATTTCACATCACTGTGGTACATTTGTCACAACTAAGGAACCAACGACAGTATGTTACTGTTAACTAAACTCTGTACTTTATTCTGTTTCATTAGTTTTTCCCTGATGTCCTTTTTTCTGTCCCAGGACCTCATTTATTGTACCACATAACATTTAGTCATATGTCTTCTCTTCTGGTCTGTGACAATTTTTTAAGCTTTCCTTGTTTTTGATGACTCTGGCAGTTTTGAGGAGTTCATTATTTTGTAGAATGTTCCTCAAGTTGGATATGTCTGGTGTTTTTCTCTTAGTTACAATGGGGTTAATTGGTTTTGGGGGTGATTTGCTATTCAGTTCTGGCAACCTAGGGCATGTGCTATCAGCATGACTTCTTATTGATGATGTTAACTTTGATGACCTGGTTAAGGTAGTGCTTCAGATTTCTTCACTGTGCAAATTCACTCTCCTCTTCCCCCCTCCCCTACCTTGCTCTTGTCCACAAGTTACACACAGCCTCCACTTAAGAGATAGGTAGTTACGCTCCATCTCCTTGAGGGGGAGGCATCTATGTCAATTACTTGAAGTTCTTTTATTCAGAGATTTGTCTCTCTTTCCCTGTTTACGTATTATTCAGTCATTTATTTTTATCCATATGAACTCATGGATATTTATTTTATATTTGGATTATAATACAACACTGCGTTATGTTATTGCTCAAATTGCTTTAGTTTTGGCCATTGGGAGCCCAGGTTGGCTCCTGTGTCCCTTTGACTATGCCCTCATCACTTTTTACTTCTTGATCATTTCCTTACTTTCTGACACTACAAGATGCTTCAGGCTGATCTTGTATATCCCATGTTCTAACCCTAGAATGAGCCAATTCTCCAGGGACCCCTGGTTCCTTTTATTTGAGAATAGTAGTAGAAACCAAGATCTGGGTGCTAAGTGTGCTCATTATGACTGAGGTGTTGTTGCTTCTAGGCCCTCTCAGCAGACAGAGCTAGAAAATATATGTGGTATGCTAACCCATGCATGTATGCATATCTATAATTATTTCTATGTCTATTTATACGTATCTATATTAAGTATTTAAATGTGAGTTCATATAGCTATTTCCATCTCTAATACTGTACCATGTGGATAATTCTAGAACCCTTTGCTTCTCTGTAACTTTTCACTCCAACAGTGAGAAATCTGACTTCCACCACTGGTCATTCATTTACCTACTTTTTCCCCCCAGGTTTACATGTACAGTGGTTTCAGAATTGTTACCTTGCATCCCTTTGGAGAAACAACTTTACCAATGAGGGTACAGTGCTTATACATGATTGTTTTTTTCCCTAATCTTATACCTTCCAGCCATTTCCAAAGTTACTTACTTATGTTGGCTCCTTTTTAACCCACACTCTTCAGTGAGGTTACGTCGTACTTTTATAATACAGTTGATTCTTTTGTCAAAATATGCACTCCATCCTGGGATCCCCTAACCTACTAGTAATTTTTTAAAATTTGCATACATTAACTCTTTGTTCTGTAAAGTTTTGTCAGTTTTGACAAATCCATAGCCTCATGTATCTGCCCCTACAGTGCCATGCAAAATATTTTTGCCACCCTTAAAAATCTCACCTGGTTGGTGGTGTTCCTCTCCAGCCCCTTGCAATCTCTGATCATTTTTTGTCTCTACATTTTTGCCTTTTCCAGAATGTCATAGGAATGGAATCATAGAGTATGTAGCCTTCTCAAATAGGCTTCTGTCACTTAGTAAGATGCACTTAACATCATCCATATTGTAGCATGGATTACTAGCTCATTCCATTTTGTTGCTGAATAGTATTCTCTGTGGATGTATCGCAGTATGTCTATCCATTCATCTTTTGGAGAACATCTTGGTTGCTTCTAGTTTTTGGTGACTTTGAATAAAGCTACCATAAGCATTCATGTGAAGATTTTTGTGCGGATATAAATTCAAATAAGTTGGGTGAATACCTAGGAGTGCAACTTGTAGGACATATAGTAAGTCTGTATTTGGCTTTATAAGAAACTGAAAAACTGCCTTCCAAAGTGTCTATACTATTTTACATTCTGACCAGTAAGGAATGAGAATGCTTTACCAGCAGCGTTGGTATTGTTAGTTTTTTAGATTTTAGCCATTTTAGCAGGAATGTAGTGACATATTGTTGCTTTATGTGCAACTCCCTAATGACAAATGCTATTGAGGACCTTTTCATATACTTATTGGTCATCTGTATATCTTCTTTGGTGAAGTGTCTGTTCAGTTCTTTTGCCCATTTTTAATTGGGTTGGTTGTTTTCTTGTTGAGATTTAATAACTATTTTTTGCATGTATTAGATGTAAGTCTTTTATTAGATACATGATTTGCAAATATTTACTCACAATCTGTAGCTTGTCTTTTCATTCTTTACCTGTGTCCTTCTCAGAGCAAAAGTAATTTTTTTTAATTTAAAATTTTTACTTTTGGGCTTCCCTGGTGGCGCTGTGGTTGAGATTCTGTCTGCCAAGGCAGGGGACACGGGTTCGAGGCTTGGTCTGGGAAGATCCCACATGTCGCGGAGCAACGAAGCCCATGAGCCACAACTCCTGAAGCCCACGCGCTTAGATCCCGTGCTCTGCAAAAAGAGAGGCCACCGCATTGAGAAGCCTGCGCACCACAACGAAGAATATCCCCCGCTCGTCGCAACTAGAGAAAGCCCGTGTGCAGCAACAAAGACCCAATGCAGCCAAAAATACAATTTAAAAAAAATTTTTACTTTTATAGTTTTGACCTTTTTTTTTTTTTGCTGTACACGGGCCTCTCACTGTTGTGGCCTCTCCCGTTGCAGAGCACAGGCTCCGGACGCGCAGGCTCAGCGGCCATGGCTCACGGGCCCAGCCACTCCGCGGCATGTGGGATCTTCCCGAACCGGGGCATGAACCCATGTCCCCTGCATCGGCAGGCGGACTCTCAACCACTGCGCCACCAAGGAAGCCCTACTTTTATAGTTTTTATCCACAGCTGTATCCTCTACTATGTGGAACTGCTCATGTTATTTTCAGAGTACATTACATTACTTTCTGCTGCTTTACATAATTGCATATTATATCTGAAAGAACTGCTGTATATTGAGTGGTTTAACTTGTAGTCTTAGTTTTTCCAGTTCTGCATACGATTACAGCTGTGTCTGACAAAGCTGCTATACAGGGTACCTCGAATCATTGAGAAACCAGGGGAGAAGGCCTGGGACTGGAGGAAACCTATTACCTTCTCTATAGGGTGCAACAACCATGGGAATTCACTCAGGGACCTTGGCTCAAATTCTACTCTTCATATTTTCTGGTTGTGCGAAATTGTCGAAGTTAACTTTTCTGAACTTTGGCTTTCTCATCTATGAAACTTAGACAATATCGCTCACCTGTCTTAAGGTGCTATTGGAAGAAAATATGTAAAGAGCAGGGCCTGGCACAGGGTAAGCACTCAGTAAGTGTTAGTTCACGTTTTTTTTTTTCTTCTCCTGTGTGCCACATTCTCTTTGAGCCTCTCCTGGTTCGCCCTAGTGGAACTCCTCTCTTTTACTAATTTTCATCCACCATTCTTGTTACAAATCAGGATACGCAACTTTGAGGACCTTTTCTATTCCTTTCTACACTGCAAATGGCTCATCTTATTGAGAAGAAGATTTTCTTACTTCCAGCAAATGGCTGCTCTTGGTCTTCCTAATATCTAGGTCACAGTTCTTGAACAGGTCAGGGGAGTATCTTAAAAAACAAAACGTCTTCAAGCTCTCCTTTCTCCATCTCTCATTTCCAATCTATCACCAAACCCTGTCAATTCGACTACATAAAGATCTTCTCAATCAGCCTGTTCTATGATTGGATAGGAAGAATTAATATTAAGATGATAATTCACCCAAAACTAATCTATAAATTTAATGTAATCTTAATAAAAATCCCAATATGAATTCTTATGGACCTGACAAACCTGTCCTAAAATTTATTTGGAGGAGATTGTATTTGAGATTAGCCAAGAAATATATCAAAGCATTCTATAAAACCACAATAATTAACGGAATGTAATATTGACTGTATGTATTTTGTCAACAGAAAATAATAGTATACTCATACATATATGGTTCATTCATTCATATTTATATGTGTATATATTATGTATATATGAGTATGTTTATGTATGTCTGTTCATAGATATGTTTATACACACATTTATAAATATATATAAATATGTATGTATACTATATATACACACACATATAAATATACACATAGTTTTCCAAATTGTCAGGGAGAGGATGGACCATACTGAAAGGTTTGTATTGCATGATAGTTATGAGCACTGGTCTTGGAGACAGACAGCCGGGTTTGAGTCTTGACTCTGTCATTTCCCAGCTGTGTGACCTTGGGCTTTAACTTCCTGACCTATTACCCAAGTTTCCTTCTGTGGAAAAAAAATCTAGTACCTATATCAAAAGGTAGTTTTGAAGGTTAAATAAATTAATGTAGATAACAAGCTTAGAATAGGCCTTTTCCCTAAGCACCAGTAGATGTGAACCATTATTATTTTTATTATACAAAACATAGATTTTTAAAACAGTTGTCTACCCATTTTGAAAAATAACACTGTAGTCCCCAGTTTGGAGTCCTACACTGATAGGTGTCCATCAAATTGCTGATTTCTTGAGATGTCAAATAGTTTATCAAAAAAGTTTAAAATAAGTAAACAAATTAAAAATTTATCATGAAAATAGTAGTGAAAGACTCTAGGGGGGATATCTTTTTTAACACATTATCTAAAACAAGGATCGCAAACTCATTGGCATAGGGGGCCAGCAGGTGAATCATTGAAGTCACCTGGATGGAGAATATGGTGAAATGAAGGTTTCACAGACCATATTAAAAAGACAACTGCTATTCAACTCCATCTGATTACTGCCATGCAGAAATATGAGTGCACGTTTTTCAAGAGAATCTGAAAACCTGGATTCCCGTGCAAAATTTTCTGTTTCTAAATGTTGACAACCAATTCACTTTTTAAAATATGGTGAGGGACAAAGTATATCTGCCATTCACAGCTGGTTCATATTGTTTGTTTGCCATCGAGACTTAGAATCTTTAGGCTACACTAACCGTCTTTCCGCCAACTTGAATATCCCCATTATACCTTTTACAGTGCTACCTAGGTACTACAGCTTAATACTTGTTTTTTGTTTAATCAATTTGATTTTCTTCCTGAGTGTTTCTGATTCTAGTCAATGCTTTGAATCATTAATAAAGCTCCATTTGTAGCCATTTATTTTAAACGTAGGGTGCTATTAGGGATTCTATATACTCTCTAATTATAACAATCAGATTGTTACTACATTCCATCAGGTGCTTTTTCTCATGACATAGATGAGAAAACTAGAAGGCTCAGTTACTTTTCTAAGGTCAAAGCCTTGTGGCCAGGATAGACTTTACCATATTCTCTAGGTCTGCCCTTTTGAGCGAGTTAGAGTTCAAAATAAGTAATGAAACGTTCCAGCTCTTCCTCAGTGAAATTGTTCAGGAACCAGCTAACAGGTTGCCAACCACATCTTGTCCATCTGAAAAAACTTTTTCTAGGATCATTCTATTGGATGACCTTGTCAAGATTATGGCTTAGAATGCAGAAAATATAGGTTAAAAGGAGTCTGCCACTTACAAATGTATAGCTTTCCAAATGTTCATTTGTAAATCAGTTGTTTGGAACTCAGAATTCATTTCCTTGCAGAAAGATTTACAACTGGCAGTTATGTTTCCCCTGAGGCTTGTCCACAAAAGACTATTTAGCCTTAATGTATCTGAAATAGTGTACATTTGCCATGAAAATGTGCAGAAAACAGAACTCTTGTAATTCTAGTAATTAAAGAAAAAAGAAAAAAGTAATATTCAATGAAAACTTTATTCTGAATACTGATGCAATGGAAAGGGGGATTTATCCAGAGGAAAATATAGAACTTGGAAAATAATTTTGTTAGGATTTCAGCAGGAGTCATTTCTGGACACTATGGAAGCAGTTGAAAAATTAATGGAATTAAGTACTTGAAATATTCGATTTCACTTCATGACTTCTAGATTTTTGAACGCTAATCTTCCCATGATTAAGTGCTGTTTCTAGTGTCCAATTCAGTTGACACAAAAGACATGAAAGAGAATAGAAAAGGAGAAGATAAATGGAGGTGTACTTTTCAATAATGCAGAAGTTGAGAGAGACAGCAAGAGAAAGAAACTTAAAAACCATATCTGTGTTCCCATGATAGAGGTGGCGATAGCTTACAGGCAGTGGAAAGAGAGGCTCCTTTGACTCCTCATTAGAGATGAAAAAGTCTACTGATGGCAGGGACCTTTTCTCTGAGAAATTCCTGAAGCTGTTATTGTTTGATTTTATCATCTCAAGGTATCTTGGTCATAAGCCATGACAACTGTAGGATTGGTACAGAGTTGAAATCAAGACTGCAAAACACTGTTCAAATGCACTAAATATTCAGAATCCTGAATATTTAGTAAACAAGGGATGACTTCAACCTCAAATAGAAATCAACACAGTATTTTTGTGCTTAGATTTTATCTTCTGACTTGTTTAATTTTTAGCTAGGAGTGTGAAAGATAGAGGCTTTCTGTATTTTTCAGATGGCCAAATGGTTGAATGGGAAGTTGAACAGTCTGCTGACATTTCCAGAGTGTGTTTGGAAACAGTCACATGAACAACAATGCAAGTAACAAGGCAAGTTAACATTCACAAAGCAGAGGTCCTTTCTGCCAAACATAGCTTTACCTAAAAGGATATAAAAGAAAGAGGAGTCATCACGGTCATAAGACAAAAACAAACCAGGGTGAAGAATCTGAAAACTAACAAGGCCAAACAAACAGGCACCAGGAAGTGACGTGGGCAAGCATGTATCGTTTCCCTTTGTCGTTCGTACAAGCGGGTAAGATGGGGTTCCTCCCCTGACCCTCCCTTCAATACATGGGCCTGGGTTAATTGGCCAGTCAGAATACACTGTCCCAACCACTCTGAACTAACAACAGCACGGAAACATCAAAAGCATTGTCCTGTTGCAGCAGTGCAGGAAGAAGGTCATTAACGAAGCTCTGTTCCAGGGAGCTTCTCAATAAATATAGCTTCTCAATAAACAGTTAGCAACCAGTCACATGTGGAGGGGGATAAGAGTGAAGAAGGAGAGGGCAATAGCTTCTGGATTACCTTGCAGCCTCTGAGATCTATACCATTATGTCACAGCCTAATTGTATGTTCTTTTCAGCACATAGCACATCACTAAGACTTGATAAATAATGCTTCCTTAATACTATTATTTAGCAAAGAGAAAGAAAAATATGCTGCTGGCAATAAAAGCTATTCTTTTGTTAGCTCCTTCCCTCCTGGTTAGTGAGCAAATGCTGTAAAGTCAAAATGGGAAGTAGTTTAAATTTGAGAGATTTGGATCATTTTCCTGGCCAAGTCAAGAGACTATTTCTTTCCTCTAGGCCGTCTAAAAGGTGTTAAAGGATTAGACCAGAGGAAATGCCGGCACTGCTGTGCTGTAAGAAGGATAATCAAGTAGACCTAGGGACAAAATTGAACCACCCACGTCCTCAGAGTTTCTACCTAACTTCACACCTACAACCTTTCATTATTTTAATTTCAGGTACCAATAGAAGTAAACAGGGGTGGAGGGAGATTTTCTTGAGGATAAACAGTCTGATCGTTTTAAATTTGGTGGTTGATGCATGTGATATGGATGGATATAAACAAAAGAATAGTGTCTCAAGACTAAAATAGAATGCCAAAAAGGGTAAGAATAAAATGACACAGTTAAAACCTGTATCATTTTATTCTTATCCTTTTGCAGATAAGAATTAAAGTTCTTATCCATTTCAGTACCTTATGTATCTCTTTGTCTGTTTAAATGATTCCACACACAGCCTATTTATTGCCAGGCCCATGAGAAGAGATGGCACATTTTAAGGCCAGGAAGGATGAGTAATTGGAAGTTCAGGCAAGTAAGTAGAGCAAACGATCAGGAAGTCAGGGGTCCCGTTAGGCAGAAATCGCAAAGCGTATTTGCTCCTGTGGGCCAGGATGGGTAGGGGCTGAAACTTGTCAGAGCATTATCGGTCAGCATTGTGGAAAGAAACAAAGCCAGATACTTGTTAAAAGCGGTGAAATCAGATTTCATTCAGTCATAACTACCGTTACAGAGGAGAGGTCTCAGTGTCACCTGAGTTCAACTCCACTGAAACAAAAGGTAGGACTTTGAAATGCTGGGTGTGTTAGACAAAAGGCACTGGAGGGTGTCAAGTTTGATCTTTATGACTAGGCCATCTGGGTTTGCTAATGGGCACTTATCTGGAGGAGAAACAAATTTCCCATATCTTTATGACAGGAGATAGTGGTGCAAGTTGGAGTGTTGAGGTATGGATAAGATAATTGGTGTGAGAAACGCTGAAAGGTTAAAATATGTAGGGCTGTTTATAGCAGTGAAAAATCGTGAACAGCCCCAGATATTGAACATTAGAGGACTTGTTAGGTACCATATGGTAAATCCATTCAATAGATACAATACAGTCTTAAATTGACAGTAGCTCTATTATTTTTTGAAATGGAAAGGTGTTATGATACATTGCTTAAAAAATAGTTTTAAAATTAACACTGAAGTTTAGTTGTTAAAATATATATTATGCACACACAGACACATGAATATATATATACACACATTCAAATGAACACTCATACATATATTCATTTGCCTAGGCAAAAGTCTGAGGATGATTTGTGATTTTGTGTGAATTTCACTATTTTATAATTATTTTCTACTAAAAACCTATGCTAATGGCGTAGCAACCAAAATAAAAAGAATGAGGAACATAAAAATCACAATTCCCTTTTCTCACCCACTATGGCAACAAAACCTTGGGCAACCACAATGGCCTCTCTCCTGGTTCAGGGCCAGATCAACACTTTATCCAATCATGATAACTGGAGAAATTAACAGTGCCTGAAACTGGAAGCATGGGAACAAGATTTTGTTGGCACTTGCCCACCACAGAGCCTTGTTCAGGGAACCAGGTAAACAAAGGGCTCCAGCCAACACTGGAAGAACTCTTAACCGGGTTCAGTCCTCAAAAGAGAGGGATAATCAATTTTACTTCAAGTTAGAAAAAGAGAAAGAGAGAGAGGGATAATCAGTACTGGCCTCTGACTTGGAGTGGGAATGGGTCCTCCAACGGGAGGAAGGTCACCCCAAGATAAGGGAAAGACTAAAGACAAATACTATGTTTTGCTTTGGGATACAACTTCGGTGTTGGTACAAGAAAAACAGAAAAAGAAAAACTGCTCAAGTATTGAATACCTTTCCCCTCCACTTACAAGGCATTGCCTAGGCATCCAACAGCGGGAGAAGTAACTCAGAAACTCTCTGAGAGTCTTGGTAGGGGTTGTACTCCAGAAGGGCTGCAGACCCTGAGGGACGGGTCATCTACACTCTGCCTCTTGAAGGTGAGCAGAAAGAGTGGTCCCTCGGAGCACCTGGAGGACTTGCCATGCACAGTGTGAGGGACTTCTGTTTTTTGTGTGTGTGTGTGTGTGTGTGTGTGTTTTAACTGCTTTGGCCCGAAGATGGCTGGTCAGCTTGAAAAGTCTCAGTTCCATGGAGGGAGAAAGGAGTCTGCAGAGCATTCAAGATGAGCATCCCCAGGGACACAGATGGAGCCAGAGTCCAGGATAATGGGGGTGGTGTTTGCATTCAGGCCTCTCTGTGACCTGGATTCTTGGTCTTTGCAGTCATTGGTTTGCTCTAAAGAAACAAGGCTTAAATAAATAAGGTCAGCCACACAGCATGCCTACTTGTTTTTCTTCTCTTTCTATTACACTGGCAGCTTTTGGAGGAATATTTCACCATTGCATCCTTCAGGCCTGGCACAAAGGTGTTTAATAAATAGTTACTGAATGAATTAATGAGGACAATACATGATATTTACTGATATCTTACGTGTATAAATCAAGCCTCATATTACTTGTTCATGGCAGCACTATTTATACCTTGTTGTTATTGTCATTCATATTCAAAAGTAACAAGCTTTATTTTCTTGCAAACATACTCTTCAGTCCTGGAATTTTCATTTATTCAGCCTGGTTCTAGCCCTCTGTCTCTCTGTCTCTCTGTCTCCCAAGTCCTGTGTATCAGAATCACCTGGGAAGATTGTTAAAAGTGCAGAATCCAGGGCCCCATCATAATCTGTGGATCTAGGATCTGAGCATCTGCATTTTTAATGCCTCTGCAGGTGATTCTCATGGACCCTAAAGTTTGAGAAACACTGCTTATTTGTTTAATGATATTCAAATCACAGTTGTGTATGTTATCAGTCTGAAAATATAAGGTATCATCTAGTATCTTTTTTAAAACAATTTTTCTCTCCTGAAAATTGTAAAATAAAATAGAGAAGTGAAGGGTAAGGGTGACAGGGGAGGTGGGTCAATAGGAACTCTATTTCTTGTGAGGGTAACTTGATAGTGGCTCTACGTTGGAGTGTACTGATTTTGTTCAAAGGAATTTTCCTGTTCTTCAGAGGGTTCGGTGAATTTTTTTTTACTGGCTTCTTGCGGTGTGCTATTGCACAAACCTTCAGAGGCATTTAGAAGGGCCAGGGGTCTTTCTTCACATAGGAAACCTTAAGAACTTGGAATCTGTTGGGTGGAAGTAGTTTTCTGTGAATTGTTTGTTCCTCTGATATAAGATGTAGTACCACTAATCACTGGAATCTAATATTCCTGCTTATTGTTCTGAAGCTAGGATATTCTTAGATTCTTGATATACTTTACTAACCAAGGCTTTCATTTTTCTAGTTATGTATTTAATAACTCTCTATTCATTTATCAGTCTTAAGTACAGAACACTAAAGAAAGGACATCTGCAATCACAGTTGCTATCAGGCTAAATTATTTTTAATTAACTGGGTATTGTTATAGAGAATACTCTGATACCACTGTCTTCAGGGACAAAGCAGGCATGAGAGTGCACATCGGACGAAAGTAGTTGGCAGAAGTACCTTCTGATCCATTTCTTTGCTAAAAATATGAATGGCTCTCAAACTTCTCAAATGGATTATACATTGGTTGAGGATGTTCAACCATAAGGCCTAAAAGGAAGTAAACATAGACAGTGGTTCTGTTTTGAAAACAATGAAATTTATATCTTTCTAGTGAAACACACTATAAATAGCTGTTTTCATCTTTGAGTTCACATTCTTCATCTTTGAGTTCACATGAGCTTTGAGTATTGTGACTCTGGTCCCTGGGTGTTCAAACAGAAAGCAGAGAGGGTGTGTGAGAGGGAAACGCCTCCATGGGCTTGGGATGGGGTGGTGGATATTGCTTTTTTTTTTTTAAATCAAAGTATAGCAAACATACAGAAATGGGTAGGTAAGTACACAGCTCAATGAACTGTTCAGAAATGCCCACATCTGTAAAACTAGGAACAGAACATGACTGGCACCCAGAAAGCTACTCTGTATGCCTTTTTTTTTTCCTTTTTTATGAATTTGCTTTTTTGTGTTCTTTTAAAATATACATATTTATTAGAGGGTAACCATTATCTTGACTTCTAACATCATAGATTAGTTTTCCCTTATTTAGTTTTTTTGATAAATGGAGTCAGATAAACAATCACTTTTGTGACTAGCTTCTTTGCTCAAGATAATATTTGTGAGACCAATGTATATTTCTGTGTATAGTTGTGACCTGCTTATTTCCATTGCTCTATAGTGTTACATTTTATGAAATACCACAATGTATGGGTCCTTTCTGTTGGTGATGAATAATTGAATAGCATCTAAATTTGGACAACTAAAAATAATACTACTACTCAACTCATTTTATGAGGCCAGTATTGCCCTGATACTAAAACCAGACAAAGATAGTACAAAAAAGAAAGCTACAGATCAGTATCCCTCATGAACTTAGATTTAAAATCTACAACAAAATATTAGCAAATTGGATAAAAATATATAAGAAGAATTATATAGTGTGAACAAGTGAAGTTTATTCCAGGTAAGAAAGCCTAGTTCAACATTTGAAAATCAATTAATATAATCCATGATATCAACAGGCTAGAGAAGAAATCATATTATTATATAAAGTGACCCAGGAAAACAATTTGACAGAATCTAACACCCATATACTGCAAATAATTTCCACAAGTTAAGAATAGAAGGTAATTACCTCAATGTGATAAAGAGCATCTACAAAAACCCTACAACTAATATCTTACTTAAGGATGAAAAACTCAGTGCTTTCCGCATCAGACTGGTAATACAGAAAGAATATTCATTCTCACCATGCTCATTCAGTGTAGTAGCCATTGCTATAAGGCAAAAACTAAAACAAATGCAAAAAGAAGGAAGGAAGGAAGGAAGGAAGGATGGAAGGAACAGAGGGAGGAAAGAGAAAGCATACAGATTGGAAAGAAAATAAAATTGTCCTTATTTGCAAATAACATGATTGCTTACATAGAAAATCTGAAGGGATCTACCAAAAAACATAAAGAACTTAGGGCCTCCCTGGTGGCGCAGTGGTTGAGAGTCCGCCTGCGGATGCAGGGGATACGGGTTCGTGCCCCCATCTGGGAGGATCCCATATGCCGCGGAGCGGCTGGGCTCGTGAGCCATGGCCGCTGGGCCTGCGCGTCCGGAGCCTGTGCTCCGCAACGGGAGAGGCCACAACAGTGAGAGGCCCGCATACCGTAAAAAAAAAAAAAAAAAAGAAAAAAAAAACATAAAGAACTAATAAGTGAGGTCAACAAAATCATGGGATGCAGGATCCTGACACTGAAAAATCAGTTTCTATATATTAATAGTGAATAAGTGGAAATTGTTATTAAAAACACCATACCATTTACTAACACTCCAAAGAAAATTAAATATATAGGTGTACACTAAGCAAAACATATACAGAATCTGCATGCTGACAATTACAAAATACTGTTGAAAGAAATAAAAGAAAATCTAAATAAATGGGGGTACCTATGGTTTTCTTGGATTAAAGGGCTCAAAATAATAAAGATGTCAATTCTTCCCGAACTGATCTATAGGTTTAATGCAATTCCTGTTTAAAATCTTGGCAAGTTTTTTTTACACACACATACACTTATTCATTTGCAGCAACGTGGATGGACCTAGAGATTGTCATACTGAGTGACGTAAGTCAGACAAAGACAAATGTCAAATGATATTGCTTATATGTGGAATCCAAAAAGTAGGCTACAAATGAACTTATCTACAGAACAGAAATAGAGTTACAGATGTAGAAGATAAACTTATGGTTACCCGGGGTAAGAGGTGGGGAGGGATGAATTGGAAGATTGGGATTGACACATACACACATACTCTATCAAAATAGATAACTAACACGGACCTAATGTATAGCACAGGGAGCTCTACTCAATAGTCTGTAATGGCCTATTTGGGAAAAGAATCTAAAAAAGAGTGGATATATGTATATGTATAACTGATTCACTTTGCTGTACACCTGAAACTAACACAACATTGTAAATCCCTATACCCCAATAAAATTAAAAAAATATTCTAAAATATATATGGAAAGGCATAAGCCCTGGACTAGCTAAAATAATCTTGAAATAGAAGAATGTAAGGAGTCACTCCATCTGATGTTAAGGCTTACTATATAGCTACAAAAATCAAGGCAATGTGATATTGGCAGAGAGATAGATACATAGATCAATAAGATAGAATAGAAAACCTAGAAAAGGAACTGCACAAATATGTCAAACTGGTTTTCAACAAAGGTGCAGAAGGAACTCAGTGAAGGAAAGATAGCCTTTTCAACAACTGTTGCTCCAGCAATTGGACAATTCATAGGCAAAAAATAAATGAAGCCCTCCCTAACCTCCCACTGTTTATAAAAATTAACTCAGGATGGATCATGAACTTAAATATAAAACATAAAGCTTTTAGAAGGAAAAAAGAGAAAATCTTTAGGATTTAGGGCAAAGAGTTCTTAGATTTCAGACCAAAAAATGATCCATAAAAGGAATAAATGATAAATTGAGCCTCATCAAAATAGAAAAAAAAACACACCAAACTTTTGCTCTAAGAAAGACCCTGATTTAGAAGATAAAAAGACAGCCTACAGACTTGGGGAAAAAAAATTGCAAACCACATATCCAACTAGTGACTAGTGTCTCTCCAACATCAAGGTACAAAACAAACAATTCAAGTCCACAAAAGACATCCAGAAGCATTTCACCCAGGAGTATACGCAGAGAACAAACACATGAGAAAATGTTTAACATCATTAACTATTAGCTAAACTCTAATTAAAACCACAATAAAGTATCCCATACACCTATCAGAATGGCTAAAACAAAAATAGAGACACCACCAAATGCTGGTAAGGATGTGGAGAAACTGGATCATTCATACATTGCTGGTGGGAATGTTAAAAGGTACAGCCGCTCTGGAAAACATTTTGTCAGTTCCTTAAAAAAATAAACAAGCAACTACCTTATGACCCGCAATTGACTCTTGGACCTTTGTCCCAGAGAAATCACAACTTACGTTCACACAAAATTTATACACACAAATTCTAGCAGCTGTATCCATTATAACCCTGAACCGGAAACAACCCAATGTTTTTCTTTCTTTTTTTAATTCTTTTTTTAAAATTAATTTTTTTGGAGTATAGTTGACTTAATATTGTGTTGGTTTCTTCTGCACAGCAAACTGAATCAGTTATACATATACATATACCCACTCTTCTTTAAGATTCTATTCCTATGTAGGTCATTACAGAGCATTGAGTAGAGTTCCCTGTGCTATACTGTAGGTTCTTATTAGCTTTCTGTTTTGTATATAGTAGTGCATATATGTCAATCCCAATCTCCCAAGTCATCCCTTCCCCCTTCAACCCAATGTTTTTCAATGAATGAATGGTTTAACAAGGGTGGTAGCTCCCTATCATGGAATACTACTGAACAATCAAAAGAAACGGACATGCAACACCTTAGATGAATCTCCTGGGAATGATACTTCATAATATAAGCCAATCTCTGAAGGATATATACTGGATCATTCTATTTGCATAACATTTTTTAAATGACAAAATTTTGGAAAGGGAGAACAGGTGAGCACTTCTAGGGATGAGCAGTGGGGAAAGAGGATAAACGGTGGTGATAAGCAGGCAGCGCGAAGGATCCTTGTGGTGATGACTGTATTTTGAATGTGTGAATGCATGAAGCAAATGTGTTGAAACTGCATAGACCTAAATACACACACACGCATACATACACACACACACATGCATTCAAGTACAAGTAAAATGGGAAATCCAGTTAAGATGAGTGGATTAAAACAATGTCAACATACTGGTTATGATATTGTTCTATAGTTTTGCCAGATGTTACCATCACAAGAATCTGGGTAAAGGGGACATTGGATCTTTCTGTGTTATTTCTTACAACGACATGTGAATCTATAATTGCTCCAAAATTAAAAGTTAATTAAAAAGTAGTACCACTCTAAATGTTGTGGTATATATCTTTTAGTGAACCTATGTATGTATTTCTGTTGTTTGCATACCTAGGAGCATAATTACTGAGCTATAGGGTATGCTTATATTCCACTTTAGAGGATACCGCAAAGCAAGTTTGCAAAGTGGCTATGCCAGTTTACGTTCAGAAGCTAGTGAATGTTTGATGTAGGAGAGAGGAATAATCTTAGGGGAGAGACCTCTTTGGAGCTTTTTCTGCATACTTCTTACCTCTCCTCTTTCTTCCTATTGTCCATTGACCAGTTTTTGTTTTTTTTTTTTTGCGATAAGCGGGCCTCTCACTGTTGTGGCCTCTCCCATTGCGCAGCACAGGCTCCGGACGCGCAGGCCCAGCGGCCGTGGCTCACGGGCCCAGCCGCTCCACGGCATGTGGGATATTTCCGGACCGGGGCACGAACCTGTGTCCCCTGCATCGGCAGGTGGACTCTCAACCACTGCGCCACCAGGGAAGCACGACCAGTTTTAATTTTATCAACAGGCTGGGTAGTTTCATGCTGTCCCTTACCTGGACCCTCACAGACCATTTACAATCTTCTTTCAACCCTCTGTAATCCTTTGTGACTTAATAAATAACAAACTGAAGTAATAGTGAGTACCTTGAACAGGGGCCCCAAACTATAGCCTGCAGGCCAAATATGGTCTAGTTTTCTGTTTTTTAAAATATGGTTGTATAGGAACACAGCCACACCCATTTATTTACAGATTGTCAATGGCTGCTTTCACCATGCAATGACAGAGTTGAGAGCCGTGGCAGAAACCTTGGGACCAGCAAAATCTAAAATATTTTCTATTTGGCCCTTTACAGAAAAAGTTTGCCTACCCCTTTCTTAGAACATCACAAGGATCTATCATGTAGGGGCTTCCCTGGTGGCGCAGTGGTTAAGAATCCGCCTGCCAATGCAAGAGACCCGGGTTTGAGCCCTGGTCCGGAAAGATCCCACATGCCGCAGAGCAACTAAGCCCATGCACCACAACTACTGAGCCCGCGCTCTAGAGCCTGCGAGCCACAACTCCTGAGCCCGCGTGCCACAGCTACTGAAACCTGAGTGCCTAGAGCCCATGCTCCACAACAAGAGAAGCCACTGCAATGAGAAGCCTGTGCACCGCAACAAAGAGTAGCCCCCACTCACCACGACGCATGTGCAGCAACGAAGACCCAACACAGCCAAAAAAAAAAAAAACAAAACAAAGAAAAAGATCTATCATGTAATATACAAATAGAATTTTATAGTAAATACATATTTTTTTCTAATACTCTTAGGATTTAAATATAACACATTTTGATAAAGCAAAAGGAAATGGTAGAAGTGTTGTAACACGCCTTAGCAAATAAACTTGTTAGCAAACTCCTTACATACCCAACTTTCTTGGAACCACATTCAAGGCCTATTCGAGGCAGTGTTTCTCTGCTGAATCTAAGGCAGTGGAAGCACGGAGCATGTATATATAATGTATAATGGATGCTTTAGGAGGGTGCTGATGAAAAATACACGGAACCAAACAGTAAACCTTGAGCAGTTGTTGAAATCCATTGTAGCTATTGTGCATAATTGATAAATAAGTGCTGATAACTAGAACAATATTGGTTTAATGCGTATGCAGCAGTTTCAGAGGGGATCATAGTTTATAGAAAATTCCAAATATATCTCTTTTTCTTGCTAAGACCTAAACACAAATCTGCTACTTAATTCAGTTTGTATAACTTTTTTTTCCCGTTTCTTAAAGGAAGCTACTTAAAAAAAATAGGCTTTCAAAATAGGCCTTTCACTATAAGCTATGGATTTAACTGAATCTATTTTTATCTGCTTAGAAAAATACAGTAAAGATAGATTCTTATGATTTATAAGCTCTGCAAATTCCATCTTAGATAGAAATGAAAATTATGCAAGCCAAACATATCAGTAATCTATTGCTGAGTAACTACCTCAAAACTTTGTGGCTTAAAACAATCATTTATTATTTCACAGCTGTAAGGGTTGGTGGGGCAGTTTTGCTGATTAGGGCCGGGGGTTGGCAGATTTGGCTGGGTTTGCTTGCATCTGCCGTCATATCTAAACAGGTTGGTGGGTGGACTGGATGCCACGAAAGGAGTGCAAAACAGCCTAGGGTGATATTAGTGAACTATTTTTTTTTTGTAGGAGTCTTATTTATTACTATTTCTTTCTCATTTAAGACTTTGAAACAGAGACTGTTCAGCTTTATTTTGTCCAGTGCACATCTTTTACTTTCTGTGATTACTAGAAAGCATGCTGTTGACTTGGGTTTGAAGATCTGGAAAAATACACCTCATGTTTAGTACCCTGGATCCTGGATCTCATAACTTCAGTCACCATGTTTACTCCTTGCGAGGGCAAACCCCACAGCTGTGCATCTGTGGCCACGTGAGGTTGATTCTTTCCATTCAGTCTGACAACTTAGCCAGTGAAAACAAGTTTGTTAAACAAATTATTGTGCTTATGGGTTGATTTAACAAGCAATATATTATACTATTTTTTTCATTTTTTCATACAGCCATTTAGTGAATATGACCCAAGAGTTGGATAAATGATTTAAGTTGAATGGTAACTAAGTTGGTTGAATATTTTGTTGTTACCAGACCTTGTCTAAATCTAAAAATCTTTTTTTAAAAAATAAATACATGTATTTATTTATTTATTTATGGCTGTGTTGGGTCGTTTTTGCTGCATGCAGGCTTTCTCTAGCTGCCGTGAGTGGGTGCTACTCTTCATTGTGGTGCTCGGACTTCTCATTGCGGTGGCTTCTCTTGTAGTGGAGCACGGGCTCTAGAGCACAGGCTCAGTAGTTGTGGTGCACGGGCTTAGTTGCTCCGCGGTATGTGGGATCTTCCCGGACCAGGGCTCGAACCTGTGTCCCCTGCATTGGCAGGCGGGTTCTTAACCACTGCGCCACCAGGGAAGTCCCTAAAAATCTTTAATTGGAAGATAATGAGACCCTTTGATTGGGCCAGTATTGGTTTACTTGGTTTTTTCTCAACCGTTCTCTAGAGTGTTGAATTTGATGGGAGAGTAGAAGATGAGGTAGAGAATAAGTTTGTTTCTGTGAAAAAGGAGAGACCTCCGTGAACACCTGTGTAAGTATGTTTTCTTCTGCTATCATTTGGACATGTTTGAAATATACAATAACCCCAACATTCAGCTACCACTTTAAAACAAGTGCCATGAAGCCTTCATAAATAGCAAAATCATTGAACTTTTTTTCCCTAAAAGAACAAGATGCTAACCGGTAACCATATAAAGCCCTAAGGTGCTTCTCAGACAATAGGCAGCCTCTGAGAGAACAGAACAGTCTACACTTGAAGTACTTACAGCCTGTCATTAACGACAAGGACCGTAGTGAACAAGAACTTACAAAAGAAAAAGAAAAAAAAAAAAACATGGGCTAAGATTATTGCCGGCTACTATGTAATAATTTCTTTTTGATTATAAAAAAGGGGACACTCACACTTGGGGGAACTTAGGTTTCTTTGGAAGCCGTCATGGCTGTATATGAAATCCAGTCCTTCTTCCAGAGGTTATAAATTAGAGGTCCTCATGCAGGTTCTGTTACCCAGCACACACCGTATTTTAAATATGATTCTCATAAAAATCGGGATTTCTACTTTGTCTGAAAAATCTGAGTATCTACCTCTGGGTAGTCAACACGTCTGTATTTCTGTATTGCAAAATTGTCTGGAGCCGAGTAGCAGCACCCTCATGTTGTCACATGCCTGGGATATTAGACCCTGTTGACCTGGGGACAGTGTCATTCATTTACTTTAGCTGCCCGTTTGTGTCACGCTGTCAGACTGGATATTCTTTCTCATTCCTTTCATCCAGGGCAAATACCATGAGGGTCATGGCATTGCAGAACTCAAGGGAGTGACTTCAACATTTGAGACCACGGACTCCATTAATGCCATGCAGGGGTTATGAGCCTGCCCGAGGCCCAATCCCAGCTCACAGCCTGGATTTAACATGAGGTGTCCCCAACTACTGTGCCTCTCCTGGGGTCTCTCAACTCACTCTGCACTTACAATTAGATTTACATCACTGCCTTTAGAGTCATGGAACCAAAATGAACCTGAACACCGGGGGCAGAGCTTGAGGACGTCCCTGACACGGCCAGGTTCTGAGTGGAGGAGACATTTATTTAGGCAGTAAGCTTTCTTGATCAATAATCCGTTCCTAGAGATCATTTTTATTTTTAAGATCTTTGATGGCAGGAAGTAAACATTTATACTTTCTTTTATCTGCCACAGGGTTTAGCCCGCAGCTGGTGACACAGGACTTGCTATGACACCTGTGGTCCAAGGTCCAATAGCTAGCAGCAACACAATCTGGGAGCTTGTTAGAAATACAGGCCCTCTGGGTCCACTCCAGGCCTCTTGAATCAGTCTGTATTTCAACAAGATCCCTAGGTGATTCATACAGTTAGAGTTTGAGAGACACTGATGTGTATACAGAGAATACTCGAATAAAAATGGAACATAATATAGGTTGATCGTTAAACAACATAGCTAAAAATTCTAATGCTTTCGTTACAGGAGTTTCCTGGAGCTCCTTACCGGCTTCAGCACAGAGTCGTCTGTGATTTTTCTGTTTTATTCATTGAGCTCCTCCTAAGATTTTGTTTGAAGGGAAGGTTGCAGAGGTTAAAGAAAATCCATAACAAAACAAATCACTGTTTTTATAGCATAAACTGAGTAGAGAAAATAGAGGAATGAGGTGGGATTCATTAGGCAAAGCTCTGTAGAGTAAGGTGGTACATTTGAAGGGTCTTTGATGGGTATCGAGAGGCACAGCTGGTCATGATGTGGATCGGAATTATAACTTGCATCCGAAGAAGCTTGCCTTGTTGTGGTTGTTATTACATATTTTCTAGAATGTTGGGCTTTTCTCTTCCTCCTTCCCTTCTCTGGTTGTCCTCCTAGTTTCCTTCTTTGCTTCTCCATTGCTGTATTTTTGTTGCTCTTGCCCATTTCTAAACTTGACCCTCAAAATCCCACATACGTGACTGATTGGCTGATTCTGATAACCCAAGATTATCTGGTCTTCCAGCAAAGCGAAGCATGACTACCTTAGGGTTAGAAATGGGAAATAGCCCTGAGATGAGAGTTAAATGCTGTTTTGTACAAAAGAAGGGTTGGGGCTAGGGTACACTCTCCTTTCCCATCCCACCCTACTCACACAAGGCACTCCAAATTGAAAAGGTTGCTTATACTCTCTGATACAGTTTGAGAGGGCATTGAACTGCCTGGCAAATTCATTAGGGGCACATTTACCCACCAGGTTAGGCATGGAAGAAACAGGATCTTGGTAGGAGTAGGTTGGTTTTTATCCACGTTAAAAAAATCTGGAAACTGAGGTGATGACGCCACCATCCTGGATAGATCAGAATGGCTAGGCCAAGGTTTCCAAAAGTACATTTCTTTTTTTGTGGTGATGTGGATAGAACACAGCATTGTATACGACATTCTAATGTTTTTCATAACATTTAGGGATATCCAGATGGGTCTTATTTAAAACAAAATTACATATTTTTCAGATTGTAAGAAAAATAAAATTACAAAGCTTTAGGTAGAATATTAAATATTGAGTTTGTATAAATATTCACATAAAATGTATTAAATATTTTTTTAAAGTTTCCTTCCAAGAACATAATGCTTTATATGAGGTATTTATGTTTGAGATAGCTGCGAGTGATTTTTGAGGAAGATAATTTAACGATGATCTCTTTCAGTTCTTTATCATCACAAGTAGATATCAGATATCAGGAGTCTTCATATTACTTTTTTCTCCATTTAACTACAATTGTTTTCTTGCCATTGACCAAAATTTAGTTTCTTTAAATTATACATCAAGGGAGTTGTAATTCTCTAGTCCTAATGATTTTAATTTGTCCTTTTTTTTCAAGTGAAAATGTAATGTTGAAAATACTTGTGATAATGCATGCATATGGATTTTTATTGATTTTTTTTCATATCAAATATTTTAAAATAATGATGACGATTTTCCTCAAGCACACAGATATTGTTCTACTAGTATTAATAATTCTCCTTCAGGAGCCCAATAAAGTGCTGATTAAACATTATTAATGAGTCATCTCCACCTCACTTTTTCAAAGTTGAGTTGTTTTGAATCCATAAATTTTGTCAGTAAATAATATAATTTTGCATGATTTTTGCAATAATTGGCTAAATTCATTCCAGTGCTCAAAAATGTGAGAGATGTAAAGCCACTTTTTCCCCTAGCTTTATTGCAGTATGACTGAAAAATAAAAACTGTATTTTAAAACTGTATTTAGGTTATACAATATGGTATTTTAAAAGTATTCAACATTATGATTTGATATATATTATCAAATGGTTACCACAACCAAACCACAATCAAGTTAATTAATACATCCACCACCTCACATAGTTACCTTTTTAAAATTTTTTGTGGTAAGAGCACAAGATCTACTTTCTTAGAACATTTCAAGTACACAATACTGTATTATTACCTGTAATTACCAGGCTATACTTTAGATCCCAGAACTTATGTATCTTATTGCTGAAAGTTTGTACCCTTTGACCAACATCTTGCTGTTTTCTCACCCCCTCCAACCACCAGCCCCTGGCAATCCATCTGGTTGTATGAGTTTGGCATTTTTAGATTCCAAGTATAAGTGAGATCGTAAGGTATTTGTCTTCCTCTGTCTGGCTTATTTCACTTAGCATGATGTCCTCCAGTTTTACCCATGTTGTCACAAATGGCAGGATTTCCTTCTTTTTTATGATCAAATAATACTCTATTGTATTTATAAACCACAGCTTTTTATACATTTATCTGTTGAAAAATGCTCAGACTGTTTCCATATTTTGGCTATTGTAAATAATGCTGCAGTGAATGTGGGAGTGAAGAAATCTCTTTGAAGACTAATTTCATTTTCTTTGGATATATACCCAGAATTGGGATCGCTGGATAATATGGTAGTTCTATTTGTAATTTTTTGAAGCAAGTCAGTTTTTGAAACCAAAGTTTAAAAGTACTTTGGATTTAGTGATAACGGTGTGCTCTTATAACTAGCTTCTTGAGCTCCACCTAGTACTATTGTAAAAAGAAAAAAAAAAAAAAGAAAAAGAGAAAATGTTTTATAGAAAACTGTATGGAAAAACTTTGTTTCATATTTTGTTCTTGCACACACTAAAATTTCAAATATATTCCTGTCCTGTGACTAGGTACCAGTGCAGTTTGTGGCAATTTGTTTAATAACTTTCCATGCAAATGAGTCTTAAATGCTGAAGAAAAAGGCACACAAATAGAAATTTGAGAAAATCCTTATGTTCCCTAATTATTCATGTCAGCTTCTTTTGCGGTGAATTATTTGTCATGTAAATCTGACAGCTTCAGCTTTAATTAAAAAGCATTCCATTTTGTTGAGAAAATAAATGTCAAGTAAAAATTAAATCTACTTAAGTCTAAAGTTCTCCCAAGAAATGGGGATCTTTATAGTTTCATAAAATTGATTTTATGGTTATTGGAATATTATGTTTAATCTAATTTAATAATGAAAAAGATTTAAACTTTATAAAATGTCTTTTTTTTCTTTTCAATATTCGTTTTTTTAAATAAAAAAATTTTTTTACCATTTTAACCATTTATTATTTATAATTCAGTAACATTAAGTATATTCATAGTGTCGTACAACCATCACCATTATTCAATTCCAGAACTTATTTTTAATAAAATGTGACTTTTAAATGTTCAAGGCCCTCAGTTTCTTTAGTAAATCAATTTTAGTTAGGTCCAATTATTTTTATTAGAAATAAAAATTTGTTAAACAAACAATAATTATTATGAAATTTCCTGAGACTTTGACTGATTTTAAACATCAAAATATAATAAAATATAAATAAATTGAGTTAGAAATCTAGAAAATTAACATCAGTTTATCTTTTAAATATCAATATCTAATAAGAAAAAGTGGTAACAACAGCAAGCATATGTAACTTCTAGATTAGTAGAGAAATCATGAAAGTAAACCATTAAAGAGAAAGAACAGGAAATGATTTGTATATACTAGCAAACAGAAGAACCTTATTCTTGATAAATAAATTACAGACCAGTTGGGGTGATTCAAAAGGAAGATGCTTCATGTTGTCCCCATAAAGTCATTTGCTGATGTAATGATTGCTGAATTCAGAAAGTTACATACAAACGGTATTCAGACTTCATTTCAACTATTCAAGTTTTGGAATGGTTGAAAATATGGCTTTAAATTTTTATTTACACTTTACAAATTTAGCCATCAATATGTCTCAGCTGAACTGTGTCTCATTTGTTGACATTGGCTGAGTAACTTTGGCTTGGTGGGGAAGTGACTGGCCAGAGTTTGGACCACCTGGATTTTAAGCCAGCCTCCACCACATAGTTGTTATGTGGTCTTAGGTCAATCACTCTGTTTCCTTGCCTGTAAAATGGTGATAGTGGCAATGCCTATTACATGTTGGCTGACATGAGGAATAAATGAGTTAATATATATATTTCACTTCCAAACGATGCCTACCATATAATAAGTGCTCAGTTAATGTTACTCGTTTTTATTACTACAACCACTAGTAATAGTAATAGTAGTGTATGAAAAAGAGACCCATGATCAAATGATAAATATTGAAGTAGGGGAATTCCCTGGTGGTCCAGTGGTTAGGACTCAGTGCTTTTGCTGCCGGAGCCCAGGTTCAATTCCTGGTCAGGGAACTAAGAGTCTGCAAGCCGTGCAGCACGGCCAAAACCAAACAAACAAACAAACAAAAAGAATTAGGGCAAAATCAAGCAATCAAGCACCTTTCTTAATTATAGAATTTTCATAGCTCTTAATAAACTTTTAATATGCATTGTGAATCTCTAAGGAGGGGGACATAGTGTATAGTGTTTTCTAAGTTTCTATAACCATAGAACACTAATTTGGCCCAAGGATCTCTTGTGGACGCTGCTCTGCAGAACACAGTTTGGAAAACAGCAGCCTAGTGGTGTCCCCAGGACTAAATCAACCTCCGCAACACTCTTTCAATAAGCAAGTCCTTTCTGAAGTTCAGTCCCAGCTCTGTATACCTCCATGTTTGGAACCAGAGTCTCATACTCTTTGTCAAGGCAGGTTTAGCAGATGCTAAAGCATGTTAGAAAGATAATAAACACGTACTGATCACGCTAACTAATTTTGTATCATCTACCACCTTAACCCAGTCCCAGATTTTTCTTGGTTCTTTGAAGACCTCTGCCAGTGAGAACATTTGGAACATTTGTTCCTTCAGACACTTTTTGGGTTACATGTGAATATTTCCATCCGATTTGAATCTGTTTTCAAAATAAAGCATGATCAGAAGCTGCTTTAAATGTTTGAGCAAAGTCCAAATCCACTCAGACGACTTTGTGAAATGTCATCCATGCCCAGATCCCTGATGTATGTATGATGTTCCTGCTGTATCTTTCTTTCCCACACCAGTATTTTTTAGACCTCCATCCCATTCTTCTCTCCAGGAAGGAGTGCAACCAATATTAAACATTGAGACAGCCTCCCTGAGGAGTTGCCAGTGCTGCACAGCACATGGGCCAAGTTCTGCTGTGTCTGACAGCCATGGCCCAGGAGGCGAATGACAGAAGCTTCCCGATCACATCCAGATGAACACAGAGGGCTGCCTAGGCTGTAGCTGGTATGCTGGCATCCAACCCTTGTGAATCTTGATTAAAAAATACCACATATACTTCAAGGGAAAACTAAATACTTTCCTCACAAATACCATCAGTAGCAGCATCAGTTCCCAGGAGTGGTGGATAACAGCTAACCCCTATTGATGAACTTGTATCTCATCACCACACTCCTCAAGAACATTACATGTTAGCTTCTCACTCAACCAATGGCCTAGCAGGAGAAGTGTTTCTTCCCCCCTACCGTGGTTTGAGAACAAGGGATCTGAATTTGTGTGCACATGAGGTTGGTTGGACAAGCTTCTGGATGTTGAAAGCACCTCATACAATACACGGAAATGATTACTGTTCAGTCAGCAGTCTCTGCAGTAAAATATGAAGGCTTACGGGCACTTAAGAGGGCACATAGCCCTGGTTCTGAATAAGCTCTTGCATTTATCAGCTGTGTCTGTGAGCAAGTTTTGTTAACCCCTCAAAGCCTATTTCTCTCAATTGTAAAAATCACCTGATGTCAGGACTGAAAGAAATAATGCATGTAAAACCCTTAACAAATGTCTGAACATAGTGAAAGCTCAATAAATGTTATTATTATACTCTGACTATTTACTGGTCCAGGACTTTTTTTTTTTTTTTTTTTTTGCGGTACGCGGGCCTCTCACTGTTGTGGCCTCTCCCGTTGCGGAGCACAGGCTCCGGATGCGCAGGCTCAGCGGCCATGGCTCACGGGCCCAGCCGCTCCGCGGCACGTGGGATCTTCCCGGACCGGGGCACGAACCCGTGTCCCCTGCATCGGCAGGCGGACTCTCAACCACTGCGCCACTAGGGAAGCCCCCAGGACTTTTTTTTTTTTTTTTTTTTTTTTTTTTTTTTTGCGGTACGCGGGCCTCTCACTGTTGTGGCCTCTCCCATTGCGGAGCACAGGCTCCGGACGTGCAGGCTCAGCGGCCATGGCTCACGGGCCCAGCCGCTCCGCGGCATATGGGATCCTCCCAGACCGGGGCACGAACCCGTGTCCCCTGCATCGGCAGGCGGACTCTCAACCACTGCGCCACCAGGGAGGCCCCCCCCAGGACTTTTTAAAAAGTAAGATTGGCATGGCTTTTCCACCAGAGATTATCAGTGAATGCCTTCTGAATGATCGCTATTGCAGCAATAGCATTTCAGGACATGTGTCTTTCTAAAGGGTTCATTTCTCAACCTCCTGCTCAGAGAAGCTCCTACCCTCATGGTCCCATTCTGCATTTGTTAAGCTCTCCATGCTTGCTCTCTTGTCTTCGCACGTTTCTTGCAAATGAGCTTCCTACTGTTGGTGGGCTTTGCCCTATACTTTCTTGCCTTCATAACTGCACAGGGCTCTTTCCACTATACTGCCAGCTTTGCAGAGAATAAAAGCTTGAGGCAGGGGAGAGGGAGAAAAAAACCTCTTGAGGGAGGCTTCCTTGAGAAGGCGCCCCCAACAGCTTCAAATCCATAGTCAGTTAGAGGAGACGTGACAGACATTCAGAAAACCACGACTGTGAATTGGGCATAGCCAAGAAAAGCTCTGTGGGGCCTCCCTGGTGGCGCAGTGGTTGAGAGTCCGCCTGCCGATGCAGGGGATACGGGTTCGTGCCCCGGTCTGGGAGGATCCCATATGCCGCGGAGCGGCTGGGCCCGTGAGCCATGGCCGCTGGGCCTGCGCATCCGGAGCCTGTGCTCCGCAACGGGAGAGGCCACAACAGTGAGAGGCCCGCATACCACAAAAAAAAAAAAAAAAAAAAAAAAAAAAAAGAAAAGCTCTGTGGAGAAGCCAAGATTTGAAGAATGGATAGAATTTGGCTAAATGGAGAAGTAAAAGGGAAGAAGAGAAGTGAAATGAGGAGAAAAAGCTCTACAGAATATTGGAAGAAGTCTTGGATTTGAAACCTGAAAATCGAGGTTTGATTCATTGTTTTGCCTTTCAAACTGCAATCTCAGGCAAAGTATTTCAAAATGCTGAGCCTTAGTTAATCCATGATGCAAATATGGGCTGGTAATGTGGAACTCAGAAAAATTCTGGGAGAGGGTATTTAATAAACATTAGTTGAATTGAATTTTATCGATGAGAGTTTAGAAGACATTTAGTTGTAAGTTTTTAATTTTGATATTATCAATTATGCCAAGCTGTGAGTGCTTGAAAATATAGTATTGATAGAATCCTGATATAAAACAAGCATTGTAAGACCCATAAATACTAAGCTATTTTTAGGTACCTACTATGCCCTGGCGAGCTCAGACCTCAGCGTTTTGTCCTGTTTCTTACATCTGATTTCTATGAAGTATACTTTAAGGCATTTTAAGAAATTTGCCTTTCCAAGGAAACCTATTATACCCGATAGACTCCTGCATATGTAACTATTTCCATTTAAAATTATTTAAAAATTTTTTCTAAGGACCAGAAGACATACATTTTTAAAATTCCAATTTGTTTAAATTTTGGTAAATAGAGAATGTAATGAAAGAATGAAATATCACAAATAAATTTTTCCTACTTAAAATTTTCCTTCATGACATTTTCTTTGAAAATATCATTATTAATGGCTTCATATTATTCCAAGGTGTAGATATTGTGTCATTTATTTTGCTGTTCTTTGAATAGTGAACATTTACTTTGTACTGTTTTCACTGTCGTAATTAAACCTGCAATGGATATCCTTGTGTAAAAATCAACGTCCATGGTGATTCCATTGTTTTAAATCTTTAAAGAACATATCTCCTTTATTTCTAGGTTTAAAATTCCAACTTGACCCTCAGTTTGTTACACAAATCTTTTCTGTAGCGTAAGAAGTACCATTCTCCTTACATGCTAGCAGAAGTGGTTCATTTCCATTGGCAACCTACCTAGGACCTACTACACCAAATATGGCATTTCCTTAGGAAAGTTTTACCTATTTTGCTGAAAAGATTTTACCCACTGAAGAAAAAAATGCATCATCAGACAAAAGATTGTTAGGTAAATTCTGGAAGAATTAACTTTCAGATATTTAAATCTAGAATTTAATTAGATCACCTTGAAGATAGATTTAATCAATGTTCTCAGATTGGGTATTAGTGAGACAAAAAGGATTTTTCTAAGAACGGATGAGCATGCTGACATCTTTAATTTAATTTTCGTTTTTGGTATGTAACTAGTATTCTTGGAAAACAGTTGAAAAGCCTCAGGAAAATAGAGTAATGAATGAATATAAGCCTTTGATCAAGAATTAGGAAGAATTAATGTTCCTTTATAAATAGTTATCACATGCTTTGTATAGGGTTATATATATATATATATATATTTATTTATTTATTTATTTATTTATTTTTTATTTTTTATTTTTTTTTGGTGGTATGTGGGCCTCTCACTGTTGTGGCCTCTCCCGTTGCGGAGCACAGGCTCCGGACGCGCAGGCTCAGCGGCCATGGCTCACGGGCATAGCTGCTCTGCGGCATGCGGGATCTTCCAAGACCGGGGCACGAACCCGTGTCCCCTGCATTGGCAGGCGGTCTCTCAACCACTGCGCCACCAGGGAAGCCCTAGGGTTATATATTTTTAATCTCTGTCCTGGTTACAGAAGTTGAGAACATTTGTTACAAATGGATTGGCTTGTGCCTTCTTATCCAAAAGATTATTTTTACATATCTAATTAATAAATTATTTGTTCGGTGGCCCTTGTATTTAATAGGAGCTATCATATCAGAAATTCTTTACTCTGACAAAGTGATGTATTGTGTAATTTTATTCCCGAAGCTAATTTGTCATTTTAAACCACATTTATGAAATGTTAAAAGCCCGTAGCGGGGGCTGTAAAATGAACCATTAAGGTTAGTTTATCAATGATCAACTAACCAAAATACCTTTATTTTCTTTTAATTGCATAATAGTAACTACAGTGGTAGGCACACACACACCCACATGGGTAACTGCAAAATAATAACCATGCGACCAGAATCATTTACTGTTGAAAATGTCTTTCGGGGCTTCCCTGGTGGCGCAGTGGTTGAGAGTCCGCCTGCCGATGCAGGGGGACGTGGGTTCGTGCCCCGGTCCAGGAAGATCCCACATGCCATGGAGCGGCTGGGCCATGGCTGTTGAGCCTGGGCGTCTGGAGCCTGTGCTCCGCAACGGGAGAGGCCACAACAGTGAGAGGCCCGCGTACCGCAAAAAAAAAAAAAAGAAAGAAAAGAAAATATCTTTTGATTTTAAGGGATAAGGTAAATGATGTTTATATACACATGCTCATATTTCCCAAAACTCCTGGAAACAAATACTTTGTGTTTCAATATGTTCCTTTCGTCATATAAAACTCAATAAAAGCTATCTTAAATACAAGCTAAAAATAGGTTGCTTTCCAAAGACAATTAATTATATTAATAATATCTAATTGTATACTCTTACTAGCATACACAGTCACAGCTGTAGCATTGAACACACTTGGGTGTGGCTTTGTGTTAGCGTACAGCCACTAAAGCTACAACTTGAGGTGGAGAAATAGCTTCTCTTCTTTGGAAATATGCTACCATTATTCAACAGATCCTTACTGAGCATCTACTGTGTGCCCCGATGCCATGCTAAGCCCTGGGGATACAGACATGAGTAATACATACATGATCCTGGTTTTCCAGAGCTTAGGTTCTGGTGGATACTAAGATAAGCACACTGGCAATATGAGAAATAGTGGACAGCTCCTGCTTTCCAGGTCATTTAATCTCTACCAGTTCCTTTGGTCTCTAGGCCTGTGTCTCAGCGGTAAAATGGGGATGGTGGTAAGACAAATCACATAGAGACGCGAAGATTGAATGATTTACATGTCTGAGGCAGAGTGATTGGTCTGTTATGGGTGCTCAGTAAGTGTTGGCATGTGATGATGGTGATGCTGTTATTTTGAACGCGGATTTCTGTGTAAGTGCTCTGGGGTGAGTGCCATGTGAGATGCTCCGTGCATGGAGAGGGGCAGAATATTTTCTGGCTTGTGAATAATGAGAGGGTTGGAAATGGGAGGAGGCCTTTGCTATTATACACTTATTATTGTAGGCAGAGCATCACACCTGGGAAAAGCTTCATAACCATCCATGAGATAACAGCTGCAGCAGCTAAGAGGAAACAATAAAGACCTGGTGAAAGCAGAATAGGACACATTGACTAGAATGGTCTTGCATGGAGGGTAGGGAACCATGCAGTGTCATGTCAACCTGCTTGAAATTGCTGAGGTAACTAGAGAAAGTCAGCTTTTGCTGTGGAACCCAGGAAAGGGACAGGAGGCAGAAGGTGAAAGGGCAGAGGATAGTGGGAAGTGAGGGATGCTGGAGTATAAGGAAAAGGAGGGAGATAGAGTAGTTCAAAGAAGAAAGACTCAGAATTCAGAATGGTGGCTTACCCGTAAGCGGGTATAGCATGGGCAGAGATGGAAGAGAGGGACTTACTTTAATGTCCGTGGGAACCAGTAAGAGGAAGTTGAGGCCCATAAAGATAAGTGGACTTGCCCAAATCTCTCACCGACAAGTTTTAAAAAATCTCCTATCAGACAAGATAGGATTTATCAAAATGGGGAACAGAATGCATTCTTAGTAATTCTGACCTTAAAAGATTAGAGGATTCACTCATTACTGCAGAAAAATTTAGCATGGGAAATGAATTATAAAGAAAAAGATGATAAAGATAAAGGTGATAGGTCTTCTTCAATTTTAGTTTGAATGAAGGATAGAATATCACTGATATATAATCATGGAGAGATATAGAGGACAAATTGAAGACTTTCTACAAGTGAGAAGAAAGGTAAATACACTTCCTTCCACTTCACCATGGAAGATGGTTAAAATCATGTGGTAGGTAGAGCTCTGAATTAGGAGACCGGGCTTCTGGTGAAATTTTGGTGAATTTTTAGGGAGTAACATGCTTTTTCTGGGCCTCTGTTTCCTCATCTAGAGGTATTATATAAAAAATATTTTCTTTTATATTTCTACCTGATATTTCATTTTCTTAAATACTTAATTGTCTATTTTAGTGAAGGTATACTGCAAGAATTTCCAGCAGTGGTAGATAAGTGTAGACAGGAATAAGACAAGTATCTGTTGATGAAAGATAGTGATTAAGAGCTAAACTTTGCAGCCAGACTGTCTGGGTTCAAGTCCTGGGCCTGTGCAGTCTGATCCTGGGCAAGTTTCTCAACTTGCTGTGCCCCAGTTTCCTCATCTATAAAATGGGAACAATAATATTATACTCTTCATAGTGTTTTTATGAAAATTAAATAAGTTAATGTGTGTAAGCCTGCTGATAGCAAGGCCCTGCACATAAGGAGTCAAGAATTGCTCCTAAGCTTCACGAAAAAGATGGAACTAATGGAACTAATGTGAACTAGGTGTTAAAGATAAAAGATTTGGAAAGTGATTCCAGGCAAAGGAAATAGCATATGGAAAAAGAGGAACAAGTATGCATTTGGCACCTATGGATGGGAGATAGTCACACATTTTCTAGAGTAGAAAGATACCAGGACTGGATAAGCAAGGCCATTTGTTTCTAGTATAGAAATTCTTACTAGAAGGATTAGGGAATTCTGTCATGGCTACCGAGCACCAGTGTGCCTAGCTCTGTGATGACAGCTGCTAGGAAAATGCTGAAGGTTCTCAAAAGGGAATGGCATAATAAACGTGACTTTTGGGAAAGCTGAATCTGATAACCATATTCTGCTTGAATCAACATTTATTGGTGCCATTTGGCCAGCATTCTCTGCAAGAGTAAGGTAAAAGGTCAGGAATATTTTTAGCAAAGATTAGTTCTGGTGTCCACTAAAATGTTCAGTACCAGTGATAGAGTGGACTAAGGTTTGGGCCATGACAAGGTAAACATTCCTTTTGGGCTTTCCCATGTAAATCACAGGTAGGTGGTGCTGGGGTCACTAGAGAGAGTTAGTTTTATAATTAAAAGATCTGGGTTTTTTTTTTTTTTTTTTGCGGTACGCAGGCCTCTCACTGTTGTGGCCTCTCCCATTGCGGGGCACAGGCTCCGGACGCGCAGGCTCAGCGGCCATGGCTCATGGGCCCAGCCGCTTCGCGGCATGTGGGATCTTCCCGGACTGGGGCACGAACCCGTGTCCCCTGCATCAGCAGGCGGACTGTCAACCACTGTGCCACCGGGGAAGCCCAAAAGATCTGTTTTGTATAGAGAAGTTTTCTATCAGAACTTCTGTGAAACTTTGTAGGTTTTTAAAAAAACATGTGTCTCTTGTTCAAATGGTAACCAGGTAATTTGGGAGAGGAAAAAGTAAGTCATCTCATTAAAAAAACTTTCAGTTTTATCTGTAGAAATTATAGAAATATTAAAAAATATATGTGTGAAATTATTCAGGGGCTATTATGCATGTATCTTTGTTATACATTTTTATTGCTATAAAAGGTGTCCCTCTCCACAGCACACCACCAGCATAACACCTTTGTGGTGTTGGTATTTGAGCAGGCACTGAGTCAGTATTTTGCTCCAGGTCCATTAATTCAGAACTCGTTAAAGAGTGCCTGTAAGAATTCAACGATGTTCAACTCATCTTATCTACCTTTGTATTTGCCAACCCAGTTGATTAAAGTTTTCTCTTATATCAGAGGGGAGCAAATATTGAACTCTGCAAATATTGCTCTAGCTCTGGAAAACCATTTGTAAGCATTTTAAAACATGTAATCTTTGTCTGTTATCTCATTCTTTTCCTTACTCACTGCCCATCGTCTCAGGAAATATCATCCATGAAAAACTAATTTCTCAGAAAACTCCAGCATAAAGTAATGAATTTGGACATATCACAATTTGATAACTAAGACAGAGAATGTTCTTTTATAAAAAGCTGTGAAGGGAGGTTTTATTCTCTGTAAAATACACCAAAAGAATCTACTTGGCTTCAGGTATTGGCGTTGGATGTCAACAGTGATAGGTCATTAAAAGATGGAGCCGTAAACTGATAGCTCAAAAAAATTGATATATAGGCAGCTGGAGGATAAACAGTGGATAAGAATCTTGGGTGTCCAGATATACTAAAGGTTGTTGGATGAGGTCGATAGAGCCACCATTTTGGTGGTTTCCGTATTAGCTGAGAAGCAAATGCCAACTGCATGTGTGTGCATGTGATATGCACACACCTTTCATCTTTTCTCTTTTCACAAATTCATGTTGTCCTTTAGTAACTGCTTCCCCTGTTTGGGCAGGGCTGATCTTGATATCCCTTGTATCAGTAAGTGAAAATAGAAACCATACAGATATTTCAACGAAGATAATTTATTATAAGGAAATTGGTTAAAGAAGTGTTGAAAGTTTAGCTCTGAAATTCTACCGGACTGATACCTGCAGGAAGCAACTGCTATCTCTGTGGTCAAGAGGGAGGGGAGGGGAAGCTTTGGGGTTATTAGAACCAAGACGCTTGGAGGAAAGGACCCATAAAGTTGGGATCCAGTCGCTGGAGGGAGGAGGTTTGTCCAGCTGGTGGTACGAAATCAGAAACTCAAAGAAAGAACTTCGCAGATTTGGGACCTAGACCTCTGAGTGGTTGCTTTGCCACCATTTCCACTGTCTCTGAGGGGATCCAATGAGGCTGGCTTGGGAAGACCTAAAGAAGGAGTAGAACTGGAACCAACTGCCACTGTCACAGAGAATGGCCGTTGTTGGAGTGACACCTGCAGAAACAATACGCAAAACTGGAAGAAGCAAGACCCTTATTTCTCCTCCAGCCTTCGGGCCTCTTAGTACCCTTAACAGAGTCTGACAAGGGAACGACTGGCAAAGGAGAGATATATTTGCTGACTCCCAGCCTCAGCATCGCCAAGCAGTGTATGGAAGGGTGGGTGTTGATCTTAGAGATAGGTTAATGACAGCACAAATCTTTTTACCAAGTTTTACTGTTACAAAGTATTCCTTATGGAACCAAGTATATGGAGCCTTTTTCACCATGAATGGACATACGTATAAAAGTGTCTAAGAACGGGTGAGTGGTGAACTATAAACTAGGATGATGGAAATGATTCAGGGAGAAAACGGATATCTCCCTTGCCCCATTATGGCTCAGAAGTTTTGTTTAGTCCTTCAGAGATATCATCTCACTTAATAACACCACCAGCCGTTTTTAGGGAAATGGAATTACCTCTTTATTGCAAATGAAAAAAAAAATCATGCTCAGAGGATTTAAGTAATGTCAGCCAGTCAATAGACGGTAGGATTCTGGCCAAGTACTATCTGGCAACAAATGAAATATTGAGCTTTCTTCATCTACTGTAATGTAGAATAAGGCAAAACCGAAGAGTCAAGAGTGCAGGTAACCAACAAGTAGGCAGCTCAGAATAAAAGGATGGAAGATATGAACATACAGGGTGACCTTGGTTCTAAGGAAATGCCCACCCAGTCATGGAGGGAGTTTTGAATTCAACTTCAGTGCTTCAGGAATTCGCTCTAACCTTGCTTTCTGATTGGAGTAGTTCTATCAAGTACTTGGGCTCTTCTCACAGTCTTCAAGTTTCTACCGCCACAAATGCGTATGACCAACAGTAGCCCACCTCATTCTCATGCCTTTTACCTCTCGCCTCCCACCTTGGGACTCTTCTCTTACTGCTGAGACATGAGACACCAGGGCACAGGCTCAGCCCCCGTGTATGTGTCACCCAGAAGTGCAGGAGTTAACACCCTTTGAGCAAGGGGTTATAAGGAGCTATTAGAACATGTAGATAACATTTTCTCCCTTCCTCTCCCTGGATGGACTCTAGAGTTACAGCAACTTTATGTGGCCTCTCTGAAGGTATCCTGTAAGGCTGAACAAACAGCCTGTCACGAGTTCTGGCCAGTTCAGTAACACACTCTGTTATATTTGTTTCCCTTACACTCCTTTTCCCTCAGTCTTGCTCCTTGAGATTCCACTCCCCAGGAAAATGGTAGCACAGTAAGCTTTCGGAGAGACTTTTTTTTGGAGGGGGGAGGAGTTTGCTGGGTTATGAGACTGACTTCCAGGCTAAGCCAATGGGATGCACTTTTGTGTGGGGGGGGTGTGTTCCTGAAAGAAATGCCCAATATTTATCATTTTAGGCAATTAGGCTGAAGCTCTAAGTAGATAAAACAAGGTAGAGAGAGGAGTTCTGGGGGAGAAGTGAGGGTAGATCTGACATCTCCTGCCTTTATGGAATAAAGGTTTGTCATCCTGCAGATCAGTTCCTGTCCTGATAGTTCAAAATAAATTTCCTCAAATGAGGCCTAATGTGTAATAATGCACTGTCTCTGTGGAACTTTTCTATTGTCAATCAAACTCCTGTTGGTGTTCATACAATCCTGTATTCTCTGAACAGCCAACTCCCACTCAGAATTTATGACTCATCTCTTGTCATCCCCTCTGGAAAGAGTTTTCTAGCCCCTTTCCTTTTTGCCAAACTTTGGAGACTGTTAGGGCACACTCATCTAGTTTTTAAGGACTTTAAAAATTTCTCTTATGGCATAAATCATTCTGTTTCTGCACAAAATGGAGAGATGAGGGCAGAGACTATGCCTTGGTCATTGCTGAATTTCTAGAAGCTAATGGAAACCTGATACACAGTAGGCACTTAATCAATATTTGTTGACTCCATTGACTGAATTAAAGGATTCATGAGGAACCCTGATCAAGTTCGTAAGCTTTTTAATTACCCTATTGAACAAATCCTAGGAGAAATTGCTGAATCACGCTCACATTTTGGGTGAGTGTAATATACACTTGCCCATATGATGAACTATGATGGCAACAGAAGTTCCATGGTGTTAAAATATTTGGGCTTCCCTGGTGGCACAGTGGTTGAGAGTCCGCCTGCCGATGCAGGGGACACGGGTTCGTGCCCCGGTCTTGGAAGATCCCACATGCCGCGGAGCGGCTGGGCCCGTGAGCCATGGCCTCCGAGCCTGCGCGTCTGAAGCCTGTGCTCCGCAACGGGAGAGGCCACAGCAGTGAGAGGCCCGCGTACTGCAAAAAAAAAAAAAAAAAAAAAAAAATTATCTCTGCCAATTTTCACAACTCCCCACCACTTAATTATTTGGGTTAAGTCCTTGAAAGTCCTGATAAAATGCTAACTTGAAAGCATCATACCAATATATCATATTAGATGAGCGCCAATTCTCTGCTAAATTGATACAGAAACCAGATTTGGACCTCCTCAGCCTAACGCCAAACACTAAGACCTGCCCACCCTGCCTCACAACTTTATTCAGATAACAAGTGCCTCAAAAGCAAAGTAGGATATTGATGGGCGTCCAGGATCTATGAAAAGCAGAAAGAATAAAGGGTGAGGGAAAGACAGAAAGGGAAATAGATTGAATGAACTAGAAACAAAAACAGTGAATCTAAAACAGTTTGGTCTCTGGATTATCCAAGAGAAAGGAGCCCAGGATAAGTAATTTGGTTGGGAGGACTATCAAGGCAGGCATCCATCTGGTGCATGGGGTTTTCCATGGGAGACTGTCAGTGGCTAAGGGCAGCCGATGGCAAAAGAGAATGCCTAGGAACTGAGGGCCACAGAAAGGGCATTGAAACAATTTTTCCTGCACATCATAGCTATGACCGGGAGGTTGGCCTAGAGAAAGCTGTAGTTAGAGATGACCGGTCATTTAACTTTCTAATGAATGACTCCAGGTCTTCTAGCATTTCTTTTCACAGGGTTATATAGTAGTTAGGAGTGGGGGATCTGCATATATATTAGGAAAATCTGTGTTTTTACCTTGGCTCTACCATTTACTAACTTTGTGACCATCTGAGTCTAGTTATTTAACCTCCATCTGCCTCAGTTGTTACATCCTTAAAAGGAGGACAGGGCTTCCCTGGTGGCGCAGTGGTTGGGAGTCCGCCTGCCGATGCAGGGGACGCGCGTTCGTGCCCTGGTCCGGGAAGATCCCACGTGCCGCGGGGCGGCTGGGCCCATGAGCTATGGCCGCTGAGCCTGTGCGTCCGGAGCCTGTGCTCCGCAACGGGAGAGACCACATCGGTGAGAGGCCCGCGTACCGCAAAAAAAAAAAAAAAAAAAAAGGAGGACAATGATAGCATTTCCTTCAGAGGGTTATTGCGAGTGAACACTAGGGAAATAATGCATGGGCAGCTTTTACCCCAGGACTAATGGACTAATGGTGAGTGTTCAATAAAGGCTTGTGGTGTATCATGTGATTATTAGTTTCCAGTTCTTGCAGGTATATCCTCCAACTTCGTGTTTTGAATGATAAGGATATACATACTTTTAATTTTCAAAGATTCCTAATCCTCAGTAATATAGATGTCTGCTTCCTGGAACCTAGAAAATAATCACTAATTTTGCCAAAGCTGCTAAAAATCCACCATATTCTAAATGACCTTTATCAAGTGCTGTCCTAGTCTGGGGAGAGAGGGGAGCAACCTGAAGGTGAAATACCCCGTTAGCAATCCCCCAGGTGAATGGAAAATTTTAAATAATATTCTAATGATTCATTGTACATTACTACGCCCCATTAGGTGCCTACATTACATCTTAGGGCACAATCAATATCTGTCATCTTGCTTATGGCTTTGGTGCTAGAGCAGTTCAATTTCATTTTGCAACTCTCATGCCCATGAAACTGTAGCTCAGGTGTCATATGATAAAATATAACTGAGAAGTACATATTCACTCCTAAAGCAAAGTGGGAAATAATTGATGAAGAAGGTGTCATTCCGTCTGGTCAAACACCATTAAAGTGAGGATACGATTGATATGAGAAAAAAGTAAGACCAACAGTCTATGAAACTTTTTGGTGAATCCTTATGAGAGAGAGAGAGAGAGAGAGAGAAAGAGAGAGTGTGTGTGTGTATGTATGTGTATTCTCTTCTCAAGAGCGTTCCTTTAAAAGCATTTTTCAGACATTTAAAGTAGATTGCTATTTATGAAATGTTGATATAGATAAAACCAATTTAGGAATATATCTATTATATAAAGAGAAGTGTTGGTATGTAGACATGTGCTTTCTTTTGTTAAGAAATTTAAAAAATATATTCAGTTTTAGGCTATGGCCCTAAGGCTAAAGGGAGACTCCAAAGCAGCCATGGGTAAGTAATAAACCAGTTGTCATTGTCCTAAATTAAAAAGGGAGTTAGGTAAATAACCTATATTCTGAGTTGTTTTCTTTCAGAAAACAACTGACTGCCCCCTTTTTTTCTCATGTGGGTGCTGTCGTGGAGAAACCCAGGAACACGCACCAATCAAAATATCTCTGCCACACATTCTACCAAGTGGAAAGTGATTCGGGTTAATAGAAGCCTTTACTAGAATTCAGACGTACTTGAAAGGGTTAAGCCCATCATATGGTGACTCATACTTCAGTGTGAATTTTTGAAACTGTTAAATGCATGATTTCTTTCCAAATTGAAATTGTACAGAAATGTGAATTCTGCTTAAGAGAGAGGAAAACAATACCATTAGGATTTCGGAACACGATGGGACAGTCCAAGCCAGGGTCCTTGTCACAGTGTGGAGCTTTGGATAGACAGAAGACACCAGGAAAGGGGGTTTATGTTTGTGAGTGTGTGCAGGTGTGTGTGTGAAGTATAAAGCGGACAAAGAGGGCTCTAGAAATAGATGTGTAAGAGCTTCAGAAGTGAATTTAACTGGCACCGCTCTTCTGTTTAAGATGCCATTGGCCGCAGACACTCTTTGCAGTGACTCTGGAAAATCACCAGTAACATGCTTCCTCACACATAGATGCTCTCAGGGCTTTTTGGCTTGCCCAACTTTATAAAAGGAGGGACGTATACAATTCAGTACATCTGGTGACATTTGTTTGGGGCTTAAAAAAAAATAATACTCCTGTGACAGTGGCTTTCTTTGACCTAGGGAGGGATTTGTCCTAACCATGACTGCGAAAAAGTAGCTTAATTTGATCATTAATGTCTAATTATGCACTTTGAAACCAGGGTTAACTGGTTGGGAGTTTTTTTTTTTTTTTTTTTTTTTTTTTTTTTGTGGTATGCGGGCCTCTCACTGTTGTGGCCTCTCCCATTGCGGAGCACAGGCTCCGGACACGCAGGCTCGGCGGCCATGGCTCACGGGCCAAGCCGCTCCGTGGCATGTGGGATCCTCCCGGACCGGGGCACGAACCCGTGTCCCCTGCATCGGCAGGCGGACTCTCAACCCCTGCGCCACCAGGGAAGCCCTGGTTGGGAGTTTTGATAGATTGTAGATGATAATAATTCATTTGGTTTCTTTTAAAATCTTGAGAAATTCCAATACCTTGATACTGATATCATATTGTACCTCAGAGGGGCACTTTTTGAGTTTTAGAATATGAACTGAGACTCACAAGGAGATACACTGAGATTAGAGCAAATGCCCTGAGTCTGAGAAAAAGAGGTATCCTGAAAGGGGTAGAAGAATCTGGAGGCTCAAATAATGTATAGTTTTATTAGCATGGCTGTGGGAAAGGAAGGGTAATGGGTGTAGGATAAAGGCAAGTGAAACCATCACACAGAAACACGAACTCTCATTGGAGCCGTCTCAAAATGCTGCAGGCAATTGGAAGCCTTGCTGAGATAAATTGGGCTAGCCTGTTATTTTGCTTTATGCTGGATATTGTCAGAGTTCTGTACCGTGAAATATAAGACGCTAGAAAGGTTTTTTTTTTAAACAATTATTCATCAGTTTCTATTTTTATATAGCTTTGGGGGACCGTAGAATACTGCTAATATATTTTAGAATGCCTGTGAGGGTGAAAGAATGACAAGAAGAATTTATCTTGATTGTTGAAATAGATATGTTTTAACTAAGTGTAGTAAAGTGAATCCTCTATTTTCTTTGTCATTTGTCGCAGACTCAGGTACTGTTCCCATTGTCACAATAAGTAGTTAGAATCTTCCTATAATTTAGGACTGCTATGATTGCTCTGTATTGTCTGGATTTCAGACTTCCTTGGTTCAGGCCTAAAATTTAGAATTTTGCTGAAATATGCAGGATTATTCAGTAGCCTTCTATTTATTCTCCTTTCCTTTGTCACTTCCTATTTACAACTCGCATGTTGCTATGAGATGAATTTTCTTTAAGCACGACTGTTTTTCTGTTTTGTTTTTTTTTTTTGCGGTACGCGGGCGTCTCACTGTTGTGGCCTCTCCCGTTGTGGAGCGCAGGCTCAGTGGCCATGGCTCACGGGCCCAGCCGCTCTCTGGCATGTGGGATCTTCCCGGACCGGGGCACGAACCTGTGTCCCCTGCATCGGCAGGCGGACTCTCAACCACTGCGCCACCAGGGAAGCCCAACAGGACTGGTTTTTGAGCCATTTCTTGTTGAAGAACCTAACCAATTCACTATTGCTTTGGGTAATCTGAATTTTCCTTTTCAGATTTCAAGGTCATCCTCAGTTTTGTTCTGCTTGATCTCACCTTAATTTCTTGCCCCTCCTCTGCTTAAAATGTATGTTTCCTCCCCCATTTAAGGCCTTTTCCCCATCGTCCCTCATAATCTTCATGCCATTCCTGATACTACTGCTTTTCCCAAGAGCACCCACCCCATCGTTTTCTTTTCCCTTTATAAATTTGACTGAGTTTTAAAATTTCATCTTAATTCCTACCTACGTAATAACAGAATAGCTAACACGCATTGAGACTTGGCAATGTGCCAGACACTGTTCTAAGCACATGTCATGTATTGTGCTGTTAGTTTTCACACTGACCTTGTAAGGCAGTTCTACGTCCCCATTTTACAGATGAGGAAGTTGAGGCATAGAGGAGTGACTGGCCTAATAACACAGCGGCCAAGTCACTCAGCTGGGAGGCAGAAGTGGGCTGCTGGCCTCCTCATCCTGCTGTCTCTAGTGCTGCCCACTTCTGCCACCCTCTGCCTTTTCTCTCATGGTCTCTCCTCTGTCTTCCAGCCCACCCTGACTCCCTCCGTTATGAGCTAGTACGGTAGCTGTGTTCAAAGCCGTGCAAGTGTATCATTTCATTGTGTCTACTTCATGCCCTTTTTTTCCCCTGGGACATTACATAGCAAGGTGTCTTAGAAAGAGTTCCATGCCTCCTTCTACTTTCTTTCCAGAATAATATATGGCCCCAGCTGATGGAGGAACTCATTCAATACTCATTTGTGGTTGATAGATAGTGTGAGATGACTCCTCCCTTTCAATCACACAACCATTGTCTGGATTTTGTCATTCACTCTGACCATATAGACTCAGTACCGTCAAGTCTAGGACACACTATAAAGTGTTTTACATTCCACGTCTATGATCTACGAAGTTTGTCTCTGGCCAGCATTCTGCAGTGCTTTTCTCCGCTGGGCTCTGCTGGATCTGAACTACTCAGTTTTCATTTGAAATGTTTCTGAAAGAATTCGTTTTAACATTCTGACCCATATAAACATCACAACACACGAACCAGAAAATTACACCATTTGTGAGATCTATCTATCTATCCATCTCTGTGATATATATAACTATATATATGTACAGTTATATTCTACGTAAAAGGAGGCACTATGAAATTACCTTGATTCCCTTTAATGGGCACCAGAAAGCACATGCTTCTGAAAACATGGCTGTTGCCTTAAAAACTCAATTTCACTCTGTTTTAGCTGATTTTTTCCCCTTTAACCAATATGCTGATCATGGTTTGAGGAAACATCTGGTTTTAATACTGGATTCAGTCTCAGAGGATGGCTGCTGAAGTAGAGCCTTGGGAATCAGACAGACCTGAATTTGAATCCCAGCCCTGCCACAGACTAGCTGGGCAAGAAACTTAGTTTATTGGAACAAACACTTCTTAATATCTAAAATGGGGATAATAACACCTACTCTGCAGGGTTGTTGTGAGAATTCAATTCAGTAATGCATAGGAACTACTTAGCATACCTGTTGCCATATGGTAATTGCTTAATAAAGGTTTTATTAGTAGTAATAACAGAGAATTTAAATGCAGTAATTGATATATGCTGACTCAGCTCAAAAATGGCATGTAGAATTTGGAGATGACTCTATCTCTTTCAATCCGTTTCTTTCCCTTTCTTTCTTTCTTTCTTTCTTTCTTTCTTTCTTTCTTTCTCTTTCTTTCTTTCTTTCTCTCTTTCTTTCTCTTAGCTTTTTAAAAAAGTTTTATTGGGCTTCCCTGGTGGTGCAGTGGTTGAGAGTCCGCCTGCCGATGCAGGGGACACGGATTCGTGCCGCGGTCCGGGAGGATCCTACGTGCCACGGAGCAGCTGGGCCCGTGAGCCATGGCCACTGAGCCTGCGCGTCCGGAGCCTTTGCTCCGCAACAGGAGAGGCCACAGCAGTGAGATGCCCGCATACCGCAAAAAAAAAAAAAAAATTATTGATGTATAATTTATGTACAATAACATATAATCATTTTTAATGCACAGTTTGAAGGATTTTGGTAATTGTATGCAGTCAGGTGAGCTCTACCACAATGAAGATAGTAAATAGTTCCAACACCCCAAAAAGTTGTTTCATGTTTGTTTGTTGACTAACATCACTCCTACCCCCCTTACCAACTGCAGGCAATGACTGATCTGTTTTTCTGTCACTATGGTTTTGCCATTTCTAGAATTCTATATGAGTGGAACCATGCCATGTGTAGTCTTTTGCATTTGGTGTCTTTCACTTAGCATAATGTTTTTGAGATTCACTCATGTTGTTGAGTGTAATAATATTTTATTCATTTTATTGCCAAGTGGTGTTCCATAGTATGAATATATCACAATTTGTCTATCCATTCACAAGTCAACAGGCATTAGGGTTGTTTCAGTTTGGGGCTTTATGAATAATGTTGCTATAAGCATTGGAACACAAGGCTTTGTGTGGACCGGCTCTCTCACAGGGCTTAGTGTATCCAGAAAGAGGATACGGGGTCATAATGGAAAGCATAGCACACTGTATCAGAACTGGACCATCTTTGTTCTGGTCTTCTCTCTGCCTCCAGGGACAGTGATGATAATAGGGAAGAAGGCACGTCTTTCCCTTTGTCTGGCCTGCCTATATCCCCTTTTCAGAGAAGCTGCTCCCCGGCCCTGGCTGAGCCAGTTACCCTTCCCCCATCCCAGCCAAGTTTCACTGAACTGGGGTGGGCACCTGCCTCAAGCTGAACCAAATGGATTTTCTCCCCTGAGAATGTGAAATCCAGAAATAGGGGCTTTCAGAAACAGGAGCTTTGTTTAATTGATTATGTACGCTTGAGTTAGAGGTAAGGGGAACTTGGCTGCTGTAACCCATTTGGGTTCAGCACTGAGAGAGCAGAGTGGGGGGCGAGGAGGAATGCAGCAGATAATCAATAAGGCACAGAAACAAGGGATTAGATGACAAGATGGAGAAGTGACCTAGAGCTGTTTCTTCCTATGGTGGTGTTCCAAGATGCTAGGCAATCCTTCCTGGATTTTTTGTTAGATGCCCAGATAGTACTCCAATGAACAGTCATTTTGGTCTTAACTAGGTTCAGTGGGCTTTTGTTTGTGCCATACATATCTGCCAGATAATGCCTGACTGAGACAAATCATAACTGCTATGAACATTGAGTTCTAACTATAAACCAAACACTTTAATAATAAAGCCTTTATTAATAAAGCCTCTGAAATTTTACCACCACATGTAAAACCCTTTGAGGAAGGGTTTTTCTTTCTTTTTTTTTCATATTTTACAAATGAAGAAACTGAAATTCAAAGAAATTAAATGTTTTTACAAGGTCACATGGTTGGAGAATATCAGATCTAGAGCCTAGATTCTGATCTGCTTTTCTCCAAAGTCTCTGCTGGAAATAAGCTCCAATGCTAGACCCTCAGTGGTGAAATGATGAAGGCGGCCCAGGGCCCTCTAAAGCCCCTCCCAGCTTAGTGATCCTGCATTGATATGTCTAAGGAAGGGAATGGAGTAGTTGACAGTGAGGGAGTTCCCGTTTATGGACTCCACTTTCTCTGTGAATCTAGATTATTTGCTGATAATGAGGGCAGAGATAGTGTAGGATATTCGAAGAAAGCCAGTTGTGAATGCTGTAGGATGCTCATTTAGGAATGCAGAAAATGTGTGTGGGCGGGGGGCATTTGAAGACTATATTTCATATATGTAAAATTTAGAGAAATATAAGTACTCCCAGGTTGCATACTTGCTTGTTTGCTTGTTCTTTTGTTTATTTTATGGAGAAAACACGTATGATTTTTAAACACCTAAACATTTTGTTTCTGTTCCTCATTAGGGGTGGTAAGGACTTGTCAGAGAGAGTGAAATGAAGGAAGCGCAGTAAGACACAGAAAAGAAAGGAGGGGGAAGATGAGGAAGAGGAAAGGTCTATTTCAGTCATGCTACTTGGATATGAATACAGACTTTGCAACTAATTGTCTGTCCTTTGACTAATCACTGGTCTTTTCTCAATTTTGGTCTCCTCGTCTGAAAATGAAGAAAGTTAGACCTCACACACTTGCTGTAAAGATCAAATGGGTTTAAATACAATACTATGTCTGCTACCACATAGTAGGTGCTCAGTAAATATTAGGTTCGTGGTCACTACTTCTTACTCTTCTTTGAGATGTTCATTAGTTTTCAGCTATTTATCTTTACGATTTCCTTTGATGTGGATAATCAAAGAAGTGTACAGTGGAGAATATTATTTCATGGACAGTAGTGGAGTGACAATTCTACTCTCATTAGAGTATTTAGACACTACTCAAAGTAGAGTATTTAGATACAGATAGTCCAGGGACTCCTTTGTAGTTATTCATCTTAAATGTATCAAAAGTTCCTCTTAGTTATGGGGGCCAAAGGGCTTGAGGACATGTTTAAAACTTTAGACACAAAGAGTATTAAATCTTTCTATGATTCAGGAAATGATGGGTGTGCCTGGATTATGAGGCTTGGTGAATGGTCCGTGCCATGGAAGATGGAGAGGAGGTGAGAGTAGGGACTAGTGATTCAATTTTATCTTACATCAAAGGTTAAAAAAAAGGATATATATCTCCTTTCCTCCATGGTGTGGATATATTTATATATATACATGGATATATTTATAGTGCATGGTACTTGGCAAAAATTATTAGTTGATTACTTTCTATATTTAGCCTTAAACATTCTTCTGTGCAAAGAGACTTCATCAAATCAATGTGACTCCAAGAAGGCGTTAGCGTGAACTTGGGCCTTGATGAAGACACGCTTTGGAACACAGTAAGAAGCTCCATAATAAGACCCTGAAAGATTGTTGTGCTAAGGATGAACAGAACTCTCAGAGCAGGCTTTTGACATTTGCCCACGTATTTTTGGACTAAAACGAACAATTTAAAAACAATTGGAAAGAAACAACTGGCTGTGTTTGAACATAGTCCTCTGAAAGTGCAGCAGAAATAAAAAAGTGTGTGTAACTGTCTGCAGCTGATGTCAGGGAAGCCCAGATAAACCTTCGAGTTTATTTCTCAGGACTTGAGCTCAGCTTCTGGAGCACTCCCAGGCTAACTGAACTCAAGTATTGGTATAAATGCTGTATAATGATCGGTAGTAAGTAGAGACAAGGAGGATTAGCCTCTTTCAGCTCTTAGTGCACATTGGCTCCCAAACCTCAAAGTAATTCAAAGTTCTGCTGTGAGTTCGATACACAAAGTGATCCTGAACTAACAAACAAGGGAGCCCAAGCATGGTGGCCTCACCCCCGGCACAGGAAATTTCCTTCAGGCACGCACTGTCTGTGAGTTTCAAGTTGCTTCTTGCTCTGTATTATTTCCAGATGAGAAGTTTTCCATACATTTTCTCCCTTGCTAGAAAACGTTACATTTCCATCATCTGTTTTTAAAAGTAGCAACTAAAAGGATTGTCCATAAAGATCTCCAGGCACCTGTGGAGATGATACACATGATTACTCTGAAGGGATTGCTGTCTTTGAACATATCTTTGTCTTTGAACATATAACTCTCATGCTGTAGAGTTATTTTTATTTGGGAAACAATATAGAAATAAGCAGATAGCATTAGAGAGGCTGGTCCTGCCTTTTGTAGAGCTTCAGTCTTTTGTAAAACAAAATCCAGATGATCTTATTCTGAGTAAGTGAACCCTGATGTTGGTTTGGTAACCTCAGGAAGGGAAGGGTCTTTCTCTGCAAAGCCCACCTGATTTCCTTCTCCGTTCACATTTTGAGTTCTTACTAAAGTATCAGCCCTCCCCCCATCCTTTCCACACACCTTAGGATTTAATGATTTCATGCCTGTCGATCTGTCTCACCTACTTGGTGACACAGAAACTGCCCCTTATGCTTTTATTCATCCGTTGCAGAGCCTAGCGTGCTTCAGACAAACCTGACAATATGCACAAACTCTGTGGCCTCAGTTTTGTCATCTGTAAAATTGGGAGAATGGCTCTAAGGATTAATTGCATTACTGTATATGAAAGTGCTGAATATGGTCCCAGGAGGGCCAGAGGCACAATAAAAGTAAATTTCGTCCTCCCCCTTCCAGCACAATGCTAAGCACATAAACAAGTATGTTATTTCCCCTTTACATATCATAAGTTAGCCAGAGTTTTCTCCTTAACACATGACTCTGAGAGTACTAATTCCCCTCTAGCAAAGCATGGCGTTTTTAGAACTGGGTTGTGAGTTCCTTTGGAGACATGCCAACTTTCCAGGTACCAGAAGCAGATCTGTGCCGGTGTCGTCCTCAGCATGGGAGCAGGAGCTGCTTGGTCACACTTCCTCGCTGAGGACTGCCTGCTCCTTGACCAACCTCGAACATCATTATGGAGAAAGGTTAGAGATAAGTATTATGTAAACAGCAGATCATTGAACACTGACCTGTTCAAGGGGCTGCATTTCACTGCCTGTGATGCCTTTTAAAGTGAAAAAAAAAAGGAGAAGGAAACCAATATTATTTTGACCAGATTAGATGCGACTCTCCCACTTTGGTCATTTTAGTCAAACACCAAGACAGAAAAACCTGCTATACGGTTTTTATTAATTCTCAGTTAAATACAATGCCCAAACGGTAGTTAGACATTACCCGCATTATTTTCAGGTCTTTGCCTGAAGATGGAAAACTTCAGTTGTCTGCCTGGTCCTGAGGCTCTCCTTGGCATTGTCCACTTTATTGGGAATATAGAAAGAAGGGGGTGCCTACAGCTGTCAGCCAAGTACCTTTAAGGAATGTCTAAGCTGTCAGCTCTAGCCAATGGTGGAGGTGTTCTCTTCCCATCCCTAGGTTGAGGGGACAGAGAATGGATATGATTATGACGTATATTGGAGCTTCTCTAGGTCTTAATCCTATTGTCAGTTGCTCAAAGAGAAGAACAAAGTCTTAAATAAAAAGATAAACCCTTCCCTTAAGAGGTTAGGGATACTTTCATTCTACAGGACAGGGCTTCAAGGCCCCTGGCAAAGACTTGGGGTTTGTATATGTTACTCATTGTCCCCCAGGTCAAATATGTAGATATCTTACATGAAAAAATGCAATAATTTTTTAGACCAAACAACTGCAATGCCTTTGTATCCTCTATTGCCATAGAAGGTATAAATTGTTCCAAAATGGAGGCAGGAGAAAACTTGTTTGGGTTCTCATCAAAGTATTTGCCCCAATTCCCTACAACAATAGTAGGAGTTACCAAGTATCATGGCCTTACTTCCAAACAACACTCAGTGCATTCACTCATTGCTAGTAATAAGGAAAAGCAAGCTGTGCATAGGTAATACTACATAGCATGCTACAGCACAGAGCGGATATTTGATTAAGCTGGACTCTAAGTATAAGCCTCTTAAAATAATTAGCTCTTTTTCTGTATGCTCTGCAAAGAGAAAGAGGCAAGAGATAAAGAAACATGTTTGGAGTGAGGATTTAGTCTTAGTACAATTTCCAATTTTATCCTAGGATCAGCTTTACTTTCCAGCTTTCCATACGCTACCATACTTCTGCTTTTTGACATTCATGATCAGAGTGAATGTTGAGAATGATAACCCCTGTGTCTTCTCGGAGCCCAATTTGTCATATGATGAGAGAATGTTAGTGTTAGAAGGAGGCTTTGAGATCCCAAGAGTCCCTTTTCGGCACCTATGCAATGGGCATCTAAGCTGCTGTGGTGTTCCAACAAGAGCTGGCAAGAGGACTAGGGTAGAAAGGTAGGCAGCTTATTGAAGATATAATTTACAAAAAGAGCTTTTGGTGCAATGCATTCTGATACAGTTTTTTCCTAAAAATAAAATGCTGGTTTAGATGCAAATAAAGGAGTCTGTTTCCAGATGGATAGAAAATAGTACAGCATGCACCTTGAAAAGTCTAAAGTCAAATATTGTGTATCCATACATTTGTTTAGTTAGCTGCCATTTGGAGTCAGGGGTGGTCTCTAACCTAATTTCATTGTAAGGGAAAGTTCAATATGATATAAGAAATAGTTTGCTGCTACTTCTTTTTAAAAAATTATTTAATCTTAATCCACTACCCCATATAACACCATGCTTCACGTCATCCTTTTTCTAGCATTAAATACTAAGTATTCCCAGGATATTTAGTTTCCTTAGGGATCTCTCTTAGGGCAGGTACTGTAGATGAGACATGAATCCTAGCCACTCTTCCCTGCATGCTGAGGGTCACGTATCTGCAAGTCAAAGTCCACGTCTCCCCACAAGCCACACAGGTGTGTAACTGGTGATTCCATACACATGCATTAGAACCACACAGAGGGCTTGTTAAAACATACTGCTGGGTCCCTCCTGAGTCTCAGGTTCTGTAGATTTGAAGTTGAGTGCAAAAATTTGCATTTTTAACGTATTTCCTAGATGCTGCTGCTATTGCTAGTCCAGTAACAACACTTTGAGAACAACTGTTCCAGGAAAAAAAAAAAAAAGTCATTTGAATGACTGGAAAACATTGTCCTGTAACAGGCAGCATGCTGGATACACCAGGCAGAGGTGTGCTATGCACACAACTCAGGAAATAATGCAGATGGAGTTGAGAAGTTCACATTTAATCTCCAGATCTCAAGTCATGCAATCAGATTCATTACGGCATTTTTTTCTTTCCTTCAAAGTCCATTCTTCCAGCCAGTCCCAGCCCTGCTATGAAGAGGCTGTGCTGTTTTCTATTTTAGCTACTTACGCAACTCTCTTAACCTGGTAAAAAGGAGCAAAGGTGATCATTTGGTTCTCAGCACTACTCTTTAGCCTTTGGACAGCAATCAAAAGTATATTACAACAAGGGGAAAAATATGTATACCAGGAGAAATGCCTTGGATCAAACTGGCTCTATACTTAGGTTCCCATGGAAACAAGATTATAAGTTAGTGATTTGCTTTTACTTAATACAGTATTGGGGAGAAAATGCCTCTTTTTCATTACTCAAATGCTTTGCCTGTACTTCACCAAATTACAAGAAAATAATACCCATGTAGGTTTCTAAAGAGTTTAAACTGGTTTACTACATTAAATTCAGGAGAGAGCATCTCATTTAACAATGTAAGTGGAATAGAATGAATTGTTTTGTGAGAATAAATTACTGGACTTTTTCTTTTGAACTTCTGTTTTTGTGTTCATGAAGTACTGACGTTTAGCACCCAGAGAAGCTAAATCTTCAGGTAGAGTTTCTTGTAGAAATTTTTGAAAGTCATACCAGGGGTTTGCATACAGATACTGCCAAAAAGGTACAAAAAGACTTCTTCTTATGTTATATTTGCAGCAACTGTGGTGGATAAAGTTCAATACAATCAATTCTCCATCAGCTTCTCAAAATGTGGCTCTTTTCCCAACTAACTTTAAGGCATTCTGTATCCTTGTTATTGATTTAGTGAGAACTTCATTACATGGAAATTCACTTTGGTTTCCATTGTGGATTTTATACCACAAGTAATAACCAAATTCTTAGGGTTTGAGGAGTATAACCTGTCTTTAAAGGGCCTATCCATTTCATAGCATCTACTTCACTGAGGAATCAGCTGTCTTTTATGGTATAATAAAGACTACAAGAAGGCCTGTGAAACATTTAACTTGTATTTTTATCACTAATTTTCATTAATGTTTCTAAGGTCAATACGTGAATCCAAATACTGTCTTAAAGTGAAAACACATCAAGTTATTTTTAACCTGCAAATTATTTGATCAGTTGCCTCAGATGTATGGAGTATGACTTCTGGGGTAAGGAACAGATGGGATTTGATAGGAAGGCTTGGTGCCACCCTACATGGTGAGGTGAGTGCTAGGCTGCAAAGAGGAGGCTCAGGGGTGGTGAGTGCCCAGAAGGCTGAAACCACAAAGGGAATGTGGAGGACCTCTCAGGGTTAGCCTCATCTCCTGTGCAATGTTTCTATAGGCAGCTGTCAGCCTTACATCTTCTGTACTCATTTCACCTGAGGATCCTCCCTCAAAATATATTTTTTTAAGTTAGGATTTTCAAACTTGGCTTTATAATTTCAAAAATAATCAGGTCTAATGTGAGCCATTCCTTGTTTTCATATCATTGATAATTCTTTAAGGATCAGTCAGTGGACCACTTGGGACCAACAAATTCTCTCCTTCTCTTTACTCTGCTTACTCCCCCTTCTATTTTTAACTGGAGATTAGTCAAGATTGTGAAAATGGAAGTTCTGAGTGAATTATTTTTTAAAATGGTGGTTTATAACTTAGATTAAGTTTCTGTCTAAGATGCTTGTTCATTGCTGGCAACGTGGTGTAATGTAAAGCCTTGCTTCTCCAAGTGTGCTCCCTGGACCAGACGCACTGATCTTACCTGGGAGCGTGTTAGCAATGCAGAGCCTCAAGACCCCCTCGGAACCATGGAATTATCTGCATTTTAATAAGATTTCTAAGTGATTAGTGTGCTCATTGAAGTCTGAAAAATATTGGTAAAGAGTACTGGCATTGAAGCAGGTTATCCAACTTCTTTTTTTTTAAATTAATTAATTAATTTTGTTTGTTTGTTTGTTTGTTTATCCAACTTCTAATCCTAGCTCTGCCACTGTCTAGCTACAGTACCCTGTACCAGTCAGTTCAGTTTTTCAAACTGTGTTCCTTGGATCTTTATCTGCTCAGCTATGGTTACTCAGCGCCTGAGAGGTGAGGTCAGGGACTCCCCCCTGAGCCCTGAGCAACTCCAGTTTTATTTGCTTTTAGCCACTAGTCCAACATGAGACACTGTTCGAAGAAAAGGTTTGTGAAAGAGATTTGAAGCCTACCATGACTGAGGAGTTCTAAAGTCACTTCCAGATATAAATTTTGTATCATTATAATATCACTCATTGATATGAATTTTTTAAAAGGAAATATCTCTTCATTTAGACACACTTGTCAGGTAGTGAGACCAAGAGTTTAGTTGCTTCTAGGAGGTTCCATGAGTAGGAGGATAGAGAAACTCAGGCTGCCTGTCACTAAATTTCCCACTGTTTCTCTCAATTTTAGTCATATACTGTCCTGACTTTACCCCCTTTGACACTGCAGGAGAATGGTTTATGACACCTCGCGATACTACATTTTATTCAGTCTTTAAAAAATCGGTATTGGTTATTTGGCCACACTATGACCTTGGACATCCATTGGGTAGGGCCATTCACTTTGCATACATTGATCTAAAAAGGAGTCGAAAGTCTGAGACACCCAGTGATATCCTACGCCTGGCAAAGCAATTTCCATTCCTGTACACCCTGGTGAACAAAAGAGGACCAACCTCCCCAGTTCATTTTCCGTTGACACTTGTATCTATAACTGATTCTCATAGTCAGAACCATAATTGTAACCAGAGTCCCTGATCAGATTCCTCTGCATTCTGCTGAGAAAGAGGGCAACTGCATAGCCAGTTCTAAATATGGTTCCTTTTCTCCTTAAAACAGCAACAGATGTTCTTTCTGGATCCATAGTGTGGAGCCATCATCCACCTTTTATATTTTCCATCTGATAGTTGTATCGGTCTAGTACTTATTTACATGTTTATTGGCTTTACATGACATATTTCCTCCAAAGAACTCAGGCAATGGAAGGATTTGTTTTAGAATTCTACAAAATATATCCTTACTAGTTCAACTATGGGATTTACATGCAGTCATTTTACATTTCCCTTCATGTATTGTGGTCAGATTATTATAAAAATAGTCACATATTCAAATCTTCTCAGGGGTACATATATTCCCCTTTCAAAATACAACCACAAGGTAAAAAGAAAAAATCTACTGAAATAACTGACCAATGTTCTTTCCTTAGAAAAATCAATCTCATCAGCAGCTCATGAAATTCAGTTTCCCTGGTCAGGAGCAAAGCAGATAATCATCACTTAAAAATATTTATGGATGTGAGAAATGCAGAGTAACTGAAATTGCCCTCTAAAGCTATTATCAAATTCCTTAAAACTTTTTTATCTGAAGGGGATTTATGAAGTACTGGTAAGTGTTTTATTTATTTTTTCCCCTCAGTCTCTATTTGGGCTAACACACATCAGAGGCACTCAGTATTTGGTAAATGAATAAGGGGAGAGTAAATGAATAAAGTAAAATACAGATGACCCCTGATTTGTACATGATGCATTCCTAGAGACTGCTTCATAAAGGAAATTGTTTAAAGGCAAAATACCACAAAAATACTGCTGCTTTTGTCTATAAGAAATTTTGGAAATTAACAGCAGATAAATTGAGAAAGGCCAACAGTAAATATAGATGTTCATTAGGTAATAAAAAATGAAAGTAATGATAAAAGAGCCGCAGGTTGAAGCATGGTCACTGTTTAGAAAGTGGAATTCTAGTAAAAGATGATAGGATAAATGCAATATTTGCTTCCCTTTTTGAAAGTATCCACTGATAAGAAAAAACGATGAGAAGAAACTCCATTTTCTCCACAGAAGTAAGCCAGAAGCCAATCCTTTTTTCTCCTAACCTTGAAAAGTATTATGGATTCTCTGAACCTGCTTTCAGTGTCTTTTGGAGAGATAAAAACTAATGGTCAATCACGAAAGAGAGAATATGTGAGATTTCAGATGTGACCAAGAACCAAGCTGAGCCAAAGGAGAGTGCTGAAACCTTGGGAGAACCAAGCACCAAAGAACCATGTGCATGATTTAGTATAAAAGTGTTCGAGACAACATACCCAAGGAGAAACACTGGCTTCTCCAGGTCACACTTTGCCTACAAAGTTCCCCATTTATCAGCACATCACTGGTTTGAACAGAACTTTCCTCCATCCAAGAAGCACAATAATCAGAAAGAAACGAACACAAGATCCTTATAGAGGAATACAGTAAACAGAAGGCAGATCTGATAACGTAACAGAAAAAAGAAACTGAAGAAGAAAATAAATATATATTTTTCATATTTTAAGATAAAGTGAATATAAACTATTTGAAAAAAGATATCAAGAGAATAATGAAAAGATACACAAACATCACATTGAGAGGACAAACAGGTAGGCAGATCTTAAGAAAGAAATGGAATGGAAGGAAAAAAAACTATCGAAAATTGTGACCAGGGCTTCCCTGGTGGCGCAGAGGTTGGGAGTCTGCCTGCCGATGCAGGGAACGCGGGTTCGTGCCCCGGTCCGGGAAGATCCCACATGCCGCGGAGCGGCTGGGCCCGTGAGCCATGGCCGCTGAGCCTGCGCGTCCAGAGCCTGTGCTCCGCAACGGGAGAGGCCACAACAGTGAGAGGCCTGCGTACCGCAAAAAAAAAAAAAAAAAAAATCGTGACCACATTAAAAAAAATTTTTTTTAAGTTAATGCTAAAAACAGCATCCATGGCATAGAAGAAAGATTTGAGATAATCACAGGAAAAAAATAGAATCCAAAAAAATAGAGACTGAAGTGTTTATAGATAATGTTTACAGATATGCAAGTTTGACAAAGGAGATACAAATTATGATAAATGATACACCTGAAAAGAAAATAATATAATGCAGAAAAAATTAAAATACCCAATAAAAGAGCATTTCCTGAAATCAATTAAAACCTGAATTTTAATGTTAAGAAGAAAAGGCTTTTTTGTGTTTCAGGAAAAGTTGATGTGAAACATATCCTAATGAATGAAAACAAAGTTTCTATGAGAGTCCAGTCAGAAAAAAGAAAGCTGGTCTAAAATTCTTCATGGCAGAATTCAGTCACAGAACACAGGGGAGAAACTGTATAGAGTAATGACAGAAATTATTATCCAAGATTTTTATACCTAGCCAAACTGTTGTTAAATATAAAGGTTATATCCCAGCAAGCACTCAAAGATTATAACACCTATAACCCTTCTTAAAACAAAACCAAACAAAACTAGATCTTGATGTAAGACCTTAACCATGCAAGATAAATCAAATAAAATACCGAGTTAGATAACTCAGTACACTGGTATTGAATCTATTTACACATAATGACTAAAAATTTATACTGTTATACATGGGCCTAAAAAATCTCTGGGAATTATAATTATAGAAACAAATGCTATAAATGTATTGGTACATTTGATATTATGTTATAATTTTAAATAATTATGTATTCATCAGCAGTTGGGAGAAGCAGTGAGTGGGAAGATGCTCTATCAGGATGGTTCTATTTTGAGGAGCTAGGCATAGCTGTTCTTTATGGAAATACAATAAACGCTCCACGGCTGTAAAGGCAGATATATGACAGAAGAAGGAAGAAAGGGAAAGCCATGAAAAACGATTTTTAAGGATTCAGAATATTTGGAGAGAATTGAGCCCTGTGATTGGTCTTTTGGTGCTGTCTTAGGTTGGATATTTTGGAAGCAGAGCCTGCTACAGGAATTTGGGCTGATTTATTGAGTGAGTGCTCTTAAGGGGAAGGGTGTGAGAGAAGCAAGATGGGGAAGTTAAGCAAAGATGTAGTCCCAGCTTGAGTGTGGCTTCAGTCTGATCCTACATGGAATTCTGGAGCATACATTGAACCACAGAATGGGCCCCCACCTTGAGGCCAGCGCTTGGTCTCTTGTACCTCTTCAGTCAGTCACTGGCTACATAGAGGGAGGGATAAATAGAGGTGTGACTCTGGAGTTAGGTGCTCTAGTTCCATGGAGGGTGGTTCTCTGGAAAAGAGGACAGTTATGGGCTGTTAGCCAGCACTCACTGCAGCTCAGGTCTGGGTGCATCTGCCTGATACATGGCGTTTGGGCAGGGTCCCAGCAGTGTCACCTGTATGGTGTTGATAGCTGTACTTGATGTTGGCTTTCCCTGTCACTGATCAATCCTTTATTATCCTTTCTTATGGCTTACAGATGACAGTGCCTAGGAGATGTATTTCCCTAAGAAGAGGAGAGGAAAGGACCTCTGTGGAGAGAACAGGAGGGTGGAGAGGGCTAGATTTTTGGGGGGAAGAAAGTATGCTGTTGAGCTTTGTGGAAATGATCTGAGTGTCAAGTTATTATTCATGGTGCCAGGTGTGAGGTCACAGCAACCTCAGATGGTCACTCTACTAAGCTGTTAAGTGTTGCTTGATGTCCTCCAGAGACTCTGCACAACTCATCCTATCCTCTTCTTCTCTCCGCCCTCCGCAATGATTCAACTCAACTGAGATGCCGTATCTCAAATCACAGTTTGAAAACTTTTAAGCCCCAAGAACAGTAGGTGAGAAACATGGCCACTTGGGGGGTGATGTTGAAATTGAAAGAAAACATTATCTTGGATTAAGATGAGACTAGAAAAAACCAATTTGAAATTGTGCCCTATTTGGGATATACCGGTGTCTCTGTAACATGTATGTAAAGGACTGCCATAGTCTCAAGTCTTGAAGAGAAGACTAGAATGTGGCATTTTCCAAATTTATTTTACAATGGGACCCTTTTTTTATTGACCATCCCATGGGATTGGCATTTTACAAAAACACGTTTTGACAGATGCTGGTGTTGGCAATGAGACCCAGCAACTTTTCAAGAAATATAGGTGAAGATGGCATTTGTGTGGTAGCATAATACTTTTTAAAGAAATGTGGAAGATGGATCGGAGAGGAAAGAAAATGTCACTGAGGCCAGGTAGGGGCTCTTTATTCCCGTTAAAAATTTAAAAGCCTGAACTAATCTTAGCAGTCATTAATGCAACCTCCCAGCCTAGTGCAGGACCCCACATTCCTTATGGAAGAGCCACTGATGCTTCTTTCTTCATGAACTGCTAATACAGACTGTTGCATGATTCTAAGCATTAAGGATGTTTTCCTGCTATGCAATTGAACTCTCTCTCTGAGAACTACACCCATGGTCTTAGTTCTACTCTTTGAAGTTATACAGGATAGTTTATTTGTTCACTCAACAAAAAGATTTATATGCCAAGTGCTGTCATAATACTGAGAATCCAAAGGTAAAGCAGACATGGTTCCAGCTTAAAACCTAATGAGAAAAAAAAGACAAACAATCAGGTTTTGCTGTAAGAAATGTTAGTAAAGAAAGAACATAGGGAATTTAGAAGAAGAGGTGAATGACTGCCCTGGCATCCTGAGAGGATGAACGGTGCCTTGATGGAATCCTTTCTACACTGGAGAGAGGCAATCACGTCCATTCTACCCTTCCCTCTTTTCTTCCTAAATATACCCCGATGCTTTAACTTGTTCTCATATTATATAACTTCTCAATTCTTTAATCCCATTCCTTCCTCTTCTGGAGACTTCATTGTTTTCCGGTATTCTTCTTCCAGTGTGGCCTTCCAGAATTGCCCATTGCCTCAGCTGTGCTCTGACAAGGTCCAAGCATAAGAACATAGAATTCATAGTCCACTGTAAAGGGCCCGTGTGCCTACCTAGCATGTGTGTGGAAGGTTTGCTTATATATTAGCAATATCTCATCCTCCTCTTTTGAGTTGTATGTTGTAAGTTAACTTTCTAGAAATTTTAGTCCCTCTTATTTCATCCTCTACTAGAATAAAAGAATCAGTTCAACTTTGACACATAGATATTGGTGCATTAATTCAAACATGCTCCCATTGTAAAAATGTATTTTGGGGAGAGATTTTTGCTGGAAAGCATGAGAAGTATGAGCATAATACAGAGAAATTGATAAGGTTAGGAATCTTCCCACGTTTAACCAGAGAAAAATCCCTTAAGGGAAGGATTTTAGGCATCTTAGTGGCAAATACCTATTTGATAAATGGGCACTTCTTAGTATGTTTGAGTCATTATACATTTGATTGCTGACTTTTCAGGAGACCATCTCCTAAGAAAAATACTGAAGAAAAGCATGTATTAGTAGTATAATACAATAACAACAGGAAATATTGATTGGGTACTACATGAAAAGCATTGTGCTAAGAAATTTTACCTGTATTATGATTATTCAATTAGAAAACAACCCTATGAGATATATGTTATTCTCTCCATTTAACAGATGAGGAAACTGAGACTTAGAGGTGTTGAAGATTGCACAAAATCTCACGAAAGTGACCTTGTTTCAGAACCAAGAAGCTTAGGTTTGAGTTCTGATTGTATCAATGACTATGTGATTTTTGGGTGGTTCACATCATTACATTGAATGCCCTGCATCTCATCTGTAAAATGACGGAAGTTCACCTATTTCTCGGGTCTGTTCCTGATGTATGATTTTATGTCCACCTCCATGGAACTGTCTTTATTTAGTAAATAGTCAGATCTGAAAAAAAAGGCAAAATCAGTAGTCTTTCTACTACTCTTTAGCATCTTATGTCTGTACCTTTCCCATGAAGCACTGTTCCACATCCCCCTGCCTATACTCTCTTGGACTCTTAAACAGCAGCTGTCCTTTCAAATGTCTCCCTCTGTTTTAAGCATGAATAAGGTGCTGAAAAGCATGAGAAATATGAGCATAATACAAAGAAATCGATAAGGTTAGGAATCTTCACACGTTTAACTTAATCATGTCTGACACTGAAAACAAAGTCATATTTTATTGCCCGAGAGGAGTGCTCTTTGGCAAACCGTGATAGTAATCCGATTGTGAACAATGCTTATTCATCATTTGTGGGGCACTGGTTGGTGTGCCAGCCAAGGGGACAGCTGACCTAACAATATACCTTAAGTTGCATCCCTCAACCTCAGTTATATTGTTACACAGAATCACAGAAGCAAGGGTAGTTCACATTGGTCAACAGGAAAATATGGGTTCCTCCCTTGTCTTTCCTTTTTTTCATTGGCAGTTGGAGGAGGGGTTGCACAGTGACAGCCAAGGGAGTAAATGCTCCTGTTTCTTTTATATGATCTTGTTTCCTTTTCACAATCACTGCTTGGATTCCTAAAGTTGGGGAGAGAATAGAGAGAATAAAAAATCACAAGACAATTTGAAATCTGCTACCACAAGCATTATTTCTATGAATGAGGTATAATTATGATAATCTAAGATATCCCATGGAAAAGACTTTTATGTGCCTTTTTGTCTCAGGGATAAGTGGACATTAGTTTCAATTATACTGATGCAGTTATCTTTCCCAAGCTGTGGATGGCTGTTCACTTTTCCTATGACTGTCCCCCTTTGATGTTATATCATTTTCCCACCCTTTAGAATATTTACTTCAGGAAATGATCCACAGCTACACTCCCCTTTCTCTAGTTTGAGTTGGGGGTCCCTTTTTAGGGCTTCCTTTGGATTCTGTGATTACCTCTATCATAGCTCTTACCACGTGGAATGAGATATAGTTATGGTTGTGAGATCAACCTTTAGACAAGAGTTTATTGAGTGTCTACTCTATGACTAGCTCTGTGTAAAATGTGGGCTCACTAGATCCTGGAAGCATTGTTTCAGCCAGGTAATTTTTCAATAATGCCCTGTTTCCCTCAATAAAAAAAAAAAGTTTCCTAAAGCCCAGATGATTTACAGAACATGATGGCTTACAGCCTATCATATTCCGCCTTTTATCAAAATCTCAATCCAAATGGGAATATTCCCTAATGTCCTGCCCTGGTACCATGGGAAGGCTTGTTGTCTGGTGTGGTTGTTCTTGTTTTCTCAGTCATGGTAATTATGTGTTAATTTATTCTCTAAATTATGAGGAAGAAGTTACTGTATCAGGCTTTATGGTGCTGACATCATGCTGCACAAAGAAACAAGGGCATTTGATTCTGGGGCAGGAGGAATTAGAAAGATATTAGCAGAAATTCTGGATATACAGGGCTCCTAGTTAGAAGGCCAACAATTAGAAACTAATCTCAAACAGTAAAGAGGTAAAGGCGTCAGAAATGGAAAGTGTAGTGTCAATGCAAAGGGGGATGATGTCAGAAACTGCCTTGAAAATGCGCCTGGGAAAGAGGAACACATCCAGCTCCAGCTGGGTCATTCTTATTCCAGGACATGGGCAATGGAATGGCCACCTTCCATACTCACAAGCACAGGCACTACAGAGAAGTCGCTACAGAGTAGATACCAGCTAAGGGACCCATCTGAGTGCCTCTGGGATCTTGTGGAATTACAAGCCGGTGAGTTCACAGGTAATGGGAGAGAATTACTTTTTATGTCCGGTAGTCAGTTAGAAGTGCTTGGGATTCTATCCTCAGGCAAAATACCTTAGAAAATCAACTTTCAATTACTTTGTGGGAGTGTTATTGCTACAGGGTGTAGCTACTCTTTCCCTGGTTCTCTGTGAGGGATAAGGCTGCCTAGACAGAGCTGGGTGATCAACTCAAACTCTAGGATGAAGGTCAGCACAGGGAATGTTCTAATACATCCATGTTCTCTCCTCCTTCTCCCCTTGTAACTGATGCCCTGGATTCATGGTGTGGTTGGCCATGATCAAGGGCTGCCCCTGTGGGACTCACTGTAGCCTGAGGGTCCATATGGATTTAACCAAAAGGTTATTTAATATCCACACTAGACGGTCTCAAATCTACTTAAAATTTAGCAGGTTGAGAGCTGAACCCACTCGTAATACCACCACACCCACCCTTCCTCCGCTAGGATTTCTTATCTTTGTCAAGAGTATCAGCATCTATCTCACTGCAGCATCATTGCACCAGGCAGAATCTGAGGAGAAATCTTTGCCCTCTTTCTTCCTCACCCCCACCAGGAATTCAGCATCAAGGCCTATTGATTTTGCCTCCTAGATATGTCTCCAAACCATTCACTTCTGTTTATCTTCAAATGTGGATAACTGTAGGAAAATGCTAACCATTTGGGCTTGTTATTCTCTGTTCGCAACCCTCTCCCTAGATCAGTTCTTGGCCCTTATCTGCCATGTTCTGCCTTGACCTTCACCTGTGCTCTTCAGGTAGGTCTGGCTGGGGAAGCATTGGCAACAGAGCAGCATCAGGAAGGGGAAAGATCAGAATATTTATCTCCGTCACCTGCCCTGTCAGCTGGTCCCAATTCTCCTTCCTCCAGCCCTTCTCAGGCTCTGCTGAACGTCTGCTCCCCTTTTCCTCTGAGGCCTGAGGATGCCTCAGATTCTGCCTGGTGCGATGATGCCAGCATTTAATGCTGTTCCCTCAGGAAGCCCACTAAATTTATAGTAAAGGATGAAACCCACACAAATGCTGGGACCACAGAAAAGGAGATATTAGCAAAAACATTTTGGAAGCTGAAAAGCAGATGAACAAAAGGTAACTTAGCAGAACTGAGAAAGTCAAATCCTAAGTCAGTACTGAGGAAAACTGAGAACCAACACAAGTTATATCATGGGATCCCTTAAGATAGAGAGAAATAACTCTAATGTGGTCCCACTGCCTATATGATGGGTCCCTGCCTCTGTCTTCATTGTTGCTTTATCTCACTGATCGGGCTCCACTTAATGTTGTTCTTTTTCAGGTCCTTGAACTGCCAGGTGACTTCCTGCTTTGAATACCTTTCCGAATTCTCTCCTCTCCTCAGAACTTCCTCTCTCTTTTCTTGCCTTATCCCATCCCTCCCCTGCAATTTTACCTTAGTTGTTTGATTCGCAGGGAAAGCTGTTCTTGAAACTTCATTCCACTTTTTTTTATTTATTTTTATTATTTTTTTATTTTTTGCGTTATGCGGGCCTCTCACTGTTGTGGCCTCTCCCCTTGCGGAGCGCAGGCTCCGGACGCACAGGCTCAGCGGCCATGGCTCACGGGCCCAGCCGCTCTGCGGCATGTGGGATCTTCCCGGACCGGGGCACGAACCCGTGTGCCCTGCATCGGCAGGCGGACTCTCAACCACTGCGCCACCAGGGAAGCCCTCATTCCACTTTTGCCAGAGGAATTTGATTCTCCAGTTAACATAAGACACGTTTAGAACATTGGTCTAGATGTTTGCTTCAAAGCAGTTACCATGGAGTCTAATATATTTGCATCATTTTTTTAAATGTAAAATAAGTTGGAGTGTGTTTTGGGGGGGAGTGTTGATTGTGTTATTTCTCATAATTTGATGCGTAGCATTTTGCACAGTTCATGGCACATGATTGCCATTTTATAAATATCTATTGGATGTATAATAAAGAAGAAATATCACTAGCTAGAGGCAGCCAGAATAACACACACACAAATAAAACAAAGGCCGTATGAATGGGGCAGTAAAGGCAGTGAAAGTAGCCTTCTATGATTATTATGTAAACAATCTGTTGTGAGTTAAACTGAAAACACACTTGTGGAGTTTGGGAATAAACATAGTCCACAGTCAGAGAAAAGGGGCTCATTCAAAAACATTTAGCTGCTCTGAGGTCGATGGCAGGTCTTCAATTCCATTTTTCATGAGCGTCCGCAATAAAACCTCAGGGCACAAGCCAATAACTCAACTACTCGAATCCCCTCCAGGGTTTCTTCCAAGTCACTCTGCTGACCTCAGCTCATCACTTTCATATAATGATTGCAGCAGAAACATCTGTGGAAGTTCTGTCTTCAATAAGATAGTCCAAAAAAACCCCACAAAACCATTAAGGACGTAATTATAGTATCAATTCTTAAGTTTTGTAGAATGAACAAAACAAGAAAAATATTCTTTTGAATCATCTAATTTAGCTGTATGGTGAGAAAATCACTGATGGCCAGTGAGAACTACTGGGGAATCTGTATTATTCATTTTTCACATGATGTGAATATCTGTTCCAGAATAAATTACTCATGTCAATTAATAAAAAGCAGATATGATTTAAATGAAACCTCATTTTAGAAACTTTTCATTCAGTAATTCTGGGAAGCTGGGACAAAGACAGTCCACAGGGGGAAGCAAGAAGACAGCTACAGTATCAGAGCAGACTGCGTTCCTGCTGCAGACTGGTATGCTTTTTCCTCAAATACATCCAGCTACTCAATATGTATTGAGTTCCTTCTATATTCTAAGCACTGTACTTGTCATTGGGGTGGAGGAGAAGAATAAATAAACTGTGATACTTGCATGGAGAGGACAACCACACCCTACCTTCCCTCATGGACTCCACTCACTCTTGGAAGCCTTCTCTAAATACTGCTGTCTTCAGGAATCTCTATGAAGACTTCTACAATGTGCTGTGTATGTCACAAATAACCTCTTTTTTTGACAATGGTGAGCAAGTAAGTATTTATTATGTAAAATACAAGCAAATAAATGTTCATCAGTTGGATCCAAAAGCAAAGAGCTTTGAAAAATATATGGTGTTTATTTTTACTTTTACAGATTATGATATATGTTACATAGATAGTATATAAAACATATGCACAGTTTATAAATAATAAAGCAACCACTTATGCATCCACTACTGAACTTAAGAATTAGAATATGGCCAACATTTTAGAAGCTTCCTGTGTGCCTCTCCTTGATTGCATCATTGCATCTTCTTGTTCCACCCTCCAGAAGTACTCGCTACCCTGACTTTTGGCAATTATCTCCTTGCTTTATTTATGACGTTATCACCAGTGTAAATATCTGCAAGTAAAATGTAGATTATTTTTGAAATTTGAGTAGCTGTGTGAGGAAAGGAGAATATTGCCACTATTACGTGAAGCCTCTCAAGGGAAGATAAACTGAACAGAACCTGAGTAATCACGTGGCTTCACCTTTACTGTGGTAAAATTGACATGTCTCTTCTGCAGGGCATGTGGCAGAGTTAAGGTATGGGCCAGATACTAGGCATCCTGCAGGAATATGACAAGGGGACTGGGTGTCTCTGTGTAATTTTCTACTTCTGAATGCATCATGCCCTACCTACAGCTCTCAGGAGTGGGTCAAAGATGAACATTTCTGTAAAGCAAAATGAGTGTCTTCAACTGATCTAGGATGTGTATGGCCGTGTGAAGAACAGAAAATGCATCAGCACATTGTCAAGATAAACCAAGACCAGCTACACATGAGGGTCAGGCTTACCTGGGCATTTTATTCTCTTATAAAAAGTAGGAGAATGGCATTGGCATCTTAGAGATGACAGCCCGCAGGGTGTCTGTCTTTTGGGATGCACTGTCTGAACCCTACTAGTTGCCCACCAAATCTATTGCACAGCAGTCCTATGGAGGTAATTCCCTAATGGATTCTCTCATCCTTTCTCCTCTTTTAGACAACCTATTTTCCATGTCATCTTCTTTTTTGGTTTATTTTCTCTCTCTTTTTTATTTTTTTGGTACGAGGTGGAACTCATACTGCAGTAACCTAATGAAAAAGAATGAGAGGGAAGTATTTCTTAACCTTGCATGTTTGAAAATATCTTTATTATAGCATCTTAGTAATTTTTACTAGATTAGAAATAACTTTCCTTCAGAATGTTAAAGGCATTTTCCCAATGTTTTTTTGCTTTCAGGGTGATTGTTGAGAAAACTGCAGTCATTTCCAGCCTCTTTTCTTTGCTAAGTTTTTTCTTTCCCCTTCTTTTGAAGCTTATACAAATTTGTGATTCCACTGTGCTGGGCATTCATGAGGCCTTTAAATCTAAAAACTCTGGTCATCCATTTCCAGGAACTTTTTTGGAATTATTTTCTTGATGATTTTCTCCCTCCTGTTTTTGTGATTTTTTTTTTCTAGAATCTATTATTTGGATGTAATCAACCAATTTTCTACTTTTCTATTTTTCATCTCTTTTCCTCTACTTTATGGTGTATTCCCTTTACTTTGTCTTATAATTCTTGTATTGAGATTTCCATTTTATTTTCTGTTTATGTTTTGTATTACTAAGAACTCTTTTTAACTTACATGAATGTTTTTCTTGTATTTTATCTCTGTGCTTCTTTCATGTCTGTATTATCTTTCTGAGACTATAAATGTTTCCTTTTCTTTTTCTTTTGACGTTGTCTCTATTTTCTCCAAGTCGATTTCATATTGTTTGTCACTTTGATCTCTGTATTCCATGTGAGAGGGTCTTCTCTAACTTAGAAGTTTTCCTGTAACTCTGATGCCTGGTAAACCTGGTTTTTGTTGATGATTGAGAATGGGATACTAAGAAGGTTATGTGAATCTGATTGCCTGGTAGGTGGTCAACATTGAGCTCCTGCCTAGGAGAATGCTCAGTATCTTTGAAACTTCCTTCTTGTGCTGGTCAGATTTCCAGAAAACACTCTCCCACTCTCAGGCAGCAGTGGAAATCTGATTGCCCAGACTCTTCAGGGAACAGACTTGGGGTTGCAACAGTCAGCATTCTTGTGACGTATTTCCTTTGTTTTTAGGTTAGTATCCACACTCTTAACTGTACTGCTCTCCCCAGAGACCCTGTGTTTTACTTTTTACTTTTTTCTAAGGGAATAAGCTTCCGGAATTTTTTGCTGTGACAGAAATCTCCCAGGATCATGGGGCTGGGGAGAATAAGTAGTGATTTACCTGATTCTCAAACTGCGTCACCCATACCTCCTCTTTACTTAGCTTCTTCCTGCTCCCTTGCTGCCTCTCTCCCAAACTTGCAGTTCCAAAATTGCCTGGGACTGGCATTTTTTTTTTTACCCCCTTGAGGATCCCATGATATAACTTGTGTTGGTTCTCAGTTTTCCTCAATACTGACTTAGGATTTGACTTTCTCAGTTCTGCTAAGTTACCTTTTGTTCATCTGCTTTTCAGCTTCCAAAATGTTTTTGCTAATATCTCCTTTCCTGTGGTCCCAGCATTTGTGTGGGTTTCATCCTTTACTATAAATTTAGTGGGCTTCCTGAGGGAACAGCATTAAATGCTGTGTTTAATCTACCATCTTAACCCATAGCTCAGCTGGTGTAATTTTAATGTTAAGCCTTCACCCATTCAACAGGTATCTCCTGATTTCCATTAAGTGAAGAGTAACATCATCTTGCTTCCATAATTCTAAGACAGTTCTTTTGACTATTAAGAGACCCTTTCCTTATTATATTTAGGATAGTCAAGCTTTCTAGCACTAAAACTACGAGGTAAAAATGGGGAATACTAGCTAAGTTGGGGAAAGCAGGTTACCTCTCTACCTCTTCATTTCCTTCATATCTTAGTAGTTTCCCCCTCACTGTAGCACTAGAATATGATATAAACAAATTAAAATATTCTCTAAGCTAATCATTATTTTTTTTCCTCCAATGTTAAAAGAATTGCTAAACTAGGGACTTGTCCTTAATCACCCCCTATCTCACCACTCCCCAGTCCAAGCATTCACCAAATTTAGGTGATTTAACCTTCTGAATGTCTCCTGCATTTCTTCTGTCCAGTGACAAAACTAAAATGATTTAATAATGAGTTTGATGTTCTTTATTCAGGGGGAAGCAGTCCGTGGGTTGAGGAGTACAGAGCCTCATAAGTAGTGGGGTACTTACTCCTCCTGATAGATTTTGGGCAGGAGTGTTTTATAGACTGTTAGAAGAAGCAGTATGGACACAGAATGATTGGCTAGGAGGTCAGGAATCTCACTAGAAGATGAGCGGGTCCTATTCTCTGTTAGCTAAAGCCGAGTTGGAGACTTGTGATGGGGATACATGAGGTTTCCTTGACAGTGAGGTGTTTCCCATAAGGGCAGGCTGACGGGGGGTGTGGATTTGTGACACGGGCGGGCCACTGGGGTGACCTCCACTTTGTGAGCCCCGACGTATGAACTAATGTCACCCGTGCCTACGGTATTTTCCCTGCACTACACGCCTCAAATTCACCCGCTTCCTTTCTGCCAGACTGACTTTTCTGAAATACAAATATGACCATGTCCCATTCTTCTGTAAAACTCCCAAATGAACCCTTATTGCTTTAATCAAGTCCAAACTTAGAGCAGCATGGAGAGAGCTGAAAGATACCCTTCCAACAAAGTCTCTTTAACCTCATTTTTCACTATGGCCTTCCTGGCACCAGGCACTTCAGTGAGATCGCACACATTTGTATATTTGTGTACTTACGTTCACCCTTTTCTGGAGACATCCTTCAAGACCTGCTTGGGTACCTCCAGGAATCTCTCGCCGGCCCTCCCGTAGCTGGGCTTGGAGTTCCTTTTCCACATTTCCTGAGGACTCTGCCCCGTACTACCTATATCGACATGAATTGCCTGCACTTCCATGCCTTACTAGAGCTGCCTTATTTTTCTATCCTGCATATCCTGTATACTATCGGACACATAGTAGAATGCTTCCTGCTACGATAATATGGAAACCGAGAGCCGCCACCAGATGAGATTTTTTTCTCTTAAGAGGATATTTTACCCACCTCTATAATTATTTGAGCCATTTTGATTTGAAGTTCCCGTATTGGCCTGGGATTGAAGTAATTTTGGTTTCTTGCTAATTAACTCTTTAACCCCTTTGGGCTGCAATTATGTCATTTTTGTAATTATTTGATTAGATCGCTGTAATTTAACTCTAAAGTTTCTATTTTCTTTATAATCTGTCCTTTTCTGCCCCTCCTCCCACACGCACCCCCTTTTTTTTTGGTTAAAGCTCCAGGTTAAAGCGTACTCTCAGCAAGCTCTCAGTAAGTCCACCCAAGGTTTTAGCTGATAATTTCAGATACACTCTCATATGTATTTGCATCACTAGACAGAACTCTGGACGTCTGAAAAGACTTATAACCCCAAAGACAGAAGCTTCCTAAGGAAGGAGGATTTTATAGTGCCTCTTAGGTCGTTGGACAAAGGCACTCCACCAAGTACCCCTCCCCACCTCCCCACCTCATTGACCTCATAGCATGCCTTAGGTGTGTGCTTGTGTTGTAGACCATTGTCTCTGATTCCTTTGGCTTGTTTTAAAATTTTATGTCAACCAGTGTCCCTGGGGATGAGAATTGGGTAAAATGGTCAACTAGACTCCCATGAGATCTGAGGAATAGATACTTACTTTAGTGAGTTTATTCAGTGAATAGCAAGCACCTGGGAAGGTAAACTGATTACAGAGATAAAGAAGTTAGGATCTCTCAGGAGAATAGAAATTCATATGTATTAAGAAAGAAAAAAGAACACAGTTGTTTCTTTCTGTATAAGGAAAATCATCTCAGTGGAAAGAAGTTGTTTACATTTTCAAGTCAGCAAACTTCCTTCACAGCCACATCATGCATCAAACAGAGAAGGGAGGCGCCGGGGATGCTTTTCTTTTTTCTTTTTCTTTGTTGGTCCTCGATCCCTTGAGATGAATGATCTGGGAGCAGGGAAGATCATGATGGCAGTAATAACAACAATGCATCGATGATTTTCAAGTGCATCCATGAGGCAGGGTATGCTTTTCAAAGGACATTCACTTCAATTCCATCTCATTTGATCATTAGGACAACCCCAGGAGATACATAAGGCAGGTATTTCTATCACTATTTTACACATGAGGATCCTGAGCCGTGGAGGAAGTAGAGTTATTTGTCCAGAATCACAGAGCTCGTTAGTGGCAGCTTTGGAGCCAGAGCCCTGATTTTCTGAGACATGTTCTCACATAAATGGATTATATGTACTGTCTGCCCACAGAAATGTCCAGGACATGGAGAAAGCCCAACTTCCCTCTCATTTGGAAGTCCAAGTCAGTGGTTCTGGAGGTTTTATGATTCATCTGGCAGTTCTCAGAAGAGGACAGAAATTAACACTGGAAAAGTTCTTGGCAGTAATTTATCAACACCTGTGACCCGTCCTAGCTGGAAGAATCGGCGCCTTTCTTTCCCATGTTAGCTACTGGGCTTGTAAATCTCCAGAGAAATGAAGGATTTGTTTGATGGACTTAGAAGAATTCTGAATTGTTTCACTACTTTCTTTATGCAAAGAAGAGCATTTAGTGTCCTGGCTCTTGGGGCCACTTATTTATTGACCTGGTATCCAAAGAATATGCTTATTCTGCTGGATGACAGAAGAGAAAGGGAAAGTGTTGTCCAGATTTTCAAATTACCATGAACTGCCCTGCATTTTTTTTTTTTTTTCGATACGCGGGCCTCTCACTGTTGTGGCCTCTCCCGTTGCGGAGCACAGGCTCCGGACGCGCAGGCTCAGCGGCCATGGCTCACGGGCCCAGCCGCTCCGCGGCATGTGGGATCTTCCTGGACCGGGGCACGAACCCGCGTCCCGTGCATCGGCAGGCGGACTGTCAACCACTGCGCCACCAGGGAAGCCCTCCCCTGCATTTTTATCCCATCAGCTTAGAATCCTGGGTTGTCAGTTTTGGAGATACAATACAAATCCCTCATTCAGAAGGGCCAGGGAATCGAGATGCAGAAAGCTGAAGGGGTCACCCAAAGTCCAGAGAGTTAGTTAATAACAGAACCGAGACTAGAATCGACAGAGTCAGTAATAATAGTCTCCAGCTGCCCTTTTCTTAGTATCTGCTATGTCCTTGCTGCTGTGATTTGCTCTTACATATCTGTCACTATATTGACTCTCACACCTGCAAAACTGAGGGCTTTTATCCCCATGTTTTTGTCAGAATAGGTAAGGCCAGCTTGAGGCAGCAAAGTGGTGCTGAAATCTCAGAGTCCTTAACATAACAGATTTATTTCTCATTCATGCTACAGTCTGGTGTGGATTAGTAGGTGACAGATGGGGTGGATGGGAGCCATCTCTTCTCCTTGCGATTACTAAAGACCCAGAATGAGAGCGTTTCCAACTTCCAGGAGATGACCCGCATGGAGCGCACGCCCCCGTGCTTGCTGGGGTAGGAGGGGAAACACACAGGGGACTCACGCTCAGCTCTGTATTTGGGCTCCTAAGCGCTTCGTATCCCTTTGGTTCATGGCCCCTCCACCAGATCAGTCACAGGGACCAATCAAAGTACCAAAGAGCAAAGAAGTGACTGTCTTCTTTGTCCTTCAAAGGAGAAGAAAACAAATACTGATAAGCACAAGGGCTGATTACCATCCTGATCTGCTTCTACTCTTACCCTTCTGTAATCTCCACAGAGCAGCCATAGTGATGTTTCTAAAATACATATCTTGTCATTTCACACCTCTGATGGAAACACAATACTTCCTTCCCATCACCTTAAAGTAAAATCCAAGCTATTCCAGAAGACCTTTAGACCTTGTTTAATTCCATAAGATCTTTAGACCCTTTCCGTCCTCATGCCACTGTCCCCAGATTCACTTTACTTCATCACAGGTGTTTTGTTTCAGTTCTTGACTATTTCAAGCACGTTCTTTGCTCAGGATCTTTGCACATGCTGTTCCCTCTCCTTGCTTGCCCCTCTGCTTTCCCTTTGCTTGGCTAATTCTCTCGTATCCTTCATGTTTCAGCTTCAGTGTCATCTTTGACCCGCTGTTCAGTTCCCTGTGCATAGACATCGTGGCTGTTTTGTTCTCATTGTATATTCAGTACATCACACAAAGCCTGGCACAAAGAAGATACTCAATAAATATTTGTAAAACGATTACACGCAAGAGTGAATGAACGGAGGCCTCCGACATACAATACTACACTTAGTCTTCAAAAGCACAGTGATGCAGGCATAGCAGAAAAATCACTTAGAACAGGAACTGTGCATATTATGTTTTTTAGTAATGTTATTGTGATAATGATGCCAATTTTGCAGGTAATGATAATTCCATGTATCTCTAACTCATTACCTCCCTACTGCACATTGTCAATGAATAATATATTTTTAATTTTTTTTGAATATTAAAGTACACAATAGGGGTGGAAACCTAAGGTTTGAGTGACAGAGGGAATGTGGAACATATTTTTAAAGGCAGATACCATCAATTCAGCTTTTTTCATAAAACCAATGGAGTGATAATATTTTTCAAATAAAAAATCGAATATAGTCTGACAAAGGATTTTTGTGTCATTTTCAAGAATGGAGAATCATCTTATAAGAGGAGTTTTGACACCATTACATTGACATATCTAGGCCAGTATATGGTTTGGAAGGACAATGACATGGAATATATGTAATTAGAACTGTCATGGAAATTCCAAGACAGATGGTTGTCAGCTAGTTAGAACTAAACAGAATAAAAACTCATTGGAGGTTTGGTAAACCTATTTTAAAAGGTGACCAGTGAACCATGCCTCAGTAGTAGTAAGAATTCTATGTACATATTTTTTTTAATACCTGGAATATTTTGTATAAACTTGATAAAGTTAGCAAGTCCTCACTAAAAGCAGTTTGGAAATTCTTTAAGTACTACTGGTCGTGATTTTAAAATCGTTTAGAGAAGTCACTTCATGGGAATAATTAAAGTGAAACTCATTATTGAGTTTCCTTAACAATATAACATTCAGATGAAGTCATACTAAATATCTCCCTGTCTATTGCAGCCATCTCCTTAATAGCATTTGTCAACATATATTACACACTAAAATTATTTATGATATTTTGTTATTGCTGACTTGATTTAATTACATTGGGACTTAAAAGAAAAGGCATATAAACTGAGAGGCTTCACAAACACTTCGTTATAGAATAGTTCTGTGAAAGGACATCTTTCCCCTTAACTCTGCATCTGCCCCTAGCTGCCTCCTCACTTTTAAAACCAGACATGAAATAGTATTGTCCAATCTCTTCTTAATCCCATCTTCAGAAAAGGTTGTGGGCTGCCTTCAGAAATTTGCTCCTGAAATGACACACCCTCTAACTCCATTCTCTTTGGTTTTTTAAATACTGCATCTCCTCTACATCTTTAAGAGGTGAATATATCTATCGAGAATGTTTCAACATGGAAGCAACCTCAATGTCCATTGACAGAGGAATGGATAAAGAAGATGTGGTACATATATACAATGGAATATTACTCAGCCATTAAAAAGAGTGAAATAATGCCATTTGCAGCACCAGGGATGAACCTAGAGATTATCATACTAAGTGAAGTAAGTCACACAGAGAAAGAGAAATATTGTATGATATCACTTAGATGCAGAATCTAAAAAGAAATGATACAAATGAACTCAGAACCTTCTTAAAGGAGCTCTGTGACCATTTGAAAAATACTTTTTCTGGTGGATGATATGACTTCTGATGGAGACTGAATCACAGTTTTTCCCAACCACTGTATTTTTTTTAATGTACAGGAATCTAATTGGTCCTAAAATTTAGAATTAGCCTTATACTCCCTGGACATGCTCAAGATGTCTGGCTCTCTGGGGGGTTGAGTCACTTGTATTCTGCTCAGTGGTTTGTGTGAGAGTGCAGTCAGGTGGTCAGCACTGTGAGGGGGGCTATGCTGGCCCAACCTCTCTGTTCTGTGCCACCTGCCCCCTCAGGGAGCCCCTCTCTCCAACTGCCAGGCACTCCACACCCTCCCATTTCACACCCACCCCATTTAAAAACCACTTCCAAGAAAACACATGGCAAATTCCTTCTCTCAATGTGCAGGTAGGTCATCGGATTTTATATTCCAGCCTTCCTAAGGCATTTGAGTAATTATAGAATGCTAAACTTTAAGTCAAAGGAATTAATCTTTATTGTTTATAATCAGAAAAAATGGAAACAATTTAAATGACTAACATTTAGGAGATTAAGTAAATGATGACATGTACATCATGGTATTTAACCTACATATTAAAATTACATTTACAAAATGTTTTCATTCTTCATATAAAATTATAAACATTTTAAACCTGTAGAATTTTAATGGCAAGAAAATGCTTATGTCATATGTTGAGCAAACAGCAGGAAACAGTACAGTATGATGAAAACTATTTAAAATATCACAGGAAAAAACTAGAAGTAAGTATTTGCCTTTGTGTGATGAGGTTATGGTTTTAATTTTAATTATTGAATGATTCCTTTATTATTTTTGCTGTGAGGAAAAATAATTTAAGTGTAAAAAGAAGAAAGGAATGGATTGCCAAAGGGCGATTTTTAACAACCAGTTTCTGCTTGTGTGTGTGTGTGTGTGTGTGTGTGTGTGTGTGTGTATCTCCAGATATCTTTATCTACTTCTACCTACATTGCTTGCTTATTTGGTAGGAAAGGATGCAAGTCTTCCACAAGCCATGACTGGGGAAGGCTTGGTTTGCCTTTCCACAGAGTGGATTCTGGATGAAACACTCAGAGCTTTAGACCTGGATTTATAGATGTCTTACCTTACTAATACATGGAGACCTTTGGATTTCAGCCTTGCTAGCCTCCTCTGTATTGCTGAGGAATGCAGTTTTTGGCCCTCTTATTTCTTCATATAGAGGAAAAAAGAGCTTTGGCATCAAATTGGCTTCAGTTGCAGTGGACTCCACTGATTGCTAGCTGTGTGACCGCGGTCTATCTACCTCGGTCAGTAGGCAACAGCTTTCTCATCTGCTAAGTGGTAATGAGCACTGCCTTGTTCTTGTAGGATAAAAATGAGAAGACCCATGTAAAAAAAACCTTAGCATATAAGTTCTCAAAAATGGAGAGTTACTTTATTTCTCTTGATCCATAATTACACCATGCTTCCAAAATCAAGGATTTGATAGTGAGGGTTTTATCAAGAGTGGAGTCGGCCTCTCATTTCTCAGGGTGAGTTTTTTCTTAGGAGTCTCTTTGGCTCCACTAAATATGCCTGAAATCTTGAATAAACAAAGTCTCACCTTTATTTAAATAAGCCTTGGTTTTGCTCAGGAGAATAGTGGGGTTTCTTTTCCAAGTTAATAGAATAAAAAACTTCAAACGTGTTTTCTCCTCAAAGACTAGGTTAATTCTGCTAAAGGCTTTTTCCATTTCCTGTTGGGACCTAAGGAGACCATGACATCTTAATAACAGTATTAATTGTTAAAATTCACTTGTTAGGAAAACCAGGTTCTTATCTTCTTACCATTATCTTTTTTTTAAATAAAAAGAATTAACTTAAATCACTTAGCTCCTCTTTTTGTCATCTCTAAGTTTGGTGCCATATTGTTTCAGTGTTCAGCTAAGTGCAAGTCTAAGCTCTCATCTAAAGTCCTTTGCCAAGTTGCTCATTTCTGTTATTCTCAACCCCAGTCAAACCCCATATTGACAACATCCTCAGTCTCTTTCGGCCTCTGAGGCAAAGTTGATGAATAAGTAGAAGACAGCCGGAGGTAAAAAGCAACCTACTCCATTCTTTCAAAGTAGATTTATTCCTTCGTGGAAATTAGTTGAGAGTTAACTCTTATTTATTTATTTATTTTTCCTTTCATATTAATGTTTCATTCTGCCTCCTGGTGGTTGAACAAGACTAGATTTCTTTTCTCCTGTCCTTTTTCCCCTTCCCACGCTCACTTGGCTGCCAAGTCATTAAGCAAGGCAAACTCCTCTCCCATATGGGCTGTTAGCTTTTATTTGTGCAGTGCTGCTCTTAAACATGGCTGGCCTGAACTCTAGTTTCTTTCTGGATCGAGAAGAGAGTCCCCGGCATCTGCTCTGACTATAGCAGGGTCTGCTAGTGTGCAGGCCTATCTCAGATGAGCCTTGAGGTGTAGCTTCGTCCTTTTGGCCTCACTCATTCATTCATAAATTCATTTTTCTGATTCAACAAACTTATTTTGACCACCTAGTATCAACCATTCTAGGTGCTAGGGATATTTTAGTGAACATAAAAAAAAATCTTCACCTTTCTGGAGCATATTATCTAGTGAGGGGAAGGGGTGGAGAATAAGTATACTGTACACATTACTATATATCGTCTATTAGAAAGTGATAAATGCTTTGGGGAAAAAAATAGAACAGGTTGATGGAGATCAGAAAGTTCAAGGGGAGAGGTTTACAGTGCTAGATAAAGTGGTCAGTGTGGCTTCCATTGAGAAGTGACAGATGAGTCAAGAGTTGAAGGAGGTGACAAAGTGACCCTAAAACCTATTTGGGGAAAGAATGTTCCAGGCCAGGGCAAAAGTCTTGTGGTGGGAAAAGGCAAGACACACTTATTAAAAATTTTTATATTTTTGGCAGTATTAATCATTGGGGGTACAGAGATGAATCAAGAATGTTTCTTGCTTCCAAGAAGCTTATAGTCTAGTATAGGTGACCAATCCAAAATAGGCAATTTCAGTATATCATAATTACTGCACATGTGGCTTACATTGTATTTTTTTTAACATCTTTACTGGAGTATAATTGCTTTACAATGGTGTGTTAGTTTCTGCTTTATAACAAAGTGAATCAGCTATACATACACATATATCCTCATATCTCCTCCCTCTTGCGTCTCCCTCCCACCCTCCCTATCCCACCCCTCTAGGTGGTCACAAAGCACCGAGCTGATCTCCCTGTGCTATGCGGCTGCTTCCCCCTAGCTAGCTATTTTACATCTGGTAGTGTATATATGTCCATGCCACTCTCTCACTTTGTCACAGCTTACCATTCCCCTTCCTGGTGTCCTGAAGTCCATTCTCTACGTCTGCATCTTTATTCCTTTCCTAGAGTCTGTCATACAGAGTGAAGTAAGTCAGAAAAACAAATACCATATGCTAACACATATATATGGAATCTAATTTAAAAAAAAAAAAGGTTCTGAAGAACCTAGGGGCAGGACAGGAGTATGTGGTATTTCTAACGGACAGCACTGGTCTAGATTCACTAAGCTGGATGTCTGGCTTCATGGCTCCTTGGCTCTTTAATGCCAGTCTGAACTACTCTAAAGTAGACTTCCATTCTGGAACCAGATAAGGAAATCTTCAGCCTCAGGTTTCAGGGTAACCCAATCATGGCAGCTATTTACCAAGTGAGAGAGCCCTGGGTTCCATCTGGCTGGGATTCCCCTACACCAATGATGGAATCTATCGAGAAAAGCTAAGTTCATTGAGATCAACAGCAAATGTCCTAAACTGTCTTATCTTATTCTTTTTTTTAAATAGATTTATTTTATTTATTTATTTATTTTTGGCTGTGTTGGGTCTGTTGCTGCGCGTGGGCTTTCTCTAGTTGCAGTGAGCGGGGGCTGCTCTTCGTTGCGGTGCGCGGTCTTCTCATTGCGGTGGTTTCTCTTGTGTGGGGCACAGGCTCTAGGTGTGCAGGCTTCAGTAGTTACGGCGCGGCTCATGGGCTCAGTAATTGTGGTGTGTGGGCTCTAGGGCATGTGGGCTTCATCAGTTGTGGCTCACAGGCTCTAGAGCACAGGCTCAGTAGTTGTGGTGCACGGGCTTAGTTGCTCCACAGCATGTGGGATCTTCCCGGGCCAGGGCTCTAACCCATATCCCCTGCATTGGCAAGCAGATTCTTTTTATTTTTTTTTAAACATCTTTATTGGAGTATAATTGCTTTACAATGGTGTGTTAGTTTCTGCTTTATAACAAAGTGAATCAGCTATACATATACATATATCCCCATATCTCCTCCCTCTTGCGTCTCCCTCCCTCCCACCCTCCCTATTCCACTCCTCTAGGTGGTCACAAAGCACGGAGCCGATCTCCCTGTGCTATCCGGCTGCTTCCCACTAGCTATCTATTTTACATTTGGTAGTATATATAGGTCCATGCCACTCTCTCCCAGCTTCATCCCAGCTTCCCCTTCCCCCTCCTCATGTCCTCAAGTCCGTTCTCTATGTCTGCGTCTTTATTCCTGTCCTGCCCCTAGGTTCTTCAGAACCTTTTTTTTTTAGACTCCATATATATGTGTTAGCATTCGGTATTTGTTTTTCTCTTTCTGACTTACTTCACTCTGTATGACAAACTCTAGGTCCATCCACATCGCTACAAATAACTCAATTTTGTCTCTTTTTATGGCTGAGTAATATTGCATTGTATATATGTGCCACATGTTCTTTATCCATTCATCTGTTGATGGACACTTAGGTTGCGTCCATGTCCTGGCTATTGTAAATAGAGCTGCCATGAACATTGTTATACATGACTCTTTTTGAATTATGGGTATATGCCCAGTAGTGAGATTGCTGGGTCGTATGGTAGTTCTATTTTTAGTTTTTTAAGGAACCTCCATACTGTTCTCCATAGTGGCTGTATCAGTTTACATTCCCACCAACAGTGCAGGAGGGTTCTCTTTTCTCTACACCCTCTCCAGCATTTATTGTTTGTAGATTTTTTGGTGATGGCCATTCTGACCGTTGTGAGGTGATACCTCATTGTAGTTTTGATTTGCATTTCTCTAATGATTCGTGATGTTGAGCATCCTTTCATGTGTTTGTTGGCAGTCTGTATATCTTCTTTGGAGAAATGTCTGTTTAGGTCTTCTGCCCATTTTTGGATTGGGTTGTTTGTTTTTTTGATATTGAGCTGCATGAGCTGCTTGTAAACTTTGGAGATTCATCCTTTGTCAGTTGCTTCATTGGCAGGCAGATTCTTAACCACTGCTCCACCAGGGAATCCCACCTTATTCTTTATAACCGATGGAGTGCAGGGAATTCAGACTTTCTGTGATCTCTTAGCCGGGACACGCATTTATGTGACTCTTCATTCCTGTTGCAGAAAAAAAAAAGTTCCAGTTTTTCCTACTCCATAAAGTCCATTTTCTCTTCTTCAGCCCCTCATAGCATTCATTTATCATTCAACACATGTTAAGCAGAGGTGCTGTTTATTTTTGTTAAATAGTTCTGGTCTCACGTGCAAGAAACCTGAGTCGCATCTTGGATTTCTTTGTACTTTGATCGGTGGAGCAAATCGTACACATACACGAGTCTTGATGAGTGTCTTGTTTCTGTGTTGCCACTTCATTACCTGGACACCTGCCACTTGTGTTATGTATGAAAAACTCACAGAGAAATTCTACTTTGAGACGTATACCTGGCTTGCAAACTCACATTGGTGGTCTTTGTTTCTTTCTTGGGGAGCTGTTCTCTGTTTGTTTCCTCTGACCCCACCCACATTGAACACCAGCATCATTCCATTCTTGAGAGTCAGAATTCAGTGTTACCCAGGCAACCAAAGACCGTCTCAGTCAATCTCCCTGCACTGTGCCTAAAGCACAGTTTTTCCAGTCTGTTGATTTTGAATTTTCCCTTGACCAGTATTTCCACCTCCAGCAAGAAAGGTCAAGTGCACCATTCAGTTTTAAAGCAGGTGGCGACATCCCTATCTCCTAACATTTGCCACTTCTGCTCGGCTTGTACACTTAACGGAGACTCAGTGTGCCTCTGATGCTGAGATTAGAAGTAGAAATGCTGGGCTTCCCTGGTGGGGCAGTGGTTAAGAATCCGCCTGCCAATGCAGGGGACACGGGTTCGAGCCCTGGTCCGGGAAGATCCCACCTGCCGCGGAGCAACTAAGCCCCGTGTGCCACCACTACTGAGCCTGAGCTCTAGAGCCCGCGTGCCGCAGCTACTGAAGCCCGCGCGCCTAGAGCCCGTGCTCCGCAACAAGAGAAGCCACCACTGCAATGAGAAGCCCGTGCGCCACAAAGAAGAATAGCCCCCGCTCGCCCCAACTAGAGAAAGTCTGCGTGCAGCAGCGAAGACCCGATGCAGGCAAAAAAAAAAAAAAAAAGAAGTAGAAATGTCATTAGAAATGTTGCCTGGCTAACTGTGTTTTCTTAATTATAAAAGAAACCCAAATACTCTCTTTTGTTGGCTAACAAAATGGAGATGTAGGTGGGTTCTAGGATTGGGAAACTAAGAATGTGATCTGTGCGGTGCATGCTCATTCTGACCCCCAGACTCTCCCTACATGTGAGACATCCTTTGTTGGCTTTGGAAGGCAATGTGATTCCATGGGAAAAGCACGGGTTTGCATTTAAGAGTCAGATATGGCTTCAAGTTCTGGCTCCATCGGAGACTATCCGTGTGTAGGGCCACATCTGGGGTGTACAGTAGTGCAGGGCTCCATCAAAAGGGCGCCCTTCTCTTGGGGTTTATTGCCCTGTAGTTGCCATCTTGGAATTCTTAATCATTTTATCTTTGGATTTGTGTTTTGTAAGTGAACGCCACGACTTGCCGGCCTTCTCACCTCCTGCCACCTCCCACCTCCCCAGGGTACCTCTTTGCCCCTCCCCAGCTTCTGCTCAGTGACTGCTGCTCTCCTGTGCCCCTTCCATGGCCTGAGGCAGGCGTGGGGAGAATTGGGGTTGAAAGCACATGCCTGGCATGCCAACTTCTTGGGCTGAGCCTCAGGTGCCATGAGGGGCTGCCCCTGCATCCAGGGAGTGCGACATTCAATAGTAAAAATAAACACCATGCTAGCTCAAGAAGCAGACCACAGAAGAAAGGAAAGAGCGTTTTCCCTACTTTTTGAACAGGGGATCTGCATTTTCATTTTGCACTGGGCCCTGCAAATTTTGTAGCCGACTCTGGCTGTGTGACTACAGGAGACTTCCTTAATCCTCTGTGTATCAGTCAGGATCATGGTTCAATCGGAAAAGCACTAGTAACGTGTGTATTTATGAGTACATGTGTGTGTCTGTATAGACACACACACACATACGTATACGCATGTGAGTTTGACACATACATAGATAGCAAAGATACTAGCCTTTTGAGGATGTTCGACTGCTTCCCACTGTCGTGGTACACCTTTGCCAGCAGATCTGTAGTCACTGGAGTGCTGAATTTGCTGACACTGTCGCTGTACAAGAGTCTAGAAGTGGACCTCTGGACAGAAAATGTCACCTCTTTTGGGGAGCACAGACAGTCATGCCTTGACCCCGCAGGGCAAGGGAGCTGGTGACCACCTTCACCGACCTCTTTCTCCTCCCCTCATCTCCTGTTTCTGTATTGCAGAAACGGACCAGAAGCCACACTGCAGGGACCACCATGATGTGGTCTAGAGATCTGCCTCCCAGGACCAAAGCGGGGTGGCAAGGGAGGTGAAGGGACACAAATGAGACTGCCTAGCTGGTCTTCAGTACAACTGCTCTGAGGGTTCCATGAGATAAAGCATGTAAAATACCTTATAAGTGTAAAGTACCACTGAATCGAGGCACAGGTGTATATTACCAGTCTTCATATGATTCATCTCTCTGGAGAAGCCGGAGCAAGTTGGAATTCAGGCAGTGGGGTTGGTAGCATGTGGAACGTCTTGCTGTATTCTTGATTCTACCACCATGCTCAGAAGTGGTGATGTTATGTAAGGTACGAAACAAGATTCCACTGACATAGCCTCTAATCAGTAACACAGAGATCAAGGTGCTAGGGCTACTTGATTTCTTATCCCGGCCCTGACCGATTTCTGTAAGACAACTGAGCAAGTCACTGACCTCCTCTAATCCTCCCCTTACTCATCTTTGAGATGGGATGACTAATACCAGGCTAAGTTATTCGATCAAGATCAAGAAAGTGCTTGCATACACATGCTTCTCTGCCTGGGACAAGCCTGGAGGTCTCGGTTGGTGAGTCTCTGAAGTAGTGTGTTGTCCTTGTCTACTCCACTTCTGGAGCTGCTTTGCAGGTGGTGCTGAAAACACATACAGTTGGTGGCCATGGGGTCTTGGAGTTCCAGGACTTACGGGTGCAGCCGTCCCCAAGAAGTAGAATGAAATGACATTACTTCTCTCCACGCCCGAATGTTCTGTGGGACCACGTGTTTGTAATCGAGTGAGGAAAAAAACTGAACTCATTTCTCCTCTGGCACGTATGTGAGAGTTGATTCTAAGAGAGGGGAGTTGCAGTGTGAAACATCCTGTTTAGTTTTAGGTAAAGAGAGGTGTGTTAAAAACACTTTGCTGCATGGCCTTAAAAAGGGGGCAGGGGAATAGCTGTTAAGCAGAAGAACATTGAAATATAGAAACATACATCAAAGCAAGTAACATTTAATTTTCTCACTGGCTACATTCGTCTCGTGTTAGCAGCAGAGGGAGAAGGAGAAGGATTGGGAATGCGTTAAGTTTTCATTTGGGTCACTTTTTTGGCCTCCAGGGGACGTTCAGTTAGCCGTGGACACATGCAGGAAACAAACGAGTGGGTGGATTCAGGGGGTAGAAACAAACCATTCTTGTTGGCCCACATTCGCTCACTGACTCTTCATGGGTGTCTCACAGCAGGGAGGGAATCCCCGGCGTGGGATGGAACTCCACTTAGAGAGCCGTGTGTAACTCTTGTGCCCCATCTCTGCGTACGTCACGTGTTTGCTTGAGAAGAAGAAACAGCTAATTTAAAGCCTCATTTCTAAGCAGACCATCGAAAATGTGTCTGTATAAACAGGAGGTAAGAGGGCAAGGATGGCTACCATGATACTGGTCCGAGAGACAGCTGGTCTCGTTCCTGGACTTTGGAAACACTCACGATACACAAGGGCTCTTAGAGCTAGAAGGGCCAATTAGAGATCACATCCTGGAAAGCACTCATCTTACAGATAAGGAAGCAGTCCGGGAATGATGAGGGGTGAAAGGGAAGGCCAAGGATCACAGGAGAGCATTTTACCTCCTTTAGAAATGATCACATCACCAAACCTAAGACTTAGCTGGCATCTCTGCCCTTATCCATGTAGCCACCTCTTCTGTATACTCCACTCTCAGTATCTCTTGAACCCTTTGTATTCGGTCCTTTTCAGCTGCCATTGCCTTAGCCTCTGGCCTTCCCCCATTTCTCACTTAAATTACTGCAAGTCTCCACCCCCCAGCTTTCTAAAATGCTGGTCCAGAGATTTCACTGTGCAGAGATTCAACCCCCTCAACATCCCTGCCCCATTCGCAAAACAAATTCCAAGCTCCTTAGCATAACACAAAGGGACAGCCACGATCAGACTCGTTTTCAAGACTTCAGCCGAACCTCGTTATGTATTTGCCAGCTACCATCCTGAGTTTCTTACAAATGTTGGCTCATTTAATCCTTATAACTACCCTAGGAAACATGTGTTATTCTTGTCCTTATTTTGCAGATGAGAACCCTTGAGACACAGCGAGGTTAAGTGACTTGTCCAAGGTCTCACAGTTAGCAAGACTTAGACTAGACATCTGCTTTCAGAGTCTATGCCCTTAGACCGTAGGATGTGCTGCACAGTTCTCTGTAGGAGCCAGGTGCTTCTTACCTCTGGGGTTATATGCAGGCGATTTTCTCATCCGGAAGCAACCCTTGCTCCTTCCTTTTCCTGCATATCTTCCATTTATTTTTAATTTTTAATAGACGTTATTTTTAGAGCAGTTTTGGACCCCCAGCAAAACTGAGCAGCGGTGCTGAGATTTCCACGTGCCCCCTGCCCTCACACAAGCATAGTCTCCTCCACTATCAGCACCCCGCCACCTACGTTGATACTCTTATTATCCAAAGTCCATAGTCTACTTTAGGGTTCAGTCTCGGTGTTGTACATTCTGTGCGTTTGGACAAATGCATAATGACAGGTATCCATCATTGTAGTATCCTACAAGTAGTTTCACGGCCCTTAAAGTCCGCTGTGCTCTGCCGACTTATCCTTCCTTCCCCACTAACCCCTGGCGAACACTGATTTCTTTTTTAATGTCTCCAGTTTTGCCTTTTCCAGAGTGTCATATAGTTGGAATCATACAACATGCAGTCATTTCACACTGGCTTCTTTCACTTAGTAATATGCATTTAAGCATCCTCCACATCTTTTCGTGGCTTGATGGCTCATTTCTTTTTAGTGCTGAATAATATTCCATTGTCTGGATGGACCACAGTTTATTTATCCATTAACCTACTGAAGGACATCTTGGTTGCTTCCAGTTTTTGGCAGTTATGAATAAAGCTGCTTTAAGCATTTACACGTACGTTTTTGTGTGGACAGAAGTTTTCAGCTCCTTCGGGTAAGTACCAAGGAGCATCATTGCTAGATCGTATGATGTCTATGTTAAGTTTTGTAAGAAATTGCCAAACTGTCTCCAGAGTGGCTGCACCATGTTGTATTTGTGCCACAAATGTATGAAAGTTCCTGTTGCTCCACATCCTAGCCAGCATTTGGTGTTGCCAGTGTTCTGGATTTTGATCATTTAATAGGTGTAGTAGTATCCTAATATTGTTTTAATTTGTATCCCGGATGACATGGTGTATAGAGCATCTTTTCATGTGCTTATTTGCTATATGTATGTCTTTTTGATGAGGTGTCCATTAAGGTTTTTGGCCCATTTTTAATTAGATTATTTATTTTCTGAATTTTTAGAAGTATTTTTGTATATTTTGGATGATAGCCCCTCTCCAGATGTGTCTTTTGCAATATTTTCTCTCAATCTATGGCTTGTCTTCTGTTTATTTTTCAAGACTCATTTCAAGTACCACGCAGGGTCTTTTTCAAACCAAGACCCTGACTGAATTGGTTGCCATGACATTATACCAGATCGAAACCCCTGATTAATTTGTCTGTGTCCCGCACAGACAAGCTGTGTGCTCCTTGAGTCCAGGGAAAATATCTTCCTTTGTCTCATTTGCATCTGACCCCTGCAGACACTTGAATAGAGAATGATGTGAGTAATCTTTCAATTTCTGGCTCTGACTCTTGCCTATTAGAGGAATCACGTATCTCCGAGATTCTCTTTATAATAGGGATAAACAAAGCACTTCCTTGAACACAGTTATTGTCAGAGTCAGATTAAATGGCGAGTGTAAACCTGTAGCCCCAGGCTGTTAGGTAATAGATGCACCACTCTTAGTCCGTCTGGTGTTCCTGCAATGCAGCCTCCTTGACCTCCATCTTTCCTAGGTTCATTTTGCCATTGAGATGCTTGTTCGCCACCAAAGATCTTCCCCTTTCTCATCACAGTTGTCTCGAAGTCCACCTATTCCACAAAGTTTTCCTTAACTATGTAGCTTGCTCTGGTCTTTCTTTATTTCCTAAAACATGCTCTTAGTGTCACCGTCTCTGGAACACTCCCCGCTTCACCTTAAAAATCGACCGGGTTTATTTCTCTTATATCCTCAATGAGATGGTACACCCTTAAGTGGTCAAGGCTATGATTTCTAGTTCTTTACTGCATTCCCAACTTCAGCAGAAGGACCCATATTCACCAAATAATAAATACATCCATGGATCAATGGAACAGGATAGAAAGCCCAGAGATAAACCCACGCACATATGGTCACCTTATCTTTGATAAAGGAGGCAAGAGTATACAGTGGAGAAAAGACAGCCTCTTCAATAAGTGGTGCTGGGAAAACTGGACAGCTACCTGTAAGAGAATGAAATTAGAACACTCCCTAACACCACACACAAAAATAAACTCAAAGTGGATTAAAGACCTAAATGTAAGGCCAGACACTATCAAACTCTTGGAGGAAAACATAGGCAGACACTCTGACATAAATCACAGCAAGATCCTTTTGGACCCATCTCCTAGAGAAATGCAAATAAAAACAAAAATAAACAAATGGGACCTAGTGAAACTTAAAAGTTTTTGCACAGCAAAGGAAACCATAAAAAGATGAAAAGACAACCCTCAGAATGGGAGAGAATATTTGCAAATGAAGCAACTGACAAAGGATTAATCTCCAAAATATACAAGCAGCTCATGCAGCTCAATATCAAAAAAACAAACAGCCCAATCCAAAATGGGCAGAAGACCTAAATAGACATTTCTCCAAAGAAGATACACAGATTGCCAACAAACACATGAAAGAATGCTCAACATCACTAATCTTTAGAGAAATGCAAATCAAAACTACAGTGAGGTATCACCTCACACTGGTCAGAATGGCCATCATCAAAAAAATCTACAAACAATAAATGCTGGAGAGGGTGTGGAGAAAAGGGAACCCTTCTGCACTGCTGGTGGGAGTGTAAATTGATACAGCCACTATGGAGAAAAGTATGGAGGTTCCTTAAAAAACTAAAAATAGAACTACCATACAACCCAGCAATCCTACTGTTGAGCATATACCCTGAGAAAACCAGAATTCATAAAGAGTCATGTACCAATGTTCATTGCAGCACTATTTACAACAGCCAGGACATGGAAACAACCTAAGTGTCCATCGATAGATGAATGGATAAAGAAGATGTGGCACATATATACAATGGAATATTACTCAGCCGTAAAAAGAAACGAAATTGAGTTATCTGTAGTGAGGTGGATGGACCTAGAGACTGTTATACAGAGTGAAGTAAGTCAGAAAGAGGAAAACAAATACCGTATGCTAACACAAATATATGTAATCTAAAAAAAAAGAGAAAAGGTTCTGAAACCTAGGGGCAGGACAGGAATAAAGACACAGAAGTAGAGAAAGGACTTGAGGACACATGGAGGGGGAAGGGTAGGCAGGGACCAAGTGAGAGAGTGGCATGGACATATATACACTACCAACTGTAAACTAGATAGCTAGTGGGAAGCAGCCGCATAGCACAGGGAGATCAGCTCGGTGCTTTGTGTCCACCTAGAGGGGTAGGATAAGGAGAGTGGGAGGGAGACGCAAGAGGCAGGAGATATGGGGATATATGTATATGTATAGCTGATTCACTTTGTTATACAGCAGAAACTAACACACCATTGTAAAGCAATTATACTCCAGTGAAGATGTGAAAATAAAGAAATAAATACGTCCAGAACTGAAGTTAATTGAAGAGAGTTCCCTTACCATGTACTTTGCTGCCTCCTAGCGTTTTGGCCAGGCTCTGGGCTGTAAGAAGTTTCTTCCGAGCTCCAGCTCAGCCAGCAGCCCCCTGACTGGACAACACTGTTGCAGACGATAGACGTGGACAGCGGACTGCTAGTGGTGACAGATGCCCATGGAGATGCTACTCTACTGCAACAAACAGAGGCCTTGTCCTCCTGCCTCCTAGACTAGGTTCCATGTGGCAGGCCCTGTGCTTCATCCCTGTGCTATTTGTGGGATGTCTGTGGAGAGCTTTTAGAGACTTCCTTCCTTCCCTCAGACACCTCCCTCTTTCCCTCTCTGTTCATTCTCTGACTTGATCGTTCTTTGGAGTTTTTTGTTCACTCTTCAGTCTTAACTCTACAGTGCAGCACATGTTAACATTCAAATACTTTTGCGAAAAATGAAGCGTAAGTTTTTTTCCCCCAGTTATCCAACTTGTAAACAAATTTCTAATCCTGCCAGGAAAGATTCGACCGCTACTTGTTTTTGGAGAAGGTAAAATGGGGTCACTTCAGTGGGACATAAATCACAAGAAAGGGGGAGCCTGTGTACTTTATAGATTTGCCAGGCATTGTTTTGACTAAATAACCTGCAGACATAACATGATGTGGTGGACAGTACACAGGTTTTGGAGCAGATGCTGCGTTCAAACCCCAGCGTCTTTGATCTTTGTCTCTGTGATGTATGTAAACATCTCAGGCCGTCGGTTTTGTTCCCAGAGCAATGGGGGACAGCAATGCCTAGCTCACGGAGTGTTGTGAAGTCTGAGTGACAGAATATATGCAAGATCAACTCATTAGGGGTTCTTGTTCTTGAAATGCAAAGAACAGTTCTCCTGGGAATACTGATTCCCATTCCAAAGTTTGTTCCTGTATTTTTTCAGCTGCCTTGTCTTTCCCCCAAACTTAGTCTCTTGCAGGGAAGAGATGATGTCTTCAATCTTCTTCTATAGATTAGCACAGTGCCTGGCACTTAGGTTTTTCACAATGTTTATTCAACGAATGGAATGCCTACAGCTAAAGATGCTGATGCTTTTTGAGTTTTCATTACACATTCTTAAAATTCTCGGACCTTATATATTTTAGAATTGGAGACTAATTCCCCCCTATATCTGCACCCCAATTAAATAGATAGACTTTCCCCCATGTACCACCTTTCCTTTCCTTTGATTTTTTCATTCAAAGCGTGATCAAGTCTTCATCTCCTGCTGCTTAGACCTCTCACTACCACTCAATCAAAGCTCCCAGGTGGATGGGATGGGATGTTCTTTAATTTCACTTGTCTTACCTATAATCACATCAAGCCACTTATTTGTTGATAGACTGTTCGGTGGCTTCACAGTTGGAATTACTGTATATCACGTTTCACTTCCACAAGGACATCCTTTATTCCCATTTGCCATGTGTGTCATTTGTCTTTTCTTCTTGCCAGGCTGAGCCAGCTTCTCTCACTGTATCTCCCAAATCAGCTCTTCATTTCCCCCCTGTGATTGTCACTGATAATTTCCAGGTTAAATCATATGAGTGGAAATAAGATCCACAGCTGGAGTTGAAATGCTGCTCCTTGAGTTATTACCACAGTCTGATCCTGGGTAGATAGAGAAGTTGAAGATGATAGATTGCCTATGCCTAAGAATCATAATGCTATCCATCCAGCAGTAACCAAGATGGGGAGTGATTCCCCCTGGGGAGAGCAATATTCATATTTTTTCACTCTGGGTCTGTATCAGGGGAATTCAAGAGAGGTGAGTGCTTTTCAGTAGTTTTCTGTCATTTTATGAGAGATAAATTAGATAAGGTGATCATGTGGGCTGGACATCAAATGAGTTGTAAATGACTGACCAGCCATTTAGGCTGTCAGTGATCTCAAATCTAGGGAATCTTTTTACCAGGGTAGAGACGTTTGATTGCTTAGATTCAAACAGTAGATGTAAGAGAAGATCAAATAATAGATTTGTTCATTCAAAAATATCTATTTGAGGATTTCATGGTACCAAAGCTTAAGCCATACCTTTGACTTAATCAGCATTCATTAATACAAATATTTATTATGGCCTATCACCATTCCAGGATTGGGAATACAAGGTCAACAGAGCACACAATACCCCATCCTCACGGAGCTGGCCTTTTAATGAACAAGATTGATAATAACTAGAAAACAGAGGAATTAGATGATTTTCAATGTACTAGGAAGAAAATAAAATGGGAAAATGTGAGACCATCTTGGTTGATTCAAGGTTTAGAAAATTCTCTTTGGCAGCTGTTGGAGCGTCGACTTAGGGGCAAGAAGAGAGGCAGGAAAATTGATTGGGGAGCTGCCACCGAGGTCTGCGAGAGGGACGGTGGTGGCTCAGACTCGGGTTGTAGCAGGAGGAATGGTGAGAAATATACAGAGGGCGAAGAGCTGTGCGTATATGTATATATAAGGTATGTATAGATATGGTATATATGTATATGTTAAGTGTGTATGATAATACATCATGTAGACAGCACTGCAGGATGGAAGACAAGAGAGAAATTCAGGTCACTCCCTAGGTTTGGCCTAAAGCGTCGCATGGATGTGGGCACCACTTACCGAGGGGGAGGAGGCTTTGTGGGCCAGGAGCAAAGTTACTGGGGAGAGAGAAGCAGTGCAGTCTGCCGCCTTTTCACCTTTGACTGTCACAATGCACGAGTGAAACTGTGAAATTACTAGACAGGAGACTAGAATTTCGAGGAGAGGGGCCTTCGGGAGGCATCAACGTCAAGGTGGTAAGACTGAGATCAGGGAAAGAAAGTGTGTAAGTAGGGAAGAGATGGGGTTGGAGGACGGAGCTCTGAGATTTGGGGATCTGGAGGTTTCCTAGATGAGTCCTAGCAAGGTCCAGTGAGAAGAGTGGCTTTTGGGATAGAAGGAGAGCAATGAGTGTAGTTCAGTAACAGTCGAGATCTGTGTGAGATGATGCTGAGAAGTGTGATCACGGGGAATTAGACATTTTTCTTGAGCAGGGATCTAATCATTGGTGGCATTAAAGAGTGGGGGGGGCAAAAACCAATTGGATTGAGTTGAGGAGGAAAAATGAAAATAACAGTGTCAACACACAGTATAAACAGCGTTCTCTTCCTCCCTCCTCCCTCCTTCCCTTCCTCCCTCCCTCCCTCCCTCCCTTCATTCCTCCCTCCCTCCCTCCCTCCTTCCTCCCTCCCTTTCTCCCTCCTCCCTTCCTCCCTCCCTCCCTTCCATCCCTCCCTCCCTCCCTCCTCCCTCCCTCCCTTCATTCCTCCCTCCCTTCCTCCCTCCTCCCTCCCTCCCTCCCTTCCTTCCTCCCTCCCTTCCTTCCTCCCTCCCTTCCTTCCTCCCTCCCTCCCTCCTCCCTCCTTCCTCCCTCCCTCCCTCCCTTCCTCCCTCCCTCCCTCCCTCCCTTCCTTCCTCCCTCCTCCCTCCCTCCCTCCCTCCCTTCCTCCCTCCTCCCTCACTCCCTCCCTTCCTTCCTCCCTCCCTTCCTCCCTCCCTTCCTCCCTCCCTCCTCCCTCCCTTCCTCCCTCCCTTCCTTCCTCCCTCCTCCCTCCCTCCCTCCCTTCCTTCCTCCCTCCCTTCCTTCCTCCCTCCCTTCCTTCCTCCCTCCCTCCCTCCTCCCTCCTTCCTCCCTCCCTCCCTCCCTTCCTCCCTCCCTCCCTCCTTCCTCCCTCCCTCCCTCCCTTCCTCCCTCCCTCCCTCCCTCCCTTCCTTCCTCCCTCCTCCCTCCCTCCCTCCCTCCCTTCCTCCCTCCTCCCTCACTCCCTCCCTTCCTTCCTCCCTCCCTTCCTCCCTCCCTCCCTCCTCCCTCCCTCCCTTCCCTCCTCCCTCCCTTCCTCCCTCCCTCCCTTCCTCCCTCCCTTCCTCTGTTCCTTCCTTCCTTTCTTTCTTTCCCTTTCCTTCTTTCTTTTCCTTTCTTTCTTTCTTTCTTTCTTTCTTTCTTTCTTTCTTTCTTTCTTTCAGAATTTTGCTGAGAAGAGAGGTACAGAAAAGAGCTATTTATTGGATCTCTATTCAACGTCTAGAATGAAAATAGATTCTGTGAGGGACATGTAATGGTGAGAAAAGTAGGGGTGGATTCTGAGGTTTTTATTCTCTCTTAAGCTGGTCCCTAGATTAGTCTGCAAGGAAGTTTCTTGAGCAAGAAGGACAGTGGGGAAGGCTTCCTGCAGAATGCTGATGGGCTAAAGCTTTCCTGGCTTGTCTTCTACTCACAGGGAGTGAGCAAGGTGGTTGGTCCACAGGTAAAACCCGGCTTTCCTGACAGCCCCTTCTCTGCAGCCTTATCGAGTAGAATAAGGTAGGCAGGAGCCTCATAGAGAGAAAGCATTTAATAAAGTGTCCTAAGTGTGACTTGGGACATGGAGGAGGCAAACTCAAAGTAGAAGTGGAGATGCACACAGACATCTCTCCATGAAAACCGCTTCAGGAAACTGCAGATCCAGAGTGAGTCTACCCATTAGAGTCTCAGCTCTCCTCCAAGCTAAGTCAGCAAGCAGGGTCTAACTTGTATATTCAGTTATTAACATTCCGTATCTATCTATCTATCATCTGTCTATCTATCTATCTATCTGTCTGTCTGGGAGGGGGTTTAGGGATTGAGAACTAGTGGTCAGTCTTTCATGAGTAGAAATTTATCAGTCATATAGAGAAAAAACATTATAATGCATACGTACATCCACTGTGCCTTGTTTCTAGTGAGTCAGTTCTAGATCATCTGAAAAAAAATGAAAGGCAGGAGTGTGGATAATTGCCAAGCAGTTGATCTATTTGAGGCTCATTCAGACCACAGTCATGACAGTCTCCTACGTGGAACCCTAACCCTGAGCCAGACCTTCTCGAGGAACTCTTCACAAGGTCTGTACCTTTGATCTTGATTAGAGTCTTGAATTATCTTTCCAAATGTCCAGTCTTCTCCCTCTACCCATCCCTCAGCCCCTGATCTTATTACTAGAGGCACAGCATCTCTCTTAGCAGTCTCCTCCACACTCCAGTTGGTGAAAAATTCACGAGCCTCAAAAAAAAAAATTCAAGAACATGGCTAGAAACAAAAAGTTGGGTAGCTACTTGCTGTTCAGGAGAAGCTCAAAAACAGTAAACACCTCCATGCGGTACTTATTGACCTCCAAACTGGACAGCCCATACGAGGACAGAGACAAAGGGTGGGAAGCACACATCCTCAGCATGATTGTGACTGTGATTGGCTGAGAGGTCTTGGGATGTCCTCTGACTGAGCAGTTGATTCACTTTAAGTCAACCAAAAGTAATTTTTAAAATTTAAGACTGTCTCCTACCCCAGCTTTCTTCCAGATAAATGGCCCCTCTTTCTGACCTCAAACACATCAAGCTGTTATTTGGCCTCAGGACATTTGCACTTTCTGCTCCCTCTACTCAAATGCTGTGCCCCAAAAAGCAATCCCACCCCATGCCACTTTGATTTCTTTTATAACATCTGTCTCAACTTGTTTACTTCTTTGTTCATTTTTGTGTTGCCTCCATCAGACTATAAGCTCTTTCAAAGCAGGAATTTCCATCCTTCCTGCTGTATGCTGTAGGCCCACCACAGTGCTGGACACACAGTTGGTGCTCAATACATGTTTGTTAAACAAAATGTGAGTGCTTTAGAGAATATTAGATGTTTAAGAATACCTTTCAAGGATTGCTGCTGATTTTCTCAACACCACAAGAGAAGGCATGTGGGAGTCCCAAGAAGTTGGAAAAGGCAGGAAAATGGGTTCTCTTTCAGAGCTTCCAGGAGGAACCAACACTTTGATTTTAGCCCAGCAAAATACATTTTGAACTTCTGACCCCCAGAACTGTGAGATAGTATATTCATGTCATTTGAAGCCACTGATTTTGTGGTAGTTTGTCACAGGAGCAACAGGAAATAAACCTACCTAGTGCCTCACACCAAACTCACCCACTCCAGCTCCCTCATCTCTGTCCCCTACTAGGTAGATTCCATAATTGACACAGGTGCATCCTGAGAAAGGGACATCTGGATTGTGGGGTTGTTTTACTGATCTGTTCTGCATGGATCTGCCTGGACTATGAGGAAGTGGCACAGAGGTTTATGGAAGACCACCAGTGATTAGGGCTGGTAACAAGAGGAGGTGGAGTCTAGAGGATGAGAAGTTACTCCTCTCCTAGTGTGGTGAAGAAAAAACTTTTTTCCTGGAACATCACAGATATTGTCATGGATTACAAAGAGAAAAAGAAAAAAAAAAGAAAAATTGAAAAAATAGAGGAAGAAAAGAAGGAAAGAGGAAGTTAGCTTATATTATGTCTTCCTCTGATACATAACCCTGGCCTCTCCAAGCCCATACTTACTGTATGTGCCACGTGCAAGTACTGTAAAATGATTTCCTCTATGGTCTCTCTCTCTTTTTTTTTTTTTTGGCAGTATGCGGGCTTCTCACTGTTGTGGCCTCTCCTGTTGCGGAGCACAGGCTCTGGACGCACAGGCTCAGCGGCCATGGCTCATGGGCCCAGCCGCTCCGTGGCATGTGGGATCTTCTGAGACCAGGGCACGAACCCGTGTCCCCTGCATCGGCAGGAGGACTCTCAACCACTGCGCCACCAGGGAAGCCCTCTCTATGGTCTCTTTTAATGTTAACTTTATTTGATTCTATCATCACAGGTTTTCCTTTAAGGATAAACTTTGGTCACGGTGATTTAGAATCACAGCAAGATCCTTTTTGACCCACCTCCTAGAGAAATGGAAATAAAAACAAAAATAAACAAATGGCATCTAATGAAACTTAAAAGCTTTTGCACAGCAAAGGAAACCATAAACAAGACGAAAAGGCAACCCTTAGAATCGGAGAAAATATTTGCAACTGAAGCAACTGACAAAGGATGAATCTCCAAAATTTACAAGCAGCTCATGCAGCTCAATATCAAAAAAACAAACAGCCCAATCCAAAAATGGGCAGAAGACCTAAACAGACATTTCTCCAAAGAAGATATACAGATTGCCAACAAACACATGAAAGGATGCTCAACATCACGAATCATTAGAGAAATGCAAATCAAAACTACAATGAGGTATCACCTCGCAACGGTCAGAATGGCCATCATCAAAAACTCTACAAACAATAACTGCTGGAGAGGGTGTGGAGAGAAGGGAACCCTCCTGCACTGTTGGTTGTAATGTAAATTGATAGAGCCACTATGGAGAACAGTATGGAGGTTCCTTAAAAAACTAAAAATAGAAATACCATACGACCCAGCAATCCCACTACTGGGCATATACCCTGAGAAAACCATAATTCAAAAAGAGTCATGTACCACAATGTTCATTGCAGCACTATTTACAATAGCCAGGACATGGAAGTAATCTAAGTGTCCATCGACAGATGAATGGATAAAGAAGATGTGGCACATATATACAATGGAATATTATTCAGCCACGAAAAGAAATGAAACTGAGTTATTTGTAGTGAGGTGGATGGACCTAGAGTCTGTCATACAGAGTGAAGTCAGTAAGAGAAAAATACTGTATGCTAATATATATATGGGATCTAAAAAAAAAGAAAAGGTTCTGAAGAACCTAGGGGCAGGACAGGAATAAAGACACAGACGTAGAGAATGGACTTGAGGACACGGGGAGGGGGAAGGGTAAGCTGGGGCGAAGTGAGAGAGTGGCATGGACTTATATCTACTACCAAATGTAAACTAGATAGCTAGTGGGAAGCAGCCGCATAGCACAGGGAGATCAGCTCGGTGCTTTGTGACCACCTAGAGGGGTGGGATAGGGAGGGTGGGAGGGAGACCCAAGAGAGAGGAGACGTGGGGATATATGTATATGTATAGCTGATTCACTTTGTTATACAGCAGAAACTAACACAACATTGTAAAGCAACTATACTCCAATAAAGATGTTTAAAAAATATGCAATTAACCTTAGAAGTCTTCTAATTTGTATTGTGATTGACACAATGAAAAAGCTATTACTGGTGAACCATAGGATATTTTGTGTGAGTTGGCTGGAAGAAGTGGGCAGTGAAAGGAGAGGAACATGTGTAGATGAACTCAAGGCTTTCCCATACATCACTAGAGGATATAGTATTGTGAACAGAGAATCATAATCCTTGGGATTAAAGGAATTACCTTGAACACGTGTCAACAAGCTATGGCCCTCCAGCCATAAATAAAGCGTCCTGAAAACACAGCTTCTCATATTCATTTATATATTGTCTGATACTGTCTTCCTGCTGCAAGGGCAGAGTTGAACAGCTGTGATAGAGACAGTATGGCCCATAAAGGCTAAAAAGTTTACTGTCTGCCCCTTTACACAAATAGCTGCCAATGCCTGATCTAGAAGAGTATAGTACACATTGATCAGTGTGGTACAATGTAAAGTACATGAGAAAAATTCATAAATCTGCCAATTACTAAATCTGGCACCACTGGTTGGTTCATCAGACCTTCTGCGCTTTAGTTCCTCACCAATAAAATAAGATTAATAATTCTCTCAGAATTTAAGTTCAGTCAGGACAAGGCCTTAATGTTTTCACTGTGGTATTCCAGTACCTAGCAGGGTGCTTGGTGCTTTGCAGGCATTCAATAGATTCTTCTCAAATAAATTGTTCTTTACCTCAGAGGGCTGCTGTGCTGCAAGGGTTATCAATAATATATGTAAATCATTTAACATAATTCCTGGTATATAGGAACTCAAAGTAACTGGCACTAAAGATTTAGACACACAGTTTGAGAATATTCAGGTAGCAACGTGTAGTAGCATTTGAATATATATGGGAACTCGAGAAAAAATTGAACTTAGAAATACAGAAATAGATATAATATATTTAGAGGCAACAGACAAAATCACAAGAGGAGACGGGTTCTTGAGGCTAAGCGACTTATGTGGAGCATGATTAGGCTGGGGTGCATGCTGTTCAGGATTCCCAGGGTATCACATGCCCAGGATCTCCTTAGCAGGACCTAGGATATCAGATCAATTGAAACTAAAGCTTTGTGGGGAAGAAGAAGATTTAGTCTTGTGTCAGATAGGAAGACCTTTGCTGGCAGAAAGACAGGGCCTACACACCTTGTATCTGCATAGGCCTCACACTGGTCCAGGAGGAGAAGGGAGTAGGGACCACTGACGCATCAGGGCAAGGCTTCCTACAGTGATGCTCATTCATGTGCACTCCCATTTGTTCTGTTTCCCTCCACCACCTCTCCCAAGACAGCCTCAGTCCTCAGATCACCAAGCATGATTGATCGCATTGTATTTTCATTAGGTTACAGAAACCGGGTAATTATGGGACGCAGAAATCCTCCAAAGATTCTAGAAGGAAAAAAATATGCATGTGATCAACTGTTAACGCAGGCTCTCTCTGATGCCTCCCATAAATGTGTTCAGTGTTGGAAAGCATTTGTTTGATTCATCATGTTTAACTACGTACTTATCCTCACACTTTAGGTAATGAGCTGCCCTCACCTGACCCCTTTTCTTGACATCTGTGGTCGCGCAGCCTCGTCCTCCCAGCAGGGAATCCTAAGGATGCCCTGAGGAAATCCTCAGCACCTCCTTTCTCCTGCCTTGGGGTTTCCCGCCTGCCTAAACCAGCTCTGTGTGCTCTTCTGTGTCTCGAATATTTCTCACCAGACCCATAGGATCTGCCTCCCTGCTGCCAACTAAGCCCCTGACCCTAATCACATTACTGACCTGTCTAATTAGATTCCTGGTTCTGGTGGCTGGGGACATATCTCCCTTGCCGCCCATATGCCATTGGAACAAGGAGAGAGGAGGATTTTGTTTATTTATTTATTTATTTAAAGAAGAGAAAGGTTAGATTTCTTTTTCCAAAGTAAAACACACACACACACACACACACACACACACAACCTTTTTTGCTGAAGATATGTTATTCCTTTAGCAACTATCTCTTACTTCTGAGACTGTGCCCCCCACTCCCAATTAGAGAGAAGAGCTTTCCAGTTTGCTTTTAGAGAAGAAATAAACATTCTCCTTAACATCTATTCATCACTTGTGAGGCAGTTTTTTTTCCAGTTAGAAGCAAGGAACTTCTAAGTCTACTTTACAGAAGAAATAAATATTCTCCTCCCCAAAATACATTTTCAGCCAAAATATGCCAGCTGGAGTAGGTTAGAAATTGTACCAGGTTCATCTTTCTTAACTATCTAAGCTGTACCTGTTATAAATGGCTGCTGACACAAACCATTCTAGAAATTTCTGAAACTTTGAAATAAGACATTTGACTACAGATTTAAGCTTATGTCATCACATTGTGCATTATAGACAGGGAGCTAAAAGATGTTTAATTAAGAGCACAAAACTCGTTTATCCTAGCAAGTGAATAATCTCGACTAGCAGAAGGTAAAGTGTTAGCCTTGAAGACAGCAGTATACTCCACTGTTTGGTCCTCATTTTATTGGACTATGAGGCTCAGCACTGGGTTGGCTTGGGAATTAAGTTGTTAATGAATTTGACCAGAATTATAGGTCCGTTTTTAAGAATGAGTCAGCTGGGCCTCCCTGGTGGCGCAGTGGTTGAGAGTCCGCCTGCCGATGCAGGGGATACGGGTTCGTGCCCCGGTCTGGGAGGATCCCATATGCCGCGGAGCGGCTGGGCCCGTGAGCCATGGCCGCTGGGCCTGCGCATCCGGAGCCTGTGCTCCGCAACGGGAGAGGCCACAACAGTGAGAGGCCCGCATACCACAAAAAGAAAAAAAAAAAAAAAAAAAAAAAAAGAATGAGTCAGCTGAATGATAGAGGACAGTCTGTTTGGGATTCAGAGAAAACAAACAAATCTCCTCACCTCCACTCTATGGTGCCTTTCTATTCTGAGAGAAGAAGCCTCTAAATCTCTGTACTTTTACAAAGAACATTTACTGTCAGTTGAATGTGTCCCTTCAATGCCAGTCTATTCTGAAAGCATCTTCCTTCCACTACTCTGCCTTAGCACATATTTATACCCCAGTCATCTCAAGTCCATTGGACTCCATCACGTGTGTTTTAATTATTTAAAATCAGCATAGCATCTTCTGGGCAGCTAATGAAGTCTCAATAGATATACATTACTGAAACATACTGTTATTTATTCACCTAATAAATCAAGTCTGTTGGGGAGAGTAGATGCAATTGAAGCACTAAGAATGAGAAATAATGATGGTGTAGATCATTTCTGAATCACTCTAGCCCATTTTACAGCCTGCAAAATACACTGAATTCAATAAAAGTAACAAATGACACAACATTGTAATAAATAGCTATAGTGTGTTCATTGTGTATTGGAGCTTAGATTCATATTGAAGCTCTCTGTCAGAATGGTGGATGATGAATTAAGTATTGAAATCATACTCTGTAAAAAGGAATTATATATTTTCCATTTATCTTGATTTATTATATGGCATCATGTGTTTAACTATATGTAACCTTTCCAAATTGAGTTGATTTAATATTAAGGAAAAATTCTTATGAAGGGGAATTTGGTATGTTTGGAATTCTTTCTTTATTTCCCTGCTATATTTTTGTAAGGCTTTTGAATGCTCCATGGATGCTTAATCATATTAAATTTTTTGAGTGGAATTCTCAGAAATATACAGTAACATTTACAGAGCTTACCAAAAGTGAATATGCTATATCACAATTAATATTACTGTTTCTTATTCAAATGAAATTGCATATTAAGAATACAGAAAACTTTCAATTAAATATTAAATATAAATTAACTGAGCCACTCCACTCTGAAGGATGAATTTATACTTCCAAAAAGATGGACCAGGGAATGAGTATGCCTTGAATTTATCCCCATTTCCAGAAATTTAAGTGAAAGATCTACCACTATCTTTATTATTGGAGAATAATTGTTAGAGGAATAAGGAAATACAAACAATATTATGTTGGTCTCTGCTATTTCTTCCCCACCTTAGCAATATGGCCGTTAAATGACTAAGAAGAGGAGCAACCCCAAGTCTTGCTTCATTACTTCCTGAGGAGATGATTTGGTTTTTCCTAGTCATGGAGCCCTGGCTTCATTTATTCATTCATTTAATTTGCTTTGAAGTGGCACACTTTAGAAGACTGGAAACTAAACAAGTTAGTCTGGACAGTAGCCAGAATGAAAGTCAGAGGCACAGAGTGAAGAAAGGCAGTGTTTGGGCTTCCCTGGTGGCGCAGTGGTTGAGAGTCCGCCTGCCGATGCAGGGGACGCAGGTTCGCGCCCCGTTCTGGGAAGATCCCACATGCCGCGGAGCGGCTGGGCCCGTGAGCCTGTGCTCTGCAACGGGAGAGGCCACAACAGTGAGAGGCCTGCATACCGCAAAAAAAAAAGAAAAAAAAGAAAGGCAGTGTTTTGGGTACTCTCTACTTTTCTCGTTGCCCATTTCACACTCTACCTTCCCTCTGCCCTCTACTTGTAAGTCTCTTTGCTGTGTGCTTGAAGCCTCTGTCAGTTTGCTACCTGGCAAGATAGAGCTTGCAGGGGATCCGCCCTGGGATGGAAGGAGAACTGGGTTTGAAATACCAAGGCCCGAGTTTTACCACTGAGTTTCTCCTACAATTTCAGGCGATTTACCTCTCTGTGTTCCAGCTTCTCCAAATGTATAAAATGGGTTCAAGGTTGCTGTCCTGTGAAGACTCAGTGTGGTGATCACACAGTTTTGAAGTGATCCTCTGATGTTACTTTATGAACACTTTTACATGTTATTTTCCCAGTTAAAAATGTAAATTTTCCACTTGAATTTCATCAACAGGCACTATACACTGAGCCCCTTCTCCAGACTATGCTAGGTCACCTCATATACCACATCTAATTAATTTCCACAATAGCAGAGAGGTAAATATTCTCTTTATTTAACTGATGAAGGAAGTTGCCCATAGTGGTCGAGGTGGGTTTCCAAGATCACTACAGCAGTGGTAGAGGCGTAGTGGGACTCAAGCCCAGGGTGGTCTGATAACAAATCCCTGCTCTTCCCAGGACACCATATTGGTTCTCATGAATGACTATAACTTACTTAGAAACTGTATATGATACAATAAAGTACCTAACATATTGAAGACCTTCGTACAGGTTTTATTTTACTTATTTATTTATTTTCAAAGTTTATTAAAAAATGTTTTTAAACATCTTTTTTAAATTAATTAATTAATTTTTTTTTGTGGTACGCGGGCCTCTCACTGCTGTGGCCTCTCCCTTTGCGGAGCACAGGCTCCGGACGCGCAGGCTCAGCGGCCATGGCTCACGGGCCCAGCCGCTCCGCGACATGTGGGATCTTCCCGGACCAGGGTATGAACTCGTGTCCCCTGCATCGACAGGCGGACTCTCAACCACTGCGCCACCAGGGAAGCCCTAAACATCTTTATTGGAGTATAAATGCTTTACAGTGTTGTGTTAGTTGCTGCTGTATAACAAAGTGAATTGGCTATACGTATACATATATCCCCTCCTCTTGCGTCTCCCTCCCACCCCCCCTATCCCACCCCTCTAGGTGGTCACACAGCACCGAGCTGATCTCCCTGTCCTATCAATAATGGGGGACATCGATTTTGCTCCCGATGCCCTGGGTTCTCCATTGGCACCAACATAGTACCTTGCAAATGGTAGGCAGGAGGGAGGAGAAAAGGAAAAAGGGGGGTGGGGAACATAGGGGAGAAATGAGGTGGATAAATGAAGGAAGATAATGGTAGAAAGAATGAAAAAAGGCAAAGGCAGGAGGGAGAAGAATTCCTCAGGAATAATTTCTGTTCCACCCTAGGAAAGACTTGCGCAAATATTTTCTGCTTTTAGGCTGTGGTGCACTTTTTTTTGTTTTTGTTTTTATCACAATGAAGAGAGTGATTTAAAGATCCCCGTTCACCAGATGATCTTTCTGCCCTTTCACCTATTAATAATTTTATTCACTTCCAATCACTTAGAGCGGTGTGGACTGAAGATGCTCTTATTGCCTTCAAGGGCTGTTCCTGAAATGAGTTATGTAAGCGAAATATTCAAGTGTGTCTTGAGTGTTAAAACTCCTCTGAGCTGAGTCGGATCTCCTCGTGGAGTTTTTAGCAAGAAGGCATGTGAGTTCCTGGCTGTGGAAGGGCTCCTATTTTGGGGTGTTCCTGGCTGGACTCGTGTCCTGCCGAGACTGGGGCACTGCTCCTGCCCTCTTAACCATAGCGGACTGAGTAAGGACAGGAGGTCTTGTGTTTTCTTTGGTGTGGCAGCTACTGGTCTTCTCTTACCATCCTCAAGGTGCCTAGTGCAGTGCAGGGCGTGTCCTCAGTACCTACTTGTTGGATTGGATGGAGTTGAAGAAGCAGGAAAGAACCCATTGCCCGCTTGCTCTATTCACCCGTTTTGACCCCAGTTCTTACAGCATCTTATCGAGTCATGGTGACAAGCCACTCTCTTTGGCTGGGACTTCTTGAAATGGACTTTCGTTAAGTGTAGCACCAGTGGCCATTAGGAATCCCACAATATAAACACATATCTCCTCTGTACTTGGCAGATTATTTAGTGAGATCAGCTATGGCTTCCATGGAGGGGTGGAGCCATGGAAATCAGGGTGAGGAGAATGGGGCAGCACATACCGACCCTGGGGATGGAGCTTGGCGTGAGGAATTTTGCTGTGCAGAATACCTGGCCCAGACGTCAGGAAGCCTGCACTGGAATTTCAGACCTGCACCTCTAAACTGTGTGACTTCTTGGTATGTGATCTGATCTCCTTGTGCCACGGAATCCTTGTATTTAAAGTGGATGTTGGTTAAGTGTCTGCTGTGGGTCAGGCACTACGCCAGGTACACATGGATCACTCAACCTGCAGGGTAATTACAGTTGTTCATTCATTAATTCATTCAACAAATATTTGTGAAGTGCTTTCTGTATACCAAGCACTATTCTGGTTGCTAGGGATACGACAATGAACAAAAGGGACAAAAATAAAAAATCCTAGCCTTTGTGGCAGTGGAGGTAGACAACATGTAAGATAAATTGGAGTGATGCACGTTGTGTTTAATAGTAGTGAGTGCTAAGCAGAAAGATAAAGCAGGGGAGAGAGAGAGGAAATTTCAGGGGCTTTCTTTCCATTCTCAGGAGTGAGGAATTTTTTCTCCCTTTCTTCCTCCCTTCCATCCTCTCTCTCTTCTTCTCTCTTTCTTTCTCTCTCTCATCCATCACAACTGGGAAAATTCACTGAGAATGTGATGTGGGCAGAAAGTCCTGAGGACAGTGATGGGACAAGGCATGTCACTGCCTGTAGGAAGAGCATTATTGGCAGAGGGACAAGTAAGGACGACGGGACTGAGAGAAGAATAACGATGTCAGGACCTTATACTACACAACAAAAGGCATTATTTAAGGAAATATGCATTATCACAGTAAAAGAAAAAAATCATATTTAAAAAAATGTTACACGTAAGAATAACGTTAGATGTACAGAAAAGTTGCAAAGAGGGTACAGAGAGTTGCCTTATCTTCCTCACTCCGTTTTCCTCATTGTTGGTGTCTTGCATGACCATTGTATGTTTGTCGAAACTAAGAAACCAACTTTATTCTGATTCCACCAGTTTTTTCCCACTAATATCATATTTCTGTTCCAGGATCTAATCCAGAATAGGACATTACATTTAGGAGAGACAGCATTTTAAACTCAAGTAGTCTACAAATTCAATTCTATTTCCTTGTACCACGTGGCATTTGGAAGCCAGTTGGAAAACACTAGTTGGACCACTGAGTCTTCCTTAAGTGGAATCAAACGTGGTAGAAAGAACACCTGGCAGGTGTCTTGGAGCCCTGGGCTCTCATTTCATCTCTGTCACTGTGTGTCTTTGGACAACTCTCTCTCTCGCTCTGCATCTGAGACAGGTATCTCCTGTATAACATTTAGACATTTAGGTTAGAGTTCTAAGATCCCTCCAACCTTTTAAATTCTGCTCTGGAATTACGCATGGTATCAGTGTTTTCACATACAGAAACATCAAAAGTTATGTGTCTTATTTTCGTAATTCCAAGCAGGTTTCGTAACAGTGAAACCAGACAGAGAGAGCTTCAGAGCTGCCTCTGCCTCTGACCAAACTCAACCCCATCCTCCATCCAGTTCATTTCCCATCCTCCACTCCCTGTTCTACTAAGTAGGTGTTAATGGCTGTGACCATTAATAAAAAAGGAGCTATTCTCAGTGTTTTATTTGTGTTTCTCATAGCGCTTTTATGAGGTAAGTACTATTTTTTCCCTGGTTTACCCATTAAGGTAGACAGAATAGTGGCCCCCTAAAGATGTTTTTACTGTAATTCTCAGAACCTGTGAATAGGTTACCTCACATGGCAGAAGAGATTTTGCAGATGTGGTAACAGTGAGGATCCAGAGATGGGAAGGTTATCCTGGATTATCCAAAATAGTCTTCTAAGAGGGTGGCAAAAGGCCAGAGAGGAGAAGAGATGCTGTGCAGCTGGCTTTGAAGAGGGAGGGGGGCCATGAGCCAAGGAATGTGGGAGGCCTTGGAAGCTGGAAAAGATAGGGAAACACATCCTCTACTGGTGCCTCCAGAGGGACTGTGGCCTCCAGACTGTAAGATAACAAATTTTTGTGTTTTTTTTGGGGGGGGGAGCTACGCAGGCCTCTCACTGTTGCGGCCTCTCCCGTTGCGGAACACAGGCTCCGGACATGCAGGCTCAGCGGCCATGGCTCACGGGCCCAGCCGCTCCGTGGCATGTGGGATCCTCCCGGACCGGGGCACGAACCCGTGTCCCCTGCATCGGCAGGCAGACTCTCAACCACTGCGCCACCAGGGAAGCCCTACAAATTTGTGTTTTTTTTAAAGCCAAGTTTGTGATAATTTGTTACTTTGGCAATAAGAAACTAACATATCCATGGAGGTTAAAGATTGTGTCCAGAATTGTATAGCTGGTAGGTGGTGCAATTCAGATTTGAACCCAGGCAGTTTATACCCAGAACTTGCATTTATAGTCACTAGGCCATACTGCTTTGTTGAGGTGAAAAGCGTTGTCCCTGTAGGTTTCTTGGGACGTCTGAGGAGCTGCAAGGAAAATACAATGCTCATTACTTAGGAAGACTGTCCAATATCATTATCGCCATGAATGCAACAATCCACAGTGCTGATTCACTCACTACTTCTCCATCCTGCCATACTCCCCACCCATCCCTGACTGCCTCACACCTGAGTCCAGCAACTTCATGCTCAGATCTGACCTGTTTGACTCTTAAGCAAGGACAATAATACTGACACTGACAAAAATAACCTCATGTCATTGTATAGCGACTTATACCATTCACGATTGCTTAGGGAGACATGCTCATGTTTAATTTTGAATCCAGTACCTTGAGAGTGAGGTGAAGAGGATGTCACTGACCCCAGCAGTGGGGTGTCTGTCCCTCTGTGTCTTCACCTTGTCCTTCGTCTGCCTTTGTATTCTGCCCATTCTTACGTGCCTGTCTCTATGTCACTGAGTCTGTCTCTCTCTCCTACCCGTCTTTTTCTTGCTTCTGCAGAAGCCAAAGCAAAGCTGTAATATTTGTAGTCATTTGATGTATAAATAGAATTTATGTGTTTTTGATGTAAACATCAGAGCAGTAGAAGGTGTTAAATGTTTCTTAAAACTCCAAACAAGGGCTTCCCTGGTGGCGCAGTGGTTGAGAGTCCGCCTGCCGATGCAGGGGACACGGGTTCGTGCCCCGGTCCGGGAGGATCCCACATGCCGCGGAGCAGCTGGGCCCGTGAGCCATGGCCGCTGAGCCTGCGCGTCCAGAGCCCGTGCTCTGCAAGGGGAGAGGCCACAACGGTGAGAGGCCCACATACCACAAAAATTAAAATTAAAAAAAAAAAAAAAAAAAAAAAAAAAAACTCCAAACAAACAAGCACAACTAAGTTGCTTTTTTTTAATGTGACATTCAACAGTTTTTCCTCATATAATGTGTTAATAATCCTGGTATAAAAAGTACTCCCAAGGAGAAAAAGATGGGTGGGAATAGAATAATTTAGGGGCAGAGGCATGGTTTCAATGTACTAACTTGTAACACTGACTGAGAAAGCCTCTTAGAGTTACTGATAAAAGTGCAGATTTTGGTTCCTAATTCATCTTCTCTTCTACTTGTTATCCATGTGAGGAGGTGGTACAACAAATCCTGTGCGAGTGGGGAAAAGCATGGACTTTTCTATGTGCTCTACATTTGAGCTTAAATTGTTGCAAAGAATTCCCGGAGGGAATTCTGGAGTGACTGCAAGTTACAAATAAATACTCCCAACTTTGCTTTCCACAGGCTCAGCATTTTCAGCATAAGAGATGCTCTGAACAAGCAAATGTGCTTTGAACTTAGTTCTAAAATATGTCCTGATATGTGGGAGCTATTTTTAAGACAACGGCAAGGACCTGACAGACTGATATTTGCTGGAACACAAATTGCCTCCCATCTCTTCTGACCTTGCCCCACAATGAGGTCCATCAAGTTATTATTGTCCCCCGGGAAATATACTTTGCATTGTTCTGGGCATTACTGTTCCCCCTAAAGATGTGGCCATTTTTAAGCTGGGTAATGGGGAAGAGAAAGTGTGTGGCAAAACAAGAGTGGGAAAATAGAAAGGGTGCTGAGTGGCAATGAAAAAAACACTGCAAAATGAAAGAAGAGCAAAAGAACAAGAGAACTAGAACTAGAGTGATAATCACACACACACACACACACACACTTATATCTATCAACCTATCATCTATCAATCTATCAATTATCTATCAATTATCTATCTATTGATTATCTATCTATGGATCTCTCCATGGATCTATCTATTATGCTGGTGGCAATAAGAAGAATGCATATTTGAACTAAAGCAGATCAAGATAGGAACACACATTTTTGTGTTTCTTTTGTCAAAGAGGGTGAATGTGCCGAGAAAGTCTAACTGGGATGGGGGATGGAGGCTTGTCTCCTCATCTTCTTTACTCTCAGCAACCCCTCTCGCCACTTCACGTCCTCATATCAGACACTGAAAAGCAAAACTATGGACCAGAAGTCAGGGAACCCAAGGTATAGCCAGGTATTGTACCTCCCTCAAAGGTAAATAGGAAAGAAAGATTCTTCAACTTCAGTATCACTGTGAGACCCAAGAATCCAACCAGCACACCGAGAAGCCATCCAACTAGATGTTCAGATAGAAGTCAACAGAATCCACATATGACCCCTTAGCGAGGGACCTTGGCAACAGGTCCCAAGGAGGGAGAAGGATGAGGAAACTTGAAATTAGGACATAAAGGATAGATGAAGGAATCAGAGATATTTAGGCTGGAATCGGAAAGACTCCTGGGGGATGGGCTCTATAAATATGTGAAAATGTGAAAGGTTGTCATTTCAAATTCAAAGAATTAGATTTCTTCCGTTCTATCCTAGATGGATGGTTCTGACACTTTTCAACAGGACCCATCTAGTGGACAATGTATACATCATAAGTATGGGTGACTCCTAGCTGGAGACTACTTAGATAAGAAAGGTTTTAGGTGTTGTGTAATCTTAGCCCTACTTGTAACCCCACCCCATTTCTCTCCCAAGCGGAATGCCACTTCAGAAAGATGGAGGACACAGGGCTTCCCTGGAGGCGCAGTGGTTAAGAATCCACCTGCCAGTGCAGGGGACATGGGTTTGAGCCCTGATCCGGGAAGATCCCGCATGCCGCAGAGCAACTAACCCCGTGCGCCACAACTACTGAGCCCACGTGCTGCAACTACTGAAGCCTGAGCACCTAGAGCCCGTGCTCTGCAACAAGAGAAGCCACCGCAATGAGAAGCCCGCGCAACGCAAGGAAGAGTAGCCCCTGCTCGCCGCAACTAGAGGAAGCCCGCACGCAGCAACGAAGACCCAATACAGCCAAAAATAAATAAACAAACAAACAAATTAATTAATTAATTAAAAGAAAAAAGAAAGGTGGAGGACACAAGTGAGACTGATGGAGGGACCCAGAGGGCAGTAGATTACATTTCTATGGAAAAATAAACTTCCTGTTGATGAAAGTCCTTATAATGAGTTGAACTGCTTCGTAGGGAGTGAGTTTCCTGTGAGTCCAGCTGCCTCCCTGTGAGGGAGCTCCTCTGTCAAGCAGAGATCTGATGATTTCATGGCATGAATAGGGGCTCTGCTTATATCTCCAAGTTTCCAGCATTTTATAATTCTTCTGGACAAAAGACACCAAGTATTTTCAAATAAATTCTTTGACCCAGTAAGTGTTCAAGAAAAATAGCAGATTGGGCTATAACTGCCTTTAATATATTAGAGTGACGTGTGGTGACAGATCAGCTCCGTTTCAGGCTCGACGCAGATAGGAGTGGGCCCAGAGACCGTCAGGGCCATGCTGCACATGCGGCTCAAGAAATCAGCTGAATAGGAGGTACCCTCAGAAATACTGTTCTGACAATGGAGAAGAAGGATGGCATAATGTTCCATGTAAAAAAACTCACAGGTAAACTTTGTAATGAAAAACAATTATGCATTTCCCTTTGTTATAAAGCAGAAACTAACACACCATTGTAAAGCAATTATACTCCAATAAAGATGTAAAAAAAATTATGCATTTTGCCCAAGAGGAAATTAGTGTTATATAAAGGCAGGCAGTGTGCTGAGCACTTTACACATGCACCAAGTTTTAAAATTCTTACAAACTACTTTGTAAGGTGAGTTACTCACTAAGGAAGGACCAAAGCCAGGATTCAAACCTCAGTTGGTCGGATGCTGAAGACTATATTCCCTTTGTCCATTCCCTGTGGTGCGCCTACCACCCTTCACACTGTTGTTGATCATAGCTTGTGGCACATTGTACTGCAATTTTATAGCAATGTCATTGATTTTTAAAATTTATTTTAAAATAAATATAGTTGATTTACAATGTTGAGTTAATTTCTGCTGTACAGAAAAGTGATTCAGTTATATATATATGTATATATATATATTCTTTTTCATATTCTTTTCCCTTATGGTTTATCATAGGATATTGAATAGAGTTCCCTGTGCTATACAGTAGGACCTTGTTTATCCATTCTGTATATAATAGTTTGCATCTGCTAACCCCAGACTCCCAATCTTTCCCTGTCCCCCAGCCTCCCCCTTGGCAACCACAAGTCTGTTCTCTGTACCTGTGGGTCTGTTTCTGTTTCATAGATAACTTCATTTCTGTGGTATTTTAGATTCCACATATGAATGATATCATATGGAGTTTGTCTTTCTCTTTCTGACTTACTTCACTTAGTATGATAATCTCGTGTTGCTGTAAATGGTATTATTTCATTCTTTTTTATGGCTGAGTAATATTCCATTGTGTGTGTGTGTGTGTGTGTGTGTGTGTGTGTATATATATATATATATATACATCACCTCTTCTTTATCCATTCATCTTTTGATGGACATTTAGGTTGCTTCCATGTCTTGGGTATTGTGAATAGTGCTGCAGTGAACATAGGGGTGCATGTATCTTTCCAAATTAGAGTTTTCTCTGGATATATGCCCAGGAGTGGGATTACAGGATTATATGGCAACCGTACTTTTAGTTTTTTGAGGACCCTCCATTACTGTCATTGATTTCTTTACCCATCTCCTCCTTACTTGAGGACAAACATTCTTACATCACCAATACCTCTCACTGGTCCCAGCATACAGCTGAGGTTCCATAAATGTTTTTTGACTGAATGGGGAAAAAAGAGGCAAGTTGCAATAGAACCAAATTTAGAAGGCAGAAATGAAAGAGATTTCTGGGAAACCAGAAACAATATTTTAATGCCAATGACATTTTTTATCATCAAATAATATAAAGATAGCTCTTAGGCTCACTGTGCCCTCCAGTAGATTGGACACTAGCCACATGTGGCTATTTAAATTTACATTAATTCTAATGAAATAAAATGGAAAATTTATTTCCTTAGTCACACTATTCACATTTCAAGGGATAAGCAGCCACAGGTGGCCAGTGGCTATTTTATTGAATAATGCAGACCCAGAACATTTTCATTAGCACAGGAAGTTCTATAGGACAGCACTGAAGGAGAACAAGAAAGTAGTGAAATATTTCAGAAGAAATAAGGAGACATTTTAAAAGAAAAAGCACATTTTGCATGTGCTAAAATACAGCATGAGAAAAAGAACGGGGATGAGCAAGGCATACACAGGAAATAGTCCTTGCAGAGAAGAAATCCAGAACAAAACAAAATAAATCTATTGACTTCAGAAGAACCAGACTAGTGTGAGATGCCCCAATTCGAACAGCTTATTAAACCCTACTTACCCTAAAATCCATCTATCCTACGCCATATGTGTGCTCCTGGCCTCCAGAGCCCTCCTGTATAATCACTCCGTCACTGATACTTCAACTCATGAGCCCTTTTGTCCATCATCATACTTCCTCGCTAGGCCTCCCCTGTGCACGCATCCACCCTTCCCATCTTCATACCTGAGGCTGCGCAGCCACATGTGGGCTGAGAAAAGCCCACCATCCCTGGGTGCACATTAAATTCAGGACAACCAAACTTCTGTCCTTAAGTTAACCTACAACAGTCACAAGCAATCATACAAACATTTCTGTTGGTCATTCATTCTCCTTCCCCTAGGAGACATTGCAAACCTGCCCACTCTCCAACACCTCTTCCCTCACCCTCTAACATAGCTGGTGGCCTGGCTTCCTCTTCTGCTGGGACGATGCAGACAGTCGGAAGAGAACTCCTGCCGCCCCCCACCATTGCATCTACTTAACCGCACCTGTGTCCACGTCCTGTTACGGCGGGGGTGTGGGGGGTGAGCTGCTCTCTGAGGCCAGCTCTCTACCCGAGCCCTGGGTCTGTTTACTTTTTGCTACTCAAGTTGATCACTCCAGTAATTGTCCTGTTTCTCCTCTGCACGATCAATTTCTCCCTTCTCTTGGATTTTTATCATCAACATATAAACATTCTGCAATTTCTTCCATCTCAAACAATCCTCTCTTCATCCTTTGTCAGCTTTCCTTCATAGAAAGTGTCCTTGAAATTTTTGCTTATATTTTCTCTCTCTCCTTCCACTCCTCTCACTGTCTCGTAATACCAAATTCATCGGGGCTTCCCTTCTGCTGCTCCTCTCAAAAATACCTTGTCAATGATACCAGTAACCTCTGTAGCTTAATTTAATGACAGTTCTTAACCTTTGTCACATTGAATCTGTCAGCAACATTTGGTTCAGTGGATCGATTCCTTCCTTCTTGAAACACCTCATTTCCCCCATTTTACTTCCGGGACACCCCTTTCTCCTGTTTTGTTACTTCACCGATCACTCTTTTTCAGTCTCAGTTGTTGATGTCTCCTTTTCTCTCAGACCTCACTCTCATGTCTTTCATCACCATCTAGAGGCTGATGACGCCCAATACCGGCCTCCATCCTGTAACTCTCCCCCGTCCCTCAGGCTCCTGCTGCCTTCCCTCCTCCACTCTGACTTCTAATAATCATGCACCTCACACGTACTCTCACTGCATCTTCGCTCTTCTCAGTTAATGGCAGCTCCTCGCAAAGCTGGTGTTATCTGTCTCACAGGCAACCTGTCTGCAAATCCTATTGGCTTTACCCTCACCGTGTTCTCATCGTCTGAAAACTTTTCACCACATCCACTCCTCCTACCCAGGTTGCAGCCAGTATCATCTCTCACACACATCATTACAAGCTCTGTCTAACAGTTCTCCCTGCTTCCACGCTTTGTCTCCGTGAACAATTCACCCGGCAGCTGGAAGAGTACTGTTAAAACGAGGTCAGATCATGGCTCCTGAAAGTTCTCTACTCATTACACTCCAGTAGCTTTCATCTCACACTGTATAAGCCAAAATCCTTACAGTGACCTACAAGACCCTACAGCATCTTCACCCTTCTCTAAATCCCAATACCCCCATTATCTTATTATCCTCTCTTTTGTACTTTGTACACTTCAGAAAAACTGACACCTTTGTTCCTTAAACTTGCCAGGCATACTCTCAGCCTTAGGCACTTGTACTTTTTCTTGCCTCTGCCTGGAACATTTATCCCCCAGATATTCACATGCCTCGGTCTTTCATTTCAGATATTTATTAAATATTTATTAAATATTTATTAAAATGTTGCTTAGTAAGGAATTCTGAGAGAGAAGAGATCAAGTGCAATTTTTTCCCAAGTAACAATGGGGAGTACGTTAGGGACGTGTATAGCTGTCAAACAGCTGGATCTATAGAAGGAGAAAGCCATCCAGAGACAGGATTTCCATTTAATACTCATCATGTAGATTTTTAAAATAAAGGGTATCTTAATTGGATGATGAATCATAATGAGCCTTAGATCATTTACATTATATTATAGTATAATATATATACTATATAATATTATATATCATATCATACCATATAAACGGATGACCATTACCACTCAGCTGTCTCCTATGCATAGCACACATACACACACACACAAACAAGGAAGGTGATCAACTCTATTAAAGACTAGGGAAACTCATTACAAAAAGAAGCACTATCCTTTGTAAGTAATTGTATAAAACTAATAGAATCAGAAGTAACCAAATTTTTACTCTTTGGTTAAATACTCTGAATTGATCAGCTCATACAGATTTTAAGGTGCTTATTTAGATAAATATGCTAACAGTCTGGAACAAAATCAACAAAACATGGTGTGAACCAGTAGACATTAGGTACTTTGTCTCTAGGGAAGAAAATAGATGGTAAAATAGGAGACAAAATAGTATCTATCATTGTGTAATAATGACCAAAATTAATTCCTCAAAATCTCAATGAGTTTGTTGTGGCATGAAGAAAAAAGGTAAATAAATTCCTATTAGAACATGAAAGATTTAGAAATATATGAAAAATAATCGGATGAGGGAGATCTCTCCACCCCATTCAATCTGTCCAACTGGTGACACGTGCTAAATTAGATCTATAGCATGAATTTTCAGGGAAAACACTAAAACCACAGTGAATGATAAATGTCTCCTGATATTTGAGTTTAATGAAGAAGAAGTACAAAAGCTAACATTTGTCGAGAGGACACAATGTACCAGGCATTATGACAGGCTTTTAAAGTGTGATCATCCTTAAAACTGTGGTGGATACTGTTATCTCCTCTTACTGATGAAGAAACTGAAGTTTTGTGGTCAAGCTGAGATTAATATCATGAACTGCTAGATACAAAGCCTGTGATTCTTCTCTCTACCATCCCAGAGAATATAAAAATGAACGGAAAACATAAAACTGAAAACAATAAAATTCAAAGAACAAATAAATGAATTTGTATGTTAGGAATTAAGGAGATCTGAGAAAATAAATAAATAAATGAACAATCAGGCCAAACCCAAATAAAATCATGATTTGTAGGCATTGTAGAGTGTGGGAGAAGAAAAGACGGCACTAATAGGCTTACATAATAAAAAGAGGATCTGGAAAGATGATCCTGAAAGAATAATTGTGGCTAACAGAGGAGTTCTTTATAGGTCAGTTTGGGGAACAAGACAAGTACAGGAAAAGGAGCAAGGACATGGTCAAAAGTTATCAAAGAGAGAAGCAGAAAATAATCCAAAAGCAGGCTTCTCTGCACAGGAAACCAAGAGCATGAACAATCCCTTGAAAAGGAAAGTTGTTCTTGGGTTTGCTGACCTAGTTACTGAGTTCTAAGAGGGTTTTGAGAACAGCTGGGAAAATTGTCTTTATCCTAGACCACTCTCCAGGGGAGAAAGTCGACTCACACGTGGAAGGAATGCAAGGAATAATTCTTGACTGACTGGCTGATAGGGTCAAAAATGATGAGAAAGATGGTGAGCAGTAACTGATAGTAACTAAAAAAGTCGCCGCAGTATGTGCTTCAGGAGTAGCCTGCAAAACCAGCATTATTCACACAAGGTGGTTGGAAAGAGATGGTCCTTTGCTGGGAAATCTCCACGTCTCCAAGGGATGGAAGCATCAGAGAATGATTATTACATTTGATTATGTAGTAGAGAAAAGGAACTCATGACTAATGCCAAGAGATGGTGGAGAAGATAAACTGATGGAAGAAGTGTGGCGTTTTATTCCAAGTAGACCCCAAACCCCATGCTTAATGCATTGATAGGGAAGGAAATGGAAGTCTCAGGGCATTTTTGGGGTGAGAACAGCACTGTCTGTAAGAAGCCTCAGACAATATGGAACTATATATAGGAAGGTGATAACAACTGTCAATCCACTACTATGTGTTATTTCCTTCACTTGCATTATTTTATTTCTTCGTTATCATTAATTTGTGGGTGTTATGCACATAAGATTGATGGAAGATTCATGTTTTGCTCAAAATTGCAGTACTCGTAGGCTCATAATACTCATAAGAGCTGAACGTCTGATTCCAAGCCTGACCAGTTGGCTGACTGTGGTCCCAGCTCCTTCCACTGGCCCAGATTGCCTTCACAGATGACAGGTTTAAAGATGAAGACAGGAAAAAGGGAGAGAAAAGTTGAAGAATATAAGAGATGCATGATAACCTAATAACAGATAGCTGGTGGTTGTGATTGAAAGCATCACTAAAATTCTTCAGGATATAGATGAACTGGGATAAAATAGAAATTCCTTATCAACAATGTCCAGTTATACTTGTATGATGTTCTTAGGGAGAGAAATGGCAGTGCCAGGATGGCAGTGCCAGGAGAGGTGGCAGTGCCAGGATGACCAAAGTCCTGACAGTAAAGAAATGGGTGTAATTGAAGAGAGTTTTAATGAATGGACTATCTACAGAGGTGTGAGAGGGGTTAAAGGATAATGAAACTCCCAGGGAGCAAGTCCCCCAATTTTTAAGGGGTGGATGTATTGAAGAGTGACTATTACACTTGTTTATGTCACTCCCCCTGATCCTGCAGAGGGAGGGGAAGGAATGGTATTACTGGAATTTGTTCTCACTGGAATTCAGTAAGGGCTGTAGCATTAGGAGAAGAGCTGCTGGAAAGAAGCTATAGTCTTAGGAGAAATGTAACTGCTGTCAAAACCATAGCCTTGCATGGAGGGACCTGGAAATGGGGTGTGTCAATACCTCTGTTTCTCTCTATTCCAACCCTGTGATCTCCTGGCAGGAGGACAAGAGAGCTTGGGTAAACAGTCCATGGAGATTCCCCTCTCGGGGCACAGAGTAGGATGGAGAGGGTAGAGATAAGATCTAGGCTGGAAAACCAGAACATCTAGCATATGGGGCTTTACATTATGCATAAGCTAATTAGCACATCTCGTCTTCCCAAGCCACCCCAAAATAAAACAACCCTAAACAAAAACGCAGCACCTACTCCACAAATGCAGACTCAAGATCTGTCTTTTGGCACACGTTTCCAACAAAATTATTGCCTCTGAGCCATCCTGTATAGAAATGCTGAAGCCACCAGTGGACAGGGGAAAAGTACTTTTCCCAGATAAGGATGAGTAAAGGGGAGACAATGCACGTGGTTTTTTGCCTCAGATAAGAGAAAGTCAGGAGGACAAAGTTGTGAGTATGACATGGTAAAGGGGGTATAGAAATTAAGAGAAAGAGCAAGCAAATGGATATTATAGAAGCAAATTGTATGGCGTTTTATTAAGTGGAAAGAGACAAAGAAAGAACCAGGAATCACAATCTGGGGATATAGTCTCTGAGGCTGGAAAAATGTGGTATTTATATTCTTTCTCCCTGGTTTCTTCAGGAGCTTTCAACACTGAAGAGAAAATGTCAAGAGCAAATGTCTGGGAAAAGTGATGGATATTAACTCATTTGCACCTCACAACAACCTAGTGAGAGAAGTTTCCTCATCCTCACTTTATAAATGGGGAAGTTAAGTAGTCTGTCCAAGAACACATAGCTGGTAATAGGTAAAACTAGAAAGCAACCTCCTTTCTGACAATTCTCTTGGCCAACAGCCCTTCCTGCAGAGAACATGGGGAGGAGGTCTCAGCTCAGTATATGGATTGAAAGCAGACTGGGGGTGGTCAGTACCACACACCTGAGGAGCTAGCTGGACACCTCAGCTTTCCACAAGTTATTCTTCTTGACTGCAGGTTGAAAGAGCTTAGGACGTCTGAGCTGTTGCTGTTGGATGAGGAAGGGTTTTCTTTGGCAGGCTGTCCTAAAGACCCTTGACCCTATACCCTTAGACATGTCTCCATTCTTAGAGGAACAAGCATGATGGCACTGTATGAGTTTGCTCGGGCTGCTGTAACAAAGTACCACAAATAAGCTGGCTTAAACAACAGAAGTTGATCATCTCATAGTTCTGGAGGCTAAAAGTGCTGGATCAAGGTATCAGCAGCGTTGGTTCTTTCTGAAGGCTGTGAGGGAAAATCTCTTCCATGCCTTCCCCTAGCTTTTCATGGTTTGCTGACAATCTTTGGCGTTCCTTGACTTGTGGAAGCGTCACCTGATCTCTCTGCCTTTTATCTTCACGTGGCATTCTCCCTGTGTGCCTGTCTCTGTGTCCACATTTCTCCTTTTTATAAGGATGGGGTCATATGGGATTAAGGTTCACCTTAATCACCTCATCTTAACTACCTACATCAGCAATGACCCTAATTCCAAATAGGGTTACATTCTGAATGCGTATGTTGAGGATGTCAACATATGCATTTCTGAGGAATACAATTCAACTTGTAACCGCAACCTATAAATTATCAGTGGGTTCTAAGAAGAATTGGTTCATAGGGCTTGAACATCTAAGAAAGAAGATATAAATAAAAGGGAAACAATGGACATTTAGAGTATTGCTCATAAGAACTATGATAGCCTGATTCTGTTCAAATGTAGTTGGCTTTGGTGCCTAAAAGTCCATTATATGAATATGTATAATGTGCAAATACATTTTATAATAACCTTTGAGGATCAAATGAGGTACCATATGTGATGGCACTTTGCAAGCTGTGTGCATTTCAAATTGAGGCATGAATTTTATTGTCATCACTATGTCTTTATTTATATACATAGCTTCTTTTTATTGTTACATTGGACATTTCTAACTTATATGGTCCATTTCTTTTCACTTCATTACATCCTGGATTAGTAGCATATATGTCTATTTCCTCTTAAGAAACCGAGCCCCTACACTTTTTTTCCTTAATTATTCTAAAATATCTTTCCCAACTCTCATTTAAATGCAAAGTCAAGTCTTGACACTGGGTTGCTCAAGTAGCCAACTACAACTAAACAGCTCACTAACAGAAGGAACTTAAATTGTCAGCACAGTCAGCACATTGACTACAAACCAGTTCGCATACTGATAAATTAGAAATTGAGACAATGTGTGGATGTTCCAGTCAGATTCGGCTGGTAGCCCCGGTGACCTTTGGCTCCTTCTTTCTTTGGCTGCTCATATAAATTGTCCTCTCCAATTGTAACTGGCTCTCAGGCTAACACGTATTCAATATCTTTCTGTTTCATTCATTTTTTTATTTGGCAGAAAATAAAAATACATGTGTTCTGAGTTTCTGTGTCTAACTCAGAACTCAAATATTAAAGTGCTCCTTTGATTTATGTGACCCTTACCTTCCCCTCTTCATTATTCTCAAAAGTGGTCACTCTGCCCTGGAGACTAATGATCTACAAGTTATTTCATCCAACCAAAATGTATTGAGCCCCCATCGTCTATCTTGTACTGTGCTGGGAGCTATAGAGAAGATGAGGCTACTCGGTAGGTTTAAAAAGTGTTGAATTTAGGGCTTCGCTGGTGGCGCAGTGGTTGAGAGTCCGCCTGCCGATGCAGGGGACATGGGTTCGTGCCCCGGTCCGGGAAGATCCTACATGCCGCGGAGCAGCTGGGCTCGTGAGCCATGGCCGCTGAGCCTGCGCGTCCGGAGCCTGTGCTCCGCAAAGGGAGAGGCCACAGCAGTGAGAGGCCCGCATACTGCAAAAAAAAAAAAAAAAGAGTGTTGAATTTAAAGTTATTGTTTTGATCAATGACCACGTACACAGGTTTCCAACATGCAGTGCTTTGCAAGTTTGAGGAGGCCCGGGCGTGGCGTGTGCGATGCTGGGCTGAGTGGGAGCCTCTTCCCAGTGAGGGAGTGGACTCGGCTGCTCAGCACCCACAACTCAGTGGCTTGATCGTTTTCATTTTGCCACAGCCTTGACTCTCATCAATTTTCAATTTCCTGAATCTTATAGGGGGAAATAATGTACTGTAACGGCAATCACTGAAAGTCTTAAAGCATTTCTCTCAGAAATGCCAAATCCCATCTCTCCATGTGAAATATAATAATGGTTTATAATCTAGATGAGGAGTTTAGAAATAAGTGCCTTGACATTTTCAGCCCCTAAGAGAATCCTTTTTTTTTTCTCTCCTAAACTTTCTAGAGAATCCATGGTTTATAACTAACCAAACATCCAATTATTTATCAAGCAGTTATGCAGGAGCTCCCATACTTGGAAAGTGACTTAACAAAATATAAGACCTGGCTGTTATTTTCAAGGAGTTTATAGTCTAGCTGGGGAAATGAAACAGGTTTCTTTTCATGGCACCAACATAAGTCAAGAAAGCAGAGGATGATAAACAACGAATGAATAGTTCCCCTTGTGCCTCATTCATTACCAGGAGTCTTTAGAGCCAACCTCTGCATCTAATCACCACCACACAAACACCTTCTCTCCTAGAGCTTTAGAACTAGGCACCTCGAAGTGGGTCACCTGACAGAGTGAACTTATCAGTTGAGAACCAGGGTGACAAGGACAGAGGCAACAGTTGCAGTTTGAACTGTGAATTTGTTTTCTAAAAGCCTTTCATTAACAAAATGTTGTGCAATCAAAGGGCAATGACGGAAGTCACCTACCTCCTTCCCTTGCGGTTCAGATAACATTTAAGAGCTTCGAATTTCTTACAGACTGGAAGTGGCTCAAACTGGGCAAGGGAGCAGATTAAAATCACCTTCTGTGATGACAGAAAGTAATGTTACCATGGAGGCCTCAATCCTCCTGCCAGCGGAAGGAAATGTATTTTCTCCATTTAAAAGGATTTCCTTCTGGCCCCCACCCCTTCCCAGGCATTAGGTTGTGAGGGAGTTTGCTTTGACTGATTAATTTTAGTTCTTCTGCTTCGCGCAAGATAGACAGTGATGAATTGTATATTAAAGATGTGATTAATGGTGACTTTCTTTTCAGTGTAATTATCAGGTGATACTTTCAATGAAAAATGCTAGAAAATGAAATTTTTCACTCCAGATAACTATCTACCTTGTCTGGAAAGAAAAATGGTCTGTATTTTCAACGTATTTCTGTAGAGCATGGCCACAGTGGGGAGAGAGAGAGAGAGAAAGAGAGAGACAACACACTGGTTTGGTGAGCTTTGTAGAATAAAATGGGTTTGGATGAGTGTCTGTCTCCAAAGAAATTCTTAGGAAATCTCTGGATAAGAAAACTTTAAATTTTACCTTAATCCCGGATGGTTTTACCAGCTCCTATTCGTCTTATCAATCATTTCTGGCATTGAATCCATTTTAGAGATTACTTTAGATTAGTATCCCTAAAGCAGGGCATTAAGCGTACACATCTCCTTCCGGAAACCTCCAACAACTTAGCATTACCATAAGAGGAATAACAAAATCATCAGCATGACACTTAAAACCCTTTGACAAAGGACAAGCGTGCTGTTGAACCTGATGTTTCAATTCCAAACCTCTGCTCTTTCAAGACTTATCACCTCCTGGTCATCTCAACTGTCCATGTTCCTAAGGGGCCAAGCTTCGCCTTGCCCTTTTTCCCATCTGTTTTTAACTGTAAGGAAAAATTGTACACAACTCTAATATGAACCAAAAGATTATTATTAGACTTCTTCAGTAGAGAAACTATGTATTGTTTAGAGCACTCCCTCTGAATTATCTGATTCTCTAGGGTTTGTGTATTTCATTGTCTTGAAGCTATTATACAACTTTGTAGAGTCAGAAGTTAACTTGTAAAAAAGGGATAGTAATTCAAATAGTTCTTTTCTATGTAAATGAAGATAAACTCTGCCAGCTAGAGGTTCAATTGATTTTCCTTGTGCATTGTTGGAAAAAACCTGTTTTGCCTCTATTAAGCAAATTCATTTCAGCACTCCTGATGGTCATGCGTGTTTGGTCTTTGGATTCTCCTTTGAACTTTTTATAATGTTTGTTTCTAGCGTCCTTACCAACTGATAAGTTAACTAAAATTTTTGACCCGTTTGTTTTATATTTTTATATATGATTGACTTTTTATGAAATTTATCCTTTAATGTTATCTACCAGTTTTTTAATAGACCATTTTTAGGTCAGTTTTAGGTTTGCACTAAAATTGAATAGGACTTACAGAGAGTTCCCATATGCCCCCCACCGCTACAGAAGTAGTCTCCTCCACTATCAACATCTAGTGCCTGAGTGGTACATTACTTTTTTTCAATTGATGGACCTACACTGATATATAATAATCACCCCAAGTCTATGGTTTACATTAGGGTTCCCTCTTGGTTTTATACATTCTGCAGATGTTGATAAATGTGTAATGATATGAATTCACTGTCAGAGTACCATGTCCTGTTATATGTGTATGTGTGTGTTTTAACCACAACTAAAACAATTAAAATAAGAAAGAATAGATTCGCTGCCTTGAAAGTCCTCTGTGCTCCATTTATTCATCCCTGCCTTCCCCCAACCACTGTCAACCCCCAATCTTTTACTCTCTCCATAGTTTTTCCTTTTCCAGAATGTGTCATATAATTGGAATCATACAGTGTACGGCCTTTTTTTTTCTTTTTTCTTTTTAAAATTAATTAATTTATTTATTCACCTATTTATTGGGTTGCATTGGGTCTTCACTGCTGCACACAGACTTTCTCTAGTTGCGGCGAGCGGGGGCTACTTCTTGTTGCGGTGCGCGGGCTTCTCATTGAGGTGGCTTCTCTTGTTGTGGAGCACGGGCTCTAGGTGCGTGGGCTTCAGTAGTTGTGGCTCGTGGGCTCAGTAGTTGTAGCACGCATGCTCGGTAGTTGTGGCTCGTGAGCTCTAGAACGCAAGCTCAGTAGTTGTGGCGCACGGGCTTAGTTGCTCCACGGCATGTGGGATCTTCCCGGACCAGGGCTCGAACCAAGTCCCCTGCATTGGTAGGCGGATTCTTAACCCCTGCGCCACCAGGGAAGTCCATGTACGGCCTCTTTGTATTAGCTTGTCTCACTTTGTAATATACATTTAAGCTTCTTCCACATCTTTTCATAGCTTGATAACTCATTTCCTTTTAGAATAATAATTCATTATATGGATATACCGCAGTTTATTTATTCGTTCACCTACTGAAAGGCATCTTGCTTGCTTCCAAGTTTTGGCTTTCTGAATAAAGCTGCTCTAAATATCCAAGTGCAGGTTTTGTGTGGACATTTTTTTCGATTCATCTGATAGATACCAAGAGCACAACTGTAGGTTCATATGGTAAGTGTTTGTTTACCTTAGTAAAAAAACTGCCAAACTGTCTTCCAAACTGGCTGCACCATTCTGTATTCTCACCCGCAAGGAATGAGGGTTCCTGTCAGAACTGGTATTGTCAGTATTCTAGATTGTGACCATTCTAATAGATGTGTAGTGGTATCTCACTGTTTTAATATGCAATTCCTTGATGAGATATGATGTGGAGCATCTTCTCATATGTTTATTTGCCATCTGTATATCTTCTTTGATGAGATGTCTGTTTAGATCTTTTGCCCATTTTTAAATCCGGTTTTCATTATTGTTGAGCTTTGATATACCTAATTTTTAATGTTTAACTCAGAGTTTTCAATCTCGGCTGTATTATTAGAATCATCTCTAGAACTTGCAAACAATAAAGGTCTGACTTATCTGCCTCCTTGCTCTAGATCAACGAGTCTCAAAATCTGTAAGCAACGGTATCATTGGAGGACCTGTTATAACCCAGATTGCTGGGTTCCATCTCCAGAATTTCTGATTTACTAAGTTGGGGTGGGCCTGAAAATCTGCATTTTTGACAAGTTCCCAGGTGATGGTACCACACTTGGAGAACCACTGCTCTAGGTCAAGTAAATTAGTTCTTCTGAGGGTGCTGGCCAGGTATAGGCATTTTTGAAACTCTCTGTAGGTGATTCTTCTGTGTAGGCAGTGTTGAGATCCACTGCAATATTGATCTCACAGGATCTTCTCTGTTTAGTGTAGGTTAAGTACATTCAGCCTCTTCTTTCTCTATATGACTGTACCTTAACATCTCATTTTATGTCTTATAAATTGTTTACAGTTACTTGTTTAAGGGCATGTATTTACAATCATAATTTGAAATGGTGTTTTCTAGGTTAGTTTTCAAAAAGATGTTTATTTCTTGCTCTATTCTATGCTTTATATTTTTGTTATGAGACCACTACCAGATGGACAGTGATGCCTGGGTTACAGCCTTGTGATCTTTAATAGTATTCTTCCAAAAGCTTAAGTAAGAAGGTAAAACTCAACAATTTCTACTCAGTTTTACTGTTATCCTTTTCAACGGAACTTTTTGTTAAAACATTTGGATACAAACAAAATTCAACAAAGGATCATAGGTTTACCTGCAGGGTTAGAGTCTATTTATTAAACACAGAATAAACTATGTGTATACTCAGATTTTAAAATGAATTTAGGTATGCTTAACTTAAAATGTAGATGAGTCTGCCTTTTTCTAAAATTTAAGATCAACCTCTTGCAGAAAACTCTGGGGACGTTTAAATGAACCTTTGACTTCTTAAATTGGACTTCCCTGAGGTAGCAGTTAACAGTGTTAAAGGTGGGTTTATTACACCATAACTCTTCGAGTCCTTGCACTGGAGGAGGAAAGTATCTGCTCTTTTAAATAAATCCAAAACAACAGACCTGCAAAGCTGAATAAAGTCTGTTTTCTCTTGTATGAGATAACGTATTTCAAAAGATGATGAGATGTGGAGTAACCTCTAGATAGCATTTGGTTCCCTTCTCACTGATGTTCAACCCTTAGGAATCACTGTTTAATATAATTCACCTTCTCCTTCCAGGCTTTTCTTTGATCTCACTATCAAAATGTTTTAAAAGTAAATATTATTCTGAAATGCACAGATATATAAAAGTGCTGGTGGGTTAAGACTTTAAGATTATTTGTCTGGTAAAGGGAGAATAAGGGCAAATACCAAACAAAAAGAAAGAAGGCAATCATGAAGGATTCAAATGAATATTCCTGATTTATTTATTTTGAAAAGCATCAAGTTACCACCTTAGCACTCCCAGTTAGTATTCTGAGTGTACATTTGCCTCTTTTGCATGTTACTTTGATTTTGCTTTGACACAAAATCTGAAAAGGAAGCATAGTCTGTGTGAATATGTGTGTATGTGTGTGTGTATTTTTTTTTTTTTTCTTTTCTGGTTAGCAAGAAGAATTCACAGGTAATGGTAAACCTGGGGGTAAAATTCTTCTTTGCCTACAGTTGACAATCTCAGGTCACGTGATACTTTTTTTTTTTTAAATTGAAAGGTCACTTTTGAATATCTACAATAGGTAGCCAGTGACTTGAGGAGAGAGACTGCATTGGAACTTGTTGTCGCTTGACCATAAGGCTCTGTCCCTAGATGTGAAGAACAGTCTGCTTTTGTGAATGAAAAATGGGGACTCAATAAGAATGCTGAAAGAACCCTGGCCCCAGCACAAAACTTGAAGGTTTATGGGCTACGGGAGTTTCTGGACCTCAATGTGACTCATGCTAAAAGCCCCTCAGGACCAAGCATTTGGACTGTGGAGAAAAATCCTCAGCTTTAGAGTGCAAACAGCAGAACTTGTATTGGTTTTCTATTGTTGTGTAACAGATACTACACAGTTATCTGCTTGAATCAATGTGTATTTAAGAACTCACAGTCTGGTACTGATAGCTGGGTTCTCTGTTCAGGGTATATCAAAGCTAAAATCAGGAGCTGGCTTCTCTGGAGGCTCTGGAGAGGAGGCCGCACCCAAGCCCATTCAGTGTTTGACAGAATCCAGTTTCTTGGGGCCGTAGGACTGAGTTCCCCAGTTCCCTGCTGGCTGTCAGTGGGGGCTGCTCTCAGCTTCTGGAGGGTCCCTGAATTCTACACCCTGTGTCTTTCTACCTTCATCTCCCTCCTATTGGATCTCTCATTCTTCTAATCTTTTTGACTTACTTATCCCTGACCACTAGACTCAAACTTACAGGGCTCATGAGATTAGACCAGCTCTACCTGGCTCTCTTTCAATCTTAAAGTCAATTGTCTGGGGACCTTAATTACATCTGCAAAAGCCCTTCACAGCAGTACCTAGATTAGTGTTAGTTGAATAACTGAGGGGTAGGCATAGGTACATCAGGGGCCAGGCATTTGGGGAACCATTTAGAATTCTGCCTACCACTGAGATATAAGCTCAAACTCAAGTGAGAAGCAACCCTGTGAAGCTGACAGGTATTCAGATCAACAAAGCATCACTGCAGAGTGGACATTCATGACAGATAGAAAACTATACCGTTTCAACAGCAACATGGTGTACCAGTTAGAGACAAAGGCAGTGATTACCAACAGAACTGGGTTTTCTCTTGGCTTTGTGTTCCTTTAAGTTCTGAACACTTCGGGACAGAGTATGCCTTTAACATTTGGGGGAAGTTCAAAGTTGGTAGGACCTCAAATGGCAATAGTGGGCTTCCTACCAAAAGGACACATAGAAACTTGAAAATGATGTAACTCTGTCATGAAAAGACAGGCAGGAGGTCATAGCATTTAAACACTGTTTTATTGACTTGCTATAAAATCTTGCCCCGTATCCACTCTTGATATTTGTTATATAATCTATAGGAGACAATCTAGTATACTGATTAAAAACATAGTGGGGCTTGAAATCTCCACTTCACTTCTTACTCACTGCATAATTTAGGCAAATCAATCATAAGCCTTATTTTTCTTATGTATAAATTGGGAAACATAATTGAACTGACCATTTAAAGTAGTTATGAATAGTAAATGAAGTACAACATGTACAGGGCTTATGACAGACTTCAGTTAAGTTCTTGTTAAATGTTCTCTAAGTTCAGTATAATTTGTCTAGTTTCTAAGCCACATAGGTCTTTGACCATTTTTTGAACTGATTTTCTGTCATAGAGAATACAGCCAGAGTGGATTCATTTATTTACTACCCATTTGTTCATTCAATTATCCAATCCATATTTATCAAGTTGCAAACTAAGTAATAGACATACCAATTTAAATTTGAAATAAATCCCCAGTCCTTGAGGAGTTTACAGTCTAGAGATTCTAAAGGGAATCTTTTGTGCTCTCACCCAACTCCATTCCCACTCAGATTTAAAGAAAAACTTAGAACAAGATGCAGGTTTAAAATAGAGCAATAAAGCAATTTGCTCGCTCCTCCAAAACACTGTAAGTTCTTGGAATTTAGGGACATTATTTTACACATCTGTGATGGCACCAGAATTTTGCATGGTGGGGAAGCACATACTTAGTGACTTGATTTAAACTAAAAATATTAGAAACAGGTGTTGTCTTTAGGAAAATAAACAATAGTATTTGCCAGTACTAGTTTCTAATGATTAAGTAGCATTTTAAATAAGAAACATATTGATTTATTACATCAAGATTATGGGCCTAAAACACAAGTCAGAATGAATCAACATTTACTGCAATCTGTGCTTTTATGTAATGTCTCTAAACAAGGTCCCAGGTGTTTTAGAAGCTGTGCTATTTTAGCACAAATAATATACTGCTGACTTTCCCCCCTATTCCTTCTAAAACAATGTAGTTCTACTTTTGTCCCATTTACAGAACAAAAAAAAGCCCTAGATTTGGTGAGCCAGTAAATAAGACAGACCCTTTTTTTTTTTTTTTTTAAAGAGAAGGCTGATAATCTATCCTAACAAAATAATTGGAGTGGATGGCAGATATTACTCACAAAGATGTTGCTCACAAAATCATTAGCATTTGTGGAAAATTGTAACTTACCTATATGACCAGCAAAAGACAAATGGTTAAGTATAATATAGGATAGTCACAAAATGGCATATTAGATATCCTTTGCAAATGTTTATGAAATTTTTTTATTGATATAGTGAAAGTCTTATGACATAATTTTAAGTGAAAATAAAAGCAGAATACAAAATGCATGCAATATTTTCAGTGATCATGATCATATTTTAAGACTTTTTTCTACGTAAAGAGTCTAATAGTTATTTTATTTCAGCCAAACATCACTTTGGAAGAATAAGTGGCATAGTGGTTGGTTGTGTTGTTGTACAGTTTGAAGGATATAGTCTCCATAACCATCTGGCTGAGAGCAGAAACTGACCCGTTAGGGACTTTTGTTGTTTATTGTTGGCTCACACTCAGCATCCAACCCATCTCTTTCTATTGTGTTTTCCTATTCCGTGGAAGTGGGAAATCTAAAATTCACATTCCCCATTCTCCTTTGAAGCTTTGACTCTGGATGTGAACTCGATTCTGCCAGTTAGGTATACATTTGTGCCATTTGGAAGTAAGGCAGAGGTCATTTCCCTGCTTCTTTTGGCTGTTTACAGACATTGGAGATGTAACATTTTATAGTAGCACTTACTAGTGAACATTCTGTAAATTTTTGTGGGTTTTCAGGGCGGTAGCAGTTTCTTGATCCAGGCATCCCTGTAAGTCTAATCCAAGTGGTGTCTTGTAGCAGAGGAAAACCCCTCAAGTAGGTCAGTTCTACGAAGTTCTGGATCATTCCTGAAGGCCCAGCTTATAGGATGATCCTTCCCTGTGCCTCAACCATAATATAAGTGCCTGGAGCTCTTTGTTGACTCCTTTTCTACTAAGAGCGATTTCTGTTTTCTGTCCTAAGCCAAATGGGGACAAACACAGTTACAATGTGATTTCTGCAATTAAAGGGAACGTTTTTACGATTTTAAGTAACATTACAGGTTATGTTTTGGCATGCATATGTTTTCAGCTCTTTTCCCCTAAGAAAGTATTAACGTTAAGTGTATGTCATATATAAACCTATGGGTGTGGGGGAATGAGTGGAGAATGTGCTTCCCATGACGTAACTGCACTTACTACAGACTCTGGAAACAATTTCAATCAATCAGACCAATACGTTGTATTCAATGGGTCTTCTGATGACACAGTTTTCAAACATAAAATTAATGAAAGAATTATAGATATGTATTCTGGAATGTTGATGCTTTGGCCAGACACCCTTTTTCTTCCTCTGTTCCTGTCTATTTAGACAGAATAATTAGTCTATTGCTCCCCAGTCACCTTGGCCCAGGTGAGAAACATGCCAGTCTCTCTGAATTTGGAGAGGTCCTACAAACCTGAATAGTCAGGAATACCATCCTCCTTTTAACACAAGTCAACAAGCATTTATAAAGTAACTACTGGGTATCCAATAGGTGCTGAAGACTTGAGGATGATTCAGACATTTTCCTAACTCTTAAAAGGCCAATAAACAAACTAAAACTTCCAGTCTCCTGGGGGAGATAAGCACATGAAGTGGTGTACTAGGAAATATTTACTAACCAGCCTTCTGGGAGGGTAAAAGTATGAATGCAAACACGTACATAAGCTTATTATAAATATTACTGATTTAAAGAAGGCGGAGCATGTAATTTACAAATAATAATAACAAAATATACAATGTTCTTTATTTTAAACTTTATGTAACTAATAGCCCCTCAAAGAATGCCTACATTAGATTTAGGCTGACCTCTTGTGTCTACAGCCAACTGATGGTTGCAAGTGACAAACAAGTACAGTTCCAACATGAATAACAGCTGATGTTTTGATTTTTGTTAACAAGTAACATGAAAGGGAAACCACAGAGATGCATGTCAGCACTTCTCTTAGTCATCAATGACAGAGCAACTTTTCTCATTTGTATAACAATTTTCAAATCCCGAAAGACTGTTTTCAATTTTTTTGTGTTATTCATAATGCAACATCTAGGGACATGGTGAATTTTAAATTTAATCTGTATTATTAACATTTTGTCAACCATTTTCTTAAGTCTAGACAATCAATGTAACAACAAGAAAGCCCTGATGTGTAGTATTTGTCAATTTCCATGGTTTGTCAATATTTCCATCATGGCTGATTTCAAGCTACTAACAGGATGTCACTGATCAGAGAGACGGAAAGGGATTCACAGTGGCGTGTCATTTATAGTATTTCCAACATACATATAAAATAGAAATAAAGAACTCCAAAGCATATATGATAGTAAAATGTAGTAAAATATCTAGGAAGTGATGAGCTTTGAGCATTTCTCAATTTAGTTTTTAATATAATTTATTTAAGTGCAATTTTATAGAATTTACTTTTTAATAATAGTGTGTTTAACAATTGGCTCTAAAACTTCCTTACATAGAGTGGAACACACACACACACAAAATAGTCAGCTCAATTTGGGGATGTCAGGAAATAAGTCCTGAAGAATAAATGCATGTCCATCAGGCAACATCGAGGTATGCAATGAGGAAGTGTCCCATGCCGAGGCCGCAGAATGGTCAGTGGCATGAGGCATCATGACATATGTCAAGACCTGCCCTAGTCTCTTAGGATTAGAATGGGGTGAGGTCTGCAGAGGCCAGATTGGGAAGGACCTTTCAGGTCCCAGTGAGGAGTCAGATTATTCTCTTCCTTGTAATTGACAGCCTTTAAAGAGTGTTGATGTTTCAGACTTTCCTTTTGGAACAAAGGTTACAGCGGCAATGAGAAGGATATAGGGGAAGAGAGGCAAAGTCATAAGGCAGGTAGGCCGAGCTGCCCCCATCATAGCTGAACCCTCAGTGCTGACGTTGATTCTTCAGATCATCCTCGACTTACGGTGGGGTATGTCCCGCTAAACCCATTCATCAGTCGAACATGCGTTGCAGTACGCCTAAGCTACGGAACATCGTCACTTAGCCTAGCCTGCCTTAAATGTGCTCAGAAAACTTATATTAGCCTACAGTTGAGCAAAATCGTCTAACATAAAGGCTATTTTATAATAAAGTGTTGAATGTCTCCTGTAATGTATTGAATACTGTACTGAAAATGAAAAATAGAATGGTTGTACGTGTACAGAATGGCTGTAAGCATACGGGGTGTTTACCCTTGAGGTCACATAGCTGAATGGGATCTGCAGAGAGTGTCATAGTGCATATTTCTAGCCCAGGAAAGGATCAAAATTCAAAGTACAGTTTCTCCTGAATCTGTATGGCCTTTGCACCATTGTAAACTTGGAAAACCCTAATGAAACCACTGTAAGTTGGGACCTTTTGTACTTGTCTTTGGTCAGCAGCCCCTCCTTTCCTTTTAGTGTCTCTTTTCAAATTTGATTATCTCCTCAGCAAGTCCCAGATCCAATCCCAAACAAATGAGAGATTTTCTTTTTGTCTGCCCACCCAGACCAAGGAGGCTCAGAATGGTCCCGACCTCTTTTTAATTAATGCTGACTTCAGAGAACTATGACCAAGGAGGTTGTTAACTAAAACATCACTTTGCTAATGAATTAGGAAGAGAACTCAAATCAGGCAACACTGGTTGATGTTATTAGGGAAAGTGACACTAGAGACTTCAAACATAGTCCCCTCAATGACAGGAATAATGCAGGCAGACAGTGTTGAGAAACCGAATCAGAGGATGATAGACAATTTAATTTATTTTAATTATTTGAGAAGTATGTTGGGGAAACATATACTCACTTTTTGTAGTAGGATGGGTTTTCTCTTCAGAGTGCCAGCCCCTTGCTTTCTTTTTAGAATGTTGAAACTAGAGGTGAAGGACTTGTGACTTCTGGTGACAGAAAGGGGAATGCAAGCAGTCCTGCCTCAAGGGCACTTTCCAGATTATGAGCTGAGGCTGCTGTGTCCCTGCCTGTGCTCAGACACCCGCCCCCTCTTGTTTTCCCTTTATTTTATATAAGGGAATATGCTTCATTGGCATTTGGGGAAACGGCTTGGTCATCTGAATTTATTTGGGGGAGGTCAGCATTTCTAGATAATTTTGGTGCCTAGAGGATGTAATGAAAGCAAGGAAATTAGGATGGGGCTCTTGAATTGAAATAACTGAATCCAGTCCTTAGTCTTAATAAAGCTATGCTTCCTAGTTGCAGGATCTCATGAGGAATATGGTTCTGGAGCTGCGGAATGCCGTAGGAATCATGTTCACAGTGGAAACAAACGATCCAACCAACCTTATCAAAAACCTGTCACCAGAAGGAAGGAAAAGAGCAAATTATAGAAAAAGAGGGGCTTGGAGAGCCTATGAAGAGGGCACTCAAACAACTGGTACCTCATGAAGGGCATTTTTACCATAACTATATTCTGTTCGGATTAATCTTGGTTATTTTAATGACAGAAGGCTTTGATTTTTAGTAATATTTTTGTCATCACAAAAGGTGAAAAGCCAACGCAGGCGGTCTGAGGTAAAGGGCGGGGGAGGAGTAAGCCATTCAGCTCGTGACCTTTCAAATAGTCACAGATGAGAGAGTTGCTAGATGCTGGGGCATGCATTCGAAATGAATCTCAGTGAAAGCACTTCCGTGTAGAGCAGAGACATTGTAGCCTAAACAAATAGCGTTTCTATGACCCAAGAAGAATCAAGTGTACTACCTCAGACACCTAGAGAGATGGATGACCTACATGTCCCCCGCATGATCCTGGATCGTTACTTGTACTTTCAACTAGAGTTTGATAAGAGGAGGAGATTTAATCAGTGAATAGGCCCAGAACAGTTTGCCAAGTGTTGCTATTAGTAGGAAATCAATTCAGAAATGTCATTTGAGGATGAAATTCCTTGGTATTGTTATACCTGTTCACGACCAGCCCTTCAGAAACAACTCCCGAGTCACCCAATTTCTGAGGCATACGTACAAAAGTCACCTGTGAGGGAATCAAACCCCACTTGAAAGTACGCAACTTTTTCAGCTACTGCTTTCCCTCTCAGCTATTTCTTGAAAATTATGGAGAAATTGCTCCTTTTTATTGGGCCATTTACATGAATTATGCATGTTTTTGTATCTATTTCATATTTCTCTATCCTCTCTCCTACATGCTCTTCCATAGGGTATATTCATGGCGACATGATGGCAGTCTTCAACGTCTGGCTGTCTAAAGGAAATGGAAATTTGCAAGGTCTTTGAAAAGAAAAACTAGGCATCCTTTAGTCTAAATTTTTAGAGGCTTGGATAGCTACTAAATTTACTGTAACAACCTCAAGTAACCATAAATATATGAGCATTGAGAGCTCAGTGATAATAAAAAATGCATGGAGCTCTTTTTCCATGGGTGTATCATGAATCTTCTTAGTATTTCCTCTCTATTTTGGGGTGTCAATTTTGTCGTAGTACAAATAATAACAGCTATAGTTTGAGTGTTCACTATATGACAGAAAATATGCTATGCATTTTATACAAATCATCTCATGTCTTTACGATTATTCCACAGAGTATTATTATCTCCATTTGCCTTTTTTCCCCAAATGATAAAATTGTCAGAAGTTAACTTTCCAGAGTCACAAAATCAGTAAGTCATGATTTGATACAAATATGCCAAGCTATCAATTTGGGCCTTTTAGCCATTTTTCTATGTGATTGCCAGGCTCTCTTGAACCTGTGGATTATATTATTTCAGTGAAATTCTTATTGAACATTTGCTACGTGTAGCCATTGTCCTAGTTGCTGGGGTTACAGGGTAATCAGGGCTGCAGTATACAAGCTCATATTCTAGTAGGCAAGTCAGAAAAGTGAACAAATGAATGGAATATAGGACAGTACATGTAATAAACAACTAACTACCAGTTAATTCAAGTGGCTCAGTTCAGGAAAAGATCTGTTGGCCTGGCAGAAAAGAATGAGGGTACTGACATTCCAGAAAAGAGGAAAAGCACATGCAGTGGCACCTAGTGGGGAAATTGCATGGAATAAAAAGTAAGACTTTTGTTGATATGAAAACAAGATCTTCCAAAGCTATGGAACAGCATGTAGGAGAGAGGATAGAGAAATATGAAATAGATATAAAAACAGTAAGAGTACTGTTGGACCATATAGAATATGTAGGTGAATGTTGGGGATGAGGCTAAGGTAACTAGGTAACAAAAATGGAAAAACCTCATCATTCAGTCTTCCAAGTTTGGATTCACTCTTGTAGGCAAAAAGACCCATGTGAAGAATTTTAAACAGGGGGATAATTAAAACAAGTCATACCCAGAGTAATGATAGGGCAGCTAATTGTTTCCCAAGAAAACATTTTAGTAGTTTTGGTTTTGTTTTACTGGCAAGAACATATTCCGTAGAGATCTTTTTTTTTTTTTTAAATCTCAGTTGCCATCTCTTTAGATATTAGGAATGAAAAGTTCTGTCTGGATTAAAAATATATGATGAAGATATTCTCCTTGTCTATGGAGTAGATACAATTTTTGTTCAACATTCCAATTACATAAATGATGAAAAATTGGCTCCCCCCCCAAGAATACCACTGCCTCTGAATCCCTCTTGACTAGTCTCCATTCTTCTGTACTACCAGTAATTTTCAAGCCATAGGAAAAGATTTTATATTCTCAAGGAAACCATATATTTATCTCCTCTTGAAGTTCATGGCACTAAAGTTAATCCATTTTCCCTCAATGTCTTTGTCACCCATCCTGATGACAGTTATGACCCAACAGTAAGAGAAGACTTGAAACTTGGGCCGTGACCCCCTTTTCCACCTCAATTCCCCATATGATTTTTTTGGCCACTTCAGTATCTTTGTGTGAAAACCATACAATATAATAATCTGGGATTTTACAGAAGGAAAATGATACTTCTGACTTTAGGAGTATAGGAAAGTTTCAAGGAAGATATGTCACTCTGTTCTTACAAAGGTAAGTAAAACAGTAATGATCAAAAATTGGGGTCTAGGGAGATTTCCTAGATAGAAGAAATAGCACAAGTCATGGCACACTGTAAAAAGGATGACAGAAAGGTACAGAAACCTGTGTGATTGAGTCATAGATGATAGAAAAATGAGCAGTGTGATACGGGGCTAAGAGAGCTGAATTGCTTCTACATTTTGGAAGATCTTGTTTTCATATCAAGAGGGGGAATCATTTGGCTGGCAGTGGGAGAGGGAGGGTTGAAGATGTTTGGGAAGAGAAGTAAAATGATCAGACTCTGCTCTAAGAAAGTGAAGGGAGCATAACATCTATAACCGCATTTCGAGGAATGCTGTTACCGAATAGGCTTGGTTGAGTACTCAAATGAACTGGGGAAGGAATGGCTGGAGGAGGAGGGAAACCAGGAGGATACTTTGCATGGGGAAAAGGAGTAAAGGAAGTATGCTTTAGGTAGGAAAAACGTCAACAGTGATAAATGCAGACAAGAGGTCAAGTAAGACGTGGGCTAGAGGATAGCTATCAGCTTTACTAAAACATGGGGGTCTTTGATGGTCTTAGCCAGTTATTTGCTTATTTGTTTACTACTTTGAGGACAAAATCCACGTTATATTTGGTTGAGGGTACTGCTTTAAAGTGGGAGAGACATGAGGGGGATTTTGTAATAAGTACTGGTGGCAAAAATTAAGAGGCAGACAAGAATTCAAATGCTGATTCCTGACCGACTATTTGTGACTTGATTTCTCTGAATCTTAGTTTCCTCACAGTGGATAAGGAAATAAAAACCAGTGGGTTTATACACAAAATGAATGAGATTATAAGTGAACTATTGGACAAAAATGGTAACCACTATAGTATTATTTGAATTTGGAAAATGGTGAAATATTGGAGGAAAGGGTAACAGGTGTAAAAATAACAACAGTTTTGTTTTGACTGAGAATAAAGCTGCCATTAAGATAAATGGGGAAGTCAGGAGAGGATAATGTGGCTTAAAGAAGAAGATGAGTTTGATTTGTAAATTTTTTTTTTTTTTTTTGCAGTACGCGGGCCTCTCACTGCTGTGGCCTCTCCCGTTGCGGAGCACAGGCTCCGGATACGCAGGCTCGGCGGCCACGGCTCACGGGCCCAGCCGCTCTGCAGCATGTGGGATCTTCCCAGACCGGGGCACGAACCCGTGTCCTCGGCATCGGCGGTGGACTCTCAACCACTGCGCCACCAGGGAAGCCCTCTGCTTTATCTTAATAAACGGAGAGTGCTGAGACTAAAAGAGTAGTGCTACACTGAATAAGTGCTACTTTGACAGAACTTGTTGAACCTGTGATGTTTAGAAGTAGAGGAAGAGAGGAAGAAGCAGGAACACTTTAAAAGCATTTCTACCCAAGATAGGCACCCAAGCAAAGAAGATGAAATACTCTTCTCTGTTCTCTCCCTCTTCCAGCTTACCTTTCTACATTAGAAGATTTTGTGCTGTAGCACATACTCACATTTTCTTTATGGGTGGGAACTTTTTTGGAACAGTTAATCACCATGAAAGGACTTGGCTGTTTCTGTATAGCATCTATTCATTAATTAATTCAGTATTCACTACATAACTGATACATGCTTGGCACCTCAACAGACAGTGTTACAGCTGGAGACATGGTTCCTTCCTTCCTAGAGTTTAGAGATTAGTTAATATATTCTTTCATGCTGGTAATTTGACACTTTTGTAGATGCCACCAAGTGCTCTAATGAACTGCCTTAGGTTCCTGACTCTTAGACCAAAGCTCCTGACAGATGTGTCTGGTTCTTATACTTGATATTCCATAATCTCACAATCTTATGTTTTTTCTGTAAAGGATGAGGATAGAGATAGGAGTCTATAAACATCATAGTACTCTGCATGTAGCTTTACAACTGTTTTATCCTTCTGTTTCAAAGAGATTGGGGAGAGGGGTGGGTCTTATCAGAGTATGGTATTTCACACATATAAACCGAAGATTCCATTTCAAGTTTTAATGACAGTATAAGCAGTATATTGAAAGACAACCAATAACATCCATCTCTTTAAATAAGTATCCTGCAGGGCTGAAGTAACTTTGGCTTTATTGCTTTTAAACTTCATGAAGCCTGGGTTAAGCTCTTGGCTATGTTACATCTGAGAAATACAGACCTCATTTCACCTGTTCCACTCTACAGCTGCAGTTTTATTTGGAAAATTGATGAGGGCTTTAAGTTCTGAACTTGTGTTAATTCCAATGTAAATAAATGGTATCACTACTTCATTGGTGGGAGTGCCACTAATCCAGACCTTAAAATTAAGTGTTATCTTGCTGATTGGGGGAAAATTACGGCACTCAACTTTCAAGGTTTTAATAAATGAAGTTTAGCACTAAAAAATCATTTTCAACCTGGCTTTAAAAGTAGATGACTAGGGGCTTCCCTGGTGGCACAGTGGTTGAGAGTCCGCCTGCCGATGCAGGGGATACGGGTTCGTGCCCCGGTCTGGGAGGATCCCACATGCCGCAGAGTGGCTGGGCCCGTGAGCCATGGCCGCTGAGCCTGCGCATCCGGAGCCTGTGCTCCGCAACGGGAGAGGCCACAAGAGTGAGAGGCCCGTGTACTGCAAAAACAAAACAAAATGAAAAAAACATGTCGGAATCGTAGGTCCTAGATAGGCCTTATTGTCCATCTTGCCATCCTCAGCTCTTGGAGCCCTGTGCAGAGCAGCCACAGGAGTCCTGAGCCAGACACATTTTTGCTGAAAGTGTAATCATAGTCATAGTAACAATAAATATGATTCTCATCTGTTTCATGGTTACTACATTACCAGATCCTATACTACATACTTAGCATACATATCTCACTTTATTTTAATAAAAACCCAGTTAGATAGTTAGCTGCAATTTTCAGATTAAAAAAAATGAGGCTGAAGACTTGAAAATAAGGACAACATAATATAATGGAAAGAACATGTGATTCGCAATCAGATAGACTCAGACAGAAATCAGTTTCAAGTCATGATTTAACACGTACTGTGTGATCTTGGGAAAATTACTTAACCTCTCTGCATCCCAGATTTTTAAAGCATTACCAGAGGATTACTGCTGCTTCCCGTTATGATAACTTACTATGTATAGAAAACCCCAAACATAGTACCTAGGACATAGGAGGGCATTTATAAATATTGGTCCCCTCCTTCCTCCATTCCTGACACCCGCCTCCATAGCTGCAATTAATATTGACCTGGGCAGCGGTCACCCTGGCTTCAGTGAAGAAAAGGGGAACAGTGACCAGTGATTCTCTGTATTGGCTTCGAGTGGTTAAGCTCAGTGTAGTTAAGTAACCATGTTAGGGACAGTTGTTGGAATGACTTCGGCCAGAACACAGGTTTTCTGTCTTGAACGGGCATCCTGTAGAGTCAACTTAATATCGTAAAAGTAAGTTCATGGAAAGAGTCATAGTGGATAGGCCGTCTCAGTCCAATGACAGACAGTCCTTGCTTTTATGAGCCCCTGTAGCACTAGTAAGCACCGTGGAGATCTAACCAAGGGGGTCACTGGCACAGTGGGAATTCAGAGGTCTGAGTGAGATGAGTCAGGATGGCCAACTGCTCTAAGCCAGCGATGTCTAATGATAAGTACAAACCTGTACAAATGATCAAGACCCAAGAAACTGTATCTAGTCGTCAAATCAAAATTCATGAGTGAGGAGAAAGGTAGAAGAGCTCAAGGTATAAATGGGATAGACATATTCAGGAATGAAGCAGCCAGTGAGGGGCGGAGTCAAAAACAAAGGCAGAGATCCAATTATTTTGCCAAGAACTGGGCTTGGATCTCTATTCTTTGTATCTAAGCATAGCCTAGTATAACAGAGATTTTCTTCTTGTTTGTATGTATGTTGTCTAGTAAGTGGGTGGCTTGTCTGTTTCGAAGCCATGTTTATCATGACTAAGGCTTAACTTGTTCAGGTTTCATTCACTTTCTCACAAATGTTGAAATAACCATTTGGGCACGAACATTAGTTTTATAGAGACATCCCACTATAAATGATATTTAGTATTCAATAAAGCTTGCTGTCCTTTACTTTAATGTTGTATCCTAATATATTGAATCAGGTCTCACTGGAAATCTGAGACACTGGTTCCATGATCTATGCACTTAATAAACCTTTAAGTAATGAACTAGGCTATACTTGAAGAGCCAGTTAGTTGTCTTTGTTTCTGTTTTATGCTTGCACTTTTATGAGCTTGATGATTAGGGCTTGGACTGGCCCTTGGCAACATTGTGGAGTTAACAAAGGTCTTTCCAGCCCTCTCCTGACTTCTCTTTTTTACCACCCTTGCTACATGTAAGTTCTTTCTTCAGCTGCCTGATGCTCTCATGCTTCTAGGATTTTAGTATCTACATCCTCCCAAAAGGATTTGCCTGCCCTAGGGCCATCCCATACAGCAGACCAGGACTTAACAATATTCTGGGAGTCGTTTGTTAAGTTTTTGATTTTTCATTTCTTGTAAAGAAAGATCTCATCCATCAGCTCATGCATTTGAACCAATCTAGGGTATAGTGAATGAAAATGGTGATCTGGAAGAGAAGAACACAGATGCAATGCCAGCTGTCTCCCAGAAAAACTTCTGTGCGTATAATTGGAACCAAAATCTCCCACATCAGCAGCACAGTGGGAAGCCTAGCCTCTCACGTACTTTTCCTCTTCACATACCTTTCAGGAGGCATGTCACACATTATAAATTCTGTCCCTTTTCAGGGGAGTTTTTGATGCTCATTTAAACCTGGACTCTCTTATCTAAGTGTCATGGCTGGGAAGGACACGAAGTATTATCAGGTAATTAAGACCAAGCCTGGCTAAGGAACTAGATCAGGGTAATTTGTTGGAAAGATGAGGCCATAATCTACAAATCCTGAGAATGGTCATGGGCTCTGTGTTTCCCAGCCCAGAACATCCAAGGAAGTGGTCCTCAAATGCAGAGAACCATAATAGCTCTGGAGTAGCCCTGACAGAATGATGGAAACATCAGAATAATGAAGGTTTTGTGGGTGGTTTTGGTCATGAGGCCTTTTAATTTAAAAACTTCTTAGAAGTTGAATTCTTACAAACGTTGTCTTTCCCTCAAAATACAAGTACCCTAAGATGGGTCAAATAAAGAACAGAGTTCTCGGTGGCTCTTAGAGAGGAGGGAAAGTATCCCTAGGAATGATAGGTCCAGGGGCTTCCCAGCTGTCCATGCTGGAGGCAGAAGATATCAAAAGGGAAAGACAAAGTGTGGTCCAAAGAATAAAATACTGTTCCTGTTTTGCTGGATGAATACAGGGGAGGGAAGAAACAATTGGTAACTGGAAAGAGAAGCCCCATTGTCCGTGTGCGTATGTGCTTGCGTGACAAGAGGGACCTTGGGTTATCATGGGTTGGACATAGGTATGAATCCTGCCTGCTTCTATAAAACTGTCCATCCATGAGCCTTAAAGCTTGCACTCAATGATGGTAAGAAATTCCAGCCTATTCATGCAACCCCCCTTGTATATTTCTTAGCACTGCCATCATTAATTCTCTTGCTGAGTTTGCTGCCTCTCTGAGCCTCTCTTCATCATATCATCCTATTAGTCAACAAATTCCTGCAGAGCACATAATAAGCCAAGAACTCTGCCAGGCACTGGGGGTTTACATGAGCAAGACACTTTCTAGTAAGCAAGGTAGGCCACTCCTATACACATCAAGCTTGAGTGGGGACATACCTTTCCTTTTTTGCCTTGTGTTCTCTTCTTCCCACTGAGAACAGGCTGTAATGTGCTTTCGTTTGATTTTGTTTCTTTATAGAGACTTCCAAATTCCTCCTGAGTGATTTGCACACAAAGTCAGTCTGAGTGCCACCTCAACCCACACACTATTGTTCTTGGACCTGTCGTGATCTTTTCCTTCAGGGAAGAATTCTGTCTATCCAGTGCACTGATTGGGGGATTAAGGAAGAACCTTACTCTCTGAGAGTTTATGGACCCACAAGCTTGTGAGCTGGTCATGTCCCCCAAAGTCTCCATCCACCGTCCAACTCGTGAGGTTTCAGCCACCTATGCAAACAGCACCATCTCCCCTTAAACCCTGGTCATTACTTTGAAACTCTCCAAATACAAGTATTTACTGGCTCTAAGGGAGCTGGCTTGCGGGAGGTCTAAGTGAGGTGGTAACCCTTATCCATAGTGGGTTACAATCTTTTGAGCAAACACTCAAGAAACAGTAAGAGGCTAATAGAGAATTACCAGGTCGTTTAGGTAATTAGTGCCGTTTAAATCTCTGCTCAGAGGAGTCATACTTATCAGTAACATACTAAGCATGGATTTGTCCTCCAATTTCAGAAACAAAGAGAACAAAAAACCCCCGCCAACAACCATAAATGGTGGCCAGAAAAGATAGGTGTAGGAGAGGGGTTAGAAGAGCTAGCGGGAATGATATACAACTACACCTTGCAGCTTGAGAAATACAAATTAGGGTATATGGTGATGATAGCAACATTTATTGAATTCTATTTATAACACATTTCTGTGAACTACCTAATTTGATCTCCGTATCAGTTCTAAGAAATAAATACTATGTGTCTTAGCAGAAAGGTTACCCAGAATGTAGAATTGAAGAGATTTTGGGACCATTACTTTATTTTTAAATTTTTTATATTTTTTTGTGGTACGCGGGCCTCTCACTGCTGTGGCCTCTCCCGTTGCGGAGCACAGGCTCCGGATGCGCAGGCTCAGCGGCCATGGCTCACGGGCCCAGCCGCTCCGCGGCATGTGGAATCTTCCCAGACTGGGGCACGAACCCGTGTCCCCTGCATCGGCAGGCGGACTCTCAACTACCGCGCCACCAGGGAAGCCCGTGAATGTGTTCTTAAACTGCATGAAATAAATATACAATATGCAGAACAAATGTTGGGAGAACAGATAGTCCTGATGGTCTTGGTACACATCACGTGAGAGGTGTTTTCTATTTGGAGGAGCTTATTTTAAGGGCCAGGTTAGGAAAGAATGACTGTGCTGGGGATTAGGGACTGTGTCCAGGTGACTCAAGACAAAGCCAAACGCGGTCCAAGAGGCTGGCCATCAGGGAAGCCTGGTGAGGGCAATTCTCTCATGCACTTTAAACCAACCAGCCAACCAGCCAAACAACCAACATGCAAACAAGCAAACAGCTTCTCCCAGCTGGGTCTCTGGGTTCTTGGCAGCAGAGGGTCTGGCACGGCTTCTAGAAGACGCTCTGCTCTTTCTGCCTTGCAATCTCCCTGCCCGGCATCTCCAGCAGTTGCGTCTGCATCTGGGTTGCGCCTCTCCCTTCACTGCTTAATGCACAGTTCTCCGCAACGACCACCTCCCTTCCACACACAAGCAAGATGCTTTTTTAGCAGCGAGCTGTTTTCTGACATGCGCACTGAGTGATCATGGTCAGATACAATTTCCTGGCCACACAATTGCACTCCTCCTGCAGACTCAGGTGTAATTACGAAGGCTCTCCCAGCGCCTGCAGCCTACGCTGTACTTACCGGCAGGGATGGCCTCTCATTCTCTATTAAATGTTTTGAAAGAAGACCCGTAGGCATGACAAGCTTCAGGCACCAAGTAGAAATGGGAGCTGGAGTGTCCTTGCTTTGATAGGCCTGTGCAAGTTTTAATTATCTACTCATCCAGGATTTACTTTTTGTTTCATTTTGTTATAAAAAGTGGAGAATGGTGATAGCCTGATTTCTTGTGCACACGGGGAATGAAATTGGTTGAGAATATTGTCTGCACTTCAGTCGCTTTTCCCCTTATTTTTCTTTCATAAAGTTTATTTTCTCATTCCATGAATAATAAATTCAGAAAATATGGAAAACATAGGAATTCATAAAGATGAACAATTGATGGCTCCACAGTTCAGACAAAGCTATTAATATTTTTATACATTTCCATCCAATCTCTTATTCATTCACATGCACACAGACAAAATATTTGAGGTTATATTATAGCAGTTTTATATTCTGATTTTTTGTTTATATTACATTATGAGAAAACCATTTATTCATGCCATTGAATACATTTTAAAAGCAACTAATAGCTTTATAATATTCCATGTTATGGTCATGTCCTCATCTATTTCACTTTATTTTCCTACTGCTGGATATTTAAATTATTCCCTACCCTTTGCTAATTCCTTAAAAATCAATAAATCACCCAAGATAACTGTTCAAGCTGTTTCCTGTTTAACAGTGAACAGCTGTTAATCACAGCACAACATAAGGAGGTGGTGCACAGGCTTTGGAAAAGAAAAAACCTAGATTGATTCCCAGTTCTGGCACTAGCTTGGAGGGTTTTCTCATCTGTAAAATGGGCCACGCTAACTTCCTGGCTTATTTTTCCATTTTTTAACCCTCTTTTCTGTAGTACAAACCATCCATGTTAGCTACTTTTTTCCGCTCATACCCTTGCTCACACTGCTTCTCCAGCCCTGCCCCTGCACACACTCACTCACACACTTCCTTTTAAATTTGACTTAATTGTCAAGGCCAAATCCGAATCCTGTACAGCTTCTCCCTGCACTTGTTCTGCTTCTTCTTTGGCCCTTCCTTTGCCGGGCTTGACCTGGATTTTGCATCAGGGTAACTTCATCAACTGTGGTTCTTTAGCCACCTCTTCCCCTGCTCCTGCCTTTGTGCCCTTCCCTTTCCCGGAATCCGGTTCTCACATTTCCACCTCCCTTTTTGTCCAGGTCTTTCTCAGGCTTGAGAAATCATCTCCAGCCTCAACACGTCTGGAGGGTTTCCCAACCCCAAACTCTAGACAGGGCTGGGCACCTTTCCCTTGAAGATTCCGTAGCCTGAAACCATGTTATTTTAAGTGCCAGAGAGTCTCTACCTCAAACTTTCCGAATTTGAATGCTGGGTGATTTTTTTTCCTCATTATTTTTTTGCAAAATTTCAATCACACATCAGCCTTTTCTTTACTTTTTCCTCACTGTGACTTTAGCTACTTCTTCCAGCTGCACATGGTCAGATGATAGGAGTTCCCTTAAAGGTCGGTCTATCCTAAATCTGATTAGTCTACAATACTTGCTGAGGGAATATGAATGAGTCTGTGAGACTCGATCCATAATATCAGAAAACGAACAAACACTGTATTAGTCCTTTGGTGCCTGGGTGAGGTCAGTGAGCTCAGGAAAGGTACCAGGACACAATGAGACTTTGAATTAGTATGCCAGGAACATCCAAAACATATTCATTGTGTTAATAGAAATACCTAAGTATATTAGACATTTGGGGACTTATTATTCATATTAGTTATAATATGGAAATCAAATTTTATTTCTAAATTGCAATCAAATGATATTTTCTATTAAAACTGTAATAGCGAGACAAATTAAGCAATGCTACGGGTTACATATTACTAATCCAGTTTGGTTATAACTCACATTTTTTTAATTTTGTTATGAATCATCATGGGAATGAAATAAAACAAGATATTTTCTAAACTGAAAAAAAAGAACAAAATACTTAGAAATAAATTTAACAAAAGAAGTGCAATACTTGTGCACTGAAAACTACAGAGCATCATTGAAAGAAATTTTAAAACTTAAATAAGTGGAGAGAACTCTGTGAAAATTTTAAGAAATCAATTCTCCAAAAAAAAAAAAAAAAGAAAAGAAAAGAAAATGAACAAACGAACCCAAAAGCCTTATAGTACATGCCTGCAAGAGGCAGAGTAGTTGGTAGATGGTGAAATAAAGCCTGAGTTCAATTCTCAGCTTCGTCTCTTATGAGCTGTGTGACCTTCAGTGAGCCTCTAAGCTGTATAATCTTCATTTGTTTACATGGAAACAATATTTGCTGATTTGTAGAGCTGTGCTGGTCAAATAAATGACATTCAGTAATCAATAAATAACCTTGATTATTAAAAATATTCTCAGCTCTCTGTTATTTTTACATAAGAATCACATAAAAGGATTCTATTGAAATCTTATGAGTATATGTCAGATATATGTAGTTACTGATACTTGATATTCACACCAAAGTAGCTAATCACTAAACTTACTAATAATAGTGAAAGGGAGTCTATGGAACATGGCATTTATCTCCAAATCTCTGGCACCTAGCACAGTTTCTGGCACATGTTCAGCTCCCAGAAAACAATGCTGAATTGAATTTACGGTGAAATAAATTTTTAGAGGCTTTGACATTTCAGTTTTTAGGTATCCAATCTCTCCTACACACACACATTAGCATTTGTGTATGACAATGAAAATATTGGAGAAAAAAATTAGTAGGTTATGGACATTCAATTAATGGAGGAGGCATGAAAGATAAAATAACCTAGATTAGATTTTATCTTTTAGAGGGAGAAACTGAGGACCAAAGATGTTCCATGAAATGCCAGCACACAAAGTTTGAAAGGGACAAGATTGCGGTTAGAACCCAAACCCCAACCTTTGCCTCCCCACCTCATACAGAGTTTCTTCATACTCTCATCATTGGAGCTTTCTGTGTCTTTTAAAATTCTATTTATGTAGCTAGGATAAAAATAAATTTAAATTTATTTATGAATTTTCCGAAGTAATTTCACTGTTGTTATTAATTTTTTTCTATTCCCTTCTACCCTCCCATCAACCTCCACCCTACCCCAATTCCTAAAGCTTGGTCTCTTTTTCAAATAACTTTTTTATATAAACAACTCCTAGTGAATTTTTGTATTGTATGTCAAGCTCCCTTATGAATCTGTCTAAAGCCCCTGAGGAATAAATCCCAGGGCAGGATATCTTGTATTCATGCATCTAATTAACCTTTGATCATCTTTGTGACTGCCTTGCAGTTCAATACTTGCTTGATTTTTTTAATCCATCTAATTAGTGAGGTTTAAGTGGCTTTTTATGTCAGATTTTATTATATCAGTTTGCTACACAATTTCAGGACACTCTGGGGAGTTCCAATATCATTGCAGTGCTTAAGTGCTATATATTTACTTGTTGTTTGTTTGATTTTTCTCTCCAGAAAAAAAGTGCTTTGACCAATTTTTCCCACTAGAGTGTATAAGTAGTCTATGAAATGCCATAATGATGGCAAAGCCTTTCTGTTAATTGTGCATAAATTATCAACACAGCTAGTCAAGTCTAATCAATCATTTTTCTATCCAATAAGCCTGTAGAGTGGCAGACTTGATATTCTGAAACAAAGGGAATAGTGAAAGAAACCCCTCAAAATACTTCAATTTAGAGCAAGCTAATGAATATGCACATATTTTTATAGAACTGGCTCTATAGCCATGGGAATATAATTTGTTACTGAAATCTATGGATTGTAGTTAAGTGTGTCTATAATGGAATGGTTAGGACTTAATCAATTAGATGTGCAAATCTTATTTCCTACCACTGATCTTTTTTTTTTATTTTTGCATGTCAGTTTTATTTCCAAATGAACAGTAAACTAGCTTTCAATCAAATAATTTACATGTTCATGTGTTAGTGTTCTTTTCTTATTCAATGAACTTTTTAATTACTGAAAATTAATATGAATGCAATTTAATTCTGTCCATATAGAACAATACGGTTGTGTCTAATATCAACTGTGATGATAGTTTCCCTTAGCTTCCCTGAGATCTTGCTTTATTTTCTTTGTCTCTTTTCCATTGGCTTTAAAACTGAGTAAGCAGTTTGACTTATTTCTAGCTCTCTCTCTCTCTCTCTCTCTCTCTCTCTCTCTCTCTCTCTCTCTCTATATATATATATATATATATATATAATATATATACATAGATAGATATAGATAGATAGGTAGACATAGATAAATCAGAGATATAAAAGATCTAGCAATTACCACAGAGCTCCATTTGTCATTAATAGTCAAAATGTACAGTGGCAATTACCTTATGTATGGAAACAACCATGTGATACAGAATGAAAGCAGTGGGGCCATGCTGTCTGATGCACAGCAAAGGAATCAGAAGTATTAGGTTCTAGTCCCTACTCTAGCTTTGACTGACTGTTTAGCCTTGGGCTCGTCATGCTTCTTACCCTCTCAATGTCTCATGCTTTCCGTCGAGAAACAAAGATAATTGTACTTGTAGGCAGGGAAAAAGGAAACCATGACATACATTACTTTGGATGGAAATTATTTACAAAATTCAAAGGATTATTCTGAACTATAATTCATTCCACATTTATTGAGCATCTTCCATGTTCTAAGGATTGTGCTGGGTACCAGGGATACACAGGTAAGTTGGACGTTACATTGGTGCTCATTATCTGACAGGAGGTGGAAGAGACATCTGGACTCAAGTGTGTTTGAAAGAGTACATTGTATCTGGAATCCCATCTTAAATCCAAATAAATCACATTATAAGGATAGTATGTCTATTACTACATTGAAGAAAGACAGTGAATAAATAATAAAAAGTTTATTTTGGTAGATTGGATTATTGTTTGCAACCTGTTACTTCCTGTTGTGGAAGAATTATACATTAATTGCCTTTGCCATGTGACTCTGTAGTGCCTCCCATTGAAGTCAGCAGAGTGCATACCCCTCCTCCATTGGCTGGTTTTGACGAAGTGACTTGCTTTACCCAATAGAATATGGACAGAAGAGACATTATGCCCGTTCTATGCTGAAACTTGAAGGGTTATGAGAAACTACTGCCAGGCCGTTTGGATCTCCTCCTCTTTGCCAGGAAAAGACCATGCTCCCAAGTAACTATTTCTCCTTCGTCTATGCCAAGAACAAAGCAATATGGCCCAGACTGAACTCCACCCAAACCTGGATTCCAGTCCCACCCAGCTGATTCCAGTCTAGACCAGCAGAACTTCAGACACACCTAGAAACACAACATGTGTTGTTGTTGCCTTGGATTATCACGGTTAAGGCGAAGAATGGTCTAATCAAACACCTTTTGGTGAGCTTGAATTAAATCATCGATTGAGGCAGTTGTCGTCAATGAATGATAAAGCTATTAGATGCAGGATGGGTGGGGAACTGAGTATTTACGTGCTAAATATGACTCCACAGATTTCTTGCTGAGGACAAGAAAACAAACATAACTTCAGCGGAGACATCAAGCTTCCACTACCCTAACGCAATTTGTCACTAATTATGGGACAACCAGACACCATAATGCATCACATCAGGTGACACATAAACTCCTCAGCATGGCCTATGAAGTGTTTTTGCCCAAGTGATTAACTTGAATTTAGTCAACTGCTACATCCAACTTTCCCTTTGCACGAAATAGTAGATGTTAAACAACAGCATAAATTAACATCAGAAACATTCAGCACAGAACATTTTACAGGACAACTGACTAGTCTGTTCAACAAGCCAATGTTGCAAAAAGAAAAAGTGAGAAGGAGGCAGAAAAAATAACGGCCAAATGCAGTGTATGGTTCTAGTGTGTATCCTGGTTTGAAAAATTGAGTTATAGAAAACATTTGAAGACAATTGAAAAAAGTTAAATATAGCCTGGCTACTAGACCTTACTCGGAAATTATTATTAATTTTGTTTAATTTAATAATGGTATTGTAGTTAGTTAGAAAAATGTCTCAACCTTTAAAGGTATATGCTGAATTATTTAGACTTTGTAGCTCATATGTGATTGACTTGAAATTACTTCACAATAGATATTACAATTATGGCAAAATGTAAATGCCTGTTAAATTCGAGGGAAAAAGATAAAGATGCCTCTAATTCTACTCTTTTAAAATTTCTATATGTGTGAGATTTTTAAAAATAAAAAGACGAGTGACAATGCACTTAAGATGCAGAGTAAAAGCATTTAGGATGTCATTTGCTGTGCAATCTGGTCCTAAATTTAGTGTTGTTTTTAGTGTTCTCTAATTTATGTTACCTGCTTACTACCTATATCCAAAAGAGGTCAGTAAGCTACATGAAGATCCGTGCCACATTTCATACTTGTTTTCACTTAGCCCAAGCACTCAGTCGCTTATCGCATATATACGTGTTAGCCATTCCATTAAAGATGATGTAAAGAACTTTCTTTTCATTATTGCTTATTACATTAGTGACTTTATATTTCCCTCCTTTGTCCTTATCAGTGGAAGCATAGTCTATGGTCGTATGGCTTCTTGCCCTAGGAATTAGTTAATTAAGTCATTCTAAGCAGGGAACTGCTAGTGAAGCCAATCAACCAGCTGGTGAGAGCTAGTTAGATTACTGCAGCTGTTTGATATTGCTCTAAGTGTCAGGTAATACAGAGAGCATGGGAACAGATGGTGTGTTTAAATGCCAAATGGGGCTACACAATTTCATTCCCAAGGTCTCTATCATGAGTCAAGTATGTTTTGAAAGGAGGACAAATATGACATCAGGATTTCTGTAATAATAAGGTGCCCATCACATTAACATCAATAGATTAGTTGTACCACTTTTTAAAATCCTCTATCAATTATCCCATACTTGCCAAGTAATTGTCAAGATACTGGAGTTGATTGGCAGGTATTGTATATCCCTCAATCATAATTTTTTAAAGGGAAATGCATAGTAATTTCAATACAATGATACTATAAATATTCAAACATCAATGTCAAGTACACGGGTTTCTCTCTTAGTCCTTGTAACAGCACAGAGCTCAAAAAAGGGAGACTTTCTTGAAAAAGATGAAAAGTGGTGGTTATATTCTCTTTCAGAATATTAGAAATGAAGGTGATGATTCAGTCATTCATTTTGAACCAGCCATGTCCCAGGAAGCACATGAGATTTTCTAGGCATATTATTTATAATCTTCTCATTAAAACCCTGCCAGATCAATAAACTATTTCCTGTTTCTTTTTCATAGACGAGAAAACTAAAGTAGAAAGGAAAATGAGTTCTGAAAGGTCATTAGTTAATAGAACACTTAGTCCAGACAGTCTCTTTAACAAAAATTTTTTTTTTTTTTGGCGGTACGCGGGCCTCTCACTGTTGTGGCCTCTCCCGTTGCGGAGCACAGGCTCCGGACGCGCAGGCTCAGCAGCCATGGCTCACGGGCCCAGTCGCTCCGCGGCATGTGGGATCCTCCCGGACCGGGGCACGAACCCGCGTCCCCTGCATCGGCAGGCGGACTCTCAACCACTGCGCCACCAGAGAAGCCCTAACAAAAAATTTTTTAAGGTAATGGGCAGGGAGGATTTTGACCAAAAGCCTTGTATGTTTGCAGTATTATTATTTTAATTAACAAAAGTCCTGGTGGGGATTAAAGCATAACAAAAAAACAAATTAAAAAACCAACAAATATATAACTGAAACTTTACATGGAAGACTAAATTTTGTGATATTTTTGTGACATTAGGTATATTTAGCACTGGAGAAATAGAATCAGTATAAAATAAACTGGATTATTGAACCGAACACTCTGATAATTCAAGCCAGAAATAGTACTCTGTATATATGAGACAAAGAGAGTGGGGTTGTTTTTTCTTTTTAATTGTCTGCATAAAAACCACAATTTCTACATCATTTTTAATGTACAGATTTAAGCCTGAAAGCTCAAACTTGGGCATTATCAGGAATCACTGATACTGATTAAAAAGAATATAACGAGGAAGCAATGGATCAGAACAGTGGAAAGGAAAGACACTGTTGTGGAATGTTGGCAGGCATTTATTCCTCATCAATACAACTGGCTGAATGATTTAGACATTGTAGATAGGAATGAGACAAGAACCTTATGGCAATAATGAACAGTATGGATTCTGATAAATAACAGAAAGGATTTCAGAATATATGTTTGTCCATGTATGGATAATGAGAGCAAATTTTAAGAAAAATTGAAGAAATTAAAATCTCTTGTTGCAGTTTAGAAACAGTTGAAAACATGCAAGTATAGTTAACAACAACATGGAAATATTTAACACAAAGTCAAATGTATTTTAAGGAATCAGAAAACAATGTAATTTTCAAATAACTAGGTGAAAATGCAAACATCAGAATATTCTTAACATTTTTTCAAACATCAAAATATTTGAACAATTTTGCTACAGCCATTGAAAATAAGAATTCTATTTTCTCCCTTCCAATTCTAACTTAATGTCCTGAATGAAGTGACCGTCTAAAGAATTGCTTTCATCAGGTTACTTATGAGTCTTTTTTTTTAAGTAGCCTTTTAAAACCCCATCAGGTCTATGACTGCCAAGAAACTGTTCCAATATGCTTGTCAATATACGATTCTTTTAAACACCTTGCAAATACATTTCCTTCAGTTTCTACTTGTAGTCCCTCTGCATGGGGCTCAGACTGAAGGATCTTGGGGTGGGGGATCATACAGACAGCCATGTGGGGACTCAACCCCATCCACCAGCAGACCAGCACCGGCCCCGTGCCCCACTGGGTCACACAGCCAATCACGTGGGAAGTCTAGTCCACTCTCCAGAGGGCCTGCAACCACTGATTTAGGCACAGTCTTGCAGCCAAATTGGCCAGGGCCCAGTGGTACCTACCAGCATGTCCAAAGTAGTTAGCCTGGCCACAACAAAAGGGCACACACAGACCACATTGGGGGAACCCTAGAGCATATAGCTCTGGTCACCAGAAAGGAGTATGCTCCTGGGTACCACAGGGCATTTCCTGCATAAGGGTGCTTCTCCAAGATTAGGAAACATAACTGACCTACCTAATATCAATACATAGAAACAAAAACAGCAGGCAAAAGGAGGTGACAAAAGAATATGTTCTAATCGAAGGGACAAGACAACTTCAGGAAAAGAACTAAATGAAGTGGAGATAAGCAGTCTATCTGATAAAGAGTTCAAGGTAATGATCATAAAGTTGCTCAACGATCTTGGGAGAAGAATGAATGAACACAGTGAAAATTTCAACGAAGTTTGAAAATAAAAAGAAAAAACAGAGCTGAAGAATGCAATAACTGAAACAAAATACAAAAGAAGAAATCATCAGTAGATTAGATGATACAGAGGAACAGATGAGTGAATTGGAAGAGAAGAGTAATGGATATCACCCAGGCTAAACAGAAAAAAGAAAAAATAATTTTTAAAAAATGAGGATAGCTTAAGAGCCCTCTGGGATAACATCAGATGTACCAATATTCACTTTATAGAGGTACCAGGAGAAGAGAAAGAGAAAAGGGCCAAGAAATTATTTGAAGAAATAATAGCTATAAACTTTTGTAACCTAGGAAAGGATACAGGCACCCAGGCCCAGGAATCATAGAGAGTTCCAAACAGGATGAACTCAAAGAGATCCATACCAGAACACTTTACAATTGAAATGGCAAAAATTATTGATAAAAGGAGAATCTTAAAAGCAGCAAGGAACTGTCACATACAAGGAAACCCCATTAGGTTATCAGCTGACATTTTAGCAGAAACATTTAAGGCCAGAAGACAGTGGCACAGTATATTTAAAATGATGAAAGAAAAAAATCTTACAACAAGAGTATTCTACCCAGCAGGGCTATCATTTAGACTTGAAAGAGAGAGAAATCATTTTACAGACTAGCAAAAGTTAAAGATTTCAGTATCACTAAACTGGCTTTAAGAGAAATGTTAAAGGAACATCTCTAAGGAGAAAAGAAAAGACCCAACAAGAAATAAATATATACAACAGCAACATAGGAGCACCTAATACATAAAACAAATATTTACAAACATAAAGGGGGAAATTGACAGTGGTACAAAAATAGTAAGATACTTTAACACACCATTATGTTAGTGGACAGATCAACTGGACAGAAAATCAATAAGCAAAGACTGGCCTTAAATAACACATTAGATCAATTGGAATTTATATATATAAATGCTCTGTATATATATATATATATATATATATATATATATATATATATATATATATACAGAACATTTCTTCCAAAATAACAGGATACACATTCCTTTCAAGTGTACATGGAACATTCCCCAGAATACATCACATGCTAGACCATATAACAAGCCCCAATAAATTTAAAAAGATTGCAATCATAACAAGCATTTTTTTCCATCTACAGCAGTTTGAGACTAGAAATCAACTACAAGACAAAAACTGCAAAAAAACACAAACATGGGGAGTCTAAACAGCATGATACTGTATACAACCAATGGGTCATAGAAAAAAAACAAAACAAAAAAGAAATCACAAAATACCTTGAGACAAAGAAAAGGGAAACACAACAATCTGAAATCTATGGGGCACTGCAAAAGCCACTGTTGTAAGAGGGAATTTTATAGCCATAGAAGCATACCTCAGGAAACAAGAAGAATCTCAAATAAACAACCTAACCTTACAACAAAAGGAAGCAGAAAAAAAGAACAAATAAAACCTAAATTTAGTAGAAGGGAAAAGAAATAAAGAGCAGATATATAGATAAATAAATAAATAAAAATTTAAAGTAGGACTAAAAATTAAATAGATCAAATAAACTAAGAGCTGGTGTTTTGAAAATATAAGTAGAATTAATAAACCTTTAACCAGACTCATAAAAAAAGAGACAGAGAGTGGGCCCAAATATACAAAATCAGAAATGAAAGAGAAGTTACACTGACACCACAGAAATACAAAGGGTCATAAGAGGTTATCATCAACAGTTATATACCAATAAAATGGACAACCTAGAAGAAATGGATAAATTCCTAGAAATGTACAATCTCTCAAGACTGAATCAGGAAGAAATAGATTATATGAACAGACAAATTACCAGAGATGAAATTGAATCAGTAATCAAAAATTCCCAACAAATGAAAGTCCAGGACCAGACAGCTTCACAGATGAATTCTACCAAAGATTTAAAGATGAGTTAATATCTAACCTTCTCTAACTATTCCAAAAAATTGAAAAGGAAGGAATGCTTCCAAACTCATTGTACAAGGCCAGCATCTTCCTGATACAAAAATCAGACAAAGATAGCACAAAAAAAGAAAATTATAGGCCAATATCAGTGATGAACAGAGATGCAAAATCCTTAGCAAAATATTAGCAAACCAAATTCAACAATACAATAAAAGAATCATACTCCATGATCAGGTGGGATTTATCCCAGGGATGTATGGATGGTTCATTATCTGCAAATCAGTCACATTAACAATACCACATTAACAGATTGAAGAATAAAATCATATGATGATCTCAATAGATGCAGAATAACCTTTTGACAAAATTCAACATCATTTATGAAAAAATTCTCAACAGAGTGGAAATAGAGGGAACATACTGCAACATAATGAAGGCTGTATAAGACAGACCCACAGCCAACATCATATTCAATGCTGAAAAGCTGAAAGAATTTCCTATAAGACCAGGAGCAAGACAAGAATACCCACTCTTGACACTTTTATTCAACATAGTATTGGCCATCCTAGCCACAGCAGTCAGACAAGAAAAATAAATAAGAGGAATCCAAATTGGAATGGAAGAGGTAAAACTGTCACTGTTTGAAGATAACATTATACTGTATATAGAAAAACCTAACAATGCTAAAAATAATAAATGAATTCAGTACTAATAATGTTATTAGAACTAATAAATGAATTCATTACAGTTGTAGGATACATAGTTAATATACAGAAATCTGTTGTGTTTCTATACAGTAATAGTGAACTATATGCAAATAACAAACAAAAGAGAAGTTAAGAAAAAGAGTCCCATTTACAATTGCATCAAAAAGAATAAAATACCTAGGAACAAATCTAACCAAAGAGGTACAAAACTTTACTCTGAAAACTATGAGACATTAATGAAATAAATTGAAGACAACACAAACAAATGGAAAGATATGCTGTGCTCATGGGTTGGAAGAATTAATATTGTTAAAATTCATATTGTTAAAATACTACACAGGGCAATCTACAGATTCAATGGAATCCCTATCAAAATACTAATGACATTTTTCACAGAATTAGAACAAATAATTCTAAAATTTGTATGGAAATGCAAAAGACCTCAAATAACCAAAGCAATCTTGAGAAACGACAAAGCTGGAGGTATCACTCTCCCTGATTTCAAACTATACTACACAGCTACAGTAATCAAAAGAGTATGGTACTGGCACAAAAACAGACATATAAATCAATGGAACAGAATAGAGAGCCCAGAAATAAACCTACACTTACACGGTCAATTAGTCTATGACAAAAAGGCAAGAATATATGATGGAGAAAAGACAGCCTCTTCAATAAATTGTGTTGAGAAAACAGGACAGCCACATGCAAAAGAATCCAGCTGGACTACTTTCTCACAGCATATACAAAAATGAACTCAAAATGGATAAAAGACTTGAATGTAAGACCTGAAACTATAAAACTACTAGAAGGAAACATAAGCAGTACACACTTTGACATTGGTCTTAGCAATAATTTTTTGGATACGTGTTTTCAGGCAAGGTCAACAAAAGCCAAAATAAATAAATGGAGCTACTTCAAACTAAAAAGCTTCTGCACAGAAAAGGAAACTATCAACAAGATGAAAAGACCACTTACTGAATAGGAGAAGATATTTGTAAACAATATATCTGAAAATGTGTTAATATCCAAAATACATAAAGAACTCATAGAACTCAATATCAAAAAACCAAACAATGCAAAAATGGGCAGAGGACCTGAATAGACATTTTTCTAAAGAAGACACACAGATGGCCAAAAAGCACATGAAAAGATGCTCAGCATCACTACTCATCAGGGAAATGCAAATCTAAACCACCGTGAGATACCGCCTCACATCTGTCAGAGTGGCTATCATCAAAAAGACAACAAAGAACAAGTGTTGGTAAGGATGTGCAGAAAAGTGAACCCTCATGCCCTGCTGTTGGGATTTTAAACTGGTGCAGCCACTATAGAAAACAACACGAAGGTTTCTTTAAAAATGAAAAATAGGACGACCATACGATCCAGTAATTCCATTTCTGGGTGTTAACCCGAAGAAAATAAAACACTAATTTGAAAAGATATATTCAAATTAATGTTCATTGTAGCATTACTTACAATAGCCAATATATGGAAGCAACCTCAGTGTCCACTGATAGATAAATGGATAAAGAAGTTTGGTATACCCATGTGTGCGCACACACACACACACAATGGAATATTACTCAGCCATTAAAAAATGAAATCTCGCCATTTGTCACAACATGGATATATCTAGAGTGAATATGCTAAGTGAAATGTCAGACAGAGAAAGACAAATACTGTATGATGTCACTTACAAATAACCAAAACAAACAAAACAAAAACAGAGTTATAGATGCAGAAAACAAGGGGGTAGTTGCCAGAGCAGAGGTGTGTGTGTGTGAGTGTGTGTGAAGGGGATTAAGAGCTACAAATCTCCAGTTATAAAATAAATAAGCCATGGGGTTGTAATATACAGCACAAGGCATATGTTAATAATATTGTAATAACTTTGTATGAGGCAGATGGTTATTAGACTTACTGTGATCATTTCATAATGTACACAAATGTTAAATCACTATATTGGAAACTAACATTATATTGTACATCAATTATATTTCAATTAAAAACAAGTGTCCAGGGAGGTAATATCTATAAATATTATCTTTATAACAACATCAACACCAGCCCCCTCATCATTACCAGCACCACCTCTGTTCTCCTCTTGCTACTATGGCCATGTAACTTACGTTTTCTATTTAAACCAGCTTTCACCGATCCCGTTCCATTTTAGCCAAAAATGAAACTCTCATATGAATTAACCTCTGTCAGGATTATTCACCAATTATTTAAAAATGTTCTAAAAGTCTAATTTCAAGTTGGGACTCCTTTTACAATATTATATATATATATATATACACACATACAGTGCTATATAGTAAATCTTTGTTGTTTATCTATTTTATACGTAGCGGTGTGTATCTGTTAATCCCTAACTCCTATTTTATTCCTCCCCTCTTTCCTCTTTGGTAACCACAAGTTTGTTTTCTATGTCGTGAGTCTGTTTCTCTTTATACAATATCATATTAAATTTAGTTGTCGATGCACTGACGTTTCAGTGTCAGAAATTTTGTCAATTTTTCCTTCTCAGTTCTCAGCTGATACTTAAGAAAGTATGTTATGTAAATGGACAAGTCATCAACAACAGTTTATATGAAAAATCTTGAAAATATAAGATAGAAGATGTAGTCTCTGCCTTCAAAGATTTTTCAATGTAGTGGAGGGAAAGCAACATTTATTCACAGAAAGGCAAAATAATTGGTTGTGCACCAATGAGCAGGACTTTTCTCCTAGATCTGCAGGATTCAGGAGGGGATGAGGGGCTCACCTTGCAGGACAATTTGAGAATCAACTGCAACAAGAAATAATGAAGAAACTTGAGGCAAGGAAAATAAAGGAACACAGGTGGGCTTGGGTATATCATTTTCAGGGAATAACAGTGAGTGGACCAGTTTGTCTAAAATGAAACCTCTGAATTAGCATGTGGAGAGAAGAGAGTTAAGGTGGCTGTCAGGGTGATGCTTATAGGCTGTTAATTATTGTCTTAATTAAAATCTTCATTTTCCTCTTCAGAACATTAATTTAACTGATCATAATGGAGTGATGTTATGAGGTTAAACAGTGAAATCTAGTATTTAATTAGAGGTGAAAATAAACTATTATAGAGTATTAAAAAAAAAAAAAAACCCTGTATGTGCCTGCCATCTTTACCTCCAAAATAGCCTGGAAACTCCCTTTCCAAATGACAGAGCAAAACCCATTTTTTTCTACAGTATCAGTTTAGTTCTATGTCTGTGTTTTAAGGAGGATACTGAGAACGTTTCAAAGGAAAGCACTAGGCCAGCTAATAAGCAAACTGAAAATTTTAGTTTGTGTCCCTGCCCCTCCCATCCACTGCAAAAACCTCTTGTATCTATTCTTACAAAGGAGAATTCTTCATCACAGCTAAACAACAGTTCAGCACCTTGGTGACATACATGCTTTCTTCATTCTTCTCTCTCTATATATCAGTGTACATCTTAGAAGCTTTGTTCTTGGCAGTAACTACATGATGTTCTCCAAATCTGGTGGAATTGGTAAAATAAAAATCTAATATCTCCACCAAGAGAGTATCAGTGACTAAATCTTATTTTTCAGTTTTAAGTCATTATTACGGTTCCTAGTAAAGCCAAACCAAAACATACAGACAGAGAAGAAACCCTGTGGGTTTCTAAGAAAAGAGATGAACCTGGTCCCAACTGTCATCTGATTTTGCTCTCTACGGAGAAGGAAACCAATGGAAATAGGATTTAAAATGAAATAAAAGTCAGCACTGGACTCACCCAGCTGGATATTAGGCAAATGCTTACTGTGTGTCTTGTTCACTTTCCCCAAGACTAAGGGGACAATTGTAATGCTTAGGTGTTGAACTTCTCTAAATCAGACTTAATCCCGTTTATGCTTTCTGCATTCCCAAATAACATAGTAATAAATCTTATCTTTGCTAATATTTATTGTTTTCTCAACTATGTGGGAAGAAGCCCTTTACCTGCACCATCTTAGTCAATTTTCCTATTCCCATATTGGTCCCTCATTACAGATTCTATAGTAATTTGCCTGAGTTCACACAGATTCCAAATGTTGGATATGGGGCTCAAATCTAGTTCTGTTCCCAAAATCTAACCTTGTAATGTCTATTTTACCTATTAGTGAATCATTAACTTAAGTATCTATTTTAAATTCTAATGCTTTTCTAGATGCAAGTAATCCTACTGCATGTGACAAAATCCATTGGAATTAGAAGGGATTTTCAAAAGGCATTTGAACCATCCTTATAGCTTCAGCAGGGTGACACTAAACATCTCTCCCAGTACCTCCTAAACTTCCGTCTACTCTCTAAGTAAATAAGTAAATGCATATAGGCTCTTTCCAGTTTTAGGCACTGCTTTCCCCAGTTAATCTTTTCAATACTTATTACCTCTTCTGCTTGTGTATATGCTTCCATATGTGTCACCCAGTGTTCTCAAAATGTGATTTGACCTCACAGTCAGTCCAAAGATGCAGTGCATCTCTTACTCTGCATGGAGTGAGTCCTGGGCTGAGTGCTGGGGCAGGGCATAAAGAAATGATCTCAGCCCATAAGGAGCTTGAAAATTAATTGATGAGACAAGACATTGGCATATCTAGCATATGAAAGTGGTATTGGCCTTATTCAATTAAGTGCTGAATTGTGTAATGGACTCTAATATAACCAGGATTTCAGAGGGTACAGAAGAAAAGACAGGAATAGTGGAGGATGATTTCCTATATGAGATGAACCTCGCCTTGGTCTTGAGGAAAACTAGCTTTTATTGAATGCCTACTATTTGGCAAGCAATGTGGTAAGTAGCAAACAATTTACTTATTCTTACTCATTTGATCTTCATAAAATAGGCATTGTTACTTTTCACATTTTACAGAGAAGGAAACTGAAGCTCAAAAGAATTTGATTGGCTAAAACCACTCTATAAGGTTTTGAATTGGACATTGTCCTCAAGTAGTCTGAATTGATATTTGTTGCTTTTGCACTACCTTATAGTTGTCTCAATGATTGCTGTATCTTGTATAGGTTGCTCAGAACCCATTACCTTTTTGGTGATAGCTCTTCTATATTTCTTTGGGAGAGACCACCTCATACTCTCAATGTATGTCCTTCAGGTAGTGCTGGCATCTTTCCATCAACAATAGGGTTGGGCATATGACCGAGGCCTGGACAATCAGAGAAATCAGTTTCTCAGATCACATTAATTAGTTCAGGTGGTATTAGTGTCCAGGTATATGTATTGGGATAGAAAGGTCTTCTTTCTCTTAGGGATTTAAGCTCTGAAGATAGGAGTTCTTGGTTTCCAGCTGCCATCTTGCTTCCAAAAGTGAGAGGGTGTTTGAGAAGTACATCATTAGAAAAGAAAGCAAGCGTCAAGTAAAAGCAACAGAAAAGGTTTGGGAACCGGAATTTGCTTGCCTGGGCATGCGTGGATTAACTTTTTATTTTTGTTTCAACCAATTGAGTTTGAAGTTCTGCCATATAAAACCAAAGGAACCCAGACATAAATGGAAGGTATTCCAACAGTGGTTGACAATTTGGAGGTGGCAGGATGAAACAAGGTTAGAATGGGGAAATATATATATATATATATATATTTTTTTATATAAAGGCATTCAGAATTTAAGGCTAAAATGAAGTGAAGGTGTTATATAGGAGACATCAAGACCCTTTTCATGAGCTTCTGTCTCTCACAGAAAATAATTTGACTGATCTAAGCTAATGGTATACTGACATTTAAGACAACACAGCAAAAATGCACGGAATGTTAAGATGCACTGTAGAAATAATATCTGTGATAAACAGAAAGGTATAACTGTAGTCACACTATCACAAATAGAAAACCTCTTGTGAAATATACTTACAGAAACATGCATGCTTTATGTACATTAAGACATGTTCCAAATGATACAATTGCCAGCAGCACCATAGTTCATTTTAAAAGACCAATACACTCTAAAAATAAAAGGGATGAACTAGAAAGCACATTGTTTGCTCAGACTGTATTCTGAGGTCAACCAAGATACACTCCTAGTTCCTTGCAGTTTGAGGTATTTTATAAAAATGATTTTCAGTTGAGATTTTGAGAAACACTAAGGCTGGTCAAAATCTTTCATGACCTTATTTAACCAAAAAGTAGAGGCAATTAAAAAAAATCATTTGTAAAAAGCCTCACAACAGCAAAAATATCCAAGCAAATGGTTCAAATAAAGAACTCCATGGCACAAATAATTACTTTTGTTTTCTTCTGAGAAAAGTCAAACAGAGTTTCAATCTATTCCAACACATGGATCTAAATTAGAAGACCTCATTCCATCCATTTTTTTTTCTGCTTTATCTAAAAATTGCTGTTCAGAAATGGCTTTGCTTTAAATAAATTCTTAAAATCTCCAAAACAATCCAACAAATAGTTACTAAGCAATTACTATGTGCCTTACACTATTTGGTATTTAAAATACAAAGAAAAATAAAACTGATTTAATCCATCAAGGAAAGGCCTCATTTTCCTCATCTGTCAAATAGGGATGGTAGTGGTATTTACCTGATAGGATTGTTGGGATGAATAAGTTAGTTTAATATAGATTAAGCACTTGAAACAGTGACTGGTGCTTGATAAATATTTTATAAATAGTAGTTATATTCTGTGAATGTACATTCTATGACTATGTCTCTTCGTTATGGACATACTGAAAAGGGAATGACTAGCTCTATCCTGGGACTAGAGAAGTCTTCACCAAGACGGGATACTTTTAGATAGATCATTAAGGATGAGTAGAAGTTCACTAAATGTAAAAATGTAGGTAGAATTTCTAGGGAAAGACTGATGGGTCAAAATTCTGGAGCCACAGAAGAGCTTGGTAAGTGTGGGGAATTATGAGCAGGCCACGTTAGGTCTGAAGGGTGCTTAAATTTCATCCCCTGGGGAAAGGGAGATCACTGAATTTTTTTTTACAGACTAGTGGTATAACATGGTTAGTTTCAGAATTGCCCCTGAATTATCATGTGAATATTAAACTTAAGAGTAGCATGGTACGGAGTCAGAATTGTCTAGCTCTGGGCCCCATCTGCCATTTACTTGGTGATTTCTCCTTTTGAAAATGTGAATAATAATTCTTATCTCAGAGGGTTAACTTAAAAAGACATTTATAGACTCCCATATATATTAGGTACTATGTGTGTTTTCCTATACACATGTTGATAAGTAAATAAGATATATGCATTATTAAAGACATTATACAATGTGATTACTCATACTTTGATGCCCATTTTAAAAGTTGTTGGCTTAATTAATAAACTGAGACTTTGTTGAACTCTTTAATGAAAGAAAAATTTTGAGCATAACAAAAATAGAACAGTATAAAAATAGTATAATGAACCTTCATCATCTCTCTTCAGCAGTTATTAACTCATGCCCATCTTGCTTCCTCCACACTCCCACTGACTTCCCCTGCTCCCTGGATTAGTCTGAAGCAAATTTCCAAGAAATGTAATTTCATTTGTAAATAATTAAACATGTATCTCCAGGAGTTATGAACTCCCTTTAAGAAACATATCCCAATACCATTATTATATCTAAAAGATAATAATAATTTTGTAATATTTTCAGATATCCAATTTTTGCTCACAATTGTGTTCCATTTGTTTGTTTTAATCAGGATTCAAATAAGATTTATATTGTAGTTTAAAAAATTTTTCTCATGTCTTTTTGATGTATTCACCTCCTTTTGTTTCTTTGCAATTGCTATTTTGTTGTTGTATTGTTGAAGACAGCAGGTTGTATGCACTGTAGTTTCCCACGTTATGGATTTTGTTTATTGCATCTTTGAGGTGTCTTTAACAGAATCTTCTGGCCCCAGTATTTTCTATCAATTGTTGGTTAGATCTACAAGCTGGACCAGATTTAATTGCTTCGTAGGCAGTACATTATCAGGAGGTACATTATGTTGTTTTGTTGCTCATTTTGTGATATTATCAAATACTGGTAACTATTGTTTAGGACTTTCAAAATAGCTGTAGTCTGGTTCTATCATTCCTTCTTCACTTAAGCTGAGATAATTTTGTTAAAAGAAACTTCTTATCAACTACTGGGTTACCCTGGGATATAATAGGATAAATGCTTGATACTTCTTATTTACCTTTCAAAATTTAGCTTTCAAAATCATGAGTTGATACCTTAATAATGTCCGAAAATAATCAATGAATTTTTAAACATATCATTATGAACTAATGTATTGAGAAATATTTGATGTGTTTCATATAATTGCACTTACTGACAGTACCAAGGCTCAGATTTTCTCTACTTTGGGCAGTGGAAGCTAATTCAAGTTGGCACCGAAACACTTTTGGGAGCTTCCTTTCTGATGTATAAGATATTCCAGGCTCATCTCATGTATTTCCTGCTGCAGACCTGGAATTTGCCAGTTCTCCAAGAAGCCCTAGTTCCTTTAGTAGAGAATAGAATTTCTCCAGTGACTTAAGATTTAGGAATTAAGAATGATTATTGCTTTTAGGGTTGGTCATTATTTCTAGGTCATTTCACTGACAGAGCAAAAGAGATTTTAAAAAATACGTATGAGTCTATACTGATGACTCCAATGCAAGTTGAAGGCTATAGAATTTTGATTTATTCTTACCTATCCTTCATTTTCTTACTCTCATGTCAAAAATTCTGGTTCTCACCATGATTGTAATTACTCATTTGCTTTAACACACACTATATATAAAATGCACACTAGAAAACTACCACCACCAATATGATTACTGAAAACCAGTTTATAATTGATTGTTTTCAAAGTTCATTTAGCTCTTAGGACATATCTCACTACAGATGTACAGTGAAAACACTGTGTTTTATGATCATTTGGAGTAGTTCTTCTTTCTATAGTAATGCCACCAGTTGGATAAGCCGTTCGGTTTACTTGTTTCCTTTTACTTTTTCCTTACATTTTTAAATGTATAGGTTTCTTTTTAATTTTAAATTACATTTTATAATTAAGTAGACTATGTACATGGCTTCAAAGTCAAAGCTACAAAGTATATTCAAAACAACAGGCTATTGAGACATGAAATATGTTGTTGGAGCTGCCTCTTTGCACCAAAGGAATCTGGGGGGAAGTTGCTGGATGCATACTTTGAAATTTCTAGTTTCAGTAAAGACATAGGGGTCTTCCATCTAGAACCCCATCTCCTCTGAGAATCAAGGGAGTTGCCTGGCAGAGATCACCAAGGGAGAGTATCAGTGTGAAAACACTTCTGAAATTGCTTCCACTTCTATTGCTTAAAAAAAAGTACACTAAGTATCAAGTAATATTTTGATTTTTTAATTATTTTTTAGTTGATTTACAATGTTGGGTTAGTTTTAGGTGTAGAGCATAGTGATTCAGTTATATATATATATATATATATATAAAATTCATTTTCATCAAGTGATATTTTGAAAGATTTGGAAATTAAATAAAAAATATCAGTCACAGTCTCCTTATACCTTTGTGATATTTTATGCGTCTGTTTTACAGAGTTGACATTAAGAGATTGCCTATTACTTGCCATCCTGCGCTTTTATTTGACCTTCTGTCATAAATATTTTCCATGTTGTAGCATATTCTTCCTATTATCACTTTAATGGCTGCACACTATTCCATCTAGTGGATGGACCTTAATTTAAGCCACTGTTCTACCTTTGTAGAACATTTAGGCAGGTTCCAATTGTTTTGCTGTTCTAATAATCTTGCAATGAACACACCATGCTTTTTAAAAATAATCTAAGCATTGAATTCAGCTGTGGTAGCTGTAGCAAGTGGTATTTTTGATGCATAATCCAGGTCTTGTTCACCAATTAGATCAAATATTTTCCAATTAGAATGCAAGGGAGAGCCAAAACATGAACTGTTTATTTTTAACTAGTTGCCAAGAGAGCAGATGGAATCCAGTAGTATCTGAAACATTGACCTGAAGTTGCCCTCTGTGACCACATCAGTCTGTGCTCAGGATATGTTTTGCATGTACTTCCCTGCTCCATAGAAAATGTGCTTCCATCATTTTCTCCTCCTGCAGACCATATTTTATGCTACCTTACTAAAGCACCCCATGCCAGAGAAGTACAACTTAATTAATCTTCTTGCCAATCTAGGTTTCCATTAGGGTCAACCAGACCTGGCAAACACGCTGCTTAAATCATCAGCCACAGCACTGAACCCCAAGGGACCTCTGTGGTCTTATGTAATAATTGCACAACAAACAAGAAAGTAAATAGAAGGAATAAGCTAGGAGTGTTTGGGGGATGGAAGTAAGAGTACAGTCGGAAGAAAACATGGGATAATATGGCTAATTGGATAGAAGCCAGATACCTCAAAGGACACTGGATATAAGAGTTGGAGTGTTGTAGGATCCTTGAGTGATCAGGCACTGGGATCTCCCTAAGTGGCATCCGAAATGTAACTTAAGTCGGATTCCGGCATTTGTGCAAACTTAAGCCTCTTAAGGACCAGGACTAAGAATATCTTGGGAATGGAGTTGGTGAACGACACGTAGAACAGTGACGGAGAATGCCTGTCAGAAGATGGGGCGTGATGGCTTCAGAGAGTTAATTTCTGGATACTTTCAGGGTTGTATGGAATGGGGTACTTTCAGCATCCCTAGAAATGTTGCCATGGTTGGTTGGAGCTTGGATTTTGCAGATCACTAGTGAAGAGAATTTCGGAGATATGTGAGTGAAGGTGAAGTATAAAGCTTGTTAGTTATGTCTATCATTTAAAGTCAGAGAGGCATTTTTGAGGTTCTAGGGAGTTATAATTCAAGTCTGTGACAGGTGACATCAATTTTCTTATGATGGGCTTTGAACTAGATTAAGTAAATAACTCTGATTTCAGATGTGGAGAGGCTGATTTCTTCTAAATACTAAGATTGTGGGTTTTGGATGTTTTATGCTTCTGAGGCTTAATTCCTGCCAGATTCATTTCTTTGTAAACTGGAAAAAGGTCTACATTTTGAACTAGATATTCATATTATATAGGAAGCACTTTTTCACCAAAGACAATTCCTGCTGAGATTTAAATGGATAGGACCCTAGTCACATGAAGCATGAAACATGTCTAATTGTCCCATCATTTGATCGGAGCATTATTTCATTTTTAATTTTACCAGCTTCATTAAGACATGAAGACCAAGAAAGAAAGAGCAATTCAACTAAACTAATTAGCTAGAATTTTTCATATGTGAGGTCTTTTGCCAACCTTAATCATTAACCTGGCCTTTAGCAACATGTGCCTTCTTACTGACAGCCCGACTCTTATCTTCAACTAAAATTCTCCTTCCTCGAGATCATCTGTGCACTGCATCTTCAACCATCTGAGCTGCAGGGAAAATCTTAGACACAAAGAGTAGTAGTGATGTTGAGATGTGTTGAGAGATGCTTGAAGGGGTGTCCTTCACTAACTGGAAGCTCAGGAAGCCATCTTATCCTTCTGTGGAGCCATCTCTTCACTCCACGTTTTGGAATCCATGGGAAAGTTGGTGAGACAAAGAGTGGAGACTTGGGGTCTTCTTATTTCCTTGTCTTTGTGGCAAATACCACATTTCACTTTTTCCGAGACTCCTAAGAAGGACAGTTCATAAAAACAAATCCTAAGAGTTTATTTAGTATAGTGACTTACAGTTCTTTGATCATGGCACACAAGACAGATGGTAGGTCGTGTGGTGTTTCCTCCCATGGGTTATTTTTAAATAGCTCCTCAGGATTTGCAGCCAAATTTGAGAGCACAACTGGCTTGTGGAAAGAAGATGGCACAAGGGTCATAAGCCCTGGCACTGGCAACAACAAACCATATAATCTGAGACCTATGGTTTAAACCTCACCACCCTGAATTCATACATCCTCATTATAAGATAAAAGCTTTACAGTAGAAGGTTGCTAATGTTTCTTTTTTTTTCCCCTAACAAATTCTCTGTTTCTCTTTCCTCTAAGATCAATCATCAGGCTGCCTCTCTGCTCTTTCTGAGTTATGTAATACCTTGTCATTGGTTAACTGGGCCTGATTGATTACAGAAAAACTTTTAGATCATTCAAAATCTGAGTGATAACATATTTGAAAAAAATGCTTATTATATACTCTTAGCAATGGCTCTAATAAAAGTTTGGTTAAGGTTTTTAAGATGCAAAGGACTCTTATAAACCAAAAAGAAAATGGGCTTGGGTCATGAATGGAAAATTTATAAAGATATGATCATGGATAATAACAGCTGAAAAGAAGTTTAACCCTATTAATAATAAAATAAATATAATTTATTTGGAAATAATAACAGCATAGCTTTGTGCATTGGATCTAATTACATTGGCTAAAGTAAAAGAATGAAGATGCCTAGTGGCAATGAGGTGGTGAAGCTTTTGCAGGGGTGGTATCAATTGTTACGGCCACCATGAGGGAAGATTCAAGGACATAACATGAGCTTAAATTCTTAAAAATGTGCAAACCCACTGAACCTACATTTCTACAAATTAGAGTAAGAAAATAATCAGTCAAATATTCAAAGATGTTTGTACAAGGATGTTCAGAGTAATATTGTTTTTAATATTCAAAATGTAAAAACAACCTCAATTGTCATCAATTAATAAATTTTTAAATATCATTTCAAAAGACGTTGATCTTGAAAAATAATGTAGGTGTATGTTTATCTATATAAATAGATGTTTGATATACAGCATTAAGTTACAAATGCTATAAACCATATATGTCCATATATACATACGTATGTACATATATACATAACTGATAAAAGTTGGAAGAATATAAGTGAATACTTTAGCAATAGTTTTTTCTGAGGTGAGGCTATATTTCCTCTTGGGTTCTCTATATTTTATAATTGGATTCTAAAATTTTAAAGTACATTGACTGTTAAATTTTTAACAATTCAAAGTTGCTCTAATCTAACGTAGATGTAGAGGACGGACATGTGGACACGGTGGGGAAGGGGAGGGTGGGATGAATTGGGAGATTAGGATTGACATATATACACCACCATGTGTAAAATAGATAGCTAGCGGGAACATGCTGTAAAGCACAGGAAGCTCAGCTCGGTGCTCTGTGACGACCTAGATGGGTGGGATGGGGGTAAGGGTGGGAGGGAGGTCTAAGAGGGAGGGGATATAGGCATACATATAGCTGATTCACGTCACTGTACAGCAGAAACTAGCATACAATGTAAAGCAATTGTACTCCAATAAAAATAAATAAATAAATAAATAAGCCAAAAAAAATGTTGCTCTAATTTAGACAAACATACTAGGAAAGTATACTGTTTCAAAATGTGCTGGTCACCTCTTAAAGGTCTATTTCGAGCTCCTTGAAAGTCTCAGAAAGACCCTTGGAACAATTGACTGAGGCGGGATTTTTTTTTTTTTTTTTTTTTTTTTGCGTTACATGGGCCTCTCACTGTTGTGTCCTCTCCCGTTGCGGAGCACAGGCTCCGGACGCGCAGGCTCAGCGGCCATGGCTCATGGGCCCAGCCGCTCCGCGGTATGTGGGATCTTCCCGGACCGGGGCACGAACCCGTGTCCCCTGCATCGGCAGGCGGACTCTCAACCACTGCGCCACCAGGGAAGCCCATGAGGCGGGATTTTTTTATTCTGTCCAGTTCAGACCAATACTAACAGAAGTAAACTAATTCCAGAGTTACAGGGCACGCAGCGTCTGACTTGGAAAGGTCTGTTTGTTAAATGAAAGCACAGTTAGTATCCATTTTCCTGTCTCCTCCTGCCATTCCATTTTAATTTGATCATTTACAAGAGAGGAAAAGTATATTATTGTGACAAAAATGTTATTAGGTATCTTCCTGTCTCGGCCTGCTTTAAACTAAAGAGAGGCATGTGGTGTCAGAGCAGGACTTGCCAGTAAGGTGGCCAAGAGCCATTTTTAGAACCCTTAGGTGACCAACCACCTCTGGTCTATTAAAGAGACTTGAGAGGTTGAGAGAATTTTCTGGAGATTAGACCACTGGACCACCAGGGAATTCCCAGAGAGGAAACACTTTAAAACCCATTTTATAGTGTCATTTGTAGCAACATGGATAGACCCAGAGATTATCATACTAAGTGAAGTAAGTCAGAAAGAGAAAGACAAATACCATATAACATCACTTACATGTGACATCACTTACAACACAAATGAACATATCTGTGAAGCAGAAACAGACTCACAGACATGAGAACAGACTTATGGTTGCTGAGGCAGGTGGGAGGCAGAGGGAGAGGGAAGTATTGGGAGTTTGGGATTAGCAAATACAAACTATTATATACAGAATGGATAAACTACGAGGCCTTACTGTAGAGTACAGGGAACTATAGTCAATATCCTGTGATAAACCATAAAGGAAAGAATATGAAAAAGAATATATATCTGTATAACTGAGTCACATTGCTGTACAGCAGAAATTAACACAACACAAGATAAAAGTATATAATACACACACACACACACACACACATGCGGAGTTTCTGGCACAGAGCTCCTAAAACCCTTTAATTTCCTAAAAAGAACGCTAGGAGCATCTCTTGTTCCAATGACATGACGGTGGGTGGGCTCTGGGATGGGAGCTTGTCACCAGAAAGACCAAACTATGATGAGAAGTTTGGAGTTTTCAGCCTCACCCCACATTTCCCAGAGCGGGGGAGGGGCTGGAAATGGAATTAATGATTGATCATGCGTACTCCGGGACGCCCCATATAATCCCAGCAGTAGAGTTTCAGAGAGCTTTCAGGTGGGTGAAAACATCCATGTTGAGAGTGACACACCCCAACTCCATGAAAACAGAAGTTCCTGCACTTGAGACCCTCCCAGACTTGGCCCTATATATCTCCTCATCTGATTGTTTATTTGTATTCTTTACATATGCTTTAATAAACTGGTAAATGTAAGTTAAGTGTTTCCCTGAGTTCTGTGATCTACTCTAGAAAATTAATAGGACCAGAGGAGGAGATCATGGGAAACTTTGTAGCCAAATAGGACTGAAGTTGTGAGGACTCTGGGGACGTACTGCTTGCAGTTGGCATTTGAGGTTGGGTGCGAGCAGTCTGGTGGGACTGAGCCCTTAACCTGTGGGATCTCCAGGTAGACAGTGTTAGAATTGAGTTAAATTGTAGGGCACCCGGCTCGTGCCTGTTCATTACTTGTTGGTTTGGGAAAAAACTCCAATATTTGGTGATCAGAAGTGTTGGAAGTGAAGTGTTTTGTGTGAGTAGTAAAGGAGACGCTCATAAAGGAAACAGGAGGAAAGACCTGGATTTTTCTCTGCACAGGAGGTAAACTGAACTGAGTTTCTCATTTCTCTCTCTCCCTCCCTCTCTCTCTGTCTCTCTCTGTCTCTGTCTCTCTCTTGCTCTCGCTCAGAAGAGTTCACAGGTGGCACTGTGTATATCTTATTATGTCATATCAGATTGTTCTACTGTTAGAAATTCTGAATTTAATCACTTGGCTAATATAGTGACTGTTTCATTTTGATGTTCCACTTTCCCCTTTGTAAGAAACCTGTGAATCCTCTGTGCCCCGACCTCTTCTCAACTTACAGTTTTATCGTTCATTAGTGATACGTTTTGTAATCAATGACACTATTATGGATTTGCAAAAGGGTAATTTTACAAATATATGCTTCCTTCTACATTTAATAGCTATTTTTTTCTATTAAGAAAAACTTTTTAAATTGTCCTTTCTTTTGTTTGAGCATCATTACAGACTTAGGGATTTTAATTTATATTAATGGGTTACAATTAATTACTGTTATAATTCTTTTTGCTGTTACATTTGTTGCAAATTTGACAATGGATGCTCTTTCAAGCTGGCTCATTCATCCATTTCTGACATGACTCCAGTTGATACTTGATCACTTCCTTGTGCCAGGATGCCCTCGTACTTCCCAAAGCTCAGATCCGGAATCAGCCATTTCTGTGAACAGCTCTGGTTCTTTTCTATGGGAGATGGTAATTAGAAAGCAAAATCTAGGTGCTAAGTGTGCTTGTTGCTATTCAGATATCATTGTTTCCGGCCCCTTTTTGTGGACAGAGACAAAAGATATATTGAAAAGGAAATTAAGTACTTTGCCCTGATACTTCCACTACAAAATTAACTATATAGATTTGATTTTTTTAACTTATTTTATATTTTGTTTCTTTTTTTATGCTGAAAACCTTGGCTCAAGATTTTTGTGGATTTTAATTTATATTAATGGGTTATAATTTACTTTATCCTAATTGTGTGTGTGTATGCGTGTGTATTATTATTAAATTTACTGAGTGAAGTTTAGATACAACTTCTACTGGGCAGATATACTTTGCAGATAGACTTAAGAAGTTACCCCGCTAAGAAAATACAGAAGTAATACTGTGTTTGACAGTTATTTGAAGCAATTCTTTAATCTACATGGTTTCATTATCAACTAAATTTGTTTTTACCTGTGTTGAATTTTAGCATCTGCTATTTTTATATGATTTTATTTTTTAAATTACTGAACCTTCACCTGGTTCAAATGTTAAAACAATATAAAAAATATGTTCAGAGAAAGCTCACCCTAATCTGTTCTCACCCCACTGCCTATGCCCTTAGGGGGCCATTTTCTTTAGTTTCTTATTTGTCCATCCCTATTAACACATCATGAATTTGTCACCGTGGCAGAGGATTTGTGTGCCCAAATACACTGGCCACAGAATGATGGAGCCATGAATCACACCAAGGCATTCTGCCTGCACAGATAGAGCATTCAGCTACTTCTTAAAGGCTCTAGTGAAGTAACATTATGGAAAAAATAGCCTTTGAAATCAACGGGTTCTCTCACTTACTATCTGTGTGACTTCGGGCAAGTTCCTTAGCTTCTCTGAGCTTCATTTTTCCCAGTTATGAATTAGGGACAATAATGCCCACTTTTCAGAAATGTAACAAAGTTTAGAGATAATTTATGCAAAATAATTAGCAGATGGCTAGGCACATAGTAATTACTCACTGAATGTTACCCATTGTTATTAGTAGTGAAACCACAGTAATAGGTCATACAGAAGAGCACTGGACAGTTTTGCTGTTGAGTTAATGAAGTATATTGTGCTCTGATTACATGCCAATTCTATTTAATAAAATTAAAACTTCCTAAGAATTAGTGAAGTTGGATTATTTGGAGAAAATAAAAGGAAACAAGCCTGGGATTGGCAACTGATTTCAGAAAGTTTAAAGAATCTCAGAGAAATGTGCTGCCATTGCTTCCTTTTTCAATATAAAAATTTTAATAGTTTAGTGGAAAAGAAAGTTCTACTACCACTAGAAGGAATATAGAAACTAAGTCATTTCTGGCTGAAGTGAGTCTTGCTTACATTTTCTGGTAATTTCCTCATTGTTTTCCTTCTCTGTTTGCAATGTGAGATACTCCTATGCTCCTTATGTTTTAAAGAATTTTCATCCTGTGTTTAACACAAAGAAGTTTGAACCATGCAGAGGTGGAATTGAATTTGTATAAAATCCTCTTAATAACATGATCTAATTAAGATACCCATTAAATTCATGTAATGCTAATTTAATTTGGAGGCAAATGTAATTGAGCACTATTGGATTTCTTTTAACATAAAATTAATGCAGTGGACATAAAATGGATATGTTAATTGGATATTGTTATCAGAAATGTTACATGAATGAAAATCATGACTGCTATATCTTGATGGAAATAATTGTTTTACAGAATGAGACATACTGAGCTTACTAGGTTTACTGGCATAATTACATGAAGCCGTATGAGGAAAACTGTCAGTGACTGCTTTTCTGAAGACAAAGGTCATTCTATAGTTTTTTTTTTTCTGACATTAGTAAGTGCCTTGATCCCTGCCTTAGAGAATTTGTTATATTGCTGAACTTTATAATGCTATTGATTGATTGAGCACATCGACTTATACTAAGGCAGCAAATTTCAAACTTTTTGGTCTAAAGAGTCTTTTATACTCTTAAAAATTATCCAGGACTTCAAATAGCTTTCACTGATGTGGGTTTATATCTATTGCATTTATCATATGAAGAATTGAAATTGAAAAAAACCTTGTTCATTAATTCATTTAAGATAAGAACAATAAACCATTATATATCAATAAAACATATTTCTCCAAAAAATTCTGAAAAACAGAGGCATTATTTTACATTTTTGCAAACCTCTTCTAAGTCTGGCTTCATAGAAGACATCCAGCTTCTATAATCTTTTTTTTGCATTAAACGTGTTGTGATAGGTTGTCTTGGTTGAAATATATGAAGAAAATATGGCCTCACTTAGATATGTACTTGGAAAGTGGGGAGGATTTTAGTAACCTTTTCAGATAATTTGTGGATATTTTTTTTTGACGCAATACCTAAACTCTACAAGTGGTGCTTTTAACAACAACAACAACAAAAAAAAAACAGTTGGAGTGTAGTAGCTGAAATCATTTCAAGGAACTTTTCATACTCTGAAGATGATCTTTATTCATGCATGATTTTGTAGCATCATGCATTTGGTCTTTTGAAAACTACTGGTTTACTGAGTTATGTGGATCTTCCAAATGTTGACAGATTTCATTATCTCAGTTGTTTTCTTTGAAGTGACAGATGCACTAGTTCTGCTAAGTACCCGAGTCTGAACAATTATGTTTTTTGATCATTCTTTTAAGGGAGAATCATGTTAAATGCAAAAAAAAGGAGCCAGTTAATCTTAAAACTCAAAAACTTGCACAAGTTCTTTCCCTTGAAATAACCACATATGCTTCATTATGCAGTAGAATTACTTTCTACAAACTTCACAGAAGACAATAAAAAGATGTGTAATCAAAGGTTGTAAATAAAATTAATAGTTTTTACAGCTCAACAAAGATATTCCTAAATACAATTAGTGGAGTTTTTTTCCCCCTGCAAGTGAGTGGCTTTGACAATACAATGATTACCAGTACAGTTTGGTGCCATATCTTGACTCATGCTAAGGCACCAGCGGTTCTACCCACGATTGCTTTTACATCATTAGTACAAATTGCAACACAATGAAAAGGCTAAATAATGTCTTAGAATTATTGTAGAACCAGTTTTGAGCTTGAGAACCACCAGAAAGTGTCTCAGACATCACCAGGGGTCTGTGGACCATGCTTTAAGAACACCATAGTATGCCCAGATGCCCTTGAATCAGGGCAGAGCTAACATTTACAAAGAAAGCTGGACCCACTTCTGTGATGCCCTCCCCACAGTCAGCTGTCTGGGCATCTAGGAATTGTCAGTGTCAGGCCCTTTTCCTGCTCTACACTCTAACCTCCACACATCAAATGCCACCAAATAAATGAATAGATACAGCAGAGAACATCCAAATAAAATATTTTTGCCAGAGTATTTAGGGGGGTGTGGGTAAACTGCAATAGATTGCAATATTTCTTTAAAATTTAGAACAAGTGAATGCTCTTGTGAGTAGATATTCAGATGAAGCCGAATTGAGTGATTGAGTATATTAGTCTCAGGTCTCTGGAAGTGCTGGACCCTGGGCTGTATACTGGCCTGGCCAAAAAGTTTGTTCGAGTTTTTCGACCTATCTTACCAAAAATCCGAACGAAATTTTTGGCCAATGCAATACTTTAAAACTTAACACAGGTGACATAAATGCATAGGCCCATCAACTCTATTTGGAAGAGCTGTCTTGAGAAAAAGACACTGCTATTGACAAGTTATTTCCAGGTACACAGGCCAGAACAGTACAGTTGGAGGTTGGTGTGAAAATGTATGAAATAGTCCTGCTGTATTCCTAAGGACTCATTCATTCATGGCAGAAACAAAGTATTCTGCATCCATTAAAACCTGTACCTTAGTCAGCCTTCCATTCTCATTTTCAAAATACTGTTAAACTGTATATTACCTAGAAATAAATTAGAAAAACAGATTACTTTCCACATTCCTTGAGAATTGTGGGATTAATATGAGCTTTAGAAGAAGACCAAAAACTTTCTTAGCCCTAAATATACACAATGTACCTCCATTGTTGGCTTTTGATATAAGATGTGGGTGAACAGCAGTCCAAAAAGAGAACTTCACTTCAAAAATTTGGAGCGTGAGGAACTGAGGGGTGAATAAAATAATTTAGGAAGCTCAGGTCATGCAGCAGCAGAACTTTTGCTTTTGCCATATACTTGGAAATAATGACTGGAGATAAATATGTGGGAAGAACCATTAGCAGATTAATGTACGTATTGTACTTTGCTTAAGTCCTTGATTTTTATTATTCATTGTTTAAGGAATGTTGTCTTTATAAAAGGTGTTTAATCCCACTAGGATGAGGTACTCAATAAATATTAATGAATAAATGCCTTATGAAGGAAAAAATATTAAAAAAATAAAGAATGTTGTTTTTCTTCGACTAGTTTGGAAAATATGTTTGCCAAGGAGTGAAATTTTAATACTTTTGTATGTCAAGATCCTTCAGCAAGCAAGAAGTTTCTTATTTAAAATATTTAGCCTTGAAATAAAAAGCAACCAAATGCATAATATTGATAATCATGATTTTCATGCTTTTTGTCACATAGGTGATGAGTACTGGGTGAAAGAAAATTTTGTTTGTTTGTTTGTTTGTTTTTAAATTAATTAATTAATTTAATTTTGGCTGTGTTGGGTCTTGTTGCTGTGTGCGGGCTTTCTCTAGTTGTGGTGCGCAGGCTTCTCGTTGCGGTGGCTTCTCTTGTTGCGGAGCACGGGCTCTAGGTGCGTAGGCTTCAATAGTTGTGGCATGTGGGCTCAGTAGTTGTGGCTCGTGGGCTCTAGAGCTCAGGCTCAGTAGTTGTGGCGCATGGGCTTAGTTGCTCCGTGGCATGTGGGATCTTCCTGGACCAGGGCTCGAAGCCATGTCCCCTGCATTGGCAGGCAGATTCTTAACCACTGAGCCACCAGGGAAGCCCGAAAGAAAATTTTTATTTAGGGCAAACTTCTTATAACATTAAAGGCATTGAGGAGATCACCTGATCTTCTCAGGTGATCTCACTACTATCTTCCAATCAGTACAGGAGTTGGTTAAGCATAATGCAGAACAGGCCGCCAAAGGAAAGATTGGTGCTTAACAGCCTATAGAAACTGCATTTAAGATTTTATTTCATAAAACAAATAAGTAATTGATTAATTAGCAAAGAATATTTCAGGTCTGAGGCCTTTATTCTGTCTTGGGCTTTTCTAAAGATATTGGATTTTTTTTTCTTTTTGCAAGGTATTGCTCTATCCTTGTTTTCTTACTTGCAAAATAATTTTAAATTCGAAGTATTTCTCCTTGAGGAAAAATGAGATTCCAAATGGATTTCTACTGAAATCAGTTAACATCTGGAATAAAAACATTGCTGAAGGTACTGTGATTTAGTCTTCTGAACTTTTTTTGGACAATCCTGTCCTCCACTGTTTCTAAATGAATTACGGAAAGAATGAGAATGACAGAGGGAAATGGGACGATACCGTGTAGCATTGGATTGTATAGAATGGGATGTGGATTCTGCTGCTGTTTCTGTCAGTAGCACATTGTGACCCTATGTGGATTTTAGAAAAAAATAGACAAATGATTCCCTCATTCAAGATTCTCTAAGGACATGAGGAGGACTGGAAACAATGTCTGACAGTGGTTCAGGCGGTTGACAGGCTTACTTCCTGAAGCGTGCAACGGTGGGCCTTGGAAAGCTGAGTAGAGTCTGAAGCTGGTCGGAGATCACACCTTACTTGGTACTCACTGATGTAGCCTTGGAATCATGTCCTCCCTTCTTCTAAGGGCTTATCTTCCTTCCCCATTTTATTCGATGCCAAGCTGATCTGATTTTTTAACCTCTAATTAACTACTTCCTATAATTCAGAAATAACTTACATCAGCTCTAGTGCATGCAGAAGTATCTCATAATGTATTTGAATAGAACTAAAGAGGACACATCTCACCATGTCTTAATTCAGCAGCCTAGCCTCATCTGCAGCCCTAGTGGCCATATGATTGTGACTGTCATTCCCAGGTCCCTTTTATCTCTATCCTCCCTGTCCCTTCACCTTCAGGGTGACCTCTTTCTCCGCTACATCATGGACATATATGGTAGCCCCAGCCTTGAAGATGCTTCCACCAGTCAACCACATAGACAATAAGGAAAAGAGCTTAGCTTTTTGAATCTCTTGGCTCCATGGCTCTTTTCATCACCTTAACTGCCTTCCTGGTGTGCCACAGGGAAGGGGGAGGCAGAAGACAAAGTATCAAGTCAACTTGGTCTTGGAATGATGGAGAAGGAGGTGCCCCTTTGTCCTAATAATACCCCAGAAGAGCCAAGCATTGCGGGATCCTCCACTGGCTGGATCTGTTCGGCACTTTCCACACCTCTATCAGGGTGTCTTTCATTCTCTGACTTTAACTTTCTGTCCATCTTGAGGAAGAGAAAGCCAGAAGAGATTAAACATGTCATAAGCACCCACTACTTTTCACATGTCAGCTCATTTAATCCTCACAACAATCCTAGAAGATAATTGCTATTATCCCTAATTTATAATAACAAAATGGTGGCTCAGAGAAGGTAAGTCATTTTCCCAAGATTTAATTCCTAGTAAGTCTGTCTAAATCCAAGTTGTGTTTTCATTCTTCTTTACAAATCATGCTGTTTTCCAGCTACTGCGTTCCCTTCATTTCTCAATCACTTTTCAACTCAGACCTTTCTTTTGTTCCCTGATAGGTCACTTTGTTCTTGGCACTGCTTTTCATATTCATGACCAGCAGTGTCCTTCCCAGCCTTGTGAGGCAATGAAGAGCTTTCTCTTATGGGATTTCCCAGGAGAGAAGTCAAGAATAGCCCTGAGTACAGAGGCCACCTCCAAAGGATCCACACTTAGGTTAATAGCAGATGAAATGATCCGGTAGAAGCTGCTGACGTGGGTGCCACTTAAAAGTGTTTTAAAAAATATTATCCTAAATTTTAAAATGATCTCAAGGTCTTGCTTTTTTAACATGAAGTCCATGCTTTAGCTGTTTGATAAGGCTTTCTGGCCACAACAAAAGTCTATTTTAAACTGATTAGTGTTCTCTAACGAGGAACTTTATAAAGTCCCAATAAAAGCCCACAATTCAAGACAGAATAATTCAGTGAAATTAGCCATATAAATGCTCGATGAAGCAAATGATTTTAAAAAGGAATGGATTAAAAAAATAAAGATTAAAATGTATAAAATTATATTTTGTCTTTTTTTTTTTTTTTTTTTTTCAGTACGCGGGCCTCTCACTGCTGTGGCCTCTCCCGTTGCGGAGCACAGGCTCCGGACGCGCAGGCTCAGCGGCCACGGCTCACGGGCCCAGCCGCTCCGCGGCATGTGGGATCTTCCCAGACCAGGGAACGAACCCGCGTCCCCTGCATCGGCAGGCGGACTCTCAACCACTGCGCCACCAGGGAAGCCCATATTTTGTCTTTTTTGGTACCACTTCTAGGTCATAATTTGTAGCGGCTCAAAAGTACAAAACTGACCTTATCACTCACCAGGTATGGAAATATTTTCCATAGACATGTTTGCCATAGACACGTAGACATGTTTGCTTAGTTTTAGAGTGACTAAGCAGATCCTTTTTTTTTTCACTTAAAAAAACCTTAATGCACTGGGTTTTTTTTTTAATTTGTTCTATTAATGATCACTAAATGTAGTTACTCTTTTGATTTGGGCTAATTTTAATCCTTTGCTTGCTGATAACCTCAGACATAGGTCTATAGCCAGAACAGAAATATTTTTGTAGTTGAAGAGTCCAGCTATCTTATCCAATGAGGGCAATATTTGAGTGTATAACAAATAATCATATCTATAAAATGAGGTTTAAAAAACGCTCTCAGAGATGTCTTTAGTTTATTGAGTTACTTAACCTGCAAGACCTCTTTTTTACCATTAAGCAGTTGTGAGAGTAAGCTAGTATAGGTAGTACCGCAGCATTTCATAAGAGAGGAAACTCAAGATCAAAGAAGTTAAGTGACTGTCTTAATTCCTCGACTAGAGATTTTGAAGGAACTGAAATTCAAATCCAGATGCGTTGACTTCAAAGCCCAAGTGTTCTTATCGAGACTGCAATGCTTCCCATGAGTTGAATCAAACAAAACCAAATTAAGCCGAGAACTAAGTAGGATTATATTTTCAAACATGTCTTTTTTACATCATTAAGCAGCTACCAAGTACCAACACTGCTACCAGCAGGCACGGTGCAGACAGGTGAATAAGATACTGCATGTGCCCTCGGATGTAGGCATGTCAGCAGCTATGGAAAGCACAGTCAAACAAATGGCTGTCATGAGAGCAGCAGGAAAAGATCACCAGGGGAGCACAGTGAAGAAGTGAAAACCTTACCTTCAGGAATTCCACCTAGCCTAGGAAAAAACATTCCCTCACTTCCAGTGTGTTTCCTAATCCAACAGGTGCTTAACACAGATTGAAACCATCACTGCTTTGTTGTAGATACCAGCCTTTGTGTGTGTGAAGCTGGCAACAGAACCCAGATCTCCTGAGTCCAAGCAGGTATTTTGCTGGATCACCTGTGGAAATAATCACAATGGGCCAATCATGTTTTCATATTGCTCTTTACTTCTATCTCACTTCCAGTGCGGTCAGTAGGCCTGCAGGTCACTGGTAGCCTCACATGGGACTTTATACTTTTTCCTGCAAAAGCAATGAGTCTGTGAAGACAGAAGCTGTAGTATGAACCCCAATACTTCTAGTCTAACTATAATAAATTCTTACTTCAAAACATCAAGCTGCTTCTAGGACACGTAAAACTCATGGAAGGAGACACCCACTGTTTCTTCAGTGTGCTACCATAGGGTACCAACCATGCTGCTATTCTAACAGTCCTCACTTCCTAGTCACCTTCTCGGAGGAGCTTTCAGACTCCTTGATGGTAGCCAGGAGCGAGGGTACTGCGGAAGGCAAGCAGACACAGTCCCCGATTGCCAAAATCTGTTATCCTGTCTCCTAGAAACAATGTCACCTGACAGAACAAATGGGACGATGTAGATGCACACTTAGTTTATTCACCCTGGTACCATCTCTGACAGTGTAAGACAGGGCAGGCTGCTCCCTTTCCTAAGACTCTCTCAAGCATGCAGGCTGCTGATAAGATTTTTAATGTATGACCCAAGGTTTAGCCCATGTGCATTTATACTTTAGTTTCTGCTTAAGCCTTCCAAAGCCCCATCACAAGCCTTCTTGTGGGTGACGTTCACCAGACAATACATCATTCCTTCTCCGACTATTATTTCTTTCATTTGCCTGTGACTTTTGTCAGATAAAACATTATTATTTTGAGGAGGGGGCGGTTTCTGTAGTCAGGGCAACCAGTAGTGGTGTCTTATGCTGCCCAGAGTAAGCAGATCCTCTGTTCTTGGCTCAGTTGACTCTGGGTTCTGCGGTTTTTTTTTTTTCCTGTCTTTTGAAAGATCCATACTCTTTGCCCTTCTTTTCACTATCTTGCTTATATCTTACTGACCAAAGCCACTTCTTCTAAACTCATTTAGTATATATATATATATATATTTTTTGCTGTACGCGGGCCTCTCACTGCTGTGGCCTCTCCCGTTGCAGAGCACAGGCTCCGGACACGCAGGCTCAGCAGCCGTGGCTCACAGGCCCAGCCGCTCTGCGGCATGTGGGATCCTCCCGGACTGGGGCACGAACCCGCGTCCCCTGCATCGGCAGGCGGACTCTCAACCACTGCGCCACCAGGGAAACCCCCCATTTAGTATATTCTGTATCGACTTACACTATATACAGAATTTTTCCCAGTGTGTATATATATATATAGAGAGAGAGAGAGAGAGAGAGAATTTTTCCCAGTGTGTGTGTATATATATATACAGAATTTTTCCCAGTGTGCGTGTATATATATGTGTATATAACTGGTGATTTGCCAACAGTTGTATGTATCTTTCCAAATATCCTATTTCCCTGTAAAAGAGCTCCCCTTCTCCTCATTGTTATCCCTCATACCTTGGCATCTCAAGTCCCCGGAAGTAGAGCTGGTGACTGATTTGTTGCCCATAGGTCTAAGTCAGTGAATCAGTTTTTCCTAGAACATATCAAAGTCTCTGGGTACAGGGCACTGAAATCGGTATTTCCTAAAAGCTGTGCAGGTGAGGTTAATGTGAAGCCAGGTTCACGCTTTCAGCCTTCTGGAAAGGCCTGTAGATTTGACTCTAAGAATGCTGGCGCTCGAAAAATTGTCTGTCTTCTTCATTTATTCAGTTAGTATTTATTGGCAACAATTATTTGATAAGCAAGTTAAATTAGATGCCCTGCCTAATGTGCGGAGATCGTGGTAGCTCTGAAGGTCGTGGACACGCTACTGGTTTTATTATTTCAGATCTTCCTGATTGAGTAGCTGGAAAACAGCGCAACTGTTTTAGTTGCTCTTTTCCTGAAATCTCTAATTATAGGGATGCAAAGATACAAAGCTCCCCTCCCACCTTCTGTTTTCTCTTTGTGAAACCCAGTCATGACAAATGCAAATTAAGGCCCTAACGTATGTTGAAAAAACTCTTTGGGTAAAGTAGTAAAAATGATAGACCCTACCTTGCCAAACTAGGACACTTAGCAAATATCCTAAGTGTGATAAGTGATGTGAAGGAGTTCAGGACACTCAGTCCATCTAACAGGTGGACTAAACTGGTTTGGAATGTGCCAGCGTACATTCTCCTCGGAAGTGAACTATTCCACTGTACTCTTGGTTAAAAACCATCTTAAAAATTCCAAGCCTGTTTATTGGTCCCTCTATGGTATACTAGTATTTGCTATCCATCTATTATTTTCACAGCTAACTTAAACGTCCTGAGTTAGGCCCTAAGAACACAAAGTGGCCTAATCCACAGACCAAGACAGCTGAAGAGATTTGAGGTGACAGGATATGGATTTTTGAGGACTTTTCATGGAAATCTATTATATTCACAGCATAATTCTGGCTCTTCTTTTTCTCTCTATAGAAGCCAATTAGGGTGTTTCCAGGTTGACTTTGAGGTTGTCTTTGACATTTTGGGAACACTGTTATACGATTTTGTGTATGAGTTCCATGTCCTCACCGGTCTATGGCATTAGGAACTGAAGGCTCTGCCCTGCAGGTGCTCCTGGCAGAGCCTGGGCACCCCTTCCTGTTTACACACTGGTCTTCACATTAGACTAAAGTACACTGGGGCAGAACTCTTAATACGGAAATTCTTTCCTTTCCAGAGCCCTATCCCCAGTTTTTATGGCATCTGTGGAACAAATCAAAGTATCTTCCTTTTTTAAAAAAATTAATTTTTAGGGCTTCCCTGGTGGCGCAGTGGTTGAGAGTCCGCCTGCCGATGCAGGGGACACGGGTTCGTGCTCCAGTCCGGGAAGATCCCACATGCCGCGGAGCGGCTGGGCCCATGAGCCATGGCTGCTGAGCCTGCGCGTCCGGAGCCTGTGCTCCGCAGCGGGAGAGGCCACAGCAGTGAGAGGCCCGCGTACCACAAAAGAAAATAATAATAATAATAATTTTTATTGGAGTACAGTTGCTTTACAATGTTGTGTTAGTTTCTACTGTACAGCAAAAGGAATCAACTATACGTATATATATATATATCCCCTCTTTTTTGGATTTCCTTCCCATTTAGGTCACCACAGGGCATTGAATAGAGTTCCCTGTGCTATACAGTAGGTTCTCATTATCAAAGTATCTTCGTAATTCCAAAGCCAAGGCTTCTCAGAAAAGTTGAAAAAGGAATTAAAGGAAGATGAAAAACTCTGGTTTTGTACCCATTCAGAGCCATGTGTGGGCAGTGGAGTGTCCAGGTGGCCCTTAGTGGCACTGGACCCTCCAATCATACCAGGTGTGTATCACATCCTCCCTTCCTTTTGCATATGGATGAGATCAGTTGAATGGAGAAAACATTTAACTAAACTGAGACTCTAGAACAGAAAAACAGGTCAAAATGGCAGGAGGATAAAAATGAGGAGAGACATTTCACCTGCTTTACCTTAGTGATGAGATGCCTAAAGGCAAATGGTACACGTTTGAGTATTGGGGCATTTTTGTTGCTGCTTTCTCTCCTCTGTCTTGGCTAACCATCTCCCTGCATTTGTAATTCAGAAGAGCTCCCCAAGAACAAATTAATCTGAAGGGTTCTGCCCTAGACATGGCTCTATCTCCATATTATCTGTCCCTCAGTTCCCTTCCAAAAGAGGTAAATGAACAAGAGGAGATGGCACTAAAAACTCTTCATTTCCAGTTAAGCCTTGTATATGTTATTTCCCAGCATGCTTCAGTATTCTGTGTCTGAATCTCTGAATGAGGCTATTTAGGACCCCAAGGGAGTTTTCCTTTATTATATGAAATTGAACTCTGACTCCCTGAAGACTTATGGCCCCCAGTTTTGTGTGTGTGTGTGTGTGTGTGTGTGTGTGTGTGTGTGTGTGTGTGTGGTTATTGTTGGTTTTCCACTGGAAGAAAAAATTGAAAACATAATAGAATATTAGTGGTTGGAGGGACTGTAGAGATTTTTATTCCAGTGTTTATTATATTCATTTTGACAGAGAACCCTTACCTAAAATTAGATATTAAAAAAAATAAAAATAGATATATTAAATACATAAAATGATGCCTTCCCAGCAGGTTGAAGGGAAAGGTGAGGCCTAGGTTCTTGGTCTTTCTGTTCAACCCATTCCCCTACCCTCTATCAAGTTATCCTTAAAGCTTGTCCTTGGAATTGTGCCACTTCCCAGAAAGATATTTTAAACACCATAGGCCTAGTGACTGTCTCCTCATTTTCTCAAATAAAAAACTGAGATTCAAAGTACAAGAGGGCCTTCCCTAAGGCCTCACAGCCAGTTAGTTGCGACTCACATACTGGATTCCAAGCGCAGTTCACTTGTGTTGGCATGACATCATCTTTCAATTAGCTGTGGTCATTCCCTCACAATATATTTAATAGCATTTGGAGGAAAGCAAGCTGAACATATTTCCAAATCGGCAAGGGTGGCTGTGAATAAGAAGAAAGTTTATGGGAAGCTTACGGGATGGCTCGAGGTGTCCATCTCTATCCATTCCCCTTGCTATCACTTTCTCTGTCTCAGGGGGCCCATTTCCCACTGACCGTCCCTCAGGGTGAGCAGAAATTGAATGTGTTTAATTTAGTTTTTCTCCAGGTTCCTTGACTTGCAATCAACACATCTTTGTACATTTACGTCTCCAGCTGTTCTCTGTGCAAAGCTGAACTAACCATGACTGTTGAAAATGCCAGAGCCATTTAGTGTCAAGGTATTTCCCCAACAGCTTCAATATTCTTAAAGTGATTAATTTAATTGGAGTTGTAAGGCATCAGTCAGCAATGATATCCTTTGGCTATGTTCTTAGCGGGTTATACACCTATAATGAAATTTATAATGAACAGGAAAATAGAAGTATGTTTAGAAAGCAAATCCACTGAATTTCTGTGCAGCAGATAAAAATGTGGTATCCTCAGTAATACCTTAACTTTGCTTTTACCCTCAGAGACCCATGAGTCTGGTAGATTAACAGGGCAGAGGAAATTCCCATTAAATCCTAGATTCACACAGTATTGCTCTAACTGGGGACCCAATTTCTTAGTCATTTGCCTTGGAAAGCTGGGATTATAATGTATGTTGCTAATGTATTTACTGTGATTAATTTTTTTGTCTCCTAGTCTTATTCCTGCTGTTTTCTTAGGTCCTTTCTGCTATCTCCTTTTTCCTTGAGCCCGGGGTAATTTGCCATGGTATTTCTGTATGTCTTTTGACTCTTTCTAAGAATGGTTATATAGCATACATTCTTGGAAGACAGAGGTATTCTCACCCTTCAGGGCAGGGGACAATGTAATAATGATAATGCCTTCCTCAGAGGAAAAGTTGGGCAGGTCTGCTTGCAACCCCCATCACAGACTGTTTTCTAATCTCAGGGCTCCTCAGCTGTAGCACAAACCTACTGTTTGTGTAGCATCCCCCAGCCCAGCTCTGCATGACCCCCACTCGCCATCCTCATGGGACTGAGGGACGAAGGCAACTGGTAAGAGCGTGAAGCTCATGCTGCTTCCTGTGCCGTCAGTAGTAGAGTCCTTTGCCTCTGATCCAAGAATTTCATATCTTCTTTGAGCATCTATGAAACTAGCAAACTAACTTATAAATCTCAGACGTGTATGTCTCAGACTCTCTACAGTTAGCGGCACTTGGTTTCTTCTTTCTGGAGGCTTGTAGGTATAGATTATTAATAACTGCTGCACGGTCTTCACCTCAGCATCCTTCCCCTGTTTCAGGGGTTCAGCCCATATATCTGGTATCTCTTCCCACTGGGTTACCCCTGTAAGTGTGGCTCCCTCTCTGTGTTCACAATGAAATAGAAAATTCCTGTAGGCATATTTCAACTCATGTGTCACTTCTAACTGTTTGATAGTGACAGCCTGGAGCTGATGATAGAAAGATTCAGAAGTTACGTCTAAGCTCATGGTGAAAGGATGCATGATCCTTAGGACTGGGAAGGAGAAGTGGTCTAGATACTTGAAGCCCAAAACTTCTGTGTTAGGGCTCTGGTGTGAGGCTACCCAGTGCTAAGTGACATGGAGAATTGGCGAATAGAGCAGTACATGTACATAACATGAATTGAGCTATTTTTAATGATGGCGAAGCCATTGTCCATCCAAATAGATAACTACTCTGGCTATTTACAGACGATAAATGTGCTGAGTTCTCTCCAGTCCTTTCCCTGATTTCTCCATGGCCAGGCAATTAGGATCCTTCTGACTGGTTTTAAGAGTGGAAAAGCACAACAAGCAAAGACATTAGTGGTTTAAAGCTGCTATTAATTTAACAGTCTTATTGATGTACTATTACTTTATGAAGTTTTAAAATGGTGACACTCCTCCCTATTTTTCAACACCAGGAAAACTGGTAAATATCCTGAACATTTGGCCTTTTTTTAAAATGAAAACTTTGTCACTCATTATTAAACTATTCTTTGCTTTGACTGCTCGGAAGCTCAGGGACATTCTTCTCTATTAACCAGCAATGGTTCTCAAATTTTGCTCTAAATTAATAACCAGAAAAGCTTTAAAAATACTGATGTTTGGGTTCTATCCTCACAGATTTTCACTTAATTGGTTATGTGATAGATCCTGGCATTAAAAAAAAAAGATCACTGTGTTATGTAATATGTAGCAACTATTTGAAAGGAACTATTTTACAGGATTTTCCATTTTGCACTTTATCTAGAATTCAGTTTGGGACTGGGATATAGTAGGATTCTAACTTTTATTTTATATTTCCAAATAGATAGCCAATTTTTCTACCATTATTTATGAAATCTCCTATTTTTAAGTAGTTTAATTTCTTTACTGATTTTTTCAAATTAAAAAAAATTTTTATACATTTTTAAAAGGTTACATTCCTTTTACAGTTATTATAAAATATTGGCTGTATTTCCTGTGTCGTATAGTACATCTTTGTAGCCTCTCACTCCCCCACCCCTGTACTGACACCCCCACTGGTAACCACTAGTTTGTTCTCTGTGTCTTGAGCCTGCTTATTTTTTGTTATATTTACTAGTTTGTTGCATTTTTTAGATTCCACATATAAGTGATATGATACTATATTTGTCTTTGTCTGACTTGTTTCACTTAGTAGTACCCTCCAAGTCCATCCATGTTGCTGCAAATGACAAAATTTTGTTCTTTTTTTTTTTTTAGCTGAGTAGTATTCCATTGTGTGTGTGTGTGTGTGTGTGTACCACATCTTCTTTATCCATTCATCTGTTGATGGACACTTAGGTTACTTCCATACCTTGGCTACTGTAAATAGTGCTGCTAAGAACATTGGGGTGCATGTATCTTTACAAATTAGTGTTTTTGTGTTTTTTCAGATATATACCCAGGAGTGGAATTGCTGGGTCATATGGTAGTTCTATGTTCATTTTTTTAAGAAACCTCCATACTGTTTTCCACAGCGGCTGCACCAGTTTACATTCCCGCCAACAAAGTACAAGGGTTCCCTTTTCTTTACATCCTTGCCAACATTTGTTTGTGTTCTTTTTGATGATAGCCATTCTGATAAGCATGAGATGATATCTTATTGTGATTTTGATTTGCATTTTCCTGATGATCAGCGATGTTGAGCATCTTTCCTTACTGATTTTGAAGTGATGTCCTTACAAATATAAATTCTGTCTGTCTGATTCTGTTTCTGGATTCTCTATGCTATTCCATTGGTCTCTTTGACTATTTCTTAACTAATATCACACTATTTAACTTACTGAAGATTAGTGATTTAAATTTAACTATCATTAGTGTTATGAGAGTTAGGAGGACAAGTTCTGCCTCATTGTACTACTTTAAAAAATGTTCTTGGCTATGTTTTACATTTTCTTTTTTAGAAAACTTTTAGAATAAACTCATCAAGTTCCACAATGTAGTGTCTTGTGCCATGAAGAGCCAGGTAGTCCCAGATCAGGGAAATATGGCATTTTGATTGGCCAGACCCGAGTTCCATGCTCTAATGTTGAAGTGTCATCTGAGAGCACATATTCTGATATCCAGGAAGAGAATTTTGGTAGAAGAGGTGTGGTGTCAGGACTGTAAGGGAGGGAGAAATTAGGGTTCTGTTAATTCAAAGGGTAGAAATGGCTGTGAAGCATCAAGAAACATCAAGTGGGGCTTCCCTGGTGGTGCAGTGGTTGAGAGTCCACCTGCCGATGCAGGGGACACAGGTTCGTTCTCCGGTCCAGGAAGATCCCACGTACCACGGAGCGTCTGCGCCCGTGACCCATGGCCGCTGAGCCTGCGTGTCCGGAGCCTGTGCTCCGCAACGGGAGAGGCCACAACAGTGAGAGGCCCACGTACCGCAAAAAAAAAAAAAAAAAACATCAAATGGCCACTACATTTTATTTCTTTATGGCTCTTACGGCAGTGGGAATCAACCCAGCATGTGCTATTAAATGGTAGTCCTCCAAAACTGAAGCTATAGTTGCAAATGAGGAAGGCCACACACCCACAATTAAGTCTGTTTTTCAATACTGCAATTACTATGGCAACCTTTAAAGTTGTGTTGTATCATAAAATTTCCATACTTTCAATTTTTTAGTTGTTCCGAGCATCCATTATTTTACATTAGAAGAAAGGAATTAGAAAAATGGAGGAAATGTGGATGAATCCTGTTAAGTATAATCAGGGAGTCTTGTAGAATTAAATTGGGACTTCAAGTTTCCAAGTCCTATCAATCTGTTCTCTGCACAATCAGTCTCACATCTTCCTTACAGATGAGCATTCAGATGCTGCATCCTAAATGACTGCCTCATGCAGATTCTATTTTGGTTTCTATTGAAGAGTCCATGGCTCTTCCTGCCTCGGGGCCTTTGCACTTGCTCTCTTCAGTACCTGGAAATGTCTCTGTCCTCTTCTTTCACTTCATCTAGCTGCAACTCATACACAAAACATTTTCCTGGTATTTTTAGAAATACCTGGATGGCTTAGAGTGATAGTCAAGATCCCACAGAGTTTGACTACCACCCATTTTTTTGGTCTCTCTCTTTTTTTAAATAAATTATTTTATTTTATTTATTTTTGGCTGCATTGGGTCTTCATTGTTGCGCGTGGACTTTCTCTAGTTGCAGCGAGCGGGGGCTACTCTTCGTTGTGGTGCGCGGGCTTCTCTTGTTGCGGAGCACGAGCTCGAGGTGCATGGGCTTCAGTAGTTGTGGCGCACGGGCTTAGTTGCTCCGCGGCATGTGGGATTTTCCTGGACCAGGGCTCAGACCCGTGTCGCTTGCATTGGCAGATGATTCTTAACCACTGTGCCAGCAGGGAAGCCCTAGTCGATCTAATAAACCACTCTAGTTGCCTAAACACCCTCTCCCTCCTGTTATTTATGCTTGTATCACCTGCATATGTTTCCTCTTTCTATCGAAGTTCTTCTCCTCAAAAGTAATTTTTTTTTCCTACTCACCTTAATCACATTCTGACTAGAACTACACATCTGTAAACATGGGTCATGTCTGCGTGTGTCTGTATGTTCAAAGTGCTTCTTCCAAGTACATTTTTATTACTCCAGGGTAAGGACCAGACTTTATTCACTTGTGTACCTTCCATAGAACTTTGAGTGAGTGGCAAGAGATTCTCAATGGCAGTATTTCTTAGACTCTAACCTTGATCAAAATCACTTGGAGGGCTTGTTAAAACACAGTTTGCTGGGCCCTCGTCCAGAGTGTCTGGTTAGAAAGCCTGGGATGGAACCAAAGAATTTGCATTTTTAAGAAGTTTGGGTGATCCGATGCAACCAACTCTAGAATCGCACTTTGAAACTACCCTTCTATGACAGTGTTCTCAAATGTGGTTGCACATTAGAATCTCCTGGGAAAGTTCAAAAAGAAAAAAAAAGGAAAAAGACTGTGCCTGGGCTCCACTCCAGACAAATTAACTTAAGATCTCTGAAGGTGGGATTCTTCTGATGAAAAAAAACAACCACCTCTACTCAAGCAATTGTCATGTGCAGCTAAGGTTGAAATCCACTTGTTTACACAAATAGCAGTTGAAGAAGTGGAGTCTTGAACAAGAGAGCATGCTTACTGGGAGGCCTGGCTAAAGCGAATGTCATAACCTAGTAAGCAAATGGGAGTTGGGAACTGAGTCTCACACTTTAATTGTTAAGATGAGGATGGGAAATCCGGGGTGTGTTGAGGTGCTGCTGTCTAACAAGTTCCCAAGTGGTTACAATCCATGAACCACACGCTGATTAGCAAAGAGTTTCATGAAGACATCCATGAAGAAATTGGGTCAAGGCATGCAAGGGATGAGGAAGGCAGGTGGATAGATGAGGGGAGGAAAGTTAAACAAGGCTGGAGGAACCTCAGTCAATTCTTTAGGAATTCAGAAGTATGAAGGAGGGACTTCCCTGGTGGCACAGTGGTTAAGAATCCATCTCCCAATGCAGGGGACACGGGTTCGAGCCCTGGTCTGGGAAGATCCCACATGCCGCGGAGCAACTAAGCCCATGTGCCACAACTACTGAGCCTGTGCTCTAGAGCCCGCAAGCCGCAACTACTGAACCCACGTGCTGCAACTACTGAAGCCCACGTGCCTAGAGCCCATGCTCTGCAACGAGAGAAGCCACTGCAATGAGAAGCCCACGCACCGCAATGAAGACCCAACACAGCCAAAAATGAATAAATAAATCTGCTTTAAAAAAAAGTAGGAAGGAAAGGGGAAATGCTGGCAGATTCCTCTGCCCAGGAAATTACTTAAAGCTATAAGTTTAAGTCTTTAAGTGAATTTTTAGAGAAAGAATCCAATCTTGACAAGATTGGCCTAGACTAAGTATGTAATTTCTACCTGATTGAAGAGACAGGCATGTGAGCAAAAAGCCAAATGCAACTTCTAGGGGTGCATCTTAATAGAGCCCCAGAGATATTTTATTAAAGCCTGTGGGCTTTCTCCATCTTCTTAGTTGCCTTAATTGAGAAGGTCATTTCCATTACAAAATAACAGGATTTTGCTTTATTCCCAGGAGTTGGCATTAAATTCATCCTATAGAGTGTGTTTAGGGACCAAGATCATGGGCAGAGAGTGTCTAAGCAGCAGTTGCATCAGATTCACCTGATCATTTAACCACAAACCCTGTACATATTTCAGCTTTCTTAGTCAAGTTGACTTTTATTTGCAAAACACCTACCTGAAGGTGTGTCATAGTGGATGTCCAATTTAAACTGCCTGTCAGGTTTTATTCTCTGTAAAAGCCAAGCACATCTTCTACAAGTGTGCTCTTCCCTGATCCATTCCTCCAAGTGGAGAATGGAGCATTTGAAAGAAATTTAATTCTTTAGAGTTTCTAAGCGGGATTCAGTCTCTCAGATTTTAGAGTTCATGTTCAGAGTGGGGGTGGGGGGAATTATATAGTCTTCAGTCTGAGCCTAAGTCTAAGTCTACTATCCCAGTGATGGTGAACACCCAAAAAGATATTTCCACACCTTGGAAGCTGTGAATATGACCTTATTTGGAAAAATAGGCTCTGTACAGATATAATTTATTTAAGGATCTTGAGAGGATATTATCCTAGATTACCTGTATATGTCCTCAATCCAACATTAAGTATCCTTACACGAGACAGAAGAGGAGAAGAAACCGAAGAGAAGTCCAGGTGAAGATGGAGGTAGAGATTGGAGTGATGCAGTCACAAATTAAGGAGTGCCTGGAGCTACCAGGCACTTGGAGAGAATCTCCCCTATATCCTCTGGAGGAGGCTCGCCCTGTAGACACCCTGATTTTTGGATTTCTGCTCTCCAGAATTATGACAATCTACGTTTCTGATTTTTTAGGTCCTCCAGTTTGTGGTAATTTGTTAGGGCAGCCCTAGAAAACTAGTGCACTACTGAATAACCCAGGCTCTGGGAGGAAGGAGGAGAAAAAGAAAACAAGTGCCCAGGCCCCCCTGAAGGTCGTTTTGTTTGAACTTTGTTTCTGTGCATTTATTGTTTCCTCTAAATGGTCTTGTGCCTGACAACGAGTTGTCAACAGCCCTTCAACAAGGCAGAGCTTTTCTTTATTTCTATCCTGACCTTGAATTCCAATACAGATTAGTGAGGCCTGAAGCTAAGGAATTCTCTGCAGGTGGGTCATGGGGAGTTGTGTGTTCCTGTGGTTGCAGGCAAAGCCTTCAGGTTAAAACAGACCTCTATGGACTAAATAAAATGCTTGAGATTAAAAGAACATTCTCTGTGGGAATACCTGTACACCAGGCCCTCTGGGTGGTGAATACTGTTACTTTTACTCTCACAAAATAGGCAGCTAGAAAGTTACTGAATCCCCCAGAGGAATCCACGGCCCTCCAGGTCTATTTCCAATAGTCTGGTTGATGTTATTAATGTCAACAGAGCACCTCTTCTCATTGGTGTTCAGTCTCACTGTTGAATCATTAGTTTTTACCTTTCAGATATTATTTGGGAATTAATGAAAAAAAATAATTCCTGTCTGGCCCAGATTTTTCCTGCTCTTACTATCCCACTGCGATTCAGACAAAGACCTGCTACACTCTACAAGCAAGTAAACTGTGCTTGATATGAGATTCTAGGTGTTTCTGTTCCTTCTTGGGTTCCCAGGCAGGTAGGCAGCCTAACTAGATGGCAGATGAGCCACATGAGTGTAAATGACTCACCTAATTATAACTTTTGATTCCTTGCTAAACTTCTACATGGCTTCAGTAAAAAATTATGTTCCATTTTCACAGCATGAAAGAGGAAGTTAAGGCAAGAAAAGTGCGTTTAGAAGTTTGAAGAGTGCAAATGTCTGATGGGTTGAGAAATGAGATTAACCTTTTACTGACTAGTGCTCCTTCTATCAGGATAAATTCTTTAAAAAAGAGTTATGATGGCTCATGGGAGCAAAGGAGTGATAGTGTCCTCTTGTTTCTTTTTCGTCTTCCTTCTCCAGGTCCATTTCGTTATCAAATGTAACTTCTTTTCTAGTCAACCTGGTACCTGGTATGGAATGGAAACTTTTTGGTAACACCGTTTTTGAAGTATTCAGTTTACATAATTAAGTATGGTTTTGTGGTTACCTTTTATATCCCAAGGTGAGGACCTCCATAGGATCTAATTATTTTTTCCATTGAAAAAAATATTTTGGAGAGAGAAGCTATAGATCAGGATTCATTACAATGGCATGTCATTATTTTTAATGAGCAATTCCATTATTTCTGACTCTGCTGAGAGCGGGACTAAATTCTGTCAAGGAGAGAAGCTTGTTAAAATTTGGTGGTCAGAAACATATGACTTCTAGTCAAAGTCTGCAGTAGCAATTACAAAATTTAAAGACAATCTCGTATGTTTATGTAGGCTTAGATGTGTTGTGATTCAGTGTTATTCCTATGTCTTTGCAATTCATCTGAAAATGGGTAATTTTTAGCAAACATTCTCAGTATCTGAATCCATTGAACTAGTCAAAATTTTCGATTTCAAAAACGATGGTCAAATCATGTGATAACACTAAGGATTTGATTCCCATTTTCTTCCTGACCTTCGGGATGCATCTGTTGTTAAAATGGAGATAGGTGATGAGTTTGTTCAAAAAAATTTTGGAACAAGCTCGATGAAATGGAAGGAAAGGCAGTCATACATTTGTAGAGCAGAGGAAAGAATAATTTGCAGAAGATAAAAGAGAGGAGGAAAAGGGAAAATGAAGTCCTCACACATTGTTATAGATATCATGGAAGTAAACCATCTTATAACAAATACCAGCCATCTATTGTTCCCATAGTCTTCAAAGGGAAAAAGAGGCACCCTTATATAATTAAACACCTGCTGTGTAGTATTGTTCTTGGTGATAAGTATATGTAGCAAATAAGGCAAAATTTCTGTTGAAGACTGTAGAGTGTGCTTGTGTGTGGTCAGGTACATAGAAGAATGGTGAGGAATGAGTAGATGAGAAAATAGTGATCAAACCAAGTTAAGAGAAAACAAAAATTAAAAAAATAAAATAAAATCAAGTATATAAGCACCATTTTTAAAAAATTAATTAATTAATTTTATTTTTGGCTGCGTTGGGTCTTTGTTGCTATGTGCGGGCTTTCTCTAGTTGCAGTGTGCGGGCTTCTCATTGCGGTGGCTTCTCTTGTTGTGGGGCACGGGCTCTAGGCACGCGGGCTCAGTAGTTGCGGCTCGCGGGCTCAGTAGTTGCGGCTCGCAGGCTCTAGAACGCAGGCTCAGTAGTTGTGGTGCATGGGCTTAGTTGCTCCACGGCATGTGGGATCCTCCTGGACCAGGGATCAAACCCATGTCCCCTGCATGGGCAGGTGGATGCTTTACCACTGCACCACCAGGGAAGTCCCATAAGCACCATTTTTATCTCAAAATCTTAGTGGTAAAGCATTGGAAAAAGGACTCTGCACATGGAAAGATCATAAACCTGGGCTCGCTGCAGATCTGAAGAGCATGCAAACTTGGTGCTAGCTGGCTCTGCCATGCTCCAAAACTAGAAGATTAAAGTGCAGGTTCAATTTCCTGGTAATTTGTCATCGGCCCAGACTTACACCATTTAAGATCCAAAAGATAGAATAAAAAGTTTATTCAAAAATTTGTAATATAACCAATTCTATTTCTATTTCCATGTTCTTTCTTTTTATTCCTGGTGGTCATTAACAGACATTTAAAGAGAAATTGATTTTGTTAGCTCTAAACTCAAACTTGAATGACCAGAAATAGGCATTTTCCCCCCATTATGTTTTTTTTTTTTGGCGGTATGCGGCCTCTCCCGTTGCGGAGCACAGGCTCCGGACGCGCAGGCCCAGCGGCCATGGCTCATGGGCCTAGCCACTCCGCGGCATGTGGGATCTTCCCGGACCGGGGCATGAACCCATGTCCCCTACATCGGCAGGCGGACTCTCAACCACTGTGCCACCAGGGAAGCCCCCCCCATTATGTTTTAAATGACAACCTTACAGTGCATCATTTTCTAGTCGTAATTTAGCTTGATAACTTAAAATTAAAATATTAGTCATTAGTCAGTATTATTTGAATTTTACATACTTGTTTAAATAAATCCAGCTTGTCAAATCTATATACTAATTATTTTAAATGTTTTTTCCTTTCTTCTATATTTAAAATCATAAAGTAGAAATAATTTTGTTCTTTATACATAGTTTAAGAATAACCCTTCGTGAGAAGACAGGGTATAATTATTATTCAACATGTTTATTTTTGCCAAATAACATGTTACTAAATTTGATGAAATTTCTTTGTATGATACGTGAGACCAACTCATTAAGCAATGTCTTGATCAGATATATTAGCAAGTGAAAAATGGTTTAAGCTTATTGGTGTTTTCTAAATTCAAGCCTAATTTGATTCATATATAACCAGTATTGGCTTAAAAACTCATCAGTTTATTTACTCTGCAAATATTCTCTAAACCCTTGTTATGTGCAAGACATTATATTAACTTCTGTGAAGTTTATCAAGATGAATCAGGTTTCAGTTTCTTCCCTTAAAGAAGTTACAATCGTTCATATGTATGTGTATGTATACATATATGACATCAGAGCACTTACAAAAAGTAAAAAAATAAGATAACCAGACTTTTGTAACAGGTATAAGGGGACAAACTGAGCACCACTTTCCAGGTGTATCCCATAGTTTGTGCCATGTTGGTACCTGCTACTGAGTGGAATTATTATACCTTCTAGAACATGAGCAAACACTAATTTGTGTCAGACACTTTGGAATGTCTCTGTCCAGGGAGTGTGTGTAGCATGAGGACCTCAGAGTTCCTGTCAGATAAACAGATTTGAGAGGAGACTATATAGATGTTTAAATTCCCTAGTAAGTAAAAATTTAAAACACAAAATTCAAAAGTGCATGTTCTAGTGAATTATAATAAGGGTGATGAAAGAACCCACTCACCAGGGACTATTGCCTGATCTCTGCAGTGGCTGTACATGTCCTGACACATTAGGGAAGATGCCTCGTTTCTGACTTTTAAAAAATTCCTATAACCAATTCCTAGACTTAGCTATTTAAAAAAAATTTTTTTCTGAGTTAGCCAAATATTTATGATTAGTTCAAAAACAATTATCCAAGAGTGTATCCACTGATTCCTGAAGAAGCACTGCCTTTATTAAACGTAATCTATTGGGGAGCCATCATGGGTTGAATTGTGTTCCCCAAAAAGATATGTTGAAGTCCTAACCTCCAGTGCCTCTGAAAGTGAACTTACTTGGTAATAGGAATTTTTCAGATGCAATTAAGTAAAAATAAGTTTACACTGGAGTAAGGTGGCCTCTTATAAAGACGGGAAAATCTGGAGACATAGAGACACACATCCAGAGGGAAGAAGGCTCTGTGAAAACAGCCAGGGAAATTGGAGTAATGCAGCTGCAAGCCAAGAAACACCACATTTTGCCAGAAACCACCAGAAGCTAGGAAAGAAGCATGGAACAGATTCTCTGTCATAGCCTTCACAGAGAACTTTGCCCCAGCAACAACTTGGTTTCAGACTTCTAGTCTCCAGAACTGTGAGAGGATTTCTGTTGCTTTAAGCTTCTCAGTTTTTGGTGCTTTGTTACAGCAGCCCTAGGAAATGGGGGTGCAAAGAAATGGGTGCAAAGGAAATGGTGACCCAAATCCTGTTTCCTGCCTGACCACTAGCTCCAATAAATGGACATTTATGTTAAGAGATTTTGTATCAAATGTGCTTGATATTAGCAGCCTGCATGTGTCAGCTTGAGAAACTTATGATACTGTTTTCTAGAAAAATTAGGCTCGTTCATTGACCTCTGATTAGATCTTCTGGACAGAGACATCCTTGGGAATACAGTGTCTTACTGAAAATGAGTGACCACATGGGAGACCCAGTGTCACCTACTACCCCTGATTCTGGGCTTGAGACAAGGTACGCTGGTGAGATCTTGGACCTGAGATACTAGGGAGATTTACTCAATATCTAGTATGGCTTGGCCAAGTATTTCTTAGAAAGTGCAGAGTACTTGGAAACAGTAGACCTAAATTTGATTCTTCACTTTGTAACTTGTTAAAAAGTGACCTTATACTTGCTGAGGAACCTCTCTAGACCTCATCAGTAATATGAGGGTTTTGTAGGAGGTGAATTTTAATGTCCTTTTCAAATCTGTGATTCAGTGATTCAGTAGATGAATAATTTTCCTCAAATAACTTATAAAGAATCTAAGTGATGTAACTGGAATTAACAGTTTACTCACCTGTAAACTGACTTTCAGATAATTTTAATTAGTTCTTGTTGAATTATGAACTTTATTTTATTTCTATTTTGTTTTAAATGAACTGTACCTCTTACTCTTAGATGACTTTGCTAAGAATAAAGGAAAAGGAAGTAATTTGAATTTCAAATTTCTAGCCCATCAAATATGAAATGAATATTTAAAGATGAACAATAAAATTAGGCTACATTTTTTGAAAATGTTCCTGCTTGCTAAAGTCAGAATTATACCGCCACGACCTTTAAAGTAAACTACAGAGTTTCAGATAAATGCTGTAGCTGTAGGTTATAGTTTCTGGAGAATTCTGCCCAAAGTGATATATGCCAATTTCCTTTCAAGGAACAAAAAATTTTTTTTCTTTAAGTCAGATAAGTATCCTTCAATGCTAAAATAATACAAATGGCTTCCACTCTTCCATAATAATATGGATTCCCCCCTCCACCACCAAATGTTTATAATCTTTGATACCCAATCATGTGTGACTTGGCATTTGAAAATTCTCCAGTAGATTTGCATCAGGACATGATTAACTATTGGAGAATCTGTAAAGAACTTCGGGCTGTTCATTTTTTATTTCTTTTCATAACACACGCTCTACTGAGTTGTCTATCAATAGCAGAATCAAGGTAAATGAAGCATAAGGTTCCCATAGCAAATTTGATTGTGCTTGAGATAGTATAATACCTGTACGTAGTGTACATGACAATTACTCCACATATTGGGGCATATTTTAATGTTATGAAAGCATCAATGGAAAAGAACCTGAATTTTGTAATATAATAGTGTTGAGGGGAATTATTACATAGATTGTATGATAAGGCAGAAAGGTGGCAGTGTTCCTGGAAGGTTCAGACAATACAAGTCAACATATAGCATTTCTCCATTTTAATCATCTTCTCTCACCTCACCTTGCCCACATTCATTAGCGAAGTAACTTGGGACTCCCTGTTTCCTTTATGTGTATATCTTATTCTGCTGCCCCAGATATAGTGCAAATCAATCTTTGACTGATATAACAAAAATATGAGAGATATACAGGGCATTTATAATTTACGATAGACTTCTTGACACTCAGCAGTGTCTGCCCAGTACTTTGTGAATGTGCACAGGGGTAAGATTTTTGCTAGGTGTATTCCGGCAACAGTATGAGAAATATCTCCTGCTAAAGGAAATAATGACACAGTAATGAAGATTCCTGCTGTATAATGAGCCCGAAGGTTAACAAAGAAACTTCATCTTTAAGAGCTTTGGTTCTCTAGAGTCACACTGCCTAGATTTACCCAGCTCTGCCACTTACTCGCTGTGTGACCTTGAACAATTTACTTAATTTCTCTGTAGATTAAATGCCATAAAAAGTAGAATGGGACTGATAAGAGTACCTTCCTCTGAGGACTGAGTTAATACATGCAAAGCACTTTGACTAGTACCCTTAACGTAATAAGCACTTGATAAATCATAGCTGTTATTATTAATGAGAGGTTAAAGGTGGGTGACTATAGAGGCAATTTGGGGGAAGGAGTATAACTGTGCATCATCTGCAAACATCCCAAGAAGCTATTGTACAAAATTCTACAGCTGAATCTTGCAGTCGGAATATTTTAAACTTTGGGTACCAGGTCTGAGATTCTCATTGTGGTTGACCAACACAGAGCACGATGCATTGAATTTTGATTATCTAGATTTTTTGTACTCACAGCTAGCTCTTTCAGAGCTGATCTGTGGAACTCAGGCAGCATACAGAAGTTGAACTCTAAGCCCCTCTTTTTTTCCCCTCTCACTGAAGAAGCACATGGACGAATATAAAGCTAGCAGAAGGGTCATCACCACTTTGAGAGACCCAAGAGTAGAACTGATTAGGAAATGGTCATCTCATTGGCAGTATCTGTAGCCCAAGCCACAATCAGGGGAAGAACAGTAGCTCAGGGCAGGCAAAGGATAATGTGGGTACTGCTGAAGGGGGTCTGGTGTCCCCTGAAATAGCATATGTCTCCTGTCAATTCACAAATACTTTATATCCTAACATGGCAGTCAAGGAAAAATGTGTGCTGAAAAGTATGATTGCATGTTAACACATTTTGCCCTCTCAGACCTAGCCTTGTGAGTGGACTTCAGGAAGCAGAGAAACCACCCCCAAGTTAAGAAAGTTGTTGTCCTCTTGTCTGAGCTATGACAGTAGGTCTAGCATCCGTGAACCTCCTACCCAACAGCCTACCAAGCACAGCCGCACTGCATCCCCACCCTTCCTTCTCTTCACGTGTAAATCGTCTCAGCCAAAGGGCAATGAGTTTGTTCTTTGCATGCACTCTTTTCTTCTCTATCATTCTGTTGTTTGTGAAGCTGCTCATGAGTGCTGCAAAAGACACATCTTTTCCTAGAGGTGAAACTGCTGTGTCTGTTGCTACTTCTTTGCACCTGAGTGAAAGTGGAAGTGACCCGTGCTTTCTTCACATGTGTCAAAGAAGGAAAGACAGCTGTCCTTTGGAATGCCAGGACTAAAATTGTGTAACACAGACCTTACAGAAAATCTTTCCTATCACCTGATGAGGGGAATTCGTTTGGAAGTTGTCTAAATAACAAGGATGCTGATATTCTTATTGTGAGCTGCAATTCCTAGAAACACAAGCCCTGTGATCATAGGTGATCCCAAGAGAATGTGCTTGTTCCAGTGGAGGAAAATTGGGAAGACCAGTGCATTAGAGGAGCGATGGGACCCAGCTACCTTCACTCATAGCGATTAATCTACCGTATTCGTACAGTAATGCATTTTGAAATATTTTGGGGCACAGAGTTTAGGGGACTTACCTTTGTTTTAGTAGCCTAAGTAGAAGAATGTAAACTCATCGTTCTGGCCATCAAAGATTGTATATATCACTAAGTTTGATCATAATTAGAGATTTTACTATACAGTTGATTGGGTCAGAATAGAGTGGGACTTATTTTTTCTCTTCAGGATTTAAAGTTTTATTCATCGCTGAGCATCAGCAAAGTCTGGTATCTATCTTCCTTGTGTTTCTATTCCTAATGCATAACTTAGTGCTAGACACGTATTAGGCATTTAGCATTTTTTTACAAGTGAATAAACTAATAATACATGGATATAAAGCGACTGTTCTACTTATATAAGCATTTCCGGTGAGCAGATTAAAAATGTAAAAAGTAAGAAAACGGAACATTTTGTGATTTTCCATTATATTTGATTTCTAAGTTGATATTATTTGGCTTCTAGCAAAAAGATTACCTAACGGAAGAAAATATAACGTGATCTCCTTTTCGCAGAGCTGAACAGATGTTCATTTCTTTTGAATGGGAAAACATGAAGACCTAGACCCACCAGTAGAAGCCAAATGATGGATGATCAGCAAAGACCCAGTGTCTTCCATTTTTGCCTAGAAGAGAATTTAGAACTTGGCCTCTCAACTGCCCTCAGATATGTTAGAATTAAATAAGTATATTTGCAACCTTTGAAGTTGCATGTATTTGAAAGAGTGTGGAAGGGATACAGAACCAGAGAGAGTCAGAATTGGAAGCACCTTATAATTTATTGAGTCTTCTTACCTCCCAAATGTGAGAACTGAGGTTGACAAGGGAAGTCACACAATGTATCTACACAACAGAACACTCCTGCAGCTATTAGAGTAAGAATGAAGACTGGCGTTCATCACAGAAAAAGGCATATGGTATAGGAAACAAAAAATAAAATACTGTTTCGTATATGCTTTAACTGCAACTACACAAAATTATGCTCATAAAAAGATGACTACTTTTTTCTATTTTCATGCATTCTCCTATGCAGAAGTTAGTAAACATTTCCTATAAAGGGCCAGATAATGTATTTCAGCTTTGCAGTCCAAGAGGCCACATACTTTACCATTGTGCATGAAAGTAGCCATAGGCATTATGTGAATGCATTAGCATGGCTGTGCACATGGGCTACGCAAATAAGGCATGGTTGGATTTGGTCCAGTGGCCACAGTTCACCCACCATGCTTCATTCTTTCAACAAATGTTTATTTATTAAACAAGTGTTATGTACCAGGCACTGTGTTATATACTTGAATACAGAGGTGAATAAGACCTGATCCTTATGGCCAAGTGTGTCACAGTCCAAACTATGGTCATTGCCTTATGTTTTACTTAAAAAGTCATCTGTGAATTATTTTTCTCTTTAAGTTGTTGACATCTTTCTAGTTGATATAACCTGAAGGATAGGCTTCTTCTTCCAATGTGCCTTAAGAACCTAGGGAAAGAGGAAATGTAAATGAGTAAGGTATGTTTGAGCCTCTGTGAATAATAATTCCCCACTGAATGTAAATTACCCTCATAATATAGGGTGAATATTATCACTTAGCTCTGCAAAGGAAGAGGAGAACTCAGTGTTTATGTTAAAATTTGCTTTCAAAGACAATGGAGTCAGTGAACTACAAAATCCTTGTGATCCTTTATGGAATATTCATGGTTGGCAAATCCCATTCTGTGTACTATTACTGCTCAAAGAGAGCTCAGGGGATATTGAGTAAATGGTGCTGGAGAGGGGATAAGACTTCAGAAAAGAAGAGTGCAAACAGAAACACACACTTCTACAAAGAAGTAAATTGTGTGAGTGCTAATAAGAATGCAATCTAAATTTAATCAGGAGGCCTTGTAGAAGTGGGGTAAGTACAAATCTGAAACATTCTAATGGCTTTGCCAGAGGATGTTCTACATGCTGGAACTTGGACAAAAATTCTTATCAAATAATGTTGTGAGTGTAGAAAATATTCAATGAGTGTCTTAACTCCATGACCTCTTAAGGTTTGATGGAGAGAAAAAAAAATACTCTGTGCTTAAAAGATGGGCCAGTGGGAATTTAGAAATATAACTTACACTGAAGTCAGTCAGAAAGAGAAAGACAAATACCATATTATATATATATATATATATATATATATATACCATATTATATCACTTATATGTGGACTTATGACACGAGTGGACTTATCTACAAAACAGAAACAGACTCACAGACATAAAGAACAGACTTGTGGTTGACAAGGGGGAGGAGGGTGGGAGAGGGATGGAGTGGGAGTTTGGGGTTAGCAGATGCAAATGAGTATATATAGGACGGATAAACAACAAGGTCCTACTGCAGAGCACAGGGAACTATATTCAATATCCTGTGATAAACCATAATAGAAAAGAATATGAAAAATAATATATATATATATATATATATATATAACTGAATCACTTTGCTATACAGCAGAACTTAACACTACATGGTAAATCAACTATACTTTAATAAAATAAATTTAAAAAAAAAAGAAATATGACTTATAGAAGGTTGGTCATGACTTTCCTTTGCCCCACACAGAAATTTTGTTAGCTCTCCAGTTCAGATGAGACTAGGAAGATGGGGAAAAAACAAACTCAAAAATCTTTTCCATCCCACGTAAAATAATCTGAAAAATGGACAGTATATTGCAGAAACACCTGCATTCAGAGACACAGTTGGTTCTTAAAAGGCAGGTACGCTGAAGGGTCCTTCAAAATGATAAAGAGACGGTTAAGCCTGCTGTTCCTGTGATGTTTTATAGCTAGACACACTTTTCTCCTACTTAATGATTTACACTATGTTTGCCATCCTGTATAATTCTAACATTGATAAGTGTATCTTTGGCTTAGGAGCCCCCCACTCACTTTATTGAGTTGTTTCTAAGGAGCACTGCAGAGAAAGGAAATCTGAGCTGCATTAGAAGTTCCCAGATTTGTGGCCTTGGACATGTCACTAAATTTCTCTATGGCTTGTTTCTTCTATCTCTAATAGTGGATAATAATCATGCCTATTTTATGGAGTCACTAGAGGAAAGAAGGTAAAGCTCTTGAATTACCTGACAGATAGTATCTTTTCATAAAATTTAGGCAATAAGTATATAAATAGCAATAAGATATATATTTATGGTTTGAAACTAAAGTTTAAGCAACAATTCTGTCTTTATGCTTATTCAGAAATTAATTTCCAACCTTTTCCTGAGTTAGAAGCAGGCTACTAAGACATTGGATATTATCAACAATCCCAAAAACAAAAACTTGGATTTTTTTTTCAAAATTTATTTTACCATTTAATTATTTTATCTTAAAATAACCGGCTTTTTTGTAGTTGTTGGATAGCATGGGAATAGCAATATAAATTAAATACTTCAAGATTAATCCCAAACTCAGCATGCATGAGAAGTAGGCTAAGGTAAAATCTGATGCTTGTTCATGATTCTCACCATCAATGGTTGGTGTGGGCACAATTCATGTATTTTGCTGTGGAGCATAGCTTTATTCATATGTGTGAAAGTGAATAAGCTGGCAGTTCAATAGAAAGGAAACTTCTTGTTTTAATACTACTGAGTAGATTACATAGAAAATTTAACCTACGTGAAGTTACTCATATGGAGGATTGAAAGAATACGACCCATCAGAGAGATGCCCAATTCCAAATGTGTCTGTGCCCACAAACTGAAAACTAGAGCCTTAAAAAGCAGGGAGAATCTTTGCTGACTTTTTTTTTTCCCTATTGAATGACTCTTCCGCTCTTCTCTAGTAAGAGAAATCTTATTGTGTGTCAAGTTTCAAAAGTCATGCCTTTCATTACCTACTCCCTCCCTCATGTTTAATCACACTTTGTACATAAATGTAGTGAATAAGTCATTATGTTCTCTTATTTATGTTTATGTTTCTGTCTTTCATAAGACTGTCTAGAACAAGGCCATGTCTTAGCATTTCTTGTATCAGAACATCCATTTAGTGTTATTTAAAACGCAGTAATTATCACAAGACATGTTGAAAAAAAATACATTGTTAAAAAAAGGTATGACTTTCTGGTCATAACTGTTCTACCAATTATTTATAATGATTGCCATTTTAAATTCAGATTAATGTATAATATCAAAATGTCATCGACCCTGGTGTGATAGTTGGACTCCTACTAACCATGGCTTGAGCCAAAAACAGTATCAAAAGCTCTTCTGATTATAGTTATGCTTTTTAAAAAATGTATATGTGAAAAGCATTTGTGTAATTAAAAAAAAAACTGTTAATACACATGTGTAAGACCAATAGTCCAGCCTATAGTAATTGGTGTCTCTCACTATATATACGTTTCTAGAAACCTGATAATAAATATGTTGTTCCTAAAGGGGCCTTTGGTATGTGGGTGGAGACTATTGATAGCTACACCTATTTGCAGAAACTTTGTCCCTTTCACAGTGCAGATCATCCAGTTGGGTTCAGTGTTGGGTTGATGACACTAATAACAAATAGCAATTTCCACATGAAAGATTTTATAAAAGACTTTCTTCTTTTCTACTTACTCCCTGCACAAGAGAACAATTCAGTTCAAGTACTTAAAATAGCATATTTAAAATTATTTAGTAATTTGTCATTTAGGCCACCTTTAAACCATCAATATTTTTGTCAAGTGAAACTGGCTTTTTCCCGTAAAAAAGGCCATTTAAAAAAAATTATGAAGAACAAAGTGTACTTCAGGGAGAAAAACATGCTTAAAGCAGCTCCTTTGACAACATTAAGCTCTTTCTAATCAGAGCTCCCATTTAATGTCTGCAGAATCTAAATAGTGACTTTAAGCATAAAATCTACCCACGCCAACATAGAGAACAGGTTGTATTTGTATTTCAAAGGAAAATTGCGTTTACCCTATTACCTATCATCAATACCTGTGTGAATTGCTAGTCATCCATCATCTTAGAAGTAAATAATTTTCTTGATGTGTTGTAGGAAAAAATACATCAATACAGAGAATGATGATGGCGTGATTATAGTAATTATCACATGAAACACGGGTAGTTACTACCATTTAATTCTGTTCTAATTCATTCTAGAGCTAGTAAAAGTCACATTAGGGAGAATATACAAGATGAACTAACATTACGAAATTTTTGTTCACTGAAAATGCGAAGAACAAAAGGCTTTGAAGTAGATTTGATTTCCAGTTTTTTTCTAGCTATCCTCTAGGGTAAATCTTAATTATCTATATTATGGTTTTGAAAGAGATTAAAGTAACTTTCAACTGAAAACAATACTATAAACAGTCATCTGAAAGATGAGAAAATAAAGAAGACAATAGATTTTTAAAATATCCTAGTTTTCCAGAAGTTATGATAATTTGTATTGTTGATTATCATTGGCTTTTACGAGACCCAGAATTATTCAAAGGCAAAAATGCACAAAAATCAGACCAGAATGAAAAAGACTCAAAACCATAAACACTAAAATCAAAAGGTCAAGAATCCTTCAAAAAACAGAAAAAACTCATAAGACGCTGAAGGAACCTAGTTCTATAGAAGGCATTAAAGCAAAAATACGAGTAAATATAGAGGAACGTGGATCTCTTCCTAAAGTGGAAGCCAAGTTTATCGATTATGTGAAGAACTACTTCCGGATGCCTGACCTGGAGGCTATTCAAAATCTCTGGCAGTGGAGGAAGTTTCTTAAAGAAAATATTTTAAATAGATGAAATTTTCCATCTTATTTCACTTCTGTAATAGTTGATATATGGTTGCCCTTTTTATAATGCAGAATGAGCACTTTCCCTACTGTGTCTGATAAATGTTCTCCAGGTTCCATTGCTAAGACTGTGTTGTCCAAAATGCCTGTTTAGTTTTTAAAGATGGGACTCTACCTTTTGCTTGGTTTTTACGTATGTGAAATGTTATAATAGTAGTGGTGGTCAGACAAATGCTGTGGATACAAAAAAAAATACATGTGAGATAAACTCAGTATTTTAATAAAGTCAGAAAGAAATCAATTCTTTGAGGTTTAAGTATCTTACTCATTGGTGTGTGTGTGTGGTGTGTATCAAAAATGGGGGTAATAATGCTCACCGTTATAGGAATATAATGGAGATTAAATATCACAATTGCCTAAAATATGAGATCTAATCACAGAAAATTGATATTTCTATAGAGCAAAAACAGTTAGGTCTCAGTTATTTCATATGCATTCTTATAGTAGATATGCAACAAATGTTTATTTTTATTTTTTTTTAATTAGTTTCTGCTTTATAACAAAGTGAATCAGTCATACATATACATCTGTTCCCACGTCCCTTCCCTCATGCATCTCCCTCCCTCCCACCCTCCCCATCCCACCCCTCCAGGTAGTCACAAAGCACCGAGCTGATCTCCCTGTGCTCTGTGGCTGCTTCCCACTGTCTATCTACCTTACGTTTGGTAGTGTATATATGTCCATGCCTCTCTCTCGCTTTGTCACAGCTTACCCTTCCCCCTCCCCATATCCTCAAGTCCATTCTCAAGTAGGTCTGTGTCTTTATTCCCGTTTTACCCCTAGGTTCTTCATGACATTTTTTTTTAAATTCCATATATATGTGTTAACATACGGTATTTGTCTTTCTCTTTCTGACTTACTTCACTCTGTATGACAGAAAGAGAAATAAAGGACGTTAGAAAGAAGAAAAGGAAGAATATAGAAGATACTAGAATTTTGTTCAGTAAAAACATTTTCTAGTATGTCCATACACATCCTGCCCAATTCCGGTTTACCACTTTAGCTGGTGACTTTTACAACAAAAATTAGTGTTCTTGCAATTTGACTTAAGACATTGAAGCCCCTGGGGATGCCTTCTGTACTGTGCAGTATGTTTACTACAATTTAAGTATGTAATGTGTTCGTATATTATAATCCTTTGACAGTGCTAGTTCATTTACACTATAATTTGAAGACCACATAAGAAAATAATTTTATCTATTTATGTAGATAATTTTAACTAATTTAACTAATTTAGCTAACTAAATTTAACTAGCTAATTTTAAAAAGCAATACATGTCTTTCATTAAAAAAAATTTTTAACCATACTGAAGTTTAAAATATCTGTGTATCAAGAAGAACACATGTAAATATTAATTAGAACATAAATCAGATTACGCTGTGCATTCCTTTCTTACGAATGCATTTCAAACTAACAAATACACCATGGACATCTTTCCACTGAATGCAGAAAGATGTATTTCATCTCTTATTTTCATATATGTTCCATTCTGTGGATGAGTCAAAGTAAACTAAATCAATCTCTTACTTTTACTTTTCATGAACAGGGCAGCCATAAACATTTGTGTGTGTATATGTATATATATATGTGCATGTGCATGTATTTATAAATATTTCATATATTTATATATTGTATATATATTATATACACACATATATATATTACATTTATACACATCAGTTACATACACAGACACAAATATTGTTTTCATATATGGATATGTATTTATATAGATGAAGTCTTAGGGTTGGAAATGCCAGGCCAATGCGACTTTCCATTTCAGATTTGGCCAGATGTAACTAAATTGCTCTTAGGTTGTGCTAACTTATACCTTCTCCAAAAGAGTGTCTTTTATCCATATATTAAAAAAGAACTTCATAAATCATCTCTGGAATATTTGCAAGTTTGACATATGAAAAAACTCTTTAGTTTGCAATAACTGAATATTAAGGAGGCTGATCATCTTTACATGTATTTATTGCTTTTTAAACTTTTTGTCAATATTTCCTCTTCATATTTTTTAGCTCATCTTTCTGTTAGGTTGTAAGGAACCTTTTTTCTTTTTAAATATATTTTTCTGTCCATATATCTCAAATAATGATCACAATTGTTGTTGTTCTTTTCTTTTCTCTGTAGTGCTTTTTACTATGCCAGCATTTAAAAATTTTATGTAGTGAAATCTGTCAATATTTTTTAAAGATTTACATAACACACACATATAAGTCCTCCCACATTTCAATATTTTATGTGTGTTTTTATATTTAAATCTTTGATGTTTCTGCAATTTATTTTAGTGAAATGAATGAACACTGGTTTATTTATTGCCTAATGACTGAATGTTATCCCCAAACTTAGTGAATAATCCATTTTTCCCTTGTCTATTTGAAATACTTGCTTTCTTATATTCTAATTGTGAATATGTCTTGGGTATATTTAAACTTTCAATATGTATTTTCCAGTGATTTATTCTAGTCCTGCACCTACATCATTCTGTTCCATCTGTTGAAACCTTCTTGCTTTGGCAGAGTTTTGTAACTTTATCCATATGAGTTTTGCATATTTTTAATAAACTTATTTTCTAGATTTATTTTTGCTATTGCTATGGTGAATGGGATATTTTTTAAATTTCATTTTCTAACCTGTTATTTGACAAAGTAATAAAAGTAAAATAAAAGTATTTTTTAATATTTATTTTTAACTTTGCCACTATTTTGAAATTCTTTAATATTTCTAATAACTTTTTTTAGTGGCCTCTCCTAGGTTTTTCATTTTTGCTATTGTTTTTGACATATTATGTATTAAATACTTTCTATCTTTATCTAATGACATTGGCAAGCAGTTCCAGAATAACAGCAGGAAAAGCAGATATCTGTAAGTTAAATCTGACATTGATGGCAAGGCTTTTAGATTTCACCAGTAAACAGGATATGTATGGACTGGTAGGATGTGTTATATGTGTTTTATCAAGGGACAAAATTCATCAGCTCCAAATATATATTACATTTTTTTTAAATTTAGTAAGCATTTATTACAACTTTCCATATGCTTTTTTCCCACAATTTTTAGAGGATAATAATCACATATCTAATTAAATTTGGGATGTATCTCTATTGGTTACATTCTATTGTTCTTTTAATATACTAGTAAAATCAACTTGTTAATATTTTGTTTAGAATTTTGAACATATTCATAAGAGGGAAGATGTTTGTAATTTTCTTCCTCAGTCCTATCTTCTAAGTTTTCCTAATGATACTACTATGATTTTGTAAGAAAGAATTTTAAATATTTCTCTGTAAATATATCAGTGATTTCTGACCCTGCCTGTACATTAGAATTTTAAAAACCATGAACATTTAAAAATTACTAAAGCCTGGGCCCTACCCCAGATCATTTACATGGAAGTGGAGGTGTCAGTGATTTCAGTATAATACAATAGTCTCAAATTTCTTATCTCTTTGCCTTTTGTTGACCACGAATGCCACCTTGGCTCATTCTTTCCAATTGGCAGAGTAAGGAACATGGCATGAAAGGAGCTAAATGAAACATCTTCCAGCTTTCTCTGGAATGGAATTAAGAGAGGTTACTCAAGGTATTGGCCCTTGGGACTTTTATAAGATGTCTATGACCCTTCTGTAAACAAACCAGTTAATAACACTAAACTATTAGGACCTTGATGACATAGCAGATTCTGCTCTCTGACTATCTGATTCTGAGCCCATTGTTTTCTCAGCCACCTCTTTGTCTATAGACCTCATTTCTTCTGTGTTCCTTTATTAACTCCTCTCTTGCCTAGAGTGCAATTGGTCTTTCATGCTTAGATTTCCTCTCTCTCTCTAATAACAAGTTTACTATCCTTCAAGAGCCTCTCTCTCACTGTTCTTATATTCATATTGCAAACGTCCCTCCTCTGTGAGCTGTGACTGTGCCATATTGTCCATTGTACCTCAGAATTCATCCCTCAAGGGCAGTCTTCTCACCCAGTCACTGCTCCTGTGTTCCCGAGCTAGCCTCCAGGCTCTCTGTGAATGCCCCTATATTTTGGATAGCTGCAGAAAAACCAATCTCTTGCATAACTCACAACTTCTCTTATTCTCGCAAAAGCACCGTCATTTGATTAAGAGCTGACTTCAGATTCTTAGAAAAAGCGTAGCTAAGTAAACTCACTGTTCTTAACATGCCCTGTCAGTCTGCAAGATATAAATCTCTAGGGCCATCCACACGTGTGTATTCACATTTCTGCGGGCTCTACAGTTCTCCACCAAACTCACATCCTGTTATTCTCATTCTATATTTTGTTACCACGTGCCACTATGTGTTGTGGTACCCAGGGTTCAGTGTAAACCAGTGTCACCATATTCTCAGCCTGTTCACTGACCATGCTATTTTCCCTCTGGCCTGACTCACTTTCTCTGTGCTTTCTCAACGAAGACTCATTTCCCATCCGTTTACCTCTGTGTAAAGATTGGAATAAAACACACTCCCCATTCCTACACACAATTCATTAATATTCCAACTGTATGTAATAAGTTCTTCTCATCTGAGGCTTTTATCATCTGCTAACCATCCCTAACCTCCTCTCTTCACTGGCATTTACCAACCGTCCAGGCACCTCTCCACTCAATTCACTGAATATTTGAGTTTCTAAATTATTTCCCTACTCTCCTTCTGTATGATACCTCATCATGAAAGCCACCATTCCATTTGATCTCCTAAACTTCAGTGACCTTCATTTTCATTGCAGACCAATCACCCTCATCAGTGACCACACTTTGAAACTTTCCATCTCATGCAATGGATAAGTAATTCTAAAATTTTACATTTAGATATTCTACTTAACTTCCTATCCTTCCACCTGTTTACCTAATGACATCTCTTCCTCAGTTATTTTGCTTTGCTTCTTTACGTCAAACACACAAGCAAGTCCTACTGGTTCTGTTTCCAAAACGTATCCTGCATCCAACACTTTCTCACCATCTGTACCACGACCATCGTCATTCTGGTTACTGCCGTATCTCACCCAGTTCACTGCAGTAGTCTCCTACTAGTCTACCAGCTCCATTTTTGCTCCTTTGCTTTTCTTAGAGACTAAATCAGACCATATTACAACCTTCTAGTAACTCTTCATTGGCTTACTGTTACAAATAAGATACCTAAACTCTTCAAAAACCCTGTACAATCTATTCCCTGCCTACCTCTTAGTTCCCATTTCCTATCTCTCCACCTCAATCACTGCACTTCAGTTACATGGATCTTTTTATCTTCTTCCTTTGAGGATGTCAAGCTTCGTGCAGCCTCGGGATTTTGTACTTTTTATTCCTCCTGCCTGAAGTCTTCTCTCAGATCTTTGTGTGGCTGCCTCTTTTGCATTATTTAGATTCTAGCTCAAATACCTTCTTCTCTTACAATTCTCACCAACCACTCTCTTTCTGACAAGAAGTTTTGTTTTCCTACGTAGTTTTAATTGTATAAAAGCTTATTTTTTCTTGTTTACATATTTAGTTTACATATTTACTTTACATGTTTTTCTCTATGTCTCGCACTAGACCATAAGGTCCATGAGAACAAGAATATTTTCAGCTTCTTCTGTCATGGTATCCTCAGCCTTAGAAGAATACTCAGAATGTAGAAAATTCTCTTTAAATATTTGCTAAAAAATGAGCATGAGAGAGAAAAACTAGTGCCATGAGCAACTTCTTTCTTCCCATCCTTTGTCCGTCTTTCCTTCACTCCTGTGAGTAGTTTAGAATTTCTGGCTCTTCATTTTACTTTCTCTTTCCCATACAGGATTCCCTACGATATGACTGTTTTCACCCATTGGCAGCAAATACCTAAGATTAGTCCAGGATTCTGTCACTTCTGCCTGTACCTAGCCTGCAGAGGACTGCTGGGAAAACCGCATGGCTGCCCTGCATTCTTGCTATTGCCCTATATTAAACGCCTCATGTCTGCATCTGCTTCTTCCTTTCATCCTCTCCCCCTGCTGTGACGGAACAGGTGCCCCCTCTTCTATGTAAGAATAATACCTTTACTCTTTTCTGAACCTCATTTTCTCCAGCTTCTTCAGAGCTCTGCGCCATTGTGTATCCCCTTTCTCAGCTGCTCGCTCTCTGCTGGCTACTCTTAATAAACGTTTGGACTTGCTTAGATCTCTGTCATCGCTTATCCCTACATTATCAGGACTAGACTGCTGTCTATTTCCATTCTCTCCCCATGCTTCTCCATCTTGCACAAAGCAGCTACCTCACAGCACCACATTTATCATATAATTACCCTTGTATAGAAAACCTTCGATGTGTCTGCATCTATGGAATAAAAGTCCAAATCTTTCTCCTGTCTTCCACTTACTACACACATCCATTTTTTCTTCCATCCATTTTTTTCTCCCTCTTTCTCTGCCTAATATTTTTCTTCCTTCTGTTCATTTACTCAACAATGCTACTTAAGTGTCCGTCATGGAATTAATACTCATATTTGAAATTAATTACCCAGGATTAACTAGATACATTCTCTGGGGAAGAAAAGGCAAACAGTAGAATTAAGACAAAAATCCCATTTGGTCACTACCTCTAATCCATTCTCTCAAGAGCTATTAATTGTTATCAGTTAGTGTGATTCCTTTCATTTACATATTCACTTATAGAAACTACTTTGTATGATTTACATTGTGTTTTGTTTCCTTTTTTACCTACATTAAATTATTATGCAAGAATTGTTCAGCAGTTTGCATCTTCACCACAAAAAGAGAGATCTTAGAGATTTGTTAGTATTGATATATGTGTAAATCTAATCTTTTTAACAGCTACATAGTATTCAAGAGTGTAATGTAGAGTAGTTTATTTAACTATTCCTCCATTAATGGGTATTCAGGTTATTTTTCTTTATTTTTTATTTTTTTTTTGCTGTTCATTTTACTGACACATTGAACATTATTACATCTAGCTCCTGGGCATATGTCTCATGGTTTTCCAGGGTAGATATGCAGAAGTGTAATTTCATTGGCAGAGGGTATGCAGAATTTAAACTTAACAGATACTATCAAATTGTCCTTCATATTGTCTATAGTAATTGAAACTTTCACCATCATAATATGAGAGGTAACTCTTTCTGTGCATTCTTTTTTTGTTTGTTTGTTTGTTTTTTTTGCCGTACGTGGGCCTCTCACCACTGTGGCCTCTCCCGTTGCGGAGCACAGGCTCCGGACGCGCAGGCTCAGCAGCCACGGCTCACGGGCTCAGCCGCTCCGCGGCATGTGGGATCCTCCCAGACCGGGGCACGAACCCGCGTCCCCTGCATCGGCAGGCGGACTCTCAACCACTGCGCCACCAGGGAAGCCCTTTCTGTGCATTCTTACTTGTTGAAATTTTTTTGAATTTGAAATTGTTGTTAATAAATTTGTAAATTTGCCATTCTGTTAGGTAAAATTTTTATTAAAAGGCATCGTATGTAAGGCATCTTTTCGTGTTTGGGTTACTATAAAGGTAAAACATTTTTAGATATTTTATTGGTGATTTACATTTCATATTCTATAAGAAGACCATTTATATCCTTTGCCTTTTAAAATTGAACTGTTATGTCTTTTTAAATTATTCAAATAATTCTTAATTTTTTAAGATAATAGTCTTGTTATAACTACTGAAAATGCTTTCAAATGTTTCTCACTTAAATTTTAACCATGTTGCTTCATCAGTCACACTTATATTTTCTAATATGGATATTGTCTTCTGAATTTTAAATCTTTGTCTACTCTTAAAGGCATACAAACATTTTTCTATGACTTTCCTTAATATCTATTTAGAGAATTTATATTTCAGAAATTCTGATTGTCAATTTATTCTGTACAATTATTTTTGTGTCTTTTCATACCACCTTTATAAAGATATAATTGATTTATAGCATTGTATAAGTTTAAAGTGTACAATGTGATGATTTGATACACAAACCTATTGTAAAATAATTACTACAATAAGGTCACTTAACATAGCCATCATCTCGCATAACTACTTTTTTATATAGTGAGATTATTTAAGATATACTCTCTTAATAACTTTAAGTGTATAACACAATATTGTTAATAGTCATCACACTGTACGTTAGATCTGCAGAACTTATCTGTCTTATAACTGGAAGTTCATACCCTTTGACCAACATCTCCCCATTTTCCTAATCACTGGCCCTTAGCAATCACCATTCCACCCTCTGTTTCTATAAGTTCACCTTTTTTTTAGATTCCATATATAAGTAAGATCATATGGGGTTTGTCTTTGTCTCACTTATTTCACTTAGCATAATACTCTCAAGGTCCATCCATCTGTCTCAAATGGCTTGATTTCCTTCTTTTTATGGCTGAATAATATTTTATTAAATGTATATATATATATATAGATATATATATATCCATATATCTATTGCATATTTTAGTTATCAGTTCATCCACTGATGGACACTTAGGTGGTTTCCATGTCTTGTCTGTTGTGATAAATGCTACAGTGAACATTGGAGTGCTGACCTCTCTTCAAGACAGTGATTTCATATCCTTCAGATATACCTGGAATATATGGGTATACATATATAATGGGATTGCTGGATCATATGGTAGTACATGTTAAATTTTTTTTAGGAAATGTGGTATATTCCATTTATTGATTGGTATGTCAAACCATCACCAAATGCCAGGGTTAAATCCTACTTGATCGTGGTATATTATCTTTTTAATGTGCTATTGAATTCAGTCTTTGTATTTGTTGAGAATTTTTGCATTTATATTTATCAGAGATATTGGCCTGTAGCTTTCTTTTCTTATAGATGCTTGTCTGGCTTTGGTACTAGGGTAATGCTAGCTAGCCTTTTTTTTTGCGGTATGTGGGCCTCTCACCTCTGTGGCCTCTCCCGTTGCGGAGCACAGGCTCCGGATGAGCAGCCCCAGCAGCCGTGGCCCACGGGCCCAGCTGCTCTGTGGCACGTGGGATCCTCCCAGACCAGGGCACAAACCTGTGTCCCCTGCATCAGCAGACGGACTCTCAACCACTGCGCCACCAGGGAAGCCGAGCTATAGCTTTTGTTTGTTTGTTTTTATTTTTTTTATTTTTTATTATTTTTGCGGTACGCGGGCCTCTCACTGTTGTGGCCTCTCCCGTTGTGGAGCACAGGCTCCAGACACACAGGCTCAGCGGCCATGGCTCACGGGCCCAGCCGCTCCACGGCATGTGGGATCTTCCCGGACCGGGGCACGAACCCGTGTCCCCTGCATCGGCAGGCGGACTCTCAACCACTGCGTCACCAAGGAAGCCCAGCTATAGCTATTTTTAACATTATTATTTTTTAATATTCGTATTAGAGCTAAAACTGATTTACACATCATCATTACAATAGTAGGGTTTTCTGAATTTGACTATATATTTTTACCATTAAGTTTTGTACTTGTATCTGTTTTCATGTTGTTACTTAGTGTTCTTCCATTTCTACAAGAAGAACCTCCTTTATCATTTCTTGTTAGGCAGGTCTAGTGATGATGAACTCCCTTAGCTTTTGTATGTCTTAGAATGTCTTTATCTCTCCTTCATTTCTGATGTAAAATTTTACTGTGTATAATATTCTTTGTTGGCAGTTTTATTCTTTTAGCACTTTGAATATATCATCCTATTCCCTCCTGGCCTGCAAGAAATCTGCTGATAGTCTAATGGTGGGTCCCTTTTATGTAATGAGTCATTTTTTTCTCTTGCTGCTTTCAAAATTCTCTCTTTGTGTTTTCCTTTTAACATTTTGATTATAATATGTCTCAGAATAATCTTCTTTGGGTTGATCTTGCTTGAGGTCCTTTGAGCTTTCTGAACCTGAATGTCCATCTCTTTTCCAAGATATGGGAAATTTTCAGCTCTTATTTCCTTAAATAAGTTTTCTTCCCCTTTCTCTCTCTCTTATCCTTATGGGACTCCCATGATGGAAATGTTCATTTGTTTGATGGTGTCCTATAATTCATGTAAGTTTCTTCACTTCATTCTTTTTGAAATTTTTATTTTATATTGGAGCATAGTTGATTAACAATGTTGTGTTAGTTTCAGATGTACTATATAGCACAGGGAACGTTGAGCAGCATTCCCTATGCTAAGTAGTAGGGCCTTGTTGGTTAACTATTTTAAACATAACAGTGTGTACATGTCAATCCCAAACTCCCAATCTATCTTTTTGTTTTCTCTAACTGACTAATTTCAAATGATCAGTCTTCAATTTTGGTGGTTTTTTTTCCCCTGAATGATCAAATCTGTGGTTGAAACTCTCTATTAAATATTTCAGTTCTTTTGTTGTATTCTTCATCTCCAGGATTTCTGTTTAGTTCTTTTTCTATGATTTATATTTCTTTATTAAAATTTTCAATTTGTTCATGCATTGTTTTCCTGATTTTTGTTTAGTTGTCTGTGTTCTCTTGAATTTCACTGAGTTTCTTTAAATGATTATTTTGAATTCTTTGTCAGGCAAATCTCAGGTCTTCATTTATTTGGGGTCAGTTACTGGAGCTTTATTAGTTACCTTTGGTAGTATCCTGTCTGTCTGTCTGATTCTTTGTGATTCATGTAGTCTGTGCATTTAGATGAACAAACATCTTTTCCAGTCTTTTTTTTTTATATATTGGGGTATAGCCAAGACATGGAAGCAACCTAAATGTCCATCAACAGAGGAACAGATAAAGAAGATGTGGTACATATATACATTGGAATATTACTCAGCCATTATAAAGAATGAAATAATGCCTTTTGCAGCAACATGGATGCACCTAGAGATTGTCATACTGAGTGAAGAAAATCAGAGAAAGAGAAATAGTGTATGATATCCCTTATCTGTGGAATCTAAAAAGAAATGATACAAATGAACTTAATTTACAAAACAGAAACAGACTCACAGACTTAGAGAATGAACTCATGGTTACTGGTGGGGGGAGTTTGGGATCTACATGTACGCACTGCTATATTTAAGATGGATAACAAATAAGGACCTACTCTATAGCACAGGGAACTCTGCTAAAAAATGTTATGTGGCAGCCTGGATGGGAGGGGAGTCTGGGGGAGAATGGATACATGTATATATATGGCTGAGTCGCTTTGCTGTGCACCTGAAATCATCTTTTCCAGTCTTTACCGACTTGTTTCAGCAGGTAAACATCTTCTCCTATTGGTCCCCTGGGCTGATGGGATTACCACTAGAATTTCATTCATGCTGGCTTGGAGGCTATCACTGGGTCTGTAGTTGGTCCATAGTTGGTGTGCTTATTACCAAGGGCTCAGGTGGGTGTGGATTCCATCTAGTCTTTGGGTGCATGGGACTTCCTCCATTAGCTTGCTTGGTAGGGTGGCACTTGGACAAATTTCCATTTCAGGGTCCACAGTTGGGTACTCAGTCAGTGGGCCTATTACCAGGTGGGTGTGGCTCCTAGAAGATCCCTGGGAGGATTCCTGCTCATTCACTGGATGGATCCCTGGATGGGCAGGACAGGCCCTGGACCATGGCTGAAAGGGGCTGGAACAGAGCCCCAGGAATATTTCAGTTTCCATTCTTGGTCTTGAACTGCACTGGGTTTTCACAGTCACCTACCTGGATCCCAAAGCTCCCGGGAAGATACTTTTGTCTGTAGATGGATGCCAAATTATTGTTGTTCATAGCAGATACAAGATGAGGATATCTTATTTGGCCACCTTGCTGAAGTCACTCTGTTTTTGTGTTTTTGTGTGTGGTGAGTGAAAAACATTCAAGAGTATTTTTATTTTCCGAACAGATACCCTACTGTTTTAATATCATTTATAGAAAATTAGATCCCTTATGTATTTCATATGTATTGGGATTGTGGATCACACTCAAATAAGACACATAAAAAAAGCACTTGGGGAAAAAAACAGGGTTAGTGGAAATGATATAATTATATTTATTTTCTAGAATACATGTTTTCTCTCTCTCTTCCTCCCTACCTTCCCCTCCCACTTTCCCTAAAAAGAAGTAAGTGTTTGATAGATAAATTAGGTAGCTGTTCTTTGCATGAGTGACTTGTTTGTGTTGGTACTCAATTGCATATTTATGTCAACTCTTTCTGATTATGTTACATTTGTAAAATTTGAAATCACAAGCTCAATCTCCACTTCAGGAGATAACAGATGAAAATGAGGCAAGGAAATGGGGAGGATGTCATGCTGATTGCTTTCTAGAAGACTCAATTTGTAAGCTAGTGGGAATCTATATTTTTCCCAGTTGACCTTTCTTGTTATACTTCCTGTACTCTTTCTCCTCTAACACAGAAATTATCATTGGAATTTGTGGGAGATTGTTTGATTCTCAGAACTGCACATGTTACTCTCTGGAATTTATAGCAGCTTCCCACAAATAATTTATTGGTGCTTGTTATTAAATACCCTGTGAAATATCTCCACACCCTCACAGTTCATACGCTCACAAAAATATTGAGACCTCTCCTCCAGATGCAGATTCTTTCTTGAGTACATTTAATCCTGGTACTTGGATATTCCTAACAGTGATGTCAAGGGAGATGGAGTCAGCTTTCCCTGTGTTCTAGGGTCCTCCCAGCTCCACCAATATCTTTCTATTGTATTACCTGCTGTTCAGTGAATTATTAAACGTCTGCTACAGGCTTAGTGCTGTGATTTAAGTATTGTATCAGATGGGTACAAAGGGTAAGAAGATAGATGTTAAACATTCTTTTCCTCAGCATGCGACTTAATTTGCTTGACATATTACACCTTGTAAGTTTTTGTGTGTCAGCACACCCTCTTTACCCCAAACCTAACTTGCACAGCAACTCCATGGTATGTTATTGATTTACATCCTTGTCCCTTCCCTAACTCCATACAATGTCTGGGATGGACAAACAGTTTCTAATTCACGTGTTGATTCAGTTTGACAGGTGATGGTAACTGACTGTGCTAGGAAAGTCGTGATGCCATTCATTTGCTACTCAGAAGTCTTCCAACAGGGAAGATGTGGAGATTGGCTATTTGCTTTCTATATTTATTATCTTTCCCTAGTGTCATATTAATAACTTCACTTTTCATATATGCAAACTTTTCCCATTCTTTGAAATATACTCTTTTACTTATAACGAGCCTAGGTGGTATTTTTAAAATCTGCATTAAAAGCAAGTTCATTAGTGAATTTATTGGATATCAATACTAGAACCTATGGATGCTCGAATCTGAACTTCTTGAATCTTAGTTATTTTCCACAGTAACATGTTAAGAAACAAGGGATCTTGATGAATTAGACTTACAAGTCTGAGAACAGAAGGTGTCTTGCTTTAGTTCAAACTTAACTTGAAAGACTTTTATTTTTCTAATAATTGAAGTTTTTCATGGAATATATTAGGAAATTTGAGAAATATAGAAAACATTTTTAAATGGAAGAAAAGTGAGTTTTATTATTCTATTCTACTATTAAAAGTTTTGCATATTGTTGCATTTTTATTATATACTGATTTTTATAATATAATTAAAATTATACTGAATAATGTATATCCTGTTTGGTTCATTATCATTAAAACATAAACATTCTCTGATATTTGAAAACTATTTGTAACATTTTTTTAAGGATTCATAGTATTTCATTAAATGAATGTTTATTTCACTTAAGCATACATAGTACTATGCACTTTCATTGATTTCCCATTTTTACTACAATTAACAATGCCTCCATGAATGAAGAAATATATTTTAGATTATTTTATTTTACCAGAAGTTAAATTCTCAGAGCAAAGGAAAAAATATTTTAAGGTTATTACTGAAAAACCTCTTTTTAAATAAACAAGTGAACATAACAAGATACATCTGTGCAGAGTAGCTTTTCAACTTTGTTATTTTCTTAAATAAATGAGTCATGCCGGGTGGTGGCAATGAAAATCCCATCCTGGCAGGTTACAAGTTTTTAAGCCGCTTTGCACTGACAATGATTCTGAACTAGATGCACCTTTGGAATCTCTTGTTTTGATAAGTACTATAGAGGAGAGAAAAATATAGAAACATTTTTACTTTCATAGGGTGGTTGATCCGGTTTTAAAATGTAGCATCAAAATTCAGATTATATACTGTGTAGTGTGCTTATTGAAATTTCTTCTAGAAAAGATGAAACTAAAAATTATGAAAATTATTTATTTAACTTTATAGTCTATAAACTTTAGGTTATAGTTGCAACTGTGTATGATTATCGGAAACTGACAAAAAGTTCAAATTTTCGGTCTATTTTTCTAAGTTCAAAGTTAGCGTAACCCTTCGCTCTATGGATGGCTTTTGTAGCATGTTCATAAAAATGGTCCTTTTTACAGAAACCTTCCAGTACATCAGCAGTTTTCCCAAGGGCCTTTCCTAGTGTTTTGAAATTCAAATTTTTTTCCTTTGAACTGTCTTTTCATAATTCTCAGCATCGGTCTCCTGATCTCTTCTTGCTACCTGTTCTGGCTCTCTCAGAAAGTCATTTGTCAATGGCTTTGTGTGTGGCTCTTCAACGTCACTTTTATAAAATCCTGGATCATTTTAGAAATGTGAAGTTCCATGATTCAGTCCAGTTGCACTTGTTTGTTTGTTTGTTTGTTTGTTTGCGGTACACGGGCCTCTCACTGTTGTGGCCTCTCCCGTTGTGGAGCACAGGCTCCGGACGTGCAGGCTCAGCGGTCATGGCTCATGGGCCCAGCTGCAACGCGGCATGCGGGATCTTCCCGGACCGGGGCACGAACCCGTGTCCCCTGCATCGGCAGGCAGACTCTCAACCACTGCGCCACCAGGGAAGCCCGTGCCCTTGTATTTTAAACATCACACACACACACACATACACGACAAAATGGGAAGAGACATGTCAGTGCTAAGAAGGGGAAATGTTTGAATGAGGATTGATTTGATAAATCATCAGTTAATTAGCAATATTTTTGTACTACGAATCCTAACCAATATCATAACTTTAGGATTGAGGCTAATGAATGTTTGGCTGTAAAAGGCCACATGTGTGTTCTGGCCCTTATGCTTAATTCGTCCTTCCAGCCTCATGTCAGAGTTTACATTTCACAATCAGGAAATTCTTCACAGTCACCATGAGACTTACCTCTATTGCAAACAATGGTTCTCAACATTGGCTTCACATTAAAATCACGTGGGGAGCTTTTAAAAAAAGCCAATGCCCAAACCACACTCAGATAAACTAAATTAGAATTTCTGGCGAGAGGACCAAGTCATCAGCATTTTAAAGTGTCCTTTTAAAAGGGAAATATGAGTATGTATTCCCTCAATTCCTAAGAATTCTGATTAACTGTATTTGGGTATTTGGTGTCTGGGAATCTGCATTTGAAAGTAGTCCCTGTATGATTGTGATACAAGAGGTGATGGAAAACATTTTCAGACAATGCTGACCCATATAGACAAATAGTGGTATATAAAGAAGTAGATTAATCTTATCTTGGAGAATTACAATACTCAATTATTTCATTTGAAGTTTTACTTTTTTCAGTTAATATCTTCAAACACTTATTTTCAATTCTCCATAAGACAATGGCTACTTCTGTAGATAACAACTAAAACTACTTAACATACCAACTTTACCTGCTTAATGGTAAACATTGTTGGTTATAAAGGATTTCAGTTCAACTAATCAAATATTGGTGCATTGGTATATGATATTTTATATACATATATTTATTTACACACATACACACACACACAGAGTGTGTCACAGCCATGACTTATGGAATAAGTACCATTAAACGGGTCTCTTTATCCGTGCTTCTACAACTTGGCTGGGCATCCAAATTGTCTGAAGATCTCGCTAAAATTCCTGTTAAGATTCTGATTCGTACGACAGGAATGAGGCCGAAGATTCAGCATTCATAACAAGCTTCCAGTTTTTGCTAATGCTGCTAAACTTTAGACTAAAACTTGAGTAAGTAGTCTCTAGGCCAAGATATATATATATATATATATATATACATCTTTCTCAGAGATCTTACAGAGTGGATCATCCTCTTGAAATTGATCCCTTATAATCTCCCCATAATTAAATGCAATTGAAAAATATATTTATCTGTTATTTATTCAGGACCTTCCATGGAGAAAGCACTTTAAATATCAAACATCAAATCCATGACCTTATTTATTATACCGACTTAACTGAGGCTCAGATAGAAAAATTTCTTTGCCCAAGGCCACACAGTGTGAAGTGGCAAGACCAGAGTTTAAACCCACCTTCCGCTGATCCAGAGTCTCCAATCTTACTACTGAATAATTTTATCCTGCTCTGGTTCATCTGCTACCCACCACCTGAGCTTTTATTTATTTATTTTTGGTAACGATCAGAGATGAATGTTTGAGTTTCATCACAAGCCACATATTGCACCTTGAAGATAGCTGTCCAGGCAAGACTGTTAGTTACTGATATCACACATAGTATTACATAAATATATGTAAGTGCATAATAAACTTAATTATAAATAATACACATAAATACATAGTAAATACATAATATACTTAAAAAACAAAATACACAACTGTTAGTGCACATTTGGTTAGCACTTCCCTCCTGTACTTAGGTCCTTTTATATTTACTGGATTTGGAATTCTTATCTGGAAAATGACATTATACCCTCACCTTTATTTTTGGGTAAAAAAATAGAGGAAATAGATGATCAGTTATTTGGGGGTTAAAATGGATCTTATAGCATCGCCTCTAATGGAAAAATCACTAACACTTATTGATCTCCTGTTCTTGCTACTTACTTCATGAACAGATTTTCCCACTCAGTCCTCACAAGCCACAAAATTGTTATCTTCCACATATTACACATGAAGAAACTGAAAATCAAGGGTTAAAAACTTGCCTGCAGATAACAGTTGCTAAATGATGATTGACAATGTTTGTCTACTTAGTGAATCAATATAGTTAAAGAAATGTGGTATTTGTTTCCATATAAACTGCAGATAACAATTTGGAATGCATTAGATGAATTTGTAATATATTCTGCTAAAATAGATTTATTATTTTTGAACAAATGAAAGCATGTTTAATCTGATGATTACTGCAATAGCTCTAGCCTAATTGAGATTCATGAGAGTGGTTATTTATGTGAGGAAGATAAAGTAACATTTTTTCAAAAGGCACACCCAAACACCAGTATTTTTTATATGTGATTGATAAAGTGAAAGCTTCATGAAATGAAATACATAGAGTGTTCTATTATTTGTATTTTAACATTTGTAATAAACCATAATGTGCTAAATGAATAAGGTTATATTGACTAGGTTTTTGCTGCAGTCAGTTATCATTTTACTTTCTAAACTCTTATGCCTGAAGGTGGGAACTAAACAAATGGTTTAATTACATTTCCAATTGTACAATTCTTTTTCAATTCCAACCAGTAGCCATGAAGATTTTAAAAAAAAGAGCAGATGTTTCAGTGATGACTAACTTCTAATACATGGTAAAACCATGAATATGTTATAAAGCCTGTGTTTGTTTTGCTAGGTCTTTATTAGGTCAATTTTCCAAATACTGGAGTGATTGTTTCTTTTTTTGTTTTTATTGTTGTTTTGTTTTGTTTTCCCTGAAAATTACTTTCACTCTAAGCCTATATTCCCATAGGATTTATATGTTCCAACTATGAGAAAAGTTTGCAACTTTTCTAATCCTGGCTTCTCTTACTTCACCAGCTGAAGATGAATTAGTTTACAAAGGTCTGGCCTCCAGCATGTGTGTTGGTGGATGGTCCTTTGTCTTCTCTTCTCCTCCTCCTCACCTTTGTTTCACTTCTGCTCACATATTGTAATTATTATTTATAAAAGTTCTCTACTAAATATAAGCCCTTGAGGGCACTATCTTTTTTAATATTTGAAACATCAGGCATAACACAATGATGAGCATTCAATAAGTTCAGTAAATATTGTTGGAATTAAAAAGTACTAAATATTCATGCAGGGACTTCCCTGGCAGTCCAGTGGTTAAGACTTCACCTTCCAGTGCAGGGGGTGTGGGTTCGATCCCTGGTCAGGGAGCTAAGATCCCACATGCCTCACAGTCAAAAAACCAAAACATAAAACAGAAGCAATATTATAACAAATTCAATAAAGACTTAAAAAAATGATCCACATCAAAAAAAATCTTTAGATACTCATGCAGAACATTGATTGAATATTATTAACAAACTGTCTCTAATTTGGGCTGGGTACTTAGCTCAACAGTAAAAAGAAAAATGGTAATTCCCCTTTTTTCTCTACTTTTGCTCTCAAATTTCTCATCATAATGCTATGATTTCTAAGGAAATTAACTCTGCAGAATAAAAGTAGTCATCTTAAGGGTAATTCCTTATATTTTCACTTGGATTGGGCACATGGATACATTTCTTTAAAAGAAGTCTTTTCTCAGCAGGTTGTTGCCGACTAGAAATCCATTTGTGTCCTCAATTTGAGACCTGCATTTGCTTTAGAGTGTGGATTTTCTGAGTAATGGTGGCCATAATAATACTGTACACAGAGCTGGAACGTGGTTTTCAAACGAGGTCTGATTACACCCCACTGGTTCATAAAACTCTAATGCTAGGCTGTTGTTTCAAAGCATTTTATTTGTGAACACCTCAAATGAGATTTTGAAATTTTATTTGCTTGGAGCTGGGGTTGAAAAGACAGGGAGGTGGAGCTGAGATCTGTTGTTATAATGTGAAAATGCATCTTTGCTTCTAATGCAGAGAACTCTTCCAGGGAGAACCATAAAGCGTTTGTGGAATTATTCCTTCTCTACCTAGTATGATAGTAGAATAATTGTTTTCTAAATGACCCTGTTGTTATTGTAATGGCACTAACTGGTATTCTTTAGGCCTCTCTTGTTTATATTACAGTATTTATTTAGGACTAAATATTAGAGGACTCCTGGGCCAGAGAGCCGATCCAGGATGTGAGTTGCCTGCATGTTTTGTCTAGTTAGCTTCCTAGAGAGCTCATAAGTACATTTTTAAAAGGCTTATTCTGTACTAGGAAGTACCTGGTTTTTGAAGAAAAAGGATCTGGAATCAAATCACAGCTGCCCCATGTACTAGTTATATATCATTAGGTAATTTTTATAAAGTGTTTAGGCCTCTGTTTACTTATCTGTGAATTGGAGATAATAGTAGTTCACTAAGTGGTTGTGAAGATTAAAAAAATGTATACATCCAAAACAGCCTATCCATACTCGACACATTGAAATATTAATAAATATAATTGATCCTTCTATGGCAAAACACTGTATGCCATTGATGGCAGAGGGATATTTACTGCAACTCATTGCCAAAATTAGATTAAAAATAAAACCCTAAGAGTTCCTACTACAGAAATCTTTTTGAATCATTTTAATTAAGAAATACTTCTGACAGCTAGTAGTGATTTTAGCACTTAGATTATAAGTCAGGGGTAAGTGAACTTTGTCTGTAAAGGACCACAAATAGAAGATTATTTTAGACATTGTGAGTCATATAGTTGTGGTCTCAGTTACTCAACTCTGCCGTTATAATAGCCTGAGAGCAGCCATAGACGGTATGTAAGCAAATGAGCAAGGCCTTAACTCCAAATTTGGCATGTGACCTCTGCAACATACCATAGGTAGTAGAGCTACTAATAATTATAGATTATTAGGTAGTATTGCAAAATTGAAAGCACTACTTACGAATGGCTTGATACGTATGTGTGCGTGTGTGTCTATGTCTGTTTCATTTCTGAGTGGGTGGGAGTGAAGAAGAATTAGCTGTCAGTCCCACTTCCAATGATGATTAAGATGACAGGAGGAATTTAGATAATGCATCGTAAATTACTTCTTGGAGATATGTCTGCTAGAATATATTTTTAAGAATTATGACATGTTACCTTAGGATTCTCTAGCTGGTTACAAGAGTGCTTCAAACTCTAACATTGTGCTTTCCTAAAATTTTTAAGAATTGAGAAGGCAGATTTCTTTCTATTACAGTGTCTTTCGTGGAGCAAGTGCTGAGCTTCAGTAAAGATAACCTCTAGCCAAGTAAGCTCAACATATTGAAATACATTGACAAAGTACAGGATATAGGAAGCAATTCTGCTGTTCATGACAGGATTCTCAACAGGTGTTCTTTTTAAATGAGCAACTCTCCTAGGATATTTGAAATGGGACGTAATAGCTGGAAATCAATTTGCAGAATCTTATGTAGAACATACCTGTTGGCACATCTGTACTTTATATTTTTATGGATTTATCTCTTGAGGTTCTGTATTTGAGGACATCTTCTAAATACTGTAACATCACTGTCCAGGCAAAGAATATTATGAATAGCATCTACACCTAAAATGAGGGAGAATGCTAACATGCAGGTTTTAATTTAAAAAAAAGCTTTTGATATTTCTGCTGCTGATTTCCCTTTGGGGAAATTTGTGCAACAGTATTTATGATTTTCTTGATTTTGTAATCTCTCCAGCCCACAGGGTTATTTTCTCATTTTCTTGCTCTCCTATGTGTTTATTATCAAAACCACACTATCTGGTTTTGTAAACCTGGGTTCTGTATCTTAAGAGCTTCAAGAGAAGACTGAAATAATGAATTCTCTCATTACTCTGGTTCTACATTGTTCATTCTGTCTCAGAAGTATAGTTTTATTCCCTAAATTTTTGCTTTTTAAAAATTAAGTGTTTTGTTTTCCTTCTTTAAAAGCTTATTGTATATCTTGTCAAGCCTTCTAATAAGTGGTCAATTGAATAAAAACGTGTGTTAAAATTTTAGAGTGAACCTGTTGTTTAGGGGTTACATGAATACAATGAAATAATTCTCTCTAAGCACAGAGTACAAAATCATAAGGTACCAGTGAATATAGTCCTGAAAAACAGTGAAGCAAATTGATTTTTTAAATCTGTTAAGTCCATCCTCTTCAAGATTGTTTATGTAGGCTATTCAAATATATATTTGGGAACCAGTCAATCAACCTACATTTTCATTAAACTAAAATTATGGTCCAGGTCCTGTCTTCGGCCTTAAAAAAGGCAGATATGACTAAGACATGGTCCTGGAATTAGAAGCACTTACTTGGAGAGGAGATGAATTTTGACTACTACATAGTAGAGGCCTTCCATGTAAGAAGTTATCCCATGTTTTCTGATCCCAGGACTCAGTCTCTTTCCGTATTGTCCATATTATAAATAACTTTCCATATTGTTCTGTACTTAGATCTTTTTTTTTTTTTTGAGGTACGCGGGCCTCTCACTGCTGTGGCCTCTCCCGTCGCGGAGCACAGACTCCGGATGCGCAGGCCCAGCGGCCATGGCTCACAGGCCCAGCCGCTCCGTGGCACGTGGGATCCTCCCGGACCGGGGCACGAACCCGTGTCCCCTGCATCGGCAGGCGGACTCCCAACCACCGCCCCACCAGGGAAGCCCTGTACTTAGATCTTAATATTAGCCATGAGTTAAGCTATTTCTCTCCCAGGTGCCATCCCAATCCTGCCTGAATTATTCCAGTCCTACCCAATTTACAAGTCCCAGCTTGAATATTACTTTTGCTCAGAAGGCTTTGTCCAATGTTCAGTCAGATCTGCCAACCATGTTGCTTTCTTTGAATTGCTTATTATTGCAGCTTTTTTTTTTTTTTGAAAACACCATCATGCTGCCTAGTGCAGTCCATTCCCAGTTCAAAGTATGGATAAGTCCTACTTTACCAACAGTTCTCCTAATTCGTTTTCCTTCTTCCACACCAAGACTCTGGCATTAGTAGGAACTCCATCACTTTGTAATCACTTTTAAATTCCATTTGCTTTTACTTATGGATACGGTAAAGTCTTCTCCTCTGATGCTTTGCTCTTAAAATAGCATTTATCACCTATTTCATGGGGATCAGATAGAGTCCTAAATTGATACGAGGAACAGAATAACAGCTACTTTCCATTAGTTCACCCAGTAATATCTAGTTCAGAGATGCTTATTGCTCTAGCTGTATTCCTGATTTCTAAAAGACCCTTTAAAATATTTATCCCCAGTGATAAATGGAGGGTCTGTGTGGGCTGACTTGGTTATGCAACAGCAGGGAATATCTGTGCATTAACAAAAAAGAAATGGTTTGAATGAATGCATTTTATGAAGCCTATAGCAGCTCAGAGTAGAGTGAACGTGACTCGATGTTAAGAGTTTTCAAATTGCTTTGGGAAGAGGACAGCCTGTTTTTATTTCTTTGTCATCTAATGCTGTTATCATGTGAGACAATTAATTTGCTGTATTTTATGTTCCAGTTATAATCTGTGTTGTGTGACAGCTGTGGCATTCTGTTATAATGATGAGAAGAGATACATAGCACTACAGTGCTTAGGGAAGATTACATTATTTCCAACCATGGACAGCCTGGGAAATTTAGCAAATGGTTGACCTGATTTTTTGACGGTGACAAAGCTTAGAAGAGATGAGTTAAAGCATGATCAACTGTCTAGTCCTATTTCTTCACTGGCCATGCTGAAAACTAAGGCTCAAGTCCTAGGCCCTGTTGTACTCATTTCCAGGATGGTATAATTGACAATATTTCCTAGAACAGTCAACAGGACTCTTAGACTGGTTTTCTTTCTCTCTCCTCTCTCTCTCTTACTGTCACTCTTGGTCTCTCTCCTTCTTTCTCTCTCTGAAGAGTGAGATCCCTTCAGAACTGTTCTTCCATCTAGCTGAATCCGAATCATTCTTCAAGACTTTAAACTGGCATACACTTTTTAAGGATTCAGGTGCCAGCTGGAGCTTGGAAATATGGTTTTAGAGACTCCTTCAACTCTGAGATTCTGTGGTGCTATGATATTTTAGTTCATCTTGATCTTTTCATTTTTCTTTTGAACGTAATAATACTTCCAGTGTGCAATAGTCACTATCAACTGTCTAACTGTAAAACATTATTTTCTTGTGCTTTGCATAAGCCCATGGTTCCAGATGTTTACCCAACAACCAATTCTAAATGGCAATTATCAGTTTATTACTATTATATTATTATTCGGTTTTCAATAGTATTGGATATGCCCTTAAAGTTAGGTATCCTTTCTTTCTTTTTTAAGGTAAAAGCCTAGATAGATATTTAAGTTGGGTCATTTTAACCTTCCTTTTTATGTCATCTTCCCAGGGTATTGTTTCATGAAGTGCAAAAAGCATGTATACACTATGCCCTACCTCTCTTCAATCTTGTAGTAAAACCATCTTCACTCTCCAGATTATGTACGACTAATGTCCCGGTCCTTTTACCAAGTTTTCCATTTGGTAAACTAAAAGATTCTGTATTTCTAAAGCTTTCTTAAAGCACTACAGTAGCTAACATTTATTGAGCGTGTCGTACGGCCTAAACATGCTGCTAAGCACAATTATATATATTCTTTATCCTCAGATCTTCTCAGACTCTCTTTATTGAGGTATAATTTTTTCCCACTTTTCAGATGAGAAAACTGAGATTATGAGATGTTAAGAACCGACTCAATGTAAGATATTCTTCCTATCTTATTTTCTCCTTTATTTCTTTTCTTTCATTTATTCAGCAAATACTTATTTAGTCCCTATCATGAACCAGGTACTGTGCTAAATACTAGGAATATAGGGGTGCGCAGAAGTAGGAGTGGGTCCTATTTTCATGGAGCTACTTGACAAGGAAGGATGGAAATAGAACCCTTACCCAGGGCCACACTCCTCCAGTAATGAACTCTTCACCACCCGGTGTGTCCCTTTTTCTTTTTTTTTCTTTCTGCATTACAATTAAGAATGTATTAGGGACAGTGAGTAGGAGAGGAGCTCTGACACAGTGTTTGGTTGACTGACTTCCTTCCGCTCTTCTCCTACCTTAGACTCCCTGTCCCTGCTACCCTGGCCTGCAGAAAATCCAGAATACTGGACCATTATAGCGGTGATAGCCCATCTTTCAAAATTTCTCTCCTAGATCTCACAGATTTTCTCACTTTCCAAAGTCCCTTCTAACTATGTTCAAATCCACCACCTAAGTGAGAGGTGACCAGTGCTACTGTTTCTACATCATGACAAAAATACAAAGTGCTTATTTCTATATAGGACCATGGGGGAAAAGGCCAAAGCGAAGTGTAGCCTGTGAGGATAGGTTCAAGGGTTCCAGCTGCCCCAGACTTTTCTGGCTGCCCTGGGCAGGGAGAATCCATCCTTTTCTCAGAATCCTGTAAGCCATCCATAAAAGTCCGGTAGGGAAGATTTTTCTTACCTATTTCCAGCTTAGGTTGACTTTAATGGGTTTTATTTTCCAGGTGACTCTAAGTCAAGCCCTTTAGGAGTTGGAGGTCAAGTGGTCCCTCCTGTCAGTGACACAGAGAGAGAGGTCTGAGGAACTTTCTCTTTCCCTTTCTGACCACTGTATGAGGAATGGAAGTTAAAGGAGTTGATTTCACTCTGCTTCTACTTCACTCCCAATGTGACATGTTCCTGTTGTGTTCAAAGGTTAGAAAGAAGTAGATCCTGCAGTTCATAGACAAATAGAAAAGGCAGAGGCAAAGGCAAAGACAAAAGGGGGAGGACAGGATGAGGTTAGCACATGAAAGTGTTTTCTTTCTCTCCTGGGCTGGTTTCACAATGCTGACACACCAGGGTGGCTGCCTTCTTCAGTACTTGCTTTGTTAAAGGTCTCTGATTGGGTTAGAAACTCAACTGTACTAAGAGACATCAAACATCCAGCAAGGCTTTGGTCTTACCCAAAAGCTGGGTCCTGTCTTTCTGTTCTCCCATTCACCACATTTTGCCAGAGGACTGGTTTTCTTCAGACACTCAGTTACCTATTCCACAAAGGAAAGGGGTTGGTGGATGAAAAACCGTCCTCGTTTTTAGTAGATGAAAGGGAAGAGGACCTACCCTCTCTTTTATTCTGAGACACCCGTGTTGGCCTATTTAATTCATGTGTGTAGGTATAATTTTTACTAATTTCTGTCATGTTTTCAGCTTACTGAATATTGTGTTTGTAACACTGAGCCGATTCTACCTAAGGAAGCCCACAGAAACCCATTAAGTGGTTGTGATTAATTGTGGTTGAACTCTTAACTATTCAGTGAACATTTCCTAACTAAGTAGTATATGTACCTACAAAGGTCAACAAGAATGTCTCACTGACTAACGTGAAAGGCCGTATTTTATTTTTGTTTTTACACGAATTCTCAGCCTTGTCTGACACAGATCAGTACTCCCTCTTTTCAGTTACCCTAGTTTTCCTCCTTCTGAATCTCTGGTTGCCCTTTCTCAAACTCTTCCTTGGATTCCTCATCCCCTGTTTAGTTCTGAAATAGTATTATTTACTAGGCTCCTTCTTCATTTTACCCGTTACCTCTTCACTCTGCCTATTTGTCTGCTGATTTCCGTAGTCCGATAACTCATAAGATAAAACCAAGGTTTGGATGTTAAGCTGTTTCCTGTGCTGCCATAGCTTTACTTATCGACTCAAGAATCACCACCTGTCCCTGCTACCCTAGACACCTCCTGTCCCTGTTTTGCCAATTATTGAACAATTAACTTTTGGCTTTAGAAATAAAGCACCTGCTTTTACAACAAAAGGGGGTTTGCTTTTTAAGCTGGAACTCATGGCTCCCAATTCTCTCTCTGAGACAACTGTCTGGAACTCCAGACTAGCTGTCTGCTTGCTAGGATTTCCCATTTGATATCCAATAATCAAATGTGCAAAATTAAACCCATCCTTTCTTCTATGAAAAGATTTCAATCTAAAATAGAACCGGGGATACGAAATGGAGAATCTCATGCATGCGCCCTCAGAAGAAGAAAACTTAAGAGCTGAGAGACTGATTTCCTGTAAATGCCCGATTTATAGAAGACAAGACTTATCTCCCAACCAATAAACATTCGCCTAGAATCTCTCCCCATCCTCAAGCCAATAAACTCACCACTTGGTCTCCGGCTGAATTTTTCCGTCTTTGAGCTCCTTGCCTGTAAATACATCCCCAAACTCTCAAGAGACTCACCTGCAGCTTGTTACTGCAAGTTTCCTGAATAAAATCAATTTTTGGTAATTTGAGCTTGCCTCAGTTTACATTTTTATTTAGAGTCACACTTCACCCCACACGAGCCATTATTCTTATATTTCCACATTCAGTGAATGCTACCATTATGTCTACATTTGCTCAAAGGAAAATATGGAAGTCATTTCTGATTTGTTCCTTCCTCTTAACTTCGAATACCCAGTAACTGGGTTCTGACTCATTAGTTTATTAAGTTCACCTTAGTTCACGCTCCACCTTATCTCCACCATTGTTTAGACTCTATTATTCCTTGTCCACATGACCATAGAAGTCTCCAATCTGGTCTTCTTGCTTTGTTGTTGCCTTCTTCCAATGCATTATCCCCACTGCTGACAAACTTGTTTTTCTAAGCTTGAGTGTAGTCTACTTCTCCCTAGCTTATGTTCTTTAATATTGTCCCCATTGTCTGCTCTTGCAGCCAGCCCACCAGAGCACTCTATCTTATTCCTTGAGTGCCATTTACAATTCCCAGAACAGGACATGAACACCTAGAACAAATGCACCTTGCTCCCTTTCTCTACCTCACCAGCTTCTGGTCATCTTCAGAAGACAAGGAAGTGTAGGGAAAAGACATGTCCTCTGAGCATAGTCTGAGACCGTACTTCTCATCTCAGTTCTAAAACTACTTAGCCCAGTGACTTTGGAAATCACCTCACTTTTCTGGGTATCAATTGCCAGACCTGTTTTACAGATTAATAAATATATATATATATAGCTACTTTAAAAGGTTGTTGTGATACTTAGGTAAAGTTCTCTATTGTTTGGAATTTTTTAAATTTTTATTTATTTATTTTTGGCAGTGTTGGGTCTGTTGCTGCACACGGGCTTTCTCTAGTTGTGGTGAGCAGGGACTACTCTTCGTTGCGATGCACAAGGTGCGCGGGCTTTCTCTAGTTGCGGTGAGCAGGGGCTACTCTTTGTTGCGATGCACAGGGTGCATGAGCTTCTCACTCTGGTGGCCTATCCCGTTGCAGAGCACGGGCTCCAGGTGCACAGGCTTCAGTAGTTGTGGCTCATGGGCTCTAGAGCGCAAGCTCAGTAATTGTGGTGCATGGACCCAGTTGCTCCTGGCATGTGGGATCCTCCTGTACCAGGGCTTGAACCCGTGTCCCCTGCATTGGCAGGCAGATTCTTAACCACTGTGCCACCAGGGAAGCCCAGTTAGATTGTTTATTTGAGATTTTTCTTGTTTCTTGAGGTAGGCTTGTATTGCTGTAAACTTCCCTCTTAGAACTGCTTTTGCTGCATCCCATAGGTTTTGGATCATCATGTTTTCATTGTCATTTGTCTCTAGGTATTTTTTGATTTCCTATTTGATTTCTTCAGTGATCTCTTGGTTATTTAGTAACGTATTGTTTAGCCTCCATGTGTTTGTGTTTTTTACGTTTTTTCCCCCTGTAATTGATTTCTAATCTCATAGTGTTGTGGTCAGAAAAGATGCTTGATATGATTTCAACTTTCTTAAATTTACCGAGGCTTGAACTGTGACCCAAGGTGTGATCTATGTCTCATGTGCACTTGAGAAGAAAGTGTAATCTGCTGTTTTTGGATGGAATGTCCTATAAATATCAATTAAATCTGTCTGGTCTATTGTGTCATTTAAAGCTTGTGTTTCCTTATTAATTTTCATTTTGGATGATCTGTCATTGGTGTAAGTGAGGTGTTAAAGTCCCCCACTATTGTTGTGTTACTGTCAATTTCCTCTTTTATAGCTGTTAGCAGTTGCCTTATGTATTGAGGTGCTCCTATGTTGGGTGCGTATATATTTATAATTTTTATACCTTCTTCTTGGATTGATCCCTTGATCATTATATAGTGTCCTTCCTTGTCTCTTGTAACATTTTTTATTTTAAAGTCTATTTTGTCTGATATGAGTATTGCTACTCCAGCTTTCTTTTGATTTCCATTTGCATGGAATATCTTTTTCCATCCCCTCACTTTCAGTCTGTATGTGTCCCTAGGTTTGCAGTGGGCCCATTCAGCGAGCCTGTGTCTTTTAGTTGGAGCGTTTAACCCATTCACGTTTAAGGTAAATATCGATATGTATGTTCCTATGACCATTTTCTTAATTGTTATGTGTTTGGTTTTGTAGGTCCTTTTCTTCTCTGTGTTTCCCACTTAGAGAAGTTCCTTTAGCATTTGTTGTAGAGCTGGTTTGGTGGTGCTGGATTCTCTTAGCTTTTGCTTGTCTGTAAAGCTTTTGATTTCTCCAACGAATCTGAATGAGATCCTTGCCAGGTAGAGTAATCTTGGTTGTAGGTTCTTCCCTTTCATCACTTTAAATATATCATGCCACTCTCTTCTGGCTTGTAGAGTTTCTGCTGAGAAATCAGCTGTTAACCTTATGGGAGTTCCCTTGTATGTTATTTATCTTTTTTCCCTTGTTGCTTTCAGTAATTTTTCTTTGTCTTTAATTTTTGTCAGTTTGGTTACTATGTGTCTCAGCATGTTTCTCCTTGGGTTTATCTTGCCTGGGACTCTCTGTGCTTCCTGGGCTTGGGTGGCTGTTTCCTTTCCCATGTTAGGGAAGTTTTCAACTATAATCTCTTCAAATATTTTCTCAGGTCCTTTCTCTCTCTCTTCTCCTTCTGGGACCCCTATAATGTGAATGTTGTTGCATTTAATGTTGTCCCAGAGGTCTATTAGTCTGTCTTCATTTCTTTTCATTCTTTTTTCTTTATTCTGTTCCACGGCAGTGAATTTCACCATTCTGTCTTCCAGGTCACTTATCCATTCTTCTGCCTCAGTTATTCTGCTATTGATTCCTTCTAGTGTATTTTTCATTTCCGTTATTGTATTGTTCATCTCTGTTTGTTTGTTCTTTAATTCTTCTAGGTCTTTGTTAAACACTTCTTGCATCTTCTCAATCTTTGCCTCCGTTCTTTTTTCAGGGTCCTGGATCATCTTCACTACCATTATTCTGAATTCCTTTTCTGGAAGGTTTCCTATCTCCACTTCATTTAGTTGTTTTTCTGGGGTTTTATCTTGTTCCTTCATCTGGTACAAAGTCCTCTGCCTTTTCATTTTGTCTGTCTTTCTGTGAATGTGGTTTTCCTTCCACGGGCTACAGAATTGTAGTTCTTCTTGCTTCTGCTCTGTTTGGACTTCTTTAAGCAGCAACAAATAAATTCTAGTAGACAGTAGAGACAGAGAGTACTGACAGAGAGTAATTTATTAGTAAAACTCTCTGTCACCTCACAAAATCAAAGAAAAGTATACCAAAACAAGGATAAATCCATAGATACAAAGAGCTAAAAATCAGGGCCCTAGGATTTTTTATAACCTCAGGATTTACTCTTCCTTAATTCTTATTTCTGTTTCTCTCTAAATTGCCTTCAATTCTTAGGAGAACCCCCCAAAATATTCCAAGAGACCCCCATCTAATATAATTCAATTATCACACATGTACTAACTCTCTTCCAAGTAATAAACAACTCAAAGTCATGTCCAACTACAGCAACCAGCCCCAAGTTGAGGGTCTCTCCATGATGTGCGTTATTTTAATAGTATATGGATTTGACACTCATTATCTTGCAATATATGAGCAAAACCATATATTTAGCTAATCATTAGACACCCATTACAAATGATGGTGAGGAAACAAAAAAAAAAGCCCATCAATTAAAATTTCCCTCTAGGAGAGGGGAGCAGGGGAATCTATATACACCTGTCCATGATTGAAGGAAATATTATATACTACTGAACAGGGATAATAAGGGGTAGCCATTGGCTGGCTCAGGCCCTTCCAATGGCACGGCTTCCTGGTCATCCTTTCCGGTTCCCCTGTACGCTTTTTGTGGTACTTCTACTGAACATTATTCTATGGATTCACACCTGAGAGGAACTTTAGAAAAGACTACCTGGGAACTCTACTTTAGCAGTCCTTTTCTATATAGTAATAGGGACTAGTAATTGTCTTAGAAGTTAAATATGAGCAAGCGTGTCTTTGAAACTTGTTGGATTTATTTGTTGATTCAATTGCCTAAAACCCAAATTGGTCACTCAATTTGGGTGTTTTATTTGGGCATATTCCCTTTGTTTAAAAACCAAAGGGAGAATTCTTGCTCAGCTGTAACCTTTAAATATGAACCCTGACTTTGAAAATTTTATCTTTAATAATAGTCTACAAGTTTGGCCCATTCCTCTAAGACTTATTTTAAAAATTCAGAACTGCTCCTGTCTCAGAATCCTAGGTTTGGGTAATAAGGCAGAATGAACAGCTGCTCCGACCCCAGAAGGAATCCCTGAGAACTGGTCATTTCATTTGAAGGAACTATATTCTCTTTCAGCTAAAACATATGACAAAAGATGATAATGAGGACTCCTACGTCCCCCATTTCTCTTGTTGCTGTCATGCCCCAAACGTCTGCCATTTCCTCTACATGGCCTCTGTAACACCAATACTAAGTCATTCCTACAACCACACCTGGGAATATGCAGTCTCCATCTTCACAGAATGCCCTTTCTTCTCTTGTCTTTTTATTCTAATATGTCACAACTTCAAATTCCAGTTATTTTTTCTACAATGAAACATTTTCTTCTATTTCTGTCTAAAATGAAATTTTTTCCTCCCCTTGAACACCCGAAGATGATAAATTTAGCACTTTTATCATACAATATTTTATGCCACCCTCTTTTCCTATGTGTGAGTCATATCACCTCAATAAAATTCAAAGGGAAGACCATGTTATGCAATTCTATTTTATTTTCGACAGTACCCAGTTCAAGATTGAATAGTAATTCTCTCACTCCATTTTTATTCATCTGTAAGGAATCATTTATTGTATACACATCATTTGTCTGCTGCTATGATAGGGCCTTGTGATAGAAATATTAGAAACACAATACTTGAACTCAAGGTGTTTACAAGATAGTGGGTGGGATGGAGGATGGGCTGGAAAAATATAGTAAACATAGATAATGCTGGCTGTATACACAGGGCACTAGGAGAATCCTTATATAGACATACATAAATAAGTAAAGGAGATCTCAGAAGGCTTTGTAGAAGAGGTGGTATTTGATCTAGAATGTGCAGGGCTAATAGGAACTAGTCAAGTGAAAGGAAAGTGGGTGGGACCTAGCATGTACAAAGTCACAGAGGCACACTGCATTAAAAGAACTACACACAATTTTGAAGAATCAGAACAATGATTCTCCTCTATTTTTTCTACCTAGATGCCCCTGAGGATTAGAAATTAGATTCCCTTTTGCTGCCCTGTGCAATGACTTACGCAGCATTGATTCATCTAAGAGAGGTAGAGAAGGCTGTATCCTCTTGCAGGAAATACAACAAAAGCATCAAGCCTGTGCTTGGTTGGAAAAGCCTCCCAGGGGATTCTGATGCTGATCCTAGAAAATACTGCTTTCCGCTTCTACTTGAGAACCACAGGCTAAAGGACTGGATCTGTGTGGAAAACTAGGGGAAAATGTTAGACTTATGATGAGCTTTTCATATTCTGGGCACAGAGAAGTAAACAAGCTCTAGTCTCTGCGTGTGAGTAATTCACAGTCCAAGTGAACTGACAAGTGCATATGGGAAGACAAGACACATGATAGAGATGGGTGCAGGGCACTAAGGGTCAGAGAGGAGAAATCAGGTGAGGCTTCCTAGAGGAGGCTATGCCTGGGCTAAGTTCAGCAAAGGATGCTATACCATTATCAACAGAAGTAAGGAAATAGAATTATAGGAGGACATGTGTTCTTCTGTCTGTAGGATTCTTAGCTACATCAGAAACCTGGATGGTACTTTGGGTCATTGAGAACATATTCTGGTAAATTAAACTCAGAATGTCTTTGCTGAAAAACCTGAAGCCACCAACTCAACTGTTGTTTTATCCTGGTTGGTTTGCTAAAATATGTATGTATATGAAATACAGTTTTGAAAAAATTTCTAGGAAGGCTAAGAAAACTACTAGGTGTCTGATGAGAAGGAAACGGTATAATAAAGGGTCATGTCTAGGATTTTGGAAGTTTCTAAGATGAAGTTTGTTTTCCTTATAATTTTGACTTGGGCCAGCTTTACCCTTGGTTAAAATAAAAACAGTGACTGAAAGGAATATTTCATTAAAATATTATCAGCCTGGAGTACCTATGTTTGATTTAGATGATCTAGTTATCTTTAGCAAAGAGCAGTGCTGTGGGAGAACGGATTCTGGGTGAATCAACTGTGTGGTGGTGATGGGGCAGAGAGCAGGCTTTGGGGGAGGGTAAAGGAGGAAGAGAATGTTCTGGTCAGCCAGGTGTAGCCAGTGATATTGATCACCTGGGACCAGGGTACAAGAGAAGTGAGTTAAGCAAAATTTACCCTCATCTACCTTAGTTTTCCAGAGAATTGACACTAAGACATGGACGACAGTAAATAGATGTGAAAAAATGTGTGATTGTGTATGCGTGCATGTGCATCCATGCAATTTTAGAGGAATGGGGAATGGTGAGCAATTAGAAAGGGCAAAAATGACTCAGGTATTTTTTTTCTAATGTTGGACATCCTGGATCATAATGGAATCCCCTAGTAACAATCAGGAAGAGTTAACTTACTTTCATAACCCATGGTATTGCTTTCAACATTTTATTGTTTCAATTCTCCTGCAACATGTGGAAATTTAGATTTTTTTTTGCATTTTTTATAAGTCGATATTTGGATGGGTTTATTTTCTATTGGCATCTTAAAATGTAAAATATTTATATATTTGTAACGGGATGACATTTGTGCAGGAGGCATCTGTCCTCACGTACATGAGGCTACCATGCCTCTGTGCCTCTCCCAAGATGGCATTAACATTCCAAGGTAATACTTATTCCTCAGTCCATCTTTGTTTGGGGGTTTTTTGTTTGTTTGTTTCAATTCCTGAGGTGTCTTAATTTTTTTTTCAGGAGGTATTTTATAATTTACATGCAAAACTAATTCTAATGCTTAATAGATAACATTGTTTTTCTTTAGTATCAGTTAATTAATTTATTTATTTTAAAATTTTTATACAATTTTTTTGAATTTTATTTCATTTATTTTTTTATATATCAGGTTCTTGTTAGTTATATATTTTATACATATTAGTGCACATATGTCAATCCCAATTCTTTGTACAGACAGATGACCATAGTGAATAAATATATAATTATCAAGAGAAAAAAGATCCCTGAGTCAACATTTTGGAAATATTCAATTGTCTGGAGTGGTTTTCCTAGTTGTCTTTTTCCATAACAACATGGTAGCTTGGAATATAACATGACACCAAGAAATAGTGAAATAAAATGGATGTTTGAAACAGTTTCTGTTTTTCTTGCCATATTCTTAACAGCTTTTCTCTGGTCTAATTCTTTTATGGTTCCAGGGATAATTACATTTCAAATTCCATAACTGCACAGGAGAATTGGAGTCTTGTAAAAATTTAGAGTATTCTGTTCAAAGGCAATTTTTATTATCAATTGAACTTATGCCGTGTTGCAGCCAAAGACATTGTTTAGAGCATTGTGAAAAGAACCCTTTTTAATATGACTACTTTCTCTTGGAAAAACGTAGCACACTCTTATTTAATATGACCATATTACTACAATCGACTATATATTTGTTGAAAGTCTTCTAGTATGATATTTAGGGTATTGAACCAGCACAAAGTATACATGAACTTTATCAGTTTTCATTTTCCCTTTACAAACCAAGAACAATATTAAATGACATTTTATGACATTTGATAGGTATTTAAAATTTGTTATTGCGGCTGTTCAGTGAACCATAAAATACAAGTGTAACAGGATGACTGTGCTTCCATTAGGAGAAATGCAAGTGAGAAGCAATGAAATCAGCATCCTACAGTATGCGTCCATTTTCCATCAATGTCTTTCTCCTGACCCTCTGCCAAATTCATTACCCCTTCTGTGCCTAAATTTGTCCATATGAAAATTCAGGAGAAAAGAAAGAATAAATTAATACTTGCCTCTAAAATGATCTGAAATCCAGATATGGAAAATCTTACCCAACTTTAAAAGACCACTTTATTAACTGCCACCCTCATTTGTTCGAATACACTACAGTGTTCTGTGGGAGGGTAGCTGAGAGACTGATGTAATAGTCCTTTTCACACCTTCCATCCACAAAGAGAGTTCTTTTATTTGCAGCTGAAGCTATTATATCTAGAGCCTATGGCTGTTTGGCGCTTTTAACGATGGAAATTTTAAAAGAGAAACAGCAAGTAAAGCGTGAAAATGTCCTCTGGGACATTATTTTATTACTCTATGTCCCTTATCATTTAGCAAACTAGATATAATATGGAAAATACAGTCAGTTTGTTGTGTGGCTGGTTGGCAAAGAATCAAATAACAGGTACTGGAAAAAAGTAATGCTTAGCTTACCTAAGGGGTGTGTGTGTGTGTGTGTGTGTGTGTGTGTGTTTGCATGAGGGTGCCACAAGCCAAGTTGAAGGGGTGAATAAAAAAAGTCATCAGAGGAGAGGCAAAATCCATTTGGCCTGAAAAAGCAGCATTGGTGTCATAAGGGAAGAATGGGCTCTGGAGGGTGGCAAGCTTGGGTTTGGACTATAGCCTTTCCAGTGAAGAGCATTAATTTCTTCAATGAAAAAAAAAGCATGATTATATTAATAGACTCATGGGGTTTTAAGCATTAAGTGAGGTCAAGATGTTTGCCACGTTGCTGGTACTCAGAAAATGGCATTCATGCTCTCTTTTAATAATGTGACCTATTGCCAAAGCCAAAGGTATGACAAAGCACCATGAAGGCACTACGGCCCTCCTCCTCCAGCACCTCTTGAAAGGATGGGTCAGGTCCTTGGTTGATGTCTTTTTCAAGTGAATATGTTCAAGCTGCCTTAGAACAGCGAGAATCTCTGGGTTATCACCGATGCGCAGAAAAGCCACCAGGAATAGCTCTTTTAAACTGCCTTAGTCTCTAAATTATTTAGTCCTAGTAGTGACCCTGCTGCATAACATTGACTATTGAACTGGTGATGCTGAGTCAAAGACACTAATCAGAAAGGGAATCTTATACATCAGAAAAGGGAAAGATACAGAGGTTAGGAGAAATAAAATGATCTAAGTCAGTAAGTTTATGGTAAGTTACACAGATAGAAGAGAGATCATATAATTAATTAACGAAACAGGGAGGAGACTGCAAAGACACTAGCAGAAGCGAATCAGCAGTTACTTTGCGGGGAGTTCAACCTGAATAGACCTCGTTGTTCCCCATTAACTTGGAGCCACATTCCAGCCCTTATAGCAGAGGCGGTAGTAGACATCTCCAAAATATACTTCTTATAGTTTTTATTTTACAGATTTTGATTTAGTTTCTACATTGACATTATTTAGAAGTTTATAATTTCATTATGACTTGTTTCACTTTTAACATAGTTGATTTCACATACTGTTTATGTTCTAGCAGAATTCAGATATTTATAAAATAAATGTCCTCCTTTGGAAGCTCATATTCTCTGTGGGGACATCTGGATTTTATACTGGAATTAAAAGAGGGACATTCTTAACGTGAAAATAGATGTAGTGAACTCTAAAATATTCAATCATTGCTCTATAGAATGAGTCAAGCTTTGTGACTCTGCCCTTAAAGCATGAATAACATAATCACCCTAAGCCTAAAGACAAGACAGAAAACTCTCACAGTTACCATTCGGCTTCACCAGTTCTGATGATGCCCAGGGACCCACCAAACCTTTTTCTAGCAAGGCTGGATGTTTTTCCTGAAAAACAAGAAGTAAGCAAATGAACCACAATGGAGACCTTTACCAGAGGTAGACTTTACACTGTGCAAAGTTCTGGAAGTTGTATGTTTTAAAATCAGTCATAGCCTCCGCCGATCTCCTGTATGTGGGCACTCAAGTCTGCACTTGAGCCTTCTTTTTTTTCCTTGAAGGTTATATCTCCATTCCTTTTGGAATAGTTCATGTTCAGTCTAACATGGTGGTTTAGGCATTTTATCAAGGCTTCATTAATGGTTTCACAAAGCCTTAGTATGCTTGATTGTCTCACTTGGAAGAAGTCAAACTGCCACCTCTTTTTTTTTTTAATTAAAAAAAATTTATTGGAGTATAGTTGATTAACAATGTTGTGTTAGCTTCTGCTGTACAGCAACATGAGTCAGTTATACATATATCCTCTCTTTTTTAGATTCTATTCCCATTTAGGTCATTACAGAGTATTGAATAGAGTTCCCTGTGCTATACAGTAGGTTCTTATTAGTTATCTATTTTATATATAGTAGTGTGTATATGTCAATCCCAATCTCCCAATTTATCCCTGCTCCCCTCCCCCCTTTGTAATCATAAGTTTGTTTTCTACATCTGTGATTCAGTTTCTGTTTTGTAAATAGGTTCATTTGTAGCATTTTTTTAGATTCCACATATAAGCGATATCATATGGTATTTGTCTTTTTCTGTCTGACTTGCTTCACTCAGTATGACAATCTCTAGGTCCATCTGTGTCACTGCAAATGGCATAATTTTGTCCTTTTTTATGGCTGAGTAATATTCCATTGTATATATATGTACCACATCTTTATCCATTCCTTTGTTGATGGACATTTAGGTTGCTTCCATGTCCTGGCTATTGTAAATAGTGCTGCAATAAATATCAGGTTGCATGCATCCTACTGAATTATGTTTTTCTCCAGATATATGCCCAGGAGTGGGATTGCTGGGTCATATGGTAGTTCTATTTTTAGTTTTCTGAGGAACCTCCATACTGTTCTCCGTAGTGACTGTATCAATTTACATTCCCACCAGCAGTGCAAGAGGGTTCCCTTTTCTCCACACCCTCTCCAGCATTTATTGTCTGTAGATTTTTTGATGAGGGCCATTCTGACTGGTGTGAGGTGCCACCTCTTTTTCTTAATACACACTTTGGGACTTTGGGAGTTCTACTTTTCTTTTTTTCCTCCATATATATAGTAGTAGTCCCCCCCCCCTTATCCTCCATTTGCATTCCGTGGTTTCAGTTACCTGAGGTCAACCACAATTTGAAAATATTAAATGGAAAATTCCAGAAGTAAACAATTCATAAATTTAAATTGTGCACCATTCTGAATAGTGTGATGAGAAATTTCACCACACTGTCCTTCTCCATCCTTCCTGGAATCCCCCAAAATTGACATCATCTGCCCCTGACATTCAACCATTGAAATCCTCATGGCTCAGTGATCCTGTATCACCCAAAGCAGACGATCCTCTTCTGACTATTATCAGAGGGTCAGTAGTAGCCTAAGTCTATGTCACAGTGCCTGTGTCATTCACCTCACTTCATCTCATTATTTTATCATTTCCGCATCATCACGAGATGAAGAAGGGTGAGTACAGTACAAGTTATTTTGTAAGAGAGAGACCACATTCACACAACTTTTACTACAGTATACTGTTATCATTATTTCATTTTATTATTAGTTACTCTTGTTCATTTCTTACTGTGTCTAATTTATAAATTAAACTTTATTATAGGTATGTCTGTAGATAGGAAAAAAAACATATTGTATATAGGGTTCAGTACTTTCCTTGGTTTCAGGCATCCACTGGAGGTCTTGAGACATATGCCCTGCATACAAGGAGAGACTACTGTATATATATAAATAACAGCCTTTCATCTTCTAGCTTTAAGCCTTTGTTATTTTATTTTTTATTTTTTTTGCAGTACGCGGGCCTCTCACTGTTGTGGCCTCTCCCATTGCGGAGCACAGGCTCCAGACGCGCAGGCTCAGCAGCCATGGCTCACGGTCCCAGCCGCTCCGCAGCATGTGGGATCCTCCTGGACCGGGGCACGAACCCGTGTCCCCTGCATCGGCAGGCGGACTCTCAACCACTGCGCCACCAGGGAAGCCCCTTTGTTATTTTAAAAAAGGTGTTACAACTGAAACCGAGTGGGGCCTGGGCACGGAGGCCTCCTTTTGTCCACTATTTCTTATAAGCAAGACTCCAGCCTCCATGACCTTCCCTGGGTTCCAAAGGGCGGATTTGAACAGTTGGTGATCAAGGGAGGAGCAACCAAGAAACCAACCGAGGCGAGACTAAAGGGACCAGAGAAGCTCATCAAGATTAGGGGACTGACTGAGAGAGACTAAGGGCGTGCAGGTCCTGCTCACACCCTAATCTTGTCAGGACCCCAACCTTGAACCACTGTTATAAACCCCTCATCAAATCCTCTGGGGTGGAGACACATAGTTTTTCCAAGGCAGAAGCCCTGTGTGTCTCCCTTTACCTGGCAAAGCAATAAAGCTCTCCTTTTCTACTTCACCCAAAACTCTGTCTCCGGGATTTGATTCGGCACCAGTGTACAGAGAGGCCGAGAGCTTTCGGTAACACAACTTGATGTTCCTTTTTCGTATTTTTTTTTGAATTTTATTTTATTTATTTTTTTATACAGCAGGTTCTTATTAGTTGTCTGTTTTATACATATTAGTGTATATATGTCAATCCCAATCTTCCAATTCATCCCACCACCACCACCCTCCCCCGCCACTTTTCCCCCTTGGTGTCCATACGTTTGTTCTCTACATCTGTGTCTCTATTTCTGCCCTGCAAACTGGATCATCTGTACCATTTTTCTAGGTTCCACATATATGCGTTAATATACGATATTTGTTTTTCTCTTTCTGACTTACTTCACTCTGTATGACAGTCTCTAGATCCATCCACGTCTCTACAAATGACCCAATTTCGTTCCTTCTTATGGCTGAGTAATATTCCACTGTATATACCTTTGTCATATATTTTATAGTCAAGAATTCTAGATACTAGCAGATTTTCTAACAGCCCTAATGTTAGTATATTTATAGTCCAAACAAAGCCTCTTTATCTATTTATTATTTTATTTATGTATAACTACTTAATTTTCTCAAAAAATGTATTATAGTTAGGTTGGAAAATACCAAAATAGAAAAAGAAAAAAAAATCAGAACTCAAGAACATATCATCTTATATTTTTAAAGCATTTCAGATGTGTCACTTATAGTATAATTCAGATGACTTCCTAATTACAACTCTACTTTTATCCACTGCTATAATGTAATTGAAAGTTCAAAATTTTGCTTCTTGTGAAGAGAACAACTTTTTACTCAAATCCACCATGGTGTTTAGAAAGCATGCACACATTTTTCATGTATTTTTTGATATTACTGCAGGAAAAACACTTTTTTTTTTTTTTTTTTTTTTTTTGCTGTACGCGGGCCTCTCACTGCTGTGGCCTCTCCCGTTGCGGAGCACAGGCTCCGGACACACAGGCTCCGTGGCCATGGCTCGCGGGCCCAGCCGCCGCGCGGCATGTGGGATCTTCCGGGATAGGGGCACGAACCCGTGTCCCCTGCATCGGCAGGCGGACTCCCAACCACTGCGCCACCAGGGAAGCCCAGGAAAAACACTTTTTAGAACTACCCATTCTCATTCTATCACAGGGTAATGGGAGTTGAATAAAGCCTGTGTGGAAGGAGCACTTAACTCACTGAGGGTGTGTTGTCACAGGCCCCTGGAAAAGCCCGTAATGATCCCCACTTGTGGTGACCACATCCTCATATATTCCCCTCCCACATCATACTAAAGTTGGTCTTTGTGGCCAAAAGAATATGACAGAAGTGATGGTATATTACTTCCAATATTAGGTTTAAAAGACACTGTAGCTCCTCTCTCTCTCTCTCTCTCTCTCTCTCTCTCTCCCTCTCTCCCCCTCCCTCCCTCCCTCTCTCTCCTCTCTCTCTCTCTCTCTCTTGTCTCTCCCTCCCTCCCCCACCTCTCTCATTGCTCTTTGTGAGGGAAGCCAGCTATCACATTATAAAAAGAAGCCCATATGGAAAGGAACTGAGGCTCTGTGAGTACCAAGAGCTCTGTGAGTATCCCACCTTGGAAAGGAGTCCTCCAGCCCCAGTCAGCCCTTTAGGTGACTGCAGCCCCATCCAACAACTTGACTGCAACTTCATGAGAGACCCGAAGCCATAACTACCCAGCTAAGATTCTTCTGGATGCCTGACCTCAGAAATTGTGTAGGATACATGTTTGCTATTTCCAGCTGCTGTCCTTTGGAGTAGTTTATTCTGCATTAATAAATAATTAATACTGAGGGGTTAAGGGATCAGGTGCTTCTTTCTATCCTCACAACACATAAAGTCAGAAAGTAAAGAACAATCCCTGTAAAAGGAGGTTCAATTAAATCTAAGTCAGGAGAATAAGACTTAGTCAAGGAATCTTAGAAAGAGGAGTGAAAGTTTGGAGAGTTGAGAACAAGGCCGTTAAGAGTGACCTATGGCCTGAATGAATTCCAGAGACCAAGTGAAACTGTCTACCTAGCTCTTCACATGTTCTCAACATGACTTTGCAAATATGAGCTAGTGTGTTCAAATGAATGAAGGCCAGGAGGTCATAACATATTCTGAATATTGCATAAGTCAGGGATGTTTGTCCCTCATATGCTAAATTTCCCGATTACTGTCTTATCATGTCTATGATTTCTGTGTCATACTACCTTAAAATATAACTTCCATTGCTCAGGAATAGATAATTTCCATTTTTAAATGCCCTCACGATATGTTCAATAACCCGAGGTCTTATATGACAGACATTATGCATGTTGGAGACAAATAGGGTTTTTTTTTAATAACTAGATAAGCTGGACCTTATGATCCACTTTAAACCTATAGTCCTATGATACTGTGAGTATGCAGGCTGCTCTAAGTAGGATGACATAAAACTACAAAATAATTAAATTGTGATAAATCTAAAACATCCTATGAGAATTGTCTTACAGACATAGTGAAACTCAAAAGAAACTACTATATTCACATTGGTGTACTATGAAGGAATGGTCCATTGTATGGATATCTATCTATCTGTCTGTCTATCTATCTATCTATCTAGAGAAAGCTATCACAAGAACAAATTGGGATAAATTCTAGGCATAAAAATAAAATGTGTCTTTCGGAGACTTTCACTTACCCATTTATTAAGAACATTGTTCCATAGTGAACTTTGAAAAACACAAATATGACCATGTTACATCTCTCCTTAAAATCCTTCAGTAGCTCCCCAGCATATAAAGCAAGTATTCCTACCCTGAACTTACGGATCCTTGCAAATTCCATGGTCTTCGGGGGAGTCTCTGAACACACTGCAAACACTGTGATGGTAGATTGAAGTTTTTACCTTCCCATCCCCATATTCCTATTAGAGATTTTCCACCTTCCTCTGGGTGTCTTGGTGCACATCTAAGTACGAAGAAGGAAAACTTAGCAGTCTTTGAGAGGCAGAACAAAGGGGCAGAGGCTGTTATAAACATTATAACCTTATAAACCCTAGAGTTGTATTGTTGTTGTTGTTTCTGATAATTTACATATAACATTGGGTAAGCTTGCGGTGTACAAACTGTTGGTTTGATACATGTATATATTGCAATATGATTACTATAGTAGGGCCAGTGGACACCTTTATTGCCTCACATAATTATCGTGTCTTTTATTTATTTATTTATTTTTTGGCGGTACGCGGGCCTCTCACTGTTGTGGCCTCTCCCGTTGTGGAGCACAGGCTCCGGACGTGCAGGCTCAGCAGCCATGGCTCATGGGCCCAGCCACTCCGCGGCATGTGGGATCCTCCCGTATAAAAGCCCTATCGTGTCTTTTTTGTGTGTGTTGAAAACAGTTAAGATCTAGTCTCTTAGTACTTTGAAATTGATAATACAGTATTATTGACTATGTTGTACATTAGATCTCCATAACTTATTTATCTGCTAGCTGCAAATTGATAGTTATGTTTTAAAAGGAAGTTAATATTAGCCAAAGGAAGAGATGTTTATTAAGACAAACAAATAGAACAACTAAGTAAAGGCAAGACCTGAAGGCCTCCTAATGCTTTCCCAGCTCCATCAAGGAGGATGGAATTAAGTACCCAAGAGCAGAGACCACGGGGTGTGGGAGGAGCTGAGGGGCCAAAGGGAGAGGCACAAGGGAGAGAGTGGAAGGGGAGCACTGTGTTGGACAAAAAGGAGAGTATATATCATTGTTTGCAATGTATTATTTAGGGTACTCTTGGATACAACAAATAAAAATTGAATTCAGGGCTTCCCTGGTGGCGCAGTGGTTGAGAGTCCGCCTGCCGATGCAGGGGACACGGGTTCGTGCCCCGGTCTGGGAAGATCCCACATGCCGCGGAGCGGCTGGGCCCGTGAGCCATGGCCGCTGAGCCTGCACGTCCGGAGCCTGTGCTCCACAACGGGAGAGGCCACAACAGTGAGAGGCCCGTGTACCGAAAAAAAAAAAAATTGAATTCAGATTTGTTTAACCGTATAAGGGACTTAGTGGCCACCGTAAAAGGAAGGCCTGGTGGTAGGTGGACGACTTCAGAACTATATTGATTCTGTGACCAGAAGTGTCAGTGAGATCCATGTTCCTTTCCACCTCTTCATTCCACGTGCTATTGCACAGGCTTAATTCTAAAGCCTGGCTCCCAATTATGGTCACAGAATATGGCTGGCAGTAACTCCCGCAGCTACTATGCCTTGAACAATATAGATAAAGAGAGAAATTCTGCAATTAGCTTCTGGAAACCCTCCCAGAAAAATCAAGGGTGCTCATTTCCCAGAAGCCTTCAGCCAACCTTTTTAGTAAATTACTTGGTCAAATATGTGTTTCATACCCTCTCGAAAATCAATAACTGTGGTCAAAGGGTAGAATTTTGATGATTAGTTTAAGCTGGAACCACATGCCATACCCCTAGACCCTAAAGATTGAGTCAGTTTCTCTCAAAGCATCTCCATGTTCTATGGAGGAGGTGTAGCTGTGGAAGTGAAAACCGGGCAGCCTCCAAAAGAAAACAAACAAAGCTGTCGATACTGGAGGACCAACCAGTCACCACCTGCGTTACCATTTCATCCTGTGGAGACTCCATGTGCTTGTCTGATAGACTGACTAAGAGTAATTTTTTTTCCTGGCTAGAAACTCTGTTTCCTATCTCTCCCAGTATTCAGGGTATTTTATAAAAATGTAACTATGTATCTTTTCCCAAAGAGAGGCTGCATAACATTCACTGGAAACTGAAAGAAACTTGCGATCTCAAAATGTCAAGAATCACTGAGCTTTAGGTAAAGTTTCTAGATAAGCCAGTTTTCGCTTCTCTTCTAATGTTTCCCTAAGTTATATCCACTCCACCGGCACAAGAACAGCTCCATCCTTTCCCTTTGTCATCCTGGGCCATTCCATGCCTCAGGTTCTTTGACCATGTCGTTATTTCCTCAGCTACCTCTTCTGCCTGGGAACCCCTCACTCTGCCTTTAAGACTGACATCAAGTACAGCCTCTCCTGGGGGTTTTCTTTATGGCTCTCTATCCGTGAATGGAGTGGATCCATCTCATTCGTACCCTAAAGGCACCCTACCAGAAAGTACATATTCCACTACAGTGCTATTCTTTACGTGCATGTCCTACTCCCAGATGAGATCGTAGGCAATTTAATCACAAGATTTGTGTCTTTCTTACTCATCTTCATTTTTTTTAAGACTTTTTTGATGTGGACCATTTTTAAAGTCTTCATCGAATTTGTTACAACGTTGCTTCTGCTCTATGCCTTGTCCTTCTGGCCACGAGGCATGTGGGATCCCAGCTCCCTGACCGGGGATCAAACCTGCACCCCCTGCACTGCAAGGCGAATTCCCAACCACTGGACCGCCAGGGAAATCCTTCTTACTCATCTTTAGGTTAGCTCTCCTGGCTCGTTCTGTGAACACATAGCCATTGCAGGCTTAGTTGTCATCATAGTCGCAGGAGCTTTGTAGAAATGTGCAGGAGCTATGTGATGGGGCCCTATTACTATTACTAACTTCACAGAGCCTTTTCTCACTCCGCAGTTAGGACCAACGTATCTCCAAGACACTATTTTTACCTTTTACCTAAGGTGAAAATAGATCTTTGGATAAATGATGGGATCCTAGTTAAGATCTTGTGAATTCACACACTATGCCCCTAAATCTGCATAATGGATATGAATCTTAAAAGCTGACGTTTACTGAGTGCTTCCTATATGCCAGGCAGTGTGCTAAGTGCTCGACAAACATTATTTCATTTGATCCTTACAAAACCTCAGGAGGTGGATTCTGTTACTATTGTTTCCATTTTATTTATGAGAATGTTTAGGTTTACAGAGAGTGTATGCACACTACATGCAAGTAGAGGAGATAGGATTTGAATTCAGGTCTCTTAGCTACAGTTAAGCCCTTGAAGATCAGTTGAAGATCATGCTTTATGGTTCTTTGTGTGCCAGATAGCTTATTATGAAATATTTTTTAAAAAATCTTATAACAGTCCTGCAGTTTAGGAATCATTATTCTCATTTTAAATGTGGGAAACTCAGGTTTAAAGAAGATAACTAAATTTGCCAAAAGAGCAAAATCTGAAAATGTTAGAGCCACCCTTGAACGCTAATGTACTTGACTTCTGAGTCCATGCAGGCACTTGTCAATCAAAACCCTGAAAAATAGAGTGCCGGCTACATCCAAGGAACAGTTTGTTTGTGTGCCTGGAAAGCTGAGGCTGTTATGAAAAGAACTCTCTGCCTCTGCAGGGATTTATAGCCCTGTCAAGATGGGAAAATACAGTATTATAAAGTCTCCGAGTTGAAATGGCAATTTGTGGACATCTACAAAAATAATGTGAAAAGTTAAATACCAGTGAAAACTGTCCATAGCAATTCAGCATAAGCCTAGAAAGATATCTCTGGATAGAAGGTGATTAATTTTCTCTTGGATGAATAATTATTAACATGGGCACTTGGGGTAGGGAGATTTGAGCTCAAGCTTCACTCACTTTGAGGAAGCCACTGCTTGGAAAGTCTGTAAGTGGCTTCACTGTGATGTCATGTGATGGTTAGTTTCTTTGAGAATCAACCCCAATAGACTGTAAGTTACTTGAGGGCAGGTAAGAGCAATGCATTGTACTTTTGTTGCCTGAACAAACTTGACCCAATTTGTAGTACTCAGTAGGTATCCAGTAAAAATTTATTGTGCAAATTCACCATCATTCCAACTCTGAGAGTGTGGTCAAGAAAACCATTATGGAGGAAGGAAGTTTTGAAGTGAGGAAAAGTTATTGATAGGTTATGATGATGTGGGAAGGTGTTCTCAGAGGGTGAAATGACGTGAGCCACTCTGTGGTGTCAGAAGAGAATCACAGTGGTTGCCCTCTGCTCCCAGCATTTTTCTGGTCCACTGGTGGTGGGTGACCACCTGAGAATGGCCCTGCAGATAGGGCACAGGCACCAAGAGGAGGTCACAGGTGTGAGGGAGAAGCTTGGATTCTAGGGGGTCTCATCACAGCTCCAGGGTTGCTATGAGGCCCCCTAGAAAGTACCCTACAGGAATAATCAAGCCTCATGCTCTTTTCTGAGCTGATAATTATGTGATACTAGACAAGCCATTTGACTTCTCTGAGCTTCAAATTATATGATAGTAAAATAGGCATTATTATATAGTTTAAGATATTTGGCCTTGATCTTGAATGATCAAATCTTACCCTGTTTCCTAATATACTTGGCTTCTGCTCCCTGGGTCACAGAGCCACTTCAAGACAAATGTCCCTTTCCTGGCTAACTGGAACTATGGCCCTACATCCCCTCTCATATTTAAGCCTGGTGACATGGCCTGCTCACGTGTGAGCCAGAGGACCCCTTCTGGTATTTAACAGGCCTAAACAGCCTGATTCATCCCTTATTTCCTTGGACCCATCCTGGATTCTCCCTCTGTAAGAGTAGGATGTAGCTCTAAAAGGGATGGCAGCCCCAGACCAATCAGCTGTAGAAGTCAATCCGAAGGAAACCCCTAGAAGATAGTCGACAAAGAAGATGGAGTCTCTTGTATTTGTGCTCTTCTCACCACAGTCTCCACTCTCTTTATACCTTGAGCAATTTAGAGCCCATTTTGTCTTTGACTGTGTCTAAGTCACTCTGCGCTGGGGTGAGTAGGGTGGGAAAAGGGGTTGAGGAAGTGCATTGGCCGAGAGATGAGCTTCGACTGGAGGCTGAAGTGTGTCACCAAAAGGGTCATTGCATTGCTGGTGAGATCAAATCAGCGAAATACATGTGAAATCACTTTGAAAAAAATGCTATGCAGAAAACTGTGTCAGAGGTAGATGGTTTCATTAATATAGGAGCTTTACATTAAAGAATCATTTCTAAAAACAAACAAGAAAAAGCATATATAAATCTCTTTCTCCTTAAGAGCTATGTTCCTCATTCTGGGAAAAACAAACAAATCATTAAAAAAACACAGAAACTCATAAATAGATGCACAGAGCTGCTAAACATGCATTAGGTCACAACTGTGATTTTACAATACATCTTAATAAAACGAGTAAATTACTTTTCATTTTCACAGACATAAGTTTCTTTCTAGGCTTGCCCAAGTGGATTGATATACTTGTTTGAATGTGATTTTCATTCACCTCTATGTTAAAATGAATGGAAGTGAAAAGGTCAAGTTTATTCAGAAAATTGTTAGCTATGCTTGGGAAAAAAATAATTCCTCATGTGCGATTTTAATCAATTTTCATTCATTGTTAAAGTTCATAGAAAGTTTAGCTTGATGTCCATGAAAAATGGAAATGGTGACTGGTTTTATAGGCACAATAAATATACCTGAATCTAAAGTCTTCTAGACAATATTAATAAAACATATTTGTCTGGTTTCATAAAATAGAAATGTTTAAACTAGAAGAGTTTCTTGCTTAGACGCCAGGTTAATAGGAGCATTTTCAATTCTCAGTCTTCATTATTCACAATGCAAGAGGGAAAATTGATTTATTACACCGTCTGGGCTGTAAATCAGAGTAGTTACATAATGTCTGGGGAACAGACACAGAGGGGAGAACTTGGAGGTGGGTGATCGCAAAAAAGGGATTTGGGCCTTTTGCCTGCTAATGTCTCAGACTAGGGCTCCACCACAATTTCTCCAAATTTTCAGTCAACTCCCCACATAGTAATGGGGACCATGAGGGCACCAGGGCAAAGCCTGGTCCTTTTAAGGTATGATGAGTATTAGGAATAGGGTGACACTCAGAATGATGTATTTAAGAAAATACTTCCTGTCCATAAATACGAAACCAATAAAGATGGGATTAGGCCCTGAAGCTGTAATAGTGCTAGTGATTGATAGAGGATCAAAGATGGAGATGACCACTGTGGTCTGGAATAGTATAAGAAGGATTAAGGAGGGAGAGGTCTTAGTGGGAATTGTACAGTAAGCAGAAGATTGGAACAGGCTGATAGAGCTGGAAGGGTCATTCCAGGCCTTGGAAAGCATGGCCTCATGTAGAGAGGCAGGGATAAGGATGCTGTGTGACGGAGCTGTGTAGGTACTAGCCTAATCTGCTTCACGGGACCCATATCTATAGTTTGATTGCAGTTATGGCTCAGCTGTACATCACTGTGGTAAAAGAAGGAAGGAAAGAAGGATAGTGAAAGAAATTGGAAAAAGGAGAATTTGAAGCTCATGCTGTACGGTGTGAGCCTCCGTAGGAGCCATCCTCTTTAACTCATTCAGTCAGCAAGTGTTTACTGAGTGATCCCTGCTGTAGGTGCAGGCAAATGCACATATAAACAAGGCACCTGTGGTTTCCCAAGCCTCATGGAGTTTACAGTCAATGTATTTCTTCCTATCTGTCCTCTCACTTTTTCCTTCTGTACTGGTTCAAGCAGGTTTGCCCTTAAATTCTCCTTCTCCACTCTGCCCCTTATCACAAGAAGCTGACTCTTCAGGCTGTTTCCCAGTCTCCTCTGTCAGCTGCTTTACATCTGGGTTCATCCAAGAGGAGGCATTGGTGGCAGACTGGAAGGTGGGAGGAAGGGAGAAACCAAGGCACTTCCTCCCTCTCTCTAAGCCTCAGGGGCAGCTCAGCACCAGCGGTTTATCCTCTGTGAGCCACTTCCTGCCAGCCAGGCCCATTCTGACCCCTTTGGGCTCTGATAACACGGCCTCTTTCCTCTTTAGCTTCTCAACTTCTTAATTACCCGTGTAAACAATGCCCTGCCTTGAATTTCATCTATTTATTTTTTTCTTTTTAAAAAAATTTATTTATTTATTTTTGGCTGTGTTGGGTCTTCGTTGCTGCGCGCGGGCTTTCTATATAGTTGTGGCGAGTGGGGGCTACTCCTCGTTGCGGTGCGTGGGCGTCTCATTGCAGCGGCTTCGCTTCTCTTGTTGCAGAGCACGGGCCCTAGAGCACATGGGCTTCAGCAGTTGTGGCACTCGGGCTCAGTAGTTGTGGCTCGTGGGCTGTAGAGCGCAGGCTCAGTAGTTGTGGCGCATGGGCTTAGTTGCTCCGCAGCATATGGGATCTTCCCAGACCAGGGCTCGAACCTGTGTCCCCTGCATTGGCAGGCAGATTCTTAGCCACTGCGCCACCAGGGAAGTCCCAATTTCCTCTATTTAAATGCAAATACTTGTTTCTATTTCCCTGGATGGACACTAATACACCCTTTAAATTAGAAGTAAATAGGTGATCATTATTAAATTAGTATACTTTACCACTTAGTTGCATGGTGTTTCGCATCTGCCTATGATTTTATTTTCAGCCAAGTTATTTTCTATACATTTTTCCCCTTTGCCTTAGGAAATTGCTGAGAACTAATTTCATTTTCGATATCCTAAAGGGATATTATAAGAAAAGAGATAGAATTGATTAATAAAACAAAATCCAAATTTATAATTGGAGAGTTGCAGATCAATCTATATGATGGAAATAGGTCCTAATAAGATTCTTTTCGCCTTATTTCCTCTTTGCAGAGAGATCCCTGAAAGCCCATTATCTTTAGTAGGAAACATTTATTTAATTTCTTTTAAAGGTTTGGAAGGATGAGAGCTTGAAGGGGAAATTGAGAAGAAGATGAGATTAGGAAAAGATTTCATGCAGGCAAAGAAAGATACATAAAGTAAACCACAGGATGGGCTTTGCATATGCAAACAAAGCATCTGAGCTATTTTCTGGAGGCTGCATTCTTCTGAGCTTTTCCAGTAATGGGGAAGGTTTTATTGATAAATTCATTCTTTCTGCCTGCCTCTACCCTTTGATATGTCCTCAGAATGCAGAGAACACTACAGGGTGGGGTGTGGTAAGAACAGGAGTTGGCAAAACACTGTGGGCTGTGCTCCAGTCTAGCCCACAGACTCTTTTATAAAGAAAGTTTTATTAGCACATAGCTATGCTCATTCAACAAAGACCAGGTAGCTGGAACACCAAAGATTATTATTAATTAAAGAAAACCAGGTACCTCAAGTTCAGGAACTTAGTGCTTCTCTATGTATGGGAAGATGAAGAAGTCTGGGCGCACTGACATCATTCCTGTGATGTGCACCTCAGTTATCTGGGGTCAGTATCCTGTGTTTTCTCATCCTGAGCCTCCTCAGGGTGCACCATTAGGGGTGACTGCAGCTGTTGACTGCTAGGTGGCAGGCATCCTGTTTCTATCTTGGGTTCTCTCAGGGCTCACCGTCCAGCAGCTGTAATGTGATGGCCTGATGGCTGCAACATCCTTTTTTTACTGATATGGCAGGCGGCATTTTTTCACTGACACTTGCAAAGCTGAAATGCTTCCAATCTGTCATCTCATGAAAAAGTTTGCCAACCTCTGCTATAGAATAAGTTGCTTGTTCTCATGAAGGCCATTTTGGCCCCCTCTCTTCAGGTAAAACATTCCTGGAGTGCCTATTATGTGCCAGGTACTGTGCTAGATGCTATGCAGAATAAAAGCACAGATAAGAATAGTCAATGTAGTTAAGGAATTCATCAGGTGGTAGAAGGAAGATGATACCTGCACACATAGGTAAGACAAGGGAGTAAAATGGCTGCTAGTAGAAATGCAGACAGGGACTGTTCCAGAAGAGAAGGAAATTGCTTCTAACTAAGATGGAGGTGAAACAACAGGGATAAGCATTTTACTTTCTTTTCAAACCAGGAAGGCAGAAGACCTCCTGGGGGAAAGGAAAAAAAAAAAAAAAAAAAAGGACCAGACATTGTTACTTGTGCTTTAAGTTCAGCTTGTTGGACTCAACATGCATCTAAGGAAAGCAGGATAAAAATGACTAAAATAAGGGGAAAGCAATTTTGGATTATCACCAATTCATTCACCGTTTTACTCATCAGTATTTGAGCTCCCTCTCTTCCAGGCCCTGTACGATGTGCTGGAAATAGACAATAAACATGGCAGAAAATGTTCCTGCCGCCAGGGAGCTTATATTTTAATGGGTAGGTATTATACACACCCTTTGTTCAGCGGACTGGAAAGGATTTCCACATGAATCTAGTGGAAGCTTTAGGGGGATCTTCAAATCAAGGCACAAGGACAATGTATAACAGTGTTGATGATTCAGGAGAGCTGAAAGGTGGAGAATGTGGTTCAAGATTTATACTGCCTAGGGTTGTATTACATTGCCCTGTATCAACTATGTGACCTTGGGAAAGTTCCTGAATACCTCTGTGTCTCAAATTCTTCATCTTTAAAGTGGGGATGATAAGAGAATCTATCATAAGATTACTGTAAGTGTTAAAAGACAGCATGTTTGCAAAGCGCTTAGAATGGTGGGTGCCTGGCACATAGTAAGTGCTCTGTGGAGTTTATTCATAGAAGAACCAACCAATTTGCTTGTACTCTGAAACTGCTCACGTTTTGGTTATTTTATTTTCATTTTGATATTTTTATTTTGGGGGATCTCTGATGAGATGAGTGAACAGATCTGAGAGAGAAGGGTTTTGCTCTTTATATTTTAAGTGAAAGTACTTGAGGGTTAGAAAATCAAGCTAGCATGAAGTAATAATTTAATTAGCATGCTATGCTTTCTCTACTTCATTTGGAATAATTCACTCCATGTATGCAGAACTGCTGCTTTTAAAGGTCCCAAAATGTTTTCTTGGAAAATATGCAATTTTCCATTGAAACATGAAGCATAGCAAAACCAAATTATAATCATCATCGTCATCTAACATTTACTAAATGGCTACTATATATCAGTCATAGAAGTTGGTTTCATATAATTATTAACTCTTTTCATTACTCATAGAAATTACGTAAAGCTGATGTTTGCATCCCCATGTTTCAAATGAGAAAGCTCAGGTGTGCAGATAGCTAAGGTGATATTCCCAAGTCACATGTGAGGCGTGACACAGAACAAGGAGTCCTTCCTAGGAAAACTTGACTCCAAAGTGTGTCGTCTTTCTCTTATGTGATGTGGTCTCAAGGACACATGAATGGAAAAGCTATCATTTAGAACACCTAATATATCTTCTTTCAATAATAGGGTGTTAGTAAGCCAAATTATATATTTTTTGTCATTTATCAATTATAAAAGCATTACATATTTACCATAGAAATTTTGAAAAATTCAGAGAATTATGAAGAAGATATATATCAACCATAATCCTACCCATTGGAAGGAAACAGCCATTATTAATATGTTCTAATATATGCTTTTAAACTTCTCCCTCTTTTTACACCCCCCCACACACGCATACTTCTAAATGATTTCTTACTTTTTTATATCTTAATTCAGATTTTTAAATTTAATGTCATTGAGTTTTATGTGTCATTGTTTATTTTAAAAAACATTATTTTAATATCTGCGTAGTATATTTGTATCTATAGTACAATAGCATTTAACCCGATGCTTTGAATGCTTTCAATTATAAATATATATATATATATATATATATATATATATATATTTTTTTTTTTTTGCGGTATGTGGGTCTCTCACTGTTGTGGCCTCTCCCGTCGCGGAGCACAGGCTCCGGATGCGCAGGCTCAATGACCATGGCTCATGGGCCCAGCCGCTCCACTGCATGTGGGATCTTCCCGGACCAGAGCACGAACCCGCGTCCCCTGCATCGGCAAGCGGACTCTCAACCACTGCGCCACCAGGGAAGCCCTATAAATATATTTTAATGAAATTTTGATGTGGTCTTTGGCCCTCTGATTGCTTCTTTATAATAAATACTTATAAGTAGAATGGCTGGGTTAAAGGGTAAAAGTATTTTAAGATTACTGATTTGTATAGACAAATCACCTTCTAGAAAGGCCACAGTTAACTCAATGCCAATTTTTCTAATGCCCTGTTTGAACATAGAAACATCTATATAATTTTCCCACCTTAATCATCAAGAACTTTATTAATTTTTAGGTTATACTTGGTACTGAACTGAACAATACAAAAATATCTAAGACAGCATGCTACCCAGCTTCCAAAAATGTTTAATCCAAGATAGTATTATGCAATTAATAAATATTTGTTCAGTACCTTCCATTTCTGAAAATTAAAATGGTAAGGGTAGGTGCTAAATATAAAAATTATAGGTTTTGTGTGTGTTTTTGAGTGCACATGGGCATGTGTGTGTGTTTTAGGAGAAGGTAGTGATATGGAAAGTTCCCAGAAGTTTTCTAAAATCGTTTAAAGTCTATGGATATGACAGACATTCCAAATATAAGGGTATCTTCAGCAGTAGAGCAGTAGCCAAAGGTTTTTTTTGGGGGGGTGGGAAGTGAATAATCCACTTCCTAAAACATAGAACACAAGTTAATTTCAAAGCAACATTTCACAATTTTATGCTTCATTAAATTAATACTTATACCTAGGAAATAGATAATCACCTTCTGGATAATGTAGCCGTGATACACCAGCCAGAGCTGATGATATCAAGAGATGGGCCTTTGACTTCATGACACCAAAGTAGGCAACCAAAGCAGCAGAGAAGACCAGAGAGTAATTCAGTCGTCTTGATGACTGAGCACCAGAGGAAAGCCAAGACAACACCCTTAAGAAGGAAATGATGAGCTTTATTCACGCAGAAGCCTTGCTTAGCTCCTGGAAAGTTCTTGAACTGTGTTCTAGTTTCTGTAAAGCTCAGGCCTATTGGGGGTTTGCTTCTTTTTCTGAGGCTATTTTGAAGATTTATGTTGTGATTCTTTGAGACCTAGATTATGGTAAATCTCCATTATTTGGAATGGTATCATCTCCATTATGTGATGCAGCCTGAGTAAGCCTCTATTTCTTGTTATATAAGTAAAGTAATAAAGCAAAATGATTTCTAAAGGTCTGAAATATCAAGCTTTTCCATAATCCATGTACCATCAGTAATAACTAGGAAGACAGAACAAAGAAACAAAAATACAGCAACTAAGGATAAAGAAGATAAAAATATTGCTCTTGTTCCATAATGGTAGCAGTCTCCCTGAAAAGACAGAAGTCATATGTAAGAATCCCTTTCAGTTTAGAAATTATGAGAACTACTATTATAGTACATCTTCTAGCCTCTACCTATCTAGCTCCTGAAGACCAGGTAGAGATTTGACAGCAGGAAAAAATATATATGTATATGTATATGTATATATGCATATATGTATATATATATGTGTGTGTATATATATATATATATATATACATATAGGACTATAAATCTTTCTGTTTTCTGTGAGCAGAAAATGGGCTCTATGAAAGGGATTGCAAGAGGCAATGATCCCACTTGAAATTAGGACAGTAATTAAGCACCAAAATAATGACAACAATTGAGAAGAAAATGTTCTCTAGTGGAAAATTCTCAGTAATCCAATTGCTAATGATACAATCTTCCCCAACTTTCTTTTGAATGATGTATAATCTCTTAATGGCGATGTTGTCAGTGTGAGGAAAATTAATGCTTTATTCATTGAAGAGGTTCAAACAAGAAAGAATCATCTTCCATGGTTGAAAGTGCAAAAATAATTCAATGTTGATATGTTTAAGACATTCTTTTCCATATTTCTTTGAACTAACTTTGAATGTCTTATGAAAGGCGAATATTTTACCCTGCCAGCAAAAAACCTTAAAATGTTAACTATTAATAATCTGAAAAATGTTAGAACCTACGTACCACTCACTTTATACTCAACCTCCTAGTGTAAAAAAAAAAATGCATGTTAAAAATTAAAATGAAAGCTGGTTGTTAGAGTAAAGCCATTGTTAACCAGAATGCAACTAATCAAATTTTTAGTTAATTTAGTAAATTACTATATTCTGGTACAAAAAAGGTGAACACACACAATCACATATACACACAGAGACACACACTCACAAATAAGACTGGTATAATAATTTATGGATAATTGCTAATATATCACTAAATGTCCATATATATCACTAAGTACTCAGTACACACAATAAATTTAAGAGACTATTCCGTCTTTATAATGTGATCATGGAGATGATAAGTATGAATGATAAAATTAAAAAGTAATTCAAGATACTACCAGATTACCAAATAATTAGTGGAGATGTCTGTTTCTCATGCTGGACTGGAGACACATTAAAAAAAATTGTGCGAATATGAACAAAATTCCTAATGAAAATGATTATCTTAAGGATCTAACTAAAATTTTGCTCTTTTCACTCAGTTGATCTCCAAAATGTTTAAGGAGAGAAACTAAATTTAAAACTATTGCTTGATGTTGTGATTGGCAAGGGCCTAATTTCCAAAATATACGAACAGCTCATACAACTCAATGACAACCATAACAACCCAATCAAAAAATGGGTGGAAGACCTAAACAGACATTTCTCCAAAGAAGACATACAGATGACCAACAGGCACATGAAAAGATGCTCAACATTGCTAATTGTTAGAGAAATGCAAATCAAAACTACAATGAGGTACCACTGGTCAGAATGGTCATCATTTAAAAATCTACAAATAATAAATGCTGGAGAGGAGGTGGAGAAAAAGGGACCCTCCTACACTGTCAGTGGGAATGTAAATTGGTACAGCCACTATAGAAAACAGTATGGAGGTTCCTTACAAAACTAAAAATAGAGTTGCCATATGATCCAGCAATCCCACTCCTGGGCATATATCTGGACAAAACTATAATTTGAAAAGATGCACGCACCCCTATCTTCATAGCAGTGCTATTCACAGTAGTGAAGACATGGAAACAACCAAAATGTCCATCAACAGATAAATGGATAAAGAAGATGTGGTATATTTATAAAATGGAATACTACTCAGCCATAAAAAATAATGAATAATGCCATTTTCAGCAACATGGATGGACCTAGAGATTATCATACTAAGTGAAGTAAGTCAGAAAGAGAAAAACAAACATGTGGTATCACTTATATGCAGAATCTAAAATATGACACAAATGAACTTATCTAAGAAAAAGAAACAGACTCACAGACATAGAGAACAGACTTACAGTTGACAAGGGAGAGGTGGGCGGGAGAGGGATGTACTGGGAGTTTGGGATTAACAAATGCAAACTGTCATATATATGTGTAATCACAGCTGTATGCCAGAAACTAACACAACATTGTAAATCAACTATACTTCAATAAAATAAATTTAAAAAAAACAAACTTGCTTGCTTGGAATTGTACACAAAAGTGTGTTTGATATAAGAACCAATGTTTTGGTTATGTGTGACATGGTGAAGGAATTTCCTTTGGTATATACAGTAAATACAGTCAACATGAAGATGTGGAACTAGAATGGATCCTGGTGACACAATGGGGTCATCTCCTCCTTAACCTTCCACATCTAAACCCAAGACAATGATCCTGAGATCCTAAATTGTCTTTCCTCATCCAATTGAACTTTATCCCTACACTAAACTGTACATAGGAAACAGGACTTGGGATAATATACAATGTACATAAGAAGGACTATGGACCATACCTCAGTTATGTAGCAATTTCAGTTAACTGGGATATCCCTCTTCTTGAGCATTCTTATTAAGCAAAATCTTACTGTATAAAAATAAAATTGTAATCTTGATTATGTCCCAAACTGACTTAGTCTTCCTTATTTAAAAGATAATGGTTTAAAGTGGATAAATAGTAAGGTGTCTGAAAATTATAGTATTTTAGAAGCATCTGGATCCACTAATTAGGGAAGGGTGGTAAGTAGCTTCATTAAATCCCATTTTATGGTGATCCAATATATTGAAGAGACTTGCACAAAATAACGACTACCACATTTATTCAAATATAAGGCACAAAAACACAAAAACACAACCACCACCACCTGCCAGTTGAGAAACAGAGAAGGTTGCAACAGAACCGTCGCTGGCCTAGGCCTATGTGAATAAGCCATGCCTGGAGGGCTCATCCAATCATCAATACAGTTAATTTTCCTGGTAGAACCACAGACAATGATATCTTAACTTATTTTTATATTCTTAACTTCCCACTAAGATTTCTTTAAAAATTTTCATGAGGAGACCACACTGCAATGAAAAGTTATTGCACATGAAGTAGGCAGCATGCCTCAGGCTGAGCAGAGCAGTTAAAGGCAATAGAAGGGGCTTGATCCTTCAGAGTAAGTCTGAGCATTCTCAAAGGCCATTTTGTGATTGATCATAAAAGGTCGTAAAAGGCGATCACTTAGGCATAAACCATCTACTTGTCAAAAGCGTCTTGCTGCTGTTCCTGCCAATGCAGGGGACATGGGTTCGAGCCCTGGTCTGGGAAGATCCCACATGCCACGGAGCAACCAAACTTAAATGTTGTTACTGAAAATAAAAGTGGTAGCCTAGGTGATGAGTACCATAATAATAAGTTAGACAAAAAAAAGTGTTTTCCTCCACCACTACCTTCCCTTTCCCGAAGCTGTTATTAAACTGATGGTGAATTTTACATTAAATGGTAATTTAGAATTAAAAAAAATAGTGATTGATGATAAAGATAGAACTAAAAATTCAGGGCTCTAGTAAATTACTAAACATTTTTATATCTTTTCATTTGTCTTGCTCCTGTCTTTTGCGAAGAACCGTATTTAAATAGCTCAAATCTCTGATGAGATATTGTAAGAGGGAATTGCCTTTTTTTTTTTTTTAAAGATGTGGCGAATGAATTTCCTTTGATATTTGTTTAGGGGCATTTGTTACTGTTCTGACACTTAGAGCTAGAGCTTGAGAAATCATCAATCACTTCCCTACTTTTGGAAAGGACTGCATCATCCCAGAGTAGATTTTTACCTAAAATTTAAAAAGAGGAGTCCATCAGCCACTGTGGAGAACAGTATAGAGATTCCTTAAAAAGCTAAAAATAAGCTACCATATGATCCAGCAATCCCGCTCCTGGGCATATATCCCAATAAAACCATAATTCGAAAAGATACATGCACCTCAATGTTCACTGCAGCACTATTTACAGTAGCTAGGGCATAGAAGCAACCAAAAATTCCATCGACAGAGGAATGGATAAAGAAGATGTGGTACATATATACAATGGAATATTAGCCATAAAAGGAACAAAATAATGCCATTTACAGCAAAATGGAAGGACTTAGAGATTGTCATACTGAGTGAAGTAAGATAGAGAAAGACAAATATCATATGTGGAATATGTGGAATCTAAAAAATATGGTACCAATTAACTTATTTACGAAAGAGAAATAGAGTCACAGATGTAGAAAACAAACTTACGGTTACTAAGGGGGAAAGTGAAGGGGGAGGGATAAATTGGGAGACTGGGGTTGACATATACACACTATTATATATAAAATAGATAACTAATAAGGACCTACCGTACTTATCTTGCGGATTTACTGAGAAGATGCTCTGAAAAGGAGCACAGACCTTACTGATACATTCTTATAAACAAAAGATGTTGCTGTCAAAGCTGACAGCTTCCAAACGAGGTCTTGCTATTTCTGAATTAAGCATTTGGAATGACATCGATTTTAATTTTTAATTTGGGTATGTGCAAGTTTTTATCCTTTTCAGTTGGGGATATTTGAAGAGACTTTTTTCCCCCTTGTTTTGCTAGTATTTGAAAGCACACTTTAAAGAGTGCAGAGAACTGACTGAGCAAATCTGTTAGCTTCGCTGTGGCTCTTCTTAGCCTGTTTTTCTCTATCACCCAATGTGAATCTTACCTTTGGTGTCCTCGGCTAGTACTCTGATTCTACAGGTCAACCCTGCCCGAGGGTGCCTAGGAGAGTCATTGCTTGACTTACAGAAGCATGCTTATGTTATAATGAACAAATTTGGCCTTGATAGAGAAGGACCCACTCATTCCTTCACACTCAATAGGATATGACAATCCCAGAGACTGACAGAAGATCAAAATATCACCTTGGAAATCCAGTAACTGTCAGCTTAGAAAACAACAGTGGGATGGAGAGAATATCTAATGATTTTCATCCAGAACAACTGAGAGCTCCAGTTCTGAACCTATCACTACCTCTCTGGGTGACGTTTTTGCAGGTTACTCAATTTCTCTAAACCTCAGCTCTCTCCTTTGAAAAATGGGTTAATAGCAACTACTTTACAGTATAGTTGCGAAAGTAAAATAAGACAGCTCATGCAAAGCACAAGGAATAACGCATGGCTCCATAAGTAGCTACAAATGCCATTTCTCTCATTTCTCTTACACAGGGAAGGTAAAGAAAGAATATAGATAGTATTTCCTGACGAGAAAGTCCTGGATGAAGAGAATTGTCAGATGAGTACCTCCTAAAGATCCTGAGTATGGAGAGGAGAGGCCAGCAAGAGAACTCATAATTTTGTTCTGGACTGCCACTGTACTATTTTTATCAAGAATAATAATTAGGGCTTCCCTGGTGGTGCAGTGGTTGAGAGTCCGCCTGCCGATGCAGGGGACACGGGTTCGTTCCCCGGTCTGGGAAGATCCCACATGCCGCAGAGCAGCTGGGCCCGTGAGCCATGGCCGCTGAGCCTGTGCGTCCAGAGCCTGTGCTCCACAATGGGAGAGGCCACAACAGTGAGAGGCCCGCGTACCGCAAAAAAAAAAAAAAAAAAAGAATAATAATTAAAAATTCTTACATTGGCACATGATTTTTACAGTTGTTTCCCAACTGAGTTTTAAGGAGAGGAGGTCTCAGGATCTGAAGGATGGGAAGAATATCACCCCATTTTAAACATAGGCTTTGAGGAGTCTGGAAGCTTTTTGACTATTTAACTAGTTAGTATCCAAACAAAAAGGAAAACCTAGGTTATAAAACAACCAAGTAAGTAGACTATTCCTACCATTAAGGCCTTCTTTTTTCTAGGAACTGTGTCATGTTGACCAAAAGATACACAGAGAATAACAGTATAGTTTCTGCCCTCAAGGGGATGAACTTCTGATGAGGAAGAAAATTAAATAAACAATTAATTTCAGTCCAGTGTGATAAGTACTATACTGGAGATAGGCACACTTTGTTAATGAAACTCAGTGCCTGACTAAACCAACAGGGGCGGGAGTGTTTGCATGCATGTTTGTGGGACAGGGAAATCAGCAAGTCTTCCTGATGGAGGTGTTCCCAAGCTCCTTCAGGCTAGTTTTAATGTTAGGCAGCTTCCCACACCTTGTGGGCAGGGTTTCTGACCATCAGACCTCTCAGCCTCCATCAAGAAACATATAAAATATTGGGCAAGACCTTTAAGACAAACATTCCGTGCTTTGAAGCTTAGAATTCCTTTGAACCTTAAAAGTTTTCATTTTCAAGAGAACTTTGTTAAAATGCAAATTCCTGGCAAATGCTTAATCTTATCAGCTGGCACCTTTGGGGGAATTAGTGAGCCTTGCTGGAGGTCTGGAGGTAAGGAGTTAAAAAAAGTTTCAAGGAAGGGAATGGTGATAGTTGGAGAGATGCCCAGCACCAAAAACAAACTGTATTGACCTCTGTTTATTTGGACCAAGGCTAGACAAGACTTCTGTCGGTCAGTTCAGTGGAGTTTTGGTTCTGTTCAACCCTACTGGTTCCAAAATATAAAGTGAGAAAAGTAAAGAGTCAGTTAGCTCAGAGTAAGGTGGCCCAGAGGATTGAAGCACACCAATCTATTTTCCTATTTGATAGTGGTCGTGGTTGAAGGCTAATGGGGCAATGACTGTGTCCTTATTGATCCCAGATGAGAAGCGGGACCCAATCTTACTACTCCTCCCTCTTTGATGCATGCTCTCTTTCTTTTCTTTTACTGCTTTCTTATTTGCTCAGTTCTCCATCTTTTCCAATGAGAAATTTACAAAGCCTCAGGAACAGAACTACAAACGCATTTACAGTGAGTGTTAATGACTTAATATGTCATGACCGAATAAATAAATTGCTAATGACTAAACTCCACACAACAATAATGGTATCATTTGCATACTAGAGTCAACAGACTTTAGCCCATAGATAAATTCTCCCTCTGCATAGTCATATAGAAGGATAAGCCCAACAAAAGGGATGAATCTAGAGAGGGTAAGGGGATCATGGCCATAGCATATGAGGAATACGTGATGTACTCTCTACATGGGTTGATAGATGGCTCTACTATCTACCAAGTCATGTAAGCTGGAAAGCCAGGCTATCTCTCACTCCCCCATCCACCTCATTGTCCACATCCAGACTTGTCCTAAGTTCTTCTAATTTTCATTTTGAATACTTGTTGAATCCATTTCCCACTCCTTTCCATGCTCACAGCTTCTGCTTTACATCAAGCTCTCTCCTGCTCAAACAGGTAGAACAGTGATCTCCTTGCCTCCCATCTTGGAGATCCATCTTCCACTCAGTTTCCAGGATTCAAAGGCCATATCAAATGATGCCACTGCTCTTTCAGTAGCTCCACGTCTTCTAGAGAGGAGAGTGTGAGCTCCCCCCACAATGATATCTAAAGCCTTTGATGATAGGATGGTGATGAAGATGGTAAAGATGGCTAAGGTTTCCTGAGCATTACCATGTGCCAGATACACTGCACTAGATGTTTTGATGTATGTTACTTAATCCCTTAATATATTCTGGAATCGTGATTATCTATCTTTTACAGAAGAAGAAACTGCTTTCAAGGTTTGTTTGCCTGGCTAGGAAATGCTGGAGAAGAGATTTTATCCAAGGTCAATCATTCCCCAGAGTATGTACTCATAACTACAATATTACACTCCCTTGTCTCTACTAAATCAACATGACAAACAAGAAGATGGTCTTTTTATCTTTTAGGCAGTCCAGTGTGTAATTAAACAAATGTGGTTTCAGCAGAAGTCCTACAATTCATTTGGGAAAAGCTAAGCTAGCCAGCCAAGTGGCTCAGATGAGCCAACGATTCCTTAAATCAATATTCAGGCCCCCAGGGCAAGCAGCGTTAGGGAGTGGTTTGTGCTTTTTAATACTGACTTCCTCGGCTTTTTATAGGAGTCATGCTTTTATCTGTTTTGGATGATATTTTTAATCCCTCCTTTGTAGGCCAAATGCAGGTTTCCAAAAGGTGCTGGTGAATAAACATTTAAAGTTTTCCCTGGTGGCCCTGCCTTCCAATCAGCACTTCTATTTCATCATTATCTCCTTTTTTGTCTGTATGAAAATATTTGTTTCTGTGACTACTGGAAAATTTTACTTTGCTTTGTTTTTTGCTCTGAATTATTATTATTATTGCGGTACGCGGGCCTCTCACTGTTGTGGCCTCTCCCGTTGCGGAGCACAGGCTCTGGACAAGCAGGCTCTGGACGCGCAGGCTCAGCAGCCATGGCTCACGGGTCCAGCCTCTCCGCGGCATGTGGGATCCTCCCGGACCGGGGCACGAACCCGTGTCCCCTGCATCGGCAGGCGGACTCTCAACCACTGCACCACCAGGGAAGCCCTCTGAATGATTTTTAATTTCAATTATAGACAAATAGAAAATGAATGTACTGAGACATTTTTGTTTCAGAAACAGCAATGGAAATCATTGGGTCTGTCAATAGCAATGCTTGCACTGTTTACAATAGTCAAGACATGGAAACAACTTAAATGTCCATGGACAGATGAATGGATAAAGAAGATGTGGTATACACACACACACACACACACACACACACACACAATGGAATATTACACAGCCATTAAAAAGAATGAAATAATGTCCTTTGCTACAACATGGATGGACCTAGAGATGATCATACTAAGCAAAGTAAGTCAGAAAAAGACAAATATCATATGATATCGCTTATCTGTGGAACCTAAACTATGACACAAATGAACGTATCTGTGAAACAGAAAAAGACCCACAGACATAGAGAACAGACTTGTGGTTGCCAAGGTGGGGGTGTGTGGGCAGGGATGGATTCGGAGTTTGGGATTAGCAGGTGCACACTGTTATATACAGAATGGATAAACTACGAGGTCTTACTGCAGAGCACAAGGAGCTATATTCAATATCCTGTGATAAACTAGAACAGAAAAGAATATGAAAAAGAATGTATATATGCATAACTGAATCACTTGGCTGTAGAGCAGAAATTAACACATCATTGTAAATCAACTAAACTTCAATAAAATTAAAAAAAACTAGTAATGCTTCAGCCTCAACTGGACACACTTTACATGCAAGCAGATCACCTGCGTTTTGAACTATGAAAAGAAAAATCGGGGAGTATGCTCACATTCCTGGAAATATTTTATGAAAAGATGTGCCCAAAGAACAAAGTATGATCAGTATCCTCTACTGTTATCAATTCTGGAAATGGAAATGCTCCTTTTAACATATACAAAGATAGTTTGCATAATGCATAGTCTATCTTTATGCTGTTTTCAGAAGGACATTATTTCTTATTGCAGAGGGACACGTATGACTTTCTTGGCTTTCTGCATGGAAGAGGAAAGGATTCAAATGTGTGAACCCCCATTTTCCCAGCATCATCCTTTTCGTTTGCTCACTCAGAGAAACTGTTTATTTTTTCATTCCTAATAGCAGCAGTGCACTGTTGGCCTGGTGCTTGATTTGCTACAGGGCTAGTAGGCAGGGTCCTCTCTGGGGGAGAATGATTAAGCAGGAATTTGGGGAACAGCTGGATAGCTGGGATTGCCGCTGGAAGCAAGCCTGCAAGGAAGGCAGTAGCAGCAAATAGAAGTGTAGACGCCTCTGGTGACAAGGTCTTCAGGGACTCTTCCTCCAGGCTAGGTTTGCAGCTGGGAACATCAATCTCCCTCCTGACCAGTGGCTTATTAGCATTCTGAATATCACTTTCAATTAAATTTCTCAAATGCTCGTTTAGTTTCTAGTTAATAAGGCAGGATTAGATGACATGTATGATCCAGCAGGGTTTTTTTTTGTTTTTTTGTTTTGTTTTTTTTTGCGGTACGTGGGTCTCTCATTGCTGTGGCCTCTCCCATTGCGGAGCACAGGCTCCAGACGCGCAGACTCAACGGCCATGGCGCACGGGCCCAGCCGCTCCACAGCATGTGGGATCTTCCTGGACCGGGGCACGAACCCGTGTCCCCTGCATCAGCAGGTGGACTCTCAACAACTGCACCACCAGGCAAGCCCTAGCAGGTTGTTTTTAAAAGATAAAAATAAAAGAAGTCCTGGGATAAGTTAAGTGGCAGGCATGTTCCTATGCCCACATGGTGCCCAAACCACTGGCCACTATTGGCTTTGCAAATGGACACAGGGCATTTTTTAAGGTATTTTTCCTAATGGAAGATTTCAATCAAATATTCACTCCTACGAAAACCAACATATTGTTTCCTGATGGCTGCACAAATTCAATCAGCTTCTTTAGTCCAAATTATTCAGGGTTTCTGTAGTACAGTCCTCCTACAGATAGGGGGCAGAGGTAGTTGTAAGATGGTACTACAGGTAGGATCTGTCAGGCGAGGAACACCTTTTTTGAGGTGCTAATGTTAATAAAAATAATTGTAGTGAGAACTGCTATTTATTGTCTGTCATTGTGGTCAGCACTTCCAGTAAAAACCTCACCTATGTTTTTTTATTTTTAATTTTTTTGGTGTTTCACATTTTTCAGGTGCACTTTCTTTGTTTTATTGAAGTATAGTTGATTTACAATATTATATTAGTTTCAGGTACACCACATAGTGATTCAATATTTTTATAGATTATATTCCCTTTAAAGTTATAATAAAATATTGGCTATATTCCCTTTGCTGTACAATTTATCTTTATAGCTTATTTATTTTATGCATAGTAGTTTGTGCCTCTTAATCCCTTACCCCTATTCCCCCGCCCCCCACCATACCACTGGTCACCACGACTTTGGTCTCTCTCTGTGAGTCTTTTCCTGTCTTGTTATATTTATTCGTTTTATAACAATTCCACATATAAGTGATAACATATGGTATTTGTCTTTCTCTGTCTGACTTACGTCACTAAGCATACTACCTTCTAGGTCTCTCTAGGTTGCTGCAAACGTCAGAATTTCATACTCTTTTATGGCTGTGTAATATCCCATTGTGTATGTGTGTACGTGTACACATCTTATCCATTCATCAAAGAAATGTAAATCAAAGTCACAATGAAATGCTCACACCTATCAGAATGGCTGTCATCAAAAAGCTGACAAATAACAAATATTGGCGAGCATGTAGAGAAATGGGAACCTTTGTAGGACTGTAAATTGATGCAGCCACTACAGAAAACAGGATGGAGGTTCCTCAAAAAACTAGAAATAGAACTATCATATGATCCAGCAATTCCACTCTTGGGTGTATATCCAAAGAAAACAAAAACCCTAATCTGAAAAGATACAAACCTCATTTAATCATCACATCAATGCTCTGAGGAAAGTCTAACATCCAGTTTCAGATGGTGAAACTGAGACATAAGAGTTTCATTTGCTCATCACCAGAAGAGCTAGTTTGTGCTAATAGAGAACTGACAATTATATGAGTCACTCTTTCATCTTCAGTCTTCTTTCCCTCTTCTCCACCCTCTTCTTGAAAGTGGAACAGGCTTAGCTCTCAATGGACTCTTGATAGACTTACTGGCTAACAGTGAACCAATGGGGAGGAGTGCAGAGGTGAGAGGCAAGCAGGGGGGAAGATCAGGGTGCCCTGAGCACACTGGAAGAGTCGTGAGAAGATGCAGGTGATGCAGTTGTGATGCAGAAGATGCAGATGCAGTGCTGCATCATCACTTTTCCCTCCAGAACATGTGTTTACACTCTACCTGTGCTCCGAAGCCAGGGCAGTGGAAGAATTTTGAAAGCTCCAGGGCTTTGGAGTCAAAACCTGGTCTGAGCCCCACCAATGCCTTTTTCTAGTTGTGTGAACTCAGGAGAGCTACTTTATCCTGGGCCTCCGTTGTTTCTAAAGCGTGACTGTCCCCCCACTTCGTTAGACATCTTGACCCTTGGTCACAAGTGTGGGTGTATGACCCAGGCTTGGGCAGTTATCGTGCCCCATTCTCTTGGACAAAAAAAATGTTTCAGAGGTGACCTTTGGAATCCTGTCACCCAAGTCTGTCCAGAGAAGTGAACTGTGTTTGAAGGCACTCTACTTCTAAGTATGCATGACCTTGAATTAGCATTTGACTTTTCTCTATGTGGTAAAATCATGGCATTGGATTAGATTAGGTTCTCTTTACTTCCAACAAGCTCTAATAATTTATCACTCCATCTGAAGGAAAATACACTCCCAGTTTTTATTCAATATAGTTGGCTTTTATAAAAGATCAGATATGGGGGGAGGCGTTTTGAGGCAAAATCTCTGTTAGTTGGCTATGAATCACTACAACCAAGGGATTTTTTAAAATGAGTTTTACAAAAAGACTTTGTGCACTGGAGTTTGGAAGTCTTTGGAAAACGACTCACTTACAAGAAATTTTGTAAGTTCAGTATTTTTGACACATGACGCCATACCCATAAAGGGCGGGGGGGAAGTTTCACTGAGATAGAGTTTACAAAATCCTGAGTGGCTATAATTACAAAATACATTTTGCATAGAAATGTGCTAACAAGAAACAATAAGAGGCATTTGAAATAAGAAACCCAAGGGAGAAAAAGAATTCACGAAGCAAAGAATGTTAAAATAAATATTTGCTGAGTATTTGAATACACTCGAAGAGCAAAACAAAACAAAACTTTTTAATGTATGTTTTCAATTGAGAATCAGAAGGTGGCAGCACTGCTTACTGAATAGACTGCGATGACAGCCCCAAGGAAACCTGCAGAGAGAATAAGCCATATTGTAGTTTATAAGCAGCAGCTAGAAGTTTATTGCTAAAAATGAAATAATTATTGGTGAAATGCACCCCTAAAACCTCCAAGCACATTTGGGGGTTTGAAATAATGACCCAGTTTTGGATAGCTTTCACCTCCAAGGATGCAGTGGAGCCAGAAGCTTAACAGAACGAAGAAGGAGGCTCTGGACAGTTTTGGGCCTTTGGCTAAATTTCTTTCCATTAGACATAAAAAAATAAAAGCCCAAAGTATGGTCCCCAGATCTGCAGCATCAAAACCACCTGGTAATTTGTAAGAAATGCTAATTTTCCAGCCCTGCCCCAGACCAACTGATCAGAAGTTCTAGGCATAGGGTCCAGAAATCTGGGTTTTCTAAGCCTTCTAGGTGATTCTGGTGTACACTCAACTTTGAGAACTGAAGGTGTTGGTGTTGAAACTACTGCTATCAGTCATATTTCAAAATGTGGAGCAAGTCCTCAAACAATACCTTGCTGTAGGATTTACCAATTATGTGGTCTTATGTATAGCTTTAACCATAAATAAGCTTGAATAATAAGGGTGGGCATAAAAAGATAACCTGAAAGAAAGCAATCCCCTAAAAATGGACTGGAACAATCAGTGAGAAATGTAGGAAGATATGAGGTTTTTTCCTTACATCATTTGAATTTCTGCCTACTTTCCAAGAGCATGGAAATCTTCAGAAAAAATAACTATGTTTAAAGTAACTTTCTCGATCAGAAATGCTTACAACTTATTCCTCAATACAATGAGAAAGAAAATTTTGAAAATTATTTTTAATTGTTCTCAGAGAGAACAAATGCATAACAGAAGTATAATGCAAGCTGACGGTCCCCCCCCCAAAAAAAAAAGCTGGAGGTGAAAAGTCAATTACACTTAAAAAGCATAAAGACTCTGGGAAGAAATAATTTTGCCTTTTTAATGGGGATCAACTAAAATCTACTTTGGAAAAATTCATTTCTGTTTTTTTAATTAATTGCGTGGTTTTACAGTAGATGGCAGGTAATGGGACCATTATTCCATTAGGTAAAATAACCCAACCACAGAGAGCTAGACCACACACAAAAACACCCAAAACGGTGGCTGGCCACCTCAGGGGGCCGCAAGGAGGGACACTCCTCCGCTGTGGCCACAAATGTCCAAGGCTCCATTTTAACTTCACAGATCCATGAAGTTCATTTTGGCATGGCATCCGGACTTGATCAGTCCCTCAGTCACAGTCTCTTTTTAACCAAACCCACAAGAAGTTCACGTCAATATCACCTACCGTGCCAATTTTTTTTTTTTTTCCAGTTCGCTGTGTGCAGCAGAAGTAAAGAGCCAGCCAGAGAGTCTGTTAGGTGATCCGCACGTACATACCTAGTCTTCTTGGAGAATCCAAGGAAGAGTTAAATTAAAATTAGAAATGTGCTTGGTGAACATAATATCGAATCATAAAAAATTAGCTGAGGAGTTTAGCATCCTAACGCCTCCATCTCCACTGTGAAGAGAGACTGTGAGACAAACCTGCTAATGGAGTTTTCGAGTCGCAGCATTATTACCTCTGAGCAGAATGTATTCCGCTTCTCTGACTGGTTTTTCCATGTTCTATGCTCAACTTCCCCCTACAGTCGACACTTTCTTTTTTGAGGTATCTTAACATCATTTATTTTTTGAGGTATCTTAATATCATTTCTTCAGATTTAGGTAAGGACAATCAAGTTTCCAAGAAGACCTTTGTCTTTTTATTTATGTATGTGTTTTATTATGGAAGTTTCAGGTGTACTATGTCATAATTTGACATCTATGTACAAAGTGATCACCACCACACGCCTAGTAAGCATCCGTCATCATACAGATGGCCTCCTTCACGTGTTTCACTCACCCGCCCGCCCCCCACCCAAACTACCTTCCCTTCTGGTAACCACTGGTCTGACCTCTGCATCTATGACTTTGTTTTTGTTTTATTTTGTTTGCTTGTTTGTTTTTAGATTCCACATATGAGTGAAATCCTACAGTATTTGTCTTTTCATCTTTTGTGGGTTTTTTTTTTTGGCCATGCCACTTGGCTTTCGGGATCTTAGACCCCTCACCAGGGATTGAATCCGTGCCCTCAGCAATGAAAGCTCAGAGTCCTAACGATGGGACCTCCAGGGAATTCCCCGGTCCTTTGTCTTTTTTGTCACTGATTAACAGCACTGTAGTGCTACTCTTCCTAATAATAGATATCATGGTTGAGTGTTCCTCGGTGCCAGAACCTTGGAATGCCAGAGTGCTTGGTCCTAGACCTCCTGAAGTGTACATCCCAACAGAGAAAGCAGAAGCCAGTGTAACAGGCAACCACAAGTCAGCAGTGTGGGACATGCAATGAGTGGGGAGGGAGTGGGCTGTGGTGCCCACTCAGGGACAGCTGACCTTCATACTGAGGTCAGGGAAGGCTTCCTCAAGGAAGTAGTCTCTACACTGAGTCTTAGGCTAAGGGAATGGGAGACGGAAGGAGAAGGGTTTGCTGCAAAGTCAGTGGCAGTTGTTAAATTTCAAAAGGCAGGAAGAACACAAAAAAGTTGATGAACCAAATGGATTAATATGGCTCCTGCACAAAGTCGAGAGAATAGGGGAGAATGAAATGGGAAAGGTCATGTTAGAGACTTAAGCTGGAGCCAGGTCAAGAAGGATTTTGTTTACATTATCAAGAAGTTCATTATTTATGTTGATGGTGAGCCAGTTAATGGTTTTAAGTAGAAGAGTGACTCAATATAATCTGTATTTTAGAAAGCTCATTCTGGCTACAGGATATACTATGGATTGAAAAGAGGCAAAGCTTGAAGGAAGAATGTCTTAATTATTCTTGTTTCATTTCTTTTTCAGTACAGTCCTATCTGATAAGAATAATAACAGTTTACCTGCCAAGAAATTTACATCAGTTCTATTTAATCTTTATAATAATGCTATAAGGTAGGTTATACTAGTAGTATCCTAACTGCATAGATAAGAAAAATTACTGTTAGGAAGTTTAAGTAACTTGCCCAAGGTCACACAGCTGGTAAGTGTTACAGTCAGGATAGGAACTCAGTTTGGGCTCTTACCTGCTGGACCACTGCCTCCACCCTAGAGGAGAAGGCCACACACTGGAGAGCTATTAAAAGACAGTGGAGGGCTTCCGTGGTGGCGCAGTGGTTAGGAATCCGCCTGCCAATGCAGGGGGCACGGGTTTGAGCCCTGGTCCGGGAAGATCCCACATGCCGCAGAGCAGCCAAGCCCGTGCGCCACAGCTACTGAGCCTGTGCTCTAGAGCCCATGCTCTGCAACAAGAGAAGCCACCACAATGAGAAGCCCGCGCGCCGCAACAAAGAGTAGCCCCCGCTCACCGCAACTAGAGGAAGTTGGCGCACAGCAACGAAGACCCAATGCAGCCAAAATTAAATAAATAAAATAAAAATAATTAAAAAAAAAAGACAGTACTGGTTCTTTATCAAAACATTTAGATCATAATAAGAAGAGACACAAGTCAGTGAAAAAGAAGATCTCTTCATTTCTTACTCGTAGTACTATCAAATAATAGCATGTTTCCAGCCATGGTTTCTCAGCCTTTTGCTAGAGCAGTTTTGTTCTTTTGTTTCAAATGTCTCAGCTGATAAGACTTCCAGCCTCAGGAGGGACCAATAGGGAGAGGAAATAAAGTACATCCATGGGAGAGCCTTGCAGATATGATGTGGTCACTCCTTTCACCAGAAATTGCAGGAGGCTCTCTGAACCTCTCCTTTATATTTTAGGTAATTGATGGTAATGACATCTGGTAACAACTTGTATTTTCTCCTTTAGGGCCAGAAAGGCTAGGTTTTGTTCTTTTCACATAGAATTGCTACGGAGTAGCCAAATCACCATTCCAGAGAAGGATCTGTGTGCTTCCACTTCCTTTCACAGACAGAACTTATATAAATTATTAAAGAAATGGATAAAGTGGACAAAGCCTTGTGGTACCACACTTTAGGAATATTAGTTTATGTAGCCAATTTCTTCTCAGATGCAGGAAGGCTTATCACAGGAAAATGTCTAAGAAGATCTTTGAAAATATTTATTTTATTTTTATTGGTGTATAATTGCTTTACAATGTGTTAGTTTCTGCTGTACAATGACGTGAATCAGCTCTATGTATACCTAGATCCCCTCCCTCTTGGACCTCCCTCCCAACGCCCCCTCCACCTTCCCACCCATCTACGTCGTCACAGAGCACCAAGCTGAGCGTCCTGTGCTGTATATGTTTCCGCTAGCTATCTGTTTCATGCAGGGTAGTGTATATATGTCAATCCTAATCTCCCAATTCATCTCACCCTCCCCTTCCCGCCCTGTGTCTGCACGTCCCTCTCAATTCTTGCTATTAGTTGGAGCAGATAGAAATCCTGATCTTTGTGGCATGGCACACGCATCACTTTGCTAGAACTGTCGTAACATCGTAACAAGATACCATAGACTGTGTGGCTTAAACAACAGAGATGTATGTTCTCACATTTCTGGAGGATGGAAGTCCAACATCAATGTCAGCAGGTCTGGTTTCTTCTGTGGCCTCTCTCCTTGGCCTGTAGATGGCTGTCTTCTCCCTTTGTCCTCCCATGGCTTTTTCTCTGTGCATTCCCGTCCCTGGTATCGCTTCCTCTTCTTCTAAGGACACCAGTCAGATTGGCTCATTTTAACTTAACTACCCCCTCAAAGGCCCAGTCTCCATATAGAGTCTCAATCTGAGGCACTAGAGGTTAGGGTTTCCACATACGGATTTTGAAAAGACACAATTCAGTCCATAAAAGTTTATCATTGCATTTGTGTTTATTGTTATCCAAAAACAACACCACTGAAAGAAAAAGAGCCCAGAAAAAAATATAGAACTGTTACAATAATGACATCCAGTTTGATCACATTTCCAAGCTTGGAGACCAGAGAGTTTTCAGTGCTTGCCAAAGGCAGGGGTGAATTTTTTTTCCACTGGACTAGCCCTATTTTGGAATCCTTAGAATAAACAAGGGTTCAAAAGGTTCAAGACTCCAGATAATGTAAAAATCTTTCAGACAGTTTTCACTGTTTCTTCTTTCTCTATTCTAAGATGTAAAAAACATAGCGATGATCAATTGGTTCCGTCCCTCTGCTTATGAGGTTTTATTATTATCATTAACATTCAAGCAAATCAGCTTTTCGTGAGGGTTACAGAGGATTTTACTTATAAGTTGGCATCACCATCAAAGGGGGAGATTCTTTCAGAATCTTTCATGAGACCTTCCAAGGGGAACTCTCTAGGCATTTGAGTTGCCAAATATAAAATCTGAATTTCTGAGAAAGGAGCACACAAACATGACTCACAAGTTACAGTTTGTTAATTAGTTTTTTTGTTTTGTTTTGTTTTGTTTTTTTGCGGTATGCGGGCCTCTCACTGTTGTGGCCTCTCCCGTTGCGGAGCACAGGCTCCGGACGCGCAGGCTCAGCGGCCATGGCTCACGGGCCCAGCTGCTCCGCGGCATGTGGGATCTTCCCGGACCGGGGCATGAACCCGTGTCCCCTGCATCGTCAGGCAGACACTCAACCACTGCGCCGCCAAGGAAGCCCTGTTAATTAGTTTTTATAAGATAGATGAGAAATCATTAACTAGAGAGTTTATTAGTGCCCTTAGGACTTTAAGAGGGGGTTTTCTCAAGGTTTACTCCCACATATAGAGCTACCTCCCCAAACCTTTCTAGTTCTACCCATATACTTATTTCTCCCCTACAGTGTGGGAAGACCTATCTCAGGTCCTTCCCAAATTTCCTTCAACTATTCCCAGAACTCCACCGTTTTCTTCTTCCTCTAGGATTTTGCATTTTCGACTATCTCCTCTCTAAGCAATATCACACACCTCCTTCCCCTGGTTTCCTCTTCCTACTATAAGCATGCTTATGCCTCCTCCCAATTACATAATATTATAATAAGTCTAGCTATGTGTTCAGCCAAATTTTGAATATCACAGGTGCAAAAACAGTTATATTTTCCTGTGTCTCCGCTGCCTAGGCTGGTACCTCAATTATTTTCACTCTTCAGTAAACACCTGATGACTGGATGAATGAATAAATGAATGAGTGAATGCATGAATGAACATTATACAGGACAAAACATCCAGGCAAAAGTCAAAGAGTCAGTTGAACATATTTTAATGGTGCCAATTAATTGGATACTATTCAGAAAAAGAAAATGACATTGAATGTTTGATTTCATGAAAGACAAAGTCTACAACACCAGAGAACTTTGCAGTTAATTATTGGGATAATGAAATTTCCAAAACCGGCCAAGGCGATAATTTGAGTCAAGCTTACTCTCCCCCTTATTTTAGCTGGACAGAAGTGGGGACTTAAATGAGTTGCAAAGATGATCCAATTTTCCTCTTGCTTTTGGCTAATGTGATACATGGTGCAAACTGAGAAAATAAAGCCTAAACATTTTAATGGTTTGCCTATGTTTCTGATCACCTAGATTCATGTCATGGTTTAGAAAGAGTCTGGCCTTGAGAGACCCTTGGAGAATTTTCAGGGTTATATTTAGCAATCACTCAGACTAGACGACTATCTAGTGAGTCAGTCTTCCCATCATTAAGTGTTTGCTGAGCTCTAACTAAATGCACAGTTATTATGTTAAGTATTACAAAGAACATGGAAGCCTGTATGAACGTACCTTTCATAATTGTTTCCATCTACAGTGATTAGCAAAAGCAAGAAATGTGAAATAAATTGGAAATAGTAAAGAAATGGTTATGGTCTTTAGGAACTGTTGCAAACTGAAAAAATAAAGCAAAAGAGTATTATTTTCTGCTCATAGTGGTGACTAGGATAGGTGCTTATGATATGCTAGAGGTTAGTTGTTTCCTGCTTATCTAACTCAACTCGTGGGCATTTAGTCAGACAAGTCTCCAAGGACAGGGAAATTTCAGTAAGATCTTGTCCTCACCTGACCTAGGTGGAGGCACTTGAGCTGTGATTTGAACTTGGGTCTGATTTAAGAATGTGTACAGGTGTGTCCTCCATCAGTCTGGTCCCAGAACACATCTTTTAGTTTACTACGAGTTTTTAAGGAAGGTTGCAGTGGTCTGTGAAAAGGCTAACATTTCTGCAGTAGAAAGAAATCTGCCTGACAGATAAACAACCCCCCAGCCCTTCCTGAGCCCTATTTGTAAAGAAAACTTGATGGAAAAGGAACTCTGTAAGACTTCAAGGAGAAACAGTGGGGAGATAGAATCAGTAGGAGGCATCCTTATTCCCATCTCAGGAAATCCTGAGATCAGTGTGTTCTTATTTCAGAAGACTGGCTTCCAAGAAACTCACATGGTGACTCGCAATTCCTGAAGCCCCAAAGGACAGCATGGGGCAGTGCTAAAGGCATGAGACTAGGAATCAAGTGACATGGGTTCTGCTCTCAGCCCTGTCAAGGACTAGCTGTGTGACCTTGGGCAAAACACTTAAGCCTATGTCCTTAGCTATAGGACACAGATTGCTTTATTTACCTGACAAAGATGTTGTGAGAATAGAATGAGGTAAAATATGTAAAAGCACTCAACAAAGTGCATGGCACACAGTAAGACTTCAAACAGCAATCATAGCTAAAGACCTTTGCTCGTGTATGAGGAGGCTGCCTACCTGGATGGTTGTACGAAGGCTGGGAAGCTCCTTAGCTGCTGCTCCACCTCTCACTGCTACGGTACAGCCCCAAACACATAGCTTCTCAGCTGATTGCTTAAATGATTTAATAAGGGACACACTGTTCATTCTACCCTTAGTGGAAAAAATAAAGACTGGGAAGAGTCTGGTTACACCGCACAGGGTTAAAAGGGGAACTTGAGCTAGATGAGTTGTGTTAGAATCGCTGTTCAACAGCTGCCTATCTCTGTGGACATAGGGATGGGTTCATTTTTCTGAAGTTCTGTTCCCTTATCTGAGAAATGAAGAGAGCAAACATGTGGGGTAGATCATTTGAGATGGACTAAGATGGATAAGGAAAAGGACAGGTAACTGCCCAGGAACACCTGGCCCTTTTGTGGATCCATCCATGGCCTCTGATGGGGAGGCACAGACTCATTCGTGCTTGTGATAATTGCCCGGAATCTCTCCACTCTTCTTTTTTCTCTTCTCCTCTGAGTCTGGTCTTCCTTCCACACGTGTGAGATGCTCAGGGGGTCTTGTGGAAACCCAGGAGCTCACCCCCGAAGCTGTCACCTATCCCAACGCAAGACAGAGATCTCCTACATTTCTCCTGTCCTTAGAAATACGGTCTCCTCTGCAACTCACCCCCTGTTTAGTTTCCCTGTTTTCCTCGTTTGAGGTTTCAGGGTCTCAGTGTGTCAGCAGGATTAAAACATCAAAGTAACTTAATCTTTTGTTGGCATCTGATAAATGGTTGCCACACTATAAAAGGTTTTTTGTATGTTAGGAAAATGTACACTGATCAAAATAAAGGGATTTTCAGAGAAGAAATTCTTTGACAGGTTTAGGTGTAAATCTAAACATCTTCTTTCCTAACATCCCGTTCACTCCCTTTTCCACCTGTTCATAAGTCCTCTGAGGAACAAGGGAAGCCATCATTCATTCAATTGATACAAATGATTAATTGTGTGAATGACAATTGAAAGTCAAGGTAAATCTCCGTTCTTAAAATGACAACAGAGTAGACATCTGCCCTTTTACCTGCCAGGCATTCATTTACGTTCCTCTAGTGAAAACACTTAGGTTGGGAGCACTTCTCCAGTTCATGCAGTCCTATTGAGACTGTCCAACTAAGGTCCTGCATTCCTTGGATAAGGGATGGGAGGGGCTAGCTCAGTCAGACTATCTCTTCTCAAACTATGTGTCTTGAGCCAAAATGGTACCAGGTTATTTAACCGTCATGAGGGCTTGTTAGTACATCGCTTCTTGCTGCCTAAATATTCAGTGATACTGTGTTCCTATCCTTTCTATGGTCTCGTTGCTCAACAAATCCTCTGATTCTGTGGGCTACCCTCTTCCTTCCGGTAAATTTGTTTTTCACTCTTAAGCTAGAATACGTTTCTATTGCCTACAACCAAATAAGCTAAATGATAGATTTAAGGGAAATACAGCATATTTTTGAAGGCATGATGTTGCAGGCAGAGACAGACTATGGTAATAGGCTTTCCATAAATTAATTTGAACCTCTATCCAAGGAGCAATCAGGTTGTTTTCCAAAAGTCTGGTCCAAGGTCAGTTGTTTAAACATAAAGTTCATTTCCTTCATGGGCTAGTCCTGCATAAGACTTTATGATACCATAGAATCTGACCATCTTGCATAATTCAAATTTTAAAAAATGTTCAGAGTTTCAAATTTTAAAAAAAAATTACTCAGAGTTTCAAATTAAAAAGTTAAGTTGCTAAGGGATATCTGGATAGCAAGTACTTTGTATATTATGACCTTTTTTTATCATTACCATAATTCTATAATGTGATCTCATCTTTATTTTTATGTTATAAAGAACCTGAAGCTCAAATAGGGAAGAATTATTGAGCTTATAAATAGAGGATTTGGATAGGAATCCAATTTTCCAAGATCATAAAGCCTGTACTCCTCTGTCTACCAACAGAAGCTACTTCCCAGCATTTTTTACCTGATCCTAGCACAATAGAGGAGCATTGACCTATCAGAAGGAAAAAGGATAATCTGAGTCCCTTTCCATAATTATTCTTGCAGTCCAAGGTGATTTCTGGGCAGTGGCAAAGGCCAGGAGAGAAATAGAGGTGCAGGTCAGCACTGGAGTTGAGGGCTATAAGAGAGAGTGTCAAGGGGAAAGGAGTAGTGATGACTAGGGTCTCTTCCTCAAAATTCCTGAAGGACAGTCCAGCCTCTGTTCCTCACCTTGGCCTATGGGAGCAGGAAAAAAGCAGGGAGAGGTATCTAAACCTTTGTTATATGTTGAATTGTGCCACCACCCACAAATGTAAAAAGTATGTTGAAATCACAATTCCTAATACCTGTTAATGAGACCTTATTGAAAATAAGAGTCTTTGAAGATGAAATAGAAATAGTCTTTGAAGATGCAATCAAGCTCAACTTGATTAGGTTGTACCTGAGTCAAACATGACTCATGTTCTTATGAAAAGAGGAGAACACCAGGTGAAGACAGAGGCACACAGGGAGAAGATGGTCATGTGAAGACAGACGCAGAGATGGGAGTTATGCTGCCATCAGCCAAGGACAACCAGGCCACCAGGAAGAGGAAGAGACAAGGAATGACCCTCCCCTAGAGGCTTGAGAAAGAGCATTGCCCTGCAGAACCTTGTTTTTGGACATTTCTCCTCCAGAATTGCGTGAGAATAAATTTCTGTTGTTTTAAGCCACTCTGTCTGGACTCCTTTGTTACAGCAGCCTTATGAAACTGATACACTCCTGGTCAGCATCCCCTTCTCACCCATTATTAATTCTGGACCCCTCTATGTACATACTGGAGTATAAAAGGGGAATCTGAGGTATAAGCAGCCAAGGCCAAAGGGTAAGGAAGGAAAAGAGAGATCTAGCCACCACCAAAGGGTAAGATTCTTTTGGCCCTTGAAAAAATATCTGAAACCCGACTTACTCAGTCCAGTGACACACAGATCAAGGTAAGCGCGCTGATTCTTCAAGCGGATTTTACTTTGAAGCTTGCTCTTGTGGTGTCTGTGCCAAAGCATGATGCATCAAATACAGATGAGTTACTATTGCCAGAAACCTCAGCATATTGGATTTGAGAAACATCATAAAATCCAACCCATGTTTATATTATAGATGGCTTCTTAGGATACTTACTAGTGATTCCCTACCCCTCTTCAGGAAAAGAGCAATACCATGCTGTGAGTTTATAGATGAACAGGAGAGGACCACAGAAGAGTGAAATTTGCTTTAATATTTAAAAGTTTTTGTTTTTCATATCTAAACCTGACGATTGGATGAAAATGGAAAATGTTAATTTTACTTGTTAAGAATAGGGGTAAAAACAGGCAAGGGGGGATTTTTAAATCTTGGGGGAAAATAACTATTTTAGTAGTAATCAAGTAGAACACATTGTAGTTTTCAGCAATAATTCTATTTCTGGGGGCTTTGTTTCTGAACAAATGCACTCAATATCAAAAACATCATAATTCTGACCAAGGAGAGTCATTAAAGCATAGATGCAATTATTACAACCTCTATAAGTGAAAAGAACCAAGATATATTCCAAATTCTGCAAAATGTAAATCCTGTAAAAGTGTACTGAGAGATGGTCCAGTGCAGAAGCTAAGAGTTCAGGCTCCCAAGCTTTCCTGGTGGGTTTGGGTGTCAGCCCTGCAAGGTGTCTGCTTCCTCATCTATAAAATAAATACTATACAATCATTTTGGTTTGCTCATCTGTAAAAATGTAGTTGTAAGGATTAAATGATTTAATACTTATGTGTAAAACATGAAGTTTTATTGTACCATATAGAAGGTGCTTGATAAATATTAGCTTTTGATAATGATGTCTCCTGTGAGTAGGTTGCTGGTCTAGGTCTTGGCGGTGGTGGTGAAAGAATTTTGATCTTGTCCTCAGGTAGTTTAAGACTGAAGGTAATAAATAGTCTACGCAAGACACCAAGTTTTAGACTACAGATGGAGGAAACGCTACCTCTGGCCAAGGAGAACCTAGGATGCTTCCTGGAGATTGTAGCATTTGAACTGGTCTTGAAGCAAACTGACATTTAACCAGAGTTAGGGTCCATAGATGGACTGGCTCAGTCAAAGCACAGAACAGTGTAAAGATTACGGGTTGACTGAGCATAGGATACACAGAGACTGACAATTGGATATGCACATAAGTTGGAGAGGTCTGATGACCGTCATGCTTGCTTTCGAGTCTGAACATTTCTGTAGGCAACAGAGAGTCAAAGAAGATGTTTGAACAGAGTGACAAGTTGATAGCTTCACTTGCAAAAACATGTAAGTAGAGTCTAAGTAGAGTCTATTGGAGGCATGGGAGGTGACAGAAATAGAGACCCATTGCTGAAAATAGAGAAGCTATTTTCAACAATCAAAAGAGACAAAATCAGTGAAGACTGAATTGTAATCGAACCTGGTGTTGGAAGAAGTCATGATGTGCAGGGATCGGCAGTGGGAATGGCCTGTCCTAAGACTGGCACGTGGTGATCAGGAAGGGGCAGTTCTGAGCCGGAAGTAGGAGAAAATGTTAAAGAGAACTGTCTACACTGGAAAATAAATTAGAAATAGAAGCAGTTATCCAGAGAATGCAAGCTAAGAAAAGATGTTTCTTGGGAATTCCCTGGCTGTCCAGTGGTTAGGACTCCGGGCTTTCTTCACTGCCGAGGGTCTGGGATTCAATCCCTGGTCGGGGAACTAAGATCCCGCAAGCCGCATGGGGCGGCCAAAAGAAAGAAAAAGATTTTTCATGTAGGGGAAGGATGGACAAACTGTGGCTGCCTGTTTCTGTACAGTTATTATGGAACAGTCCCATCATTTTGTCTCTAGTTGCTTTTGTGCTACAAGGGCAGAGTTGAGCAACTCCATCATATGGCTCCAAAACCTAAAACAGTCACTCTCTGGACCTTTACAGAAAACATTTGCTGACCCCCTGATCGAGAATGTCTGGTATTGAGGTAAATTTCAGAAATGGAATTAGCTCACCTTGCTATTCCTTTTTGGGGTGTATTGGAAACAGTTTCTGAAATTTCAAAGAGTTGAATTAGAGGCTTGGGAATCTGCATTTTTAAAAGAAAAACATGGAGGAAGGATACATCTGCTTCATACCAGCATTTTCTACTTTCTTGACCAAAGGCTGCCACATAAAACTATGCAATAGTGGATTTGGTTTTGTTCCACTAGGGAGAGGAAAAGAAAAGGAACGCATGACCAGATTATTTTAATTCAATCACAGAATGTTTTAATCAGACCTGAACTGTAGTCTGTGTAGGTGAGTGCATATAGAACATAAAGAAATGTATGGCATGGTGACTGCCCTTTAGGAATTTTTAAATCTCCATAAGCAAATGTCCATATATGAAAAACAAATGAAAACAACAGAAGCCAATATCGACTCTATGGAAGGAGAATTAATGTGAGGATTAATTTCTGTTTTTCTGTCCTGCTTTCCCTTTTCCTTTACAGTTAGTGACAAAGACAAGTGTCCACAGAAACTAAATAATGTTTTCAAAATCAGAATGAAAATCAGCATTCTGATATGGGGTTTTTCTTGAACTATGAGAAGATGTGGTAACACTGGGCTTGCTGACCTGGCTATTCAGGTGATCCCTGCAGCCGATTGGTGGTCATCTCATCTCTTCACGTGGGAAATATGCTTTTCTGTTCACACAGTTTCTATCATTCCTTCTTGTCTCATGCTGAGCCAGCTTCACTTATTTATATTACCCATTGGTCTCTCAAAGCAATTGGTTTGCAATCCTTGGTTTAGAAGCGCTGTGGACTTCTCACTGATGACTAGCCGGGTGGGGAGCCCCTGACAATGTCCTGGCTGACAGTTCTTTGACGACTTCTGTGCCGTCTTCCTCTGCACTCTCCCTTTATATTTCCTTTTCTTTATGTCTCTCCCTTTATTTCTCGCCAGCGGGACATTGACCAAGGAGAACTGGCCCACTGTCTCTCTTCCCCAGTGTCTATTTCTTTTCTCTTTCCCTCCTCTCATTCTGTTTTCTCTTGTTCTGATCCTTTGCTCAAATGTCTTATGAAATGATAATAAAAATAACCGTAGTGACACACAGCTCAATAGATGTCCCAGGGGTTCAAAGAGCAGAGTCCTCTTTGGCTTTATCCACTGGGTTCTATTTCTGCTGAGCCAAGTACATTTAATTCACTCGTTCTTTTGCTCGGACCCTGTTATCAGTCTCTCTTTTTTTCCTTCCTTCCTCTGCTCCTAGGGCAGAAAAATCGATATACATATATATATATATGTATGTATATATATATATGTATGTATGTATTACACACACACACATATATATATACATACATATATATTTAACAATTTTAAAAGAGAATTTAAAAATTAGTCAAAGAAATGAGGGAACTAAAGCCCCAAATGGATAAATGATCTGCCCATAACTACAGAATGTAGCCATGAACAATCTCTCCTCAGGAGAGAGAAGCCTGTGAGACCGAATTTGATGTCTCTGGAGCCTGGTCTGAGTGCAGAGAAGACAAAGGCTTCCAGAAAGCCGTGGAGGACGGGCGTGAGAATGATGCTAGAGAAAGCGTCCAGAGCTTCTACCCTCCTTTTCTGTATTTGAAGAACAAACCCCAAAGGAGCCAGGAGAGACATTTCTGTTTAGAACTTTGAACAAGGAAGCAAAGCAAACTGCTCTAGGAGTTTTCCAATGACAAAATAAAAATGGGAACGTGTATGAGGGTCATTAAAAAAAAAAGGTGCCCTTATCTTTCTCCAGCTGCTTCATGCTCCCTCATCATTTAAACATAAAATGGGTAAAAATCAGAAAAGCAAAACTGAACTCACCAATGAAACATTTTTCCAGAAATTCAAGTTGAAACATAAAAGAGACTTCCTAGGCTAATCACAATCTATATGTGTTTATATACATACATGTATATATTCTTAGTGAGAATACATTCTAAATATCATATAGTTAGTTATGAAACCATATCATCCAGCAATTCCACTTCTGGGTATTTTTACAAAGAAAATAAAAACAGTGACTTGAAAAGATATATGGACCCCTATATTCATGGCAGCATTATTTAAAATTGCCAAGGTATGGAAGCAACCTAAATGTCCATTGATAGATGGATGGATAAAGAAGATGTGGTATACATATATAATGGCATATTACTCAGCCATGAAAAAGATTGAAGTCTTACAATGAGGCAACATGGATGGACCTAGAGGGTATTATGATAAATAAAATAAATCAGACAAAAAAGACAAATTCCATCTGATTTCACTTATATGTGGAATCTAAAAATCAAAATGAGTGAACAAACATAACAAAACAGAAACAGACTCTGGATACAGTGAACGAACAGGTGGCTGCCAGAGGAATGAGAGCTCAGGGATGAGTGAAATAGGTGAGGGAAGTTAAGAGGCACGAAATAAATGAGTCACTGAGATGAAATTACAGCATGGGGAATATACTCAATAATATTGTAATATCTTTGTATGGTGACAGAGGGTAACTAGACTTATCCTGCTGATCATTCTGTAATGTATAGAAATAGCAAACCACTATGCTGTGCACCTGGGACTACCAAAGGGTTGTAGGTCAATTGTACTTCAATTAAAAAGTGTAAAAAATAAGTAGTAAATAGTTTGGAATGATTTGTTATGCCGTCACAGGGTGAAGGTTCAGTGAAGGTTTCTCTCATTAAGCAACTGAGATATAAATATGAGAGGGATGGTGGGAGGGTCGTAAGAACCCACTTTCCCATCCCCACTCCCTGGCGTTTAGATGTTAGTCCCACACACCCAGCATTATTCCTTTAGGATGCATGTTACCTGACAACTTCCCTTTAAGAATAATAAACTATGTCCTTCACAAGTAAGAATGAGTCTTTGGTCTGTCTTTGTTTTTATCAGTCCTTTATCCTTGGTAAGGGTGATAAGTATGAGATCCTTTATTTAAGGGCTGTTGAAAGGAATTTTAGACACAAATACTATACTTTTTGAATATAAATGTACCAGTCACCTATAATGTACGTTTTGCATCACTTAGCTGCATTCAATTATGTGGATATAGAAGTACTTGTCATTTACAGCCTCATAGCAAGCATTAGCATGTAGGTGTACGCGTAGCATTATTTATTTATTTATTTATTTATTTATTTATTTATTTATTTATTTATTTATGGCTGTGTTGGGTCTTCGTTGCTGCGCAGAGGGTTTCTCTGGTTGCAGCAAGCGGGGGCTACTCTTCGTTGTGGCGCACAGGCTCTAGGTGTGCGGGCTTCAGTAGTTGCGGCACGTGGGCTCAGTAGTTGTGGCACACTGGCTCAGTAGTTGTGGCTCGTGGGCTTCGTTGCTCCGCCGCATGTGGGATCTTTCCGGACTGGGAATCAAACCCGTGTCCCCTGCATTGGCAGGCGGATTCTTAACTGCTGCGCCACCAGGGAAGTCCCTGCGTAGCATTTTTAAATTATAGGATATATGGGCAGAGCAACATAAAACGTATGAGTACATTTTAAGAAGTGATTCTAAGGTGAAAATCCGTAAAAATCATTGCTAGGTCAAGAAATAGAACATTTTTGGAAAAATGTGGAATGTTTTATGAGTTTGCATGCATACTTGGGCAGAGTCTGTGCTCTCTTCTCTGGATCACTGCAACTGCAGATCGTGAACTTCCCAGCCTTGTATGTTTTTAGTGTCGTTCACGACTACTATGTCTCGCTTGGATTTTCCACTGTTACTCAAAATACTTACTTTGACTTTGCACTTCCATCACAGCTTTGCTAGGGAAACCTTTTTCCCCCACTCAAACACTGGACTATCTTGTTTGGCTAATGCATGTCCTGGAGAATTTCTTTTCAACCAGTGCCACTCAAATTAGGGTCCATCAGTGCTGAGCTGTAAGCTGTTAGTTACTGGCCTGCTATGAAATTGAGTGCAGAGATTAAGAGTAAGCTCTTAGAATATTTATGGCAATTTGTCAAAGAAATTTTATGACTCTTGAATCTAGTAATAAAAAAAATGGGCCTTGTATTTTGTATGCCATTTTTATTTCATTTTTCTAGAGATGCGTTTTTATACTATTTTACAAAAGTATATATCCATGAAAAATTGGATGTAAAACAAAATGAAACAAGCAAAAAGCTGGCCCTTCACCAGGATAGTTTGGGAAGCACAGCTATAAAGAGACAGAAACTGCTTGCAAAATGCTTTTCACTTGGTGGGTCTTGTAAGAAATAGGCACCTTGGACATCTAAAATTCTCCAGTTAGGACAATGGGAATTTTCCAATCTGAGCAGAAGACCTTGGCATTCAAACCATTTCTTTTTGAAGACTCAGCTTCCAGAAAAGATGGACTGTTGTATTTGTTTCTACCAGTGTCTTCTCTGCCTCATGACCACTGACCCTTTACTTGTGGTGAAGAAATGCAGGATGTACAAGATTGCATTCATGTATAAATAGAGACACTAGTCCCAGCACTGTTTTTATAAGCAAATATATTAAAGATGCATCAACACCAAAGAACAAGGAATTAGTATACTAAATCATGGTGCATACAAGGACGGCACACCTTCAGTCGTTCAACATGCCTGTGGTAAAATCATCATTATTTGGCACGAATACATACTGTTGTGCTAGGGGAAAATAAGGTACAAAAAATATATTTAATATGACACATTTTAGTAAAGGAAACATATATAGAGAGACACATACATAAAATTGTTCTCAATAATTATCCTTCGGGGGTAGGGTAATTTGTTATTTTTCAGTTTTTTTTCCTTTATGCTTTTCCGAATATGCTTTTTTTTTTTTTTTTTTTCGTTTTAGCTTAAAGTGTTTGAAAGAAATTGGGTGGGTAGAGCAGCAAAGGAAGTTTGTAATGAAAGTAATGGGAGAAAGATCAGAAGTCAGGTAGTCTAAGACACAGATGTGATGAAGGCAAAGCATGGGGGAGGCTGAATGGAGAAGAGGAAAATAATCTATCTACACAGTGACAAGAATTTGGGAAGCTGTCTAAAAAAATAAACAGATGACTAGGCTCCACCTCAGACCAGATGAATCAGTATTTTGGAAGGACAGGCAGGCGTTAATGGTTTTAACACCTTCCCAGGTGATTCCAATGTGCCACCAGGTTTCAGAGCCATTAGGGTCAATGCCAGTTCACCAATTCCACCAAATTAGTCTTTGGTGGCTGGCTGTCTTTCAGGAATAGAAGGCACATTATTCCAAAGCACAGGCTAAGACTAGAAATAAGGGATTCTCCCTTCAAGAAAGCATTTTCTCCCCTCAGCACTGGTGCCCTAAGGCTGAGGATTATTTGTGAGTGCGATTACAAGTTTTGGAAACACCAGTTGAAATAATCTCAGCATTCTGCATGTTAAAAGCTAATTCTTTAATGAGATAAAGCTATGATCTGGAAGTTGAATGGAATGATTGCTTTGGGGGTCCGCAGAGCTGCATCTAAGTCAGTCCTCCTGGAAACGTTAATTAGCACCAAACAAAGAACAATGGAAGATGTTTGCTTTCTTCCTTGGAGACCAAGATTGGGACAAGTCGTTTTGCATGTGAGCAGAATGTGTAAATGGCCAAGAGATTTAAATAAGGAATTTTAATAGGTTTCGTCCCACTGGGAGAGACACTTTTGATTATCTAGGACCTATACCAATTATCATGATCCTCCCTACTGGCCGACCATAATCTTAATAACTAATCAAACACAGCCTTCGGGTTCTGTGAAATGCCACATATGAACAAGCACTTTTGCTAGTTACAAAGCTGGTACTTGCTACCTGACCTTTTTCCAATTTCTGCAACTACGTATCCACACTCCAGCCACACGTTTAAATGCTCCGTGTTGAATTGGTCCTTATTGATCCTAGGCTGCTACCTGTTTGGGCTGAGAGATGACCTTCTGTGGACACCTAAGGAGGCCTGCCCTGCTGTGAGCAGAATTCCAAAAGAAGCTTGGTTGAAAATTCAATGCAGATCTAAAAAAAGTGGCTAGTGCAGGTTCATGCAGTGGATGGAGATTCAGTAAGTCCCAGACAGCGGTCTAGACCCAAACAAGTGACTTAACACAACAGGGGTGACCGATGAGCTAGCAGGAGGTAGTGAGAGCGACTAGATAGAAACAGGTGCCCAGGGCTCCCAGCTGTAGTCCTGCCTCGCTCCTCCACTTGTAACTTCAGTGTTTGCAGCTTAGGCTGCAAACCTCATTAAAATCCTGTTCGCTTCTCCTGTTCCATGATTCGGCATTTGCATCCTCGATTCTACACCACCGCTTCTAAAACTTTCATGCGCTTTCCAGCCGCCTAGGGGTTTTGTTAAAATGCAGGCTGTGGATAGGTCAGGAGGTCTGCCATGGGGCCTGAGATCTGAATTTCTAACAAGCTCCCAGGTGATGCCCGTACCGTAGTGTCAAACCATGCCAGGAGTAGCGAGGCCTCGGCAGTGGTTCTCAAATATGAGTTTGCCTCCGAACTACCTGACAGGTTTGTTAAAACTCAGGCTGCTGGATCCTACCTCCAGAGTTTGTGATTCAGCAGTCTGGCGGCAAGGCTGGGAATGTGCATCTTTTAAGGGGTTCCCAAATGATGCTGACGTTTGGGTTCCACACGTTGAGAACAACAGCCTTAACCTTCGCTGCTCGCGGCTGAACTCGGCTGTGACTGAAGGGTGGGTTGCCGCCCCTTCCCCAGCACGGGGGCTGGTCCCTCCTCCTCTTTCAGCAATTTCAGGGTTGCCGCTGGAAAGATAATGATGTTCTTACTGTTCAGCCATCTGTAATGTGGAAAGAAAAAGAAGTCCTCTCAACCTTTTAGACACTGAAATGCTAGAGCAATAGGGAAGAAAACGAAAACAAAACAAAGCAAAATACAATCAGGCAACCACTCTGCTCAGAGCCCGAATGAAAATACCGGAAGATGGCATGTCTCTAGCTACCATCATCTCTCAGTGTGTGCCATCGGTGCCAACTCTACAATCATCCTACGCCCACTTGTACCTGCCTGCAGGTGCACAGTAAAGAACATCGCTTTGTTACCTACCGTCACAGAGCTTAAAGAGACAGGACTCAAGGCTCCTGTCCTCTCATCTTTTGCAGGCATCAGAATCCCCTGAAGGGCTGTTAAAGCACAGATTGTTGGTTTGGGGTGGGGACCGAGAGCTTGTATTTCTACAGAGTTCCCAGATGTTACTAAAGCTGCTGGTCCCTGACCACACTTGGAGAACCACTGTTTTAAGGGATCAAATGAAAAGACACCCTGTTTTACTTGCTTACATTGTCCACGAATCAAGAAAAGACAGGGAAGGAAGCTAGAATGTTACTTTTGCTGATGAAGCTGATATTGGAGGATATGACATAGGGGTAAGTCAACTATGGCTTTCTTAAGGCTGAGCCCCAGAATTAGACAGATGTGTGCACCCATTCACGGGCAGTGCTACACTCCACAAGCATCCCCTGATTAACTGGTCGTGTGGAGAAGCAGAGTGGAATGCAGGTTCCCTGCAGGCAGCTAGCTCCTGAAGAAAAGGAGAAGAGAGAGAGAAGGTCAGAGGTAAGCCAGCTCAGTTCCATCTATCAGGTAAATCAGTCTTCACTCCCAAAGAAGGCAGGAAATGAAGAAATAGAAAGGAACCAGGAATGATGAGCTAATGGCTGTCCTTCCCCTGGAAACAGAAGTGGGCAATTAATTGGTAACCCCACTAAAAAGACAGTAAGTCTTAAGCTTGCCAACACACTCTCACCTCAAATACCAGGCTAACATTCTCTCTTACCATGAGCAACTAATTAAATGATTAAATTGAGTTCATATTCTATCCTACCTTAGGCTAGTTAGGTAACCTCTCTGAGCCTCAGTTTTACTTGTACGTGATGGAGAAAATAAATCTTCCAAGATGGTCATGAGACATAAGATATCACTTTATATCTTATGGGGACTCTCTTTATAACAATTTTCCTTCTCTTCCTTCCTTTTTCATCTCTTAGCCTTGTGACTTAATACAATGAAATATTTTGTATTGTACTTGACCTTGAAGAACTTGTAATCTTGAGGAAAAGATTTTTAAAAATCTTGAGAAAAAGATGGAAAATGTTAAATACAGTATAAGGCAATGTATAGATGGGCTAAAAAATGATTATGAGGACTACAGGAAGTAATACATGAAATGATTAATGGAACACTTAGCGCATAGTAGTTTCTCAGTTCAAGATTTTAAAAAACATATAGTTCAGAGTATAGAATGGGGAAGGATCTGGAGCTGCCTCGTAGTGGTTGTACTGGAGCATCGTGCGTTTGTTTGGCTCCAGGAGGAGAGACAGGTTGTTAATAGCAGGAGAGCGGAAGGACATTTTAGGGATGGAGAAGGATCTGGGCAGAGACTTAGCACAGAGGTTTAAGGACCAGTGAGGCAGGTGGCCAGACTTGGATGGGTGATCATTTGTTCCACTCACAGCCAGTTCCAGTCCTGAGCCAATCACCAGACCTAACAGGTCTCCAGCTCGAGTCTTTTATATTCATTGCCCATTCAGGTTGCCAGCACCAAGCACAAGTAGCAGTAATTTCTCTGCCTTTTATGTGTAATGGCTCGATTGATTTGAATGTCAGGGCAATTCTCAAAATCTGGAAAGCAAGCAGTCCATTCTCGGCTTGAGCATAGTTATTTTTCTTTCTTTAAATCGTTGATTCTCAACCTTGGCTGCACAGGAATATCACCCAGGAGCATTCAAGAGAGTAGAAATCCCTTGGTTCCACTCCAAATCAATGAAATTCAAATCTCAGAGGGTGGAGCCCGGCATCTCTATTCTTTTTAAAAGCTCCCTAGATGATTCAAATTTGCTGCCTGGGTTAGGAAAGTCAGCTTGGGGCCAAGGGAGCCTGCTCCCTTGTATAGAGATGGCATTTCTCTCATCAGTTTTTCTCAGGACTGATTTTGAAGCAATTAACCAGGCTGTCAGTATCCTACAGATAAGGACAATCTCTTTATGGGATTATGAAATAAAATTACAATTGAAAGCGTAATTTTTTCAAATATAAACTAGGATTCTGATTTGAGTACAAAATAAATGGTCCAGTAAACAAAGTGACTGTATTTAAATCAATGGTTAAATTTTGTGTTAGTAAATTATACAACTTATTTTGCAAAAAAGAGATTGGGTATACAGGAAAAACTTAAAAACATGCATGTGACTCTTTGAGTTTGAATTAGGTCATTTAATGCAGATTTATCTTTTTTTAAATGTGAAATCGCTCACTAATTGAATGTTTTTGCTGCTAAAGTGTTAGCATTGTTTAAATAAATATATTGGAGAAATCTTATTTGAGTTCGCAGCACTGGGAAATGAATCTGTATTGGTGTCCAGACTCTCCTCTTCCATTCATTCACTCATTTACTCATTCATTCATTCCACAAATACTGATTGAATCCCCTCCTCTGGGTACCTAACAGTGGACTAGGAAATGGTTGCAATATTTGTGATTTGGTTTCTGACGCCTTGGCACTTAAAATCTAATGGAAGAAAGACTATAAATAAGGGAACAAATGATGGCTCCTAGTAAGAGCAATGAAGTAAACAAACAAAATTTAGTGACTGGAGAAAACTGTGTTGGGGGAGGGGAGTCCCTAGTATGATATAATCGCAAGGTCGTCTCCGCCCTGCTGAGCCAAGATGGCAGGATGACGGTGGAGCCAATGGTCAGACTAAGGGGAGCTGCGTGGCAGAGGGTGACAAGGCAAGGAAGAACGCAGGATGTTCAAGGCTCTGAAGAAATACATGTCCCAAACATACATTCAATATTCTTCCTTTCATTTTCCAACTGTATTCTTTATGTCTTTTGTGTGCCCTTTTTCTCCCTTTTAGCATTGATTGAAGTTAATATTTACTGAGTATTTCCCATGTGGCAGGAGTTAAGATAGGTTATGAGGATGCAAGGAAGAAAGGGAAAAAAAAAACATTGGAAGAAGATTTATGATCTAAGAGAGGCATTACATACACAATGCGAAGGTATGCTGGTTCAGAAAAAGGCAAAGGAAGGTGTCTAGCAGAATTATGCAGGCACTCATCCATGAGTAGGGCCTTGGAAACTCTGGGGAATCACAGTCATGATCCAAGGTGGTTTGGTCGGCAACAGTTGAAGTAGAAGGGGAGAAGCACATGCATTTAAATAGACAAAAGGTGTTTACACCTAGTAAGAATACTGGACAACAGACTCTGTTCAGCTCTCCATATGTGTCACCCAATATGAGTGCTTATAAAGTAGTTCACAATCAAGAGGGATTTCATAGTGGCTGCATGTTAGAGTAACCTGGGGAGCTTCATCAAAGCCCTGGGGCTAAGCTCCACCACAGACAAATAAATCTGAATTTCTATGGGGTTGGGCCAGGGAAGAGCCTGGCTATTGGGAACACATTTAAGAAAGATTATGAATCACCATCCCAGCCCTCACAGGGCTTCAGTCTGCCTAAAGTGACAACCCACTATGTCAACAGACGAGAACACAAGGTCTCCAACAAGCTCTGTTTTCCTTACCTCCTTCCAGCTCTGTCAGACGTTCAGAAATTTCTAAGCATATTCTCTTGAAGTCATTTTCCTCACCTGAAACACCATTTTTCTTCCTGACTGGAAGAAAATTCTACTCATTCTTTAAGAATCACTTCAAATATTATCTCTCAAATGAAACATTTATTCATACTCCTAGGAAAAATTAATTATTCCTTGGCAAACAGTATGAGGAAGGTTCTGTTGAAGTACCTCTCATGCTGGTCATCAGGTGCTGAGTTTACATTTCAAATTGCAAACTTCTCAAGGGCTTAGTCTTATTAAAATGCATAGCTCCTAGCCTGGTGTCTACAGTATATTAAGTTGTGACTACATGGAGGAGGGAAGGAGGGGGATAGGAGGGAAGATGGAAGAACACAAGTAAATAAGACTGAATAAACTAGTTTGCACACCTGGGTGTCTTTGACAGCCAGAAGTGTTCAAGTACCAAGGACTTCAGAGAAAGGGTATCAAAAAGGAAAATAGGCATGCTAGAGAGACTTTACTAATATGAGTGTTTCCAACATTTTTAACTTATAGCTTGATCTTTTTAGATTTAGAATGCTTTCTCCAAATAAATTCTTATTAGGTGACCCAAGATATACAATAGAATTGGGTGGCTTTCAAAGTGTGGTCCCCAGATCCACAGCATCTTGGAACTTGTCAGGTAGGCAAATTCTCCCAACCCACCCCAGATCTACTGAATCAGCAAATTTGGGGCGGGGACATAGCGTTCTGATTTTACGAGCTTTTCCATGTGTTGCTGAGTGTGCTCAGAACCACTGGCGTAGATACAAGCGGAGTTAACTTTGGTTGAAACTTGGGTGGTCAATACATGACAACCCATGACAGCCCCCATGCCCTATCCAGGCATCCTAAGTACAGTTCTGTGTGGACCCTGTCCTTAGAGTCCCTAGGTTCTCACAGAATAAAACCTAACAAGCTGGCCTCAAAGGTTTGGGTACCCTACTGTGTTAAATACAATTCTCAGTGTTGCCTGATTCAAGAATTCCCATGGTTCTCTGCATGTATACTTCAAAAGGAGTTGTTTCAGTTGATTAGTTTTAGATCCAGAGTTTTGCCATTTCACACAACTACATATATAATAATTCCCAGAACTTTTGCCTGAAAAAATCAGGTAAAGCAGTTAACAGTTGGATGTGTGCAACCAGTTCAACCCTGTACACTTTCTACCAGACAATTTCTTCATAGCATCGTAACCTTCAAGACTGGCCATTCACACTTCTGCAGCTGCTATTGACATAGCGTATGCTGAACAGAACCCCAAGTTACCATTCTGATAAATCACATATGAGACAGTTGAAATCTTTACTGAGAAGCAGCCTAATCTAAGAGCTTTTTTTCTCCTCTACATATGAATCCATAGCTGTGTTAATTTAGCTTCCTCCTCATTACATAGCCTCTGAGTAAGTTATATAGTAATGATGAATGATAAATCAGATGGCCAGGCCTATGTTACTCATGACATTTTAATAGTATTAATCTGGGATAGCTTTTAATTGTCCACTTTACAGTCTTTGATGCTAAGAACATATAGATGTTTCCATGATTCTAATTGTATTTCAGATAAATGTATGGGCTCACATTTTCTCTCCAACCCTGTAAAAAAAAATAAGGCTAAATGAGAGATGTCTCTACGCCTGAAAAATGGATTATTTTATAGCAAAACCTTGATTAATCACACTGGGAAATAGCAGGAACCTCAACTAACCATACATTGTCTGCACTTTGCTTGTCAGAAAATGACATCGAGGATAGAAAAATAAAGTGTCATCATGAAATTTTTTAAAACATCAAAAAACATTCAAAGCATCTCCTATGCCTTTCATATCTGTATTCTAGTTAAGTGAAAACTGATGTTCAGATAACCTTGTGGTCCAGTAAGATTTTGAGTTATAAGACAAAAAGTCGATTATTTTCAAAGACTCCATGTGCAGGACAAGAATGGACTAATGCATTTTCAAAGGATTTTCACCAGGACTGTTGAGACAAATCGGGTTCATTTTGAAGTTATTGAAAAAGGCTACTTTCCAAGGGCTCGACTTCATCTACTTTTTTTTTTTTTTTTTTTTTCTTCCCGGACCGGGGCACAAACCCATGTCCCCTGCATCGGCAGGCGGACTCTCAACCACTGCGCCACCCGGGAAGCCCCTTCATCTACTTTTATTACAGTAACTGCACATATTGATCATATTTAGGAGAAAGAGGAAGTTGCCCAGCAGTGTGAAATTTCCACATAATTGATGCTTTCCATATGAAGTACCAAAACATCTGTATATTAACCATTTTGTTTGTGATCAAACTGTTTGTAGTCTGATTAAACAGGACACAATGACATTCTTTAGATATTCCCGATGGCATTGATAGCATTCAAAAGAGCACAGTTGGGCTTCCCTGGTGGCGCAGTCTTGAGAGTTCACCTGCCGATGCAGGGGACGCGGGTTCGTGCCCCGGTCTGGGAAGATCCCACGTGCCGCGGAGCGGCTGGGCTTGTGAGCCATGGCCGCTGAGCCTGCGCGTCCGGAGCCTGTGCTCCGCAACGGGAGAGGCCGCGACAGTGAGAGGCCCGCGTACCGCAAATGAATAAATAAATAAATAAATAAAAGGCTGGGAAATTAGCATCTGGGAAATCGCCAAGAATTGGGGGGTCAGGACAAAATACAAAGTCAAAGTGCCAGGCAAAATAGTTAGCAACTAGGAGATTTATGGAAATGGAAGCAGATGGAAGATTTTGAAAAGGAGAAACAATATTTGGAACCAAATATAAAGAAAGGACACCAACAGAGAGGCACTTGATATATCTTAGCTTCAACATTCATTATTTTTAAATCATGCACCCGCCCACTTCTCATCATCTGCACCACCACACCCCTAACCTGAGCTATGTATTGATATCTCTTCCATAAACTCTACTGCTATCCAAATCTCTCTCGCTGGTCTTCCCATGCAGGAGATGCTATTGTTGGCTCAGCCAGATCCTCTTTACCCGGCATTTGTGTCCACCCCGGACAGCTGTGAGCATCTGCAATGCACCCTTCCCCTAAGAATGGTCCTCAGCATGTAGGGAAATGCCTGGGCAAGGGTGCCTCCCCTCTGAATGTAACCTGCAGCCAATGTCTAAGTGATACATACAAGAGGCCAGCTCCCTTGCCTTGAGGTGAGATAAAGCTGTGATGCTATGCACGCTCCAGAGTTTCCTGTGGGATCAGGTGTTCGTTGAGTTTCTAATCTGGCAGTATTCCAGCTTCCTCGGTTCCTTACAGGTTTTCTTCTGGGTTCTCCCCCACTTACACAAGTCGCTCTTTCTCAGGCCCTGCTTCTGGGAAACGTGATGTGAGAGATACACTGACAACACAAGTAAATACGTGTAGCTGTTTAACTTGGGATAATGACATGATTTACCAGAATTGTATTTTTAATTTCATTCGGGAGAGAAATTTCATATCATTAAAATGAGTGAAATTTGTATTAAAAAGGACAAAAGAACACAATCCAACTTCTGACTTCATAGAGATCGACTATTACCTTGTTTCTTTTTGGATGTATTTGGAAAACGTGTGAGGAACTCTGAAAATGAGCAAATACATAAAACTGACGAAATGAAGATATTTTGGGGACAATTTATTTTAAGTAGAGCAGGGGAACTAACAATTCTTGTTGGCTACTTTGACTTAATTGGGTATTCACATGCATAAGAAAGTTGTCACAGTATTTCCCCCTTTTTTGGTTATTTTCCCCATGTTGCCGCTGAAAACATTGAGGCTTATATGACCTAAGAAACGTGCTGAAGATCATTTAACTAGTATGTCTTGAAGTTGTGTTTTGAACAAACATATCTGATTCCAAGCCTTTTTTTCCCAGTCCTCCACCAATGTGTAACAAAGGGCATTCTAAGGAGCATGAATTGGGCAAAAGAAACCAAAACCAAAACCAAAAAAAAGGAGGATGGATAGTTTTACTGATTTGACTGGATTTGACAAATACTACATATTACAGACCTGGTGGGACACAATTTTCCCTGAATTGCTCATGTTCTCAGACAGTCTTCTGAGCAAAAGCATTTTAAGAATTTAAGAATGTACATTGAAGAATGTTTGTATAAGGAGACATCCCAGGATAGTAAAGTAGAAAAATTCCCTCCACTCCCTGGAGAGATTCGCTTGTATTCCTGGGTAATAAAGATAATGCCTCTCTCTGTAGGGGAGATAGATGGGTTTGCCAACAGCCTTCTTAAAGACGGGATTTCCTAAGCTTGGTGTTCCTCAGATGTGACACAGATTCCTGGGCCCTCCATCTATCCATCACCCCATGGGACCTCAGAGGCCAGGGGAGCTAAGGAGAAGGCATGGAGATCGTGTGCCTGCTGTTATGCGGATACTGAACTGTCTAATCCATTTGAGCTGATTGTTTCCTTACTCTCCAAGTCTGTGGACGTCTGGAAGACCACCTAGCAGTTTTCCCCCAGGCTGCTGCTTAGGAACTGCTTTACCACTTGACAATCCCCCTCCTCGGAATTCAGAACTCAAAGAAAAGGGTTCTAAGAAGTCTAATAAGGAGGCACATTCTATTTTACCTAATTGGACTAGTTTTCCTCTGTCTCACGTAGGCATGGGATGCAGCCCCACAGTGGCAGAAAGGCAGTTAGCAGAGCTGGTGTCGGACTCAGAAACAACACAGTGCTACCTGCTACTTTCTCTGTCTCCCTTGAAGGTTGATTCTCCCCCTTCCAAGCACAAGCAGAATTCTTGAGGCAGATGCTACGCCTCCTCTGTCACTGCTTTTATTTGCTTTTCTTGTATCAACCACCTTCCTAGCCTTAATTACATGGCTTGGCACACTCTTGAAGTAAGGATAACTTCATAACAGAGATTTTCTCCTCTTACACAGCAGCTCTGGAGGAACCTCTAAACATTAGATCAAGACTCCACCTGCATGTTTCTGCTGCTGCATCTTTTCTCCTGCTTACCCCCTAATTGCTATGCAGTACTAGCTAACCTCTAAAAGAAAATTTAACTTTCTCCTCCTCCTGTTGCATTCCTCAGTATAATGGTGTGTAAACAACTAAGAGGCAGAAATAATGTGATGTGAAATCTTCTCAAAGCCCATCTGAGAATTCTGCAAGAGGAACTACTAAGTAATAAAAAAATACTCAGCTGGAAATACACATTGGAAAAATAAATTGGAAGACGGCTTTAAATGCTTTTGAGTGATCCCAAGGCATATAAAAGGAAGCAGAATAAAGAAAATGATAAACAAAACTTTCAGGGCTGACACAATAAGTAGCTCTTAAAATAGCCGTGTGTTTCCCTCCTAACGCCCAGCAGGCTGCCGATAACCAGACAGACAAATCGAACAATTAGATGCTATGACGCAGCATCAGAATAGATCCATAACATAGCATTCTGAGTGGAGCCTTAACCGGAGTGTTAGCCTTAACAAGCCTTAAATCAGCCTTGTCTGAATAAAAATGGTACCAGGCACAAGAGCTTATTTCTGACCTGGGTAGAATAGTAGAAGAACTCTGTGAGACGTACTCCTGGATCGAGCATCTCTGATGTCCGATGGTCTGATGTATACTGGGGATGCCGAGATGTGAGACGTAGACTTTTCCAAAATCTAGAGAAGGAGACAGATGAGTAAACTAGTTAATAAAATACTGTTTGGTAAGGGTTATGAAAACAATATATGTGTGCTATTGGGAGATCAGGGAGAAAGGCAGCTCACCCAGATATGGGGTATATGAAGGGGCTGAGTTCTGATGTGAGCCTCTCTGGATTAGTAGAAACTTTCCAGGTAAAAAAAAATCAGAGAATAGAGAGTATAGGAAGATGTAGTGGTAAATTCAAGGGCATCAGGCTCTGAAAGGGCTGGTGCTTTTGGTGATACTGCGGGCCGATCTGACTGGAGTGTTGAATACGTATGAGGCCAGATTGAGAAATGAATCTGGAGATCAGGAAGAGGCAAAATCATGAAAGGTCTTTTGTGTGATGCTGAGGGACTTGGATTTCATCGTGAGGGTGAAGAAGAAACCACTGACATGATTTAGAGTCAGGCAGTAAGGTATCACTGTGTTTTTTTTCTCTTGGCCTTCAGGGGGCTCTAACACTGGTTAACTGAATGGCCAATTCAGAATTTACAGGTCAAAGTATGCACTTCTGATCAAATAAATGCTACAGTTGGTTGAATTCTTTTCTGGATGTACTGGTTTCTATATCCTGATCTAATTTAGATTTTTCTCTGTGTTTAAATCACGTTTCTAGAAGTAAAGATCATACTTTTATACTTTACAAAGATTAAAAACAAAAAACTAATGTAAGAAGACTGCATGATCAATTATATATGAGAATAAGTTCCAATTAGGAGAAATTTGGTAGTATTAACAAAGGATCCTGAAAACCAAAGAAAGGATTGTGTTTCAGTGGCACATGTATAATGCCTCATATCCCAGTGGCAATGGGAATGGGAAAGTGAAAATGGGCAGCAGGTGCCTAAGTATTTGGCATATGTGAACTCCAGCCTTAGGCAAACTAGTGAATTTCAGCCAGGTTGGAGTATGGCAGCCCTGGAAACTCCTTCCTTCATTCTCCATCTCTTGTAGATTATTCTTTCAGGTGGTCTCATCACTGTCACTTCTCTGATAAGACCTTGGATCCTGGCTGCAATTTGAGTCCAGTGTAATCTTTCCTTTCTATCATCTCCACAGACCTCTTTTGCAGAAAGACTCTTTTTTTTTTTTTAAATCTAGAACACTCCACAGAGCACATCAGATACTAAAACTGTTTTGTGAGGATCAAAGGCTTCCTCCTTTATGCAGCTTCTTTATGCTTAAACAGTCACTTGGATGCCTCAAACTGTGTTACTAAATGATGTTGCAGTCAACATCAAAAACTGGAAGGATAGTTCATTTAATCTGAAAAACTGCATATTTTCATATTATTTATACCACTGTGCTTGACATATCTCACTGTGTTTTTCATTTCCTTGCGACTGCCAGCCTCTTAAATTGCTTTTTTTTTTATCATGGTTCTATTACATTCGGATTTCTTTCTAGTCAAGTTATTCTGAGGGAAAATAAAACAAAGTTTTGATCCGAATTTTACTGTCATTAAGATTCAGCCAGGGCTTCCCTGGTGGTGCAGTGGTTGAGAGTCCGCCTGCTGATGCAGGGGACACGGGTTCGTGCCCCGGTCTGGGAAGATCCCACATGCCGCGGAGCGGCTGGGCCCGTGAGCCATGGCCGCTGAGCCTGCGCGTCCGGAGCCTGTGCTCCACAATGGGAGAGGCCACAACAGTGAGAGGCCCGCGTACCGCAAAAAAAAAAAAAAAAAAAAAAAAAAGATTCAGCCATACAATTAAGAAACTTAAAGTTTGTACCTAGAGAGGAATTAGAATTCTTTCAGACTTTTTATAGAACTGAATCTATACCATTGCTTAAATTGGTCAGTCAAATCCTGTGTATAAGATCAGTAAGTTAGAAGCCCTGACATTTCTGTTTATGATGTAAAGGTTTATTTAATTAATGATATTTGTCCTTATGAAGGCCAATAGTGCTTCACTATTGCCAAAAGAAATACAAAAAAGATGAATTTATAGTATTTATTTTGCCTTAAAGTCTATTATTGCCACATATGAATACCATTTTGACGTATTAAGAAAGGAAACGATAGTTAAATAAATCACCAATTAGACTGAGTAAGAAAGCATTCCAATCTGAAACCTATCAATGAAATACTTGAACTTAAGTTTTCGATTTATGTATATAATTCTAGAGAAGAACAGACCTCATTATACTGAATGAATGTAACAAGAATATTGAAAGAAAAAATGCTATCTTCTGTGAACCCGAGGGGTTAAGCTTTTGTAATATAACAAATACCCTGTCTAGACTGCAGAGGTACGATTCTAGCTTTGGAATGAACACGGTTTCAAATTATTTGTCTATATTGGGTCAGTCATTTCAATCAGGAATCGACAACTCTATATATTCAGAAGGTTAGTGGCCTGTAACATGGCACATTTTCAGTTTTTTCTCTTGATTTTTATTGTTTCACAGGTAAGCTAACCTCTGAGCATCATCAGCTTTTAAAAATTATACTTTACAGTTTTAATCTATTTTTACCATATAATGATTTTACTGTTATGGTGAAATAGTGTAGATATATGTGTTGGTGAGTATGTATAGAACTTTGATATTAAAAACATCATAGCCTCAATTTTTTGAAGGGAACTTTTCTAAGAAAAAGCTATTTGAATGTGATCCTGATACACTCCCAAGAGGTTGAGTCATTTAGCTACATTTGTTATTAACTTATTCATTCTTTTGTTCATTGATTGTTATATGCAAAGCACTAGTAAGGGGCAAACAAAACAAATATGAGAGATGGAGGCAAGGCCATATTCTTTTGAAAGATCCTCCTACTAGAGCTAAAAAGAATCTTAGATCAATTGTAACAAACATATATTTTACTGAATTTCTAAAATTTCAAGACAAAAAGGGAATTTTCCAGTAGCGTAAACACACCCACGTTAACAATAATTAGCTAAAACTTAAAAAAATAATAATGTTAAGAAATTTAGAAATCCCAGTTTACTTTGGGGTATTTATGCTATAAGTGCTGAGATTGGGAAATTAACGTGGGGTCTCACTTAAAATGCTGCAGGTGAAACTGAGGCAGCTGCCTTTGGTTCTGACCCTTGAAGAGGGCTCATGTGATCCCAGGTCAGTGCCCTCTGGTTGTAATCACAAGTGGTCCAAATCCCATCTGGAAGAAATCTCCATTTTTGGCTCTCAGAAGTCAGCCAAATCTGAATTTACAACATAAAGCAAAGTAATAAACATATAAGGTATAAACCACCACAATTGAGACTCTTCAGAAATAACAAACATATCTAGATTTCCAAGAATTAAACTGAATAATACAGAATATAAAATAATACATGTGAAATGGTTAAAGAATAAAAGCTGCACACAAAAATGAACATGGAATAAGACATTATTGTAAAGAATTAAACAGATTTGGAAAAGACCCAAAGAGAATTCTTAGAAATCATCATCACTGAAATTAAAAACTCTATGTCACTACACACCTATTAGATCAGCTAAAATAAAAAATAGCGATAACACCAAATGCTTGCAAGGATGCAGAGAAACTGGATTTCTCATACATTTCTGGTGAGAATTTAATGCATTAAGAGCAAGACCACATCAGAGTGACGTATTAGAAGCATCTCTCTGCCCACCACATAGAGGGTGGATTGAGAGAGGAAAATCGAGAAAAGAATTAGGAAATCTAATTTGAAGGCTTAAATTAGAGTAGATTAAATGAAAGAGGGGACCATGTGAAGAGGCAGAGAGGTGCGGCCAAATAAAATCCAGGAGACAGAATCAGAAAGACTTGGTTTGGATTAGTGGCTGTTTTTCAGCAGGGGGGCTGCTTGTTACATTTTCAGGAATTGGCTGAAAATGATTGGCTGATTGTTAAACTGTTGGCAGTTTGAAATCAGCTCTGGTGGAAATATTTACAGCAAGAAATACAAAAATGCTTGCTCTCTCTCTCCAAGGGCCAGAGTCCCAGCACACCAGTGGTAGAATGACATTTTAAAAGACTCATTTTTATTTATACTTTTTTAATTGAAGTATAGTTGATTTACAGTCTTGTGTTAAACACTGCTCTACAGCAAAGTGATTCAGTTATACACACACATATATATATATATATATACATTCTTTTTAAATATATATTCTTTTTCATTATAGTTTGTCATAGCACATTGAATATGGTTCTCTGTGCTATACAGTAGGACCTTGCTGTTTATCCATTCTATATATAAAAGCTTACATCTGCTAACCCCTACCTCCCAGTCCATCCTTCCCCCGATTCTCTCCCCCTTGGCAACCACCAGTCTGTTCTCCATGTCCATGATTCTGTTTCTGTTTCATAGATAGGTTCATTTGTGCCATATTTTAGATTCCACATATAAGTGATACCATATGGTATTTGTCTTTCTCTTTCTGACTTACTTCACTTAGTATGATCATCTCTAGGTGCATCCATGTTGCTGCAAATGGCATTGGTTCATTCTTTTTTATGGCTGAGTAATATTCCACTGTATATATGTACCACATCTTCTTTATCCATTCCTCTGTTGGTGGACATGTAGATTGTTTCCATGTCTTGGCTATTGTGAATAGTGCTGCTATGAACACAGGGGTACATGTATCTTTTTGAATTATAGTTTGGTCTGGATATATGCCCAGGAGTAGGATTGCTGGATTGTATGGTAATTCTGTTTTTAGTTTTCTGAGGAACCTCCATACTGTTTTCCACAGTGGCTGCACCAACTTACATTCCCACCAACAGTGTAGGAGGGTTCCCCAAAAGCCTTATCTTTTAAACAGGGAAATTAATTTCATTGCTCATCCCTTCATAAAATTGTTTTAAGGCTCAAGATGAAAAGGAGGTATTATGCACGAAGAAGGATGGTAGGCACAAGTCGCTAAACTTTGTTTTGTTGCTTTTGCTTTTGCAGTCAGAGAAAATTAGTATTACTAGTAGGATCCTGTGAACAGAACATAGGTCAAATTTTATGTCACCAATAATTTTCAGTAGCTCAAATGTGCTCTCTTTACTACAGTATAATTTATTTGGATAATTAACAACAGAAATATAAATACCTATGTAAAAGAACATGTTTCCTCATATGCAAATATATGCAGCTGCATGCACACACACACATGCACACAGAGGGTTAAGGGAACTTACAAACTTCTCTTGATCTTCTAACTTTACATTCAATCAAGAGATTGGAAAAGAGAGACAGATCGAGATGAAAATGCTGGTGTTTTTCTGATGAGCTGGTTGGGAAATAAGACTTTACATCTTCAGTGTAAGGAGTTAGCCCACTCTACCCCTGAATTCGACCAAAACAACCACCTGATCTCAATGGTAGGTGATGCTGGAAAACTGCAGTCCTCCCCAAGAGGAGGGAAGCCTACCGCCATGCTTAGAGCTCAGTGACCTGTCTTTGTCAGCAACCCGGTTCTAAAAGGCAGAGCGCAAAAATATCAAAACGCTCAAGCCAGGTTCCTTCCACCAATGTCAGCAAATCCTCTGGAAAGCATTCCTCCTTCCCTGGGGAGAAGTGAATGAGAGGGAAGAGAGGAAAGGAGCCTGAGTGACTCAGGTACAGTGGTTTTAGTTGAGGGGATCTCCACTCCTAGGAGGTTCTCCCATAGTAGAGAAAGGGGGGATTTAGATTATGGAAGGAAAAAACTCCCAACAATTTATTGTATGACAATTTTATTTTTAGGGGTGACATTATATTTTGAATGTGGATAGGAATGTACATACATGCTAGGGGTAATGATTCATGGACAGATGAGAGGTATGAGACACAACCTTTACACAATGTTGGTAAGAGTATGGATTGATCCCAACTTTTGCAAAAGAAAAATAGCTGCATGTTTAAAAACCAAAACATGCTTTCCCCTTAATTTAGTAATTTCACATAAAGGAGTTTTATATTTAAATAGCAAGTAAACACTAAAGAAAGACATAGTACTTGCAAGTTTGTGTAACTGAGAGAGGGAGAGAGAGTCCACAGACTATAAAAGATTGGAAAATTGCTTAGGTAAAGTTTAACTTTGGCCTTGAATAGCAATGCTATTCTGCTCTGAATTTCTTTTATAACCTGGGTCATGTTGATAGAAATTTTGCTGTTTCTGTTCCGCCTGTAGATCATTTTTCTACAAGGAATAATCAGGGTTTCCAGGAACTACTCACATATTCAAAAGATCTGAAAAAAACAGTTCTGTGTCAGAATTGTCTCCTTGATAGGATTTAGCAAGAAATAGTTATAAAATCAAATGAAAAAAAAAAGACTGCAAAGGGGAAAATGTTTTAGTGTCCGTTATATTAGAGAACTTTGGACATTGATGTTATGTTTAATTTATGTAGTCTTGTAAACACCCACGATGTTGTGATTATGGCTGGTAAGTGTCATTCTTCAGAGCTAATTCATTTAGAATATGTTGAGAAAAAAATCTGTGAGAAGCAATAACTGAAGAAAATTTAATTCTTGAACTTTTGTCAGAGAACTGGCTCCGGGTGTCTTAGATATTAACCGAGAGGAAGCTGACAATTTGTTACATCCTGAACTTGTTGCAGTGAAGATTTAGGTTGTGCAGGACATTAGTCTAACTGCAGGGCTGTGCAGAGTGGCTGATCCATGCCATGCTCAGGTAGGCATCAGTCCCTCCTCAGAAGTAAGTCCTTCCTCATCTGGACTGAGCCTCCTGAATACCCTTCATTGTCTTGTCTGTCGGGTTCATTGTCTGCTTCTGATTCAGCAGCCAGGGTTGCCAGAGAGTTCATCCTCATAAGAATAAATGACTTAAGAAAGACAAAGTCAGTATGTGGCTGCTTCTTCAAAGAATGCAATAGATTTTGTGAAGATAATATCTTGGATTAATTTTTTTTTTTTCCTGAAAAGATCTCCTTTTATCTTTAGTGATAGCATCCATATGTCAGTAAAGGAAAGGAGACGGCTTCCTAGCACAGGGGAAACCCACTTGTTTAATGCCACTTGACCTGAGTTGAACTGGGAATGAGAGCATGTGATTTTTAATCCTTAGACTATTTCCCAGAATTGCATATGTCCATAGACATGCATAATCTTAATCTGATTTAAGGCTAATAAAATATTAAACATTTCTAACTTTTAAAAAATATATGTCCCATGGCCTAAGCATACAGCAAGCATGTAAAAATACTTGTGGTATTTCCAAGGAAGCAGACTACTTCTTATGATACCCTCATCCTCAGGCCACTATAGAAGGCTCAATGATAGTTATTGAGTAAGATTAACTATTGAAGAAAACTCTTCATCCTAGGGTCTAAATGATTTCTCCTGGTAGAATTTTTTTTCTCCCCAATTCTCACATTATATCAGGATTACACGAAGTTTCTTTGCTGGGACGTGGAATCATCTTTTAGAGAAGTGGAACATAAAAAAATTTATAGTATGTTACCCCAAATCTTTGTCTCATTTGTTATGTTTTCTTTATATATATCTATATCTATATCTATATCTATATTTCACTTAGGCTTTTATCAGACAGAGGAGTTCATGTACCCTGCTGGTAAACAATTAAGTCATCCTCACTGACATAATTAGAGGTTTCTAAGAGACAGTACTGGAGGTTTCTCTGTAAATACTGCACTATGTAGATTAATTTTACCCCTCTCTGTGTGTGTTTCTTGAGTTTTCCACCTTATTTTCAGTTAAAGCAAGCATTATTGTGCTGACTCAATCTCATTTTAAGAGTCAGGGTGGACCAGAGCTTTAGGAACATCTCAAGGTGGCTGATCATTCATTGCTTTCCTCATCATTTTTTTAAAAATTAAAAAATATTTTTTGGCTGTGCCACACAGCTTGTGGGAATCTTAGTTCCCTGACCATGAATCAAACCCGGGCGCCTGCAGTGAAAGCACCAAGTCCTAACCAGTGGACCACCAGGGAATTGCCCCCTCATAATTTTTAAGTGCCTGTTAGGCTAGATGTTAAGATGCTAGAACCAGGTGAATCCAATGACCTTTCCATTTACGTTCCAAAATGCCAGCATAGGGCTTCCCTGGTGGCGCAGTGGTTGAGAGTCCGCCTGCCGATGCAGGGGACACGGGTTCGTGCCCCTATCCCGGAAGATCCCACATGCCGCGCAGCGGCTGGGCCCGCGAGCCATGGCCGCGGAGCCTGTGTGTCCGGAGCCTGTGCTCCGCAACGGGAGAGGCCACAGCAGTGAGAGGCCCGCGTACAGCAAAGAAAAAAAAAAAAAAAAAAAAAAATGCCAGCATAAACTGAATGTGAGCAAATACCTAAATAATGGAACTTGATTGACCAAAAGTATCAGAACTTTAGGTACGGGATCAGTACCTGGGTAAGTTGCTTAAACTCTCTAAGACTCCATTTTCTAATCTATAAAATGGGACTAACAACACATACTCATAGGAGTCTAGTAATAATTAAATTAGGACATATGCTGAAAGAAGCCAGACAAAAGACTACATACTGTATAATTTCTTCAGGAATGAGACATTCCTGGAAAGGCAAAACCTTAGCCACAAATCAGATGGATGATTGCCAATGGCTAGCAGTGCAGATGGGAGGTTGACTAGAAAGGGGACAAGCAAAATTTGGCGGTGACCTATTTGTTGTCTATCTCAATTGTCATGGTGGTTACACAGCTATACACACTTGTCAAACCTCATCATGGTCTTTTACTTTGTGTAGATTATAACTCAACAAACCTGATTTTTTTTTAATGAACATATGTAATGGGTTTCACACTTAGTGCAGGATCGATAAACATTAGTTCTTTCCACACCCTGTCCCTGAAGGAGCCAAGCATAACAGGTCTTAAATTAATGTTCTTTGTCTTGCGAAGTATAATTGGAAACCAAAGCAAGCATTTGCATTCTTAGAACATTTCTAAGGCCTTTGCATTTCCATAAAGAAGCAAGGCAGACTTGAGCTCTGATTTTAAGAATTTGAACTTACCCAGGTCCCTTAAAAAACACTACAAAATCCTGGATATAAGATGTACTGAAATCCATATACAAATAACTCATGGAGTGATTCATATGGATACAATCCCAATTTTTTATTGCTTTTTCTTTAAATAGTCATCTGCCAGTGCATCAAAAGAAAAATCAAATAGAAAACTGAACATCAGTAACTCAATGACTAAGAAGCATCAAGTATTTCTATTTATTTATACTTATTCAATGAACACACCCACTGTGGGTCATATTCTGTGCCAAGAGCTAGGGATCCAAGGATGATTAAATAGAATTTCTGTCCTCAAGAAGCTCGTACTTTATAATAATCAAGAGACAGGTATGGTGAAATGGACACTTTTGTGAACCTGAATAGTTTCTAGGCAAGCAAGTGTTCTTCATGCACTGCATTCTATAACCAACCTTTACATAACAGTAAGTGGGACCTTGAGGCTTTGCTTTTATTACCATGTTTGTTAAAGAGCAACGTATTTGGACCTCTGATGGCAAAAAAAGAGAGAAAATAATCTCAAGGCGTGCTTGCTTATTAGAGAAAGAAATTGAATAAAGAAATTGAATAGGGACTTCCCTGGTGGCGCAGTGGTTGAGGGTCTGCCTGCTAGTGCAGGGGACGCGGGTTTGAGCCCTGGTCTGGGAGTATCCCACATGCCGCGGAGCAACTGGGCCCGTGAGCCACAGCTACTGAGCCTGCGCGTCTGGAGCCTGTGCTCCGCAACAAAGAGAGACCACAACAGTGAGAGGCCTGCACACTGCGATGAAGAGTGGCCCCCGCTTGCCACAACTGGAGAAAGCCCTCGCACAGAAACGAAGACCGAACACAGCAAAAATAAATAAATTAATTAATAAACTTCTACCCCCAACATCTTCTTTAAAAAAAAAAAAAAAAGAAAGAAAAGGTATATCTTATTTAAAAAATTGAATAAAGAGGCAGGAGGTTTTGGGAGACTCTGTAATAATTAGATAATTTTATTTTAAGGAAAACAAATTTGTACACTAATACCAGCTTAACTTTTTTACAAGAAAATTGAAGAAACTTTTATAAAATGCTGAACATAGTTTTGAAGTTTAGAGAAGAACTGTGAAGCAAAAACTGACTGTTTATCATGATTGTAAATAATGATACCTAAGTTCATTGAGATGCTCAGCAATGGGCTGATAATGAATCAGCAACAGTAATAATCAGTAACATTGGAGAATGTTTAAAATATTGTGGAAGCCCTACAGAGGTTAACTTCTTTTCCTGAAGCTTGAAATTCATTTACTTCTTTGATGTAATGCTAACCTATCTCTTAAATTCATCTCCAATTAATTATGGTCCAGATCCTGTATTAAACTCTTCATAGCATTTAATTTAATTCTGTCTGCAATCCTTTATGAGAGTTATTACTATTATTCCCATTTCAGGGATGAGAAATCTGAAGCCCAGATAGGTTAAGTGACTTAATTAAAGTGACTCAACCAGTAAGTAGGAGAGATGGAAATTTTTTTTTTTTTTTTGGAACGCAGGCCTCTCCCATTGTGGAGCACAGGCTCCGGACGCGCAGGCTCAGCGGCCATGGCTCATGGGCCCAGCCGCTCCGCGGCATGTGGGATCTTCCCGGACAGGGTCACGAACCCGTGTCCCCTGCATCGGCAGGCAGACTGTCAACCACTGCGCCACCAGGGAAGCCTGGAGAGATGTAATTTGAACCCAATCAATCTGGGCCCTTGATCCTTACCCTTGACTGCATAAGATACAATAATAAGAGCACAAATAGAGATATGACTAGAGGGCAGGCACTATATATACATCATCTGGTTTAGTCCTCAAATTAACTCTATAATTTATGTATTATTATAGTCCCAGTGTTATACATGGAGCAGTTAAAGGCCACAACATGTCCAAAGAATGATCAGTAGTAACTGGCATGTACTAGGGGTATCTGCCTCAGTATTGCTCAAGTTGAGATGTGCCAATGTAGATACCCAAAATTATTTTCCAGCCCTGAAATTCACTAATTTTAAAAGGAAATTTCTGGTTTCTGTAGCTGGCGGAGGTAGACCTATGTTGGTGCCCAGTTTATAAATGTCCTAAAGCTAAACACAAAAATTTAAAGATCAGAAGTTCTATCCCACTTCTGGGCATCATGTAAATCCTTCCTTCTTTGTATCAGCCTCCCTGTAACATTACTTGAGCTGAGCTTAAACTGGGTGGGTTTCAGCCTGAGGGAAAGTTCTAGCAGGCTGAAAGGGCTTATTAAGTCTTCATTCTCTAAATAAGATTAGTATGAACTCTTAAATCACATTCCCTTTTAGTATATAGCATCTGTTATTAGAAAGGTGAAGCCAGAAAACAGAGGACATTCACATTTCCAACAATTAGAATCACAGCCCGCTTTGTTTAACCTTTTGAATTACAATCAAGAAGCATATCATTAGTTCACAAGTCATAAATATTGGGGACCTCCAATATATCAGGCACTGTTCTAGGCTCTGGCAACAAAAACAATAAAAGGCAACCCTAGATCTCAAGGAACTACCACTTTGGGTGACAGAGAGGAGCATCTATGTAAAAAAATTTACATTATTGGTAATAAATGCACAGAGGCATGTGGAAATTATCCCGAAGGAAATAAAATTTGCTGTGGTTGGACGCATGATGCAGGAGAGAATGGGTATGAAAGGAGAGGGCATAAGGAATGTCTTCTCGGAGGAGTTGACGAATGAGATGAGTTTTAAAGATATGATGGGAAACACACTGATTTTAGTTATAGCTGTAGATATAGATAAAGAGGTAGACAAAGTTTTAGAGAAAAAATTAGCTGTAGATATATCTTAGTTGTCATGGGGTTTATCTAACTGAGTGAACAACTAGACAACAATTTGAAAGAGCACAAAAAGTCCTCCGTGATCTGATGCCTCGCTACCTCTCCTTTTTTTGGCAGCTCTTTCTGTTGCACCCTGGGTAAACAAACACTCCATGCAGGTCACACATCCTTGCCTTTGAGCACACTACTCCCTCTGCTTGAATGATCTTTGCTGCTTATGCAGAGGGCGAAAAAACCCCACACTCATCCTTAAGGTTGCAGATCTTCAAAGAAAGCTTCTCTGACTTTCCTCCCTGCAATAACTGATCATTCCTTCCCTTGTGATGGCTCTGTTTCTGGTACATACTTTCATTACAGCAATCGTTACCCAACATTATATAACTTTCTTAAATTGAATGCCTATCTTCTTTAGTGCCTTGAGAGCTGGCACTGGATCTGAATTAACACTGCCAGTGGTGTGATGGAGTTGGCACGTATAAGCTCAGGAGAACTGACTGTTATATATACAAGAATTTTGTGAGCCATTGATTAAATCTTTGTCAGCTTGAAATCATCTATGGTGGGAGTATGTATACCTCAGAAACTGGCAAATGCTACAAAACCGAACCCTTTTCTTTTCAGAGCTTCAGTTTACAAGCAATCAATAACTGTATTTCCTGAGTCTTACTCATTATGATACAAAGGAAAATGTTCAAAAATGTTTGTTGAATAATTAAATTATATTAGACCAAGTTTTAAAGTAACACATTCAAGTTTCAATGATTTAAATTAAATAAAGTTAGTGCAAAATATAAGAATGATGAGTAGTTGAGAGGCAGGTGAGTAGAGAAACCTCTCTGGGCACGGTGAGTTCTGAAAAAGGAATTTAAGTTCTCAGAGAGGAGATAGAGTGAGAATTATAGGAGACATTGTGGTAGCCAAAAAGACTCTTTAAGGATCAGATTTCACATAATTTTTTAAAAGATAGGTATAATATTTCATACCACAAAATTTTGTGAAGATAACATATTATATATAAAATGTTTTATAAACTTTATAGTATATAACTATAGTTGCTATTATTGGATTAAAAACAATTGATACAGGTCATATAAAATATGTTAAAATGTTCTTTCCTTAAGAAGCAAAGGGGACACACTCTCTGGGATTGGGTAACTAGTATTGTTTCTAATGACCATATTCTCATCTATTTTTTGAAATACTTCCTAATGTTAAAAAAAAAAAGATCATATTCAAGCCCTATAATTCTGTGCCATAGGCAGTACCATCCTGTGCTAGAAATGGCTGCCTCTGGTCCTGCTCCAGCTCTCCCTAGGACTTTTTTGTAGGGTGTTTTGCACCCTACAAATCATGGCCATTAGAAACAGACATCTATGAAGAGATTCCTGTCTTTGCTGTTCAGTCTGCTGTAATTAAAATGACACAGACCAGGTGGCTTAAACAGCATTTATTTCATAGTTCTAGTGCCTGGAAGTCCAAGATCAAGGTGCCAGTAGGTTTCATGTCTGGTGAGAGCCCACTTCTTCCTGGTTCATAGATAGCTGTCTTCTCACTGTGTCCTCTAACAGCAGATGGAGTGAGAGAGCTTCCTGAGATCTCTTTATAAAGGTGCTTGCTAACCCCATTCATGAGGGCTCCACCCTCACTTCCTAATCACCTCCCAAGCCCAACCTACAACTACTATCACACTGAGGAGTAGGTTTCTACAGATGAATTTGGGGAAGGGGAGGTGGTGGTGGGGAGACAAACATTCAGCCTACAGTGTTCTAGCCCTGGTTCCTAAAAATTCATATTCTTGGCACATGCAAAATATATCACTCCAACCTCATAGCCCCGAAGTCTTAACTTGTTCCAGCGTCAACTTTCAGGTCGAAGCTCAAAGTCTCCTCTAAGCACCAACTAAATCAGATCTGGGTGAAACTCAAGGTACACTTCATCCCGAGGCAAATTCTTCTCTAGCTGTGAACTTCTGAAACCACAAAAGTTATGTGCTTCTAAAATACAATAGCGGGAGAGGCATAGGATAGACATTTCCATTCCAAAAGGTAGACATAGGAAAGAAGAAAGGGGCAATGGGTTCTAAATAAGTCCAAAACCCAAGAGGACAAACAAAATTTAACCCGGTGCTCCAGAATAATCCTCTCTGAATTGATGCTCTGAATTCCAGGCCCACTGGGTGGACAGTGATGTTCCCCCTAGGGCTTGGCTCTCTGTCTGGGCTGGTATCCTGTACCTATGACTTTCCTAGACTGATGTTACAGCCCTGCAGCTTTGGCCAGCCCTGTCATTTGAAACACAGGTGTAGGCAGACATACCCCTGGAACCCTGTGCACTCTGGCTGTGATGTGTGGCCACCCTGATGATCTCAGAATTTCCTTTAGGGTCATTCTTCCATTGTCTTGAAGAACAGCGCCTGACCTCCATTGAGATGGTTTATGCATAATAATCTCCTTCTCTGATGGTCTCCTGGTCACATCCTTGGTGTTCTCACTTTTTGCCACATCAAAAGGCTGAGAATTATGCAAATCTTTAAGTTCTGCTTCCCTTTTGCTTAACAGTTCCATCATTAATCATTTCTCTCCAACATTTTAGTACAGACAGTCAGAAGAAGCCAAGCCACTATTTCAAGATTTTCTTCAGTAATCTCTTCAGCTAAATATCTAATTTCATCCCTTGAAGATTCTACCTTCTGAAAACACTAGAACACAAACACAACTCAGCCTAGTTCTTTGCTACTTTATAACAAGGATTGTCTTTTCTCCACTTTCCAATAACATGTTCTTCATTTCTGTCTGAGACCTTATCAGACTGGCCTTTACCATGCATATTTCTACCAGTATTCTGTTCATAATTATGTAAGTATTCTCTAAGAAGACAAAAACTTTCTTTACAGTTCTCCTTTTTTCTTTCTGAGTTCTCACCACAATCACCTTGCAAGATCCATTCACAGCAATACAGGCTTTTTCTGGCTACACTTCAAAACACCTCCAGCCTCTTTCTGTTAACGCCATTCCAAAGCTGCTTCCACATTTTCAGATATTTGTTACAGCAGTGTTCCACTTCTTGGTACCAATTTCTGTCTTAGTCTTTTCAGGCTGTATAACAAAAATATCATAGACTGAGTGACTTAAACAACAAATATTTATTTCTCACAGTTCTAGAAAGCACAAGATCAAAGTGCTGGTGGATTTGGTGTCTGGTGAGGGCCCACTTCCTGGTTCATAAGCGGCCATCTTTTCACTGTGTCCTCACGTGGAAGAAGGTGGGAGAGATCTCTCTGGGTTCTAGTTTATTAGGCTGCTGGTCCCATTCATGAGGGCTCCACCTTCATAACCTAAACAACTCCCAAAGGCCCAACCTCCAAATACCATCACATTGGGGATTAGATTTTTTTTTTTTTTTTGGTGCAAAAATGGGATGATTTTATTTTTAGATACTTCCACACATGCACATTAAGTTTACTCCACAGAAAGGTCTTCAGTGGCTTTAAATTCTGTTTGGAAAAGGCTTGAAACTTAAAAAGAAAGATTTCCATGCATTGGTTAGTTTGTGGTTTTACCACCATGATTTTTATATGTGACGATGCTTTAAAAATGGTATTTAAACTTCATACTATGTATGTTTATATTCTTCTTTTTTTTTAACGTATGATGTTTCTTACATGTGTAATTTTTTAACATCTTTATTGGAGTATAATTGCTTTACAATGGTGTGTTTGTTTCTGCTTGATAACAAAGTGAATCAGTTTTAGATTTTAACATATACATTTGCAGGTAAGGGACACAAGCATACAGTCTATAGCACTCTTCCAGATTCTTTTTTTTTTTTTTTTTTTGAGTATTGCGTTTGGATATATTCTTCCTACTAAATTATATTTCTTCCAGAAAAGTTTTGGAAAGTTGGCCGTTAGCCCATTTCAGTCTCTAATATTAAGCTACTTGTTAAGGTCATCGACAACAAGTAAAGAAAGGAGTTTGACCAGACGCTATTGGCTGGGGAGAAGTAGCCATTTTAGAAATACTGAATGCCTTGTTCTGAGATCATTTATGACAGAGCTTGAGAAATAAATGTAGAGCGGTGTTTAAATCCTCATGTCAAAGCTACTCATCAGTAATAAATATGAGGCCAAAAGCAGTAAATATTTAAATGACAACTTTACATCTTTTAAATGCAGTGTAATGTCCTGGCTATATGGCAATGACGTCATTAAACAAAACTGCTTTATTTGCAGTACCAACATGTTTTATGGTGACTTCTGTCAAGTGACATACACACAGAGCTCCTTGCCCTTTAAGTAGACTTGGGCACACCCACAGTTTGGTAACAGGTCCTGCCTAAAAAATTGTCGGGTAATGGTAAAGCATGGACTTTAGGGTCAATAATCTGAAGATCTGAATTTGAATTTTTTCTGTCTTTTATTATTAACGTTTTCTGGCTTTCAGTTGCAATAACTCTTAGGTAGCAATAATAGTGTTCATCCTGAATATGTTTGAGCGTAAGATGAGTTAAGTAAATATAGTACTTGTCAGGATGATAAATTCAATAAGCTATTGTTCATATCATCATCATTAGCACCATCAGACATCATCATCAGAGTCACCATGATCATCATATTTAATATTTAGGAGCCATGTTTGCAACTGTAGACTTATTCTTGGGTTCAGAAGATCACAGGGGATTTCAAAATGCAAAACATTAAAGTGTATTATATTTTATTCAAAAACAAAGCATCAAGGTGTATTATATTATATTCAATGTGTTATATTCAAAAAATTCAGCTTATTAAAATGCAAGTGTCATTGGTCATAGTTGAGACCTTCACTTTCATATAATGTGATTTGATCAGATAAATCATTTTCAAAAATATCTATCCAGTTATACAACATTGGTTGCAGTGGATAAATCTATAACAACCCCAAGTTTCAGTGGCTTAATGCAATAAAAGTTTATTTCCTATTCACGTTATAGTGAATTTATGATGACTAGAGAGGAACGTTGTTTCTGCTCCACACAATTATTTAGGGTTCCAGGCTTATTCTATCTGATGGCTTTATTAAGCTTTAGAGTCTTGGAGTGTCCCTCTGAACCTGCATTAATCAAACTGGGAGGCTAAAAAAGAAGAGAACTCATGAAAGATACCACAGAAGACTGCATGAGCCAGGCCTGGAGAAGGTATATTCCACTTTCATGCAAATTCCATTTCTCCAAACTTGGTCACATGTCAGCACTTAATCGCAAAGGAGAGTGGAACATATGCTTTACCTACTTGCTCAGGTGAAAGACAAAATGAGAACTGAGTCTTGTCAGCCTCTGCCTCAGGGTTCTAGCATATTAAAACCAATCGTGAGTTTAATTGAATAAAAGACAATACACAGTTTAATAGCCTCACATTCACTTAAAGTATTTATAAAAATAATGTATAATCTATCCTCCCCTTTCTTGGGCATGTTACTGTAAAAATGAGCAGCACCTTGCTTAATTCAATGGCAGACAGCAGCTGTCTTGGAATCCATGCATATGCCCGGTCTCTATCTTTGGTCCAATGGAGTTGGTACCTCAGGGCTTGCAGTGTTGCAGAATCCAGAGTTCTTCTACTGTAACCAGGATGGTGATCTTCTAATTAGTATATATCCCTGTGGAACTTCTAGACAAGACTTGGCTTTTTCTCTTGAATGTGAAAGTGAAGACTAGATATTCTCCATGTGAATGTGGAAATCTTTGTTTCATAAAGATTAAGCTAAGTACTCACAAGAAAAATTATTTAGGCAACCAGATTCTTCTGAGGACCGCTCTCTATGTATAGATATAAACATAGACGTAGATGTTCCAGTATGACTTTGAGTGTTAACAAAGTAAGAGCCCTCTCCCTGGGAGCTATCCAAGGTTCTCAACAGCTTCTCATTAGTTATATCATATCTAGGGCACCAGAGGGCTCCCAGTTTTTCTAGAGGACCTATTGCTTTCATACCTTATAAAACTCGAATTCATGACTGAATCCTTATAAACATACTGCTAAGTTTGACACTGTTCAATCTGATATCAATTGACTCTTTATATCCCAGCATAAGCCTAACTTGACCTTACATTTCATTTGATTCCATGGCCTATTCATGACATGCCCTGACCTGAGATAATTCCCCCCTTACCATATTCTGGCATTAGGGATGCCCAGACGTGCACTAAATCATCTGATAGACCTCTGGAATTAAGCCAGTATTGTTATTTCATCGGGTGGGATTTAGCCATTCACACCATAGTTATCAAGAATTCCAAAAATGTTTTCTCATGAGGATAACATGAGGAAAAGAAAGGAAGGAAGGAAGGAAAGAAGGAAGGAAGGAAAGAAGGAATGAAGTTAGGGAAGAAGGGAGGGAGGGAAGAAAGAAGTTCGGTCTTGCCTAACTCACATATATAATGTATATATGACTCATACACATCATGCTGATGATACTGTTGTGATAATGTATGGTGTTTTTCCATCTAACTCCATCAACCATTATTACAGCTTTGCTTTGGGAAAACAGGCAAGTGGCAAATTATACTTTATTTTTTTCCCTTGGAACCTCCTTTATGTGTGAACTGTATTGTCCCTTGGAAAATCTAAAAGACTAATAATTAGTCAAAGTAAGCACCAACCTAAGTACCAATGTGATTTCAGAAGTTTGAACCACTGTTTTAATGCCTTAGGTTACAGGAGAGAATTTGGATTTAAGATATACTAAAAGACAATGTGCTCACATATTAAAACAAAACTTAGCCAGTTATCATTAAATGCTATTGAATTTTCAGTGTTCAACTACTGTTACCTTAACACACCAATACATTATGAATGTATTTATTTAGATCCTACACTCCTCAAGAAAGATGCTTTTGAAGGGTATTATAATTATTAAATTTTTTGTTAAATTGTATTCACAAAAGAAGTCTTGAATGTGTTTACAGAACCGATTGGTAAATTTACCGACATAAGAGGAGGACAGTTTAAATTAGTAGACTACCTAAATTATTTTAATAAATTCCTATTTTGAATTATTATGAATGAGAATTTTGCACACGTTTATGATGGATATGAGACACTCTTTAAGTCAAGAACATTTCAGTTCTTAGATTCTTACAATGTGCTACATATTTGTAGTTAACACAAAATAGCTGAATAAAATGAAAAAACATAAATGAATAAACACAAATTAGCATTTTTCAGAGAGGGCACTATAATGCCAAGAAAATTCGATTAAACCAGTGAAATCTCTCTACACATACAGTTTAGAGGCAAAACATTCTGGTTTTTCTAAATCTCCTTGTCACCTCACGGTTATCAATTTGCTACATAGACGATTAGGAAAGCTCACAGAGGCGAGTTGCTTTTAGCTGTGAATCTCCAAATACTTGAATATTTCCAAATGAATTCAAAATGCTGTTAAAAAATGTCAGTAAGTTATTATCCATGGATTTCAGGACTCATAAGCTTAATATTAATTTATGCATTTATTCATTTATTTGTTTGCAAAGGGGCGCAGGTATAACCCACTCTTTGTGACGCATCGTGCAGACATGTAAAAAGATTCATCGATAGCAATTTCAGTGCAGATGATACTGAAATGTTATAAAATAATATAAAATGATATAAAATATAAGATGATATAAAAGCTTATATCGTTTTTCCATTAAGAGATATGCTGGAGCCAGCAGAGCTTGACATGCTAGGAAAAGCACCTGGGTGGAGAACCCCATCACTGTGATAGTCTACATATGTAGAAACAGGGAAGCAAGGCATAACTAGGTAAATATATAATAATGGAAGCATCTTGATAGAGAAATTGATCTTTTAAAAAAGGGTCAAGTCTCATGGGCTCAGCCTCTGACATCTGCCTGATCGGCCATTGAGTTATCTGAAATTGGCAAAGCTAGGCAATCTGAGAAATCTACTGAAATCTACTGACATCGAGAAGAGAATGGATGTCCAGGGAAGGCCATCCACGTTTGTCTCTCCTCACCTGCCTCTTCCATAATCCCCACATGTCACTTTCTTAATAAGAATATATATATATATATGTGTGTATATATATTATTTTTACAGGGCACATTAAATTTTATATGATACTTTGTATTCTTTAAATCCCTTTCACAGACACATCACCCTATTTTATCCTTAAAATATTCCTCTAAAAGTAGCCCAAAACAGGCATTACCCTGATTTAATTGAGGAAATGAAATAAAGTGACCCAAAGTCAGTCAGTTCTTCAAAGTCAGCTTGTGAAACTGAGCCTCAGCCTCCTAAATTACAATTGCGTGTGTGTTTATATGTGTGTGCGCCTGTGTTCTACATTCCCCATGGAGTCTTCATACTAATTATGAGCATTGCTTGTATTCTTTTTTTTCTTTTCATTTTGCAGATGAGGAGAGATGAAGGTCAAGGTGTGTGTCTGTGTGTATATAGTTAAATATATGTATCTACATTTGGTTTATATTTATATTTTTATTTGGCTCTTGCAAAAAAAGTCAGGCAGAGAAAATGCCCTAGAATTAAAATCTTGGGTTCATAGAATCTGAAGGAGTCCATTTGAGTGAGGGAGAAAAATAAAAGTTATACTGAATGCTCTGAAGGAACATGGAACCAAATGGTCAGTTGAGTGTAGTTGTCATCAAGACCAGCTTAACTTCTCTTTTCATTTTACTGTCACATTTCCAGATTTAGATCCTTCAGAGCCATGGTAAATAGATTATGCAAAAGTAAGTTTAATTAAGTGGGTAGTGACTATAGTAACATTTTATGTTAACTGCCTCCGTAAAATAAATGTTACTATATCCCAGCATTTCTTGAGAATAATTTCAGTGACTTTAAATGAGCTTGTCTCAGTGATTTCGCACAATGCACTCTACACAGTGGAGTGGAGAGGACACAGAGTGAGGACCAGTGGACCTCAGTTTGAAAACACTCCTCAGCTTTCTGGTCTCAAAAAGAAGGAAGGAGTCTAGTTCTCCCCTATCATTTCTACCAGTCAGTGTCTAGATAGTGATCGAATGAGACAACATTGATAAAATATGCTAATCCAAAAGCATAAACTATTTCCATTACAAGGAAAATTAAAGTACAGATTGGAAACAAAAAGGGTCTGTGAGCAAAATCATTAAAATTAAAAGCAAGTTTAGTAAGGATTTAAAGAAATTTAATGATATAACATAAAATCTAAATTAAAGCATCTAAAAGTAACCAAAATTTGAAAAGACCCTTAACTTAGTTCTTGAAAGTAAAAAATTGAATCTAAGCAAAAAATGGTAAAAACACAGTTAATTAAAAAAGGGGAGGTGTTTAAGAGAATTTAAAAAACAATTATAAAGCACACCAGAACAACAATCAAAGCAACAAGCATTTCAGAACTAAAACACACCCACCAAAAATTCATCGTTAAAATAGAAAGGCAACTCTTTTTGTTCTTTCATTAATTCAACAAATATTGACTGAGGACAGGTGTACTGAGTAAGTCAAAATAATTTGCCTGTTTTCATGGAAATTACTTTTATAGGGACAGGAAACAGTTATTAAATAACTAAACACATAAACATTAAATATGTGCATTTGGCATTTCCTTTGTGACATTTAGAATACTCCCCAAGCACCCTCTTACCCCAGTCACTGCTGCAGTGACCAGTGGTGGGAAGACTTTGCCGAGTTAGAAAAAAATGTACAACATGAGAGTTGTGAGTCAGGCTTTATTTGGGGCAAAATGAGGACTATAGCCCGGGAGACAGCATTTCAGATAGCTCTGAGAAATCGCTCCAAAGAGGCAGGGGGGAAGGTCAGTATATATGTGATTCTGGTGAAGGTGGAGTACATGCAATCGAGCGCATATTTTTTTGCAGGTTTCTTCTAGTCCTGAGGAGCAGTCGTCCCCATGAAGGATTTTAGTGCTTTTCTAGATATGAGGAGATACAAGAATTGGGCTCATAAAATCAGCTCCTGAAAATATCTAACTATCTGAAGACCTGTTCTTCCAGTTTTTCCCAGAGCACAGAGTGCCCCGTTTCTGCTCTCCACCCTGAACTCCTTTCAGGGGGTGTTGAAAGTCGGCAGCTGCAGCAGCACATGATTTAATCCTCGTAGAGGTAGGTAGATGGCAAGTGCCAATTTGTCATTGACAACTTTTATCAGTCACTTTCAAGTGCAAACGGACAGCACCTTGCCCTTGTACTTGCCCAACCCCAGAGCAAGAGACTTGATGCCTGTGAGATCACCTTTGACCAACAGTGGTCTGGAGCTGATGTGGAAACTCTGAGATATATTAGACAAGGGTTCTCAGAAGGCACACTGGGAGCAAGAAGCTCCTGTAGTGACAGCCAACCTGGTAATAGAGCTCTAGTTAGGCTTGCTTTCCTATCCTTTCCAACTCCCTCTTCTATCACTCACTTTACAGATAAGAATCATCAGGGAGCAAAGAGCTTGTGTAATATACTCAAGGTCACCCTGTTTTTAAGGAACACCACCACCTGTCTTAACTATCTTCAGAACGTAATCCAGTTTTTAAACATTTTCTTCTTAAAGCTGCCTTCCCTTCTCCCTCCTCTCCAGTGACTTTGAGATACTCCTGACCCTTTTCATGTGAAGATTTCAGCAGTGTTTGCTTATTACAACCTGCTCAAGCATAGTCAGATGGAAAAATAGTATCTCAGAGGGCACAGTGTTGATCCAAAGGAGCTAACCTCTAATAGTAGAATTCTAGGCATCTTCATTCCTGAAATTGGTCAGATCTTTCTTTCCCCAAATCCATAATCACAGTATGTAGATGGTCAATCAGGTAGTTCCACACAGGAACTCCCTGGTAATAAAACCTCCCTCATCATAAAAATTAAGAATAATAGTCACTCCCATCTTGGATTGGTTTCAAGTACATCAATTGAACAACTTATAGAACTGCCATATTGTGGGGAAAATTGCAGAAAGCAGTGTTTCCAGTCATTTGCTAACTGAGCCAGAAATTATAATGGCATGCCAAATTAGGCTGAGCTGTAAAAGGAAGATATTCACATTATCCTTCTCTGCCTTTACAATATGCATAAGAAGCTGAAAAAGCCAGTCATTTTTTTTTTGCGGGTGGCAGGGGGGAACTTGCTAAACTTTTTTCAAGTTTTCTCCACCTGGATGTTGTATTTTTGCTTCATTTATTTTTCCTTGCATCCAAACACCTTGCAGCTGGTGATCCTCTAGGGAAAGTAGGATTGGGCTCCTTCCTGGTCACTGAATGATTGAAGGAAATACACAACTGAACTCTATACCCGTGCCTCCTCCCTCACCCTGTTGTGTTTTTGAGACCTGTGGGTATTAGAAAGTTCATAAAAACAGAGAGCCTGCTGCTCATTTGGCAGAGGTGAGGGAACTAGGTATGTTTTGTGTGTTGCTTTCCCCTGAAGTGTCTGTTACCAAGTTGCCATCTCTCACTCTTACAGGCATCTTTCCCCGTTGTCACGTAAGTTGTTGCTGGCAGCTCTGTCCTAAGTCCTACTATCTCCTACTGGAAGACTGACACCATACATGACCCTCTGTTTTCTGGCATGGGAAGGGTCTCATCCGTGCAGGGGGAGGGGACAGTCACTGAGAAACATGATTGTGAGATACCACCTCGGAGCCCCATGAATTGCACAGACACGAACAGCTCCTTAAATTGGAAAACCTAAAACGCAGGTCCCAACTTGGGAGCATTTGTGTCCCCAGTTCCCAACACTTGTACTCAAAAGTGTCCCCTGGGAATTTACCCTAGAGGTAATTTATAGGGCCTGAGGAGTTCAGCAATGAATTAAATGGAGTCCCGCTCTTGGGAGATTACTGTCTATGGAGCTAAAGAATTCCTAGACTGGATTTTAAATACAGAATGCATTTTGCTTTATTAATACCATTAGATTTGGGGTCTAGTTTTTCCATGTTAACCTATAAAAGTTGCTTTAAGCTATAAAGCAATTAAATAAATCACTATGGGGAACTTAGGTCTAAATTCCAGATTTTGGCAGCAATAAAAAGGTGGATGAAGGTAATTTCATTTTCTTTTCCTGAACTCCAGGCCAGGATTTAAAACGATAGTTTGTCTCGGCACACGAAGCTCCACTTCCATTTCACCTGCCTCTTTCCTTCTTTTTTAATACTAATGCCCTGTGCCCAGGAAGTCTATTTGGAGAGCAAGAGTGGTAGCTTCATGATATGAAATTACCCTTCTCTTTCTTTTCTAGCAAAGCTTCCATTCTCACAGAACAGCTAGTCCCACCTAGGGGGAAAATAAGCCAAGTTCCATCACTATAATATGAATAACTGATGGAGCTTGTGTTTTCCTAGAGATCTTACTATTTTAAATATAAGTCCTCCTTCATTTAATTTTTTACCTTGATTCTCAAACTTGTGTTTGGTGCTTCAGACACCTTTAAAAAGGAAGCACATTTTCAAGGACTCCTGCAAATGCATCTATGCACCCTCAAGGGTGAGAGGATAATAGTTGGAGAAAGATTACTCTGCTTTAGCGATTCTCAAGGTGAAGGAGGGAGAAGCAGAAGGAAGGTGTCTGTCCAGATGGTGAAGTGGGTTGAAGTTGGGGCAGGGTGTGTGTAGAAAAGAATTAAAGTGATATTGAAGTGTATCATCATGTTTAGAAAAGGAAAAAAAAAGTAAATTTTTATTTTTAAAAAATCATGGAAAAGATGTAAAAAAATATATATAATGATTCCCAGGCAGAGAAATGTCTCTTTAGGGGTTCATTCCAGAACCTCCAGATGTTTAATTATATTAAAAGTGATGTAAACCAGTGTTGAGCACCCATCTGGTTACTGGTAATTTAGTTCATATCAAAGTGAGGTGAAACCAAAAAACAATTAGAAGAACCAAACCGAAGGGTGGTATTCTGGTCAAGAAAGCCACATGGGCCAAATCTGGCTGGAGCTCTGCAGAAAGTTGGGATGCATGGGCTGTCCATCTTTTCACAGCTACTCCCCTCAACGCTTCTAACCACACAAATGAAACAATCCAGACCTCTCCCTTGGTGGCCAGGACACTTATTCAACAGTATATTGGAGCATCTACAGGCCAGGCCTAGTTCTAGGAACTGGGGGTACCTCCTACTCTCTCGGGTGGTTCACAGATGAAAAGGAGTGTCAGATGGTGATCTGTACTGTGAAGTAAGCCAGACATTAAAAAAAAAAAAGTGATATGATAGAAAATGACTACGGGAGAATAAGGGGTTATTTTTGTTTGGCTAGCGACTGGGGGGCTCTGAGGAGGTGACATATGAGCCCAAGTTGACCAAGACCTAGCCCTGCAAAGAACAGGAGAAAGAGTATTCCTGGTAGAGGGAACAGCCAGCATAAATGCCTGGGGGCAGGAATGAATATGGCCCATTCTAGAAACAGAGAGAAAGCCAGTGTGTATAATGGAGAGTGACATTGGGGAGACAGGCACGCCTGGAACCTTTAGAGCTTTGTAGATCCCAGTAAGGAATCTTATTTTTGATTTCCAATGCAGTGGGATGCCATGGGAGAGTTTTAGCCAGGAAGTGGCACGAGTTTCCTACTTTTGTGCACCCCCTTGTAATAAATGCTTGTATATCATTGACTGCTCAAATATGCTATGGATTCCTTGGGAAAACACATGCCTGATGATCAGGACTGCTACTCTAAAAGTAGTGAAGCTAGTGGAAAACTGAGCTTTACTCTTTGGGCCACTGTCACCACACCACCCTTTGCCTGCTTGAGCTACTTTGTGCACGAGCCTCTAAGACTTCTGAGGTTGGAAATTCTCTCTTCACCTATTTAGTATGCAGACTGCAATTTCTCTGAACTATCTTGTGGGCCGCCTGCTTTGCCGTGATCTTATTTTGGAGTATTCTAATGGATTTTAGAGGAGTGTTAAGTCTCTGCTTTGTAAAGCCGTATTCCTATCCTCCAATTATCTTAAGTCATTACCTTCTTGCTATGATACTTTAATTGAGTGTAGGATGTAAAGCTAATTTATTTCACATGTTTGCTTTTAATAGTTTTCACTTTCTTTATTGAAAAAGTAACTACTGAATTCCAATACAATAACTGGAAATTACTGTTTCTAATAACACAGATTATCACATCACCAGCTGCAGAAAATACTTTGAAGTACCCTGAAGTTTGGGTTACTGGAAATGAGCTTCAAATTGTTAATGCAAAAAAAAAAAAAAATTGCTAATTTGTTATCTCAACACTGGCCTCTTTATTTATTTTGAAATTACACATTTGCCCATGTTCATTGAGAGAAAAATTATAAAATACAGAAAAGAAAAAAGTAAAATAATCTCAACACTCAGATATAAGTACTATTAGCATTTGGTTAGAAGTCTTCCATGTATGTTTTCTATGTGTAATATACACATATAAGTACATTTTAGTGGCATATGCTAGTATTCTATTATTTATATGTACTATATTATTATTAAATTATAATGACTTTTTTAGGTCATTGATGATCAAACACCAATTATTTCAGTACAATTCAACATAATAATGTAACAATTTCCATATTTCAAAATATGTTATTTATTTTTAAGTTTTCAGCACCTTGAGAAATGCCATTCATACACATCCCTGTGTTTATCTAAATATATGTACATAAATTATATTTTCACATTTGCCTAAAAATTTCTTTAGGATAAATTCTCAGTAGTTTAACTGGTGGGCATGGAAAAGAGCGTGCACATTTCTAATGCACTGAATCTATATTTCCAAATTATCCTTAAACTTGTTTAAACATCAACAATATATAATGTTGCTCATATCCTCAGCAATACTGAGTATTATTCTTTTATTGGAACTCTTATTGGTAGAGACAAAAAAAAATCTTTTCATTTGCATTTCCTTGACTTACTAATTAAAAGAGTTGAGCATTTTTCAGTAACATTTATTTCACCACCCTGACTCTTGAATCATTTTTTTTTTTTTTTTTTTTTTTGCGGTATGCGGGCCTCTCACTGTTGTGGCCTCTCCCGTTGCGGAGCACAGGCTCCGGACGCACAGGCCCAGCGGCCATGGCTCACGGGCCCAGCCGCTCCGCGGCATATGGGATCCTCCCAGACCGGGGCACGAACCCGTATCCCCTGCATCGGCAGGCGGACTCTCAACCACTGCACCACCAGGGAGGCCCGAATCATTTTTTAATGGTATCTCTCCACAGACTGCCATGGATCCATACACTTTGTTCCATTAGCACAGTATTTCCAGGCAGGGTCATCCCTAAGGATAAGAAAGTGGACTAAGTCGGTGCCATGGGACAGCAAGATAAACTGTGAGGGTCAGAGGGAATTCACCATTATATGTTTGGAAAATGAGCTGTGTGCGATTTGAGGGTCCCTAAAAATCGACCAGCTGATCATACAGATTTCAACAAGCTCTTGTCTAAAAGTCCCTCAGAGATTTTCTGGCAACAGAATTTTTACCAGTTTAAGACATCAGAATATCTATCTGGGTTAAGAGCCATCAGATACAAATATTTGAGAATAGTTTATCTGAGAAACCCATAAGCATTCATGATTCTCTACCCAAAAGTAAGGGCTTGGAAGTCTACACTCTCTCACTGGAATAATAGAGGAATACATTTTTGCCTGACTAGAGCTTTACAAGGTTTAAAGGGAAAAAGGACAAGGAGGCGTATGGTCATTTTTTACGGAGCAAAACGAGAAAACATTTGCATGTTGGGATTTAGTCTCATGAACTCATCCACAGATGAAAGTCCTCAGTTCCTCTGACATAGTCAAGACAATAACCAAGGATGGAGGGGAGAAGATCAATTCTAGAATTGCCGAGAACCTTGTTCCTCAAAGTGAGATCCCTGGATCAGCAGCGTGGCATCACCTAGAAGCTTGTGACAAATGCAGAATCTCTGGACATGCCCCAGACCTGCTGATTCAGAATCTGCACTCTAACAAGATCCCCGGGGCATTCATAGGGATCTCAAAGTGTGAGAAGATTGAGGAGACACAATTTTGCAGAACCCGATGGTAGGTGAGATATGGAAAGTGAGAGAGACCCTGGGAAAAGAAGCCACCCAGTTTCAGTCTCCCGAATAAATAAGTGTATTGTTTAATACACAAGTGGCTGGAGATTCGAGGTTAGATAATGGTCCAAGCTAGCATGATGTACAGCAAATGAGTGTGCAGTCCAGACTCGTTGTGATGCAGCACTTCAGGGAAGGGCCAAGTGCCCATGAATTGGATTAGTTTCTTTGTGATGCATTCCAAAATGTTCAAATAATTTTCTTGATACCATTGAATGAAACAGTGCATTTCAAGTGCTTACAATGATGTCTGGCACATGGCATGCAGACCACCAACTTTACCTATTATTATGGCTATTATCATTGTCATCATCTTTGTTGTTTGTCAAGTAATCGGACTATTAAATGCAACTATACATATTGGAAAGCGATACTGAGCTGACAAAGGCGTGGTATGATTCTATAGGCCACCTTAATTACTAAAAAGGAAAGAATGAGAAGAAAAGAAAAAGTTGTCACTTTTAAAAAGCTCAGCAACAGAATATTCCACATCAGCACTTAGTGGATATGCTTGCAATTAAAACCATGGTGTGGAATTCCTGATTACTCAGCTTTTGCAAATTGAAGAGACAATAAATAGCGCAGAAAGGAAAAAATGGTTACTTCTTCAAAGATGTATAGAAACAAACATCTAATTTTCATGTTATGCTTGTTTAATTAGGTAATTTACTGTAACATATTTATCAGACAGGAGTATAGCCAAGAGGAGGCCCTTTTTCTCCTTTCATCGTTATGAGTATTAATTTATACTGTGCGAGGGACTTGCTGATTCTCACATAACGATGCTGGTGATTGAAATTTACAGACAAAAGACATAAGCATGAGTATAGAATATAAGGGGTGAGGGGAAGGAGGGGAGAAAAAATATGTTTGAGAAGAACAAAGAGTAACATGAAGAGGCGTGAAAACTGCATTCGTATAGTAGCCAGTTCATGTCCTGGGAGTAAAGCAACCTAAACTCAAGTGTGAGGTCACACCACGTAGCAAAAGAGTCTTATCTGTGTAATATAACCTCTCTGGGACTCCTTTACTCCATCTCTAAATGGAGAAACTGGAGTTCTCCAGGTCACCTCAGAAACAGTGAAGTCCAATATTGTCATATTCTGTTTTGGAGTCAGGGCAAGCGTAATCTGGTTCGCCCACTGAAGTAGCTCTGTGACCATGACCAAGTTACCATCTTTGCATATTAACAAACGAATGAATGCTAGACCCCAAAAGGAGTAGTAGTGCTCAGATTATTTTCTAGAAGGCTGACATGATCACTTAGGAGATGCTGGGAGAGGAAGGTAAAGAGAGGAAAAAAGTACAGCGTTGGGCGTCCCCGCTTTTTATTCTTTGGCTTCTCTGATTTTTTACTTTTTACCTGGACTTCCAAGTGAGAGATTGTTTGATAGTAGATTCTCACTTGGGGGGAGGGGGGGTGGAGTTTGAAAACTACAGTACCTATTTCAATATCTTATGCCAGAAAATACCCCAGGTCCTCAACTCTTTTGTACATGCCCGCTATGTCTTCACTGAGGAGAAGTCGAGGACTGTAGATTACTGAATGGGCGTTACAGTTTAGGTTAATGACCAATGAACGTGGTCAACAGGGAATAAAAAAAGGCAGTTAGTAGTCAAGTGGAGGAAAACACTAGAAACTTGCTACAACATTCACATATACCTAGATGTCAGGAATATTTACAGTAAAATGCAAAAGTGTTTGTTTAGTATTATAACTATTATTTAGACAGTTAGAAAACAATCCCTCTGATAAAATTCTAAACTCTGATTATCTAAGTACTGTAGCACTGAATTCATATTTTCACTTTCAACTAGCATTTGATGATACCCAATCATGTCTCCCATTCATCCTGCCTCTGTTCATTTCTTTGTGAGATTTAAGTGTCAGTGAAATAAATGGACAGTTTTAAATTGACACAGGCTATTTCCCTGGCACTTTAGCCAGCCTTGCATTTATTGGTACTTGAGATCTAGTCTCAGTTTATACTTTGTTTTCATTATATACTATGAAAGAAGAGCGATGATTATGAAATTGTGAATAAATAAGCCAATCAAATCTTTAGGATGTTGCTTCAGTAGATTACAACGCACAGAGCGCCATATCAGCTTGAAGTATATTAGCAGCTAACAAAGGGTTTGTCGTGGGTAATGATGGGGTTGGTGAGATGACCCATAAATAAGACTGCTCTGAAGTGTACCCACAGGGAAAAGGTACACATAGTCAGATTAATTAGGAAACTGCCACATTTTTTCTGTAGATTTGTCATCTATACACAAAATCAGATGTTCCCCAAGGGAAATAGGTAAAATGATTGTACAGAGAAGAGTTAACATAGCAGGCCTGTGTCTGCTGCTTGTAGGCCTGTTTGCAAGGATGGCCCTTGGCCAGCATCTGGGAACATGGATTTTGAGACGGTTGTTCCCTGGTAAGAATGGGTCACTGTATTTAGATTGTTTATGCAAAAAATATGGTTTATGTTGAGCACATGCTTTCATTCTGGGTGTCTGGAGTTTTGGGGGATGGTAGGTAGAGGGTGTCTATGTGACCAGCGTCCAATAAAAACCCCAGGACCTGGGTCTCTAATAAGATTTCCTGGTAGATAACATTTTACACATGATGTCATAACTCATTGCTGGAAAATTAAGCGTGTTCTATGTGATTCCAATAGGAGTGGGCTCTCAGAAGCTTGCACCTAATTTCCTCCAGGCTTCAATATGTGTGTCTTTTCCCTTTGTTGATTTTTCTTTGCATCCATTCACTGTGATAAATCACAGCTGTAAGTATGACTAGAGTCACGTGAGTTCTTTTAGCACAACGCTGACCCTCAATGCAACTATATTATTGTGTTTTTTTTAATAATCACTTAGAGAACAGATGTTAATCAATTGCCTACTCTATGCCAGATTCAATTCTGGCTACTGGGGTGAATGCAGTGTTCAAAAGAGAAAATGCCCTAGCAAAAACTAAAAGATGTCATACATTGCCTTAGCAAAATGCTGGGATGTCCCACACATTGAGTATTTGAGTTCTAAGTGTCTACTTTGGCCATCATCATTGCAATCAAATTAGCAGTCAGGTTAACAAAATGATTCCTAAAATACTACTTGACTTGATACACGCATAGACACAGCTTTTCACTTCTGATTCATGCAAATTCCGTCATTCTGCATCCCTTTCGGGCCCACTCATGTTGACCAAACCATGTAATTTTTTCTAGATTGTTTTGTAAGCATTCTCCAGTTCTTCATGTGGGTATGTTTCATCTCTCTAGTAAGTCGAGGGCAAACACAATATACTTTTTCTTTTTTTTTTTCTCCTAAGTTTGCTCAGTCTGGTGTCCTACAGACAAAGTGTGTTTCAGAAACATTTAATAAGTTTTAAAATATTTCCAATGCACTAAAACCATTACCTCTGAGCTTACATTTTTCAATATTTCCAATGCACTAAAACCTACCTTCGAGCTACATTTAACCTCACAGCCATAGCACGTTCACATTATATTTTACTTGTGGATTTTCCCAAAAGAACTGTGACGAAAGGATGGCATTTTCCCCTGGGACTATGAGTTCTCATGACTGGTAATTCCAGTCTTTGTCCAGCTGTGGCTCTCGGTCAAGTCCCTGAGCCACCACCAATCCATGTATCTGTAACAATGCACAAGGCTCAGAGAACTTGTCACTTGAATCACATGGCCATGGAGGAGAACCACAGATACTTGGCAAAAGAAAGCTGAGGCAAAGTTCATAAGCACAAACACTCTCACACAGATTTCATAGAATTCAAAGGTTCAGACAAAGGGAAGGTGTTCTGTTCCATTGTAGTTTCTTGTTTATATCCCCCCTGATCCAAAAATAATTTTAGGCTGAGAAACCAAAAGACAGCAGTGAGTGGCAGAGGCAGTTGGGAATGAGGGTCTGGGGAGGAAATTTAGACTTTCAGTCACTTGTCAAAATACTTTGGACAAGTTCTGTACCCAAATGAATGGGTGAAGTGTGGCTTCATCAATACCTAGATAATCTGTTTCTCTACTACAGTAATCAATCCCCAAACAAAAGACTCTGATTTCAAGTACCACCTCCCTTTTTCCAGTAATTCCATGTCACTGGGTGAGAAATGAGAGGAGTGTATTTCAGAATAGGACATATAAGTCAATCAACACTTTCCTGGGCTACATTTATAAACACATTCTCAGTTCTAAGTCAAAATTGCAGTTTTTAATTACCTTTTTATTGGCATCATTAAACATTTTTTGGCCCCAGAATGATAAAATGAATTAATTAAAGAATGATAGTTCAAGTCCTAAGTGCATTGCTTGAGGCATATATCACTATTAGTAATCTGGAGTTGTGTAGACTACTCATTAATATTTTTATTCCTGTGGTACTCTCAGAGTATTGTGTATACCATTCAATTATGTATCTTTTACTTGCCTGGTCCTGATTTGAAAATTTTTTAAAATTTATTTTTCAAAAATTGTTTCAGTGTTCATGGATTTAATAAAAATTGAATTTACAATTGTTAAAATATAGAGTTTTCTTCTCTTGGACAGGAAACCTTTATCCAGATTTCTGAGTATGATAAAGAATTGTGGTCTAAATGCGACAGAATTCCTTTGTCCCTGTGTTCATTTAAGGAAAGTTCAGTGTCCTAAATTTGCAAGTGTCGCGGAGCGGAAAATTTCCTCTTACCCTTCTTGAGTTCTTGTGGCTAGACTCATAATAAAACTGACACAGAACAGACCAACAAGAGAAAAAGAAACAAATATTAATTCCTGAGCACAGAGGTCTCATAGAAATGGGACCTAAGAGATGGCCAAAACAGGCAGCTTTTTATACTTTTTAGACAAAGAAACAATAAATTTGGAAGGAACTGACAAGACAAAGAAACATAGGCTTTGGGTGCTTAGTTAGTGAGGAATCTGAATAGAGTTTGGGCTTAGGGTAGTAAATTAAAGAAATATCAGGTTTGTTTACCTAGGTTTCTTGGCTCTATCTCTGGTGATAAAGGTGTTCTACATCCAGATGCAGGGAGTGTACTTTTCTCATGAGAGATTTATTTCCTGCTTTCAGGGAGACAGAGAAGAGGATCAAATTGTACCTCTTGCATTGGACCTTTCTTAAGTAACTTCAATTCACACCAGAATAGTCAATATGCCATTGAAGCACATTTTGGGGTGACCTACCCTGGGCCCCAACACAAGTGTACCATTATATGCCCATTGTGGACATTTTATACACATAACCCAGTATGAGCAATTTGCCCCCTGAATTTAGGAACAATACTTTGACTGTCATAAACATAAATATCTGTTTGCTGTGTATAAGTGATAAACTTCCTTATGACTAGTTATAATCCAGCAGTTTGACCAAGCTGACTTGAGGTGGAATGTTTGGCCAGCTAAAAGCAATACCTATTTGAATGTGTAAATGATGGACCAGAGTCTCTGGGAGGTCACCTTCTGAAAGTTAATAACACATCTCTTGACTAGTAGCTATAGCAGTGGTAGAAATAGGCAAAGGCTTTAGGTGGTTTGATCATAGAACCCTATTTGAAGAGATACATAGCTAAACAATCCAGATACCTAAAACCATAAAACAAAATGAGAAACAATAAGCAAGTTAATATTAGTTTGCTGTGACCCCAACATGCCACCAAGAACACCAAACTAGCAACAGAAACCTGGAGCTTTCCCAGTTCCTTAATTAATTTGAACTTTCATAATTAATGTACCACCAGGGACACAGCAGCCCCCATTCTTTTCCCAGAGGCTCTAAGGCCAGAGAGCTGTTTCTGAGCCCACTAGCTGATGTCTAGTGGCGTTCTTCTTACATGGGACCTGGTATTGCCAGGAACGTAGGACCTTGGGCATCAAAGTTTCTGGGTTTAAATATTAGTTCTGTTGTTTACATCCTGGTGATCTTGGGCAAGTTACTGAACTATTCTGAGCTTCAATTCTATTTTTAAAATGAGTGTCAGCGGGCTTCCCTGGTGGCGCAGTGGTTGAGAGTCCGCCTGCCAATGCAGGGGACACGGGTTCGTGCCCCGGTCCGGGAGGATCCCGCATGCCGCGGAGCGGCTGGGCCCGTGAGCCATGGCCGCTGGGCCTGCGCGTCCAGAGCCTGTGCTCCGCAACGGGAGAGGCCACAACAGTGAGAGGCCCGCGTAATGCAAAAAAAAAAAAAAAAAAAAAAAAATGAGTGTCAGCATTCCCAGGTAATATTGGAATATTTAAAAGACTACCTGTGCCAGAAAGTAAGAGAGCAGTCAATAAATACATACATAAATAAATATGTAAAGAAGGATGTTCACATGTTAAAGGGACACAGAAACCAACCTGAACTGGCTCCCAGAGACCATTTGAGCAACAAAATTAGTGACATTGCACTAGATTACAATCCAAAGTATAAAGTAAATAGACATGAGTTCCTACTGCTATAAACTAATGTTAATAAGTAAACAGATGGGAAGAAAGTGATAAATCACCCTTACAGGAGGATTCCAAACAACAACATAGGTAGTGTCCCCTCCAAAAATTGGAATGTAATTCCCAAGCCTCACTCCTCCTTGGTGGGGCCTGGATTAGTGACTCACATCCGAAGAATATAGAAGAAAGGGAGGGGCAGTGTTTTTACAGTGGAAAAACCAGGCAGCTACTACTGTAGCCAAAGTGATCAAGGTCAACATCACCAGTATAAGTCATGTTGGTCTCGTGTACTCCCTGATAAGATGGGGAGAAAAGAGCAGTTCACCTTTGTGATTTGCTTCCTCCACAAACCCATGACCTAAGTCTAATCACGAGAAAAACACCCGACAAACCCAAATCAACAAACTGCAAAATACCTGACCAATATTCTTCAATGTGCCAAAGACTTGAAAAGCAAGGCAAGACTAAGAAATTGTCATAGACCAGTGGAATCTCAAGAGACATGATGACTAAACGCACTGTGGTATTCTGGATGGGATCCTAAAGCAGGGGGAAAATGTGATTAGTGGAAAGCTAGCAAAATATGAATGAAATCTAAGGTTTAGTTAAGGTAATGGCAATGTTGGATTCTTAGTTTTGACAAATGTATGGAAAATGTTAGCATTAGGAGATCTTGGTAAGTGTTATACAGGAAATCTCTGGACAATTTTTACAGTATTTTTGTAAATCTAAATTTATTCCAAAATAAACAGTTTTATTGAAGTAGGAAAAGAAAGAGGAAGAGGAGGAGAAGGAAAAGTGGTGACAAAAAAGTCAGTTCTTTTATTCTCCTTTTTTCTCACATTGAGAATAAGGGGTCTCAGGCACCGACTGCATACCGTGTGATTACATTTACATCAAGATCAAGAACAAGCGAAGCTACATAGAGGTGTTGGAAGTCAGGATGGCTATTAGCCCTTGAGGAGGGTGACAGTGACCGGAAATGGGCATGAGGAGACCACCAGCGTTGTGGAAATTTCCTGTTTCTTGTTCTACATGGACAAGTACCCTCACTTTCTGAAAATTCGTCTAAGAGGACAAAATTAGGATTTGTTCACTTTTCTATCTATATGTTATACTTGAATTACTTTTTAAGTTTATATTGAAGGATAAATACCAGAGGGAGGTGGAGAGTTCAAGTTTAGAGTTCTCTTAAAGGATGGGCCATCTCTCTCCTCTAAGTTTCATTGCCTTGTAACTAACGCCAACTGTTACCAACCAGGGTTCTTGGCCTTCCCAGTCAATAGAAATAGATTAGAGGCCAGACAAGAAATTCAGGCAAGGCTTTATTGGGGCTCCTACTGCTGCGGGGTGGGGGTGGGGGCAAAAACAAGTAACACGTTCCCTTGTTTGCTCCCCAAGGTGGGGAAAGCTGGTTCCTTATATGGAGTGAGGGCAGGGGTGTGTCCAGTGGTCAGGCCGGAGGGGGGGCTTAGGTAGTGTGCCCACCCCTTTGGTGGTGTGGTGTGCAGGGGGCATGCTCAGTACCCTGCTTTTTCTCCCAACACTCTGTTTTTGCTCCTAGCTCTTCAGAAGTGGCAGTTGGAGTTTTTTGGTCTTTTTGTATCTCTTTGTCCATAATTTGCCCCACTTGCCACATGCACACAGTTATTTTTAGTCCCATCTAATTTCTTTGTATTTTGTTGCTGGAGGAGGCATTTGTCCAGGTTCAAGCATTTCAGCAAAGGGTGCAAGGTCCCAGGTCCCAGCCTGTCTCACAGTTTCTTCTCAGGGTTATGGCACAGCTGTACATGCCACCCTTCAAATCCTAGTGGAAAACAGAATTTTCAGTGAGAACACCTCCTTCACTGGATCGTACCTCAACTACTCAGAAACTGGAAGTCTATTCTGACCTCCTCAGGTAACCGCAGACCACAGTATTTAGACAAGACCTACACAGAGGGAGTAAAGACACAGTTCCTAGTAACTCCATGCCAAGCCCACCTGCATGGATCATATATGTTTTCTTCCAAGTCTCAGTTATTTTATGAAGTTCTTAATCTTAGACTGGGAAAATAAGAGAAAAGGCATTTCCGCCTTTCTGAGCAATTCACTTAGAGAATGAGGTATTCATTTTTTAACGTAATCTGGTTTTCTGAGCTTTGTCTATAAGCGATGGCAGGCAACTAGAAAATATTGCTATTACACAGGGAAAAATATGGAAGTAGTTTTTGACTCAAAGGCACTACTCACTTAGAGCAGGCTCTCCCACGAGAAATACCTATCAAGTAGCTTTAAAATAAATTGGAAAAAGAAGTAGAAAAAAAAAGTAGTGAAAGAGAAGGAGTGAATGAAGAGTCAGCAAATGGGCAGGTTTCCGTTTGAAATTTAAATTGGCAGCTGGCACTATTTGAATCATTCTGTATTTAATATACTTTGAATGGGGTAGATGACGGTATTGCATTTTGAAAAGGCAAAGCAAAACCTTGAATGTGAGGAATGTACAAACCTCTGTTATTTTGCTCCGCTCAATTTGATACACTTCTCTTCACTATGTTTAAGAGAAAATGAGGTGTAGGTATTTTAGTTGTTTACTCCTTGTCAGCACAATGGGCAGATGATGTGACTGTAAGATTCAAACCACATGACATGTGGCTCTAAACTATTAAATGAATCATAAAATAAGGTACAAGGATATATTGTACAACACAGGGAATATAGCAGATATTTTTTAATAACTATAAATGGAGTATAACCTCTAAAAATTGTGGATCACTATATTGTACACCTGTAATTTATATAATATTATACATCAACTATACTTCAATTAAAAAAATAAAAGTAATTGATGTATCAATGAAAAATGAAATGATTGAAGCAAGGGGGCAAAAACAAAACCTTGAACTTGTGATTGATTTCAAGAGAAATATTCATAACATAGATATTAAACTGGGCTTAAAGATAGTCATTAATAATAAAGATATCATACTAGTAAAGGTTAATCAGCTAGGAATGACATGCAGAAAAGAAAATTTAATTAACGTGAGAAATATGTAAATTATTTTTTACAGATCCAAAAGAATGTGCTTTATTTCACCAGAACACTAGTTCTGTACACTTATTCAGTTAACATTCTGAATATACACATCACACCCAAGGAATATTAAAATTAGGGTGGAAAATAATAAGAAAACAAGGAGATAAGAGCAAAAGGATCTTATAAGCAAGACATTCTGACAAGCTCATGAAAATACATACAGTGTCTTAGACCCATTGTATCTATTTTATCATGTCACATATGAGAGAAGGGAACTAATAGTTTTTGTTCTTCTAGAGAGAATAGGCATTTTGCCTGTATGATCACATTTTATCCTTATGATTCTGAGAGGTATGTGCTGCCATTTCCAGTTTTATACATGCAATAACTGAGGCTTGGAAAAGTAAGTAACTTTAAGCCCAGGCTGGAGAAACCATTAGAATTTGAACCCAGACCCTGTATGATCCAGAAGCTACCACTTTGGTGCAACATTTTGCTGACCCTCCATTTTCCTAGTGACTACCAGTGAAAAATACCTCAGGGGAATTTTAGTACTTGATTAGGGCATAAGGAAGAAAATGGGTATTTTTAAGTTACATCCTTTTCCTGAAAAGGCCTTACGATGGATACAGAAGATAAAGAAAACAAGCAAATAATAAGTGACACTAGGGGGCACAACTGACCCTAAAAGAGTGGGCATTGCAGGCCATCATTTTGGGACCCCAACACTTCCTTCCTTATGGGGCGTCGCTGGGATGTAAGGAGAAAGACAAAACTTGAAAGCATCCTGCTTGCAGTTTGGAGTCTAACTCTACACCACTATTTGTGTGAATTTGCATGTAACCTCTGTGTTTCATTTTGTTAATGTATGAAGTGGGAGACATAGTGTCCTCATCATTGGGGTTCATTGTGAGTATTAAATAAGGTGATACATATAAAGGACTGAAGGTAGCACTTGGATTACATTAGGCATTTAAATGTTATTTCCTCATTTCATAAACTTTCTCTTCAATTGAATGAAGGACACTGACAGCACAGGACTGGGTTATTTGCACTGTGGTGGCAAAGAAGAATTGCCAAACCCTACCAATTATTCGGCCTCATGTGAATCAAGTGTACAGATCTTGGTTCTATTCTTTTTTTTTTTTCTTGTCCAGATGCTTGGATCCATGTACATGATGTTACTTGCTTAACGACCAAAAACTGAAATATTCAAAGTGCAGATGCTAGTTCATGTGGATCCAGGTCACCAGTTTCCAAATTTCTGCTTTGCTGTGTGAAAGAGATTTTTGTGGAAATGTCTCCAGGTGTCTGCTGTTAACTCCATTTCCTTAATGCTAGGTATAATATGGTGTTAGAAGTAGGAGAATAAAGAAGCTCAATAATCAGGCCAGGATTACTCACTTCTCATTTAAGGTGTCAACCTGATGAAGACCAATATTTTATGTAAGTTCAACAAGAAGTGAAAGAATATAAATTATCGAGTAACCAATATCTTAAATACATAAACTGAGAATATAATCAGGCATGAGGTTCTAGGAAGGGTGTTTTCACAGTTGTGCATAATTTAGAAGGAGAGGGCAAGTGTAAATATAGGTAATAAGGGCTGAAGGTATTGAAACTTTTAAAATATTTAAATGCAGTTTGATTACATCCCAAAACAACTTTTTCTTCCCCGTCGTCTGGTACAACTAAATATAGCCTTGCGTTCTGGTAGATCAGAGATGTTGCTACTCAGTAGATAATTAGCCTCTTGTATTAAGAATAAAACATATAAATATCACCTAATTAGTAGCATTGTATCCTAACTATTACCTGCTCTCTTCATGATCTGGAATAATCCACAGAACATTTAGAAATGTAACATCCAAAATGGAATATCCAAGCCTGGGTTTCAGGGTTACAGAATGTCATGGGTCAGTAATAAAAGTGACTGCTCCTGGCTTGTAGATCGATGGGCTCTGAAAGGAAATAAATGAAATGAAAAGACCTTCGGGTTTTCTCATTTTTAGTTTCTGTATATTCTTCCTTGCACATTAAACAGCTGTGTTCTCACCAAGGACCTAATGATGAGTATTTGACTCTTAGTTCTTTCTTTTTTTTTTGCGGTATGCGGGCCTCTCACTGTTGTGGCCTCTCCCGTTGCGGAGCACAGGCTCTGGACACACAGGCTCAGCGGCCATGGCTCACGGGCCCAGCCGCTCCGCGGCATGTGGGATCTTCCCGGACCGGGGCACGAACCCGCGTCCTCTGCATGGGCAGGCGGACTCTCAACCACTGCGCCACCAGGGAAGCCCAGTTCTTTCATTTTAAGTGAGTCCATAATTCTAACAAAGGCAAATTATAAAACCATAATCCAATTATTCTGAGCATCACCTATCATTGGGTTCAGATGTGCTCACATGAATATAAATGTTCATAGTATGACAGCTCTTAACATTTGAGGAATTTTAACATTTCCCCCAGATTTTCCAGGAGTCACCAAGAAAGTAAGTCAGACAGAGAAAGACAAATAGCATATGATATCACCTATGTGAGGAATCTAAAAACAAAAGTGTTAAAACGAACTTATTTACAAAACAGAAACAGACTCACAGACATAAAGAATTAACTTCTGGTTACCAGGGGGGAGGAGGGATAGATTGGGAGTTTGGGATTGACATGTACAAACTGCTATATTTAAAATAGATAACAAACCAGGGCCTACTGTATCGCACAGGGAACTCTGCTCAATACTCTGTAATAACCTAAACGGGAAAAGAATTTGAAAAAGAATAGATACATGTATATGTATAACTGAATCACTCTGCTGTACACCTGAAACTAACACAGCATTGTTAATCAACTATACTCCAACATAAAGCAAAAATTTTTTAAAATAAAGTTATTGCAAGTAAAAAAAAAGGAATATCTCCAGTCAATTTTTTAGGTTTAATTTAATTAATTTATTTTTTTTATACAGCAGGTTCTTATTAGTTATCTATTTTATACATATTAGTGTATACATGTCAATCCCAATCTCCCAATTCATCCCACCACCACTACCACCACCACCACTTTCCCCCCTTGGTGTCCATACGTTTGTTCTCTACACCTGTGTCTCTATTTCTGCCTTGCAAACAGGTTCATCTGTACCATTTTTCTAGATTCCACATATATGCGTTAATGTATGATATTTGTTTTTCTCTTTCTGACTTACTTCACTCTCTATGACAGTCTCTAGGTCCATCCACGTCTCTACAAATGACCCAGTCTTGTTCCTTTTTATGGCTGAGTAATATTCCATGGTATATATGTACCACATCTTCTTCATCCATTCGTCTGTCGATGAGCATTTAGGTTGCTTCCGTGGCCTGGCTATTGTAAATAGTGCTGCAATGAATATTGGGGTGCATGTCTTCTTTTTGAATTATGGGTTTTCTCTGGGTATATGCCAATCTCCAGTCAATTTATTCCCCATTTCCCCGTCTTCTGCTGCATTTCATGAGAATTCAAGGTCATTGCTCTGAAGTGCCAAGCATTTTGCTGCCTTCTGCTCTGGGCATAGTAATATCCTTCAGCACCACTCTGGTGCTTAAGGTTATCAATGCAGTAGTATGCACTTTGGGGCAATGAGATTGAGGCTTGGGTAACTCCCCCCCTTAACTGGACTACTCTTGATTACCTGTCTCCTGAAACAGACGCTCGGCTCAGACACAAAAAATTTAACATGAACAAACTCCTGTGGTCCTTCCTCTAGCTAGCCTTTCTCTCATGTATCAGTCAAGACGGCTATGTTAGGCTACTCCCGAATCTCAGTGACTTAAAACCATTATGTTTCTTTGTTTCTCCCACGAGATGTCTATCACAGGTCAGGAAGGGAGCTCTGCTTATAGTGGGCACTCAGAGACTAAGGTAGCACGATTATCCCCCATCTCAAATTCTGCTGGCTCCTTTTGAATGAACAGTGAATGAAATGCTTGATCAGAGAGTGACACATGTCACTTTCACTTACAACTTATTGGCCCAAACTGTCTCATGATCTCACTCGGGGGAGGGATGAGGTCCAAGAAGTGCAATCCTACCATGTGCCTGATGGAAGGAGAACTGGAAGTATTTGATGAACAGCGCTACCAATTTGCAAATGCGCTCAAAATCAGGCTGAGTGAGGATCTTTGAAAGCCTGCTGCCTGTATTACTCACCACTATTTCCACCTCCTTCTCCAAATCTCCGTCCAGGCATCTCTACAGAAGACCACTCCGTCTGCAGGAAATAAACAAAATCACCCATCCATCTCAGGAAATCAATTAATGCAAAAAGACAGCTTCAGAGTTTCCCCACACTCTAGGTTCACGGACTAATCTAATTTGGACTCAGCTAGGAGACCTGAGTATAACACAGCCAGATTTCTGAAAGATGTTCATATTACAAGCTACTCTAAAAGCTGACTTGATTCTCATAAAAACATTTATGATTAAAGTAAGCCCATTTGACAGTATGAAGCTAAATCACAGAAAGTTTATGTGATTTAATGGTAAAGTGTAGTTTATAATTTTTTGGTTCAGGCCTAACTATACTTCTCTTTCTAGACCGTTTTAATTCCTTCTCAAAAAAATTAGAATAAGTAGAATTATACCCTAGAGGCTACAGAGATTTTTTTTTTCATTTTAGTTATATTGCCTTCTTTTCATAATAACTGGAAATGATGAGTGGAAGTTTGAGTAGAAGAATTTGCTCTTAAATTTTAATGAATTATCATGAAGGTATTTGTTGCTTCACAAGCTTAGTAAGTGGTCACTAGACTTTTAAATTTACATGTTTACTAATCCCAAAAGCACGCATCAAAAATACTAGGCATATTACGATAAAACTAAATGCCAGTCAGTAATACTAAAGTACATAATAATCTCAGTTAACACCATCACAATCCAACCAATTACTCAGTCAAAAATGTATCATCTTTTTGACTCTTTCCTTTTTTGTACTCTCCTAGTCCCTTCTAGTCCAGCAGGAAATTTTATTTGATATATTTATCAAAACCAGCCTCCTCTCACCATCTGCACAGCTAGTCCAGTCCACTAGCATACTTCTCATGGAGTACAGAAGCAGCCTTGCAACTTATTTCCTGCCTCCCCACTTACTTACTGGAGTCATTTTTCACCTAGAAGACAGAATAATTTCTAACACTTTTTTTATTATGTAATATAATGCACGTACAGAAAAGTGCATAAAGCATAAACACAGCATTTAGCTAATTATTGTAAGGTGAACACCTGTAGTTATCAATGTGATTAAGAAATAGAACATTGAATGGACTTGAGGACACGGGGAGGGGGAAGGGTAAACTGGGACGAAGTGAGAGAGTGGCATGGACATATATACACTACCAAACGTAAAATAGATAGCTAGTGGGAAGCAGCCGCATAACACAGGGAGATCAGCTCGGTGCTTCGTGACCACCTAGATGGGTGGGATAGGGAGGGTGGGAGGGAAACGCAAGAGGGAGGGGATATGGGGATATATGTATATGTATAGCTGATTCACTTTGTTATGAAGCAGAAACTAACACACCATTGTAAAGCAATTATATTCCAATAAAGATGTTAAAAAAAAAAAAGAAAAGAAAAGAAATAGAACATTATCTGGACCCAGGAACATCAGGCCTAATCCCTGATCAAAACCACTTTCCTCTCCCTTAAATGTAATATTTATTATGAGTTTAGATAATCACTCCCTTGCTTTGTTGTATGTGCACCCTCAAATAATATACATTTTCTAACTTCTTTTTGAATTTTATGTAAACGGAGTCATATAATTTGTATTATTCTGATATCTAGCTTCTTTTCTGATATAGCTATGCATATGGCTTATGTGTATCTGTGGTTTTGTTGATATAGTTTTTCCAGTTCCCTATTACTGTGTAACAAACCACTCCCACTGGTACACCAAAGTGGCATAAAATGAACAGCTTTTTTAGTATGCTCATAGATTCTGTGGGTCAGGAATTCATAGAAGAGACAACTTGGAGACTTCTCTCTGCTACATAATGTTGGGGACTGGAATCATCTGGAGGCTTCTTCACTCACATGTCTGCCAGCTGGGCCAAGATGACTCAGTTAATACTGCAGGTCAGATTGCCTCCGAGTGTCCTCTCGATGTGTTTTAGGCTTCCTTACAGCAGGGTGGCGTCAGCGTAGGCAGATTTTTTACATGGCACCTCAGGGCTCCAACAATGAGTGTTCCAGTAGCTCTAGGCAGAAAGTCATGTCATTTTATGACCTAGACTCTGAAGACATGTGGCATTTGCACTAAATTCTGTTGGTCAGAATTGTCATAAGCTAGATTCAAAGAAAGGATACACGGACCCCACCTCTTGACTGGAGAAATGTCTAGTAATTTCTGACCATGTTTTAATTCAATAGTATTCCATTGTATGAATATACTATAATTTATTTATATATTCTATTTTTAATAGATATTTGGGTTGTTTCCATTTTGGACTATTATGAACAATGCTCCTATAAAAAGTCTTGGATGTATATTCTGGTACAAGTCAGCATGTATTTCCAGAAGAAATATACATAGGAGTAGAATCTCTGGGTCTTGGGGTACACAATATTCAACTTTATTAGATACTGTCAATGTGTTTATCAGAGTGATCACAGCAATTTACACTGGCCCCAAGTATATAAGTAGGGGCACTCTTGCCAATATAGAGTGGTCTCTTTAAAATGTAAAACTTTTTGGACTTCCTTGGTGGCACAGTGGTTAAGAATCCACCTGCCAACACAGGGGACATGGGTTCGATCCCTAGTCCAGGAAGATCCCACATGCCGGAGAGCAACTAAGCCCGTATGCCACAACTAATGAGCCTGCATGCCACAACTACTGAAGCCTGCGAACCTAGAGCCCGTGCTCCACAACAAGAGAAGCCACCACAATGAGAAGCCTGCACACCACAACGAAGAGTAGCCCCTGGTTGCCGCAACTAGAGAAAGCCTGTGTGCAGCAACAGAGACCCAATGCAGCCAAAAATAAATTTTAAAAAATAATAATAAAATAAAATGGAATACTTTCTGTTTTGATACCCTACAGAGATTCCAACAGCACTGAACACAAAAATTGAATGCTTTGCCATGGCCCAGAAGGGCCTATATGACTTGTTCTCTACACATTTCTGTGAGTTCATCACCTAGTATGGGACCTTGCCATAAATATCCACCTGCACTGGCCTTCTTCCTAGTCTGACAACAAGACAAACTCATTCCTTCATTGGACCATTGCACCTGCTGTTTCCTCTGCCAGAAAAGCTCATAACCCCTAGTTTAAATGTCTGTTCCTCAGAGAAGACTTGTCTAACCACCAATCTAAACTTCATCCCACTCCCCATTCCTAGTTTCTCTCCCTCCCACTATTCTGTTTTCGTGGGATTACATATCATCACATAAAATTATCTTTATTTATGTATTTGTTTATTTTCTAAAATCTCTTACCATTAGAATCCACAGTGACTTGAGTATGCAGAAGACTGTTTTTGTTTTGTTTTAAAGAGTATGTGCCACGTGTTAGATTTACTTCTCATTATTTTATTTATTTATTTATTTTATTTGTATGTTTTTGGCTGCATTGGGTCTTCGTTGCTGTGCACGGGCTTTCTCTGTAGTGGCAAGCGGGGCTACTCTTCATTGCGGTGGCTTCTCTTGTTGTGGAGCACAGGCTCTCGGTGCACGGGCTTCAGTAGTTGTGGCTCACGGGCTCTAGAGTGCAGGCTCTGTAGTTGTGGTGTGTGGGTTGCTCTGCGGCATGAGGGATCTTCCCAGACCAGGGCTCGAACCCGTGTCCCCTGCATCGGCAGGTGGATTCTTAACCACTGTGCCACCAGGGAAGTCCCAGAAGACTGTTTTTAAATTAATGCATTATTTTTTATAATTATTTAAATAATTGCGCAAATTTGCCTAGGTGCTTGAAAACAGGAGTTGAGTTTTACATTCTTCTTATATATTTATTTATGTCTAGTACAGTGCTTGGGACAAGTAGATTTCGGTAATACTAATTATTTAAAAAATTTGGCTAAAATGAATGTTGAAATTGAATGAAATCTCATAGTCTAGATTGGGTCTTGAAATTTTGAGTTGGCCACCATGGGGTCTGAGAGAACAGTAATGACAAGGTTCATTCCTGAGTGTAAAAAGGCAGTTTAAAGAATAAAACCCATTTGACTATTATCATTACCAATTTTTCTCTTTTCATTTCTTCAGTTTCCTTCCATTGTCTCTCCCCCTATCCTTTAGTAGGTAATGCTCAGGCATCTGCTGTAGGCTATTAAGATGCTGAAACTTGACTCCAATATTTTTGAGACTGTGATAAACGTAGCAGATGCTAGAAAAACTGTCTTTTCAACACAACAAGCAGCTCTTTGTTTTGCAGTAAGTGGAGACTTTAAAAAAGATTTAGGTGCAAATTGTCCCCTTCTTTGTGACCGTCTCATGAATGGGTCAGTTAATTATGTGAATTTAAAACTTATGAAAAAAAGATAGTTGGGAAGCTATGGATGAAGAAATTGCACGTCTCTGGAGAAGGATAAAAACAGTCGTCTTCGTTGAAGGCAGTCACATCTCAGCTGATTGTGCTTCTCTCAGGGAGGTGATTCTCAAGTTTTAGCTGCCTGGGGCTTCTTAATACGTGTATTGCTGGGGCCCATTCCCAGAGTTTACTCAGTAGGTCGAGGGAGGTGTGGCTTGTCTAACAAGTCCCAGGTGATGCATGTGCTACTGGTCTAGGTGCCATCCTTGGAGAATCACTGCTTCCTGTTCTTTTTCCCTCAAGTATCTGAATTCTTGCTGTTTGATCTTCCCCCGAGATTCCGAAGGCCTATAAACGTATAATTCAGTTTTAGCCCCAGCTCCAATGTCTTTTGGGTACAGCTCTCATATTTCTAAATGATCAGTAGACATTTCTACCTGGATACGATTTCAACAATTCAGACGTGTTGACCTTGGGAACATTCCCTAAAATCAAGGTGCATCCCCTTTTCTCATATTTTGGTAAATAATTGCCCTTATTTCTCATTATCCAGATTTAAATCTTTTGCCACCTGTTTTACTTCCTTTTGGTCTTTACTTTTTGTTTACTTGATTACCATAAACATGAAGAGTGACTTCTAGCTAGAGTAACAGTTACTGGTGACAAATAACATTTGTCATTGTGGACAAAACGCCTACATCAGCTCTTTCTGAATCCTGGTGGGCTGCCCAAGAACCTCCTGAAGGAGTTTGAAAGTGAAACAAAGATTCCCAAGCCCCACACCTGGTTTACAATTTTGAATTAGAAATCGTGAGGATGGTGCCCAAGAATCAGCATTTTTTAAAGTAGACCTTGGACCAACGTTTGCAATCCGCCAAGTTAGATGGTCACGTAAGGTATTTCAATGACACTTCTTCAAGTCTTGAGTAACCCAAGTCTTTTCAACCTTTAAGGACTAAGGTGAAAGTCATATTTTCCAGCAATATCAGTATCTCCAACTCTTCTTTATCCAGCATTCCCTTGGTGTGTGCAAGTAGTTGTTAGTTTTATGTTGCTGCATTGGTGTTATTTTCTTTATTCCCTGCTGATACCCACTTTGGAACTCTGCATGCAAAAAACATGGATAATGGCGTGACACAGAGAAGGGTCCTCACCTCAGGTTTCCTCCTGAGCCTCTCCTGCTAGCATTCTTCAAGTTTGCCACAGCAGTTTATTCAAATAATTGATCTTATCTTTATTGTCAATGAAACTAGCCCAGAGGTTTTCCCCCAGAAGACTTTTCTGATAACACAGAAGCACAACAGAAAGGGCATCATGTTAAAAATAGAATAAGTAATATTTTCCAGGCAAAATGATTGTCCCTGCTTCTTATGTCTTTCAAATCCCTGGGTTTCTCCTTTGGATGAATTTTTTTTCCAGAGATTTCTTCTAAGGCAGAACCAGCAGGGAGGAAAACAAGTCAATGCTCTGCATCCTATCATGGAGTTTTATGGCACAGAAGATGCTGAGGGGACATCTCTGCCTCTCCTCCATAGTAATAACAACAAAACAACATCTTATATTCTGATTTCAACTGATCACAGTGGGGGAAACATAAATTCTACAAATGATGCAATTTAGTCCGTGCAGTAAAACATTTCCAGTAGCCTAAATTAATGTGGCAAAGGAGGAGGTATTTCAGGGAAAGAACAAGTAGGGAACAATTGAGTACTTTTTTAGAATCCTTATTGTCCCATCTTTGTGTGCGTTTTTCTTGCTTCATACCATCTTTCCACCAACACTACTGCCACCACCACCTCCATCATTACCACCCTCACCTCCACCATCATCACCTCCACCACCATCGCCTCCACCATCCCATCATCACCTCCACCACCATCACCTCCATCACCCTCACCTCCACCATCACCTCCACCGTCATCACCTCCACCATCCCATCATCACCTCCACCACCATCACCTCCACTATCATCACCTTCACTATCCCATCATCACCTCCACCACCATCACCTCCACCACCATCACCTCCACCATCATCACCTTCACCATCCCATCATCACCTCCCCCACCATCACCTCCATCACCATCACCTCCACCATCATCACCTCCACCACCATCACCTCCACTATCATCACCTTCACTATCCCATCATCACCTCCACCATCATCACCTCCACCACCATCACCTCCACCATCATCACCTTCACCATCCCATCATCACCTCCCCCACCATCACCTCCATCACCATCACCTCCACCATCATCACCTTCACCATCATCACCTCTGCCATGGCAATATCTTTCGATTCCTATTCCACCACCATCACCTCTCACCCCATCACCCTTATCCCACCAACCTTAGCTTTCTAGTTACCTCCTGCTCACTTCCCATTCTCCCTTCTGAGGAAAATATCTCATTAATACTATAGTTTAAGCTATGGATAAGGTCTGACCCATGTGCGCTCTACACAACAGTGTAAAAGAGATCCTTTTTTTTTTTTTTCTGGACTCACATAAGTGGTCTAGATTCCCCATTTTTGTCAGGCCAGGTTTTCAAGAACAAAAGCTCTCAGTCGGAGAGGACATCCAGAGGCCTAGCATCTCTGCTCTTCATTTCCAACCTCTGTGGGAACTATTCCGGGAACCAGCCAGCTTTGCCCTTGGTTCCTCTCCACAGGTTTCCAAACAGAAATCAGACCAGTTTAAAAGTAAATCAAAGCCTCTGCAAAGGAAAGGTATCAAATGATGTTTCTTTTGCCTAAATGTAGCACTTACATTCAATCTTTAAATGTTTTACAGAAAAACCATTTAGATCTACATATGATTGTTATCTGCAGAAGCCAAGGGTCAGCACCAAGAGAAATTGAACTTAGAAAGCTTCAAGACCTTGATTTGCTGCCTTTTAAAATCTTCAGTTTTTCTCAAAAATGATTATTTTTCTCAAGAGTCATAGCTCAAAAAACCATGCAGCCTCAATGTCTTTGTTCCCTATTCCTACAACCTCCTCTGTCCCCACTTCCAGTTCCACAAATGTTAGGGGTTTTTTGTTTACTTTTTTACTGTTGTAAACATTCTAAGGTGAAAAATGGGTGACTGTCACAAAAATGAAATGAGAACTCACAGCTGTACTCTCACACATACAGTTGTGGTTTGGGGGTTACATAGGCCAGATTTCCAGCTTACAGAACAATGCACTACAGTGTATGCTTGCCTGGTGCCCCCAGGGTACAATGCCACCTGTGTTATTCTGGTTTCTTTAGGGCACCGTGGCTCCCCTGAGCATTGGTGTGAAGTTCTGTACATGCAGCATACAGTGTATTACTCATGCACGAGTGGGCCTCATGAAAACTGAGGTCTATACAGAAAGTTCCTCATCTGAGTTCTTGCTACTGCATGTGTCATAATCACTATTCAAATAGTTTGGATACTGACCACAATGATCCCTGAAAGGATCTTTACTTGTAGACTTCTTAAGACAAACAAAAAGGTGCATTGATAATTAGTGAAGGAACACTCTGGAAGGAGAATGATATACAATTTACTACAAAGAATCATGATGAAAAGCATGCACCTATGTTAAGGGTTAAATTATGCAAACTAGTCATAGACATATTTGATTATAAATCCTAACCAGGTGCAAGCTAGATATGATGCAAACCAACTCTAATGAGTTGGTTTCTCAGAGTTTCATTTGCCTAATCTGCAAAATGGGAATACAAATACCTAAATTATAGACAATATTTGCAAAGTGCTTGGATCCATACAGAGTACGTACTCAGTAAGTAGTGTCTCTACATCCTTTGGGTTCTGCTATGAGTCTTGGGCTTCTCTTCAACAACACTGTGCCTGAGAAAATAGGTATAGAATTGCTGGTTGGTACCTGCTATACTGTATGATCTATGCTCTTCATTTTTTGCTTCAAAGCCCTTATGCTTTATTCTAGTTTCAAGTCTTCATGGAAGGCATGGCTGAATGGTGCTATAACACTGCAGGTCACTAATCCAAGCATTTATTGTCACCAGAGTTTTTGAAAGAAACATTATGTCTGTAGGAGTCACATTATTCTTTGCTATAAGGCTCTAAGGTGGGAAGGCGAGGAAACCTCTTTTGGTGAAAAGAGTTTCTCTTGGCTTGGAGTGGAAACTGAACACAGCATCCTCGTCAGGAATATGTCATGTCAGGCTGTCATGACACTTGTTGTGTCTTACCGTTAAATATTTCCCTAGCAGCGCTAGCTGGGAAGGAGGTCATCATGTTTAATAACGTCCTGCTAAATATTGTGAGACTCACATGCATAAACACACACACACACACACACACACACACGCACAGACCAAGCTGGCCATTAACTCAAAAACTTTCTATTCTACAACCCTACTCCTTTTCTTATCTTGGTTAATCACATGACCAATATTTTTTGAGTGCTTCTGTGCTTCATCGTTTTAGTAGACACTGTGATAGATGAAGAAAAATATCAAGGCGTGGTCCTTGCTTTTAGAGATCTTAGAGAGTTTTGTGAGGAGCAAAACAGAATCACTTGATACCAGTTAAGGACAAGGCATGGTTTGTTTGGACGGTGCTTATTTTCAGTGATGTGAGCTTTCAGCAGATATCAGTGGGTTAATGTATTATTCTCTTTGGAAAGAAGAATTAATGAATTAATGATCTGTGGAGTCTTTTCTATATTCATATTGGGAAATTGGGTGAAGATTTTTTTTTTTAATCTTTCTTCTGGTTATATCCTCTCTCTTCATCTCTCTGGATTTCCAACTTTATTTTTTTTCCCCTCTAGAGCAGCACTGTACAATGCCACATACATAATATGTGATTAAAATTTTTCTAATACCTATAATTAAAAATAAAACTAAGCAGGTGGAGTTAATTTTAATGATATATTTTATTTAAACCGATATATCCAAAATATGATTATTTCAACGTGTTGCACTAGTATGTTTTAAGTGTTCAGTAGTCACATGTAGGTAGTGACCACTCTGTTAGATACAGCAACTCTAGAGAATCACCACCAGTGGCCTCGGGGGGACCTGAGCATCACCACATCCTGCATTACATACGATGTTGACTTCCTTAATGGAGGTCTGGCTTTGTGACAACAAGAAGGACATGCTCAAGGGCCTTGCTCTTTTCTTACTCTTGCCTTGTTTGTCCACAGTGGTCCAGGTGAGAATGCTATCATGCTTCCCACCTTTCCTTCCTTCCATCCTTTCTTCCCTCCTTCCTTCCTTCCCTCCTCCAGTTGAGGCTACTGATTCCCAGCTGGAGGAGAGGCAGGGCCACGCCTCAGAGGAGTCAACACAGGCTTTGTCGCCTGGAGCTTTGGGCACAGCGACATCCAGACGGACCTGGCAGGTGTTTAAGTCACATCGTGGATGAGGGAGAGAGGAAAACAGTGACAGGAGAAGGTGGCAAATCGGAGCAGAAGGGTCCTCCCCCCCTTCTGCTGCCTCTCACATCAGTGCTCAATTAATGGGATCCTCCAAATCCCATTTCCCCACTTGGGGATGGTGCTGGCAGGTGGTAGGGTCAGAGAGTCAAGAGAAGAGAAAGAACCCGATTTGGGCGTTTTCAATTACGCCGCATAATTTCACTCACATTTTGCCTACAAGTTCAGAGTCAAGGAAAATTCTCTTTTGGTGCTTGATCTGGAATTATTTGCATCTAAGACATTCCTTTACTTCAAAGCATCCCCTCAGCATCTAAATCTTGCCAAGGACTGAGCTAAGGGCCGGGGATACAAGGAAAGGTGGGACGGGGTCCCTGTTCTCAAAGGAGTCTGTCACACACTGGCCAGGAGTTTGGGGGCTGTCATTAAAGTGAAACGTTTCCAAAGACATCTGTGTTCAGGTCAGAAGGGCTACAATTACTCATGCCTTACTTTTATATGAATGTAGTGCACTGCTTTCATTGCTCTTCAGAAAAGTTAGTACCTAAATGGACAAAGTGAATGGGAACAATTATTCTGTAACCTAGGTAGAGCAGTTGAATGGTTGACCTTCTCATAGTGGACTTTCAGGCATCACTAAACACACAGAAGATGCATTCAGGGGGACAGACTGTCTTTCTACTCCTCTAATTATATCATTGTTGTATATGGGAGCAATCGAGGTGTACAGGCTTGGAAATCAAATGTCTCTCATTTCTCATGCAGTCACCAGCCTCTTGGATTTGGGCAGGTCCCAGCTCAGCCACTTGCATTTTGATCTCTGACCAGTCCCTTAAATTCTCTTAGTTTTATTTTTCTCCCCTCTAAAATGAGACCAATTATTTTATCTAGCTAGATATGTATTAGGAGGAAGTAAGATAAAAAGCTATACCTAAAAACACATCTCCTAGAATGTGTCTGGCATTGCAAGAGTAAACATAGATCACTTCACTCTCAGATAAAAATAAAAAATGTCTCCATTTCCCATGTAAAATGAAATCCAGTCTGCTTATTATGGTCTTGACATGGTTTCCCCCGACATGGTTTCTATCCACGCTTCACCCCACATGCTGCAATCCAGTCCCATGGACCCACAAACTGGTTCCTGTCTTAAAGCCTTTGAACTAGCCCTTCTTTTTCTTTGAAATGTTCTCCCCCAAGATGAAAGTTCAACAGACTTTTACTGTAGACGGTCATACAGTAAATATTTTCACCTTTAGGGGCCATCTGGTCTCGGTTACACCTACTCAGCTCTGTCATTGTAGCAGAAAAGCAGCCATACATAAACAAATGAGCACGACTCTGCTCACGTTTCAGTAAAACTACTGTATTTACAAAAGCAGGGGGTGAGCTGGATTGGTGCACAGCCCACCATGTCTGCTGACCCTTACCCTAGACCTTTCCAGATCTGGCTTTTTCCTGGTCATTTTGGTCTCAGATTGAGTGGGATCTAAGGCCTTTCTTGGCCACTCTATGGAAAGTCTCTCTGCCCCATCTCTTGATTGTATTGCCCTGTTTTCTGTCCTTACCTATATGCATTTATATCTTAAACTATCTAAGTTATTCATTTGTTTATTTATTTACTGTACATGTCCATTTTCCATACCACCATCATCTCAGTTCCTAGAGCAAAGACTAAAACAAGGGAGTGGGAGGTGCCCAGTAAATATTTTTTTACACACATGAATAAGTAATTTACCTAAAGGAGGGAAATTTCAGATGGAAACTTCCAAATTTTAGTGGTAGGAAATCAAGACCCTTTGGGGGACCATCAGAGACACAAGAAGGTCAGAGATTCCTGCAGATTATGAATCCCCCCCACAAAACCCTTTTCACACACAAGACTTCTAAAAAGCCAGACCTGTGTGAAACAAAGTAATTTTTTTATTGTTGTTATCTGGGCACAATATAAACTGTGAATATCATCACTACTTTTTTCTCTGGCTATGAAATAAATGCATTGGACCTCCCAGTCCAAATCAAAGACATGCATCATTCTAGCTCATTAGCAGCCTGTGTGTGTTGAAATGGTTTTGATGATAGCTTTTGAAGGCAGCCTTTAATAAGACAAGACAGTGTACTATCTCGCCTATGCTATCAATCAGCTTTCTCAATCAAATGCCAGTTGCATGGCTTTGCAGTGAATGCTGAGGACCCTAGCAAAAGTGAGGCAACCTTTGCCTTCTCTGCCCTCAAGAGTAATTACAGTAAATGGGAGACAGAGAATAGATACAGGGTGAGAGCAGCATATCGGTTAGTGCCCTGGCAAGAAACAAAGGGCTCCAACCAAAGGTTTAACGAAAGAGAAGTTAAAGAAGCTATGACAGTATTATATACAGAGGTGAGGACAAAGGTGAGGAAACTCTCTGGGAAATACGAGGCATTCGGGGGCTAGCAACAGCTGGAAGTCATTCCAGCCCTTTGGCCAGAAGAAAGCACAGAAGAAAATTCTACTGCCAGAGTCCAGTGAGAGCTGGGGCCTGGGGAGAGGCCAGCCAATGGGAGCTCTAGCCACAAAGAAGCATGGCTCTTGCAAGAACATCAGCAAGATTTCTCTCCTTCCACGCTGCCAAATGCAGCAGGAAGCCAGAGGGTAAGAGAGCTGGTATATGCAGTCTAGGGAAGCCAGGTTTCCCAGACACCAAGGGGGACTGAAAATGGATCTTGCCTTGGGAGCTGAGGAAAACAAATGAAAAATAACTAGCATAGTAGGTAGCCAAGAGGTTGCATCTTGGAAATCCACATTTACTCTCTGATTTTATTTACTCTACAATTTGTGAATGCAACAGAAAATAAGGATCAAAGATGCTTTTAGGGTATGCATTTTTGGGGGGGGGTTTTGTGGGTTTTTTTGTGGTACGTGGGCCTCTCACTGCCGTGGCCTCTCCCTTGCAGAGCACAGGCTCCGGACGCAGCCATGGCTCACGGGCCCAGCTGCTCCACGGCATGTGGGATCTTCCCGGACCGGGGCATGAACCCGTGTCCCCTGCATCAGCAGGCGGACTCTCAACCACTGCGCCACCAGGGAAGCCCTAGGGTATGCATTTTGAATACTTAAGGAACTAGATCAGAAGAGTTCCAGGATCACCAGCAGGGTTTATCCAACCCAAGCCAATCCATATGAAGGCAACCAGAGTCTTGAGGGATTAGAAAATATCTTTTTACCCTGACATTGGAGGAAAAAACAACCAGAACTAAGTATAATCTTTTGCCTGGGAAGAAGAAACCAGAGAGTAAAATCCCCCATCACCAGGACAACAAACATTATTGCCAAAAACAGAAAAGAGAAGGATCTAACATATTCCTGTTAATGAAGGTTGATCACTTGTAAGCAATGTTTCCCATTTTCTTTGTTTGTATTTTTGGACTATTGGCGAGCAAAATAAAGTGTCTTTTTATTCTGAAAAAACAAAAATCGTAAAACCAGTTCCTACTATAGGTCATATTGCAGATCTTTTTTTTTTTTTTTTTTTTTTTTTGCTGTACGCGGGCCTCTCACTGTTGTGGCCTCTCCCGTTGTGGAGCACAGGCTCCGGACGCACAGGCTCAGCGGCCATGGCTCACGGGCCCAGCCGCTCCGCGGCACGTGGGATCTTCCCGGACCGGGGCACGAACCCGTGTCCCCTGCATCGGCAGGCGGACTCTCAACCACTGCGCCACCAGGGAAGCCCCATATTGCAGGTCTTTGAAACCAGCCTCTTAGGACTGGGATCTCTAACACAAGGTCATTTCGCTTTCACATCTATGGGAATGCATAGGGGTTGGATGCCGATCCATCTCTTTTTACAGGTTATATGCTTGCCTAGAGGATAAACGCCATGTTATTCCTATGAGTCTTTTCTACCATGTCTTTGCATCCATCCTTACCAACGACCATTATTTTGCCAGTGCCATTCCTTAATACATGAAAGTACAATGTTTTGCATATTTTGCACCAAATTTCTTCGAGAAACTATATTTTGAACTCCTATCAAATTGTAAATTTGATTTCTCCAAATAACTAGATGCTTTTTGAATTGATTTGAGTGAAATGCTGCCTAAGCTTGTTGCAAAGTCTTGGTCCAAGTAGCTGCTGGAGGGAAGGAAGTGAAATGCTGGACTTTTCCTTGGGGGATTTTGGGAACACGGCCCTTGAATACGAAAGTGTTTACCCATCCTGATTTTTATAGTTGTCTTCAGGTGATCCAAGCCTCTTGTGTGATTCCCTCATCATCGATGCTTTAAGCACTTTCTTAAAGATAAATTTAGAAGAAAGTGGAATCTGTATGAAATAATGTCAATAGCTGCCTATTTGTAATTCAAGTTGATTTCAGCATTATTCTGGCTTAGCCACTAACTCTGTGAACTTAGGCCACTTACCCTCTGTGGTCCTCAGTTTTCTCATCTATAAAACGAGAAAAATGGGCTAAGAGATCCCTAAAGCCCTTTATAATTCTAACAGACTGTGATTACGAGTCTGTGTTATCCCTGGAAATATCATGAAAAATAAAAATAAAACGGATCGAGTTGAAAATGGTCCAACAGTTACAAAGACATATTTGACATTGTAATCATGAACGCACATCAGTTAGTCTTTTGGCTCTTTAATTTGGGAAGCAGATGCTCGATTGCTTCTTTAAAGCCTGTGTAAAAAGCCCAGCCCAGCCTTGTGAAAGCTCAAAAATATTCTTAAGTAGGGATGTCAATTACATCATTTTCTAGACCTGGCAGTTTGGATGAAATTAACCCACAGCATATTTGAAAGCCTTTTTCTTTTGTGAGCGTCTAGCGTGTTTCCTGTTGCTCTCCTCCTGGGTATCCATTTGTTACCAAAACCAGTGTGGCATCCAAATTGAAGTTCGGTGTCAGCAGAGGTTACATTTATACATTTCCCAGAAAAGGAACAACAGTTGTCATGGGAGAAGATTAATGTGTGGCCATCCTGGGTCCTTATTAAAATCTTTTCTTTAAGAATGAGGGATTGGAATGTTAATGCATTCAATAATCTATGATTATAAAGGTATGCTATACCGTTTTGACCTTTTCAACATTTGGTAATTTTGACTGAGTGGCCATTTTGAGCCTGTTCTTTTTTTTTTTTTTTTTTTTTAATAGCTCTATTACTCTGTGGGAAAGAGGAAGGCTAGCCAGATTTTGAAAATACATTCGTCCTGAAGCAAGAATAGTAGGATTTAGTTCAATGTGCCAGAGACAGTGATGGATGTTTTATATAATTTTTCTCATTTTTGACTTTCTCAAAAGTCACTTATGAGATGGTACTATTATCAGATGAAACAAATTGAGCATCAGAGAATTGGCCATAATACCTCAAAGGGGTAGGTAAGAGGGAGAGGCAGCAATAATCCCAGGAACCTATGGTACCAACGTCTATGCACTTTCCAGAGTATCACATCTTTAAGTTTTGAAAGCTGTAAATATACCTAGTGTGCTGTAAACACAAGTAAATATCCTAAAATATTTTCATATTCTAGACTGAACTTTCAGCATTGGTATCTTTCAGGTACCTATTAGGGTGTCAGGTATTCTGTGGCTGGTAGAGAAAGACTGCTAACAAGTCCCAAATCCCTGCCCCCAAGGAGATTATGGCTGGAGAGTGTATCAACTCAGGGTTATGGGAACACACAGTGGGATGATGAGGCACCCAGAGATGAGCAATACGAGGGGGGGGACGGGGGGAGGGTGCTAATACCTAACCCCTCTGCCCAGATCTTAATGGATAAGAGAATAAAATAGTGTTACTGGAGCAATAAAAACTGGAATAGTAAATGAGGGGGTACCTAGTAAGAAGAAAAATTACGGAAGTCTCAACCACTTCCAAAAATGAGATGCTATGACTCCAAGGGAGGAAGAAATACCCTATTCTCTCTCTTGTCCTCTGTTCTCCTGATAAGGCCTCCCATTAGCTGAATCCAACCAGATATCAGCCATCACAAAAACCCCGTTTGCAAAGGTCAGCCTCTGGTGACTCAGAGCATGGCAAGAAATGATGGAAAACGGTCTGGGGGGCGGGGGGTGGGGAGGCATGGACGATTACAACAAGATGGCTTTTCAAAACAAAGGAATAATGTTTCTCAAAGATGAAGTCCTTTCTCCATTTCTTTCCAAACAGAGTAGCTGCCTGCAGTTTTTTAATTGATTCTTTTCCTGACTTCCACACATCAAAACTCTCCGTGGAGTCTTAGCTAGGGCAGCCTCCACGTGGAAAGCTGAGGGGATAAAATGGTACTGGGGATCATAGGATGAACTCAAATCAATCTGCATTTATGACCTAGGTGTTAAGAGGGAGAATGAAAGAAATACTGTCCTTCCTCATTTTGGTGTTGAGATTTTAATTCTACACTCTTCTTCAGTTACTGAGATAATAGCATATTAACTGATGATGAATTCGTAGATAGCATCAGGGGCTGTGTGCCTTTGAAAGATTGAGAGAAAGACTCATAATATCGATAGTGCATCAAACTGAAGATGAGATTTCAAAATGACAATGGGAATGAGAGTTCTTTATTGGCTCCAGCCTAGATTCAGTTCTATGGAAGGCAAAGAAATAAATACATGATTCCCCAGAGTGAAGTTTAGGCAAAAACTGCCTCTGTGACATTTTCAGATAGCTTTCAGAGTCGATGCATTCAGTAAGTTTTGGTCTTTTCAGACATTTGGTAGACTAGAGTTTTATGTTAGTTTTTTATTTTTTAATTTTAAGAATTAATTACTAGAAAGAAGCTTATTTAGAATACTAGCTAAAGAAAAGAATATTAGGAAAGTATTCATTGCTGGGAAGATTCTGGAAATATATTAATAGGTTAAAAAGTGAATCATTGTGTAAGGAACCTTGACTTTTAGCATTCATAAATGCCAGAGAAATATGTAAATAGGCTTTATTTAATAAAATTTCAGAAGACCAGGAGAAAATAGCCTTATAAGATAGCTCTATGTCTTCTCTAATAGAGATTCTGTCATAGATAAAGAGAGACATGCTTCAATTATAAGCAAAAGAGAATCTTGGTAACCCTTCTGGAGTGGTATCCTCCAGCAAATAGGTCTGAGAGTAGGTTTTAGCTTGATTCACTCAGCAGGTGTTCACTGAGAATCTTCTCTGTGTAGTTGACTCATGCAGTGGAAGGCATAAAAGTTATCATCAAATCAAGGGTAGACCATGAAGAGGAATGCAGTTATCAGAAACTTCAGAGAAGCACACTTTCTGCTGAGACCTTTGGTAACCTCATCTGTTGGCATAAAATCTATCAGGGGTCTTCCCAGCAGGCCCCCCAAGAGTGACTTTAAGTCTCCCTCCAAAGTCTTTTATCTGGAAAAATAGTTAATTTAACATTTAATATCGGGGACTTCCTCACAGGCAGAAAATGCTATGAAAGAGGAAGTACTGGGAGCCAGGAAGGGGATGATATAAAAGTCGAGAGGGATCCATTTAGCCTGCTTTGCCTTTGATATGAATTGTATGCCTGCGAATTCTATTTCCTTTACTTTCATGTGCTGGCTGACTGAGTCATTGGCCAACTGGGACCCAGGGTGACCACACAACCAAGTATACTTATTTCAGTTATGTATGTAGTTGTCCTAGGATTTTCTTGGGTTTTGGGGTATTTCCTGAACATAGAGAAGATACCTCTCTTGTTTCTTCTCTAAAGCATTACTTTCCTATCAGCTTAGGCATAAATGAAAGGGATGCTCAATTATTTGTTGCCTAAAATAAAGATTCATTGAAGCAGTCTGTGAATTTTATGTTCCACCAACCCAAACACACACTCGGATTTTGAGATGAATAGATGTGTGCAGTTTAATATGATTTGTCTTTTTTTAAATAGGTGGTGAGTCTGAAGAAATAGATACTCAGTTCAGTGACCTTGAACTACGTAGTGACAAGTACAAACAGTTTGCATGTGACTCTGCGTAGCCTTAACCATGGAGGCTGTAAGAAGGTAAAAATAGTAAAATTGCTATCACTTCTACTGGTGAGAAAAGGAGATGACTTAACAGTGCAGCGATGAAATTATCCTGCGTTTCTTTTATCTTTAAAGCTGTTTTGGCTTCAAATTAAAAGTTACTCTTTCGTCTCCAAAAAACACTGGGGTATAAACACCTTCCAATTGCTGCAGTAGTTCAAACAAACTCAGAGCTTTTGGAAATAAGCAGATCAAAACTTCTGCCTTGAAAAATAGCAAAACAACATTTTTAATGGATAAATATGTGCTGGCTAGCCTTACTGCAGAACATGTAAGGTACAGAGTGAAATTTATGCAGTAATTAAGAAGAGAGGTTGCAAAGGCCATAGTAACTGCAACTGAAACTTAGTGTTTAAAGCCTGAACTTCGGGAAATTACAGCCAAGAGACTGATTCCCTCCAGATGGCCACAGTGTGATCAAATACAGATACAGTCATCCCAGAAAAATAAATTAGGTAAACCCAGATCATAAAAAAAGTGAATTAGTCTTGGCTAATATGTAGTAAAAACAATTTATTTAGTTACGGTGCTGATAAATGCTGTTTCAGAGTCTTTAACAGGCATGTGAAATGTTACAGTAGAAATAAATACAAGGAGTGCCCATACTTTTAATAGAGCAAGTATTTGTCCTGTAGGAATAAGGGCTTTTGCATATATAATTTGGTAAATGTTTTTATAAGATGCATATCTGACTCAAGTAAACTCTAACTGGTTAGCATTATGGTTCCTGGAACGGACAGGCTAGGTAAATGGCATGCCTTCCAGAAATGTATTTTAACACATTTGATTCACATGATGAGCAAACTGAATTGAATTGACTGGGCTCTAAATGTAGAAACTTCATTGAACTGATTTAAACAAAAGCTTATAAGATAAAAATAAGTGTTCAGTCATCAAAATTGGAACTATGAAAAGATGGCAGAGAACAGAAAGACGACCAGGATGTGATAATCTGGAGAGGTGTGTATCCTAACTGTTGTGGAATTCAACCATCCTAACCATGATCAATGCCAGTCAGGTGAAAGGAGATGTTTTGTGCAACACGATTCAGTAATATTCCAATTATTGAAGCTCCACATAAGAGAAAAGCAGTTGTAGATACTGATTGGTCTATGGATGTCTTGAAGAAATCGGGGCACTAGCTTGGTGATCCTAGTCAGTGAGGATGAAGCTACAGTTGCAGCTCCATATCTAATTAAGGCTAAATAAAGGCCATCAGCTGGTTAATAATTGTCTACATCCAGTAAATATGCTTACTATACCTGGATTTTAGTCTCCTCAAATCACTTTTTCTTTGTCTACTTAATTGTTGATTGTTAATTTAATGTGTATGTGTTAGTCCATTAAGCTCTTAGCATATCAAGAGTTTTGTAAAAAGATACACACCTACCTGGGGAGGGGGCAGGGTCCTAGAATAAGCACAGCTGATGACTCAAACACTCAACGTTTTGATTTCCTAGTGAACCTTTCTGCCTTTCAAAGGCCAACATGCACATTTACTTCCCTCCTCTGGCAATAGTGCTTTCAGTTATGAAAAATGAATTTTACCTTACATGTCACCATTTTCTTATTTTACAATAATAAAAAGCAGACTTTTACTCACACATACAGTGGCTTTGTTTTTCTCACTTTGTAGAAAAAAAGCTACCTTTATTTATTTATTCATCTTTTTTTCTTGTCACCGTCAAAATGAAATTTGCTTTTTCCATTTACTTTGACATTTCAATGCCTATTTCTGAAAAAACGTGGCATAACTCTACGTACAATTCTTTCAGAGGCAAAGGAGAGAAACATGAGCATAGGGCAAGTTTCATTTTTTGAGAGCGGTCAGATATTCTCAAAAGGCTAGTTATATGGAAAAGTTTGATTTAAGAGAAACAGAACATAAATTTTATATACAATGGTATAATTCCACATAAGATTAATGATAATTTATTTTTATTATTATTATTTTTAATTATTTATTTATTTATTTGGGGCTGCATCAGGTCTTTGTTGCTGCGCATGGGCTTTCGCTAGTTGTGGTGAGCGGGGGCTATTCTCTTTGTTGCGGAACACAGGCTCTAGGCGTGCGGGCTTCAGTAGTTGTGGCACACGGGGGCTCAGTAGTTGTGGCGCATGGGCTTAGTTGCTCCGTGGCATGTGGGATCTTCCTGGACCAGGGGTTGAACCCGTGTCCCCTGCATTGGCAGGTGGATTCTTAACCACTGTGCCACCAGGGAAGCCAACGATTATTTATTTATTTATTTATTTATTTATTTTTATTGTGGTATGCAGGCCTCTCACTGTTGTGGCCTCTCCCATTGCGGAGCACAGGCTCCAGACACACAGGCTCAGCAGCCATGGCTCACGGGCCCAGCCGCTCCGTAGCATGTGGGATCTTCCCGGACCGGGGCATGAACCCGTGTCCCCTGCATCGGCAGGTGGACTCTCAGCCACTGCGCCACCAGGGAAGCCTGATAATTTATTTTTAATAGCACTTCTTTCTGTCCTTATTACTTATAGAAACTTATAGTGATATAATTATATACATAGTGATACAATATAGATAGATGATAGATAGATAAAAGATAAACTGAGACATATTAAACATTTTAAGAGTGTATTTGAGCCAAAGGGATTTAATCAGGTAGCATCAAATCTAGCAGATAGAAAGGAACTCCAAGGAGCTGTACAAAATGAAAGACTTTTGTAGGCCAAAGGGAACAGAAACAAAGAAATTATACTAGGCGAAAAAGTGGGTTGGTTATTGCAAAGTTACTTTACTTTAGGGGATCGCAGATTACCTAACTAGTGCTGATCAGGAGATTCCTGATTGACTGGTTTAAGATTTCATTTCTGAGGGAGCCCAGATTATAATCAAGTTAAGTCTCTATTTGGTGGCATGGAGCTTAGCATGAGCAACTTCACTTTGGGCCTACCGTCTTATTTTTAACGATCTATATATTCATATATACCTACACACAGCACATACATGCACACAAATAGGGAGTCAATATTTACTGAGTCTACTAACTTGTTTGTGGTGGGCCTACAAAGATGTATTCATTTTTTTCTCTCAAAGATCTTGTAGTTTAGATGGAGGTACTTAAAATATACATAAAACCGCCTTCCGTGAGCAAGGCACTCAATGAATATTTGTGGAATAAATAAAGGCACAAAACAGCACAAGTACAAAGCAGTATGTGCTGACTGGTGAGCTAAAAACACACTAGGAGTTTCGAGAGTTTCAAAAAAAAAAATGAAAGAAGGCTTAAGACCAACACAACTATGATGTCTTCATGGGGAAGTTAGCCATTGAAAGGTCTAAGGTCAAGCAGGATAGGATCACATGGGGTGGAATGCACTTGTGTAGGTTGGGGCAGGGAGGATGAGCACGGAGGGAGAAAGAAGAGGGGTGTTTTGTTGTTGCTTTGTTGTGTGTGTGTGTTTTTTATTTTTTTTAAGAGAGAGAGAAAATGAACAGATAATCCAGGGCATAGGAACTTTTGTGCGATAGAGTGAAAAAAGCACACTTAAGGGAAAACAAAAAATAGACTTAAAAAAGACAGGAGTCTTGTAAATGGGGGAAATCAGAATCTAAAAATACATATATCTAAGGTCTCCTGTAGAAATAGACTAATTACTAATGAATACAGCTATTTACACATTGACACATAGGACATAAAAAAATGACATAAGTCAAGATATATGTCTTCTTAAATAGAGAAACATTTTATTTGCTTCACAGTTTTCAATATTAAAAAAAATCTCTAAAGTAACTGAGTTTTTGCATCACATTTTCTAAAACTTATTAAAAATATTGAAATAGCCACTATGTCTTTCCTCAATAAAAACATCCATTTCAGAATCCACATAATCCCTTCTTGTTCCTTTCCACACTCCTGTTTCTAAGCAATCAAGGGGAGTTCAAGCTACTACTGCAGTCTGTCTTGAATCCACCCATTTTCTTCTTCTTTTTTTTTAATTGAAGTGTAGTTGATTTGCAATGTTGTGTTAGTTTCAGGTGTACAGCACAGTGATTCTGTTAAATATATATATATATATATATTCATATTCTTTTTCAGGTTCTTTTCCCTTATAGTTTATTACAAAATGTTGAATATAGTTCCCTGTACTATACAGTAGGTCCTTGTTGCTTATCCGTTTTATACAGAGTAGTGTGTGTATATTAATCCCAAACTCCTAATTTATCCAGCCCCTGCTCCCCACTTTCCCTTTTGGTAACCATAAATTTGTTTTCTATGTCTGTTGGACCTAGAGATTATCATATTAAGGGAAGTAAGCCACACAGAGAAAGACAAATATCATGTGATACGGAATCTTATACGTGGAATCTAAAAAAAAAAAGATACAAATGAACTTACTTACCAAACAGAAATAAACCCATTATCTTCTTATTCCTGCTGGTTTTGGCCTATTAAGTGCCACTTTCACTGCCTTTCACTGCCATCCTCTCCTGGGATGTCTCCTGAAAGGGCCTCTTTTGTGATCTCTTGTCCCAGCCAGGTCTCTCCCACCTCCAGTTTAATTTTCACAACCCTATCAGAATTTTCTTTATAAATGCTGATATGACTACATAATGTCCCATGCTCTAAGCCATTAGTCATCCTTTATTGCCCAGAAGATAATGCCAGACTCTCTAATATGGTATTTATAACCCTCATAATGTGTCTATCCATCACCTAGCTTACACTCTTTCCCATTCATTTATCCCATTTATGCTGAGATTCAGTCAACCTGCTTTGCTTTTCCCAAATATTCCATGTGATTTCTAACCTCTGTGCCATTTAGTCATGCTTTCTCCCTAGAATATTCATCCTTGTTTCCTTCTTTCATCTGGAAAATTCCTATTCACCTCTCAGGACTCAGGTAAAATGTCACATTCTATTTCGTCACTCATTGGAAAATATCGTAGCCTCTTAGCTTTCCTTTTTCTATTTATATATCGCTTCTGCACTGAATTATTTAAATTAATGTGCCTTCCCCCCTCTCCTTACAGCCAGTACACATAATGTCGGGCACATAGTATATTCTTGTCAACTGCTGAATAAGATTGTTTTAAAATTGAGGCAGATATAACCACCTCTTATTTTTTAAAACCACTTTCATCCTTTGTCAGTTGCTTCATCCTAATGGATATTTTCCTATATCTCTGCCACATAGAGAAAAGTTTATACATGACTTCTTTATTGGGTCTAAAAGAGAATTGTTAACTGTATTAACATAGAAACAAACACAGACAACTTGTTAAATAGACAACTGATTGAGTGTTAACTCTTTAGATTGTATTAACCAAATGGGTTAATAACTTTTAAATTTATAGTCAGTTTATCATTAAAAAAATCAGTAACAAACATTGCTCAAGCCACTTGTTTTGTGTTAAGAGATCTGCAGAACTTTTAATGAAATGTTTTATTTTTCAACTTGCAGTGGAAAATTTAGACATCCGTGCAAAGACGTTTTTTGCCATATTTTACCAGGACTTCAGAAACGTTTTATTAAAAAATAGATGATATGACAATGAAAGCATATTTTATGTGGTAGTAGAAGAAATGGAGAAAATTAAAAGTATGAATGTTATAATTATAGCATTCCATTGTTTCTGCTTTCTCAAATTGTTATACTAAAAGTTCTTCAATAGAATGTACATTTCAAAGTAGTTCTCTTTATACCAAGTTCATATATTTGTGCTCCATACTTCGCCATAGGGGATGTTTGTAATATATTTTTGGAATGAGAAACTAGTCAAATGTCCAGCAGTTCAGTATTTCACATTTATAAACCAAATTGAAAATTAGCTTTGGGTGTTTCATAACCTAGGACCAACTTGGACATACAGGCCTTTGGAAAGCAAATAATTATGACCCAGTTTACAGGAACTATGTTTATTTTTTGTGACAGAGAAGAGTTACCTCAGTTTTAATTACAGGTATTGAGTGTCTCTAGCCAAAACTGTCAGTCTGAGGTGTTTTAGCAATGAAAGATCATTTAGAAAAGCTGGTTTTGCAGAAAAAGCATGAAAAAAAAAAAAAGACATAAGATGTAAAGAGTTTGATAGTCTTCACATAATTTGCAAAACTTTAAGCTCATCAAAGGAAGAGACCAAAATTCTACCTAGTGGAATTGGAAATTAAGTTGCAGAGGAGTACAATTTCTCTAAAATATCACATGATACTTCAAATAGTTTATCAGCACGAAGACTCTTGAAAAGACTAGTTATGTGTCCAGATAAGGTTTGCTTTTCCCTTTCTCTTTCTTTAAAAAAAAAATTCCTAAATATACATGTGACTTTAACCAAGGTAAAAAATAAGAGACTGTCTTGTTGATGCTGTCTGACCTAGTCCCCCTTACCTCTCCTTTCCTAAACAGATATTATACTTAAAAAATTCTTATCACTTCAAGATTTTAAGTGTTTCAGGACCTCATTTGGATCCATTTAAATGAGTGGCGTCTTTTGCTTAAATTTGTTTTCGATGATTTTTTCCCCTTTTTTCTCACTTTTCAGAGCTGAGTTGGTCTTAGGTTATAAAACACTCAAAACAGATCATGGGAGAACACTTTGAAAGCTTTTTATTTCACAATTAAAATTAAGTCACGTAAAGGTATGTTCTTAAACAAAATAGATCTTTCTCAGATCTTGCTCAGAGTGAAACTTTAAGAATGTACTGCATCACTGAAGAATCTGGAAAAAGAGGCTAGAAAAGATATTTCCAGATGTTTTCCCACTTATTGCTTAGAGTTAAAGCTAATCATTTATAATAGGAACTTCATCCACCAATAGCTAACATTATTATTATTTTTCCTTTGGTTTGTGAGTCTGCCCAAGAGAGACTTGGTTTTAGATAGACAATCCTAAATATACGTTTACCCTTAACTTAGTGATACCATTTTAGACTGACATAAAATCTTCTGTCAGAATTGCAAAGTACCCTCATATATAACTTAAGGTAAATGAGGAAATCTTATTTTTCTTAATGAGAGAGATATCTAGGAACTCAAGCAAATATTTGAAATTAACGTTATAATCCAATGTATGTATGGATAGATAAATGGATAAACGGAGAGTAATCTGGAAGAGTTCTGAGGTACTATGTCTATACATCTCTTGCCAAAAAAAAAAGTGACATGAATTAAGACTACCTAAGCATATTTCTATTTTCTAAGAAACTTCAAATGATCTAAATCTTTATACTTTGAATAACTGTGATTGCCATTTGAAAACAAAATGTAGCCTTAAAAACATTAAATATGTACTGTGTGTGTGTATACATATATATGCGTGCATACATAGTCATACACACAGTGATTTATAATCTCGGGAAATATGATATTTTCATTTTCATTTTGGTTAAAATAACTAAATTTCACATATTCAAAGTTATAGAAACAGCAATACTGTTTCTTAGACTTATTGATGAAAATCTTGGCATTCTATTCCTCTAGTTGGATTTTTCTATGGCATATTCATGTCGCATAATTTTATTCTATAAATTTTGTAATATTAGGTTAGATACGTGATTTACTAAGTCCATTGAACACCCTTTGTAGAAGAGATAATCTATGATGCCACTGTTGTGTTTATACACTCAAAATAAGTTTTCTTTTTTAACTATTTAAATGAATCAAGTGAAGAAAACAGTACCCACTGGCCTGAAAATTTTGACTTTTTTCAATTAAATTATCTAGCTGTTTTCCAGGTTTTACCTTCTATCTTTTATCTCATTACATTCTTTCTCTTGAATATCAACATATTTTTACTTAGCAATGAGACCCTCCCCCACAAAGAAAATAAGGGCAGCTTGAAAGCAGTGAACATAGTTCTCTTTCTTCCATACATAATAGCTCAAAAAGTAATGTTAGCTATTGTTGGATGAGGCTCCTATTAGAAATAATTAGCTTTAACTCTAAGCAATAAGTGGGAAAACATCTGGAAATATCTTTTCTAGCCTCCTTTACATACAGGAGAGTGTGTAATAACAAGGGACATTCTGTGACATGGTAATCTGGGGTATTGAACTTAGGTTGCTTTTATTGTGCTCTTCAGAGTCAGGCAGCTCTAGGTTTGCACGCTGATGCTCTCTAGACCTCAGCGGACATTTTGACCTCAGCAAATGTCACCACTGTTCCTTATCTCATTATGCTGCTGTGAGGATTACATGAATTGAGCTTCTGCGTGTAACACATTTAGCTCAAAGCCTGACACGTAATAAATATCCAATAAATGGCATCTATAGACAGAGCAACAGAAGGACAAGAATTGATATACTCCGAATCACAAATCCACTTTTGTCCTATGGAAGCCCACAGGCAGGAAATTTGTGTGTCATGTGGTACTGATTTTTCCCTTATTGTAAGTGACCTCAAACCAATCCGTCAAAGCACAATGACTGAGTTTGCAGAACTGTTGCTGGGAGATATATACGTATACATATAAAAACATAGGGGGAGGGCTTCCCTGGTGGCGCAGTGGTTGAGAGTCCGCCTGCCGATGCAGGGGACACGGGTTCGTGCCCCTATCCCGGAAGATCCCACATGCCGCGGAGCGGCTGGGCCCGCGAGCCATGGCCGCGGAGCCTGTGTGTCCGGAGCCTGTGCTCCGCAACGGGAGAGGCCACAGCAGTGAGAGGCCCGCGTACAGCAAAAAAAAAAAAAAAAAAAAAAAAACATAGGGGGCTTCCCGGGTGGCGCAGTGGTTGAGAGTCCGCCTGCCGATGCAGGGGAAACGGGTTCGTGCCCCGGTCCGGGAAGATCCCACATGCCGCGGAGCGGCTGGGCCCGTGAGCCATGGCCGCTGAGCCTGCGCGTCTGGAGCCTGTGCTCTGCAATGGGAGAGGCCACAGCAGTGAGAGGCCCGCGTACCGCAAAAAAAAAAAAGTCCTTATTTTCCTAGTTTCTCATCCCCACACTGCTCAAACCCTAAAACAGCGCCACCTATTTTCGGTTTTGGATACAGTAGCAGCCCACTTAGGGTCAATTTATGGTTTAGCCCAAATAGAAGCCCGAATAGAATAAGCCGTGCCGTGGTAACTAATAAATGCTAAAATCTCACTGGCATAACAGATTAAAGGTTATTTTTGTACCCAGGTAGGTCCAATGTGAGTGAGCCAGTGGCTCTTCTCTACCTTGTGTCTGTGCCATCTGAAGTGGGTACCCTTAAGCTCACCACCCTTGGAATGAGAGAGCTGAAGACCACATGGGTACTTTTAAGGGTCAGACATGTAGGTGGCCATAGCACTTCCACCAGTCCATTGGCATGCACCCAGTCACATGCATCCTAACTTCAGTGGAAGCGAGAGGAGATACGGATAGTTGGTGAGCAACAATAGCATTTGGAACAAGATTCTACAGTGACATTGGAACTTCACCTAATTCCTAAGACAAGACTGATTTTTTAACTTGCTGGAAGGTACCTGCAGTTTCTCCCCAAGACCATGCCTTTTGTCAGTCCAGCAGATCCTAAGGGCGTATTTCAGGGATAACCATGGGACATCCTAGCACCTGATCCCAGCAGATTTCTTCTGCTTCCTGGAACCTGTTATACCACATCCATGCAGATTGCCCCACCCCTTTCCATACCACTGATCTCTCTGGGCTTGAGTTTACTGTTCCCTATCAGGTACACTCTTAGCCTTTCCTTAAGTCTCTTTATTTAGACATAGTTTTATGTTTTAACGAATACTTTGAGAATATATGTGTTAATTTTAACTATATTTTATACAATTAACCACAGTGGTTTTATATATAAAACCATACTCTGTGTTTTCTAATATTATGATATATATTTTAATGATTCAACATGATCTCAACTCCAGTAAAAGATTTTTGACAAGGATACTATTAATATCATCCTTATTAACAGAGATACTTCTTCATTTCACTGCAATTTAATCATTGCTTACCTTATCTTAGCAATTATATCTGGTATGACAAAACTGTATAGTTTGTGTTGCCACATGGGGGATATCTTGATAAAAGGCAATTAAGTACATCCTATTAACATATGGTGTGAGAGAGATGGATTTACGTTGGAAAATCGCTTCCTTGTGACCTTAGAGAGTTTTAAGATTGATAATCACATAAGTCTACAATAGAAACACAGAAAGTGATACCAACTTAAGTGACTTCAGCTAAACTCATGTGCAATATAGTCCATTTTATTAGCAATCTTCAACAAAACTTATTAGAACAAAAATATTATAGTCATTTGAAAAATAATTATTGTCCTTTCAGAGTGAGGATAGTACCGTGAAGAATATGAACTCTGCTAACTTAGTGATTTATGTTAATTAACCAAAGATTTTCCCTTTATGTTTTCCAAGGAAATTCTGATGCTTATCAACTGTCATACATATTAACTTTCTTTTCAAGCTGCTTTATTCTGCTCTCATTCTGCAATTTTGTTTCCAAAGTTGCCCCTTCTCTTTCCACTCATTTTTGTTCTCTGCTCTTTATAAGTACCTAGATTGAGAGAAAATCAGTTTCAGAATAGTGACAAAAGGGAGAAATTTAAAAGATTCAAAGTCCTTATTTATGGTAAATATTTCAGAAACATGAAAAGATGTAAAATTCTAATCAATCTAAGAAGGCTCAGAGAAGATATAGGATTTTAAGAATTAGCTTTAATAAACTATTGGATAGTATTGCATACTCAGGACCCACAATCAAAACAAGAATAAGGGCAATTTTATGCATGAAAAGTGCAACAGAGACCTGCTGGTCTACACAGCATATCTGGAGGTGTGGTAGTTCTCTCCAAGTTTATGTAAAGCTGAATTAAGAGTAATATCTCTCCTCTCTATGAAAATCCCTTTTAAGAATTCACAAAGTCTGTTAATCAGCAAAGCAATGTAAGTAAGTCAGTACCTAGTACCAGTTTTTTTTTTTTTTTTTTGCGGTATGTGGGCCTCTCACTGTTGTGGCCCCTCCCGCTGCAGAGCACAGGCTCCGGACACACAGGCTCAGCAGCCATGGCTCACGGGCCCAGCCGCTCCACGGCATGTGGGATCCTCCCGGACCGGGGCACGAACCTGCGTCTCCTGCTTTGGCAGGTGGACTCTCAACCACTGCGCCACCAGGGAAGCCCCCTAGTACCAGTTTTAATGAAATCTTTTGAAAGTGTTCATAAGGTATACCTACCCTGTGAGCTGGCCCTTGAAGAGTGATTAGGGATTGACTGGATGGAGGGAAGTTGTTTTGCTTGGTTTACTTTGGTTTGGTTTTCCACAACAGAAAATATTAATAAGAACAATTTTTGAAAGGGAGGAGTACAATCAATAAAAAGGGGAAAATAAAGAAACCTATTGCTCAAAGGAGAGGTATGCATACAGAGGGCAAGAGAAATTATGTTCAGCCAGTTATCTTGACCAGGTTGTAGAATTTGAATCACAGTACTGGGAATTAAATTCAGGATTTTCTGGTTCTGACCCATGCTTTTTTACTATGCTCCTCTGCAGCTAACTAAATAGATCTCAAATTTTAAAATAAACTCAAATCTTCCAAAAATTAAAAAAAAAACAACTCCCTTTTCGTCTTATTTAAAATAAGGAAACATGTGAAAAGAAAACCTCCTTGAAAATTCCAACATTCAAAGCCTTCCATTTAATTTAATAGATTTATTCAAAAACAGTTGTCACTTTGTTTAGCTGGAGATTGACTGTTGTTTTGCATCCTCTAACTATGTTTGATGCCAGAAGTCACAGAGTATTTATGCTCTGTGGTTGTTTTTCCCGCACTAATCAACATAAGGGAAAGGAATTTTATTGTCACACTATTAAACAACTTCTTTGACAAGTTTGTGGTTTTACCGTGATTTTTCATAAGCCTTGCTATTGACTCATTTAATTATGACTAGAATCCCAGGCAGATGGACTTTTCTGAGCCATATCTGCATCTGCTCCATGGCCATACAAAATCAGCCTTACATATGCAAAATATATTAAACTAAACAAGCATTCTAGTAAAGTGGGAGCTGCTGGGGGTAAGGTATGTGCCATGTTTATTTCTGATCTCATGCTGAGCCTAACCCAGGACCACACAGTAGAGATTCAATAGTAAGTTTTGAATATATATTGTGCTTTTTAAGCCACACTGAATTTAAGTAATGTTTATCATGTTTATCATGAAACAATAACTATTAACTAGTTGTATACCAAGAAGGGAAAAACAATCAAAACCATTGTGTAACTAAATTAAATTTCTGACATTTTGCCCCTCAAATTGGTTTGTAGATGTATTATTAGATTAAATATGATTGAGATTCAGGCAAGCTTAAATTTGGCAAGTTGGATCATTGACCACGTAAGGTTGGTAGCCAAAAATAATGATAACAACGACAACAACAATAATACTAATAATTGAAACCAAGTAAGACTTCTTAGTCTCGGCAGTCTAATGAGGTTGGTTTCGGACATTACCTTGTGATCTGAGGCAGACATCATTGGACAAAACCAACTTGAACATGATCTAGTCAATGATTGCCTCCAGAAGATTGGATTCAGCAAATGATACTAACTTATTTCAAATGGAGTTTCAATGTGAAAATCAGGGACGAGGAATGGGTTAAATTGATATTTTCATAGGAAGCCAAGTTATGAATTCAGCATATCTCCTGGGAAGATAGTTACTAGCTGGGGTTCAGAGTCAACTTCCAGGACTGAAGAAAAAATAGAATATTAGACCAGTTAACAGATCTACCAAGGAACTCAGAATCAAAGTGAAAATTGAATCCTATGGACTGAACCAGCACAGATTGTAAACATGGGAAGCCATGAGTTGGGGTTACAAAGAAATCTAGAAATTGCTGTGCTGCATCAGTTGAGGTTCTGTCAGGCAGTAAAGGAGACTTGAATAGGTGGAGAGAATTAAAGAAGCTCAGCCCACAAGGTAAAAGGAGTATGACTTCACTCCAAGACTGACTCAATGGTGAGGAAAAAAACAGTTAACTGATTTCCTTAGGCTTCAGTACATGAACTGAACTAGAGATAGAATGATCATATAATTTGTTTTCCACACCAGTTCAGTTTTGAGACTAGAAAGAGGCACTTTAATGGTTATGCCAGAACCACAAACAAAAGCTTGGATTTTCTTAGGCAGACTAGGACATGTTGTCACCTTAAAAAGAACAGCGTGGATAGAAGATATTGGGAATTGAGTATCACAGACTTTTATGGGAGGAGTGGAGGGGATGGAAGCATGAGAAACTGGGTTAGCTTTCACAATAATTGTATCTTGTCTACATGTGAGGATTCTTTGGTCTTCCTTCCCAGAAGGCACCAAATGAGTAGACTAGATGGGATGGAACTAATGATATCCACCAATGATGTCCTGGATGTTTGTAGTGGGCCCATGGAAGGAATGTTGGCAGGATACTCTTCATGGCCATGTCCTTTGGGGTTTCTGAATCAACCATGAATTAGATGGCCAGGAGATGAGTGACTGAGCCTGAAGGAGAAGAAGAAAGAGACCAGTCAGGATGTAGAGTAACTTCCCCTGAAACCATTACAAAGAGATCAGGATACCGTAGATAGTGGTCTTTCCTTCCCCAAGAAAATCTCTGAAGTGACAATGCAAGAACACATTTTTTTCATGTCTTAAGGATACACATTTGGGTCAATGATATTTGTGGATTTTTCTATCACTGCCCATCAGTCCACATAATTGGGTAAAAGTATCAATTTTACTTTTTTATTTATCTTATTTACAGAAAGATTCATAGAAGTTCAGTAACTGATGTTTCCAAGCAATATGGAAGGCTGCTTAAAAAAATAACTAGAAATGCTGAATCAAATATCACAAATACCCTTTAAAGACAATTCTAAACTGCTAGAAATTGAAGAAGATCCCCAGAAAATAAATTGAAAACCTGAGGCAAAGAGTGACAACTGACTAGGCCCAGAACAAGGGAAAGGAGAGACCCTGGTAGAAAGCAGAGCCCTGAAAGAGCGAGGTGCCCAGAAATAGGATAGATTTGACAAAATCTGCCCACTGTCAGGGCAGGTGGGAACAAAAGTTTGAACAAAAAGTTGTTTGAGGCTCATGCCATTGTCACGGAACACAAGTCCTTGTGCCCGAAGCACAGTGAGGACAAACAATACCAAAACGTTGGAGTTTTGAGCGGAGAAAGATTTATTGCAGGGCCAAGCAAGGAGATGGGTGGGTCATGCTTAGAAACCCTGAACTCCCTGATGGTGTTCAGGGGGAACTTTTTTTATAGGCAGAATTTGGGGTGAGGGCTGCAGGGTGTGTGACTTTCTTCTAACTGGTTGGTGGTGGCGTAGCAGAGCAGTGCCCCAGGAATCTTGTGCTCAGCCTGAAGTTACCATCTTTCACCTGGGTGGGGACCTTAGTTCCTACAGAAGAACTCAAAGATATTGTTCTGTGTATTCCTTGTGGAGGAACCAGAACCCTGCCCCAAGGCTGCACTATTGTTTCTTGACTGCTCCTCCTTTGTTTCTGCATCCCCTCCCTTCCCTGATTAGCAACTGTTCGAGTCTGCCTTTTGGAACTCAGGGAAGGTCAAGGAGGGTGAAAGAAGCTTATTTCCTACAAATAAGAAAAGGGGGACACAGAAAGTGTTTGTACCTGGGAGCCCCACAGGGACTCAGTTTCACCATGAAACTGATCTCAATTTCACCATGAATATGCCCTCACCACATTTGTGCTTTTAATTTCCACCAGCCCCTTGTATGGTTCTGTACCCCTCAAGATGATAAGTGAATTTTAATGTAATCCCAGGATGGTAATACCTGTATGACTCTTGGCCAAACCAACACAAAACCTTGTTGGAGGAACAAAGTTCAGAGGACTTTTAAACAAATCTACATATTACAATGTTTCTACCATTGGTCCTCTGAAGAATAAATGTACAGCCTCAGGAATATTTTATAAATTGCTATCTTGATTCTGGTTTGAATCCTTGTCCTTTTTCCACAATGTTGCATAATGTTTTTGACTCCCTGCCTTCCTGTGCTATGATTGTTCAACAAAATAAAGTTAATTTAGCAGTGGACAGAGAATGCAGGGGTTTCCTGAACAAGAAAAAATCATTTTCTGTCCACTGCTGATTTTTATGTGTCCTTAAATTTCAGTGTTTGTCATTATCATCGGCAAAGCTTATCTATGTTGACCTTTACTATCCTTTTTTTTTTTTTTTTTTTTTTTTTTTTCCATTTTTTTTTAAGTTTATTTATTCATTTTTTTAATTAGTTTCTGCTTTATAACAAAGTGAATCAGTCATACATATACATCTGTTCCCACATCCCTTCCCTCATGCATCTCCCTCCCTCCCACCCTCCCCATCCCACCCCTCCAGGCGGTCACAAAGCACCGAGCTGATCTCCCTGTGCTCTGCGGCTGCTTCCCACTATCTATCTACCTGACGTTTGGTAGTGTATACACGTCCATGCCTCTCTTTCGCCTTGTCACAGCCCACCCTTCCCCCTCCCCATATCCTCAAGTCCATTCTCAAGTAGGTCTGCGTCTTCATTCCCGTTTTGCCCCTAGGTTCTTCATGACATTTTTTTTTTAAATTCCGTATATATGTGTTAGCATACGGTATTTGTCTTTCTCTTTCTGACTAACTTCACTCTGTATGACAGACTCTAGGTCTATCCACCTCATTACAAATAGCTCAGTTTCGTTTCTTTTTATGGCTGAGTAATATTCCATTGTATATATGTGCCACATCTTCTTTATCCATTCATCCGATGATGGACACTTAGGTTGTTTCCAGCTCCGGGCTATTGTGAATAGAGCTGCAATGAACATTTTGGTACATGTCTCTTTTTGAATTATGGTTTTCTCAGGGTATATGCCCAGTAGTGGGATTGCTGGGTCATATGGTAGTTCTATTTGTAGTTTTTTAAGGAACCTCCATACCGTTCTCCATACTATCCTTTTTAACATCTTAAAAGCTTCAAGCATATCTCTGCTCTTCCATAGTTTTTTTTCAACTATTGTAATCTCAGTTTTTCTAGTGCTCCAAAGTAACATAACCTCCTTTCTCATTTATCATTCTGTTCCCATCAGTCCCTTCTCCCTCCTCAATGTCTTTCCTGCAACATTATTCCATTCCCTACCAAGGGAGATTGTCTCAAATGTTAAGTCACTGAGTGTATTTAATCAGCCACCATTACAGTGTCTGGCTTCCCGAGACATGTTTGTAGCCTATTTCATAAATTTATTGTTCTTAAAAGCAAACCTAATTTCACAATGGAACTACCCAGTCTCCTTTTCATCAAAACCCAGGGTAAAATATTTCTTCGGTGTAAACAATACTGTTCAGCTACTGAGATCTAATCGGGATTGGTTTACACTGTGTGTTCTCTAAAATCATTCCTCTTGGATTTCTTAGAGCAAGTATTATTTTGATCCCCCTTTATTCCCCCTTCGTCCACTATTTCTTCTCTATTTTGTCTTTCCTTCACTCATTAGAGTGGGCACATTCCTGTAACCTAAAGCAGGCTGTCGCCCACTGCCCCTGGTATACTGCACATAATAATCTTTGTATAGTGTTCGTGTGTTCTACCCTTGATTCTTGGAGCAACTCTGAAAGAGGCAGCATGGCTACTAACACCCAACAGAAGAAGCTTCGTCAAGGGCTGAACGCTTTGCCCAAGATTAGATAATAGGTTACAGAAGAGCCAAAATGAGAGGCCAGACCTTCCCACTCCCCCTTTTCCCATTAAACCAATAAGTTGAAAACTAGAGATATTTTTGACATCTGAGTCTAGTATGGGGGTATTAAAATGTCCCTGGTAAGGTTGAGAGATTACCTTTTGGAGACTACAGGATCAGCTAGCTTTGCATATATTTACATTATCATTTCAAAGGCCCCACTACTCATGTACATTTCAAGTTGAAATGTAGTAAAGCTACTGAGGTGTACCTGATTCTCCTAAGAGCTGCCTTTGGCAGTGCCCAAGAACATTTCTCATTGTCTGAAACTCAAATGATCCTATTTCTACTTTCTCTATGATCCTGTTTTATCAATCTTCCTTTCTTTTTCCTCCTAGCTTCAGTGATACATGCTAACAATTTATATATTTAAAATGAATACTTAAGCAAGATAAAAGTACATGAATTCCAGGAAAGAATTGGTATAAAATTAATATTGAATAGAGTCAGGGGTTGGAGGGAGTAAAGGAGGAAGAGATAGTTGCCTAAGTTACTCACCAAAGTCTGTACTAGATGTATCTCATACGCTTTCTCAGTAGACCCATTCTCTTATAACACTCCTCATGCAATGCAGCAATATTTTACTTATTTTACAAGAATCAAAAATAGACTCTGAAGAGTAAATTGAGTAGTTAATAAATTAAAGGGGAAGGATGTCTGATTCCAAAGTCCATGCCATTCCCACCGTACCAAGCTTCATGTGATAAGGCATCTCCACATATGACACCATGTCAAGGTGCTATAAGACTTGGTATCTAGATCAGTCAACCAAAACATACAAGGGTCCTCCCACATGTGGGATGCTGAGAAGAGCCACACATCATCTTCCTAATCAGGAAACCTACAACCTAATTAGGAAAACAAGGATAGCAGATACTAAATGATTAATAAACACTGCCTAACAACTTAATAATGTGCATACATGGGAACAGTAGGTATATAGGAACTCTCTGTACCTTCCACTCAATTTTGCCGTGAAATTAAAACTGCTCTAAAAATAAAGTTTATTAATTTAAAAAAAACATCAGGAGGAGTTGAGGATTCCTTGGAATACTTATAGTTCCCAGAATGAGGTCCTTTTGGAATCACTCATCCAACCCAATGCATATAAAACATCACTGTGAGTCAGAGAGAGCCACCAAGAACAGACCTGAGATCTAAGCAATTTTTAACAGCAGTTTAGTTGTTTCTCAGCAACTTCTGTGTCACCGGGTTCCCCCAGAGTGTTGCCTCATTCAGCTGGATGGTACGTGAACCGCAAAAAGTGAATTGCAGCACCTTTGCAGGTTGACACCTGCAAAAGGTGTGAAGAAGTATCATTGGATTGTCAAGAGGTGTGAAAAATCTAGCCATCGGAATATTGCCAATCCCTTCTAAGTGGACACTTTTTCAGGAAGCATGTTTCCTTTCTTGTTTCTCACTCTCTCTCATGGCAGGGCTAATGTGCAATAGTTTAAGGTGTTAGAAGAGTCAAACTCCATCTGAACCTGTTTATTTCCCAGGCTGAGACTTTGAAGAATAGACCATGAGGGGCCTGGGGAGATAACTGCTTTTTTAATCATCACATTTTCCTTCTGACTGACTGCAGATATTTTTTTCCCATGCAAATACATTTTTATATATTAGGTCTCACTGAGAACAAACGTAGGGAAAACATGGTGCTAACATAACCAAGCTAGGGGCCAAAACAGCTCAATGTTCTATTATTAATTCCAGCATTATGTGCCTGTGATGGTGTATTAATAAAATCAATCATTATTTTGAAAAAAATTCTTAATATTTTACCTTGAATTAAGGCTAAGAATCTGTCTCATTCCTATGACATATTATGTTGAGAAATCAAAATACCAGGCCATGACATTCAAGTTGTCTTCATGAATTTAAATGTGCTGATCAATTACTCAACAAATACCCCAGGAGAAGGCTGTGAGGATCTACGTGATTACAAAGTATCAGAACTATGCATCTTTAAGAAACAAAACGTCATCTTTCAAATGCAAAAACAAATCCGAAAGTCCACAACAGAATAATGTGCAAGAAGCTTAACTGTCTCCCGGTCCCTTCCTTCTTTTCCACAATTTAGAACCAAATTGATAAAGTGCAGTTTTACTGTTTCCACACTCAGATTCTGATTTTTCCGTTTTAAGATGACCATTCAAGATGGCCCAAGTTTTAGTCTTCTGGCTCCATCTCTGCACCAGCTCGAACCTGACTTTGGTCGAGACCTCATGAGTAGTGCCTGATTTCGTCAAGCGCCACATTCTCCATCAGTAGACGGCAGTTTCAGAGCTGTCCATAAAAATGTGAAGGAGAAAAAACATCTTCGTTGACCATCCTCGTGACTTCTGGCTAAGTTGTCTTCAAATTATGCTTAGTGGGGGACACGGTGAAGAAGGGAACTTATAACATGTGTCCATATGGTCAGATATTGGGGTCTGATTGTCATAGGAGGCCAAAATTCTTTCTAAAACACAAAGTCTGATTGTACAACCTTCTGCCTAATGTTTTTCCTTAGCACTGCTATCGTTGCTCGCTTTCCAGACCTTAGTATGGTATGGTCCCTTGTTACGTTAAGGACCTTGCGTCTTCCTGGGCCTCAAACTCTGCTCCTTGCGTACCAATTTCTAACAGCTCTGTTGTCTACAGACTCCTTCATAATTGCACTCCTGGACTATCTGCTTCTCTATGCCCCATCTCCAAACACTGGTGACCCCAATCCACTCCGGCCCTTTTACTTTAAGGACCAGTGCTGGGATGATGTCTGACTTTCTAGAGTTCTGTCCATCTCCTTCCTCCTTGTGTCCTAAATGCTCTCTTTGATCTCTGAATCTATAGCCATGTAGTCTGTAAATTCCTTGAGAAGAGGGACACATTCTTAGTCATCTCTGTACTTCCAATCCCTGTAGAGTGCCTAAGAGGATTGAGGCTATGGATAAATATTTTCAGAAAGACTTCCCTAATAAGTGAATAAGCAAAGAAGCAGTTCATCTGTAGAAAATAGATATTATGTGAGTGCAATCAGAGACAGCCTTTCGCATAAGTGAAATAAGCAACTACCTCCTTTATTTACATTGTGTGATTTTTAATAGTCTTGGTAAAAGTTCATCTGCATAAAAGTTATATTCTAACGGGCCTTGCTGTAATAGTCACTCCTTTATGTAAATGTGTTGGTTTCACTAGATAAAATGCACAAGATAAATGGTAGGCCAATGCCATAGTTACGGAAAGACTACTGAACCCTGCATGGTTCAGGTAATGGGGCAAACCAACCTTGCCTGTATCCACTAACATTAACGCATAATAATATTATTATAATAATACCACCATCAACAACAGCAACAATAGCAGCATCTGGAAGATTTTAAAGATGAGAGGGAAATTGGTAGGTATGATAAAGTCAGTCTCAAAGTAGTTAACTTCACGAATGCTGCCGAAAGTGTCAGACCTGAGAAATAGTCTTATACATCTAGAACGTTAAAAAACCAAAGGGGGTCAAGACACCTGACCTTGCACCCAGCTGATGTGGGGAGCTACACAGATTTGGGATCTTCAAAGGATAGCCCAAGTCCATAGAACAGAACCTAGAGGAACTTGACCAACAAGTAGAAGATGACAGGGAAGCTTACAGTCTATCCGTTGTTTGTGGAGAAGAAATTTTCCCGTGAGAAACTGAAATCGCTGTCTGGTGCTGTGCATGGAAATGAGGTCAGATTTACTCTGCACTAGTCAAAAGCCAAGAATACAATATTGATCGGATCTAATTCATGAAGCCCTTGAGGTCCTAACAAAGGAAGTGTAAACTATTCTACAGGGATACTTTCACAATCCAGGGCACACAGTACTCAAAGCATAAATAAACCAACTCCAACCAAAAATGAGTTCTAGTAAAAATTACAGTCCTCTTGAAATAAGTAACAATAAGGAAGCGTCAGAAGATGCGAAAAATGGAAAAATGATGTCCCAAGGACTATAAATAAAGGAACATTGTGATTTGATGTTCCAAATATTTGAGATTCAGATACATGGGGTCACATAGATACCACAAGGATCTTCATTGAGGACCACCTTGCTGTGAAGCTGAAGAAAAATTCACTGCAATAAATATCATGCCACAATGACTACATAAGCCTAGTCTTATTGTGTCTTATTTATTAGTTTGAGGAGAATTGAGAGGTTTGTGTTTTAGGAGAAAAGGAATTTAAAGTTCAGAAAGTTTTTAGAGCAAAAGTGCCTACGCATGAATGAGCTCAAAGACATTTTAAAATAGTAGCTATAGGATACTAGATCCAGTGAAAGTCTGTTGGCGCCAATATTCATGTTGCCCAGTTAACCTCGAATTGGTTGTTTCTGGCTTCAATCTGATTCTTTACATATACATTTAGTCAGACTACCAAGCTTTTATTGATTGATTTCCATGTGGCTGAGTGATGCCCCGGGACCTCAGCTTCTCTGAAATAATCAGTCTGTGTCTGTGTTCTGTTTGCTGTCTTCTGTCAGGTTTTACGTATGTGAAGTGGGGCAAGAGGATTTATAAACACTTTTGCTTAAACTCACTTCTTAGAAGAGATCCATGTTCCACAGAAAAGTGGATATCAAAACACAAATATTTTTCCTACTAACAATAGGCAAGAGGTAGTTCAGGAACAATAGTCTGTGTAATCACAGTGTGACCGAAATAATCTAGGTAACACACCAGTTGTCTCTTACTATTATTGGCTCTGGTCCCAGGCATCTTTTATTTTTTAGGGAGTCAGTTGCCTTAGTCTAACATTTTTGAAGAAAATTATATCGATACTCTCCTAAAAATAAGAGGTGCATTAAAAGGAACTTTCTTTTTATGGAACAGAACCCCTTAATATCTTAATATGAATAATAAATATTGGGAATTTTACAACATACTGCTTATTCTTAAAAAAAAATTGGCACTGCTTGACACAAATCATTTTTAAAATCATGATCCCCATACCTTAATGGAAAGGCATTTTATGGTTCCCGGTAATAATTCATTTATCTTATGCTGGTAAGAGTCTCAATACAGATACTGGAGACTAGAGCTAGAAGACGGAGATGCGTAAGACCTTTGTGGAAGATGCTCAAGCTATTTCTCCCCAGTTTATGTTTCCAGACTTGAGAATTGGGAGTCTGTTTCTCTCAATAGACACCACAGTGTTTCAGGAAGAAGAAGAACACACTGTGAAGGGCCCCCTTTCCCTAAAACAAAAATTTCAGGAGACTCACCTACCAGATACTTCATACTTCATAGTAATCTCATACTCCTGTTTATTGCATTTAGTCTTAAGGATTTTTTTTCCTGCTCCATAAGCAGCAATGTTGTTAGTGTATTTTTTCCATATGTTTTTTTAGTTTCTTTGGAAACCTTCCAGAAACTGTTTTGTTTGGAATGCTTTGTTGGAAAGGGACTTATACCATTTATAACACTTAGAATCAGAAATGTTTATGAGATGTGAGTGAATCCTCTAGACAGAATTTTATATAACTGCTTCATTTTGATTTAGTACCTTGACTCATTTCTCCCTCATTATTTTTTTATTATAGAGAGGAGAAAAGGCTGGTGAAGGGAAGATCAAAAGCTAATTACAAGTAATCAAAAACTTTTCTTTCGAACCATTTCTCTCTGACAGCAATTTTAGCTCCTGTCATTTGTAGCATTTTTAAAATCAATGTTTGGAAAATTATTACCCTGATCCTTGTTCAAGGTTTAATGATTTTCTTATAGATATTGTTAGATAGGACTTTATGTGTGTTATTGAAGGCAAGGCTAATATGATTAACAGCTGCCATGTACTGAATACTTATTCTGTACCGTGAAGTATGAAGTGTGTTCAATCTATAGTTTACTTTAACTTAACCCTCACTGCAATACTGTGATTCTTAGCATCCTCACTCTACAGGAGGTGTTTGTATGTTGGGTTACTAATTTCATGCACTCAACAAGGTATTGAACATCAAATATGTGCCAGGCACTATGCTAGATTTTCGGAGTTTAAGTAAAAAGAAGTAAAATTCCTATTCTTACCATTATCAGTTTATTGCCATAGCAACAAAATATAATTTAGGTATTAGAGAATGTCCAAATTGTTTGGTAAACAACGATAGGGCTTAGTTACACAGTAATTTACATAATTCTATATTTGGACTCAACCTACAGTAACAATCCTTTAATGCAGTGGTTTTAAACTATGTAAGCCATAAACCTCAGCTCAGGAAAAGTATGTCCCTGTCCCCACAAGGCACATGCCTGTAACTAATACAATTGTACCTGCAGTGTCAGGAGACTGGGGACCTCTGGAATGCCATCTGGGAACTCTTCAGGTTCACGAGTGGCGGGAAAGAATTTCTATGAGACGTGAGAGTTGTGCCTGCAGCCTTTCTCAGGGGAGACACAAGATCCCAGTCAGTGCTGCCCTCAGGTAACTGTGTAACCTTCAGGGACATCTCTGAGGTGCCTTTACTCCTTTCTATGCCCACTACTGGGGCCAGAGTCTAGGCCATCATTATCTCTCATTTTCGTCATCATTTACCTCCTTGCTGGCTCCCATTTTCTCCTTTTTCTAACTCATTATCTAAACTGCTGCTGGAGTTATTTTCATGCACATCTCATCTTGCCACTTCCTCTCTTTAAACCTTTTTATGGCTCTAGATGGCCAACTAGGTAAATGTCAGTTCATATCCATGGTGCGCACAGGGATTCATGACCTGGACACGACTCACCTCTGCAGCCTCATTTTCCCCAATCGTCATTCTTCCACCTCTGCCATCTCTCACACAGGCTATGCCTATCTTTTTCTGCAAATTTTTATAGCTACTGCATTCTTTCTTTTAGTATAACTCGTGGTCTCCATGTTGAACTCCTCCTGGTTACTCATTGGCAGCCTCCAGAGCGTAGTTCAGCATCACCCCTCTGGTCCTTCTAGAAAGCTAGAGCTCCTGTTCTTGGTCTGCTTCCTTCCATGACAGCTCCTGTAACGTTGAGTTACAGTCATTTCTCAATCAGTAAGCTGGAGTTGCTTTTGACTACAAACTTTGCCTACTGATGTTTCTCTTTCAATCATGTCTTTCAATGCCTGGCACATTGGAAGAACACAGTAGATATTTATGTAATGAACTGATATAAACAAAGGCTCTCTATCTGAAAAAAAATCCAGATGTTTACTTTGAAAATATGCTACTCTTCATGCTACTTCCATAAAGTAACACCCAATCCCTTAGAAAATAATTTTTTGTGATAAGAATTTCAAACACTTGTACCGGTTATATTTTGAGCAGATGCACTTCTGTCTGGACTTAGGATAACCATCCACTACACTTCAGAGTAGGGAATATTGAGCTAAAGAAGTCAGATAAATAAACATTCATGGTATGATTCTATGTAAGTGAAGTTTAAAAACAGGCAAAACTAATCTATGGTGATAAAGTTCAGAATGGCAGTTATATTAGGAGTTCAGTGGTGTCTGGTAAGGGGCATGAGAGGTCTTCTTAGGAACTGGAAATGTTCTCTAGCTTGATGTAGGTGGTAGTTGCATCGATGTAAACATATGTGAAAATTCATCAAACTGCCAGTGAAACACTATTACTACTATAACTACTGGTAGTAATTTTTATAAGTAAGGCTGGCTCTAAGACTTTCAATATGATAAATATCTGCAGGACCACCATTCCCATTCAGCACTAAAAGGGTGACATAGTTGGCTTTTAGAAGGCTTGAAACCCATTTTTGAAAAATTTCAGGGATTTTTAATAGCTCACTGAACTCAACTCATGGCTCTCACCCTATTCATTGTTATAGATGGTGAAACAGGTTAAAACTATGTCCATATACCAAGTTCTTTGATATGTCATCCCTCAAGAGAAGGGCCTAATTTCCCTCTACTTAAGTGTGGGCTGCCCTTAGTGACTTGCTTCTTTGAATAGAAAAGGCTAGTAAGAAATGATAAAGCAAATTTTGGAATCTCGGTTGTACAAAGGCAGATTCTGTCTCGTTCACTCCCCCTGGGATCACTCTCTGTGTACAAAGCCAGCTGCCTTGTCATGAAGAGCTCCCTGGAGAAGTTCACATGGGCAGGAACTGAGGCCTCCCCAGCAGCTTGTGGGAAACCAAAGCAGTCTTCCCACCACCACGTGAAGGAGCTCAATGATTCCTTAGCCCAGGTCAAGCCTTCAGATGTCTGCAGCCTTGGCCAATATCTCACCTGTGACCTCATCAGAGACCCTGAGCCAGGACCCCCCAACTAAGCCACTCTTGGATTCCTGACCCCAAGAACTCTACAAGATAATAAAACGTTGTTTTCAGCTACTACATTTTGAGATAAATAATTATTTATTATGAATTAATGGTTTATTTTGAGATCATTAATTAGTTACACAGCAATAGATAATCAATACCTATTGGAAAACTAAGGCCCAAAGCATGGCTTGTGTGGGCTCACACATGGAAACTGCCATAATCAAGACTAGAATCAAGATTCCTCCCTGGTGTTACCAAATCCTGGGGCTTTGTGAATCTGCAAAGAGGTATTTTTGTAAATCATTTAGAACAGTTTTGACACAAAGTAAGTTGTCAACAACTTTAGTTTTTTATTTATTATTATCCTTCACTATTGATCTCTACTAATTATAATCCAATATAAAATAAATGTTAGAGTTTGTATCTTCACCTTAACTCAATTGCCATTAAGTATTTTGCATAGAAAGCTGGATAAAGAGATCTTCCACCTCCCCCTGCCCCCCCCATCCTCCCCACCCCCCACTGATTGAATGGGTACTGATTGAAAAACATAAAGCGCACCTCTGGGAGAGAGGCCTATTGATGCTCAAAAGCTTCAAGAAGCCTTTACAATCTCAGGGGAACAAGAACAAGTGCCATAGTCAGAGGGCAGATTTGACCTTGAGTGGCAAAGAAACAAGGTTTGAAGAAACTCTCAAAAAAGAAAAGCTTCTCCTCTACTTTATTATGGAAATTGTAAAGACTTCAAGGATAGGGTTTCTTGAATATTGCTATTGAGTAGTCAAAAAGTAGACTTATTTACTGGCTTACCACAGAGGTATCAGATATATGGCATCTTCATTTCTTTTATGTTCTTTAATTTATCATTGAAAAACATTTGTATTTTGCCTTATTTAATTTGGGGGGCAGAAGTTTGGAAGTGAATATCTGATTATTTGACAATGTGAGGTGTGTGAGCATTTTTATAAACCTTGTCTTAATACAGAAAAATTATTTGTGTGAAATCACTGGTCTGCTTCTATCTCTCACTTTTCACAAAGCGGGAGAAGATAAATAGTATCTGTTGATATTGCAGTACAACAACTTCTTTTCTATTTCAGGTAGATCCAATTTGAAATTTGGTCAAGAAGAGAAAATGGCAGGGAGGAAAAGAAAAAGAAGGAGGAAGAGAGGAAAAGGGAAAACTGGGAATAGAGGAAGGAAAGAAAGGAAGGAGAGAGAGAGAGAGAGAAGTCGGGAGGGACTAAAAAAAAAAAGTGAAACAAATTGTGGTAACACCAATCTCCACTGCAGAACCTCTTTGAGCACACCATTTGACATAAGTCAGGCATACATTTTAGAGATCTTTTTTTATTTTACTTTTTGTGGTACATGGGCCTCTCACCGTTGTGGCCTCTCCCGTTGCGGAGCACAGGCTCCGGATGCGTAGGCTCAGCGGCCATGGCTCACGGGCCCAGCCACTCCGCGGCATGTGGGATCCTCCTGGACCGGGGCACGGACCCATGTCCCCTGCATCGGCAGGCGGACTCTCAACCACTGCGCCACCAGGGAAGCCCTAGAGATCTTTTTGGTAAAATATATGTTACCCAAATTAAAATGTACCCTTAGAAACCTTCCCCAAACTTTATTCTTAAAACACAGAAACATACAATAAAGAGAACAAGCACATCTTAAAGGGAAATTCACTTAATACATATTCATACAGTCAAATTTAAATTTATATTTTACAATTGTTTCTATATACCCCCTAGTGACAGTTTGAATTAAGTTTTATTTATTAAAACCTCAGACTTTGGTGTTTTTAAATACCATCATCAAAAAGACAAGAGATCACAAATGATGGTTAGGATGTGGAGGAAGAGGAGCCCTTGTGCACTCTTGGTGGGATTGTAAATTGGTACAGCTACTATGCAAAACCATATAGAGGATTCTCAAAAATTTAAAAATAGAACTATCATGTGATCCAGTAATTCCACTTCTAGGAATATATCCAAAGGAAACAAAAACTCAAAAAGATATCTGCACCTCCATGTTCATAGCAACATCATTTATAATAGCAAAGACATGGAAACAACCTAAGTGGCCACTGATGGATGAATGGATAAAGAGGTTGTTTATATACATATATATACATACACACAATGGAGTATTATTCAGTCATAAAAAAACAAAGAAATCCTGCTATTTGCAACAGGGATGGACCTTGAGAGCATTCTGCTAAATGAAATAAGTCAGACAGAGGAAAACAAAGACAGTCGGCACCTTGTATCCACAGGTTTCACATACGGAGGACCAACTGTAAGGGACTAGACCATCCATGGATTTTCGTCTCCATGAGGGTCAGGGAACCAATCCCCTGTGGATACTATACTTTATGATTAGTTTTAAATGGAATCCAAAAAAAAAAAAGCCAAAGTCCTAGAAAAAGAGAATAAAACTGTGGTTACCAGAGGTCAGGGGTGGGAGAAGAAGAATTGGAGAAAATGACCAAAAAGTCCAAACTTACAGTAATAAGAGAAATAAGTATTAGGGCTATAACGTGCACTATGATGACTATACTTAACACTGCTATATCTATATATATGAACACTACTATATTTATAATGATATATATGACAGTTATTAAGGGAATAAATCCTAAGAGTTCTCTTCACAAGGAAATTTTTTTTCTTTTTCTTTTTCTTATAACTATATGAGATGATGGATGTTCACTAAACTTATTGTGGTCATCGATTCATGATATATGTGAGTCAAACCATTATGCTTACGGCTAAAGCCTACACACGATACTGTCAATTACATCTCAATAAAACTGGGGAAAAAAAGGTTAACTATCAATAGCCCATATATGATCACACCTTCCTTTACTGTATGATAATGTTAAAATTGTATAAATATCAAAATGTTTTTGTGTTTCCTTCATATGCAGACCAAGGTGGTCCTGTTATCTAGTGTGCATATGATGTGCAAAGCTGAGTGGAGACAAGTAGAGGCTCCTACACCACCAAATCAGCATTTTAGACCATAGAAATAATTTCTAAGAGGAAATTTACAAATCCCATGTCTATGAAATTTATGAATTCTATTTTTTGACATTTCTAGTTTTTTAGTGGCTTATTTTAGTACATAGTCCTGGATGGGATGCTCTGTTATCTTAGATCTGACATAAATACTCCCCAGACAATTTCTTGAATATTAGTGTTGCAAAGAGCATTTGACAAAGGTCACATTTTCAGGCATTCCTGAGGCTAGAGAAAATGGCACAAAACAAACAATATTTTCCTTCAATTGCAAATTATTTGTATCCTGAATATATACAAATTTTAATAAAACAGCAAGAAAACGGCAAAAAAAGGAAAGAAGAAAAATAGGAAGAGATTTGAATACTTCAACAGGCACTTTACATAAGAAAATATTGAAATGGCAAACAAATATATTAAAAGGAACTCAACTTTATTAGTTATTAGTGAAATGTAAATTAAAATACGATAAGATATCATTACATACTCACTAGACATGGCTGACTTCTTAAAACAGTTGAAAATAACAAGTGCTGTTGAGGATTCAGAGAAACAGGAACTCTCATAATATGTTGGTAGGAGGGTAAATGAGAAGAAATCCCTATAAAAATTGTCTTGCAACATTTCCTAAAGTTAAATACACATATACCCTTGACCAGCAATTTCATTCCTAAGTTTGTGTAGAATAGAATTGTATAAATATGTCACCAAAAACAAATAGGAAAATTTTCAGGGCAATGTTGTGTGTAAATAGCTAAAAACTGGAAATATTTCAAATGTTCATCAACAGCATAAATATTCACTAAAATAGAATACTATATAGTGATGAAAGTGAATGAACCACTGCTATATACAATAGCATAAACCTTACAAGTGTAATATTTTGTGAAAGAAGCTAAATTAAAAAAAAGACATAGTTGCATAAATTTCTACATTTGTAGAAATTTCAAATACATGCAAAATTAATCTCTGGTATTAAAAATAAGAATTGTGATGACATCTGTGTTGGCATAGAGGATGCAGGAGAGTCGATTCTATTTTTATCGAAGTGGTGGTTATATGAATGTATTTGCTGTGTAATAACGAATCCATCTCCACACTTGTAATTCATACACTTTTCTGTACCTCAAACTGTAAAACAATGTACAAAGATAGTAATCACAGTAGTAGTGACTACTATTTTTGAGTGCCTTATGCCTATCTATTATAATAAATATAATAGAGCAATGAATTCTTACAATAATTTTGCTAGATACATATTATTCCTTTTTTTTTTTTTTTTTTTTTTTTTTTTTTTTTGCGGTATGCGGGCCTCTCACTGTTGTGGCCTCTCCCGCTGCGGAGCACAGGCTCCGGACGCGCAGGCCCAGCGGCCATGGCCCACGGGCCCAGCCGCTCCGCGGCATATGGGATCCTCCCGGTCCGGGGCACGAACCCGTATCCCCTGCATCGGCAGGCGGACTCTCAACCACTGCGCCACCAGGGAGGCCCCATATTATTCCTTTTTGTAAGTAAAGATACTGAGGGTTAGAGAGGGGATGTAACCATCTAGAATCTCCCAGAGCTAGAAATTGACAGGACCAGAATTCTAACTTACGTCCATCTGAATCTAAAGCCTACAATTTTTCTTTCTATATTGCCTGATGTTCAGTAGAATTTAGTTTCTAGTTCATCCAGTAGGGCTTCTAGATTGATAACAAGATCCATTTACACAGTACAAAAAATATTGCATCCTTTTCCCTACTTAGTCTAGAAAAGAAAAATGTCCCTGGTTGTTTTCTGTTTGTTTGTTTATGTTTTTTGTGAAGGCAGCTGTCTTTCCACCCCAATAGGAAAGTTATGAGTCTGTCTCTGCACCTGCCGGCTGGCCTCTTGCACACTTGACCTTACTAATCAGCAGGGACCTGCATCCTCTAGAAATGTTTTGCATGTAAGATTTCCTGTATCTATTGGCCCAGCCTCTTTGGATGAATGCTTAGGCAGCTTGTCTGCTGGGTTGTTTTTCTTCCACTTCTTGTCCCCCTTTTTTGGATTGTTGGCTCTGGAGTTTAGTTCCTTTGCCTCTACACAACCATCCCAGGCCCTGGAAATCTTCCTTGGGCTTTTCTCATGCCCATGTAGAGTCTATCTAAGAAGGCTATCCTTTGTTCAAAATTTCAACAAGAGTAATATCTGAAGATTCAACTTGTGTTTGCACAATGTCATAATAACTGATTGAGAAATGAATTATTTAGTGAATTAGTAAGTTAGTATATAAACACATGACCACACTGTATTTTTTATAGATTTCATATTTTACTTAGTTGAAAGTGGGTTCAAATTTACATCCTAATAACCAGTCAGTTTGTTTCAACAGATTATGCAAGAGAAGAAATAATCAAAATAGTTACTTGATTTAAAAATAGCAATAATATATTTGATTTGAAATGGAACTATCTTCTAAAGCTAGTGCAATACTTTTTTTCGCAGAACACACATATATGTGTGTGTCTGTTGTGTGTGTGTGTGCCTGCGTGTCTCCCTGTGACTCTCTATGACTATTGTCTCTCTTTTCATCCATCCATCCACCTAACTAGCCTGTTTGCCTCACAAGTGATTTGGGGTATTTTTCACTTCTCTGTCAGTTGTTTTGACATAACCTTATTGATTTTGAACTGAATTTCTGACGTTTATTTATTGTTTTGTCATCAATTACCAAAATTTCAAGGGTAGTCTATACCAGGGCTTCTAAAACAGTTTAGATGTTGATGCACATGAATCATCTGGGGATTTAAGCTGTTAAAATGCAGCTTCTCATTCAGTAGGTCTAGGCTGGGGCTTCTGCATTTCTAAGAAGGCCCTATGGGATGCTTTTGCTGGTGGTCCTTGGACCAAACTTTGACAAGTAAGGGTCTGTGTAGACCACATTAAGTAACAGATTGCTTCATTAGAAAGAACTTTTGAGTTGGTCATTGAGAATCCTGGCTTTCTTCTCAACCCTCGCAGGAACTAACTGCATGAGTTGATCAAGTCACAACTTCTCTAGGTTTTGATTTAAGGTTAAATGTGGTTGTATGACTCCATGACCATCACCATGACTCTTGGCCACTTTTCCTGCTGTGACATAGAATCATAATATTAAATAGAACAACACTACCAGTTACACTGACTTAACTGAGTACTTGCCATGTGCCAAGCCACCTAGACTGAAGAAGCTATACATGTTATATCACTTTTATCTTCATAAAAACTCAATAAAATAAATACTATAGACTCATTGTTAGATAGAAATATTGAAAATTACAGAATAAATACTTTTTCCAAGACCACAGGGTGATTCATGCTAGAGCTAGGATTTTATTTTCATAATTTATAGTTTTCTGTTCAAAATTTTATTTCCTATAATTTTTGTAGAGTTTGTAGAGACATATTTTGTATAAGCACATGTATTTGACCTTAGTGGCACATATTTTTTTGTTAACATCTTGGACTTTATTTTTTAATTAAAAAAGCTGAAATTCAGCACTACAAATGAAGATTTCAAATTTTAGCTTCGGCTATACAGTGAAATAGGGAAGATAGGCTTTATTATTTTGTAACAAAATTACTGAGTATTATTATTTTGTTTTTCCTTTAGCCGACCTTTTTTTTTCCCCTATTGTTTTTACTTCATTTATGGTAATGCATTCTCATGATTCAAAATTCAAAGTGCATTAAAAGGTATCTGATAGGGCTTCCCTGGTGGCACAGTGGTTGAGAGTCCGCCTGCCGATGCAGGGGACACGGGTTCGTGCCCCGGTCTGGGAGGATCCCACATGCCGCGGAGCGGCTGGGCCCGTGAGCCATGGCTGCTGAGCCTGCGCGTCCGGAGCCTGTGCTCCGCAGGGGGAGAGGCCACAACAGTGAAAGGCCCGCCTACCGCAAAAAAAAAAAAAAAAAAAAAAAAGGTATCTGATATAAAGTATCCCTCTAGGTCCTGTCTCTGAGCCACTAGCTTCTCCCCCCGAGAGGCAACAAATATTTGACTTATACATTCTTCCTGAGATGTCTTATGCTTATATAAGCAGAGCTTTTTTTTTTCTTAGTTTTTTTCTTATTAATTCATTGTATTTAAAATTTTCTACATGAGGAGCTAGGGGTTAAACCCAGGTCTCTCTGAATCAAAAGCCCATGTTTTCAAACTGTAAAACAGACCACATCCATCTTAGCAGTGCACGATTTGAGTGTAAATATTTTATTACAGAAGCAAAATATTTAAGTCCAAAGAGTGTCCCTGACTTGAACTATATTACTTCCTTAGATTCGGCATTGCAGGGAATCACAGCCCTGCTGGAGCCAGAGGCAGGCTCCATCCCTCCCTCGTCAACACACTTCCCATGGCCAGACTCCCCGCATCCACAGGTCACACAGAGTCTGCAAGAGCAGATGCTGCAAAACTCAAAGACACAATTCCACCACTCCCTCTCATGATGGGGGGATACCCAACCTTGAGTATCTCATAATACTCAGTAGTCCATAGTCAGTAGTCCATTCCATGAAGACTATGTCAAACAGAAGGTCTTTTCTTACTAAAGTTAGGAATATGGTTTTCAACTAACTGGAAAGTACCAATATGTTTTCTAAATAAAACAAACAACTATGGAAAATCCAATTCGATTTGCCGTAAATAAATACAAGGTCATTTTAATGAGTGTTAATTAATTTTCACTTACATGTCAAAGATACTCAGTGCATAAGTTTAAACAAGTTGACTCTCGAACTAAAGCTAGCAACAATTTTAATGCAGTAACCATGGAAACATGCCAGATGATGTTGAATGAAAAAGCTGGCAGGTTGACTTATCCAGCTTCTAGAGCCTGTGGCTTTGTTCACCCCCTACTTCGGCAAATTTGATACTCCTCACTAAGCAGGGTCTGATATGTACGGCTCTTATTTTTCCTAATGTAGCCTCTTCCACAAATTAGCTAAGTAACTCTGGGCAAGTTTCTTAATGACCACCTTTCTGTGGTCATTCTTTTTTATCATCTATTCAATTCGATGTTTGAACTAGATTGCTGTAGTTTGTTTTGAAGGGACTGCAAAATTTACTCTTTGATACTTAGAGATAAGGCTTATGAAAAAAAATGTAGAGATGAGTGTCCTTTATTAGGAGGTAAGATATCCTGAAAGGACAGAGATTGTATCTTCCCTCAAAAGCAAAACAACTAGCTGATAATTTTAAAAAAATCAATCAATGCAAGTATTTTTACATGCATGTAGTAGAAAACCAAGGGTTTGATTAATATTTTTTTCCAGGACCAATGACCTTTGAGTCTATAAAAAATACCTCCAAGTGCAAATCTGAATTTCATTACTCATTTCCAAATTTCTCTTCTCCATATAGCATCATTGTAGACAGCAGCACCAGACATAGATTGCAAAATCCAAGAGAACAAAGACGAAACAAAATAGACTTTTAAAACTCTGCAGATACAACTCCATCTGAAAGGTATCACATACGACTGTCCGAGTGGAAAAAAAATAAAAAAGGACTAAGAACTCACTGCTCATGTAAGATAAAAAGTATTTCTTTCTCCACCATAAGATGATGGAATTGCATTTTGCTATTTTCTCCCCAGTGTTAGAACAGTGTGATACAATATTGGCAATGTGTATGTTAGCAGAGTGGAAAAACCTAAATCTCACACTCGGGAACCAGAGCTGACAACTTTTTGGCAGACGGACTGTGATTTTTCTCCCCTGTGAAATCAAAACATTCCATTAAAATGGTCCTCTGATTGGGGGGCAATGATAAAAGGAAAAATAAGCCACATGAGTTGCAGACAGAAAAGTGAAAACAAAGGAAAACCAAAAAAAAGCAAAAGGGAAAGAGACGTAAAGACAGGTGAGAAAAATGTATCAGAAATAAATGTGAAAGCTATAAAGCAGCCATTTAGCTGGGAAAGCAGAAAGGGAGAAATGTAGGCTGAAGATGATTTGAATAGGAACAGTGTAGAAGAAGCAGTGATATTTGACAAACATCAGGTGATGATGCATGAAGTATATTTACTCTTTGTAATAAACAAATTTCTCACTGTACTGGCTGCTTTAAGCTAAGTCATTTGGTAGTATATGTTGAGGGTGCTTATTTTAGGACCAAAAAAATAAAACACTTTTATTTTATAGATTTGTTGTGTTCCCTCAGTCATTCAGTAAATATGAATTAAACACATTACATGTACCAAACAGTCTGTGGTTGGATTTGTGGTTGGTAGATTTATCAGTGATTGTGTGTGTGTGTGCCTGTGTGTGTGTGTGTGCACATGCACTCACACAGGCATCTAAAGAGCATCTCACAGTCTCCATTTTCTGGGTTAACTAAATGTTTTCAATGCGCCACGTGTTCCCTTGAAACAGGTATTCCTTATCTTGAGGGTTACCAACTCCACTTACCCAGCTTTCTTGAACAATGACAAGGGATAGGTTAGCCAGAATCTGATTCCTCAGGAGTGTGCTGGATTGTTCTATTGTAGTCTTGGTTATGCTGGAAACTGCATTTCTGGAGTTTCCTTTCCTGTATGGTTTTCTTTATTTCAAGAGTTAGAGTTGATTGAAAGTAAAGTTACATGAAGTTGAGGAGGAGAAGTTTAACAGCCATCAACTTCTAAAGATACCCTTTAGTCAGGGGTTGTGACAGAAAGGGAGGTGCTGATTGTTTCCGGTTTATCTTCCCTCTTCCCTCACCCACTCCCTGCTGTTTTTCCCCGTTACCATCCCTGCTGAACAACAGTCATTGATCTCAGTTCCGACGCCAGACGCATGGTTGCAAAACTCACAAAGCACCTAAACTCCTCATAAATTTCTCTATCAGCACCTTTCACAATCCCAAGAGTACATGCATTTTCCCTGCAAGTTCCAACTGACTTGTGCAACACAATTAAGGCTGGTTAATGATTTTGCACCCTTATTTGGACTTTTACCTCCCCAGCTCCTCCCACAATTGTATAAGATCTAATTACTAAAATAAATTCATAATTTCATAGGAGATTCTGCTTCCCTGAATTAACCCTGATAAATACAGACAGAGTAGCCTACACTGCTGTATGATTTGAAACAGGACAAAATTGAGTTGAAGTTCAATTACTTTAGATATTGGAAGTCAATGGCCACAGTTGAGGACACCATTCTGGCATTTCCATTTATCGGTTTACAATTAAAAGGAGAAAATATTTATTTTTCCCAGCAGTACAAGTCTCCCTCCTATACCAACATTATCCCTGTGTCTGTCCTTTGCACACAGGAAGGTGTGCATGAATAAGGGAAAATGTGGATGAATAATCTGATAAACTGATAAAATCTGATAAACTGCTTGGGGCAGGAGCTGAATTCCTCCGTCATGTTTGCCTCGTGTAGCTGGTTGCTCATCTGCCATCCAGGCAACGTCAGTTCATTTAATTGAAGGGCTTTTATTGTGTTCAGGGGACAAACAATTTGGGGACAGAGCTAAAATGGTAAGACAATAGAGGATATTGAAAATACTGTTTTAGAAAAATAGACTAAAAAGAAAGGAAGAGCTAATGCAAAAAGAGAAATATAAAGGAAGAACAGAAGGTCCAATAGAGATTTCCATTCAGTTGCTTGTGGTATTCTGTGAGATACAGACTCTCTCTTTCATTTTCCTATGGAAGCCAATAAAATCGACATGTCTCCTTGTTTCATAGTATAGATTTACTTTATCAGTGTGACATCTGCAGTGAGCACAACAATGGATAAACAATTGTTGAGTGCTTATGCAGGCACTGTTCTAGCATGGCCAATAGGATGTTGACCAAGAACCACATCCTCTCCTAACCAGCCCTACAATCATCAAGACTAAGGGTAGGGGGACTTCCCTGGTGGCACAGTGGTTAAGAATCCACTTGCGAATGCAGGGGACACGGGTTTAAGCCCTGGTCCAGGAAGATCCCACATGCAGCGGAGCAACTAAGCCCGTGTGCCACAACTACTAAGCCCTCGTACCACAACTACTGAAGCCCGCATGCCTAGAGCCCGTGCTCTGCAACAAGAGAAGCCACCGCAATGAGAAGCCCGCGCACCACAACGAAGAGTAGCCCCCACTCACCACAACTAGAGAAAGCCTGCGTGTAGCAATGAAGACCCAACACAGCCAAAAATAAATTAATTAATTAATTTTAAAAAAAAAAGGCTCAGGTAGGGACATCATTAGCAACTCACAGTCCAGGCATAAAACGTGAGTTAGTAAACAAAACAGGGAAGACGATCAAGAGAATGCACACAGTCCCACAAGCTCTTAACAGCCCACTGAGACGTATGCTTGAATTTATCATGGCTAGACAGTCCATGGGTTGCTCTCCTAGAGAGGAAGCCCATTCTTGTGCTGCTTTACTTATTGATAGGGAACTTGGGAGGATTCAGGGAGCATGCAGTTAACCACCAGTGTAAGAACAGGAGCCACCTAGCCTGGGAAACACCTTGCTGGGAGGAGCAATATCCAGGGTTCGGACCTCCAGTTTGTCGAGGGCATGCACAACTGTGCGATATCAGCTGTGAGCCTTGTAGCTGCTGATCCAGCTTATTGCTAAAAGTGGAAGAGAGGTGGTCACTGGGGACATTCAGTACAACAGACTTGCCTCTCCTCTGCAGGTCTTTTCTAAGAAATTACTCGCTTGGGTAGTTAGGGTAGAGAAGTGAAGGATGAACTACTGCTAGTATCCAGATAACTCACAAAATCACAGGACGTCTTCGTTTATCCAACAGGACTCCTAGAGTAAAATGACTGAAATCAAGCCTAGGACCCAAGTGGACATATCATATTCTATTTTTAGCCCTTCAAATGTAAAATTCTGAAGACTGGGATAAAGATGTTAACACTGGAAAGAACTCTCAGAACAATTTCAAAGAGATTCACTCAAGTTAAGTTCAGAGATATATTAGGACGTCCAAGTTCACAGGGACCCATCTACCAGGTGATTATGAAAGTCCTCTTTATTAACCACTGGGACTTGGGGATTTGGCTTTAGGCACTACTTAGACAAGTGGTATGAGAGGACATCTACAATTAGTTCCCCTTATATCTCATATTAATGTAGACAAAGTAGAAGTTATAGCAATATTCCTTTTTGTGAAGATGTGTACCTCATGTAACTTGTTAAGTAAATGAATGACTAAAATTCATTGAAAAGCCCTAGTTAAGTGGCAAATACCTAGTACTTAATTTAAAATCCATTACCTTGGAGAAACATTTTTCAATGTCTTGAAATGAGGTTACCAACGTCTCATATTCTCTTTCTCTCTGTCTCTCTCACACACACATACACATTCTGATAGCTTATTTATTAGTCTTATTTATGCATCTTTTTGTTCCTATATATTGAGAAGCATCTAACACACCTAATACATCTTATTTTTTATTAAATTCCTTATACATGTCAACTGAAAAAAACAAGCAGATCTCTAAATTCTCTGTCCTATGGGTAACTTCTTGCCCTAATCTTCACAGAACATTTCTCACAGTTTTCTCTTGGGAGGCTACTGGTCATCCTCAGAAGTAATGTGAGAGGATTCTTTTTCTATAAAAAAAAGAGAAAGGTTTTTTTCTAGTGTGAAGTCATTCTAAGAAATAATAAAATCTGGAAAAATATGCAAAGGACAATAATTCACTCTAGACTTGTGGAGCAGGGAGGGAAACTTTTTCTGTCTATTCTCATTGTAAGCAAAAGTTACTGAATATCTGATACTGTGGAAACAGTGACAGATGCTATTAAAGTTGTGCTGTGATTATAAATTATATTTTCGTATGGAGGACCTTATGCACCCTGGGAGAGTGCAGTTTCACTGCAGGAGTCTCAGAAGTAGGGTGAAGCATTAAGCCCTGAATATCTTAATTATCCATACTAATTGGTCTGAAAATGACAGTTATGTGAAAATCTCAGGGTCAGAGATCTGCATTATTTACTGGTGGAACAAGCTTTCAATTCTTTAAGTAGAATGAAGAAATAAATATTTGCTGTGTGACTTGCTTTCAGAAAAGGTGAGATAAATTCATTAAAAAAATCTGTTACAAAGACTGACGGAAAACTAATGGTCTGCTTTACACATTAGGACTTACAATGCAGCACTCAATAATGGGAAAGGTATTCTTAATCTCTTCACTGTTATTTAATTTAACATGTTGAGCAACAAGTTCATTAATCACTTCATATTAATATTCAAGTGAGAAAGAAGATGCTGGAACACGTTCTATTCCAAATAGCAATTCCATTTGGCCGGGTGTTGTCTTAGGCAAGACGGGGAGGAAACAGGAAGGAAGATTAACTTTCTGATACACTTATTTCTGCTTCATTATTCTGAAAGCCTTTTCTGAACCATCAGGAGAACTTAACCAGAGTAAAGCCAGTCTTGACACCTGCCCAGTTCTAATAAATAAAACCTCTTTCATTCATAAGTTTAAGTTTGCTTATTCAAATTATAATCACCCTTATAAATCATGACACAGGAAGAATAATCATTAATTTCATCCTTGATTTTCATTCCCCTTTGGGGCATAGGGTAGCTACTGAGAAAAGAAAAAGAAAACAATTTACTGAGATCTTGAGCTGGGCTCGGTACTTACTTTTTAATATTCTTTTCTAATATGTTAATGTACATGTGAAAAATCCCCTATGTTCTGTATACTCAATGTGAAGTAATTATATGTGGAAAGTGTAATGTAAGAAAAGCACCATGTGATTTACAGTATTTAGGCTGCCTGTTGAAAGATTAAATAGATTGTGATTAGTACATATGAGCTTTGTGAAATATTAATGATAATGTGTTGAAAGCCTTAGAAACTCAATCTTATTTAATTCTCACAATGACCCTAGGAAGTAAATACTTTTATCCCTATTTAATAGTCAAGGGAGCTGAGATTTAGAGACATTAAGTAACTTGCCCAAGGTCACACAACGAAAAGCAAGATTGAAAGCCTGTTCTTTAGTCAGATATGTGAAAAATGGAAGGGGGGCTTCTTCAGTGTATTGATCATCCAGCATTTAGTAGCCTAGGACCTAAAGAAAGGAGAAAGTCTGCACCATTACAAGTCTAGGACTTTCCCTTGACCTCTGTGGTTAGAAAGGGGAGCCTCCCCTAAGTGTATATAGGCCCATTCATGGCTCAAACATAATCACACCCACATATGCCGGCTTTATTGACCTGACATGTCATTCATTTCCATGAAGCATTTCGTGTTCTGTATTAGGGAACAAGGTACAGAAGATGAAATGCAGGAATCATTCAATTTCTCCGCTTTCTTCAAGATCTTTGTTTACTTCTGGCTGAAATCAAAGTGAATTGGTTTTCAAGGTCTTGATGCCATCTTCAAAATAAGGAGATTCTTGGGCTTCCCTGGTGGCGCAGTGGTTGGGAGTCCGCCTGCCGATGCAGGGGACATGGGTTTGTGCCCCGGTCCGGGAAGATCCCACATGCCGCGGAGCGACTGGGTCCGTGAGCCATGGCCACTGAGCCTGTGCTCTGCAAGGGGAGAGGCCACAGCAGTGAGAGGCCCGCGTACCGCAAAAAAAAAAAACAAAAAAAAAAACGAGATTCTTGAGAGAGCTCAGGCATACAGTTAGAAATCTGGGTTAGACAGTCTCTTTAGCTCCTTCCTGCTTCTCATTTCCATCACAGAAAATCCTCACCTTTTGAATGATCTCATTCAATACAATTTTCGTCGTGGGAACTATTTAATTTCCTTTCTGGAACCCTTTGTTCAAAAACCTTCATTCTAGTTTCCAAAAGATAATGCAATCAAAACTGGACTTATTGGATGTTAAACATCTTTCGGAATCCCTTCTTTTTAAGAACACAAATACCCGTTATTCTTTTTAGCTTCTTTTGCCCTCAGGGCAGAAAATGTCGTCCAATTATGTTGCTACAAGTTTCCTTATGCCTCTTTCCTTATAAGTTAGAATCCCATTAGATTTTATGAAAAGTTTCAGTAATATGCAGCGTATTGCAATTATGAGCTTTGGCATCTGTCTTAATATGATCCTGCACAAACTTTGAGAGTATTTATTTATGGCTGTATGTCTCATTATGCGCCAGGCTACAGCTTGCTAAAACTGAAATCATTTTTATGCCTATACTATGTCATGAAATGAAGGAAGGCTCTCCTGACAGATTGCTCTTTTCCCTTCTGAAGAAGTCCAAGAGCACAGCGTGATGCTGCTGAAGGCATCCAAAGGAAAATGAGGTCAGGGTGTCACCAGCCCTTGAATACAGTTCTTTCAGGCTTCACATTTGACCCTCAGCTCCCCAGGCTCAGAAACTCAATCTTGTTGGGAATATCCTGGAGTTGATTAGATCTAAACACTGAGTCAAATTAACACATTGAATAACATGATATTCAAAACAAAAATGGCCAGGTATTAATTGGCAATTACATAGATTACTATCAGAGGAAACTGATCTCTTGGTCAGTATTCTCTCCTTGTGGCCCAGTCCATTAAAGCCAAATTTTGGTCAAAAGTTGCTTAGCATTAAAACAGGATGAATTCATTATGATTTGAATATTCAGGAGCCTCAAGATATTATAGCCTGATGCATTTAAATACCTAAAGAACTACTTGCTACTCAGGCCATACAGGCTGAGTTTTGACTAGGTTCCCTTCCCCCTGGCACTGCTTGAACAGTGCCAGGATTTGACTGTGTCTCCTTACATGTTCAATTATTAACCAATCCATTTTTCTGATAGGCACTTGATTTAAAAAAAAAAGAGCTTTTGATGTGGTCACAGTTAAATATTGCTAATCTTGGGACCATTATAATTTAAGAGGTTTTTGTAAAAAAGGACCATTATATCTTAAGGTGATTCTGACACCATCCATAAGGTGTTGATTTGTAGTTTAATCCCCCAAGGGCAATCTTATTTTCCCCATTGTACCACCTTCACCTTCAATTTAGTCCATGATGGAATGCTGGAAATGGTCAGTTTATCACACAGGAGTCATGAGGCCAACTTCAAGAGACAGGGAATAAGGCAAAGACTCATACGCTCATATGGGCAGACAAATGTCAGAACATCTAGCTTCTTATTAGATTCAGTTGATATGGTGGTTCTTAGGATCCAAAGTAGATCTGGAAGATGAACCCCCTAGAAAAAAAACAAAAACCTACACCTGGATCTTATAGGAACTTCAGGGGCACTTGATCTAGGACTCAAGACAATCTTTAAAATAGGTGTAAGCTGAAAAGAATTGTTAAATGAATCTTGATCAGTGTTTATAATCATCAGTTTTAGCATCAGCCAGCGCTGGCTCTGCCACTTTTTAGCTGTGTGAATTTGGTTAACTTAACCTGTCTGAGTGTCTCTGTTTCCTCACTTGCGAACCTGCGGAAATATTAATGCCTACCGCACAGGGCTAGGAGAGTTAAAGGAGATAGTTTGTGAGAAAATTTAGTTCAGTGTCTGCACCATAGAGAAGACTCAGTGAATGAAAGCTGGTGTTATATTTACTAAATTTAGGTGTTGGTTTTATTTTATTTGAGAAGGATTGTCAGTCGATGGCTTAAGAGGAACACTGTGTTTTATTTCTAAAATAAGTATATACAATAAGGAATGAATGTAGGCTTTTATTGGGTACGAGATGCTGTATATAAAATGCAGACTTAATTTAAAATCCAAACATATTTTCCTTAACTAATATGCAGGACTATCTGTAACAAACATCTGTGCCATAGAGATGAGCCAGTTCAGAGTACAGGCTCTGGAGACCAAATGCTTGGGTTTCATGCTGGCTTCTTTCCCTGCTAGCTGTCTGGACTTGGTCATTTTAGGTACCATCCTTGCGAGTTTAAAATAGGAATAATGATTTTAATTCTCTAAGGGTGTGAGAATTGAATGAATTAACTATAAAACAGCATGAAGAGTACCTGGACCATAATGAACGCTCCATAAGGGAACTTATTGTCATACAGTTGGTCTTAGTTAACCAACTGTATGATAATACCATGACAATATGTAGACATCAGTTTTTACTATAAATTGGTCTCCCATTCTACCTCCTACTCTAGAGTCTCATTTTCTCTTCTCTCTGAAGCAGAATTGCTCATCACATTTCTGCAGTTTCCTTGGGACTTTTCCAAGTTGCTTTTCACATAAGACCCTATAATCATATGCAGAGAAGCAGTCAAGTATGAACTCAGTCTCTGATACGCAACTCTTACCACATCTTTGCCACTATAGGAACCTATTTTTGTATCTAAAGGAAAAAGAAAGAAAGAAAGAAAGAAAGAAGGAAGAGTGGGAAAGAACAGGCAAATAAATGGAAACTCACCACGTTCCAGGGCTGATAACTAGCGATTTCTGTGGGGTTCATTAGTTGGTAGCAGTGGGGGAGGGTGCAGTAATACCCATGATAGATATTCATTCATTCATTCATTCATTCAACAGATATGTCCTGATCACCTTCCAGAGCCTGCATTAGTAGTCTGGTGAATGATAGATAAAAGCCACTGTCCTTTCCCTGGAGATGTTCCAAGCCTAGTGAGGGTGACCAATTGTGTTAGTTTGCTAGGGCTGCCATAAAAAAGTGCCACAAACTGTGAAGCTTCAAAAACAGAAATTTATTTTCTCACAGTTCTAGAGGATAAAAGTCCAAGATCAAGGTGTCTGCACGGTTGGGTTCTTCCAAGGCCTCTCTCCTTGATTTGTAGATTTTTCTCTGTGTCTTCATATGGTCTTCCCTCTATACCTGTATGTGTCCAAACTCCTCTTTCTTGTAACGACACAAGCCATGTTGGATTAGGGCCCATCCTAATGATCTCATTTTAACTTAATCACCTCTTTACAGAACTTATCTCTAAATACAGTCACATTCTGAGGTACCGGGCGAGGGGGTTAAGACATCAATAAATCAATTTTTAGAGGACACAAATCACTCCATAACACTGACTAATATATGGGGGAGAGGGGTGGTGGGAATTGGGGAAGGAGAAGGTAAGGGAAGATGGTAAGATAGAAACCCTGGAAACTTCTGCTAGTTCCTCACTTTTGGGGATGCTTGCAGGGCCCAGGTGGTCCCCAGATCACCACCCAGGCCAGTCTCTCCTCCCACTTCCAGAACCTTCTTCTGTAAACATAATAAGTTGACTGCCCTGACTCCCTTGCCCCTTCACCTACTGCTTTTAGAGAGTGAGCCCTGGGTTTTTTCTAACTGCAGAAAGGCAATGTGTTCTTATACAACTTCTCCCAACTCACCTGAAGAAAGGGCACAGCTATTTGGAGGTTTTTAACCATAGGAAAAAAGACAGGTAGAAAGTCATAGTTATATAAGGACAGTCAGAATGTAACTCATTCCTGATGTTTGTAAGAGTCTAAACAAATATTAACTTAAACGTATAGCTTTCTGGTTCTTCCTCTAATCTTGCACATGGTTCTCAACCAAGAACATTGTCACCCTGGACGCATGATTTATGTTCTTTAAAATAGAAATATAACATAATTGGTAACTTCGGTTCAATATCTCATTCTGTCTTATTCAATTTCTGATCTTGAGCAAGCTTCTCAAAGTCTTGATTTACTTTTTAGCAAAATGGTTATAATAATATTACCTCTTTCATAGTATTTTTTGTAGTGGGTGAGAAGTAAACAATATAATGCATGAAAAACACTGAATATGTACTTGAACCAGAAGAAAACCATACAGTGAATTTTATTTATTATTTCAGTACACAACACACAACAGTGATCTATATAAGGATGACAATGTTGGGGGAATATGTAGTTTAAGGTTTTTACTCCATCTAGTTAAAGAATATTTCATTTGGGGGAAAAATCTATTATTTGGGCAATAGAAGCTACAGAAAGTAGAAATGTAGAAGGGAATCTCTTGACTGGAGTAAATATACAAAAAGTTTATGAGACTTTAAAAGGTGGAGATGTCTCCCTAGGGGTGAGTGTTACAGAATCTCAAAAAAAAAAAAAAAAAAAGAGACTTTGATAATTCTCACAACAGAGGATGGATTTTCATTTTTGCTAAAAATGAACTTCAAGGATCAGGTAAAGACAGTTCTTAGGTATAATGAAACATCTTTATTAACTCATGGAACTAATGCAAAGTTCATTTTTATCTCAGATGAAATGCTTGTTTTAAATACCCTTTCTCTTACCATAGGACATCCATCAGGATACTTCCTTGGACATATAGCTAGGGGAGCAGGGTGGGAGTGGGAATGAGGCCTTTAGCACAACTTAGTAGCTTAGTAAGGTTTGCTGTCGAACTTGTTGGTTAAATGATTGTGAACCCTCAAAGGGCAGAAGCAGCATCCCCATAGGATCAGAGAGAAAACTAATGGCAGTTAAATCCACCCGCCTTTTCTTTTCCTTCCTTCCTTCCTTTCTTCTTTCTTTCTTTCTCTCTCTCTCTCTCTCTCTCTTTCTTTCTTTCTTTCTTTCTTTCTTCTCTTTCTCTTTCTTTCTTTCTTTCTTCCTTCCTTCCTTCTCTTTCACACTCATCTGCTTTTATTTGTCTTTCATGTATTGCCTTATGGAAGATGATAAATGTATGGCTTCCCTAGTTATGGTCTTTGATGCTCCCTAGAAGAAAGCTGGTATTTACCTTCTGGCTTTCCATATTTAGCTCATGTCAAATTATCAGCTCACCCCACCTGGCTCTTCCCCTCCTTTAGAGAATATGCTGCCATTAAGCCCATGAGAAAAAAAATTCGTCATTCCTTATAATAGGGAAAGAATATTGATGAAACAATTACAAAGAAACTCGAGATGTTGTGGAAACTCTAAAGTGCCCCTATTTTTTCCAATCAAAATGTGCTATATACATCAGGAATAGGAGAGATTAAAGTATGTGGAAGAGTCCCAAGGAAGATCTAATAAAGGAAGCAGGTTTACTTTGAACACCAAAAGATAAAAAAGCTAGCCCATCATAACTAAACTAAGAAGAACTAACATTTACTGAGTTCTTAGTATATGTCTGGAACTGTACTAAGCACTTATTGGAAATCACAACACCTCTCTGATACATATTCTATTAGTACCTGTATTTCACAGGTGGGGAAATAAGGCTTAGTACTGTCAGCTTGTCCACTGCCATACAGCTTATAAAGAGAGGAGCAGGCTTTTTTTTTTTTTTTTTTTTTTTTTTTTTGCAGTACGCGGGCCTCTCCCTGTTGTGGCCTCTCCCGTTGCGGAGCACAGGCTCTGGACGCGCAGGCTCAGCGGCCATGGCTCACGGGCCCAGCCGCTCCGCGGCATGTGGGATCCTCCCAGACCGGGGCATGAACCCATGTCCCCTGCATCGGCAGGCGGACTCTCAACCACTGCGCCACCAGGGAGGCCCAGGAACAGGCTTTTGATCTTGGACACTTTGACTCCAGAACATCTATTACTAACCTATCCCTTGTACTAGCGAGGAGGCCGGTGGTTTCTTTGCTATTGAGATATGCCAGATCAAACAGCCTCCAACATCACCTCTTTATGAAACACGAGCCACAAGAACAAAAACACTGAGACACAGTTCGCCTGCAATCAGTGTGTTAACTCTTATTCTTCCATGAGAGTATCGTTAGGGTGGCTCTGTGATACAAATGGGAATTTTGTAGTTTGCCTTTAATTCATACTAACTCTCAATGACTTTGAGTCAGAAAAAGTAATTAGCAAAGTTTGGGGAGTTATTCGTGCCCGTGATATGATGTTTTTCTTCAGTGTTCATTGATGTATCAGACATTTATTGAGACTCTCCAATGGGCAGGGCATTCATTATAAAGGAGAGGAGATATAGTGAGAGAGGTAAGACATAGGTCCTACTCACAAATACCGCAGCCAATTTGGGGAGCAGACCCGTAAATGCATAAATGACTGCATAGCCTAGTGAATGCCATAATGCAAGTTGCTAGATTTTTTTCTGACTTGAGCTTATTACGGAGCTAAAACGAATATCTTTATTTTGGCTCTGACTTGGAATAAATCTTACTTTGCCTCCTGAGACAGTGAAAGCTCTGTTGAGAAACTAATAAGCTGAGCCCAAATTCTCAGCAGTGTGCTTGATGAAAAATAACAAAATTTGAGAAGAAAAGGAGTAAGGCAGTTTAGCTTACTAGAACTTGATTCAAAGATTCAGAGAAAAATTCAGGCTCTGGTTATCTAAATAAGCAAGTGGAGACAGGTGAAAAATTGGCATAAGTTAAATAATGAAACATTCATAATTGCACAATTTAATTATTGAAATCCTTGGCATAAACACATTTATATGTCATATGCTCTTTTATTATTGCTCATAGAAGGGAGTCATATATAATTTAAAGAGATACTTTAATTAGAATATCAATTACTTTCAAATATATATATAATAAAAATAGACAAGGACATCTTTAAAGCTGTAAATTTCAACATCACTGTATGTCTAGTAGAATATGACATTTTAGAATGAGGTTTCAGAAGTTCCAATATATTTATATACCTTGAATTTTTATAGATTGGACTGTCTTGGTCATTTTTTAGGGTTTTGATACTATATTCAGCATTCTTGCAAACTACAGATGAAGTAAATGACTGTTCACATATTTGACAAGGAATTTATAAAGACAAATGTGAATGGTATAAAATACAGAATATAATATAATGAAAAGGTACAGCAAATACTTTCTGTTTTATACACTCATCTTTCTCAATTTCTATAACTAGCTTCCAAGGTATTATGCTATATTGAGAGACAGATGAATTGACAAGACATAGTGAAAGGGATTTTCATTATTGGCATCATTAGCAGAGCAGAAAAATCCACAGATCAGAGCAGACAAGTCATAAAGTCCTTTACTTTGTTCCATAGGCTTCCATTCACAACCTGCTCCATGGTTTCTAGGTGAGCCTCATTCAGCGTGCAGTTTGCCTTTTATTATGGGAGGCGGAGTAGCCAGTAGGACAGGCCCTCTTTGAACTCTAAGGAGTTTGGATTTTAACTTTGGCTCTGCCTTTTATTAGCTTTGAGATTTTTAACAATCAGTTTCATCCTTTTATAAAATGTGAAAAATGATATACATTTCCTATCACGGTTGTAAGGATTAAATGAGATGATATATGTCATTACCTGATTTTCCCCCTACTTTACCAGTCACTCAAGCCCCCAACTAGCTATGCTTGGTCCCTCAACTTTGAGCAATGCTCTTAGTAATCCATTGGAAAGTCTAGTTAGCTTTGCTTCCAGAACAAATCTCTAATCTGTTCACTTTTCTCCATCTTCCCTGACATCCTCTAGACCAATTATTAACACTGGAAGCCAGGGTCAGCTACATAATTTGCAGGGCCCAGTATAAAATGAACCTGTGGAGTCCTTTGTCCAATATGTGTGTAAAATGTGACATTAAAAATACTAACGTATAAAGCTTCTTCCTTTCTTCTGCAGTCTCTCTTTTCTTGCCATGGTGTTAATTTTCTATCTCATGTCTTTCTAGTATGAAAAATTAAAATGTTAAATTATTAGCATAAATTTTGCCATTGTTTATATTGTATAATGTATGTTTTAAAGGCAAGTATAAGAGCATTTAAATCACCTGCAGAATCACCAAAATTATGCAATTAGTATTTCATAGCTTGTGCATGCATATTTATTTTGCTCTTACCAGAACAGTGGAAACGCGCAAAACTAACTGAACTACTTTTATTTTACTTCTTCATATGTGCACATTCTAAATTAGTTCTGAATAAGAAAGAAGAGAAAGAAAAAGGAAATGATGGTTGTCCTTTGTCTTTCACCATCCTTCAATATCATTATTTTCAAACATGTTGTTGGCTAATATGGGGGAATAACAGAAATAAGAAAGGATAGACTTACAAGATCCTTGGTCATGTATGTTGCTTAGAAGGCAATTGCCTTCCTTCTGCATTAGAAACAACTGAAATGGAAAATGTGGTCACTTGAGGCTTTCAGGCCCTGCTTATTCAATTGTAGATGTAACATGGTTATTTTCTACTCTGAGTCTCACTGAAACTTCACAGATTATGGAGCCACCAGAACTCTGTGCTCATCAGAGACGGCAAGCCCTATGTGGCAATGGGCCAGCAAGGGATGTGGGACATTACTGCACATATTTTCTCTACTTAAAGGCACACTATATCGTCTCAATAGACTTCACTCACAATTCATAAGTTCAAAGATAAAATTATTAAGAATTTCAAGACAACGACAGCAGAGCAATAAATCTAGTGTGGCTTCCTTCTGAGTGTGGGTGGGGACCTCTGAGATTACACAGGTCATAAGCCCATGAAGTTGGCCTCGTTAACACTGGATAATTCTTTTCGTGGTGGTTGTTCTGTGCCTTGCAGGATGTTGACTGTATCCTTGGCCTCTACCCAGTAGGTGGTAGGTAGCAACGTCCTCCTTCCCATTAAAAAAAAACAAAAAAAAAATACACTTATGGTTACCAGTGGGGAGAGGTGGGGAGAAGGGATAGATTGGGAGTTTGGGATTGACATGTCCACACTGCTGTATATAAAGTAGATAACCAACAAGGACCTACTACATAGCACAGGGAACTCAGCTCAATATTCTGTAATAAATTAAATGGGAAAAGAACTGGAAAAAGAATAGATACATCTATATGTATAACTGAATCACTTTGCTGTACACCTGAAACTAACCCAACATTGCTAATCAACTAGACTCCTATCTAAAATAAAAATTTTTTTAAAATGTCTCCAGACAATGCAAATGCCTCCTGGGGGAAAATGCCCCTCTCTCCCATGGAAAACCACTGCTCTAGACCCAATCACCCTTGTCTCTTGCTTACTCTACAGCCTGACCACTTAACCAGCCTCCCTGGCTCCCCAGAATGTCATCCCACGTTTTGTTCTCTCCATGCCAGAGTGATCTTTAAAACTACTTTATCTGTCTTCTGCTTAAAGCACTTCCGTACCCACCACTCCGCACCACACCTCTCCTCACATACAGCACAGACACACACATCCCCACATCCCCACATCTTTAGTGAAAATCCAAACTCCTTAACCTGGCTCAAAAAGTCCTTCAAAATATTTTCCCTGGCTACCTTTCTTCCTTCATGTATCTCTACTTTTATTTTACCTACGGCCCTCGACCTTCTCAGCTTTCCTTAGGTTTATCAACATGCCAAACTTGTCCATACGTCAGGACTTTTGTGTCAGCCTGAGCCTATGCCAGAATGCCCTCTACTGATCTCTGTGTGGCTGACTCCTTATGTTCCAGAATTTAAAAATGACTTTCTCGGGGCTTCCCTGGTGGCGCAGTGGTTGAGAGTCCGCCTGCCGATGCAGGGGACACGGATTCATGCCCTGGTCCGGGAAGATCCCACATGCCACGGAGCGGCTGGGCCCGTGAGCCATGGCCGTTGAGCCTGCGCGTCCAGAGCCTGTGCTCCGCAACGGGGGAGGCCACGACAGTGAGAGGCCCACATACCGAAAAAAATAAAAAATAAAAATGACTTTCTCAAAGTGAGATTTCTTGACCACCAAAATAACGTAACTATCCAGTCACTCTCTATAATAACACTGCATTTGTGTTTTCTGCACAACTCTTTTCTCTACTATTTTTTTCTTGCTTAATTATTTATGTGACAGTTGTCCATCTCTCTTCCCCACTAAAGTACACTTCCATAAGAACACAGACCTATCTATTTGTTGTCATTTTTCTTCATACTCCCTCAATGAATTGAACAGTAAGTTCGTGGTACAGAGCAAGAGCTCAAGAAATAGTTGTTGGATGTCTGTGGAATAAGAGTACGATACCTGTTACTACTAGCTGTTGAAAATAGGAAAAATTCAAAGGTCATAATACCTCTTGTCTCTCCCACTACATAATTGTTTGAAGCCCACCGCTTTGAAATTTAAACACAAGCATGTCCCAGAATCCCTTTCTGTTCAACAGGCCACGATAGCCACTCTTTATATGTTCTGTTAATTACTCTGAAGGCTGTCTTGTTTCATCTTTAAGTTTGGGCAGAGCTCAGGGGCAGGAAGCTACTCTGCCCCCAACACTAAATTTAATGCTGAATACGCTACTGGAAATTCAGCTAATGTTTGTGTCATGAGAGGCATTTTTGTTATTGTGGCAAAAGAAGGATACTTGACTGAGAATCAGAAAATTTAGGATCAAATTCTAGGTTTCGCCGCTTACTAGCCATTATCATTTGGACCAGCTCCCTCTCTGGCTTTCACCTCTTCATCTTTAAACATGGGCTAATTCTTTAAAATTCTGCAAGTTATAGAATCTAGTATGATTTAAAAAGCTTTTAGGGATTGTTTCAGAGTAAGAAACTTTACAAAATTATCAAGAAGATGCTATGATAGGTAAATAATAGGAAATATTCTCTAGTAATATATTTGTTTTATAAACTACACTAGGGTTGATACATAATCTTCTTTAAAAATTGAGCCTTTTGGGACTTCCCTGGTGGTGCAGTGGATAAGACTCCGCACTGTCAATGCAGGGGGCCTGGGTTCGATCCCTGGTCAGGGAACTAGATCCCACATGCATGCTGCAACTAAGGAGCCCACGTGCCACAACTAAGACCCAGTGCAACTAAATAAACATTAGAAACAAAAAACAAAAAAACCCTGAACCTTCGCAAAACCCTCTCCAAGAACATTACCCCACATTAAGACATTAATTAAAATACATCAGATATGTCAGAGTAAAAGCAAATTAATCTCCTTTTTAATGACCACATCATTAACAAAGGCTATTTTGGAAAGGACTGGCCTTGCTAAAGTAAACTCTGAAAATTAGACAAAACCTTATCTCCAGTACAGTTCTCCAGTTTCGGTCTGTGTGGAGGGGAAGGAGAGTTTATATACAAATGGATTCCTTCAACCCTTAATGAAGACAAGATGTAGTGCTTGCCCTTGGCAAAATTGTGGTTGACCGTTCGTCTTGCTGGCATTCTGTCAATTCTCCATCACTGCCACCTACCTTCCATGCACCCACCATCAATTTCTGCTTTTCCGCTGAGAGAAAAGATTTATAATTGTCAGAAGCCAAGCAGCCTCTTCAAGGCGCTGCAGGGCCATAGCTATCATGTAAGTAGGGGCTGAAAAGAAAGACAGAAGGAGGTGATCGGCATTATTTGGCAGTTTGCCCTTCCAGTCATCTCACTCTCCTCCCCGCCTTCACCTGATTGTACACCTGGTTCTGTTCTGTTATCAGCATCCTGCTGGTATGATGGGTCTGAAAACCCTATAAAGGACCTTGGTTCAGTCCTCACAAACACCTACGATTATCCGCGTTGCAATCTCCCTCCCCTCTGCTTCTTGGTCATTGATGTAACTGACTACTGCCTGTGGGTTATTGATAGGGACAGCCGTGCCCCCATTTGCTCTGCTTTCTATTTGCCAGGGTTCTCGGTTATGGGTCATATTAGATTCATGACTTCAGAGCTGGACAGCAGTTTAGAGTTCATTTTTCCAAAGCCTTACCCACTGCAGAAACTCTCTCTATTATATCCAAAAGATGATCTATCTTACAGTTTCTGCTCGAACCACATTCAGTGAGAGAGAACTCACTAGTTTTTTAGGCAGTTCATTCTACTGTTAGCCACATCCAGTTGGTAGAAAGTAGCTTCTGATCCTGACTCAAACTAAACTCTGACTTCTACTCACTGTCTCAGTTCTATCCCATCTGATACAACACAAAATAAAATTACTTTTTTTTCCCCGAAGTGTCAGGTTAGCTATCGTGTTCCCTTAAATCAGGGGTTCAAAACTTGTGTCGTGCAGCCTGAATGGAATTTATAATTAAACTTCGTTTGGCTTATACAATGATGTCCCTATTCTGTGTTTTAAATTTGAATTGACTTACTTTTATGTAGCTATCATTTTATAGTGCTTAATGTGTCCATCATTTTTTAAAATGTTCTACAAATATTAACCCATTTACCCATAATAACCCTATGAGGTAGAGTTTTTTATTCTATTATTATCCCCTTTTTTAATAATGAGAAAACTGAGGCACAGAGAGCGAGGCAATAGTAGAGCTGGGATTCAAACCCAGGCAAACTGGCTTTAGAGTCCACGCTCTTCTTAGGATGCTATGCTGAACGCTTTAAAATATTAACATTTTGTGCGGTAATCCAGATTTCTGCTTTCTCTTGAAATATGAGGTATTTTCGTTATATGACCTCTCAGTCCCATATGGCAAAAATCCACAAGAAGTGTGGTCCAGCCTCCACGTTTAGATGGGGAAAAGGGGTGTTAAATTTGCCTCAATTTTAAACCATTCTTCTTTTTTTTAGATGCTTAATATTTTATTATTTAATTATTTATTTAAATTTTATTAGAGTAAAGTTGATTTACAATGTTGTGTCAGTTTCAGGTGTCCAGCAAAGTGAATCAGTTATACATATACATATATCCATTCTTTTCCAGATTCTTTTCTCATATACGTTATTACAGAATATTAAGTAGAGTTTCCTGTGCTATAGAGCATATCCTTGTTGGTTATCTATTTTATAGTGTGTATATGTTAATACCAAGCTCCCTCCCATGTTTCTCCTTTGGTAACCATAAGTTTGTTTTCAAAATCTGTGAGTCTGTTTCTATTTTGTAAATAAGTTCATTTATATCATTTTTTAAAAATTAGAGTCTACATATGAGTAATATCATATGATATTTGTCTTTCTCTGTCTGACTTACTTCACTTAGTATGATAATCTCTAGTTGCATCCACGTTGCATCCATGTTGCTGCAAATGGCATTATTTCATGCTTTTTTTATTGCTGAGTAATATTCCATTGTATAAATGTACCCACATCTTCTTTATTCATCCATCGATATTCATTCAGGTTGCTTCCATGTCTTGGCTATTATAAATAGTGCTGCGATGAACATAGGGGTGCATGTATCTTTTGAATTATAGTTTTCTCAGGGTATATGCCCAGGAGTGGGATTGCTGGATCATATGGTAGTTCTGTTTTTAAGGACCTCCACCTTGTTCTCCATAGTGGTTGTTAAACTGTTCTTCTGTATTCCCTACCCTACCCACTTGTTAATGCTTTCCACCTATTTTCTTGAATTATTTATGACATTAGAGCCAAATTTTATCTTTTCTGTATTATATCTATTTTTTCTTCCACCATTTTTCATGGTTCAATATTCAAAGTTCTTGGATGAAGAGAAACAGTAGAAAACTTAATGTAGCCAATGATAGGTTTTGGGAAGCCCACCTGTACTTTCTTTTTTTTTATGCTTATATGAGGTGTCTTAAGGAGAAAAAAAAGTTGACCTGATAAATAAAACAATTTATAGAGGTCATGGTATGTGAAAGACTTTGAGGCTGTATAGAATTAAAAATGTTCGAATGCATTTTAATAATGTCAGTGATTTGAGATCCTGTGGGGAACAGGGCACTGTCAGTATGGCAAAGATTACTGGCTAGACTTTCCAGCCCAGACCGGAGCTATTCTATGATTTTACTCTGTTGAATGAGTGGCTTTGCCATTGAGAATAAGGGAAGAAAGCACAAAAAGTACCTTTAAAAATATTAGATGAAGATATGACTAATTCACATGTAAAATCAGCCGATCAAACATATGATGACTACTTATTATTTACAAGATAACAGTGAACTAAAGGGGAGGGAGAATCAAAAATTTCATTGTTTAAATATAGACAATTTTCAAAATAATACATTATAAAACACACAACTTTAGTTTGAGTCCATTATGATTTTGCTTAAATAATTCTAGAAAAAAACTAGATATTTGTATACTATGGATTTATGTGTAAAACTTGCTTTCACGTTTTCTTCTTCCTTTGATTTCTTTCTTTGATTTCTTCTTCTTTTGATTCGTACGATTCTGAAGGTAGAGTAAGTACCCTCATTTCCTTATGTGGGTTTTGCTTTACCCTCTTTTTAAGAACTCATTTCCTTATGACCCCAGTATTGCCATGTATACAAAGCATTCCAAGTATCTGAATTCAGGCTCATGAAATTCTTTCAGATCCAGGTTTCTTTCTGCTTTCCCTGGACCTCTTAATGAACATAATTTCACTGACACCTCTCATTTCTCAAACCCCTTTGGTTCGAAATCTTTGATTCATTTCTTTAACTAGCTCATATAAACAAAAATTCTGCATTTTGACTCTGCACTGGACCCCCCTCTAGTGTTCATGTCAGACATTATACCCAGGTTGCAGATTTTTCCTAGCATCCTTTGGCTCAAGACACAAAGCCCAAGCCCTTAGTGCCAGTTTAACAAGGTACAGATCAGACAGCATAAAAAAAAAATCAAACAAGTTAAGTGATTCAGCCATGATCAGTAATGTGATGGCACATTTATAATTATAGTTGTAGCACTTAAGTTTGGCTACAGGTAAGAGAAAACTGAAAATCATAGTGGCTTAAACAGGAGAGAAAAGTCCAGAGATTATTTGTTCAAGGAGAGTTAGGCACAGGGTTAGTGAGCTGGGCTCCTTCTGCCTTATGGTTTTGTTATCCCTGTTCCCATTTCCAAGGTTACCTCAGGGTCCAATATGGCAACTGGAGCTCCAGCCATTTCATCTGCACTTTGAGCTTATAGAATAGAAAAAAGACTCAAGAAGGCCAAGGTCCCTCCACTTAACAGCCCTTCTTAAGCTTTGCAGTCATACTGAGTTTGAATCCTGGCTCCTTCACCTGTGTGTCCTTGGGTGAGTCATTTAACCTTTGTGAGCCTTGCATTCCATACCTGTAAAATCAGGATATGAATTTACTGACCTAAAGACAGTTCTATAACATTTAAATTAAATTGATCAATTTAGGGTATGTAGACTTATCTGTGCCTGACCCAGAAAATTATCATCATTGTCATCTTTGTCGTCATTAACAAAATTACTATCATTATAATTATTATTAGCTGATTAGCTATAAAATTGCCTTAAATCCCAGACTTTTGGTATTGTCATCTCTGTCTTTGTATGTTGCTTACCATGTATTTAAGAGTTACTATAGTTTAACTCCTATTAACATGTTTGGCAGAATCAGATTCATTCCTTTCATGCCTTTTAATGACCAGGCTGTTCCTTTCCCTCCTCCGTTGTATGTGTTTGCAAGTATTTTTGTCTTATCGATCTCCTGGTTTCTTTTTCTGCATGTGTATCTCTGACCCAAGGTGAACATTTAAGGAGAAAAGCATTACAACACCAATGTCTACTTGACCATATTTAATAGTGAAATAGTGAATGATCTGGAAAGAGAAGGCTGCTGGTTATCTTTATATCCCACCCCCTCCCTGCTTGTGCCCAGATGAGGAAATAAAATGAAGATGACACTGTTAAGAAACTTTAAGGACAAGAAAAAAAAGTAAAAGTCTTTCATAAATTAATAAAGACTTCAGAATAGGAAACAACATCAAGATGATTTTCAAATGATTTAGGCAGACATTTGCCAAGTGGGAAAAATGTCACTCAAAGTGATTGATTAGTGGATCCACTTAAGACAAGTAAACTCATCTATTTGTAGACAGAAGCCCAAAGATCCATTGTATACCCATTCCCATAAAGACAAAATATACTTGGCCAGGGCTTCCCTGGTGGCGCAGTGGTTGCGAGTCCGCCTGCCGACGCAGGGGACGCGGGTTCGTGCCCCGGTCCGGGAGGATCCCACATGCCACGGAGCGGTGGGGCCCGTGAGCCATGGCCGCTGAGCCTGCGCGTCCGGAGCCTGTGCTCCACAACGGGAGAGGCCACAACAGTGAGAGACCCGCGTACCAGAAAAAAAAAAAAATTAAAAAAAAAATATATATATACACTTGGCCAATTAGTCCTTCATTTGTATCATAGATGCCTGGTATTTCCATGTGGAAGGAACAGGATTTACCAGGAAGGTGTGTGATTTTCTTGCCCAGGAGTTAGTGGCAGTTTGGCTAATAATGTTCTTGTTTAGAGTACTGAATTATTTATATCCTTTGGGTTTGAAAGATGACTGAAATAGTAGATGACTGTACAGGTAAATTGTTTTATCATTTTTTTTCCTGTGTTTGTCTCTTTCCCTCCTTCTTCTCTGACCATTAAACCAAAGTTAAGATATATTTATTGCCCACTTAACCACCATACAGGCAAGGCATATGTGCTAAATGTTTTCTAAGATAGAGTTCCTGCCCTCAAGGAATTTACTGTCTAGCAATGACTAATGGTTTTGTTATTTCACTAGTTTTCTGCTCAATCAACTGTCTGCTCTTATTACTGTTCTTATGATGTCATCTCATGGATTTCCTCCTTTCCCTTTAGCACTCCATTATAAACCCATCTGACTAATTGATCTAAACTCTTAAAAATATTTAACCAGCAGTCTCCAAGGAATATTAAGAGTGGAAAAGAATAAAACTTGGTATCTTTATATTTGCATTGTACCTTTTCTCTCACTAAAAAAAAACCCAGTTTGCATAATTCTCAAATGATTTCAAAGTGCAAATGGGAAAGCTGCAATTGTAGTGAAAAGAAGAAATTAAACATAATTCCCAATGTTGTAACTTAGAGCCTCCATGGGAGTGGGTGGGTAAGAGGGTGTCTTTGTGATGACTGAAATATTTGACAGGAAAAAACCAAAACAAAACAGAAAATATAGTTTAGAATTGATTTAAGAGGGTCAATGACTCGAGTCCTTTTAAGTAATTTTTCTTAAAAGGTTTGTGGAATATGATGACATGTGCTGTCTTTGGCAGGAGGTTTGCTGTCTTATGTGTTTCTCTGCTGGCTTTAGGACACTGGGATCTCGACTTAGGCAGAAGAGACCATTCTCAGTAACTTAGAAAATTTAACACTAATAAAGGTGAAAATGATTGTATAGAATAGGATTTCAGGATTTTAGCAACCCCAGTTTAGATGACAAATGCCATCACATAAAGTATTTTACGACATATAAGAGATTATACTTATTCCCTGAGGAGCTTTTTCACCTCCATTTTACCTACTCTTAGGATCTGTACTGAATATCGGAAGTAGTTGGAGCTGTGAAATTTGATTCCTCCCAAACACTAAGGGGAAAATGTCGAATAAATCTGCATAAAAGACATCCACAACATAAAATTGAAGAGCTTAGCTTACGTGTTAATCAGTGCTTTGTGCTGTTTGCAAAACAACCACCAAATTTGGCCCTAGACAAAATAAAGAATATTGCCTCATTAACAAATTTGGCAGTACTATAGTGACAGTAATCACATTTTTATTCTATTTTCATATTCAAGACTTCAAAGTAGCTTAAAAAAATATTCATTAACGATGCAGGTTGCTGCATGCCAAGGAGCTGCCTCAGCACTGTCATATATAATTTTGTAAGTGTTATCTAGGAGGGCAGAGTTTAATTTTAACTGCAGGAAATTCACACACACACACACACACAAACATGCCAGATAAGATTAATGATAATGGTCTCAAAAATAAATGAGTTTCTCAATAAAAGGGAAAAAAATCCTACAGTGCAATTTGTTATTTGGATTTTAAATGTTATAGTCAGTCATTAAGGAGCAATATTATTTAAAGAACTTTCCAAAGACTGAATTTTTGCTAAATACAATTCTATATCAAGAAGGTACACAACATGTGCTAAGTTTTTCAAACTTATTCAAAAAATAAATGAGTCAAGTACATTAAAGGGTTTACTTGTAAAAGGAAAAGATGAGTGATATGAATGAGAGGGCCAAATCAGTTTCAAAATCAAGTATGATGCAAATGTTGTAGAATTGCAGGCATTCATATTGAAAAGTGTACAAAAATGAGAAAATTAGCAACTCTGGTTTCTCAAAGAAGATTTAGGCAAAGAATCAGACTGAAGGAGAGGCGCATAGTAATAGCCCTCTGAAGGTCATTTCTTGCTTATCTTTGTGGTGTTGGTGTGACTGCAATTCTGACACAGGTTTTATTTACTTAATTCACCTTAGTATTACTTCACAGTTGATCATCTATGTTGGAAATGGAACTGGTATTACCTGTATATTTTGTGGATGGTTCATGTGTCTATACTTACAAACATACAGCCTAGAAAAGTATTTTGATTTAAAAAATAAATCAGGAGGGGGAAAGCTTCGGAGTAGCGGAGGAGAGCACAGCAACAGGGGTGCGGAGGGCAAAGCGGAGAGATTCTGGCACAGAGGACCGGTGCCCTCAGGCACACACCAGCCCGAGAGGCTTGTCTGCTCGGCCGCCGTGGCGGGCGGGGCTGGGAGCTGAGGCTCGGGTATCGGCTTTCAGTCGGAGCGCAGGGAGAGGACTGGGGCTGGCGGCAGGAAGAGAGCCTGAAGGGGTTAGTGCACCACGGCTAGCCCGGAGGGAGTCCGGGGAAAGGGTCTGGAGCTGCTGAAGAGGCAAGAGACTTTTTTCCCTTTTGTTTCCTGGTGCGCGAGGAGAGGGCATTAAGAGGGCTGCTTGGGGAAGCGCCGGAGACAGGCACGAGCCGCGGGTAAGGCACGGACCTCGGAGACAGGCGTGGGCCGCCGCCGCCGCCGCCCGCCGCCGCCGCCCGCCGCCGCCCGCCGCCGCCCGCCGCCGCGGCCCGCCGCCGCCGCCACCGCCGCCCGCCGCGGCCCGCCGCCGCCGCCACCGCCGCCCGCCGCGGCCCGCCGCCGCCGCAGCCGCCGCCGCGGCCCGCCGCCGCCGCCGCTGCCGCCGCCGCCGCGGGGCCTGTGTGCGAGCGCGGGTCACTGTCCGCCCCGCCTTCCGGGGGGCCTGTGCACCCCGCCACTGCCGGGGTCCCCCGAGACCCGGGGACGGCTTTCCTGGGAAAGCGCACGGAGCGCCACGGGCTGCTGCAACGTCACGCCGGCCTCTGCCGCCGCAGGCCCGCCCCACACTGCGCGCCCCTCCCTCCCCTCTGCCTGAGTGAGCCAGAGCCCCCGAATCAGCGGCTCCTTTAAACCCGTCCTGTCTGAGCGAAGAACGGACGCCCTCCGGCGACCTACGCGCAGAGGCGGGGCCAGGTCCAAGGCTGAGACCCGGGAGCTGGGAGAGCAGAGGCAGGGAAATCTCTCTGTGCAGCCTCGGAGGCAGCGGATTAAAGCTCCACGGTCCATTTGATGTGCCCTGCGTCTGTGGAGTGCATGAATGGACAGCGAATCATCCCAAATTGAGGAAGTGGACTTTGAGGACAAGATTTAAGACTTTCCCGCCTTTTCCTCTTTTTACAACGAATTATTCCAAATTAAGGAGGTGGACTTAGAGAGCAAGATTTCAGACTTCTCGCCCTTTTCCTCTTTTTACAACGAATTATCCCAAATTGAGGAGGTGGACTTGGAGAGCAAGATTTTTGATTTTTCCCCCTGCTCTCTTTTTGTGAATGTGTATGTGTAATCTTCTGTGTAAGATTCTCTCTGTATAGCTTTGCTTCCACCATATGTCCCAGGGTTCCATCGGTCCGGTTTTTTTTTTTTTTTTCAATAATTACTTTCTAATTTTAATAACGCTACTATATTTCATACTTTATTCTATTTTACTTTACCTGCTCTTTCTTTTTTTCCTACTCTCCCTTCCTCCCTCCCTCCCTCCGCTCCTCCTTTCCTTCTTTCTTTTTCTTTCCTCCCCCCCACCCTTCTTCTTTCCACTTTCTTTTTCTTTCCTTCATCCCTCCCTCCTGTCTTTCTTCCTTTCCTTCCTCCCTCCCTCCCTCCTTTCTTTCCTTCTTTCTTTCCATCCTTCCTCCCTCTCTCCCTCCTTTCTTTCTTCCTTCCTTCCTTCCTTTCTTCCCTTCTTCCTTTCTTTCCCTCTCTCTTTCTTTCTTCTACTAATTCTTTCTTTCCACTTTTTCTCCCTGTTATTCTGAGCCGGGTGGATGAAAGGCTCTTGGTGCTGCAGCCAGGAGCCAGTGCTGTGCCTCTGAAGTGGGAGAGCCAACTTCAGGACACGGGTCCACAAGAGACCTCCCAGCTCCACATAATATCAAGCAGCGAAAATCTCCCAGAGGTCTCCATCCCAACACCAGCACCCAGCTTCAGTCAACGACCAGCAAGCTACAGTGCGGGTCACCCTATGCCAAGCAACTAGCAAGGCAGGAACACAACCCCACCCATTAGCAGAGAGGCTACCTAAAAACATAATAAGGCCATAGGCACCCCAAAACACACCACCAGACGTGGACCTGTCCACCAGAAAGACAAGATCGAGCCTCAACCACCAGAGCACAGGCATTAGTCCCCCCCACCAGGAAGCCTACACAACCTACTGAAACAACCTTAGCCACTGGGGTCAGACACCAAAAACAACGGGAACTACGAATCTGCAGCCGGCAAAAAGGAGACCCCAAACACAGTAACATAAGCAAAATGAGAAGGCAGAAAAACACACAGCAGGTGAAGGAGCAAGATAAACACCTACCAGACCTAACAAATGAAGAGGTAATAGGCAGTCTACCTGAAAAAGAATTCAGAATAATGATAGTAAAGCTGATCCAAGATTCTATTTCCAAGATCCATAATCTTGGAAATAGAATAGACAACATGCAAGAAACAGTTAACAAGGACCTAGAAGAACTAAAGATGAATCAAGCATCGATTAAAAACACAATAAATGAAATGAAAAATACTCTAGATGGGATCAATAGCAGAATAACTGAGGCAGAAGAACGGATAAGTGAGGTGGAAGATAAAATAGTGGAAATAACTGATGCAGAGCAAAATAAAGAAAAAAGGATGAAAAGAACAGAGGACAGTCTCAGAGACCTCTGGGGCAACATTAAACACACCAACATTCGAATTATAGGGGTTCCAGAAGAAGAAGAGAAAAAGAAAGGGACTGAGAAAATATTTGAAGAGATTATAGTTGAAAACTTCCCCAATATGGGAAAGGAAATAGTTAATCAAGTCCAGGAGGCACAGAGAGTCCCATACAGAATAAATCCAAGGAGAAATACGCCAAGACACATATTAATCAAACTGTCAAAAATTAAACACAAAGAAATCATATTAAAAGCAGCAAGGCAAAAACAACAAATAACACACAAGGGAATCCCCATAAGGTTAACAGCTGATCTCTCAGCAGAAACCCTACAAGCCAGAAGGGAGTGGCAGTACATAATTAAAGTGATGAAGGAGAGAAACCTGCAACCTAGATTACTCTACCCAGCAAGGATCTCATTCAGATTTGATGGAGAAATTAAAACCTTTACAGACAAGCAAAAGCTGAGAGAGTTCAGCACCACCAAACCAGCTTTACAACAAATGCTAAAGGAACTTCTCTAGGCAAGAAACACAACAGAAGGAATATACCTACAATAACGAACCCAAAGCAATTAAGGAAATGGGAATAGGAACATACATATCAATAATTACCTTAAATGTAAATGGACTAAATGCTCCCACCAAAAGACACAGAGTGGCTGAATGGATACAAAAACAAGACCCATATATATGCTGTCTACAAGAGACACACTTCAGACCTAGAGACACATACAGATTGAAAGTAAGGGGATGGAAAAAGATATTCCATGCAAATGGAAATGAAAAGAAAGCTAGAGTAGCAATTCTTATATCAGACAAAATAGACTTTAATATAAAGACTATTAGAAGAGACAAGGAAGGACACTACATAACGATAAAGGGATCGATCCAAGAAGAAGATATAACAATTGTAAATATTTATGCACCCAACATAGGAGCACCTCAATACATAAGGCAAATACTAACAGCCATAAAAGGGGAAATCGACAGTAACACACTCATAGTAGGGAACTTTAACACCCCACTTTCACCAATGGACAGATCATCCAAAATGAAAATAAATAAGGAAACACAAGCTTTAAATGATACATTAAACGAGATGGACTTAGTTGATATTTATAGGACATTCCATCCAAAAACAACAGAATACACATTTTTCTCAAGTGCTCATGGAACATTCTCCAGGATAGATCATATCTTGGGTCACAAATCAAGCCTCGGTAATTTTAAGAAAATTGAAATTGTATCAAGTATCTTCTCCGACCACAATGCTATGAGACTAGACATCAATTACAGGAAAAGATGTGTAAAAAATACAAACACATGGAGGCTAAACAATACACTACTCAATAACGAAGTGATCACTGAAGAAATCAAAGAGGAAATTAAAAAATACCTAGAAACAAATGACAATGGAGACACGACGACCCAAAACCTATGGGACGCAGCAAAAGCAGTTCTAAGGGGGAAGTTTATAGCAATACAATCCCACCTTAAGAAACAGGAAGCATTTCGAGTAAACAACCTGACCCTGCACCTAAAGCAATTAGAGAAAGAAGAACAAAAATACCCCAAAGCTAGCAGAAGGAAAGAAATCATAAAGATCAGATCAGAAATAAATGAAAAAGAAATGAAGGAAACGATAGCAAAGATCAACCAAACTAAAAGCTGGTTCTTTGAGAAGATAAACAAAATTGACAAACCATTAGCCAGACTCATCAAGAAAAAAAGGGAGAAGACTCAAATCAATAGATTTAGAAATGAAAAAGGAGAAGTAACAACTGACACCACAGAAATACAAAAGATTATGAGAGATTACTATAAGCAACTCTATTCCAATAAAATGGACAACCTGGAAGAAATGGACACATTCTTAGAAATGCACAACCTGCCAAGACTGACTCAGGAAGAAATAGAAAATATGAATAGACCAATCACAAGCACTGAAATTGAAACTGTGATTAAAAATCTTCCATCAAACAAAAGCCCAGGACCAGATGGCTTCACAGGTGAATTCTATCAAACATTTAGAGAAGAGCTAACACCTATCCTTCTCAAACTCTTCCAAAATATAGCAGAGGGAGGAACACTCCCAAACTCATTCTACGAGGCCGACATCACCTTGATACCAAAACCAGACAAGGATGTCACAAAGAAAGAAAACTACAGGCCAATATCACTGATGAACATAGATGCAAAAATCCTCAACAAAATACTAGCAAACAGAATCCAACAGCACATTAAAAGGATCATACACCATGATCAAGTGGGGTTTATCCCAGGAATGCAAGGATTCTTCAATATACGCAAATCAATCAATGTAATACACCATATTAACAAGTTGAAGGAGTAAAACCATATGATCATCTCAATAGATGCAGAGAAAGCTTTCGACAAAATTCAACACCCATTTATGATAAAAACCCTGCAGAAAGTAGGTATAGAGGGATCTTTCCTCAACATAATAAAGGCCATATATGACAAACCCACAGCCAGCATCATCCTCAATGGTGAAAAACTGAAACCATTTCCACTAAGATGAGGAACAAGACAAGGTTGCCCACTCTCACCACTCTTATTCAACATAGTTTTGGAAGTTTTAGCCACAGCAATCAGAGAAGAAAAGGAAATAAAAGAAATCCAAATTGGAAAAGAAGAAGTAAAGCTGTCCCTGTTTGCAGATGACATGATACTATACATAGAGAATCCTAAAGATGCTACCAGAAAACTACTAGAGCTAATCAATGAATTTGGTAAAGTAGCAGGATACAAAATTAATGCACAGAAATCTCTGGCATTCCTGTACACTAATGATGAAAAATCTGAAAGTGAAATCAAGAAAACACTCCCATTTACCATTGCAACAAAAAGAATAAAATATCTAGGAATAAACCTACCTAAGGAGACAAAAGACCTGTATGCAGAAAACTATAAGACACTGATGAAAGAAATTAAAGATGATACAAATAGATGGAGAGATATACCATGCTCCTGGATTGGAAGAATCAATATTGTGAAAATGACTCTACTACCCAAAGCAATCTACAGATTCAATGCAATCCCTATCAAACTACCAATGGCATTTTTCACAGAACTAGAACAAAAAATTTCAAAATTTGTTTGGAAAAACAAAAGGCCCCGAATAGCTAAAGCTATCTTGAGAACGAAAAACGGAGCTGGAGGAATCAGGCTCCCTGACTTCAGACTATACTACAAAGCTACAGTAATTAAGACAGTCTGGTACTGGCATAAAAACAGAAAGATAGATCAGTGGATCAGGATAGAAAGCCCAGAGACAAACCCACGCACATATGGCCAACTTATCTTTGATAAAGGAGCCAGGAATGTACAGTGGAGAAAGGACAGCCTCTTCAATAAGTGGTGCTGGGAAAACTGGACAGGGACATGTAAAAGTTTGAGATTAGATCATTCCCTAGCACCATACACAAAAATAAGCTCAAAATGGATTAAAGACTTAAATGTAAGGCCAGAAACTATCAAACTCTTAGAGGAAAACATAGGTAGAACACTCTATGACATAAATCACAGCAAGATCCTTTTGGACCCACCTCCTAGAGAAATGGAAATAAAAACAAAGATAAACAAATGGGACCTAATGAAACTTCAAAGCTTTTGCACAGCAAAGGAAACCATAAAGAAGACCAAAAGACAACCCTCAGAATGGGAGAAAATATTTGCAAATGAAGCAACTGACAAAGGATTAATCTCCAAAATTTATAAACAGCTCATGCAGCTCAATAGCAAAAAAACAGACAACCCAATCCAAAAATGGGCAGAAGACTTAAATAGGCATTTCTCCAAAGAAGATATACAGACTGCCAACAAACACATGAAAGAATGCTCAACATCATTAATCATTAGAGAAATGCAAATCAAAACTACAATGAGATATCATCTCACACCAGTCAGAATGGCCAGCATCAAGAAATCTAGAAACAATAAATGCTGGAGAGGGTGTGGAGAAAAGGGAACACTCTTGCACTGCTGGTGGGAATGTGAATTGGTACAGCCACTATGGAGAACGGTATGGAGGTTCCTTAAAAAACTAAAAATAGAACTACCATATGACCCAGCAATCCCACTACTGGGCATATACCCTGAGAAAACCATAATTCAAAAAGAGACATGTACCAAAATGTTCATTGCAGCTCTATTCACAATAGCCCGGAGCTGGAAACAACCTAAGTGTCCATCATCGGATGAATGGATAAAGAAGATGTGGCACATATATACAATGGAATATTACTCAGCCATAAAAAGAAACGAAACTGAGCTATTTGTAATGAGGTGGATAGACCTAGAGTCTGTCATACAGAGTGAAGTTAGTCAGAAAGAGAAAGACAAATACCGTATGCTAACACATATATACGGAATTAAAAAAAAAAAAATGTCATGAAGAACCTAGGGGCAAAACGGGAATAAAGACACAGACCTACTTGAGAATGGACTTGAGGATATGGGGAGGGGGAAGGGTAAGCTGTGACAAAGCGAAAGAGAGGCATGGACATATATACACTACCAAACGTAAGGTAGATAGATAGTGGGAAGCAGCCGCAGAGCACAGGGAGATCAGCTCGGTGCTTTGTGACCGCCTGGAGGGGTGGGATGGGGAGGGTGGGAGGGAGGGAGATGCATGAGGGAAGGGATGTGGGAACAGATGTATATGTATGACTGATTCACTTTGTTATAAAGCAGAAACTAATTAAAAAAATAAAAATAAAAAAATAAAATAAATAAATCAGAAACCTCAATATAGAGGAGAAAGAGGTGTAGTCCATTTGTACCATTGATGATGGGTAATTGCCTTACCTACATATCTGGAGTAATGGGAGAAATTGGGGCTGATTGGCTCCTATATCTAGTAGAAATCTTGTTTCTGATTTCTAGAAGGAAGCTTAGGCTTCTTCACATGGCATTTGGATTCCAAAAATCATGATCCTTTTGTACATTGGCTCTAATTAATTGTATTGAAACTGCTTTGAAACATTCAGACAGGTTATCTATCTATCTATCTATCTATCTATCATCTATCTATCTATCTTGCTATCTGTCTTGCTATCTATCTATCTAATCATCTAAGAAATAATAGGTTCAACTACTGAGACAAATTTAATAAGGGATAGGGAGTAACTGAGTGACATAGACTATGGCTAAATTAAATTATAGAGGTTATGAAACCAGTACTTTTGTCACTGGATATTATATCACAGGGTGTCCAGGGAATATTCCTTCCACAAGGAAACTCCAGAGCGGTGCCAGAGTACCTCCACAGTATATTAATAGTCTATAGCATATATGCTGAGAACAAATAAATTGAGTTGGTATATATAAATCCAAAGATTGACCACCATAATAGGTCATGGTATCCAAAAGTTATATCAGGCATGTGGCCCATCCTTGCCCCTGCAACAAGTACATGTTTATATAACATATTTGTTTTAAAACTGTATTTGCTGTCTTTTTTCCATACAAAATTTGGAGTCATTTAGAAATAATGCACATAATGAAATAAACAATAAAATATGATGAAAAGAAACAAATCTAAAAATCAAGATTAGGAAAACATGAATTATAGTAAAAAGCTAAGTAGAAGAAAGGAGAATATATAAAACTTACTCAAGGGCTTCCCTGGTGGCGCAGTGGTTGGGAGTCCGCCTGCCGATGCAGGGGATGCGGCTTCGTGCCCCGGTCTGGGAAGATCCCACATGCCATGGAGCAGCTGGGCCTGTGAGCCATGGCCGCTGAGCCTGTGCGTCCGGAGCCTGTGCTCCGTAACGGGAGAGGCCACAACAGTGAGAGGCCCGCGTACCACAAAAAAACAAAAACAAAACAAAACAAAAAACAAAAAAAACTTACTCAAGAGTGTCAAATCCACACAACTGCTAGAGTTTACTTTCCTGATGGATGAAGCTAAAAGATAAGAATGAGCCAATCCAAGTCTTCTCTTTAAGTATAGAAAAATGAAATAGCTATTGTTCCAGTTAATAAACTTTTATCTGTGCTGTTTAGTTCTAAAATGCTAAATTTCAGTTTTCACATACTCTTTGAGACAAGGAAGGAAAGTTCTTACTTTCCAAACTGTAAGTAAAAAAAAATAAATGCAAGCACAGAAAAAAATTAGATGCCAAATTCAGAAACCATTACTTACTTACTGAAAGCTTTGGATTTAAGACCAAGTATATTGGCTTCTGGGCAAGTGTACTTTTCCTAACATCCCAGGTTCAACCCCTGCTTGAAGACTAGATGAGGAGCAGCTATACTTTGGGGTTAGAGGAGCCTGATTTTACTTCCCAAGGGTCAAGTGACACAGAGATAGACAAGTATACAGAAGCTTGCATTTGTATTTCTTACAGGCTGCATTCACAGTACCCCACAAGGATGGTAGGTACTCAAAAAGTATTTGTTGATTGATTAAATACAGTTTTCCCCCATAGCATTCATAATTTCCAATACAAATCAGTAGGTTATCATACCATAAAAGGATTTCACTCTTTCATGAGCAGCTAGAGTTTTATTCTCAGTGAACTAGGAATAAATATGAATAAACACATTGTTAATTGTTTAAACACCCATTTCAGTTCATTTGGCCATGACCTGACTCATTCTACTTGGCTTCTTTCAATACATTAGTAAAATCCACCCTTATGGGCTTCCCTGGTGGCACAGTGGTTAAGAATCTGCCTGCCAATGCAGGGGATAGGGGTTCGAGCCCTGATCGGGGAAGATCCCACATGCCGCGGAGCAACTAAGCCCGTGCACCACAACTACTGAGCCTGCACTCTAGAGCCCACGAGCCACAACTACTGAAGCCACCGCACCTAGAGCCCGTGTTCCGCAATAAGAGAAGCCTGCGCACCGCAAAGAAGAGTAGCTTCCGCTCGCCGCAAGTAGAGAAAGCCCGCGCAGCCAAAAATAAATAAATTAATTTTAAAAAATCAATCCTTATTCACTTGATCAATGACAAAGCATTCCTAAGACCAGTATTTTGCTGGAAAATACAAAAGAGATGCATATCTATAGTGCTAAAAGTGTGATTATAAAGCAGCTGAATATCAAATGATGTCTTAAGATGTTCCAAAAGCCAGCCTGATCTTACCCGGGCTTAAGATGGGGTCTCAGATGACCTCACTCACATGTTTAGCATTTGGTTGGGATAATGGGAGCAATTGGAAGCCCATGTTTCATATATCTAATAGATAGTTTAGTCTTCTTCACACGGCATTGGATTCCAAAAATAATCTAGAGAGTAAAAATCAAAAAGTAAAACAAAGCCAAATATTCTACAAGCCTCTGCATGGATAACATTTGCTAATAAGAGGAATTAGAGTTATTGGGACCCTTTTTTTGGTAGCCATCTACAATGCTAGCTTGATTTCAGTTTTTTCTAATCTTTCTAATTACCTTGTAAAATACAAATGAGGTATTAAATTGACTTGGCTCTTTTTCCTGTTGGCATATTAAAGAAATCCTATAAATCAGATGAACAAGAATGCACTGAAGAGCTATTGCATGTAGGACACTGCACTAGGTGATAGGAGGGGGTTAATTCATGATTCAATTAGTTTACTGCATATGGTGGCCTCCTTGACTGGATCATGAGATTGCTGCCCATGTTTTAAAATTTCTTTCCACGTGGGACAGATTTTGTGGAAGAGAAAGTCTATTGCTGCTAACTCTTCTTTAGAACTGTAAGACCATTGATCATAGAAGGAGCAAAGCTACAGAATGTTGACAACCCAGTGCTACTGATGGACTGGGATGGAGGCTGGGATCAACAAGACAAATATTCTCTACCTGTGGTGGCCCCTTCACTCATATTTTTAACATTTAACGGGCATGAGAAGAAACTGATTTTCTATTAGAAAATCTTTATCTTTATTAAAATATGAAGGAATATTGCACACACTCAGTGTAACATGGCCTTTTAACTTATTTGAGTCTGCCTTCATTGTACTCTTTTCCCATTGCTCATAAGTTGATAGTGTACCTCACTGATGCTCTAGACTATCTTGACACACTTAAATCTTTCATAAAAAATAGAGGAGATATAAAAAAAATTCATAAGTATGTTACAGATGAGGACTGTAGAAGGTTGTGGTTTAGCACGTGGAATATGGAGTTGACTCCTTAGTTGCAGTCTAAGCTCTTTCACTTGCTATCTGTGTCACACAAGCAAATTATTTAACATTTTTAAGCATCACATTCCTCATGTGAAAGATAAGGATGATAATTTCAACCTCAAAGCCTTGAAATAAGAATGAAAGGAAATAATGTATAAAAAGTTCTTAACATATTTTTAGTACTCATTAATTAGAGCTATTATCTTTCATGTTATTCATGACAATGTCCTGGCCATTATAAACTTACATTTCTTTAAGGTTATACATTTAATGAAATGATTTTTGCTTGTGGACAAAAAACAGCACTCAGCGAGATTAATGATTTTTCTATAAGAATGTGCACATTTATTTTAAAACTATATTTTATATGAAAATATTCTGGGGCATTATTCTTAATATTTGGGTAACTATGTTTATGAGGCCCTTCTGAAGGCTATTCAGACTCCTCCCTTCAATTTTTTGACTCTTTTAAAAAGAAGTTTGGGAGTTCCCTGGTGACCTGGTGGTTAGGATTCTGGGCTTTCACTGCCATGGCCTGGGTTCAGTCCCTGGTCAGGGAATTGAGATCCTGTAAGCTGTGCAGTGAGGCATGACATTAAAATAAAATAAAAAAAATAAAATAGAATGAATAAAATTAAAAAGTTTTAGGTTTACAACAAAACGAAACTGGGAGGGAGGTAGAGAGATCTCCCATATATCCCTTGTCCCCACATGTTCATAGCCTACCCCATTATCAACATCACTCACCAGAAAAATACATTTTTTTTTACCAAAGATGAACCTACATTAACACATCATAATCACCCAAAGTCCATAGTTTACCTTAGGGTTCACTGTTGATGTTGTATATTCAGTGGGTTTAGACAACTGTACAATAACATATATTCATTATTATTAAATCACACAGCACATTTTCAATAGCCCTAAAAATCCTCTGTTCTCTACCTATTCATCCCTTCCCCTCTCACCCCTGGACACTGCTAGTCTTTTTATTGTCTCCATAGTTTTGCCTTTTCCAGAAGGTCATACAGTTAAAATCATACAGTATGTAGCCTTTCCAGATTGGTTTCTTTCACTTAGTAATATGCATTTAAGTTCCCTCCATGGCTTTGTATGGCTTGATAGCTCATTTCTTTTCAGGGCTGAATAATATTCCATTGTCTGGACGCACCACTGTTTATATATCTGTTCACCTACTGAAGGACATCTTAGTTGTTTCTAAGTCTTGGCAATTATGAATAAAGCTGCTGTGAACATCCATGTGCAGGTTTCTTTGAGGACATAAGTTTTCAACTCCTTTGAGTAAATATCAAGGGAAATGTATGGTAAGACTGTTCAGTTTTGCAAGAAACCATCAAACTGTCTTCCAAAGTGTTTGTACCATTTTGCATTCCCATCAGCAATGTCTGAGAGTTCCACAGCCTCACCAGCATTTGATGTCAGTGTTCCAAATTTTGGACATTCTAATAAGTGCGTGGTGGTATCTCGTAGTTTTGATTTACATTTTCTGACAACTTATGATGTGGAACATCTTTTCATATGTTTATTTGCCATCTGTATATTTTCTTCGGTGAGATGTTTGTCTCTTAAGGTCTTTGGTCCATTTTTTAATCAGGTTGTTAGTTTTCTTATTGTGGAGTGGATAACAGTTCTGTATCCAGATGTGTCTTTTACAAATATTCTCTTCCAGTCTGTGGCTTGTCTTATTCTTTTATACTGTCTTTCACAGAACAGACACTTTTAATTTTAATAAATTAAAGTTCAGCTGATCAGTTATTTCTTTCATGGATCATGTCTTCTGTGTTGCATCTAAAAAGGCAGCACCCTTTTTAGATGCAACACAGAAGACAAGGTCATCTAGGTTTTCTTTTATGTCATCCAGGTTTTCTTTTATGTCATTTTCTAGCAGTTTTGTAGTTTGTGTTTTATATTTAGGTCTATGATCCATTTTGAGTTCATTTTCATGAAGGGTGTAAGGTCTGTGTCTAGACTCTTCTCTTTTTTTGCATGTGGATGCTCAGTTGTTCCAGTACCATTGGTCAAAGAGACTCTCTTTGTTCCATTGTGTTGCCTTTGCTCCTTTGTCAAATATCAATTGACTGTATTTATGCAGGTCTGTTCCTGAGCTCTCGCTTCTGTTCCATTGATCTACTTGTCTATTCTTTCTCCAATACCACACACTCTTGATTACTGTAGCCTTACTACTTACTGTAGTAAGTCTTGAAGTCAGACCATGTCAGTCCACCAATTTTGTTCTTCTTTAACCTATCTTCAATTTTAACTTTTTTTCACATTTCATGAGTAAAAAAGCTATTCATCCTAGACGTCCTTTTTTTCAAATATAACACTAGCAGCACAACGTTTTTCCAAGCTCTTGATACTTTATTCTATAAAACTTTGAATCTCAGGTTGTCATTGAATATCAAATATTTTTTATTAATGTAATGATATAGAAAATGCCATAATAGTGCCTACAAGATAAGTTAACTTTCTCATGGAATCTGTCTGTATAGCAGTTTATATTCTAAAAATTATCATCTACAAGGTGAAATAATTTTGCCTGACAGTGATTGTAAAAATATGTATCGATTGAAGATATAGGCTTAGATATATCTATTATATCTGCGTTAGCATCTGCTGTTGACTTAAATTTTTAAATATTATTTTTTTTACACAAATTATCAAAAGTCTGTATGTATATATTTTGTTTACATGTATAAAATGTCCTCCCTGGGATTCCTAGTGACTGCTTTTCTCCCTTTTGCTGTGCAATGCAAATTCTGCAGTCCTGTACCTAGATGCCTTGTCCTGGATGTACAGACAAGCAATGTATGAAAAGTTGTTGATTAATGTCTTATACTGAGAAGACCCCTACAAGTCTTGGAGTTTGTTTCATATTTTGTCTTTCAACACTTGTGCCATCCTGGGTAGTAGGTTGCCCACTTCCTCTAAAGTAGAAATCTTTCATCTGTAAAATGGTGATAATTATATATACTTCAGAGAATCTTCTGAGGATCACAGCATCCAGATCAAGGGACTATCAAAAAGGTTATTGTCTTCCCTATTTCACCATTTGGAGAAAAATATAGTATGGCATATTAGAAAGCATAGGTGTTGGTGTCAGGGAAAACTTGAGTTTGAGTATTAGCTCATGTGACATACTAGTGGCCTGACTTTACATGTGTCACTTATACCATGTGACCAGGCCTCTCATCTAGAAAATGAGTATCATAATTGTTATGTCTGTATTATAAGACATCAATACCAGTGCTCAGCACAGAGTGGCATCCTCCAATTCTTCTTTTGAGCATAGTTTTCCAGCTCAGAGTAGAACCCATCAAATGTGTTAATTGATTAATCCCTGTATCTTTGAATACATCATTAAAAACACTAACTAGGTCATTAGACTGTAGTAGATAAAAGAAGATACATTTAATGGAGATGTTGACACAAAGTGACAAGCCTCAAAAATGTTCCTGGATCTGTATAATGATTAAGATCAAAGAAAATTTTACTAAATTTGGTAACTATGTTTAACAGAAAATAAAAGATGATTAAGGAAGTTCTAGTTAACACAAAGGATTTAAAGTTGAAATTAATTTGTAGCTAGAACATGAAGTTCATTTTGAGAGTGATTTAAGATTGGATTAAGGTCCTCAAGATGGAACTTAAAGAATGACAACTTCCCTGCTTATGAAAATTATTGCTACTTTTTTATATTAAAGCATTTCCTTCTGTAATGATGTACTGAGAAACTGAAAAGGAGGTCTTTCATCTTTGCATTAAAACTCACACAGACTCCCCATGTTTCTCTTCTCAGTTTCTTGTTATAATAGAGGTGTCATCAAGAGAAAGTCCACCAGAGATAACTTTACCCAGAACATTTACACTTATACGCAGGATGTACAATCAGCCCTACTTTGGGAAAATCTGCTTCTGGAGATATCTTATATTCCTTGTTAAGTGCTGAATTGTGCCCCCACCACCACCAAATTCTTATGTTGACGACTTAAGCCTCAGTACCTTACAATGTGATGTATTTGGAGACAGCTTCTTTAAAGAGGTAAAATGAAGTGATTAGGGTGGACCCTAATCCAATATTATTGGTGTTCTTATAAGAAGATCAGGACACAAACATACATAGAGGGGAGATTATGTGAAGTTACCAGAGAAGGAAGACCATCTACAAGCCAAGGAGAGGCCTCAGAAGAAATCAATCTTGCTGACACCTTGATCTCAGAGTTCCAGCCCCCAGAATTGTGATAAAATTAATTTCTGTTGTTTAAGACCCCAGTCTGTAGTGTTATGACAGGCCTAGTAAATTAATGCACCCCTGGTCTCACTGTTTCTAGCACTGGATTTAGAAAATTTTCCCATATCCTATTATTCCCTAATCTGTTCCATCTGAAAAGTGATCTTCACATCTGGCTTTGCATTACTCTAAGTAAATTTTAATTTTGTTCACATGTTTTTACGTATATGTTACTAATAATAAAAATTGTGACTTGAACCTAGGACCACAATATAACCATCATCTTTATTCATAATACAGCCTTCGGGCTTGAATGTACGAAAAAAGCTTTTTTTGATTTCTATATAACATTGCAAGCAGTTAAATTTGTAGGGCAGAAAAGGGCTATTATTTTTATCTTCCTGAATGCCATTTGAGTTTTTATGGAAAGCCCAAAGAAAATGACTATTTTAGAAAAAAAAATGTTTTTCTCTACTTGTCTCCATGTAAGTCCAAAATCTGCATATTGTAACGGATGAATGCAGTCATCATAACGTTGCTTTCAGACATCTGGAAATTCGACAGATGATTGTCAGAATTGTTCCACTTTTTATTCATGTTTTGCATTCTAAAGCAAGAATGACTAATATTTTAATTGAAAGGCATTTGGCAAAAGAGAAATACACACTGTATATGGTGCATCTTTATTGTGTCTGTCGAAATGTTCTCAAAGTCAGCCTTCATTTGCAAAGGTCAAATTTCCCATGCTCATCCTGAGAGGACTATAGATACCATTTCACCAGGGCTTATCGGGCTGGTGAGAAGGGCCTAACTCCCTTTGCCATCAGGTCTGGATATACATGTGAACACACCACGTCTTCCTCACTCAATGATTTCACAGTCTGGAAATCAGAGACAAACACGGTTTAATGTTATTTAGCACGATGTGCTAAGAGAGGTACCTGTATATTCCAGAGCTGCTCAACAAGCTGGAAGAAGTGATCTCAGGTCAGCTTACACATTAGCAAGTAGTGAAATGGATTAGAGGCAGGAACACATTTTCTATATGATTTTGTGTGCTACAAGGCAAAGAGGAAACATGTTTGACAAGACATCAGATAGAGTTGGAAAAAGGCAATTTGATCATGAAAGGCACAGAAGCAATATTGAGGAGAAAATGGAGATAGGAAATAAAGTGTAAAGCTGCCCCCCACACACACACACACACCATGAAGGTAGAGAGGAGTCTTGGGAAGAAGAGAGTTTAAAATGGAACCCACACAAATGAGAAAAAAATTGGAATTTGGTTCAAGTGCAGAACAGCCCTCAATATCTCCAAACCAACTTCTCAAAGTTTTATAAAAATAAACCACAATTAGAGCAATTAGAGCAACCAGTCGCAGGCAACATTTAGATATTTATCAGCGCCATTCATTCTTGAAGCATTGATTGGATGCCTACTACGTTGCAATAATTCAATGGCAAATTCAATCGAGTTTGGGACCAAGTAAAGGCATTGACAATGAACATCAACTTAGAAATACCAATACCTTAATTTCTCCTATTTAGTGAGTATATTCCATGTGGCAGGGAACAATATGGACAAATGTTGTCACCCTGCTCAAGAGAACACGGCAAGTTATAGCTGGTAGTCGTTTTCAGCTGCCAGGAGTTCTGGGAAATCACATCCTGATGAAAGGTGCTACTGTGTGAGATCAAAACTAATATTTTTAAAACAGACAGAGGGAAAAATAAGTCCTAGACAAATTCCAAGGCCTCAAGAGATGCTGATGCCAGCTAATTCTGTGGAAAGAATATCTGTCAAGAGTGGTTAGATGCCAAGCGTCCAAGTACCTGTGTGATGGTGATACAAGCTGAGCGTAGAGAGAGGTAAGTTTCACAAGCAGGAGATATTCCAAGGACATTTTAAAGCAGAAGCTCAAGGAAAAAAGCAGGCACTATAGGGTCGCAGAATAAGCCTTGTCACAAATTAGGTGACAAATGCTGTTTGCCACGTGTACTTAATGTGCAATTAGAAACCTAATTCTGTTTCTCTTTACCTCTCAAGGCTATTATGAGTTTGATGTGGCACACAGGTGTTAAAGTATCTTAAAAATGTTAAACACCAGATAAATGGCAAGGCTTATTATTAAAAATTAAGCTTAACTGCATCGAGAAATGCCACAAGTAGGTGGCCATGCAGAAGGGTTGTCTTCAAGTATGTAGCTATGGGGAACAAACCAAGGATAGAACATTAGTCTGAATTGTGCTCACATACAAAGCCATAGCCACCAGCAGTGCTTTTATGAAAAAGGAGCATAATCAGTCATTAGCAAACAATTTCAAATCACGGCAAGAAAACCATGTGACCTTGCTAAAAGAGTCATTTTGTGACACCTTTAAATTAAATGTATTTTTTCCTGGTGGATGATTAAATAGGCTGTTAATCTCTTTTTGCTGTGAGTGATTGAGGGACACTGAGTCAAAATGACAATTTAGACAAGAGGAAATCTGCACATATCTTTCAATATCATATGATATGTTAAATGATGATTTATACCCCCGTCCTTCTTGGCAAGTTGTACCTCCTGCTGAGGATGTCTTTCTGTCTCTAAAAATAACATGTGCCCTTTTGTCTGGAACTAGCATCAGTGCTCCATGGGGCAAAATCCTTAACCTCCTTTAGAACTAGAACCTACCATCTCTCTGGTCTGGAAACTAATAAGCCCACCAAAATGGTCACAGGTAGCTGGAAGACTTTCCCTATAATCAATACCTTAAAATTTTCGTATTGGGGGCTTCCCTGGTGGCGCAGTGGTTGAGAGTCGGCCTGCCGATGCAGGGGACACGGGTTCGTGCCCCGGTCCGGGAGGATCCCACATGCCGCAGAGCGGCTGGGCCCCGTGAGCCATGGCCGCTGAGCCTGCACGTCCGGAGCCTGTGCTCCACAACGGGAGAGGCCACGACAGTGAGAGGCCCGTGTACCGCAAAAAAAAAAAAAAATTAATTTCTTATTTGTTTAACAAATATTCATTTCTTATCAACCCTCTTTGTTAAGTACCATGGACCACGCAACACACAATGATAAACCGCAAACAAGTTATCAGATAGTAAGGGAGATAACTCACGTATATCATTACGTTTAGATAGTATTTTGTATTACCCATCTGGCCCTGCTACCCCTGCCAATCTTTCCTGTACCCTATAGTCCAGTCCTGACAACCCCTCCCCCAAAGTAGCCAATTAGACTTAATACACCAATGACCTTGGAGGGAAGTTCTCAAAGGAGAATGAAAGATAGACAAAGTGAAATGCTTGATTCTTGAATTAAATGATATGATCCACTGAGTTATTAGCCAAAAAACAAAAAGAAAAGAAAAGAAAAATCTATGACCCAATGTGTTATCTTCCAACCAAAACTAGACAAAGAATCTAGAGGCCGGGTGAGAGAATGTGACCATGGACCACACAAACGGGCACGGAGTCAATAAGGAGAGCCCTCCGAGCTCTGCACCAGGGGCACAGTTAGTAACCAGCTTCAGAGAACCAGGGAGAGAACCTCATGTCTTTTTACGGATAAACGCTGTGCATTGCCTGTGACAAGGAGTCATATTAGTGTTCTTTTCCTTGCGATTTGATGAAGACTGCCAACAAACCACAGCACGTAGCCTTTTAATCCCTCAGATTGCTCAAGCATCACCATCCCTCACCCATACACACTCCTTATCCTTCCCATGTAGACAAGCCTTCTTGCCAAAACCCAGGATAGAGGATGGAGCCCTGGACACCAAGAGGAATGACAGTGACAGGAAGGAAAAAGTGCCCACAATTAGGGAAGGTGGGATTTAGAACAGCAAATTTAAGGTTTTCTGAGCTGAAGCATTGGTAAAACCATTGCCCATTGGACAAAGATGTTCTCTTAAGTGTGTTCCATGGAACACAGATATACTATAAGATAAAGTGTCCTTATTATTAAAAATTATTAACTTCTTAGTTAAGCTTTCGAACGCTTTATATTCTAAATACCTCCTTGAATGTCTCAGGGCTCCAAGCAATATATACTAGGGAAAAATTACAGTTTTCCAAATTTAAATGATCATAGAATTCTTTCTCAAAAAACACCAGTCTCAAGTACACTAATGCTTTACATAATGCAGCTTGCAAAACATTTATTCATCCTCAAATATATTACACATCTACTATGTGTTATAGATATCTAAAATAATAAACTAGAAAACAATGTGAGCCTTAACAGTGATGCAGATTAAATGTTATGGAGGTTCAAAGGAAACAAATCTCATTCCAACCAAGGCAGTTAGGGAAGTTTTCAGGAATGTGTCATTTAGGATTGGTTTTGAAAATCATGCAGCTTTTGACATTTGGAGGTGTGTGCGGGCAGAGAGATGTTATCCTAGGGTGAGGAAATAGCACCATAAGCACATGGGAAAGAGAACCAGCAAGAGGAACAGTAAGTATTTTATCTTGGCTCTAGAATAACAAACTCAGACAGTAACAGAAATATCAAGGTGGAAGGGGCTAGTTGGGACCAAATATGAAGAGTCATGATTTCCAGAATAAAAAGTTGGATCTTCACTCAGTAGAAAACGCACTCCAAATTTATAAGCAAATCAGTAACTCTTTTAAACCTTAAATTTCATTTCGTCAAATTAACATGTTAATGATAAAAATATTCTCATATTGTGTTCATGTAATATAAAGTCAGCTCTCCAGTTAAAATTGTGAAAGAAAAAAGCTATTTTTAGCACTGCCCTTTGCCCCTGCTCTTTATAAGCATGCTGGGGTTAACTTGGGCTCTGTTCCCTGACCACATGCTAATTTAGCTTCCTGCCACCTAAGAATCTATGCTACTCTCATTACACCTCCCCTTGAATATCTTCCATTTTCTTCACCTCTCTCTGCTATTCTGGACACACCTCTCTACTTTTCAATCATTCTGCATATTTTAAACAAAATCCCATGAGAAAAGACTGTCCAGCTGGTGCACTTTATTTAATAATAGCTGATTTTTATGTAGTGAGTGCTGCTGTGGGGGAATTTTTTTTTTTTTGCATACATTTATTTTATCCGTATAGGACTTCTATGAAGTAGACATGAATATTCCCATTGTGCAGGGTAGGAAGGTAAAAAGTCAAAATACTTTGTACAATGTAATATCGGGATTCTAACCCATACCTGCCAGCTTACAAAGGCTGTGCACGCTTCTAATTCTATGGGAACATTTTACTTCTGAGTTTCTAGAGACAATGTTGTTTAACCCTTCAGTAACTCTAATTAAAACAAAAACAATAAAGGTTAAAGTAGGGCAAGGATATCAATTTAGCCTTGGAAAATCCACAGGCCATCCAATATTGGTCTATGCCCTCCATGCAAAAGACCACTCTGGTTAATAACTCTGGAATTAGTTAACTTTAAATCCACCCTATTGACCAATATCCACTGAAAAATATTACATATTCCTTTTTCTGTCTAAAGGATATTTATGACGTATACCATATTAAAGCAACAGGATAGTAGCTGCAATAGTTACTTTTCACAGTTAGGTTCAACACATGTAATTATTCTTAGCAATTGTTTAACAGATTTTTAAATACCTGACTTTATAAGGTTGGAAAAATTTACTTAATAAGAAATGAACCTAGTCTAAAATCTACCCACAGTTTACTAGAATAAACTTAATAATAAATATGTGTTTACATATCAAATTATTTTTTAAAAGCTTGAATTAGGACCTCATAGAAAGATGTATAAGGACAATAAATGAGTAAGTAACAATATGTAAAACATGGGAAAGTAATAGTTTATGATAAAGATTAAATACACAAAAAGGAATAGTGTGATGCTAATTAAGTAGGCTAAATTTCCAGTTGTTTCTTATTGCACTTACTAGAAATATGAGAATTAGGCAAGCTACTTAAACTCTGTACCTGTTTTCTCGTCTACAAAAAGAGATGATAATGGTTCCTACTTTGCATATAGTTGCTGAGAAGTTAAAACTATTTAATAACTAAAGGATGGAGGAAGTACGTAGTATGGAGTACCAGCCACATAAGTATTGTCTACTATCATTATTACTAAAGGACCTGAAAATGAGGGCTATGAATATTTAGCAAATTGTTTGAAAATAATGTGTGAATGCTAAAATATCAAACATATGCAAAATTCACAATGAATGGAGACTTTTGCCAATGTGACTGGCCATTTATGGTCATGAAAGACACTGTGGTAATAAATAGAAACTCATCAACTCCCTCCCTCTTCTTCACATTCACACGGTAGAATGTTATTTCTCAGCCTCACTGCAGTTAGGTGAAGCCATGTGACTGTGTTTTGGCCAATGGAATATGAACAAGAGACTTGTACACCATTTCCAAATGTAAAATGTCAAACTCTCTCACACAGCTCTCAATGTTCTTTCTCATCCTTTGTGTCCTGGGCAGATGCCAAAGGATTCAGTGGAAGATTTCACTGGCATTGAAGAGCTAAGAGCTAGAGGAAGCCTGGATACCATAACGACTGTGCAGTATACAGTCCCCATTCCTTAACCTGGCATCCAAATGTTGGATTGTATTATGAAACAGGAACATTTATTGTTTTAAGCCACTTAGGTGTCGAGGTTGTTTTCCAAAGGAATTCACCTACTGTAACAGACACAGTAATGAAAAATTATTCAAGCAGGAGTTAGGACACTTGTGTCCAAAGTGTACTTCTAATATTTATTAGCTGTGTAACTTTAGCCAATTTATTTACACTCTTTGATTGTTCTTTTAGTTGCTGTAAAACTCCCATCATGAAAGTTACAAGAATTAAACAGTATAGGATAGAGCTTGGAAAAGTAGGGACCATGTAAGTGATCGTTAAATCCAGATTTAACAATAATTTAGTCAATATTTTCAAAGCACTGAGATAGCTACACTATTTACGTAGGACAATTTGTTAAATCATGTTTTTGATAATAATACATCTATTTAGTTGGCAGACGGTTTTACTTTTCAGTGGTATGTGTTGATTTCACATAGATGCATCTCTCTGCTTTCTTCATATACATGGTATTGACATTCTGAAGACAGGGTTTTCTTTTCTTCCTGATGTCTCTGCACGAATTTGCCCAATCTCTTCTCTAATAGAGTAGCCTGTATTTAATATGCACAACAACTGCAAGTCATTAATTCTCTAAGTCTCTCCTAAATCAATCCTCTGGCTGCAGACTAGAATCTTAATGTAGTTTTGGTAGTTGGGAATCTCATCTAATTTATTAAATGGAGAGAGGTGTGACACAGTAAAAATGTGTATTAACTGTTTACATGAATTTTTTTTTTCTTTCAGGAATATATTTTCTTTTCAAAACCATCATAAACAAATAGCTACCCAAGGAAAGCTATACGTAGTAGTTTAATCAATATAGAAATTCTACATATGATTATACTTGTTATGCATGCATACATTTTGCAGCTAATTGTCATCTATTTTCTAGAGTCAGCTAGACAGTGGTTAAAAGCAAGTTTAGTCTATTTTTTTTATCTTAAGCTTTTTATTGGGAAATAAAATATACAGCCAGAAAAAATACATTAAACATTGATGTAAAGCTTAACAGGTCGCTATTAAATAAGCTATTGTGCCATTACTACATAGAACAAGAAATACAACAGCACCTCAGAGCCCCGCATGTGCTCTTCTTCCCCAGTGGAAATTCTTCCCTCTGCCCTAGATGAAACCAGTCTCTTGACATTTATGGTAATGAACTCCTCACTATATTTTTACCACCAAACTAAGCATCCTTAAACACTATAGTTTAATTTTTAAAGATTTTGAAGCTTATATAATGGAATCATCACTACTAAGCTATTCTGATATTTTTCTTTAACTCAACAATACCTTATAAGCTTCATACATGTTAATTCATATAGACATACTTCAGGCATTTTCATTGCTGAAGATGTCACAATTTTTTTTTTTTTTTTTTGCGGTACGCGGGCCTCTCACTGTCGTGGCCTCTCCCATTGTGGAGCACAGGCTCCGGACACGCAGGCTCAGCGGCCACAGCTCACGGGCCCAGCCGCTCCGCGGCATGTGGGATCCTCCTGGACCGGGGCACGAACCTGTGTCCCCTGCATCGGCAGGCGGACTCTCAACCACTGCACCACCAGTGGAGCCCAGAGGTCACAATTTTTATATCTGCTTTACTCTTTTTTTTTTTTTTTTTTCTTTTTGCGGTATGCGGGCCTCTCACTGTTGTGGCCTCTCCCGTTGCGGAGCACAGGCTCCGGACGCGCAGGCCCAGAGGCCATGGCTCACGGGCCCAGCCGCTCCGCGGCATATGGGATCCTCCCAGACCGGGGCACGAACCCGTATCCCCTGCATCGGCAGGCGGACTCTCAACCACTGCGCCACCAGGGAGGCCCCTGCTTTACTCTTGATGGATATTTGGGTTGTTTCAATTTGGAGTTATTACAGTTGTGTTGCCATTAACATTTTGTACATGTCTCCTTGTGGCCATGTGTACACCGTCTATTGGGTGTATACCTAGAAGTAGAATTGCTGGGTCAGAAGTCTGTAATTTACATTCCTACCAACCGGTTCTGAGCACTCCAGTGGCTCCCGTTCCTTACCAACACATGGTATTATCAATCTTTTTAATTTGGCAGTCTGGTGAGTGTGTTGTGTAATCTTACTGTGATTTTAATTATCACTTGCCTGATTATTAATGAAATTGATCACATTTTCACATGTATTAACCATTTGGAATTCCTCATTTGGGAAGCACCTATTCAAGTTTTTGCTCCTTTTCAACTTGGTGGCTTATACTTCATCCATTTGTACCAGTGCTGTGTCTATTCTGGATACAGTCTTTTGATCATTTATCTGTTGCAAATATTTTTTTCTCATTCTGTGTCTCATCTTTTCATTTTTCTATGTTTTGTTTGATCAACAGAAGTCCCTAATTTATTATATAATTTATCAACCTTTTCTTTTATGGCTATTGCTTTTTCAGATCTGTAGAAGATGTCTTTTTCAAACTTGAAAGTAAAAAGGTTATTCTCTTAGGTAATCTGGAAACGTTGTAGCAAAACACCTTTTAAATTTAGGTCTGCAATACACTTGAAGTTGATTTATTTATACAATGTGATGTAGTTGTCAGATTTAATTTTTGCAGATGGATATCCAGTTGTTCCTAAGCCATTCATTGAAAAGGACTGTCCCATTGCCACTGCTCTGCAATGCCACCTTTGTCATAAATCAAGTGTCTGCAATGAAATGATGTGCTTCTGGACTTTATAACTGTTCAGTTGTCTCATTTTAATCCTTGTAACCAATACCACACTTTCTTGATCACAATTGCTTTAAAATAACTCTTGATATGAAGTTGAGAAACACCCATGTTCTTCTTTTTAAGAGTCGTTGCTATTATTGGCCTCTTATTTTCCTGTAAATGTCAGAATCAGCTTAAGTTCCACTCTATTCCCAGATAAAAATGCATGCTTATGTTTTAAATTGCACTGCATCAAATCTCTACATGAATTTGTGGAGAAAATTGTGATCTTCATAATATTAAGCCATCTAATCAATGAACATGTGTCATAGACTGAATGGTGTCTCCTCAAAATTCCTGTGTTGAAGCCTTAATCTCCAATGGAACCATATTTGAAGATAGTCTTTAGATTATTAAGGTTAAATTAGGTTATAAGAGTGAGGCCCTAATTCAATAAGATCGTGACCTTTTAGGAAGGAGAGAGAGATCTCTGTCTCCATGTACATGCACCGAGGAAAAGTCATGTGCGGACACCTTGAGAAGAAGACCACAAACAAGCCGAGAGAAGAGGCTTCAGAATGAAACCTACCTTGTTGACACCTTGACCTTGGACTCTCCATCCTCCAGAACTGTGAAGAATAAATTTCTGTTGTTTAAGCCACCTAGTCTATGATACTTTTGTTATGGCAGCCTAAGCTGACTAATACAGATTTTGGTACCAGAATTGGGATGCTACTGTAACAAATACCTAAAAATGTGGAAGTGGCTTTGGAACTGAGTAATGGGTAGCAGCTGGAGGAGTTCTGACATGCATGCTAGAAATACAGATATTAAAATCCATTCTGATAAGATCTCAAATGGAAATGAGCAACACGTTATTGGAAACTGGAGGAAAAGTGATCTTCGTTATAAAGTGGCAGAGAACTTGGATAAATTATGTTTGTGTTCTAGTGTTTTCTGGAAGGTAGAACTTGTAAGCAATGAAAATGGCTATTTAGGTGACGAGATTTCTAAGCAGAGTGTTGAAGGAGCCATATGGCTTTTCCTGACTGCTTATAGTAAAGTGCAAGAAAAGAGAGGTTAATTGAAGGAGAAATTGTTAAGCAGAAGGGAATCAGAACTTCAAGATTTGAGAAATTCTCAGCCTATCTATATTGCAAAAAATGAGAAAGCATGTTCTGAAGAGAACATTAATGGTGTGGATAGACTATCACTCAATAAAGAATTTTCGGGATTATATGAGCAGAAATACTGCCTTTGAATGGAAGGGGATGGAGATGGGAGGACATGAAGGAAAACTGTTAAACTCCTTAGATTTGACAGGACTAACTGATAGAGCTATTTGGCTAGGAAGTATGCATTCTTCAAGACAAGCGGAAAATGACCCCGAGTTGATCCAGATATCATGAGGACTGTCTCCTCAGTTTCAACAGACCAGATGACTTTCTCCTGGTGTCTTGGAAATGGGATCACCCAGCAGAGCCAAGGGTTTCTATTTCCAGATATATGCTATCTTTATCTTATTGTATATGGTATATGTAGTGAAATCTTATTTCTTGTTTATTGCCAGAATATGGAAATGGAATCTTTTGTTGACTTTGTATCCAGCAACCTTACCGAACGCTCTTAAATTATAGCAGTTTATCTAAGGTTGTTTTATATTTTATGCCCAAATAATTTCATCATCTTATAACAGCAACTGGTTTCATTTTTTTTTTCATTTCTCTTTATGAGTTTACCATTCTGACAAAGGCCTCCTGTAAAATTTTGAAAAAATATAGCGCGAATTTTTTTTTAATACAAGACTTCAACATTTCATTAAGTATGATGTTTGCTTTTTTTTTGCAAAAACATGTATAAAATCTCTTTATATTTTTTAAATAATTATATTGAGGTATAATTCACATGCCGTATAATTCACACATTTAACATGGAAAATTTGGTGTTTTATAGTAGATTCATAGAGTTTAGAAACCATTAAAACAATCTAATTTTAGAATATTTTTAGGATTCACCAAAGAAACTCCATAAGCATTAGCAGTCATTTCCCCTCCTGCCCTAAGCAACCACTTATCTAAATTGTATCACTACAGATTTGCCTATTCTGGACATTTCTTATAAATAAAATCATACAATATTCCATATTCTGTGATTGGCTTTTTCACTTAGCATAATGTTTTCATTGTTCATCCATTTTGTAGCAAATATCACTACTTCATTCCTTTCATTTATTGCTGAATAATATTCAATTTTACGGATAGACCAAATTTATTTATCCATTCATCCATGGAGGCATTTGGGTTGATTCCATTCTGGCTATTTTGAATTTTATTGCTATGAATATTTGTGTACAAGTTATTGGTAAAGATAGAGATTTTCATTTTTCTTGGGTACATAAAAAAAGAACATAATTTGGGGTCATATAAGAGCTCTATATTTTTGAAGAACTGCCAAACTATTTTCCAAAGAGGTTGCACCAGTTTGCTTTCCCTTCAATATTCTATTGTGTTCAAATTTTTCTGCATCATCACCAACACTTGCTGTTCTCTGTCTTTTGTACTTTAAGTATACTAGAAATTGTGAAATCGTATGTCATCATGGTCTTAATACATGCTAATAATGACTAATGACTAATAATTTTGAGCATATATTCACATACTTACCAGCCATTCGTATATCTTTGTTGAAGGAATGTCTCTGCAGATACTTTGCATGCAGTATCACATCTTTACTTCTTTGGTAGAAGAATACACATCTTTACTTTGGTTATATTTATTCCTGTTTTACTTTTTGATGCTGTTTTAAATATATTTATTTTTGTTTTGTATTATTTATCTTAGCCTATAGGTATGTGGTTGATTTACATATTGATTCTGTATCCTGAAAGCTTGTTAAACTTGTTTATTAGTTCTAATAGGTTTTAGTGGATTTAGCAGGATTTTCTATTTATAAGATTATGTTATCTGCACTACAGAATTTACTTCTTTCCTTCCTATTTGAATGTCTCTTATTTTGTTTTCTTGCCATATTGTTTTCATTAGATCCTGCAATACAGCGTTGAAAAACAGTAGTGAACGTGGACATCCTTGTCTTACTCTCGATGACATTGGAAAAGCATTCACTCCTTCACAATTTAAGTATAATATATTACCTAGGGTTTTTCATAGATGACTTTTGGAGGTTGAGTAGGTTCTCGTCTATTTCTAGTTTATGGATTATGTTTGTTAGGAAAAGGTGTTGAATGTTGTCAGATTCTTCTTCTGTGTCTGTTGAGATGATCATGTAGTTTTTGTCCTTTAATTTATTAATGTGGCATTACATTAGTTGATTTTTGACTGCATCCCTGGGATAAGTCCCACTTGGTCATGGTGTGTAATTATACATATATACATATTATATATATATATATTTATATATATATATGTATATATATACCCCTAGAAATATTTTTCTTTTTAAAGTCAATTTTGTCTGAAATTAGTATTAGACACTCCAGCTTTCATATGGTTGCTGTTTGCATTATATATCTTTTCCTATGTTTTTACCACCTAGTTGGATCTTTGAATCTAGTGTGTCTCCTGTACAAAGCATATAACAGTATTTTGATTTTTTAATTCAGCCTAGTAATCTCCCACTTTAATTGTATTATTTCATCAATTCCCATTCACTGTTATTAATATTATTGAATTTACAGCTGCTCTTTTTCTTTTACTTTTCTATATGTTTGTCTCTTTTTGTTCTTCTGTTCCTCCTTTACTGCTTTCTTTTTTATTCAATAAATATTTTCCAGTGTAACATTTTTATTCTTTTAATAATTTTAAAATATGTTTTCAGTTATTTTCTTAGTAATAGCCATAGGGCTTATAATATACATATTAATATCAGAATCTACTTCAGTTTCATAGCATCTTAATTCCATGAGATGGAAAAATTTTAATCTTATAAAGCTCTATTCCCTCCTCCCCTTTTATTGTGCTACTACTCAACATTTTTTCAGCTATGATGCTTCCTTTAAGTTTTTTTTCCCTTGGTAGATAAATATCAATAAATTTCTTTCTATTTGACTTTAATCAGAAGAGAATATTAATTTTTACCAAATGTTTTTCTACATCTATTGAGATGATCATAAAAATTTTGTCCTTTATTCAATTAATTAAATGAATTATCTTGCTACATATTCCCTTGCTAAGTCAACCTTGCATTTCTAGAATAAATCTTCATTAATCATGATGTATTATTCTTTTCATACATTGTTGGAATTCGTCAAGTAATAATATTTTGCTTAGGATTTTGTATCCACATTTGTAACTGAATTTGGTTGAATGATTCGTGTCATATTTTAGTATTGAATTTATGTTATCACCAAATTTTTTTTAACAGTTTCTTGAAGGATATTTGTGAGTGCAGTGTTATTCATTTTTTAAATCTTTGAAAGAGTTCTCTAGTACTGCTATTTCGGCCTGAAGTTCTCTTTGAAAAAAGATTTTTAAATAACATAGTTATGGTTTTTAACAGTTTGCTGCTCTTTATTATGGACAGTTATATGTTTCTAGGAATGGGTCCATTCCACCTTAATTTTCAAATTTATATTTTAAATTTAAAAAATTTCTTAGTATAAAGCTTTTTCCTTAATGAAATATATTAGAGGGAAGCAGACCTTTGTGGAAATCTGGTTTCAGGAACCATTAGCTATAAGAACTTAGAAAATTTGGTTTATCTCTCTGACCCTCAATTTTCTAATCACTAATGTATGGATAAGTAATAGTACCTACCACATTTCTGATAGAATGTTGTCTATCTGAAAGACCCCTGATGGTACAGATTATCTAAAACTCTAGGCAAAAGGTATAAATACTTCTTGAGCTGGAAGGAAAATCAGAGAAATCCTCAAACATCAGGAATCCAGAGCTAGTTTTGATCTTGAGTAGCTTTGAATAACTGGTGATTTGGAAATTGGTTAACAAAGCCTGAGACCTAGTAGGATAAAAAGTCAGATCTCAGACCCCACAAAATCCCAAGTTCCCCCCAAGAGAAATACTATTGATAGCATCCTAGGAAAAAAATATTGCCATTTGGAAAAAGCGTATAGAAATAACATATCTTTCTCAGTTTAGATCCTGAGAAAGGCAGGAAAAAGAAGTTTCCTCTGAGAAGGCTTAACTCTAAGCCAGTAGTCACTGAATTGGGAATAGAATTCAGATTATTTTTGTGTCTCAGAAAAAAAAAAAAAAAAACTTTGAGACATAATTTGTGTTTAAAGTTGCTCTGAATTGGCAGTATACAGGTTATCTGGCAGGGGCAAACGCAAATCCTTTTTGTAAGGGAACACTTTCAAGACAGGCCGAAATGATTTTACACAGAGAACGTTGTAAAGAACATAAATTTATACACATACACACACACACATCAGGCAACACCTGAGGAATTAAGACCACGGTCAAGGATCAGGAAACACAACAAACTATAGGATCAGAACCACAGACTGCAGAGACTACATGTACTAGAATTTAGTGGAATCATCTAATATTGAATATAATATATATATATATATATATATATATATACTTAAAGGATTAAAACACTATTTGATGGAGCCAGAATAATGTTATGATTTTGGTGGACCCTAAGCACTTACTTGTGCCTTTGTAAGCACCTTCCTCTGTGTATGTGTGTGGGGGGGGGCATACACATATATAAACATAAATGTACATTTATATTTTATGACTGTGCTGGAACAAAGACCAATATATTAATATTTTATATCAAAACATTTTCTTTAACCTAAAATTTTCTTCTTTTTCCTTCTGATTTTAAAATAAACTATTTTTGTAGCTCTCTAAAAGTGTCGTGAGTCCTAGGCACTGTGCCTACTGCATCTAATGGGTAATCGGGCTCCAGAGGAAGCAACAAAAATCTATTAACAGGCAGATTTGGAAAAGAACCAAATAGAACTTCTAGATCTTAAAACACTCAATTACAATTATTAGAATCCTAATAGATGGGTTAATCGTAAACCAGAAGCAACTGAAGAAGGAATTACTATAGGAAATCAAGGCATAGATTTTTTAAATATCTAAAATTCAGCAGAGGAAAAAAAAAGAAAATGTGAATAGGAAAGTAAAAGACACAGAGGAAAGAGTGAGACTATCTAATATACATCTTAACAGAATTCCAAAAGAATAGACTAGAGGGCCTCCCTGGTGGCGCAGTGGTTGAGAGTCCGCCTGCCGATGCAGGGGATACGGGTTCGTGCCCCGGTCTGGGAGGATCCCATATGCCGCGGAGCGGCTGGGCCCGTGAGCCATGGCCGCTGGGCCTGCGCATCCGGAGCCTGTGCTCCGCAACGGGAGAGGCCACAACAGTGAGAGGCCCGCATACCGCAAAAAGAAAAAAAAAAAAAAAAAAAAAAAAAAGAATAGACTAGAGAGAATAGGGTAGACAATGGCTGGGAATTTTTCAGAAATAATTAAATAAATAGAGCCCTATATTGAAGAATGTCAACAAAGCCCTCGGAGGTACTAGTAGGCTTAACTAAGATGGACATAATCCTTTCAAAACAAATGGCAAGTTAAATTTTTTAAAATAAAAAAATAATTAATTAAAAACTGAAAGCAGAGGATGTTCTTAGCATTCTCAGAGTCCCTAAATTGAAACATAAATGGCCAAAACTAAGTGCAGTTTGATAATCTAACTGTTGGTCAGGTAAATAAATAATCCATTGTATTTAGAATTAAAGATTCAACATGCCACAATTCATTGAATAATAGTCTGTAGATAATAACCAGGAGTTAGACATAACCTAAGGAAGTATTGACCACTGACCTTAGAGAAAGTAAGACATATTAACTATGATTTGTTTGTATGAAAATGAGATGATCTATTTTGCCAGGTTTTCCTGAAATCTTTTCTATGTCTATTGAAGTTTCAGGGTTTAGTGTGGGCTTGAGTCATGTTATTTTTCTTGGCAGAGGTAGTTTCAATATAATTTTATTTGTTGCCTATTTGGGATGGTGCAAAGCTCTTTTTTGCTTACAGCAACTCTTCAGATTTACTAAAAGCCTTTAAGCAAACTGTCCTTCCTTTATTCTGGAATTAATATTTTGCTGTTATTCTTAGCAGAGAACATCTGCTTTGCATCTCCGCATTTTTTATCCTTTTGTCTATTACTAAGGCTTCAAAGAGCCATATTTTCTTGCCTGGAAAATTGGTAATTTCTTTAAAAGTTGAAAGTATTCATAGAACCCTTGCCTTTTAGCATGCTTTTACCTATTTGCAGAATTTTAAACCTGGAAGAGACCTCAGAAATCATTTAGTTTAGCTTTCTCATTTTGTAGCTGATAAACGTGAATTATGAGGCCGTTTCTTCAAGGTGACACAGTGTTTCAGGGACATATCCAAACTTAAAATACAATTTCTCATTTCCAACTTAATAATATTTCTACTACATTCTTTGTTTTTTTTTAACTGGACTATTTGTAGTCGTTAGTCTTTTTGTGCTTAGAACTGTGCTGTGTGGTATGATGGGACACAAAAGAAAAGAGATAGATGACACATCGATATCTAATAGACAGATAAATAAGGAAGAGATAGATAGATAGGTAAATGATAGAAAGATAATAGATACATAGATGAGAGATAATAGATAGATGATAGACAGATAGGTAGGGAATTATAGATGACCCTTTGATTCAGGAAATCCTAAAAAACTTTGTGCCTAGGAAATCTCTAAAAACAGACCTTAAATATTTATCCTTTAAAATAGAAATTAACACAACATTGTAAATCAAGTACACTTCAATTAAAATAAATAAATAAATAAACCCTGACAAAAAAATATTTAACCTTTAAAACATAATGGTTCATGCTAAAAAAAAAATCTAATACTATATAGGACTTAAACGTTAATAAGATTATTCAACTTTGTTTTGTTTTCTAATGTAATCTAGAAAATCATTTCCTCTGACTTCTTTCCTTCATGAAGGGAAGTAGGGCTTTGAGAAGTGTGTGGCTTTTTCTTGCTCTTTAACATTCAAATGTAGCTACTATCCAAATTATAGACCAGCACTTTGCATTTCTGTATATACGCTTCATTCAGTAGTATTAAGCTCTTACAAATCAAAGAAGATATTTAACATGTTCTCTATTCTTTCAAGTGACTGGTATAAGTCTAAGCACCTGCTTTTATTAGACATATGTGACAAATAAAAGTCTGAAATCATAAACTTTCCTTTGTCCCCCACTTAAAGAAAATTCTCATTTTTGAGTTAAATTGTTCTGATATTTTCACGTTCGCTACTTCACTTGAATTTATCTTTTTAAAAATTGTCTTGGACGTCCTCCCAGTGTCAAAATGACAAGTAATAACTTCTAAGAGGATATGCAACCTATTTTTGAATGATTTTCTGTGGGTGGCCCCAATGAATCCATTCATTCACCTATTCTATTCTTCAGTAGAAATTTATGAAATACCCACTCTCTTCCAGGTGCTAAACACTAAGAATCAAACACTAAATAAGTCAAAAAAGGTCTCTCTCCTCCTGGATTATGGAGGAGAAAATAAACAATAAGCAAATCACACATAGAACAACTGAACCATCATCGTGAAGTTTATAAACTGGGTATTTGATGGAGAATAGGAGAATGGTCAGCAGCTACTTTGGATAGGATTCTCAGGAATGTCCTCCCCAGGGCAGTGCCATTAACCTGAGGTCCAAATGAAGAGAAGAAGCCAGCCCTGTCCGAGCCTGAAAGTGCAAGCCCAGCAGAAGGGCTGGCAATGCCAGTGGCAATGGGGAATAAGCTTAGTGGTCAAGGAACTGAGAAGAGGCTAGGTCATGTTGGGCTTTGTGGGCCACAGGAAGTAGGTTGGACTTATTCTACTACAGTGGGGAGCCACTGTAGTAAGTGAGTGACAGTGAGATTACTATTTATATAAATCAAGCTTGCTCTCTTTGGAGAATGGATGACAGGAGTTAGCACGCAAGTTAGCAAGCAAGAGAGGACTCAGGAGTCTATGGGAACAGCCTCGTAAAGGATGGTGAGAACTTCAATTACATGTGGGGCTATAGGAAAAATATTTTATATTTTTGCATGGTTGGGTCTTTCTGAGCCAATTTTACTAACACTTGGGAACTGGCTTTGAAAAAAAAACAAATTTTAGAAGTTAAATTATGATTGATTAGATAGTGATAGACCACACAGAAAGATTTACCTCCTTGGAGGTGTGACTTACTTTGTAGCAGGAGCGGCAGATGAGGCCCTAGGACCATGGAGATAACTCAGGGTTATAAGGTTGGATAGGCTTGTTTTATCTTCCCCTATTGGTATATATTTGCATTCCGAGGAGTAAGAACCAAGGATCCTTCCCTTATTGAATTTGTTGATAAAGGAAACAAAAGGGTTCTCTCCAGCTCACAGGAGTGGAGTCAGACAGCTTTCTCACTGTTTTATAACAGTCCAGATTCATATATTCAGGATTCTTCACTTACCATAAAAATCCTGTAGACATCCAGCTCTACAAGAATTGGAGCAAAGGGGATACAGTGCAATTATTTCTATGAATAAATAACCATTAATCTATGTTCCAGGAAACCTCATGTTTTCATTCAGGATAATATGAATAAATAGAGATATTTTTAAACTTAGCACTAGGTTTGTGGAGATAAGGAAAAGTAGATGGACTTGAAATATATTTTTGAAGTAATAGCAGCATTTCTGAAGATTAAACGAGGGCTGGGGAAGGAAAGGGAAGAGTCAAAGGTAATTCCAAGTTTTATTTAAGTAACTGAATGAAGAGTGACATTATTTATTGAGGTGAGACCAGACTAAGCAGGACAGGTTGTGGGCAAAACAGTAAAATTCTGTTTTAGCCCATTTAAGTGTGAGATACCCCTAAGGCGTAAAAAGAAGTTGTCAGATTATGTAGTTGGCCATGCACACCTATGGCTAGGGAAAATAACAATATGTTGTAGTTGTAAGAGAATTTGAAATCACACAGTCACTCTCTTATCTGACAAAATTCCTCAGTTATTCACAAGCAGGATACGTTTCCCAAAGCGAAACACTTGAGTGACTACTTCATCAGCTTAATGTGAACAAAGGGTTCCGAGAAAACAAACAGAATTCCACAGACTAGCCCCCAAACTAGTCGGACTTTGAAGCTGCTAGATTAGAAAATAGCTAACATCTTGATCAACTCTATGGTTCTGTAATTCTATGATTCTAATTAATTTTATGGATTTCTCTTTACTGAATGCATGTTGGCAATTCCAGTTGCAACTGTATTTATAATCTTGCTATAATGTGAGACCCAACCCATTAGACTTTCTTCTTAACAGGAGATGATACAGCCAAATCTTGCAAAGATCACCAGTTTGGGTTAACGACTGCTTCAAAACAAACCACCCTAAAATTCACTGCTTTTACATAACTATCAGAATCTGTTAGGAGTCTCTGCTGGTTGACTGGCATAGCTTGGTAGTTAGTATTTGATTCCTTGTGTAGCTGCAGGCAGGTCTGTTTGGGGCTGGAGTCATCTGAAGGCATCTTCCATCATATTTTCAGTACCTGGGCTGGGTGGTATGATACTGTGATGTAAAGAAGAAATATACATTTGGTCTTTGTCCCTGTTTCTGACAAAGAGCTCCTAAAACCCTTAGAATTTTCTAAGTGAGGAGAGCAATCAAGGTGTCTTTTGCTATGTTAATGATGTGATTTTTGGAAAGCACCTAAGGATGGGGGCTGGTTGCCTGAAGAACCAACCACATCATTAGAGGGTTGAAACCTTCAGTCCCAGCCCCTACCTCACCTCACCCCACCCCCTACCTCTCAGGAGGGAAGAGGGGCCCAAGGTTGAATCAGTCACCAATGGCCAGTGATTTAATCAAATATGCATATGTATGAAGCCTCCATAAAAACCCGGAAGGAGCGGATTTGGAGAGCTTCCGGGTTGCTGAACACGTGGAGATTCGGGAAGCGTGGTGTGTTCAGATAGCAGGGAAGCTCCTTACCTTTCCCCCATACCTTACCCTATGCCTCTCTCCCACATGGTTCTTCCTGAGTTTTGTCCTTTCACAATAATAAACCAGTAATGGAGGAAGTAAAATGTTCCTCTTAGTTCTGTGATTACTGTAGCAAATTAATGCAACCCAAGGAGGTGTTGTTGGAAGCTCCAGTCTCTAGCCAGTCAGTCAGAAGCACAGGTGACAATCTGAGCTTGCAGTTGCATCTGAAGTTGAGAGGAGGGTCGTCTTGTAGGACTGAGCCTTAAACCTGTGGGATCTGATGCTACCTCCAGATAGAGACTGTCAAAATTGAGTTGAATCATAAGACACCCAACTGGTGTCAGAGAATTGCTTGAATGCACAGGGGAAAACCTCCACACATTGGAACTGGTGACCAGAATCTTAGAGGGCTAGAAGAGATGAGGTAGATGGGCATCTCTCCATGTGGCCTTTTCATGTATTTAGCCTGGGCTTCCTAACAACCTGGAGATCTCAGGATCGGGACTTCCTTCGTGGCAGCTAGCTTTTCTCAGAGCACATGGTCCAAGAGAGCTGGGGGAGACTACAGTGTTTCTTCTGATCTAATCACAGAAGTTACACAGTATTAATTTCACAATATTTAATCGTTCAAAATAGTCCTAGAACAGCCCAGATTCAAGGGATTGGAGGAATTGACTCCATCTCTCTCAGTGGCAGAAGGGCTTGCTTACAGAGGTATTGGAGAGGATCCATAACACCTATCTTGGGAACAATCTACCACATCACCCTGAGCACAGCCTGCTTTGAGTAGAGAATATTGTTATTTACCAAATTTCAGCTCCCACTGAAGGACGTTGACAAGATACAATAAATAGTGGGCTGATAATTAGAGCAGAGGTTCTAAAGTAACAATGTGTAATTCTCATGTTCTCTCACACCTCTGACACATTGTCCTTACAAGTACTAAGACGCTGGCATATCTGATGGCATTCTACTTTGGCTATGCTTTCTCCCATCTTCATGTATGCTATCATCCATGGTTATAAGAAATGCAAATTCTACCGTACTTATATTTTTTTCCCTCACTTCCATTTCGTTTCCTCACACCTCTGCTTTATTTCTGGTAATTTCACAGGGCACAGTCTACTATAGAACAGTGATCTTCACACTGCGGTTTGCGTACTCACAGAAATGCAGGAACCCACAGTGACACAGGAAGACCTTTCATTGGTGTGTTTGCACCAGTAGTTTTAAGGAACTTCATTTCTGTACCCTCAACTTTCAGATTTGATCTTTGCTAGAATTTATCAACTTGAGAATAAACCAGCATTCACAATATTTTTCTCCTAATTACTTAAAGTAGACAAACAATAAACAGACAAATAAAACTCTTCACCCATATACCAAATATTACTGTGATGTTGTAAAATCTTCCCTGGGTTATAAAATTCACTGGGGCAACAAACAAAAGTGAAATTGAAATACTGATCAAGGAAAGTATATTTTAATATTCAATTTGGGCAACATAAATTCATAGGGTTTCCTGTCTTTTCCCACCTTGTATATTTCCATGAGGGAGGGATGAAGCTTGCTATTAGAGAAATATTTTGGCCTGTTTGGGAATGCAAGTAAATCATACAGCTGAAGCTGGAGTTAGTGAAGCTGATTCTTTGAAATGTAGTTGGAATACATTGAAGGGCTGTCACATTTTTCAAAGTACACGGTATAAACTACGTGGCTAAAAGTCCTACGTAATATATTTCAGATGTTATAGGTTTAAGTCAATACGTAGCTGAAATCTGTTTTATCAAATTATGTCATGAACTATTTATTCCGGTTATATTTATTCATATTATTTTTATCTTATACTAGTTTCCAGGTGTATTAATTTAAACTCAGTGAAAATATGTAGATGTCAACTTGAAAATGTGTAGAGAGTACATAGTTTATCAAAATTCTTTTAGGGGTCATCTGAGCAAAATGAGTTGACTACCTTTGCTTTATTCTCTATCTTTTTATTTATCAGGCTTTGTTGAATGATTTTCTAGTAGTTTGACTTTACCTCTGGACTGTAGGGATCATGTATATCTATCATACTGCATCCCAGATACCTACCACAATGCCCCACATTTTGTACACATTCACTGAATGTGTAACAGGGAAAAGCCAAATCTGACTACATGTTGGATCTGTTTCTTCTACTTTAACCTTTGCTTCCCGTTGCTTTTGTTCACTCAGAGGATACTGTCTATACGTAATGGCCTGCCTCAGGGAACCCCGCCCCTCTGCCTGAATGTTAAACCAAAGTGCCTTTGTTCAGGGAAACATCCGGACCCTGTCCACCTGTGGATGGCTGCAAGAAAGAAGAAATTAACACATCCCCTCTCCGAGGCTGGCCATTCCAGGGCATATTTGCAAAACTTATGGCCTTTTTTACTTTACTTCCTCATCTCCTCCCTCTCTCTGTGCTGTGAAAGAAACTGGCATCCAAACCCCAATAAGATGGTTATTTTGAGACTTTAGTCGCCATCTTCTCCGTCTGCCAGCTTTCCAAATAAAGTTATATTCCTTGCCTCATCTCCGATTTATTGGCCTGTTGTGCGGCGAGCAGAGCGAGCTTGGACTCGGTAACAAATGCGTTAAATGTACATATGAATTAATGGCTAAATGAGCCAAGGGACAGGTATATATGATGCAGTGGTCTTTTCCTTATTTAATCTTTATTTTTGTCTGAGCCACACAGTCCAGGAATTTTTGAAATTTAATTTCTTTATGATGATGTTATTATCCATTTTCCAAAGTGTTAGACATAATAGCTGAACTGTGTGTATTTATATGTTATTTGATTTACCATGTGATTTTTTTAATAACAGCTTTATTGAGATGTAAATTACATGGCAAAATTTAACTTTTTAATTTTCAGTGTAAACTTCAGTGGTCTTTAAAGTATTCATGGAATTGTGTGATTGTTACAACCAATTTTATAATATTTCAGCACCTTAAAAAGAAACCCCATACCCAGTAGCAGTCACTTCTCTCATCCTAAGTAACCACTAATCTCTGTCTGTCTCTATAGATTTGTCTATTCTGGACATTTAACATAAATGGAATTATACAATATGTCATCTTCTGTGATTGGCTTCTCTCATTCAGCATATTTTCATGGGTCATCCATGTCATACCATGTATCAGTACTTCATTTTTAAAAAATTGCTGAGTAACATCCTATATGGACATACCACATTGTGTTTATCCATTCATCCACGGTGGACATTTGGGTTGTTTCTACTTTTTGGCTATTATGAATAAGTTCCTTTGAGCGTTTGTGTCCAAGTTTAATATAAACATATGTTTTCATTTCTCTTAGGTATATATTTAGGATCAGAATCATTGGGTCATACGGTAGGTAACTCTATGCTTAACACTTGGAGAGACTGCTAACTGTTTTCCAAAGCAGCTGCACCATTTTGCAATACCACCAGCAATGTATGAGGACTCCATTTTCTTAACATCCTCACCAAAACTTGTTATTGTCTTCCTTTTTGATTATGGCCATCCTAGTGGATTTGTGGTTTTGATTTGTAGTTCCCTAATCATAAGTGATGATTAGTATCCTTTCCTGTACTTACTCTCCCTATTGTCACCTTCTTTGGAGAAATAAATGTCTAGTCAAATCCTTTACTCATTTTTAAAGTTTGATTATATGTCTTTTTATTAGGTTATAAGAATTTCTGGATACAAGTCACTGATTGGCTATATGATTTGTAAACATATTCTTCCATTCTTTAGATTGTTGTCACTTTCTTGGTGGTTCGGTTTGTAGCGCAATTTTTAAAAATTTGGGTACAGTCCAAATGATCTAGTTTTTCTATCATCACCTGTGCTTTTGGTGTCATATCTAAGAACACTATTTGATTTTTAATTAGCCTTGTTGAAAATCAATGTAAATCACTGCCATCCTAATGCGTTTGCTTCATTTGGCTCTCCTCACTTACAATGCAAATCCTGTACACTTCCCCAGACCTTTAGCTGGAACTGTCATGTTTTTTCTAAAACAAGTCCCAAGCCCTTAGTAGAACTGGGCTCACCAGAAGTCTCTTTCCCACTGTTCAGTTGAGAGGCACACACACTTTGCAAAAGGATTTTTGCTTAAAAAAAAAAGAAAGAGAGAAAAAAAGTAAGTGCAAAAGAGAGAAGAAGCAACTTAGAAGATAAAAGCTAAGAGTCTCACCAAGCAAAGACTATTTTAAGATAAAACCCAGGGGCATTAGAGAGCATAGCGTGTTTGGGAAAAAGAAATAAGGTTAGTCTGGTGGAGGAGACGCCAGTTATTGGGGGTGGGGCCTTTCCCTTATTAGCATTGGAATGGGATTCTCAATGGACCAAATGCATTCCAACCCCTCAGAGTAACCAAACAAAAAGCAACAAAAAACAAGGCAACAGGGGTGAAATTAATTGTAATCGTTTTGTAACTGAGCAGGACCCTCTGGGGCCTTCTGAGAACAGACCCCTCCCTCCTATCCTCCGCTTTAGCTCTTCTCTGAAGTACCTAGATAATAGTATCTGATGCACATTTCCTGAGTTGTCTCACGATGCTAAAATCCCCACCAAATGGAAGAAATAACTACTTGATGATCATGACCACGTACCCCCAACCAACTGGAGCCTGAGGATCGATCATGCTAACCCCTGTGACACCGCCCTGTTCCCTCACCATCAACCAATCAGAGAACTGTGCATAAGCTGATCGCATACCCTGAGACCCCGCCTCCCTCACCTGGCCTTTAAAAATACTTTGCTGAAACCCATCGGGGAGTTCAGGCTTTTTTGAGCACTAGCTGTCCTGCACTCCTGTATGGTACCCTACTATAAACACTGCACTTCCCTTTACCACAACCCGGTATCATTAGATTAGCTTTACCGCTGGCAAGCAAGCGGACCTAAGTTTGGTTTGGTAACAATTTGGTTCTGAAGAGCTGTGCTTCTCAGACTTTAATGTAGATAGGATCACCTGTTAAAATTTCAGGCTCTGATTTAGCAGGTAGGGGGAAGGGACTTGAAAACCTTCATTTTTAATTTTTTTTTTTTTGCCGTACCTGGGCCTCTCACTGCTGTGGCCTCTCCCGTTGTGGAGCACAGGCTCTGGACGCGCAGGCTCAGCGGCCATGGCTCACGGGCCCAGCCGCTCCGCGGCATGTGGGATCTTCCCGGACCGGGGCACGAACCTGCGTCCCCTGCATCGGCAGGCGGACTCTCAACCACTGCGCCACCAGGGAAGCCCGAAAACCTTCATTTTTAATAAGCTACACCTGATGCAGATGCTGCTGCTTCAGGACCACACCTTGACTATCAAGCTATAAAAGGCAGAGGAGAACAAAGAGTTAATTCACTTCTTCAGAAGGAGAGGAAGTTTCCCTCTTCAATCAGGCTCTGTTTATCAAGATGATGTTTTCTGCATGCGTTCAGATTTAAAGGTCAGATCTGTTTTCTTCTCAGCAGCTGCGTGGGAATTGCTCATCTTGTATGGGGTTTGATTACCTAAGTGGACCAAAAAGCTACAGAATAGCTTGGAGAACAACCCTTTCAGTAGCACCCAACACTCAGGGGTTCAAACCAACTCTTAACAGGCAAGCTTGCAAAGGCAACTTTGGATGGCATCTCTGGTCCACTTGAGAAATGAGAGGCTACAAACTGTCTCCTCCAGACCCCTGTGTCCCTGCAGAGAGAGAGAGAGAGAGAGAGAGAGAGTGTGTGTGTGTGTGTGTATGTATGTGTGTAGGGAGGTAGATTTTACCCCAGCCACAAATACTAAAGCTCTCTCAAGGGAGAAGGCTGTCCTCAAATGTGCCACTGAAAGCATTCACAGGTCAATCTAAGGCCTCACTGATGACTACTCAGGCAGACAAACAGTCTGACAAACTGTCCTGAATGTCTAGCATAGACTAAGCACACAGTTGATGTCCTGAGGACAGAGATTAACAAGTTACTACTCTCAAAATGCACGGCCTGATGGGAAGACGGACAATTGTATAGACAATTGCAACATGGTAATTAGGGTGGTAGATAGAATTATGCACAGACTGGAGAGATGTCCAGTTCAGTCTCTGGAGGCAGAAAGCTCAGGTGTAATTTCTCAGATGTGATGTTTGAATTTGACCCTTCCTTTCTCACTTTCCTCCCAAGTGCCTTTACACAGCCCAAGAACTCTCCTACAAAGAAGAGGGGGTCTGAGGAAAGTCTTTTACCTGGTATTATTGATGGGGGCATATCCTCTGACACTTGGTCCGATAACCTGCACTTCCAAAGGTTTTTACTGTTGCAAGCTATTCTTAAAATCAAAGAGTGAATTGATAATAATAGAACGTCACCTGTTAGGAAGGGAAAATATTTGGGGGTTAGAGGGTCTATCCTAGAACCCTTAAAAATCACACCACTGGGATGACTGCTGACATTCATCACAAGCCAGAGCAGCCCAGGAAAACCCTCCCCTGGAGCGAGAGATCTCCTCCAGGGCTGAGCTCATTTACCTGGCCCGACCTTGGATTTGGGGATTGGAAACAAGCATCAGGGAGATGTTAACTGCCTGCTACCCCGTCCAATGACAAAAGAACAATTTGCAGAAGTGACAGGTACTTTTCTCCTGCGGGATAGAAAGGTAAGCCATGTATTTCCTGCATGGACTCCCTGGCAGATGACTTAATATGGAATCGCACCCCTGGTGGAGATAGGTGACCCCTCAATCACTAAGGTCAGGTCTGAAAGGCAGCAGGGTCTAGATGCAAAGACGGGTGGAAGCTTAAAGTGACACCAAGTCATCTAATAATTTTCTTCTTCAGCATTGGGAAGATAAATTTCTAAGTAGCACCCCAGGCTAAAGTGTGAATATATGAATGCAACACGCCATGTGGTGCTGGATTAGCAGCCTTGGAAACCAAGGGTGTCTCCCTCAGAACTGGGCAGTTGGGTAGCAGGAAAGGAAGTATGGTTGGAATAGAAGAAATAGGGACCATAAACAGATAGAGTGAGGTTAGAAATCTGCTGCAGCTTTTATTAAATCTGTGTCCTTGGGTAGTAGCTTAACCAAGCTGCATGCCAGGGTCTTCTGTGATAAAAAGGAAGTAATATCTGCATCAGTTAGGGGTATTCAATAAAATAAATACTAGAAACCCAGTTCAATTTGAATTTCAGATAAATAACAAATAATTGTCTTAGTATAAGTATGCCCCAAACATTGCATGTGGGCATAGTGACACTAAAATCAATCCGTTATCTGTCTGAAATTCAAATTTAACAGAGCATTTTGTGATTTTATTTGTTAAATCTGATGACCTGAGAATCAGTCAGGGTAAGCTAGTTTAGGCTGCAGTACACTTAACTCTAAAATGTCAAGCAAATTTCATTAAAACATTTCTGGTTCCCCAAGTGTAGTTAATAAAGACTTTGCTGGATTCCTCCCTGTCTACCATATCTAGTTCATATTATAGGTATCTATGGTGTTAGCTCCCTTCCTGAAATAGGTCTTCTTTTTACATTCTTTTTGGCAGCTAAGATGTTGGTCAGAGTTGCTTCCTGAGTCTTTTGGTCCTTGATTGTTTTGCTGCTCCAAATAATCCACATGCCAAAGAGATACATTGGGGTGAAAAATTTTGGTCCCCTGCAGATGCACAGGGCAAAGCATGTGAGAAGAGGCAGGGAGCTTCCACACCCTCTCCCATCACTATTCTCCCAGCAACTTCACGTGTTCACCAACCCACAAGCTCTGTGAACCCTGTACTTTTGGGTTTTATGAAGGCTTCATCACTTAGGCATGACTGATTAAAGTCTTGGCCATTGGTGATTGATCTCAATCTCCAGCCCGTCTCCCCTCCCAAGAGGTTGGGGATGGGACTAAAAGTTCCAACCCTCTAACCAAGGGGCGGGCTCCACTAGCAACCAGCCCCCATCCTTAGGTGACCCAGGGGCTTTCCAAAAATCACCTCATTAACATAGCAAAAACCAACTTGATCCTTCTCTACACTTTGGAAATTCCTGGGGCTATTAGGAGCTATGTGCCAGGAAGGGAACAGAGACCAAACATATACTTCTTATTATAAATTACAGTATCACAGTATGACACACTCTGAACCATCCTTTCCCCCCGCTAGACAACACTTCAGCAGCTATATAAGTTACATAAGCTACATAAGCAGCTCCACTGATGGGACAAAGAGCACAACTGTTCAAGGCAGTGTTTAGAGGAGGGTATTGAGATTCTAAAACTGTATTAGGAGCTGAATGCAGGATTCAGAATAACTGGGCAGGCACAAGGGAGTCTAACAAGGCTTAACATTCACTGCTGAAAAAGCACATAATGCAACCAAATATTATGGAGAACTGCCTAAATTTGCCAAAGTGGAATGTAGAGAAATGTAAAGGCAATCTAAAGACAATAGCAACAACAAAAACTATCCAAGGGTGAGGGCTATACAACAGAAAATAGCCAGAAGAATATCAAACACCTGGAATAGAGGATCTCAAACTGGATTCTGCATCAGAATTACCTGGAGGGATGTTTACCCAGGTTGCTGGGCCCTAAACCCAGAATTTTTGATTCAGTAGATCCAGACAAGGGCCTAAGACTTTGCATTTTTAATCATTCTCTGGTCATGCTGATTCTGTTAGGTCCTGGACACACTTTGAGAACTGCTGATCTAGAAGAGGAATTTGTAAAGTCAAGCTACTCTCACTTACCTCCTCTGAACAAGCTGTTCTTACTCGAAAACAGGAAACTTAGAAGTTCTTCCTGCTACTGCTATTATTTTTCCAAACTCCACCATTAAGATGTCGTGGCAGTGAAACTTCTTACCCTGTCCTGGGTCTTCCTTGAGTCCACTACAAAGACATTGAGTTAGCTACTATTTTCTTATTCACTTTATAGAAGTGCCTTGCTTTAAAAATATATTTGTTGGGTTTATAGTACAAAGCACAACTTGTGGCCCTCCAGGACCACAAATCTGGAGCTGGATCCAGTTATATAAAATGACACATAGGAGGGGGTCTGGCGGCCTTCCTATGGCAGAGGTGAGACCCCACAGAGTGGTGAGGGAAGGTTAATAAAACAGCGGGGCTAGAATAGTAAGCGATATGATGACAGTCATTTTCATATTGCAAATATATTTTCTCCAAATCCTTATAACGTACTATTTAATGTAATTTTCATTAGTCCTAAACAACTGAAAAATTATCATATCATCATTATAATAATATTCATTTATTCATTGAGAAGATTGAGCTTTTAATGAAGGTCAATCAGTGGTAGAGATTTTGGAGATAAACTAATGAGGTAAATCTATCACAGGTACTTAATTTATAGGGTTTTTAAAAATTAATATATTTATTTATTTATTTTTGGTTGTGTTGGGTCTTCGTTGCTGTGCATGGGCTTCCTCTAGTTGCGGCGAGCAGGGGCTACTCTTCGTTGTGGTGCAAGGGCTTCTCATTGCGGTGGCTTCTCTTGTGGAGCACGGGCTCTAGGCGCATGGGCTCAGTAGTTGTGGCATGCGGGCTCTAGAGTGCAGGCTCAGTAGTTGTGGCGTCCGGGCTCAGTTGATCTACAGCAAGTGGGATCTTCCCAGACCAGGGCTCGAACCCGTGTCCCCTGCATTGGCAGGTGGCTTCTTAACCACTGCGCCATCAGGGAAGTCCCCAAAGGGATTTTTTTTTAAGCTACAGTCTATTTTTTTTTTCTATTGGAGTATAGTTGCTTTACAATGTTGTGTTAGTTTCTACTGGACAGCAAAGTGTATCAGCTATATGTATACATATATCCCCTCCTGTTTGGATTTCCTTCCCATTTAGGTCACCACAGAGCACTGAGTAGAGTTCCCTGTGCTGTACAGTAGGTTCTCATTAGTTATCTATTTTATACAGAGTATCAATAGTGTATATAAAGGTACAGTCTTTTAACCACGTCACTCACTCCCCAGTCTTCACGCCCCACTGTCTCTCATATTAGTCCCTCTACATCTGGCTACAACCCATGGTTCTACTCATATCTCTCCCTACTATCTGATCAATAGACCACTTGACTTGTTCTTTGTCCATTCTTTCCCTCCTGTTGAAAAGAAAGCTCCTGTTGTCGCTTTTAAGCTCAACTCACACTTATCCATCATTTAAGGTCCATTTCAACTGCCTTTTTTACTGAAGCCACTTACATTCACGACAGCCCAGAGCCAGCACTCTCCCTTTAAATTTCTTTAGGACTTAGTGCGCCTATTAGGCACTTAAATGTATGCGGTATTGAATTTGTATTGAACCATGTTATGTGGTTGCAATTTTAATTCATCAGAATTATAGATAAATTTGCTATTTCTCCATGGAATTGTCTTTCCACAGTAGTGTCACTTAAAGTTGAATAATTCCTCACAGGCACTATGATTGCAATTTGGTGCCTGACTTTGAAGGAATAGGCAAATTTAGTCATTCCCAAATACTTTGTTGATCAGAAATAATTATCTAAGATAATTAAGTGTGTGTATGTGTGTGTATGTATTGAAGTCCAATCTGTAGACCAACTATCTCAAAATTTCCAAATATTGTGTCATGGGATCCATATTTTAGACAAGAGCCTCCTGTGAATCTTATGAAGTAGCAAATCTGGTAACCTCTGGGCTGGAATTAGAAACATCTAGGGAGTTTATTAAAAAACATCAACATGTCAGAATCTCTGAGAGTGAAGTTCCCCTGGCATAACTATTTTCTAAAAGCTCCCTGAGTGTTCCTAATGTATAGCCAAGGTTGAAAACATTTAAGACAGTCAGTGAAAACAGGGAGTTTGGCATAAAATCTCCTCCGTAGGGGATGTGGGGAGAGGACTCAAAAAATACGAATTGCAATTCAATCCTGATAATATAAGTAATAAACACTGATTTTGGAAAAATTGGAAAATACTGCAAAGTATAGAAAAGTAAATTGTAATACATTAAAACAACATTCATCCTAGCCAGTTTCCTCTTATATTTGATAGATAGATAGATAGATATCTTGTTCTATTGGATATTAGTAACAAAATTAGTTTTATACTTATATATTATTTAATATACCTTTTTCTACTATTTTAAAGTATATATTTTTACGTTATTATATTTTTATAATACAGTTTTGAGGAATGCTCACCCACTAATGGGTGTAAGAAATTATTTAGCTGAAATCTTTTGTTTCCATGTTTTCCCATCATAAATTATGCCACCGTAAGTATTTTTATATATGAAAATTTGTACACACAAAATGTTCCAGTATTGGAAGAGTTACCTCTTCCATATAATGTAACCTCTTCCTCTAACACATAATAAAACATGTGGTTATGTCCCAAGTAACTAGAAGTGGTTTCTGAGTTAAAAGATGATCATAGGATTCTGAAGTTCTCTTCAGAAATATAATAGCAACTTATCAAAATTCTTGGAATTACCTGTATCCATTGCTGTAATGAACACAATTATTTATAAACATATTTAAGTGGCTTATTTTCTAGGTAAAATTTGTACCTAGTTGTTATAATCTGCATGATTCAGGAATAGTGACTTTGAAAGTTTTTTCCCCCTAGTCATTCCTTTTGAGAACTGCCTACTTATACTTTTCTCTACTTAAAAAAAAATGTTTTTGTAAGAGGGGGGATAATTTTTTTAACTCAATAATTTGTATGAGATCTTTATCTTCCCTTTTTAACTCTCATCATGTTTTTTTCCCTCTTAAGCTTTAAAAAAATTTTTATGGTTAAAAAATAAGACTTTATTTAGTCAAAGCTATCAATCATTTCTTTTGAGGTTCTTGACTTTGATATTATATTTGCCTTTCCTACTCCAAGTTCAGATAATTATTATTCATTTATTTTTTAATTATCTTGTGGCTTATACATTGAATATGATTTTCCATGCATGTCATGTGTATACATAAATACATGTGTTTATGTGTGTGTGTAACTTTCAAATCTTGTTGAATATGTTGCAGTAAATTAATTTGAAATCTCTTTGTTCATTTCTAGAAATAATTATCCATTTCCCTCAGTAGCAATTTAAAAATAATTTTAGTTATTCTAATTTGTGTACTACCTTTATCGTATACTAAATTTTTCTACACTTGTGTTTCTCCTCCATTTTCTACTTTGCATAATTGCTCTGTCAGTTTATTCTTACACCCATTTCACACTGTTTACCTGATTTCAATTCCATAATGTATATGAGTACCATTAAGCAAAAACTCTGCCTTATTTCTCTTTTGTAATAAATTTAAGCAATTTACAGCAAATTTAAGATGCTACTTATAAAGAAAATGAAAGGTGAACCCAGTATAGATAAAATCCATAATAAATTTCAACTCATATCCAACAATATTTAACCTAATTCAGATTCTCCTTTTAATTTTGAAGAAAAGTATTCTACTTTCTCCTACTCACAGTAACTAAACACCTTGGAACTTCTGTTTATTTAGGATAAGTTCTGTGATTTCAGCCATTTTTCACCTTCTCTACTTAGGAGGTAACAGTTAACTTTAAAAAATACTTTATATCTATGGAATGATTGACCTAAAACAAACAGACTGCCAGTTATTTCTCCAGGAGAAAAAAATAAAATAAAGGGGTTATTCGACATCAGCAGAGAATTGCAGTTCAGGGTCTGAAACCATGGTGAGTCACATGCAAGTCTCTGCATGGCAGTGGAAAAGAAATTCGGGAGGGCTACAGGAAACAGAGAGTCCATAACTTTTCATTGGTTGAGTCGTTGCCAGGAAAGAAGAGGAGTCTTTCTTCTTCCTGTTGGGCTCTGGGATGGGCATGGCTTGTGAGAGCTCCCCCTTCTGGTCTCCCAACTCTATTTAATTGAGGTTTCTGTTTAGTAATTTTTTACAGCTCATACCAGATGTATCAGTCATCTCCAGCTGCCATAACAAAATACTGCAGACTGGGTGGCTTAAAAATAATAGCAACTTATTTTGTCACAGTTCTGGAAGATGCAAGTCCAAGATCAGGATGCCAGAATGGTTGGTTTCTGGTGAGCGTTCTTTTCCTGGCTTATAAAAGGCGCCCTCTCACTGGGCCTCACATGGCTTTTCCTCAGTGAGTGTGTATGGAGAGACAGAATGAGCAAGCTCCCTGGTATCTTTTCCTATAAGACACTGATCCTATAATATCAAGGCCCCAAATTATGATCTCATTTAACTTTATTTCCTTGGAGGCCCCATCTCCAAACACAGCCACACTGGAGGCTAGGGATTCAACATGTGAATGTGGAGGGAGACACAAACCTTCAGGCCATTACGCCAGATAATTCTTAGTGAAATCAATATTTTACTTTATATACAACATGTAATTCACAGCAAAATTTTTTGTAAGGCCTTATTTCACAAATTGAGGCATGTGGATCCAGAGTGTATCATGGAATAGATATTCAAAATAGTCTCATTGGCATCCACAGTAAAAGACTCACCAGTGGTGTCCTTGCTTATGTGTTCTGACAATCTATTTAAGCTTATTTTAATCCCTGGCAGTTGGATAAACATTCATAACATATGTGTAAACAATTATTTCTGATATGCCTTCCTTCTAGAAGCATGAATAATCAAAAGGTTAATGTACAATCTAATATTGTCCTTTCAGGATCAAGCCTGCAACTATTACACTGTGAAATTCTCAGAAATTGCTCTCTTCCACCAAAAAGCTTAAACTGCTCTTTGACACACAACTCTTTGGATTGTCTGACTATCTTGCAATGTTCCAGTTGACGCAGTAATCAGAAGCCAGACACATGTTTTATTATAAGAGCAAACAGAGTGCATCTGCTCTAGGGATCAGAGAGAGAAAAAAATACAAGATTTGACAGCCATGGACTTCTAAGAACAGACTGGCCCGAAATGAAAATTTTTGTGAGCTAAAGCACTTAGTATTGTGACAGTGAGCTTACATCTAAATATCACAATTTCCACCAGGGACCATTCCAAAAAAGTGACGTTTTAATAAGATTCTTCCATGTTTGCCTTGGTTCAGCCAGTAAGCAGCATAGCACACCCCAGTTTCAAGGTATGAAACTTTGTTTTTACCTTGTGTTGAGGGAATATCAAATAGGTAGAAAAGAAATTAAAATGTCAGGCCTTGATAATATAGCATTAAATGATACACTGAACTGCCAAGATAGCAAAGCCATTATGTTAACAGCATTGTGTGTTACTATGACTTGTGTTTACTTCTGTGCCACACACATTTTATTCTGCCTGTGCCTTCTAGTTTCTAGCCTCTTAACATGATTAAAAGCTGTAATTTTTCCTTAAATATATCTTCTTAGTCACTAATTACATTCTCTAGACTCTTACATCCTTATTCATGTGACCATTGCTTGTATTTTACAATGAGACTATTGTCAGCTCAACAATCTAGCTGTAATGCCCGGCAAGGCCACACATTCTCAATGCTAAATCACATTACTAAATAGTTTTTTCTTGGAACTTGTTTTATAGACCACTTGAAAAAGGTTTAATTGTAAAGGTGGCTAAATGGGAATCCAAAGAATGTGTTCCTTTTTCTTAAGTAAACTTGGAGCTGCTTTGCTTCAAAGCATGGAATGATGCCTGTGGTATGTGTGGTATCAAAGAATACCTAGACACTACTCTAATCTCTATGGGCGGCACATGTCTGAGACAGCAATCCTGTTGTGAACTGTCCACTCCCAGGGTATTAACTGAAAGGTTCAGATTTTCCTTAATGACTCAGCGTTCCTATTTTCCTTTGCCTCAATTGGATATCATTTGGTTCTAAAATCTGAACATCAAACAGCTACCCACAGTGGCTTCTCTGTGAGCAATTGCTTTTTATTCCATAAGTAAACCAGATGGTCCCAGGAAATTAGTCATTCCTTGGTTATTACAAGTTAGAGAACAGATTGTTTTCTGGGTATTACCGTATAGGGTATACGCTAGTCATAATCATAAGAATTATATTATTTTAAATGTCTAGAGCATTTCATGATTCTCCAGATCATTCTTTTTTTTATATAAATTTTATTTATTACTTTTGGCTGCATTGGGTCTTCGTTGCTGCACGCGGGCTTTCTATAGTTGTGGTGAGCGGGGCCTACTCTTTATTGTGGTGCATGGGCTTCTCATTGCAGTGGATTCTCTTGATGCTGAGCACGGGCTCTAGGAGCACAGGCTTCAGTAGTTGTGGCTCACAGGCTCTAGATCACAGGCTCAGCAGTTGTGGCACACGGACTTAGTTGCTCCGCAGCATGTGGGATCTTCCCGGACCAGGGCTCGAACCTGTGTTCCCCTGCATTGGCAGGCGGATTCTTAACCACTGTGCCACCAGGGAAGTCTCACCCATTAGCTTTTTATAGCACCTCACACACCCCGGGGGCCGCTGGAGCCCAGGCCTTCTCGGCGCTCCTCCTCCTTCTCTTCACACTCACCCTCGGACCTGGGTTGTCCTGCCATTCGCCGGCCTTGCTCCCTCCCCTCCAGATAATTCTTGATCTTTGTCTTATATGGAGACCACGGCTCAGTGGTCCTAAAAGTTGCTCTATTGTCTTATAGCAGATGCTAAATTTTTGAGATTAGTCCAATGTCATAAAAATACACTCTTAACAATTGACAAAATGCTGTCATTCACTTGCTATATATACCAAGTAATAGACTCAATGTTGATAAACACATCTCTAGCTCCCTGAAAGGACACATCCCTAGCTGCCATTAATTATCAGGTATGTGTCCATTCTGTGACACCTATGATAACTTCTTTGGGGGGACCTAAGAAGTGTGAGACGTGGTAGAATTTTAGGATCATCTATACAAAAAGGCTTTGGGGACAAAATGGGGTCAATATAGAGAAATGTAGCTCAGGTGAGCTTGTTTCTGGACATTTTGTCAGATCAAAGTTTATGGTATTGCCACACCACTGTTAAATATTTTGACCAGTTCAGTTGGCCAGTTCCATATGGGAAGGACAGTTGGAGAACTGGGACCAGGAGAAATGAGCCAAATCTGTCTTTTGATTTAACTGATTAATTATTTTTCAAAATTGTTGTTTTGCTAGTCGATGCACCTCTATAGATACCTTAGGCCCTGCTGCTATGGACAAACTGCTCTCTTATGCCCCAATCCAAGCATTATTTTTCACAAACATTTCTAAATTAATTGATTAATTATGAAGCTCATGTAGCTTCATCTATTGTTCTTGCATTCTCTTTTATTATAAATTATCTGTGCTCATTATATCCTGGTCTATGTAACACAAATTATATATGCTAAAGAGCAAGGTCCTTATGGGCATTTATTTTGAAACATCATGGTAAGCCATGTTTTCTAAAAGTTAGGAAGATAATTGAGTTAAATTGAAGTAATTATTTTCTTTCATTCTTTGCAAAATAAACTTTTTTCTGAATATAATTTAAATCCTGAATGTAATCGAAAATATAGACATTCTAGAAAATATTTTAAAAATCAGCCATCGCTCCAGAGAAAACCATCACTAAAATGCTGCTGTATTTCTTTTCATTGTTTTGAAAAATTATTGAGACTGTAATATGTGGAAAATTTTCTCACTGCAGTAACATAAAACTTTATAGCACAGATATTTTCCCATGTTATTATTTTGCTTTCAACATAAGACGTTATGACTATACAATATCCCATTGTGTTAGTATGCCATAATTTATTTACTATCATGATATAGTTCTATAATAAGCATCTTAGGATAAAATATTTTTTATTAATTTCAATTTTTGTATAATAGTTTTTTGAGCAGAGTATTATGTGTTTGTACATTAAAAACAGTCTTGGACACAGGGTGATGCTTTGCTTTCCCTGGGCTTATAAATTTAGGAAAAAGATTATTTTCTTTGGTATTATTAGCAATGCAATTTATAATTACATTTCTCAACACCATAATATTAATAATGTGGTTCATTTTCACACCAGCATCATGATGTGTATATGGTAGTGTATATGGATTCTAATTCCACTTCAACTTTTGCCAGCTTTGGGCAGCTTGTCCAATTTGAGAGGAGAATAATGGTATTCCACTTCATGAGCATTTCATAAGATATCATTGAATTTGACCCATGAGATTGTTTGTTAAACATTTATATCTCATTTTTTAATTAATTATTGTTTACACACTCTATTTTTTGCCTACACTTTAAGCATTCCTTTCCTTACTAAGCCTTAAATTTTATTTTTTCTTACCCAGCTGTGAGAAATAGATGGGCACAATACTTGGTACCAGAAGTCATTTAGTATCTCATTATCTGAAGCTTTCTTGAACTTTAAGACAGTATTACAGATGCTCCCCTTTCCACTGGAAAAATTTAATATAATAATGACTATCATTGTAGGAGCAGTCAGGTTTTTACCAGGCACTTTACACACACCATCTTGTTTAGACATCAACACTGCCAAATAAATGTTGATGTTGAAGGAAACTTAATAACTACTAAACATTTTGTTAGATTTCTATTTTTGTAATATTCTTATCCAGTTTTCAAATCAAGGGTCTATTAACTTGGGTGAATTTAAAGATTTCCCCCATTTATACAGTTGTCTCCTTCATATTGTTAACAGAGTGAATTGCATTGATTGATTTTTGAGTGTTAAACCAATCTTAAATTCCTAAAATAAATCCATGTTTTATTAACCTTTCTGTATACTGATGGACTTGGTTTGCTGATATTTGTTTAGGTGTTTTGTTTTATTTTGTTTATATCTATGTTAGCAAGATATAGGGGATCATCTTTTCATTTTTTAAGGGTCTTATCAGGGATTTATTTTAGGCTTTCTCTGGCCTTATCAACTGTGTTGGCAAGTGTACACTCTTCCTTTTACTTGTCAGGTTTATGTAGAATTGGTATTATTTCTTCCTTAAATGTTTAGAAGAATTCTCCAAGGAAGACTTATGAGTCTGTAGTTTTCTTACTGGGAAGACATTTAAATGTGAATTAAATTTCTTCAGCAAATCTAAAAATATTTAGATTCTCTATTTCTTGTGCCAGTACATTTCATCTAAATATTCAAATGCTACATGATGTGATTTTTGTGTTTCTTTAATCACTTTCTGAGAGTGTCAAATTATTGAAGTGAACTTTTAAAAAATTCTACTTCTTTTAGTTCATAAGTTGCTGCTTTATATTTTCCATATCTACTTAGGGATCTGCATATATTTTCATTATTCTTCTTCCTTTTTAGTTTATTTTTTCCAGTTTTATTGAGAAATAATTGACATATATCACTGTATAAATTTAAAGCATAAAGCATTATGGTTTGATTTATATATATTGTGAAATGATTACCACAATACATTCAGCTAACATCTGTCTTCTCATACAGCTACAATAAAAAGAAAAAAATTTTAAAAGAAAAGAGAAAAAATTCTTATGATGAGAAGTCAGGATTTATTCTCTTAATTGTTCTTAATTATTTGTAATTGTCTCTTAATTGTTTATTCTCTTTACTGTTTTCCATAGTGACTATACCAATTTACAATCCCACCTGCAGTGCGTATGAGTTCCCTCTTCTTCACATGCATGCCAGCATGTGTTATATCCTGTCTTTTTGATGGTGACCATCCTAACAGACATGAGGTGATATTGTGGTTTAATTTGCATTTCCCTAATGACTAACAATGTTAGAGCATCTTTCTATGTACCTGTTGACCTTTTGTATATCTTCTTTGGAGAAATATCCTTTGCCCATTTTTCAAGTGGGTTATTTGTTTTTTGTTATTGAGTTGTACGAGATTTTACATATTTTAGACATTAACCCCTTATCAGATAAATTGTTTGCAATTTTTTTTCCCATTTCATAGGCTTTTTCACTTTGTTGATTGTTTCTTATGTTGTGCAGAAATTTTTTAGTTTGATTTAGTCCCAGTTTGTTTTTTATTTTGTTGCTTGCACTTTAGGTGTCATACCTAAAAATTCATTACCAAGATCCATATCGAAAAGACTTATTCCTATGTTTTCTTATAGGGGTTTCATGATATTAGGTCTGACATTTAAGTCTTTAATTGATGTTGAGCTAATTTTTGTGAGTGGTGTGAGTAATGGGTCCAGTTTCATTCATTTACATGTGAATATCCAATTATCCCAGCACCATTTATGGAAAAGACTGACTCTTATCCATTGAATATTCTTGGCTCCCTTGTGAAATATTAGTTGACTGTATATGCTTAGGATTAATTCTGTGCTGTCAATTCCATTACATTGGTCTGTTTTTTGTTGTTGTTTTGTTTTTTTAATGCCAGTACCATACATACTGCTTTGATGACTATAGCTTTATAGTATAGCTTGAAATCGGGAACCTTGATGCTTCTTGTTTTGTTCTTTTTTTCTCAGGATTTCTTTGACTATTCAGGGCCTTTTGTGGTTCTATGTAAATTTTAAGGGTTTTTTCCCACTTCTGTAAAAACAACTGCCATTGGAATTTTGATAAGGCTTGCATTTAATCTATGGATATCTTTTTATAGTATTGACATTCTAACAATATTAATTCTTCCAATCCATGAACATGAGATACCTTTCTATTTATTTATGCCTTTGATTTCTTTCATCAGCGTGTTGTAGTTTTCAGAAAGACCTTTTACCTCCTTATTTATATTTGTTCTAAGAATTTCATTGTTTTTGATGCTTTTGTAAATAAGATCAATGTATTTCTTTTTCAGACAATTTGTTGTTAGTGTGTAGAAAGCTACTATGTTTATATGTTAATTTTGTATCTTGTAGTTACTGAATTCATTGATTAGATCTAACAATTTTCTTGTTGAATCTTTAGGATTGTCTATATATAAAAAATATGTTATCTTCAGAGACATTTTTTTTCTTCCTTTTCATTTCTGACTCCAATTATTTCCTTTTCTTGTGATCCCTCCAGCTAGAATTTCTAGTACTATGTTGAATATGAATGGTAAAAGTGGGCACCCTTTGGGCTTGTCATATATGGCCTTTATTATGTTGAGATACGTTCCTTATATGCCTAATTTGTTAAGAGTTTTTATCATAAAGGGATGTGGAATTTTGTTAAATGCTTTTTCTGCATCTATTGAGATGATCGTCTGATTATTTTCTTTTATTCTATTAGTGTGACATATCACATTGATTGATTGATGTATGTTGAACCATTCTTGCATCTCAGGGGCGAATCCCATTTGATCATGGTGTATGATCTTTTTTACATGCTGCTCATTTGGTTTGCAATATTTTATTGAGATTTTTTACATTTATGTTCATCAGGGATATTGGCCTGTAGATTTCTCTTCTAGTAGTTTTTTTTTCTGGTTTTGGTATCAGGATAATCAAGCCTCATAAAATGAGTTTGGGGGTGTTCTCTCCTCTTTATATTTTAGAGAGTTTGAGAAGATTGGTGTTAATTCTTCTTTAAATGTTTGGTAAAATTCACCAGTGAAGCCATCTGGCCCTGGGCTTTTCTTCAATGGGAGACTTCTGATTACTGATTCAATCTCCTTACTAGGGATTGGCCTATTCAGGTTTTCTATTTCTTCCTGATTCAGTCTTGGTAAGTTGTATGTTTCTAAGAAGTGTTCCATTTCTTTTAGATTGTCCAGTTTGATGGCATATAATCTTATGATCCTCTGAATTTCTGTGGTAACCGGTGGAAAGTATTTTTGTGTAATGTCTCCTTTTTCACTTATAATTTTGTTTATTTGGGTTCTTTCTCTTTTTTCCTTAATTAGGCTAGGTAAATGTTTGTGAATTTTATCTTTTCAAAGAACCAACTCCTAGTTTTTTGTTTTTCCTCATAAAAAGTTGATAACTTAAAATTATCTACCATAATATTGACCTGATATACATTTTTTCCAATCAATGAATCTCTTGGTGATATTATTTCAATGGATTTTTTATAAAGTTAGTTTTATATTTGCAAGTTTGTATTTCAGTTCTGTAATAACTGCATATTCATATTTATTTATGTTAGCTTATTTTAAGTAGTGTATTCTCTATGTGATATTATTTCATTTTTATCTTCCTCATATTTTCTTGATTAAAACAGATTTTCCTCAATTTCAATTTGTATGTTCTGTTTTTATTATCCTGCTTTATTCTCTCAACTTTTATAGCCCCACGCATATGTTTATTTTTCCTTATTTGTTTACAAACATATTATTTATCTATATCTGTATATCTATAACTATTACCTATCTATCTTTCATCCTTTTTCCTCCAAATAAGGAAAGTTTTTTGCATTTTTACCACTTATCCTCCTTCCTCTGCCTGTCATTCTTATCCCCAAACAAGTTTTACTGGATATCTTCTTTTCATCATTGCTTTGATTAACATTAAAATTTCCTAAGTTATTTACTTTTTCATATTCCCCATGTTTCTTTGCTTTTCACTGCAGTAATTTCTTTAAAATTTCTTTCAAAGAGGATTTTAATCAGTTGAAGTTTCTGAGCTGTGTAACTCAGAAAACCTCTTTATTTTTAAAAAATAATAATTCTGATAGACATATATTTTTGTTCAAAGTCTTTTCTTTTTCCTGACATGTACTTCTTTGTAGCTGTAAGCTTTCTTCCTCAAGAAGCTCTTAGAATTTTCTTTTGACTTTGGATATTATTAAATTTAATTTTGTATGTTTCCAAGTCTTTTCCCCCACTCCTTATCTTTTTGGTTCAGTATTGTTAGAAAAACAAAATTCAACTCAGTAAATTTTAAAGGTCTTATTGGCTTTATTCAATGATTCATGGGCAGCATCCCATCTAGCAGATAGAAAGGAGATCTGAGGAGTTGTACAAGATGAAATATGTTAAAGGCAGAAGGGAGCAGGACAAGGAAGTTATGCTAGCAAAAAGTGGATTCGTTGTGGCACAGTTACTTTTCTTTAGGAACGAGTGGGCAGGGGTCTGTCAGGAAGATTACCTCACTAGTGATTCCTGATTGACTGGTTTAAGATTCCATTTCTGGGAGAGGCCAAAACTATAATTAACTCTTGGTTTGGTGATGTGGGGCTTAGCCTAAGTGACTCTGTTTTGGGGTCTTTTGTCTTGTTTTTAACAGTGTATTATGAACCCCTTAATCTGATGTATTAGGCCTAAAAAAATAATAAAAATAAAAAACTTGGTCATTATCTCTTCAAATATTCCTCTCCTTTATTTTTTCTCTCCTGAGATGTTATTAAATAAATATTAACATTTCTATTCATATCCTTCATATCTGTTACCTTACCTTTTCTCTCATTATTTTTTTTTATTTTTTGCTTTATAACAAATTTAATCAGTTATACATATACATATGTTCCCATATCCCCTCCCTTTTGCGTCTCCCTCCCACCCTCCCTATCCCACCCCTCCAGGCGGTCACAAAGCAACGAGCTGATCTCCCTGTGCTATGCGGCTGCTTCCCACTAGCTATCTACCTTATGTTTGGTAGTGTATATATGTCCATGCCGCTCTTTCACTTTGTCACAGCTTACCCTTCCCCCTCCCCATATCCTCAAGTCCATTCTCTAGTAGGTCTGTGTCTTTATTCCTGTCTTACTCCTATGTTCTTCATGACATTTTTTTTCTTAAATTCCATATATATGTGTCAGCATACAGTATTTGTCTTTCTCTTTCTGACTTACTTCACTCTGTATGACAGACTCTAGGTCCATCCACCTCATTACAAATAGCTCAATTTCATTTCTTTTTATGGCTGAGTAATATTCCATTGTATATATGTGCCACATCTTCTTTACCCATTCATCCGATGATGGACACTTAGGTTGTTTCCATCTCTGGGCTATTGTAAATAGGGCTGCTATGAACATTTTGGTACATGTCTCTTTTTGAATTATGGTTTTCTCAGGGTATATGCCCAGTAGTGGGATTGCTGGGTCATATGGTAGTTCTATTTGTAGTTTTTTAAGGAACCTCCATACCGTTCTCCATAGTGGCTGTACCAATTCACATTCCCACCAACAGTGCAAGAGTGTTCCCTTTTTTCCACACCCTCTCCAGCATTTATTGTTTCTAGATTTTTTGATGATGGCCATTCTGACTGGTGTGAGATGATATCTCATTGTAGTTTTGATTTGCATTTCTCTAATGAGTAAAGATGTTGAGCATCCTTTCATGTGTTTGTTGGCAGTCTGTATATCTTCTGTGGAGAAATGTCTATTTAAGTCTTCTGCCCATTTTTGGATTGGGTTGTTTGTTTTTTTGTTATTGAGCTGCATGAGCTGCTTATAAATTTTGGAGATTAATCCTTTGTCAGTTGCTTCATTTGCAAATATTTTCTCCCATTCTGAGGGTTGTCTTTTGGTCTTGTTTATGGTTTCCTTTGCTGTGCAAAAGCTTTCAAGTTTCATTAGGTCCCATGTGTTTATTTTTGTCTTTATTTCCATTTCTCTAGGAGGTGGGTCAAAAAGGATCTTGCTGTGATTTATGTCATAGAGTGTTCTGCCTATGTTTTCCTCTAAGAGTTTGATAGTGTCTGGCCTTACATTTAGGTCTTTAATCCATTTTGAACTTATTTTTGTGTATGGTGTTAGGGAGTGATCTAATCTCATACTTTTACATGTCCCTATCCAGTTTTCCCAGCACCACTTATTGAAGAGACTGCCTTTTCTCCACCGTACATTCCTGCCTCCTTTATCAAAGATAAGTTGACCATATGTGCGTGGGTTTATCTCTGGGCTTTCTATCCTGTTCCATTGATCTTTCTTTCTGTTTTTATGCCAGTACCACACTGTCTTGATTACTGTTGCTTTGTAGTATAGTCTGAAGTCAGGGAGCCTGATTCCTCCAGCTCAGTTTTTCGTTCTCAAGATTGCTTTGGCTATTCGGGGTCTTTTGTTTTTCCAAACAAATTTTGAAATTTTTTGTTCTAGTTCTGTGAAAAATGCCAGTGGTAGTTTGATAGGGATTGCATTGAATCTGTAGATTGCTTTGGATAGTAGAGTCATTTTCACAATATTGATTCTTCCAATCCAGGAGCATGGTATATCTCTCCATCTATTTGTATCATCTTTAATTTCTTTCATCAGTGTCTTATAATTTTCTGCATACAGGTCTTTTGTCTCCTTAGGTAGGTTTATTCCTAGATATTTTATTCTTTTTGTTGCAATCTCTCATTATTTTTATTTCTTTATCTCTGCCTTCTGGAAGAGTTCTTGGACTTAATTGTTCAGCTCACTGGTTTGTTCTTTAGTTAAATCCATCTGGCCACTTAGCCTTTCAACTAACTTTGTATTTCATCACTTTTTTCTCCATACTTAATGTTTCTATTTGTTTTACTTCTTTAAAATTGTTTTATATTTCTAATATTATATTTCTAATATTACTCCTTTTCTCTGTAAGCATATCATCTATAATGCTTCTGGTGGCTTTCGGAAGAGAGTTAAACACTTCAAGATAGAGAGCATGGAATATCAAAATGTGAGCTGAACCATTTCCAGTGTTTTCCCCACCACCCATCACTGACAATCTTTTTCCCTCAGGATTTTTTTTTTTTTTTTTTTTTACTACTCAATCAAGTACTGCTTTTCTTTCTGTGGAAAGAGAGAGTTTTACTGGAAACATACCTGGTACACCTATAGCTGTTGTTAACCCTTCCCACCCCAGGTGGGCTCTAGGGTTTCTCAAACTTGAGTGTTTGTCAGAAGTACCTGATAGGCTTGTTAAAACATAAGTTATTTACACCACCCTCAGAGGTTTTGATTCACAAAGGCCCGAATTATTGGGGCCCATATGTTTGCATTCTAATATCTTACCCCAAATTCTCAGGTTTGATTTGGGGTAGTCCTACCATTTTTGTTTCTGCTTGCTTTCTCTCTTTCAGTGCTGATGACAGAGGCATTGATTCACCAAGTACCGTGGTGAGCTGGGAGAGGGAGGAAACAATGTGAGAATTCTGCCCCAGCCTCAGCTCTGGACAACTGGCTAGTTTCTCCCATGTTGACACTCAACCATCTTTAATCTCCCCAAAGGGCTTTTCATAGTTTTAATGTTAATGTCCATGATCCATCAAATTCCCTCCTTTGTGACTACTCCCTTTAGAGTAGATTTCAGGGTAGGAAGCCAGCAGTCTATGTTGGTTCATCATCTTTTCAGAAATCTGAAGGTTAATGTAATGTAAAGAAAATCCTGAAAAAGCCATTGAACACTATGTTTATATCCATATGCTGTTCAATTATTTTGGTAACCACTTGAATTTAAAGTAACTTTTCTGGGCTTCCCTGGTGGCGCAGTGGTTGAGGGTCCGCCTGCCAACGCAGGGGACGCGGGTTCGTGTCCCGGTCCGGGAGGATCCCGCATGCTGCGGAGCGGCTGGGTCCGTGAGCCGTGGCCGCTGGGCCTGCACATCTGGAGCCTGTGCTCCGCAGCGGGAGAGGCCACAACAGTGAGAGCCCCGCGTACCACAAAAATAAATAAATAAATAAATAAAGTAACTTTTCTTAGCTATCTATAGCTAATGTAAGGTAAATTCAACCCTATCTTGTCTACACCAAACAGTGTATTTCAATGATATTATTTCTTTCAACATCCTTAAAAGCCTTCTGTCATTAATGTCAAATTGCCAAGATGACTGTTTTATGTAAGCAGAGAAACGATGATTTGAATATAGTTCTTTGAGCAATTTTTAGATTCTAACATCTGTACTATTTAGAAAACCTCTGAGTTTTCTATCCAAACAATGTGCATATAGCACACTATTTATTTACTTAGTTTCTAAAGGGACAATATTACCAAAAGAAAGATATGTTTTTCCAGAGCGTGAAAGATTTTGCCAAATTGGTGATAGGGTTTCAAAATAAAATGTTAGAGTCCTTTCAAAGCTGGAAAATAAATGACATGGAAAAACAATATATGACAATGAGACAGATGTGAGCTCATTTCTGGTAATGAGAGTCCATAGACCACTTATTTGGTGGGTTGGAGTAACATTTACATTTATGTCAATTCTATGGATTATAAGGAAAGCATCTCTTGTTGGGATGACAATAACGAGATACAATGCTAGAATGAAATCTAATTGTTATTAGCTATCACACTGGAATGTCAATGAGGGGCTGCTTTGTTCAAAAGCTGGCATTGGTAAAGTTATTAAATTGGTTGGTTCATCAGGGAATACAGTACATTAGTGAGCTATTCAGCCTTACTGAGCATACATATTAGAAAGCAGGCCTTCATAAGTTCCCAACACCATAAAGCAAGGTAAGATTTAGTCACAACACTCACAGGAAGGGGTGATTGTATATTTTAAAAAGGTTATTAGCTCAAGTAAGCTAAACTTCAAGCATATTTGGGTAAATATTTTATTTTCATAATTTGCTTTATACCATTTGGTATATTTACTATATTTGGTTCTTGTACAGAAAGTCTAGAAGGAATGTGAACATGGTAACTGAGTGATAAAAAACAATCCCTGCAGATTTCTTTTGATTTTCCTCTGTGCTTAGTAAATAAATTGCACTTTTTTTTTTTTGCCGTACGCGGGCCTCTCACTATTGTGGCCTCTCCCGTTGCGGAGCACAGGCTCCGGACGCGCAGGCTCAGTGGCCATGGCTCACGGCCCAGCTGCTCTGTGGCATGTGGGATCTTCCCGGACCGGGGCACGAACCCGTGTCCCCTGCATCGGCAGGCGGACTCTCAATCACTGCGCCACCAGGGAAGCCCAAATTGCACTTTTTTGACTTTTAATTATATATGCTTAAAAAGTGATTGTAATCAACCAACTCTGTGTTTATTTCCCAGGGTGATTCCATAAGTAATTACACTAGATTATTAGAAGTAAATCAAAATATTGTAAAATACCCCAAAGCTAGACTGAAAATGAAGATTTTTAATAATGAGAGAACAGAATTTTTTAAGTAATAAAATAAGAATTTTATTTCTTATTTTATTTTCTTGTACTATTCCAGCTCAAATATCTCCTTCTTTGATCAAGTCTTCTCTGGTCTTTCCAACCTGAATTAACATCACAGGTTTGGTTTTACTTATTTGCTTTACATTTGTTAGAGCTCTTAACTCATTTGGCTCATGTTAGACTTTTTCACGTACCATCTCCTTTACTGTGCTGTTTGCCTGCTGAGAGTAGGAAGCACACCTGAGTAATTTGAATACTACCTTCTCTTTCCCCTAATTACACTAACAGATATTTAAAGTCTCAATATACTTTGTAAGTAAATTAACATTTGTCTGATATTAAATATAGGACAATGAAATTTTATCAAATGCATGTTTTGGCTTAGCAATAATTATTACATTAAAACTGTATTCCTTAAATATTAACTAATGTAAGTCATTTACTATGATTAGAGATATAAACATATTAGTTGCCAAACTAGCATACTAACATCTCAATAGAAGATATTTTGGGGGGATTATAAAATAATCTAAGTAAATAGTCAATATACATTGTATATAATAAAGTTCCCATGCATACATTTATAAATATAAGTGCATATATAAAAATTACATTACATAAGCCCACATATGTATATAGAAATAATAGAAATACATTCACCAGAAACACTCATACACAAAACAGCCTTTTTTATGTCCAGCAATGTATTCCTATGCAAACACACATAAATACACCATTTCTACATTGTTTTCATGATAAAACATGAACATGTTAAAGACAATGTGATGTGTTAATGCAATAGCCATAAGATTTCAGAAATGAGTTCCAGTCTCAATTACAACAATAGTCATTTAGAAAATATTCTATTTTCTCCAGTCTTAGATATCCTGCCTCTAAAATCAGTGTATGAAACTCTCTGAATCTCTAAAATATCTGTGTCAAATGGAAGGGTCTGATCTGGTCTTAAATATGCCTCCAAGGCTACTGTGTTATTAGCACCATGCTAGAAGCTCTTGGTGTCGGTGTGTATGGACACGTGTGTGAGTACAGCATGGGAAAGGGGATGGTAAGATAGGAAATACACACGACATACACTCTGTCCTTAAGGAACTACGATTTTGCTGACATAAGTGTAGGTGCATACTATTTGCCCAACAAGTAGTTGTGACATGTCTGGAGTTCTTTAGATTCTCTGGTCAAGCCTTCTGAGGATGTGTTTGCCATCTAAACTGAAACTTAAAGGATTGAAGGTATCACACCTGGGCACAAGGTAAAGTTCTTCTGGCAAAGGAAACAGAGACTACAAGTATGTGAGGCAGAATAGAGCATACTGGGTTTTTTTATTTGTTGTTATCTTGTCCTATGTCTCTGTAGGTTATTGAGAGAGAATGTCTCAGGCCCAATAATCCAAAAATCTTTTATAAATAGCATTAAAATGCTAAATAGGGGCTTCCTTGGTGGCGCAGTGGTTGAGAGTCCGCCTGCCGATGCGGGGGACGCGGGTTCATGCCCCAGTCCGGGAGGATCCCACGTGCCGCGGAGCCGCTGGGCCTGTGAGCCGTGGCCGCTGAGCCTGTGTGTCCGGAGCCTGTGCTCTGCAGCGGGAGGGGCCACAACAGTGAGAGGCCCGCGTACCGCAAAAAAAAAAATAAAAATGCTAAATAATTTATGCAAACTTTAACATTCCCATTTTGCTTAAGCTAATAAAACAATAAAATTTTAGAACTGCAATAAAATTTTACTGGCATAACTGAAGCCAGTGGTTTTCAAACTCAGTACTATGGAACTCTTAGGCACAGTGTAGCAATTACGTAAAGCATTTAGTTAAAGTTATACTAATACAATCTATCTATTTTTATTATATTTAAAATTGTAGTTTTTTAAAGGCACAACTTCAAATGAATTTTTTAAATTAATTTTTATTGGAGAATAGTTGATTCATAATGTTGTGTTAGTTTTTGCTGTACAGCAAAGTGAATCAGTTATACATGTACATATATCTCCTCTTTTTTAGATTCTATTCCCATATAGGTTATTACAAAGTATTGAGTAGAGTTCCCTGTGCTATAAAGTAGGTTCTTATTAGTTATCTATTTTATAAATAGTAGTATGTACACGTCAATCCCAATCTCCCAATTTATCCCTCCCCGCCCCCTTTCCCCCTTGGTAACCATAAGTTTGTTTTCTACATCTGTGACTCTATTTCTGTTTTGTAAATAAGTTCATTTGTACCCTTTTTATTAGATTCCACATATAAGCGATATCATATGATATTTGTCTTTCTCTATCTGACTTATTTCACTCAGTATGACAATCTCTGACATATTGGGCACCATCAATATGACAACTTTTGCTCCAGTTTGACTTTTTTATTTTGTGAGGATGAGAACTCCAGAATAAAGCTTTTCCTGCTCTCCCATCTGTGTGCATGTTTGTGCGCCCATGTGTGTGTGTCATGTTTAGTACTAATTTTTATTTAGAAAGGTTGCAACTTGGTATTATTCTGAATCAAGGCCTACACATGTCTACTCCCATAAACTATAAGATAAGTATCCTTTTATAGCATGAACATGTTATCTTTAATTGAATTCTAGGTAAAGTTTGGACACAAATTTTTTGTATGTGCTATAATTACAGTTAATAAATTGTTCAACAAGTAAATTCAAAACATTGATTGTCTTAATAAGATAATATTTCAGAAAGTTTTAATGTTTATTTTTTGGTATACTTTGATTCTACTTTTGTTTTATGATAAATAATGTGATTTTTTTGTGGAAATTAAAGGCAGCAAAAGTTTCAAATTCTAGAATCATTTAATTGAAAAGGTACACTAATTACAAATCAAATTGTTTAAACCATTTGCAGCTATTTATTTTTATGGGTCAGGAGTTTTTGGAATTGTTCAGTCAAACCAAAATGTAAAAATACAATAATTCATGATGATGCTGTTATGACTGTAACTTTCAATTTTGAATTGTTGTGATTCACAACTTTTTAAATTTTGAGGTTATTGGAATAGTCTCATTGTTTAGTTGAATGTTTTAAAATGAACAATTGTAATGACTTTGACATTATGAAATTAATTTGTAGTTTTAAAATATTGCCTTTATGTATTTGAGTTTCATATAAGGAATGATTTTTTAAATTTGCACAATTTGAAAAGATTGTAAATCACTGAGCTAGACCACCCTACTCTTCCTCCCAGTGTATTAGAGGTAAAGCAACTAATGTTCAGATGGAGAAAGAGACTCTCACAAAGACTTCTACAAGCTGGTTGGTCTGCTTTTTATTTAGCTTGTTAAGTAGTTATTTTTTTTAACAATTTTATATACATATGATTGATATCCCATACAATTCACCCATTTAAAGTGTACATTCCAATGGTTTTCAGTATATTCACAATCACTAATCTACTTCCTGCCTCTATGGATTATGGATTTGCCTATTCTGGATATTCATATAAATGGAATCCCACAATACGTGACTTTTGTATCTGGTTTCTTTCAATTAGCATGATGTTTTCAAGGTTCATTTGTGTAACATGTACCAATACTTCATTCCTGTTTATTGCCAAATGATATTCCATTGTTACTATATACCACATTTTATTTTTTCACTTATCAATTGATGGGTATTTGCGGTTGTTTCCACTTTTTGATTGTTATAAATAATGCTTCCATAAAATTCATGTGTAAGTTTTATTTGGACATATGGTTTCATTTCTCTTGGGTCTATACCTAGGAGCAGAATTGCTGGGTCTTATGGTAACTCTGCATTTAGCATTTTGAGGAATTGCCAAACTGTTTTACAGACTGGCTGCTACATTGTACACATCCCCAATGATTATGTATAAGGATTCCATTTTCTCCACATTTTTATCAACACATATTCTTCTCTGTTCCTTTTATTATTAGTAGTAGTATAACTATTCTAAGGAGTGTGTGGTGGTGTGCCATCTTGGCTTTGATATGAATTTCCCTAATTATTAATGATATCAAATACCTTTCACATGTTTATTGGCCATTTGTACATCTTCTTTGGAGAAATGTCTATTCAGATCTTTTGCTCATTTTAAAATCAGATTAGTTATCTTTTTATTGTTGAGTTGCAAGAGGAATATATGAGGGTTCTACAGACCAGTTTAAACCATGGTCATCATTTTATGTAACATGTGTACCCCATTTCTAATTAGGAAAAAAATTAATCAGGCCTCTGGTGCTAAGAAATGTTCATCATCAATTGCTGATAGTACTGTCTGAAGATATATAAAACTTCATCTCCTTCCAAAAGACAAGGTAATTATTGTTTTATGAATTTTCACTCTGAAAAAGAAGGAAGTTGAAAACAAAGATGTTGTTACTATGGCTCACATTAACAAAAGCCTATTTCCAGAAGAAAATGTTTGCAATGGATGATAGAGGAGTATGCATTTAGTAAATACCACCAGTGTCTCTGGATGTGCAGAATGTATTTTGTTCTTACACACTTTTGTTGGATGGGATATGACAAGTTATCTGTGGGTGTAACTGATGGAAAACTAAGATAATGGAATTTTCTTTGCAAAGTTAATATTTTTTACAGTTGTTAATTTTACTCATTTAAGAAAATTTAAACAATTTCATCATGCATTTATTCCAAATAGCTGGACCATGAGAAATCTAAAATATTATTTTGCATTTTTAGGTTATACAGGTGGAATCACATTTCATCTAGCCTTAAGACCATTTACATGAAAAACCAGTTGCAATCAAAATAATACTCTGCACAGTGGTGATGGGTTATATCCATAGAGTTTCTGCTCCAGTGAAATCCCATTTTAAGAAATTACTTTTTATATCGACACACTGGACATTCATTGTAATGGAATGTCAGTTGTATAACCAATATGAATTGTAACCTTCTGTCAAGTGGACATGTGTTGAAGACCAGGTGACTTTGAGAAAGATTCTGTACATGGTAGCTGACCAATGTGCTAGCTATGCAACTCAAATAAGTTGGGTAGCAATGGTTGATATCCTATCAAAAAATGACAAGAATAAATTCTAATTAAAGCTTTGTCTAGATATAAGTAGACAGTATCAAAATGCCAGAGAATATGTGACATCTGCCAAGAAATGACCTTCTATGTACTCTTACAACACCTTATGAAATGTAATCAGAACACATATCACACTGTATTTGTATCTTTGTATATGTTGTGTGTTTGAGTGTGTGTGTGCGTGTGTGTGTTTCACAAAAACCTGAGAAATAATTAAGGGTATGGAATGTGTAGTTTATTTTCATTTTGCCAGTACGTAGTACACTCTCTGGCATACAAAATATACTCAATTCTAGCTCGTGAATTGATTACTAAGCCTCTTATTTTTAGAAGGGCTGCTGTTGCTACTAATACTTTTCCTACTATTGGTAATGATTATTTTTTGAGTGCTGATTGTATGTTATGATCTTTGTACTTTATCTCATTTCACCCTCACATGTATGCATAATATCAGTAATCTTGTTATCCCAATTTTATCAATGAAAAAAATGCAGCCAGAGAAAATAATTCTGAGAAGAGGTTAAATATCCTATTCTCAAGGTAGATTTTTTTGATTTGTTTTTATGTTTATGTATTGGTTTATTTGTGTTCTTTGCATATACAGTTTCTTCAGAACATGTGGAGGTAAGGAGTTAGGATCTAGCATGTGTTTCAAGAATAAGTTATAGTTAGTGAGACTTGACCACATGGGGAATTACTCTCTCCCTCATGTGTCACTAGGAGAAGGGGAAGGGGCATGTGATTTTTGGTTCAAGTGTCTAAAAGGAAAGATCACAACTTCTTTTATTTGCCTTTCTGCTCCAAATCCATATTACAAAGCTTGTCCAGAACGAATACTCACTAAATATTATTGATAGGCAGTCTACCTGGCACACAATGTCTTTGTTAAGTGTATCATAATGAAAATGCTTTGGGTTATGATGTCTGCCCTTTGAGGGAAAGAGAATTTAAAGTAACCACAGCCAACCTTAGCCTTCTGGAGATATGAATCTCTCAGCACCTGTTAGCATAATCTACTTATGGAAGAGATGTAAACGTGGTGCGCGGAAGGCCTGCAGAATGATTTCCTGGGCACTATTACTAAGCCCTAATTTAAATCACTTTGTTTTCTCAATTATTATTCCAAAGCCTCATGTGAATCCTTCTTATGCTAAATGTACTTTATAGGGACAATATACTTCCATAACTTATAAAATCTTTAATGTAAGATTTATATATCTTCAGTGAGATGGATGAGAATAGTTACTGTGAGTCTTGTTAAGTTCCTTTGAGCAATCTCTTACAAATTTGTATAATAGAAGGAATTAAAATGTCATGCCAAGGGGGGAAAGTGGGGTGGGGGTGGGATGAATTGGGAGCTTGGGATTGACATATATACACTAATATGTATAAAATAGATAACTAATAAGAACCTGCTGTATAAAAAAGAAATTAATTAAATTAAAATTTTTAAAAAATGTCACAAGATACATTTCTGAGTGTAACAACCTCAGCATTTACAAACATTCTTAAGCACAGTATTTTTTAAAACAAAATCAATGGATTATCTTCGTGTATATTTACACATGAGGACAGTAAGATTTTCTTGAAACTGTTACTTGACACCTAGGAATACTGAGACCCAGATTTTAGGTTCATGTTAAGCGTGATTACTTTACGTAGAAGCAAACACTTTACCATAGTCATAAGGGTGCTGTAGTTTCAAACAAACGTGCAATCATGCCATCAGTCTCTAGATAAACTTGACAAGAAAAGATGCAATTTCAGTATCTGGCAAAAGAAACACAATTCAAAATTCATGCCCTTTGTTAGTAGAATCACTTTTTTACTCATAGAGAGAGTGTTTTATACCAAAGAAGGGCTTTCTTTAAGTGCTATCCTTCTCTAAATAAAGATGCTGAGACTTGCACGCCAGGAAAGAGGTACTAGTTCCATAACATGGCGTAATTGCATTTACAATGAGGAAAGCCGCTAGAGCCAGAACTCTTCTTGGTGCTTCACCAAACATTTGGATCCTTGCTCAGCTACCATCTTTAGAAATATACAAATTGTTATGCCTGATGTCAGTCTCATTTAACTTAAAAGTTCATTCATGGATTCATTGCATGTTTGTTAAGCACTTACAGTGTGTCAATCACTGATCTAAGTTCTGAGGGTACAACAGTGAACAAAAAAATACACAGATACCTGCCCTCCTAGAGCTTATTTTCTAGCAAAGGACACAAGACAAACAGGTGAATCATGGCCCAGCATTTGGCCTTGACTCCAAGTGAAATAATCAGAGACTGATGAACCACTTTGAACAGAGGAGTGATACAATGTAGCTCCATTCTAAAAGGTATTCTCTAATACAGACCAAAGGAGAAACTAGGAGGCTACTGCAATAATTCAGGTGAAGAGAAGATGGTACCTTGGACCAGGATGGAGTAGTGCAAGTGTTGTGAAACAAATCAGGTTACTCATTTGCTTTGATAGTAGAGACAGTAAATCTGAGTGTGGATCAGAACAATTATGTAAAGAATCCAGGGAGAAATATGCTTGCTTCATTTTCAACTTGCTTGATAGACAATCTTAAAATTTTCAGTATGGATTATTTTATTTAATAAGACAAAGATCAAGCTATGCATTCTACATGATAAGTGTCTAGGGAGCCTGAGAGGTGTATGTTTTCATTTGCTCTTCAGCTTACATCTAAGTGTTTCAGGTTGCGGGAACAAACGACTGCACGTGGCTTCACAGATTATAGCCATTTTCGCACATTAGCAGGATAATATTTTGAGTCCTGAGTAGAGTATATATTTTTTTAAATATATAAGCATGTTTGGGGAAAGCATATTTGTCTTTTCAAATTAAGGAAGAATGGTCAGGATTATTGTGTAGTTTAATGTTGTTTCAGGTTAGATTGGTTTGTGGTCTAATGATTCTGCTGTAAGTATATGTAAAGGGATAGTGTACAATGTTGTTCAAGAACACTCTGGCAACTCCTGGGTTTACATGGTACCCACACAATAAAGGAAGGGAATGTCAACAGATTTCTGCCACTGCAGAGTGAAGCAAGCTTGCATTACATAGTTCTCTTGAAGATAAGGGTCCAGGAGCACATGAGGTCAGATGTTGAGCAGAGGAGGGAAAGGCTACACAAGATTTGCTTTGACTCTTTACCTCTCATTGGGGTTGTAAGAAAAATGGAGAATGAGCGACTGTAACTTACATGACTCTTCTAAATTGAAAGGACTTGTCTTGCCCATGATCTATTAAAATAACAAAGTAGTAGCATTTCAGATATTAATGAAACATATTTGTTTCAAATGTCAAAGATTTTCATGACTTCATTCATTCATTCATTTATTTTTCCTCTAAAAGAAAGGACTAAAGAAAATGACCTGGGTTCAAAACAGTGGTCTCTTCAGGAAGAATTCAACTTTAGAACATGAATAAAAGTTCATACAGCATTTATTATTTCAGCAGAATCAGATTTATAATGCAGTGTTGGACCACTCAGTGTTCAGTCAGAGAAGCAGAACCATGAAGAGATTTTTATCTTTATCTATATATACACACATGTATACACACATATATTATATATATATGATATATAGAGGTTATATATGGAATCTATATTTGGAATCTATATGGGATATATATATACATAAACATGGGATATATATACATATATATACATGTATACACACACATATATATATGATATATAGAGGTTATATATATGGAATCTATATTTGGAATCTATATGGGATATATATACATAAACATATGGGATATATATACATATACATATATATGTTACATACAGAAGCTGGAGTCCTTTATGACAACCTAAGCTCACACCTGGCCCAGGGTTGGGGAAAAGCTAAAGAAACATTCAGGAGAAGGTGGAGCAGTTGTGAGCCAGGCTAGGAACTGGGACCTGGGACTGTTTGCTGCAGTGCTTGCACCTGGCGAGCACCAGAATACAGAGGAACTCTAAGGGACTAAAAATAACTGCGTGCATGCCCAGTTAGGGAAAATTATGAAAAAGACACAAAAAGACCAAAAATCCAACTGCCGCTTCTGAGGAGCTGGGAGCAAAAGCAGGGTCCTGCACACGCCCCCTGCACACAGCACCACGAAAGGAGTGGACAGACCCTCAAGCCACCCCTCTGGCCTGAGCCCTGGACCTGCCCCTACACTCACCCCGTATAAGGGACCAGCTTACTCCCTCCCACCCCCTCAGGGAGCAAGGGAACCTGTGATTTGTTTGCGCTTCCCCAACTGCAGCACCAGTCCCAGTAAAGCCTTGCCTGAATGTCTGATCTGCCCTCTTATCCATTTCTATTGATTAAAGGGTCCAAGACCTGATCGGTAACAGTTGTAGACCCAGACTCTTCCTTCCGCCAACAAGGTGAACCAATCGGTCAGCAACACCATGCATGAGCCTTAGCAGTGCTGCTCCTTGACCCCTGCTCTCCAGGCTCCCATCAAAATTTCTCAGGTGGCCCCTTCAAACTGAAAATATGTAGGAAAGAGAATTCTGGAAAATGTAGTTCAGCCTAGTCACCACAAATACAGTGTTTGGGCATGTGGGCCCAAGAACAGAAAAATTAGGCTCAAGTCACAGCCCCGTCACTAAATGTAGGATTTGCCCAGAGTCATATTAACACTCTGTGCTTATTTCCTTAACCTGTAAAATCTGGTTAATGATGGATGGTTGTGAAGATTAATGTAGATGCTGTGTGTTAAGCACATTAAAACGGTGTCTGACTGATTCTGACAACTTAAAACACTGATTTTATTTATTCATTCCCTATTAAAAAGCAATGGACATAGTGTATTTCTTAGTTAACTTTTTTTAAATGTATTTATTTATTTATTTATGGCTGTGTTGGGTCTTCGTTTCTGTGCATGGGCTTTCTCTAGTTGTGGCAAGCAGGGGCCACTCTTCATCGCGGTGCGCAGGCCTCTCACTATCGCAGCCTCTGTTGTTGCGGAGCACAGGCTCCAGACGCGCAGGCTGAGTAATTGTGGCTCACAGGCCCAGCCGCTCCGCGGCATGTGCGATCTTCCCAGACCGGGGCACGAACCCGTGTCCCTTGCATTGGCAGGCAGACTCTCAACCACTGCGCCACGAGGGAAGCCCTTAGTTAACTTTTTAATAGTAAAATAACATATTTCCAAACAATGTATAAACTGGAGTTAAAATATTCCTGAGACTCCTAAAATATCTCAGTTTAAAAGAAAACGAGTCTTTTATTAGTTAAAACATCAAATGAGAATTTTTTCAAAGTACAAATAATATCCAAATGCTTTTAGTAAATAGTTTTAAAATCACAATTTAGAAGCCATTGAAAGAATCCAGATTTATCATCTGTTTTGAAGAAAAAATAAGAAAGATAATTTAGGAAAAAAGAAAAAAACCCTTGATCCAATCATTAGACTGAATATACAGGAAGAGGGGGGGAAAAAGTTTATGACACACGTACAACCAGAGGTGTAAAATTTATATGGGGCACTAAAACACCACATTATAGATTCCCTTCTCTCCATAACCAGGCAGACGCTCTGTGCCAATGTAAATACTCTGTTAGTAAAGCTCCTGGTGCAGCAAAACGTAAAGGGATCCAGAGTAAATGCTGCCCTCAGCTCTCATCATGGCTGCCTCAGCGGGAGTTGGACTGAGCTTCAGCGTTTGCAGGAGTGACCTGAGACTTCCAAAAAAGCAAAGAGGAGGCAACTTTAACCAGTCTTGTCACAAGGGATTTCCTAAAGATCAAATTCTGAGGACCCAGCAGAGCCCTAGAGAGCACTGTGGAGGGTTTAAAACAGAGACCTAGCAGAGCTGAACCAGGGCGGGGCTTTTCAGAGGTGAAATCTGCAGACAGATAGTCTGTTTGGGCTGCTGTAACAAAATACCGCAGATTGGATAGCTTACAAATAACATAAATTTATTTCTCTTAGTTCTGGAGGCTGAGAAGTCCAAGATCTAGATGCTGGCAGATTCTGTGTCTAGTGAGGGCCCGCTTCCTGGCTCACAGATGGCCATCTTTTGGCTGAGTTCCACACTCCTGGAAGCAGGAGAACTAACAGAGTGTAGAGGCACGGGTGCCCTGAGGATGGATGTGGTGGGGAGAGCTGGTAGAGACTCTCTGATGAGTGACTCTAGGTTTTCAGTGGAGTATGAAGCTGAGAAAAAGGCTAATACTGAGGGTTTAAGGACATAGCAGATAGTGTGAGAGTGAGAAAGAGAATGGATCAGAACATAGTATGATTGCCAGACTGCACTACGGGCCCAGTGGAAGTTAGTCCTGGTAAAGTTAAAGTATCCCCATCATCACTGCTCTGTGCTTTTCTCCAGTTAATTATTTTCAGCTGTGAAATGCAGCTACTCTATGGTCAGGGAACTGGGTTTAACCCAGAGTTTTGTATATCAGAGTAAATGCAATGATATACTCAATACCTCGTAATTACCTATAATGGAAAAGAATCTGGAAAAAAAAAAATATATAAATATAACTGAATCACTTTGCTGTATAACTGAAACTAACACAATATTGTAAATCAACCCCAAAGCATCTAATTTACATTTAATTATGCATGCATGTAGTCCTTGGTATTAATGAGGAAGTACACTTTGAACATTATGGCTCATATATTTGATTAACATTTTCAGTCATTCAGTATGATTGTGCTTAATGTGGTATGAGGATTAATAAAGTAACATTTGTAAAGCAAAAAAATAAATAGGACTTCCCTGGTGGCGCAGTGGTTAAGAATCCGCCTGTCAATGCAGGGGACATGGGTATGAGCCCTGGTCCGGGAAGATCCCACATGCCTCAGACCAACTAAGCCCGTGCACCCCAACTACTGAGGCCGTGTGCCGCAACTACTGAAGCCCGCGCACCTAGAGCCTGTGCTCCACAACAAGAGAAGCCACCGCAATGAGAAGCCCGCGCACCGCAACAAAGAGTATCCCCCGCTTGCCACAACTAGAGAAAGCCCACAGGCAGCAACAAAGACCCAACACAGCCATAAATAAATAAGTAAATAAATAATAAAAATAAATTTCTAAAAATAAAGAAATAAATGTAAAAATAAATAAATAATAAGTACAATGAAATGTGGGGTGGGGGGCAAGGCAGTGAGAATACATGCAAAAGGGTGATTATGCATAATCATTTAAGCAAGATAAAAAAAAGGAGAAGTGAAGGGAGTGGGGGGTGAAAATGAAGGATAATGAACAGCTGAGAGATTTGTGCATCCCAATGAGGTAGAAGAGTTTTCTCTCTGTTTTCAAAGTTCCTACTCGTACCTAAGACCTGTCAGTCTTAGTTATTCCATCTGCTGAAACACCTTGGGCTTCTTTTTACCCTTATTGCCCCTGTCTTATTTCAGGTTCCCATTATTATTCCTGGGACATTTTCCTTGTCTCTAATCCAGTACTAATCAAGGTATCGTTCATAGACCAGTAGCATAAGCATCACTTAGGAGCTTATAAGAAATGCAGATTCTTGGGCCTCCATTTAGGGATACTGACTAAGAATCTCTAGGAGTGTGGCTCACATGATTCTTGAGGCACAAAACATGGGAAAATTACTGCCCTGATTCAACCCATTCTTGTCCAGCTAGCCAAGGAATTTTTCAAATAAACAAACCTCATTATGTTATGCTGACTCAAAATTTTTCATCGGGTCCTCTTTACCTAAAGCATAGTATATAAAATTCTTCCTGTAGTCTATTCCCTTACCTTATACACTAGTAGGTTTTTTTTTCATATATTCATGCCTTAACCTCTACTACTCTGTTGCTCTGAATGGTCTTTTCGGTCTTGCTACACAGACAGAAACAAATGCTACTACTCACTCGTCACATTTAGTCTGAGACCTCTCCTGGTTCTCCTGGGTTGGCTTAGGTGACCATCCTTCTTTGCTTCCATTGAACTTCATACAGACTTCTGTTTTTTTTTTTTGTTTGTTTTTAACATCATTATTGGAGTATAATTGTTTAAAATGGTATGTTAATTTCTGCTTTATAACAAAGTGAATCAGTTATATGTATACATATATCCCCTTATACCCTCCTTCTTCAGCCTCCCTCCCACCCTCCCTATCCTACCCCTCTGGGTGGTCACAGAGCACTGAGCTGATCTCCCTGTGCTATGTGGCTGCTTCCCACTAGCTATCTATTTTACATCTGATAGTGTATATATGTCCATTCCATGCCACTCTCTCACTTCGTCCCAGCTTACCCTTCCCCCTCTAACTGTCCTCAACTCCATTCTCTATGTCTGCATCAGTATTCCTGTTCTGCCCCTAGGTTCTTCAGAAACATTTTTCTGTTTTTAGATTCCATATATGTGTGTTAGCATAAGGTATTTGTTTCTCTCTTTCTGACTTACTTCACTCTGTATGAGAGACTCTAGGTCCATCCACCTCACTACAAATAACTGAATTTCCTTTCTTTTTAGAGGTGAGTAATATTCCATTGTATATATGTGCCACATCTTCTTTATCCATTCATCTGTCAATGGACACTTAGGTTGCTTCCATATCCTGGCTATTGTAAATAGAGCTGCAATGAACATTGTGGTACATGACTTTTTGAATGATAGTTTTCTCAGGGTATATGCCCAGCAATGGGATTGCTGGGTCATATGGTAGTTCTATTTTAGGTTTTAAGGAACTTCCATATTGTTCTCCATAGTGGCTCTATCAATTTACATTCCTACCAACAGTGCGGGAAGGTTCCATTTTCTCCACACCCTCTCCAGCATTTATTCCTTGTAGATTTTTTTCATGATGGCCATACTGACCGGTGTGAGGTGATATCTCATTGTAGTTTTGATTTCCATTTCTCTAATGATTAGTGATGTTGAGCATCCTTTCATGTGTTTGTTGGCAATCTGTATATCTTCTTTGGAGAAATGTCTATTTAGGTCTTCTGCCCATTTTCGGATTGGGTTGTTTTTTTGATACTGAGCTGCATGAGCTGCTTGTAAAATTTGGAGATTAATTCTTTGTCACTTGCTTCATTTGCAAATATTTTCTTCCATTCTGATGGTAGTCTTTTCGTCTTGTTTATGGTTTCCTTTGCTGTGCAAAAGCTGTTAAGTTTCATTAGGTCCCGTTTGTTTATTTTTGTTTTTATTTCCATTTCTCTAGGAGGTGGGTCCAAAAGGATCTTGCTGTGATTTATGTCATAGCGTGTTCTGCCTATGTTTTCCTCAAAGAGTTTGATAGTGTCTAGCCTTATATTTAGGTCATTAATCCATTTTGAGTTTATTTTTGTGTATGGTGTTAGGGACTGTTCTAATTTCACTGTTCTACATGTAGCTGTGCAGTTTTCCCAGCACCACTTATTGAAGAGGCTGTCTTTTCTCCGTTGTATATTCTTGCCTCCCTTATCAAAGATAAGGTGACCATATGTGCGTGGGTTTATCTCTGGGCTTTCTATCCTGTTCCATTGATCTATCTTTCTGTTTTTGTGCCAGTACCATACTGTCCGATTACTGTAGCTTTGTAGTATAGTCTGAAGTCCAAGAGCCTGATTCCTCCAGCTCCGTTTTTCTTTCTCAAGATTGCTTTGGCTATTCAGGGTCTTTTGTGTTTCCATACAAATTGTGAAATATTTTGTTCTAGTTCTGTGAAAACTGCCACTGGTAGTTTGATAGGGATTGCATTGAATCTGTAGATTGCTTTGGGTGGTATAGTCATTTTCACAATGTTGATCCTTCCCATCCAAGAACATGGTATATCTCTCCATCTGTTTGTATAATCTTTCATTTCTTTCATCAGTGTCCTATAGTTTTCTGCATACAGCTCTTTTATCTCCTTAGGAAGGTTTATTCCGAGGTATTTTAATATTTTTGTTAAAATGGTAAATGGGTGTTTTTTCTTAATTTATCTTTCAGATTTTTCATTAATAGTGTATATGAATGCACGAGGTTTCTGTGCATTAATTTTGTATCCTGCTACCTTACCAAATTCATTGATTAGCTCTGGTAGTTTTCTGGTTGCATCTTTAGGATTCTCTATGTATAGTATCATGTCATCTGCAAACAGGGACAGCTTTACTTCTTCTTTTCCGATTTAGATTCCTTTTATTTCTTTTTCTTCTCTGATTGCTGTGGCTAAAACTTCCAAAACTATGCTGAATAATAGTGGTGAGAGTGGACAACCTTGTCTCGTTCCTGATCTTAGTGGAAATGGTTTTAGTTTTTCACCATTGAGAACGATGTTGGCTGTGGGTTTGTCATATACGGCCTTTATTATGTTGAGGTAAGTTCCCTCTATGCCTAGTTTCTGAAGGGTTTTTATCATAAATGGATGTTTAATTTTGTCGAAAGCTTTTTCCACATCTATTGATACGATCATATAGTTTTTCTCCTTCAATTTGTTAATATGGTGTATCACATTGATTGATTTGCATATACTGAAGAATTCTTGCATTCCTGGGATAAACCCCACTTGATCATGGTGTATGATCGTTTTAATGTGCTGTTGGATTCTGTTTGCTAGTATTTTGTTGAGGATTTTTGCATCTATGTTCATCAGTGATATTGGCCTGTAGTTTTCTTTCTTTGTGACATCCTTGCCTGGTTTTGGTATCAAGGTGATGGTGGCCTCGTGGAATGAGTTTGGGAGTGTTCCTTCCTCTGAAATTGTTTGGAAGAGTTTGAGAAGGATGGGTGTTAGCTCTTCTCTAAATGTTTGATAGAATTCACCTGTGAAGCCATTTGGTCCTGGGCTTTTGTTTGTTGGAAGATTTTTAATCACAGTTTCAATTTCAGTGCTTGTGATTGGTCTGTTTATATTTTCTATTTCTTCCTGGTTCAGTCTCGGAAGGTTGTGCTTTTCTAAGAATTTGTCCATTTCTTCCAGGTTTTCCATTTTATTGGCATAGAGTTGCTTGTAGTAATCTCTCATAATCCTTTGTATTTCTGCAGTGTCAGTTGTTACTTCTCCTTTTTCATTTCTAATTCTATTGATTTGAGTCTTCTCCCTTTTTTTCTTGATGAGTCTGGCTAATGGTTTATCAGTTTTGTTTATCTTCTCAAAGAACCAGCTTTTGGTTTTATTTTAGATCTTTGCTATTGTTTCCTTCATTTCTTTTTCATTTATTTCTGATCTGACCTTTATGATTTATTTCCTTCTGCTAACTTTGGGATTTTTTGTTCTTCTTTCTCTAGTTGCTTTAGCTGTAAGGTTAAGTTGTTTATTTGAGATGTTTCTTCTTTCTGGAGGTAAGATTGTATTGCTATAAACTTCCCTCTTAGAACTGCTTTTGCTGCATCCCATAGGTTTTCGGTCATTGTCATTTATTTTTGGGTATTTTTTGATTTCCTCTTTGATTTCTTCAGTGATCTTTTGGTTATTTAGTAGTGTATTGTTTAACCTCCATGTATTTGTACTTTTTACAGATTTTTTCCTGTAATTGATATCTAGTCTCATAGTGTTGTGATCAGAAAAGATACTTGATACGATCTCAATTTTCTTAAATTTAGCCAGGCTTGATTTGTGACCCAAGATATGGTCTATCCTGGAGAATGTTCCATGAGCTCTTGACAAGAAAGTGTATTCTGTAGTTTTGGGATGGAATGTCCTATAAAGTATCAATTCAGTCCATCTTGTTTAATGTATCATTTAAAGCTTGTGTTTCCTTATTTATTTTCATGTTGGATGATCTGTCCATTAGTGAAAGTGGGGTGTTAACGTCCCCTACTATGATTGTGTTACTGTCAATTTCCCCTTTTATGGCTGTTAGTATTTGCCTTATGTATTGAGGTGCTCCTATGTTGGGTGCATAAATATTTACAATTGTTATATCTTCTTCTTAGATCGATCCCTTGTTCATTATGTAGTATCCTTCTTTGTCTCTTCTAGTAGCCTTTATTTTAAAGTCTATTTTGTCTGATATGAGAATTGCTAGTCCAGCTTCCTTTTGGTTTCCATTTGCATGGAATATCTTTTTCCATCCCCTTACTTTCAGTCTGTATGTGTCCCTAGGTCTGAAGTGGGTCTCTTGTAGACAGCATATATATGGGTCGTGTTTTTGCATCCATTCAGCCAGTCTATGTCTTTCGGTTGGAGCATTTAATCAATTTACATTTAAGGTAGTTATTGATATGTATGTTCCTATCACCATTTTTATTGTTTTGGGTTTGTTATTTTAGGTCTTTTCCTTCTCTTGTGCTTCCTGCCTAGTAAAGTTCCTTTAGCATTTGTGGTAAAGCTGTTTTGGTGGTGCTGAATTCTCTTAGCTTTTGCTTGTCTGTGAAGGTTTTAATTTCTCCGTCAAATCTGAATGAGATCCTTGCTGGGTAGAGTAATCTTGGTTGTAGGTTTTTCCCTTTCATCACTTTAAATATGTCCTGCCACTTCCTTCTGGCTTTCAGAATTTCTGCTGAAGGATCAGCTGTTAACCTTATGGGGATTCCCTTGTATATTATTTGTTGTTTTTCCCTTGCTGCTTTTAATATTTTTTCTTTGTATTTACATTTTGGAAGTTTGATTAATATGTGTCTTGGTGTGTTTCTCCTTGGATTTATCCTGTATGGGACTCTCTATGCTTCCTGGACTTGATTGATCATTTCGTTTCCCATATTAGGGAAGTTTTCAACTATAATCTTTTCAAATATTTTCTCTGTCCCTTTTTTTTTTCTCTTCTTCTTCTGGGACCCCTATAATTTGAATGTTGGTGCGTTTAATGTTGTCCCATACATCTCTGAGACTGTCCTCAAGTCTATTCATCCTTTTTTCTTTATTCTTCTCTGCCATAGTTATTTCCAGTATTTTATCTTCCAGGTCACTTATCCATTCCTCTGCCTGCGTTATTCTGCTATTGATTCCTCCTAGAGAATTTTAAATTTCATTTATTGTGTTGTTCATCATTGTTTGTTTGCTCTTTAGTTCTTCTACGTCATTGTTAAACATTTCTGGTATTTTCTCCATTCTATTTCCAAGATTTTGGATCATCTTTACTATCATTACTCTGAATTCTTTTTCAGGTGTACTGCCTATTTCCTCTTCATTTGTTTGGTCTGGAGGGTTTTTACCTTGCTCCTTCATCTGCTGTGTGTTTCTCTGTCTTCTCATTTTGCTTAACTTACTGTGTTTGGGGTCTCCTTTTCACAGGCTGCACGTTCGTAGTTCCTGTTGTTTTTGGTTTCTGCCCCCAGTGGCTAAGGTTGGTTCAGGGGGTTGTGTAGGCTTCCTGGTGTTGGAGACTAATGTCTGTGTTCTGGTGGATGAAGCTGGATCTTGTCTTTGTTGTGGGCAGGACAGCGTCTGGTCATGTGTTTTGGGGTGTCTGTGACCTTATTATGATTTTAGCAGGCTCTCTGCTAATGGATGGGGTTGTGTTCCTGTGTTGCTATTTGTTTGCATAGGGTTTCCAGCACTGTAGCTTCTTGATTGTTGAGTGGAGCTGGGTCTTAGCACTGAGATGGAGATCTCTAGGAGAGCTTTTGCTGTTTGATATTACATGGAGCCTGGAGGTCTCTGGCGGACCAATGTCCTGAACTTGGCCCTCCCACCTCAAAGGCATAAGCCTGACACCTGGCCAGAGCACCAAGACCCTGTCAGCCACATGGCTCAGAAGAAAAGGGAGAAAAAAAGAAAGTAAGAAAGAAAAAAATAAAATAAAATAATTAAAATAAGAAATAAATTATTAAAAATAAAAGTAATTAGAAAGTAATAAAAAAAACAGAAAGTAAGAGAGAGCAACCAAACCAAAAAACAAATCCACAAATGATAACAGGCACTAAAAACTATACTAAAAATATATATATAGGACAGACAGAACCCTAGGACAAATGGTAAAAGCAAAGCTATATAGACAAAGTTACACAAAGAAGCATACACATACACACTCACAAAAAGAGATAAAGGAAATATATTTATATATGTTTATAAAAAGGAAGAGAGCAACCAAATCAAAAAAGAAATCTACCAATTATAATAAACTCTAAATACTAAACTAAGACAAACATAAAACCAGAAACAAATTAGATGCACAAAGCAAACCCCAAGTCTATAGTTGCTCCCAAAGTCCACCACCTCAATTTTGGGATGATTCGTTGTCTATTCATGTATTCCAGAGATGCAGGGTACATCAAGTTGATTGTGAAGATTTAATCCGCTGCTCCTGAGGCTGCTGGGAGAGATTTCCCTTTCTCTTCTTTGTTCTCACAGCTCCTGGGGTTCAGCTTTGGATTGGCCGTGCCTCTGCCTGTAGGTTGCCTGATGGCGTCTGTTCTTCTCTCAGACAGGACGGGGTTAAAGGAGCAGCTGATTAGGGGGGTCACTCAGGCCGGGGGGAGGGAGGGGTACAGAATGTGGGGCCAGCCTGCGGCGGCAGAGGCCAGCATGATGTTGCACCAGCTTGAGGCGTGCCGTGCGTTCTCCCGGGGAAGTTGTCCCTGGATCACAGGACCCTGGCAGTGGCGGGCTGCACAGGCTCCTGGGAGGGGAGGTGTGGATAGTGACCTGTGCTTGCACACAGGCTTCTTGGTGGCTGCAGCAGCAACCTTAGCATTTCACACTTGTCTCTGGGGTCCCTGCTGATAACCATGGCTCGCGCCCGTCTCTGGAGCTTGTTTAGGCGGCGCTCTGAATCCCCTCTCCTCGCGCACCCCAAAACAACGGTCTCTTGCCTCTGAGGCAGGTCCAGACTTTTTCCTGGACTCCCTCCTGGCTAGCTGTGGTGCACTAGCCCCCTTCAGGCTGTGTTCACGCAGCCAACCCCAGTCCTCTCCCTGGGGTCTGACATCCGAAGCCTGAGCCTCAGCTCCCAGCCTCCTCCCGTCCCGGTGGGTGAGCAGAAAAGCCTCTTGGGCTGGTGAGTGCTGGTCGGCACCAATCCTCTGTTCGGGAATCTCCCTGCTTTGCCCTCTGCACCCCTGTTGCTGTGCTCTCCTCCACGGCCCCAAAGCTCCCCCCTCCGCCACCCGCAGTCTCCGTCCACGAAGGGGCTTCCTAGTGTGTTGAAACCTTTCCTCCTTCATGGCTCCCTCCCACTTGTGCAGGTCCCGTCCCTATTCTTTTGCCTCTGTTTTTTCTTTTCTCTTTTGCCCTACCCAGGTATGTGGGGTGTTTCTTGCCTTTAGAGAAGTCTGAGGTCTTCTGCCAGCATTCAGCAGGGGTTCTGTAGGAGTTGTTCCACCTGTAGATGTTTGTTTTTTTTTTTTTTCTTTTTGCGGTATGCGGGCCTCTCACTGTTGTGGCCTCTCCCGTTGCGGAGCACAGGCTCCGGATGCGCAGGCCCAGCGGCCATGGCTCACGGGCCCAGCCGCTCCGCGGCATATGGGATCCTCCCAGACCGGGGCACGAACCCGTATCCCCTGCATCGGCAGGCGGACTCTCAACCACTGCGCCACCAGGGAGGCCCTGTAGATGTTTTTTTGATGTATCTGTGGGGAGGAAGGTGATCTCCATGTCTTACTCCTCCGCCATCTTGAAGGTCCTCCTAGACTTCTGCTCTAATAGATATCTCATAATCTCATTATTTTTTGCATTTATTTCTCTTCACTAGATAGAAAGGTCCGTGATGGTAAGGATATTTTTCTTTTTTCTTTTAGTCCAGATATTTTGCATTCACTATATGCTCTTGGAGGATGAGTGACTGAATAAGTTATTCCAGAGGAGAATGGTTTCTGAATTCAGATGCTATGCCATGTCGAAATCTGATTCACAACAATTAAGTACGTGTTGTACACAGCCAGAAATAATGAACAATCTGTTTATAGAATATCTTTCTTTGTACTGGGTCATTTATCACTATATTAAATAATAAAATATTTACAATACTTTCATTCTTCATATGGTAAAACCAAACATTTACTATTTTTCAATAAGACTTTGTGATTTGAGTAAATTATTTTTCTTGAACTATGTAGAATATTTTCCAAGTATTTAGATTCTTTCCCCAAGAGTACCTGTTTGGTTCTTGAAAATATTTGCCTATTACTTTGTCAGGGCAATACGCCTAGTGGTGTTGCAACAGGGCTTTCCAATTTAAACAATGACTGAAGTCTTAATAATTATCTCACAAATTACATGCTCTGGACAACTAAGCCAACCAGGCTCATTCAGATTTGTTAAGCCATTCATTTCTTGGGCTGTTCTAACCAACACTTCACAGTTAGTCTCCAACAGCTGGACCAACTGACATCTTTATGTAAAGATGGGCAATGGAGATGTAAAATGATAGAACGATTAATTTGGGGATATCTATATCCAATAACATAGCTCCATTGTTGGTGTATTAATAGAACTGTCTGACAGGTAAACCATCAAAGATTCAACAGTTCTGGCTCATGAAATATACTTTTCAAAAAGCAATGCAGACTCATATTAGCCTTGCATTATTACAGAAAATGTGTGACTCCTTTAAGAAATCAAACTACGTAATACTCCTGTTTTAAGGCAAATGTAAATTATGGGACCATTACTTTTTAGGAAGTGGATTACTAGCTATACAAAGGGATTCACGTGGCTTCCTGAGTAGTATTTTTACAATATAATTTCATTGTTTAAATTTTGGTTTGCTTCCACTGTACAGAGATTACAGCCAGGATATACACACATACACATACACACTAAATTAAATGAACTTGGGGAGGATCCTTTTACAAAGTTACCCTGAGATCGATCCTTCTGAGGATTATCTGCTTGACTTTTTGAGATATCACAGGTGGCAGATTATGTCAGTACTCACTGATAACTCTGTCATTTCTCTTCCTGGGCACAAGCTCATCTGCATTTTCCAGCATCCTGACAGTAATGTGTGGCCATATGATTGACATCTCGTCAATGTGATATGAGTGCAAGTGAAATGTGCCTTTTCCAGGCAAGGCTCAGATAGCATCCCTAGCACTCTTTTCCTGTTATCTGGCTAAATGTACAGAATTCCCAGGACCTGGGGGAAGCACCTGGCTCTGAACTGTTTCCATGGGAAAAAACAGTCCACCCCTGGTCCCTATTGCATTGCAATGTGACTTTGAAATTTGAAGTTTTAAGTCACTCAGATTTTAGGATTTGTCCTTTTTAGAAGCTAGTGTTAGTTGCCTTAACTAACATCACTGTAATCTACTCTCTATGGCCCAAACTCAGTCTTCTCCCAGCCTTGACTTTACCTCAACTACAGTTGAATGTCCAAACTCTGCTTGGCAAAGATGATTTAGACAATAAGAGAGCAAAACTGGGAACTTGGGCAATGTCAAGGCAGAATATGGCCAAGCTTAACCTGGAGCATGTGCGAGCTTCTCACATGACTGGTGGCAGGCTTAGTCACAGCCTATGGTGAAATGAGTGGAAGGTTAAAATAGGGAAATAAATCAGGACTCAGGAATCTAGATATGGCTTACATGAAGGTGAAGTCGGAGGCTAAAAGGAAAACCTGTTTCTCTACTCACACTTCTGACACCAAATGTGTGGAGTTTTTCCTCACACTAAGCAATTCTGACACTAACTACCTGGAGTTAGCCAGACCCCACAAGTTAAGGGCTCAGTCCCAGAAGACTGTCCCTCCACATCAGATGCCAGCTTCAAGTAGAGGGTCCCCAGGGTACCCACACTTCTGTCCAGCTTGGCTACAAATCTGAGGTTCCCATGACTCCCTCTGAGGTTTGATTACTTGCTACAATGGATCATAGAACTCAGGGAAACACTTTACTGAACTATCACTGGATTATTATATAGGAGATTATAAAGGATATAAATAATCAGCCAGATGAAGAGGTATATGGGATGAGGTCTAGAAGGGTCCACAGAGGAGGAGTTTGGAGTACACCACCCTCTTGGCATGTGGAGATGTGTTCATCAACCCAGAGTCTCTTTAAACTTCTTTGTTTGGGTTTTGATGGAAGTTTCATTACATAAACGCAGTTAATTAAACCATTAGCCATTGATAAATAATCTCCAGCCTCTCTCCCTTCCCCAGAGTTCTGTGAGTGGAGTTGGAAGTCCCAACCCCGTAATCACATAGTTGTTTCTTCCAGCAACCAGCCCCCATCCTGAAGCTATTTGAGTCCAGCAAGGGTCACCTCATTAGCATAAACTCAGAAATGGGTTTATTATAAATAACAAAATATGCCCTCTCACCCGTATCACTTGATAAATGTACAGGTGTTTTAGGAGCACTGTGCTAAGAACTGGGGACAAAGACCAAATATATATTTCCTATGACATCACAGAGGCAAAGATGAAAACTTTTTCTAGAGGCATTTGTACTACAAGGGTTTACTGATCAAAACAATTTAGTAGCTGGGGCCCTATGTACCTCAAACATATTTTAAAAGCCTCCCCTTTTAAAGGTGAAAACTATTTCCTATATTGGTAGTGTTCTCATTTCTTAAATTCTTCCAGTATGCATTTGATGAAAGTTATATGTTGTTTTGATATACTGAAGACAGACTAACTGACTGACCTTAGGGTCACAACATAGGCAGGAAAGATAGTGGCTAATCTCCTAGCACCTGGGATTATCATCATCAGATAATTTTCTCAGGACAAGGGATAAAGTTCCAGGCATCTGAGTTTTGCCTAAAACCCAGGCAGCTAAACAGAACTCCTTGCATTTAAAGTTTTTTTTTTTCTGTTAACTATTTATATTTAAAAATAATGGGTTCTTAGCAACAATGTATTAATGCAGCTTTGTTTATTTCACACCAAATTAAATTAGGAGTTAGCAATACATTGGTTCAATTTGTTTATTCTTTCCTCAAATCCCCAAATTATTGATCTCTGGTAACTGGATCTCAGCCCTCAAGGGATTCAAAACTTAATGGGGTAGATCAGGAAGAGATGCATGACTGAGTTACGCACAGGCTACTAAGATAGCACATAGGGTGTGCATCTAACCCAGATTAGGAAATTGAAGGATAGCAAAGAGAATGAGTTTGTTTAGGAGTCCTTAGCATACAAAGACAACCCAACCAGCTAATTCAGACAAATGTATTTTGCAAATGTAACCCAGACTTTGTGGCTCAATACATATTCAATTTAAATAAAAGAGTGAAATTTGAGCACCTTCATTGTATCAGACACTGTGCCCGATATATTTGTAGTAACACATTTAGAGCTCGTAGCAGTTCCACAAGGTTGACATTCAGTTTGAGAGATAAGGAAACATTCAAATTTTGAGTCATATTTGGATACCATAATTTATGGTGTGCTAGCCACTTTAAGAAACTAAATTTTACAGACATAATTTAACTTGCTACCTTACTTTATCTACCTTTTCACCTACTGAGATAAGAGATAAACTAGATTATAATCACATGGTACCATTATTATAATCACATGGTACCATTATTGGTCCCCTGGAAGAGGGTTTTCACTACCACCTATTCACTTATAATTTGAATCTTCATTAGAAGGAATAAAACTTCCATCTGTTATTAGAACTATGGCTTTAAATGTAAAGTCACCACTGGAAGAAGAGACACAAATTTGATTCACACAGAGATAAATGAATGCCAACCTTCATTCAGTTTGCTGTGACATAAACAAAATTATACATTAGCTACATTGTGACTAAAAAGTAAAAGTTGGAGAGAGCAAGTAGACACTAAAGAAACAGAGAGAAAGGTACCATAAAGTTCTACAGGAAACACCGGCAAAGAGGCAAAGGGCAGTGAATAAAAATCTGAGACTACTTTCCATTTTCCCTAAGGGACAACCTGTTTAGATGTTTAATCTTTCATTGTTAAAGAAGATAAGCAAGCTTTAAAAATAGTTGTTTTTCTAGATTATTTTTATATCTATTTTTCATGTTGAGACAGTCAGTTTTGCTCACTTACGTCCATACTAATAATTTGCAGTAGTAAAATGGCTGAGGGGAATCTCTGGTTTAGTCATGAAAATGAAAATCAATCCGGCAAACTTGAATTCACTCCTTAGAAGAGCACAATTAAAAACCAAGTTAGACTACTATGAATAAGTTGGCTCTCCACCATTTATTCACTGTTTTCTTAAAATCCCATTTAGAATGAGATTGATTTAGATGGTAATCACAACTAATTGCTAATTGCTAATCACTCTTTGGGTTTCAGTTTTTATTATTGTCCTGGAGTGTCATCAGTCTTGAACTTGTTCTCATTCATTTTCCTAAGAAGCGTTAGTTTGCCTAAAAACGGTTAAGTCCATTCTCACAGTCAATTTGAATTAATTTGAAGTTAGGGAAACATCTGATGAGTGTAAACCTCTAATTTTCACAGGTTTGGTAGTCAGTTTTGAAGATTCACAAAGATTGAAGATCCACGGCCTGAGGAGTTTGTGATTATACTCAAGTACAAATTTGATAATTGTGTGTTATTTAGGTAGTTAGAAGGATCGATGTTCTCACCTAATAAATGAATGTGTCAGTGAGGGTGTTTTAGGGGTCCTGTAAACACAGCTTCACATGCAGAAAGACTTATTTGCTCACCTAAAAGGAATCCAGAAATACAGGAAGCCATAGGGTTGGCAGTTTCATCATCAATGCCATTAAAATTGACGACATTTCTCCCCGCAGTGCCAGTTTTGTCCTGTATTGATCTTTCCATGGCTGAAGGATGATTCCTTACTAGAAACTAGGACTATATGTTTCCTTGTATGTATCGAAAGGCTGAGGAAGAATGTTCCTGTCCGGTGTTTTAATTAAGAAAAAGTTCTATGATGTGACCTGATTGGATTGCCTAAGTCACAGGTCCACACTTAATATTGACTGTGGTTGGGGGAATGAATTTGCTGACTGTATTTCTTTGCAGCTCGTGGGCTCCATGAAAGGAGAGGTCTTAGTGTTCTTTTGGAAGGAGGAAGGGGTCAATTTGTGCTAATCACACAACCAAAAGCACCGCCCAGCATCCCAAATTCAATCAGGATTTTCTTTCCATTGCACTTTTGCTTTGTGTTTTTGTTTACTTATTTTTAATTTAATAGTCCATGAATAATAATATGATATTAGTAATATATATATATAGTAAAACATAATATATGATAACAAAATATGGTAATAAAATGATAGGTACTCATGGAAAGATGAAGTAATGAAATATATTACTGAATATATTAACACTGTTAATATTTTTTTAGTGAATATAATTTCCAACCTCTTTCTATGCATATATATGCATATAGAAGAATGACTAACTAGATGGATATACATATATAATAAAAAAATAGAGCAAAGAAGTAATTTATAAGAATGAGGTCATACTTTACATTATGTTTCATAAGGAGTACAGTGGAGGCTTTCTACTTAGACATCCATTTAACTGGCTGTCTATGGGGTAATAGATGCTCACCATCAGTAAGCACCTCTCTAGTACAACCATACATTTAGGTTCCTATCAGTTGAGCTGTATGTTAAGAGTCAGATAGGTTTGTTCCTAAACCTGTTTATGCAGGTTGTACTTGTTATTTCAATTTAATGTTTTGACAAAATATTTTATAAGCTGATGAAACATGAAGTTGGAAAAATATGAGTTGTATTTATGAAACTAAATGGAATGCTTTTGAAAGACTTAAGTTTTTAAAATTTTTTTGCAAAATTAGTGTGAGAGAGGCAACTGTAAAACATATGGATAAGATTTAAGAAAAAAATCTGGAAAGATTTGCAATCAGACTGTTTTGCAAACATTTTTAATGTTAACATCTTGCTCTTCTTTAAAGAAAATGAAATTGAAAATTGTAGAAAATATGCTGTGGTATGATTATTCTGAAAGGAAAATTTTGAACTTCAATTAGTGGCCGTGTACTCAAAAAAGAAACATTTATCCTACATCAGATAACTAGTGAAAATATCTTTTAGGTTAATATTGAAGTGTTGATATGCTTTTGGTTCCTTTTTTAACTTAGTGTTTTTAAATTCGGTGGCCAGTTGCTTTAAATGAGGGTACTTTAAATTAGAAAGCTTAAATAAATCTACAATAAATCAAGTAAATTTTACCTGATTGTAATGGAAGTAAAATAATTTGAAGTAAAATTGAAAAATTGCTGAACTTTTACATAAATGCTTTTTATTACATAAAATTTGGAAAAATTGCTCAGAAAAATTTTTTTAATTATGAAAATTATTAACATGATCAATTTAAACTACACTTGCATTTTTACAGTATCAGTTGATTCTTTGCTGTGAAAGACACAATTATTAACGCCTTTTCTCTCCTTGTTTCTTTCTCTCACCTTTCCTCCTAATTTTGTTGCTTTATTCAGCACTTATATTCCAGTCTATGTCTATAATTTTCCTACCATTTTGTCTAAGTGTTATATTTAAGTAAGTCCAAAGCTTATCACTAGCTCTTCTACCATGGTATCCCCATTTTTTAGTAATTTATTTTGATTTATCTCCTAGCTAAATTTCAGCATTGGGCAGTTATTTTTTTCTGAGAAAAACAGTGCAATATTTCCTGAAGGCTTTTTCTGTTCACGTTTAAGCAGAGTATTTGAATATTCCCTGTTGCCGTTTTGCTTGAATGACAATATAGCTGGAAATAAAAGAGAATTACTAAATTATGCTTTCTTTTTTGAACTTTCTGGATAGTATTTCATTTTCTTTTAGCATATAGTATTTCAGTGGAGAAGGTTGAAAGTAGCCCACTTTTTCTCCCTTGTGACTTTTTCTCTGCCTATAGAAGAGTAAAATTTCTTTATCCTTGAAGTTCAATAAAAAATTAACTAGGGCGCTTCCCTGGTGGCGCAGTGGTTGAGCGTCCGCCTGCTGATGCAGGGGACACGGGTTCGTGCCCCAGTCCGGGAAGATCCCACATGCCGCGTAGTGGCTGGGCCCGTGAGCCATGGCCGCTGAGCCTGCGCATCCGGAGCCTCTGCTCTGCAACGGGAGAGGCCACAACAGTGAGAAGCCCGCGTACCACAAAAAAAAAAAAAAAAAAAAATTAACTAGGATATATATACATACTAGCTGTTCAGTAAATGTTTCTGTTATTTTATTTATTGTACCTATTTAGTCTGCAGGTTCAATGCTCCCTTATTTCAGGATATTTTTCCTTGTATTACCTTCCTCGGTACTATTTTCCATTCTATGTGTTGGATTTCTACTTTGAGAATATCAGTGATCTTTATGTTCAGTCTTCTTTGTCCGCTTTCCACATCCGTCATCTTCTAATTGTTTTGATGCCTCTGTGTATTTGCATTCACTCTGATTATTTCCCACCATGCTCTCTTTGGGTGCCACTTTTAGATGTTTATGTTTACATGCTTCTGGTGAATCTTGACAATTTCTTTTTGATTGATTTTGTCCTTTTTGCAAATCTGGGAGAGAGAGACTTTACAATACTGCTTCCTTTTTTTTTTTTTTTTTTTTTGCGGTACGCGGGCCCCTCACCGTTGTGGCCTCTCCCGTTGCGGAGCACAGGCTCTGGACACACAGGCTCAGTGGCCATGGCTCACGGGCCCAGCCGCTCTGTGGCATGAGGGATCCTCCTGGACTGGGGCACGAACCTGCATATCCTGCATCGGCAGGCAGACTCCCAACCACTGCGCCACCAGGGAAGCCCAATACTGCTTCCTTTTGACACCCTGACCCAGAATTCTCTGGTCCTTAAAGTAATACTGATCATGACAAAAATGAATTAAAGAGAAGAAAGTAAAAAGTGAGTGTCTTAGAAATTTTGGAATAATTGAAAGTAGCATGATAAAGTCAGCAGTTGTTTGGATCATTGCCATGATAGGCAATGTTATCCAATAGAAATCTCTATGTTGATGGAAATGTTCTGTATATTTACTCTCCAATATGGTAGCCACTAGCCAAATGTGGCTATTAAGCACTTGAAATATGACTAGTGTAATTGAAGGACTGAGTTATATTTAATTTAAGTGTAAATCTAAATAACCCATCTGGCTAGTGACTACCATATTGGAGAGCTCAGCTGATGGTTCTCACACTTTAGAATACATAACAAATCTGCATGAATTCCCAGGCTCCAAAATCAGTGATTATTGTTCAGTAGGTCTGGGATATGGCTAGTGATGCCGAAGCTGCCAGTCCAGGGTACCATACTTTGAAAAGCACTGCTTTAGATAAAAAGTCTTTCTTTACAGATTAAGAACACACCATTAATAAAATTGTCACAGGGAAAGTACCAGTTGGTGCAAAATAGTGGTATTTTACTATATAGAGATTCTCAAGAAACTCAGAACATAGCCTCCAGTAAAAGACAAAACACTACTCTTTGTTCTTTCTTCATAGAAAATAACCACCTTGACTGTTCCCCAACCCTTTCAATTTTTACCTGGTGTCCTGTGTTAACAGGATCTCAATCTTCCAAGTCCTGGTTTGTGTCTTAGAAGACCTTTAAAAAGAAAAATTGGGTTAATTTTCAAAGAGAAAATAATGATACTAACATATATACAAGTCCTCCATGACTTTGCTAGGCCATTTTATCAATAATAAAAGGCAAATCTTTTGAGAATGGGGAATCTTTATTTTGTACATGCCCATCATCATCAACATTGTAGAGATTTCCTCTTCTCATATCTACCACTAATAAACTGTTGACTTTTCCATGTTGCTGGACCATATAAATCAGTACGGTTCATCTCATACAATTAAGGACACTTTGTCTCGTTCATACACAAAGAAACACATAGCCCTGTATTTCCTAGATAATTGGCAGCATTTTCTTCCATTGAAATAATCTCATAATGTATTTTTATTGGTCCAACAAATTATAATTTTTCATAAATCAGTTGGATTTTGGAACCATTTTTCAGCAGTGTTTTGTGGAGATTCACTCCAGCTCTAATATTTAAAGTAGGAAATTCCTTTATCTGACTTTACTAAAACGTTAACAAATGCACATGGGGAAAGAGAAGACGATGAGAACAGTATTTTAAATGTTTCATTTAGGAATTTTTACTTTTAATTATGTGACAGATCCCATCAGTTCTTTCTGCCAGTTTTGATGTTTCTTATCACCTGTATTGTTGTTTTGTTTCCTATCATGTTTGTTATTATTATATTTGAGTTTATTGTTTAGTAGACTTTCCCTCTTCTACTTATGGATTTGTACTGTTATCTTAGATTTCTATCACTAGTTGAGTGAAAGTACTTGATATTTGGTGGTGATTACTGAACAGTCTCTCATACTTAATAATGTGTAAATATTATGGGTATGTAATCTCATAATTTGAAAGGTTTTTATTACAAAAGATACACTTTTAGCCCTGAAAGGAGTCATCAGGTAAGATTTATTAAAGGCTCATTCCAGATTTTTTTTTTTTTTGTGGTACGCGGGCTTCTCACTGTTGTGACCTCTCCCGTTGTGGAGCACAGGCTCCAGACGCACAGGCTCAGCGGCCATGGCTCACGGGCCCAGCCGCTCTGTGGCATGTGGGATCTTCCCGGACCAGGGCACGAACCTGTGTCCCCTGAATCGGCAGGCGGACTCTCAACCACTGTGCCACCAGGGAAGCCCTCATTCCAGATTTTTGAATGCATGAAATACATAAAGAATAAATGATAAAAATTAATTAGTAAATATATTAGGTAATTAGTGGCAAAGGATCACTTAAAACTTATACAATTTTAAATATATAAACTGTGTGTTTAGATATATTTCTTTTATGATACAGGTGGGCACAATCAAATATTAATTTTCTGCCTTCTGGCACAAATGTCAATTAGCTTCTTCCTAAAAAAAATTGTCAGTTTCTGTAGTCTTTTGTAATCACTTTATACCACCTAATGAGTTTTTTGTGTGTGCTAAATCTCCATTAATCAATTATAATGAGGATAATCTCCCTTAGAGTTTTTTGTTTGTTTGCTTGTTTTTCTAAGTAACTTTATTCCCTTACCTTCTATCATTTTTCTTAATTCTTCAATCAGAACACCCCTCTGAGGGCAGTGAAGTGAAGACAGTGTGTGACTGTATGTCTGTTTTATTGCTTTATCCTTCATATCTAGGAAAATACATGGAAGCAAGTGGAAAGCATAACATTATATGAGCAACTATGACCTGATCTTAGTTATCTTTTAATAATTAATATGTTCACAAATCTTATGCTTTCTAATAATATCTGCAAATGACTCACAATACATCCTAAATGTCACTGTTAAATTACACTGGCACTAAAGGATATGGTTAAGAGGCATTATCCCACAGTTACCAAAATTCCATAAACAAATATCAGGGACAAGTGACAAATTTGAAAAAATTATTTGTAGCCTATGTAAAATACAGAAGCCCCTAGAATTCATAAGGAGCCCCTAGAATTTGAAAAGTACAAAAGGATACTATAGAAAACAAAGAATATAATTAGGAAAATTCCTAAAATAGAAATCCAAAATGGCCCAAATTCAATAAAGAAATGCAAGTCTTAACAATGATGACATGGCAGTTTTTAACCAAGATTGACAAAATGTAAAGATAAATGATACCTAGTGTTTCAGAGAGCATGAGGATGACAGGCAATATAATTTACTATTGATAGGAGAATAAATTGGCCCAACCATTTCAGAGAACAAATTGTCTATATTTCTCAAAAGTTTTAATGCTCAGATTCATTAACTGATTAATCCTACTTCTAAGAATCAGTTTTATAAAAAACTTCACTAGGGTTTCCCTGGTGGCACAGTGGTTAGGAATCCGCCTGCCAGTGCAGGGGACACAGGTTCGAGCCCTGGTCCTGGAAGATCCCACATGCTGTGGAGCAACTAAGCCCATGCACCACGACTACTGAGCCTGTACTCTAGAGCCTGAGAGCCACAACTACTAAGCCTGCATGCCACAACTACTGAAGCCCACAGGCCTAGAGCCCATGCTCTGCAACAAGAGAAACCACTGCAATGAGAAGCCCACGCACCGCAACAAAGAGTAACCCCCGCTCACCGCAACTAGAGAAAGCCCACGTGCAGCAATGAAGACCCAACGCAGCCAAAAATAAATTAAAAAAAAAAAAAAAAAAAACCCTTCACTGGCACTCAAACTTGTCTGTGCAAATGGCCCCTGAAACACTGTATGTAACAGTAAAATACTGGAAACAACCTCAATGTCAATCTTTGGTAAAACAAACTGTGTAAAATCAATAAAAGAATTACTTGAAGCCATCGAAAAATAAGAAAATTTATGTGAAAATTTATCTTTTACTGAAAAAAGCAAGTTGAAAGACAACAGATCTAGTTATAATTCCTTTTTTTTACAGAAAAGATATATATATACACATAAACACATATATATGTATAAACCCATATGTTTTAGAAGTGTAAGGTCTAAAATGGTTCATTTCAAATTGTCAACTCTGATAACGTTGGGGAGGGAACTTTTCCCTTCTTTCCTTATTTGTTCTTTGGCTGGTCTAATAATCAAACTGACCTAAAACAGAGTTAAAAGAGAAGAAAAAAAGGAAATTTAATTTTATATATACAGGAATCCTAAAGGTATGAGGCTTACAGACAGGTAATTGAAGCTTATATGCCATCTTGAGCTAAGAAGCTAAGAAGAAGGAAAGGAAAACAATTCACAGGGAAGATGGGAAGAGCAAATGTTTGGTAAACAAATGTTTGCCATGAGGTGTAGATAAGTCTTTCAAATGTAAAAAGTTATCTCTGGTATTAGCTCTCTTCCTGGTACAGACCCTCTATCTAAAATTCTTTTAAGCAGTTAAGGGAGAGGTTAAAAAAAAAGCAACCTCTTCTTGATACTGTTAGGGCTTGACTGCCTTCATCTCAAAATAACCCCAATGCCAAAGTGGCATATTGTAGGGTCACGTATTCTGCTCTTCCTCAGTAACCTCTGGGAATTGGTCCTGGGTAGCCAAGTGAGAGACATTGACTTTTCTATTTATTTATTATTATTTTTTTTTACAATGAACTTCTGTTATATTTGCAATTTTTTATTTAACTTAATGCCAATAACATTTTATATTCATAGTGTAGAGCAATTCATTATTCTTACTGTTCTTTATTTCAAGGAAAACTATTTAAATAAATGCAGTTTTTATCTAAACATGTAATGTCATTTTTTTTGCTGTAACTGAATAACATTGGCAGTCAATTTGATTATATTGAATATTTGTCATACTAAGAAAACTTTCAATACCATGAAGCAAACTTCTCTTTGCAGGGGAGGGTAATATATTAATTTAAATGATTAATGTTGGCCTTCCCTGGTGGTGCAGTGGTTAAGAATCTGCCTGCCAATGCAGAAGACACAGGTTTGAGCCCTGATCTGGGAAGATCCCACATGCCGCGGAGCAACTAAGCCTGTGCGCCACAACTACTGAGCCTGCCCTCTAGAGCCCGCGAGCCACAACTGCTGAAACCCACAAGCCTAGAGCCCGTGCTCCGCAACAAGAGAAGCCACCGCACTGAGAAGCCTGTGCACCTCAACGAAGAGTAGCCCCCACTTGCCACAACTAGAGAAAGCCCACGTGCAGCAACAAGGACCCAACACAGACTAAATAAATAAATTTATTAAAGAAAATTATTAATGTTTCTTTAAGCAATGTAACTGAACTAGGTTTGGTTTTTTTTTTCTTTTTTTTGCGGTATGCGGGCCTCTCACTATTGTGGCCTCTCCCATTGCAGAGCACAGGCTCCGGACGTGCAGGCCCAGCGGTCATGGCCCACAGGCCCAGCCGCTCCGTGGCATGTGGGATCCTCCCGGACTGGGGCACGAACCCGTGTCCCCTGCCTCTGCAGGTGGACTCCCAACCACTGCGCCACCAGGGAAGCCCTGAAATAGGTTTTAATTTATGCCATCGTAGACCATTAACATTTTCTATTGCTTATTTTGACCACTTATACCAATATATTTTAGAGAGACTTCAACTTTTCTTTCTCAACACAAAGTTTATAATTATCTATAAAAATCCATAGGCCCAGAACCAATAAATTGTGATAAAATCCTTTATCACCTTCCTATGGTACTAATCTCACACATTTTATTGTTGTAGCAGTAGGGATGGTTGAAGTAAAGTAGTGACTAATTGTAATTATTTTTTTACTTCAAATATAATTTTTCAAATTAAACTTTCAAATCTGAAAGATTATTTGTATTACTTAAGCATTATTGTCCTACTAAAATATTATTTCTATATATTAACTATCCTCCAGTGATTTTAGGTTTGATATCAAAACCCATTTTCTTTGAAACAATATTAATGACACTATTCAGAGCTAATGGTGCATTACACGTTTGATTATTAATTTTGTGTTTGTTTTAAGTGAATGTCAAAATTGGATATAAAGAGAATGCCAGTGTTTTTCACTGTTGCAGAAATTTTCTTTCCATGAATCAGAGTTACTAGATGGTCCAATCTCTCCCTAGAAAGATTTAATTAGTTACACTTGTTGAAAAGTTTGCCCTAGATGCTTTATACTTAAGACTATTTTATAATTAAATATCATGTTACAAAAGCTCTTCTTCTGAATTAACTTATTAATGGATATTGAATTAAAAATCATAAAACTTAATACTAACTGGTGAATATTTCTTGAATCTTGACTAATAAACAGTTGGCATATGAATATCCTCATTGAAATATGGAACATTTTTACTGGTGAATACAATTTTCTATTTAAAAGTTTTTATGCTGATATAATATAATTGGTTCCATTAAGCCATTATAATATAAATTGCATTCTCCTAAGGTCATTTTAGCCTTTACACATGGTTAAAGGCTTTCATCAGTTATATAAAATTGAGTGCTGTCAAAGAATTTTACTATTGCATGGGGAACTGCCCAGTAGACTGAATAACTAAAAGAATGGAGAAAAAGCAAAATAACGCAAAAAGTAGGTAAAACTTATATTGAGTTCACACCAGTCATGCACTTTTAAAATTGTCTCATCCATATTAAATCATTTAATTCTCATTATAATCTAAGAATTTGAACCTATTATTATGCCCATATTAGAGCTAAAGAAACCGAGGCTCAGAGAGGCTAGGTAATTTACCTGGTGCCATACAGGTAGTAAGGAATAAACCTAGTGTTTGAGCCCAGATGGTATAGTTCAACAGGCCATGCTCTGACTTAACCATTAAGCTATACAACCTCTCTATACAAATTAGCTTTGGGTAGCTGAAATAGGTACTTGGAACCACATGACATATAAAGCTGCAGACACAGAGGACCCAAGATTTCATAACATTAATTTGCTACCACAAACCCATTTGCCAATACTTGGAAGTTCTGGTTTCTCTACTTATTTAATAGTTTAATAGATTACACCAATAAATCTGCATTTGGTTCCATCCTGCTGCCACTCAGTATTAAACTATAAAAAGATGTACTTGCTTGCTTCTAAACTCCTGCCAATTAATGCACAAAAGGATAAGCTTTCTCATCAAAATCACTGGTGCTTAGCCTCATTTTTCTCATCCTTTTGCTAGAATATGTGATTTCATTTTAAATACAAACCCTGGGTTGTGGAGTGGGGTAAGCCTGGTGCACATTTGTGACAGCTGCCTTTGGGTTCAAAAAGCCAGATTGAATGAGGAGGAATATTACCTAAGGTAACTGTAGTTTGTAGCACATTTGAGCAAAAAGAGAGGAAAAAAAAGGAAAAGAAATTGTCATAGTTGCTAGTCAGCAGAGTGTGTCAATCCCATAAGCATGTTAAGAATGAAAACAGGAAAATTACTAGTAAATAACCCAGAAGTTCATAGATAAAAATATGTGTTAATGTAACAAAAAGATCTCCTAATTATCAATAATACCAAATCCATTTAAAAGAACTTTTGTATTGTCCAGTGTATTTTTCTGCTAATATTCTTCTCAATGACCAAAGAATGAAAGGGTGAAAAAGAAAAAAACAAAACAAAATAACCATGAGGCACCATTGCTCTTGACAAAAACCTAACATCATCTTAGTTTCTTCTTTCCCTCATTTCCCTACTCTGACGTCAGAGCCATTTAAGGAAGCCCTGAGGTTCACCATGAAAATAAAGTTAGAATGAAGCCACTTCTCCCAATTTCCCTTCCACCAGCTTCCTAGTCAGCATTGTGATCCTCTCTTACCTAGACCGCGGCCCAGGCCACTGCTGTGTGTGGATTTCCATGCTTCCACTCTGGCCCTCCCCCAAGCCCTGCTGCACGACACACTCCAGAGAATTTTAAATTAGAAATGAGATCCTATCACTCTCCTACTTAAACCCTATTTTAGTGAAAAAAGAAAAATCAGTGCTTTCACATAGGCCTTAGAATAAAATGTGAACTCCTTTCAAAGCTCAATGACTGAATAACTTAGTCTTTCTCTAACCCCATCTCGTTTTTTCTCTCACTTCCCCTCCCTGCCCCATGCTAACTTATTTCCAGTTATACTCTTCTCCTTTTGGTTCTCCAGTTAGCCCCTGAACTCTCTTGTCTCAGGGTCCTGGCACATTTTCCCCCTTCTGTGTAGAATGCTCTTCCCAAAACCTTCAAATGCCTGGCCCAGTCCCATTCGGGTCGCCGCTCAGTCCCATTTGGGTCACCTACTCAGAGAAGGCTTTGCTGTACAGCTGTTTGAAAGAGGCCCTCTAAATTACCTCCTATCACACCACCCTGTTTATTTTCTTCATAGCAATTGTAAACAGTCTGCATTTTCTTGCTTACTTATTTAATTATATACATGTTGTTTCTTCCACTAGATTGTAAACTTTACCAAAGGGGCAGGCCCATTCTACCTCCTTTGGACTGTGCTAAATCAAAAGCCTGGTGTATAGTAGGCATGAGATCAATGTCAACTGAAAGAATGAAATTGGTGGTGAATTAGGTCAAGGGAAAGAGTCCAGGACTGAGACCATGGATGGTGAATATGTTCTTTGCATGTTTGTTAGAACAGAAAGACAGGCTGGAGGAGTCACACTGAGCCTAACCTCCCCAAATGTAGTAAATGAAGATGACATAGTAAAAGAATGACTGCTTTATATATATATATATATATATATATATATATATATATATGTAATAAAACTGTATATGTATCTAATATATAGTTTTATCCTTTCATGAAAATGTACATTGTATTTGATAGTCTTCAAATTTAATCATAACATGGCAATAATTAAAATAGGAAAATAGATTTATAAAATTAGTTAAAAAGATAAATGCACACACTCATGAGTCTTCAGAAGTTGAAAAATTTTAATAGGATGCCTTGATTCCCCAGCGTCAGATTAACCAATGATATACTCTGTGATACGGCTGTCAAATTACATGGTTAAGTAGCCTTTGTAATTGAAATGCTTGCATGTAATTCATGTATCATAGTTTGAGATGATAAACCTACAGAAGCAAATGAAATAATTTTGATTAAAAGTGAACCTGTCTTTTTGGAAGTTAAAATGATAGAATAGTAAAATATGACAGTTTAAGAAGTGTCATATTTACTCTTTATTTTCCTTTAATTGAAAGTCCAGTAAACCTATTCCAGAAATCTTTATTACACATCAAAATGTGTAATAAATTGACATCAAAATGCCTATTATTTGTGAGTGTAGGTTTTCTTTTCAATTTGGGCTGGACCTTGAGTTTATGGTAATTACCACAAAACTTAATTAAGGCTTAGGAAGCTTTTAAGGTGGAGGTCATTGCATTCATGTTCTTTCCAGAATTCTCAGCAATATCATTTTCACCCCCTTCCCTGAGATTCCATCTCATAAACCCCTTCTGGATATAATTATGTAAGGAGTATAAGAATCTTTGCAAATTACTCCAGAAGCACGACCGTGACTTTAACTGCCACAACCAATCAGATCTAAAGACCAACTTATTTAATAAACACATGTCCATAAACATAACAGTGAAATTACCAAGCTTATCATTTAATAGCAGAAAGGTAAATAATACAAATAAATAGCATAATTAAGTAGTAAGAGGTAATGAAAATCTAGATGTTTAAGAGTATCTGCAAGTCTAAAGATGACTTTTACAAATGCATTGCTGTAAGATAGATTTTCTAATTGCCACTAAGGGTCTTTGAAAAAAATTACGCGTCAAAAACTCATTGAAGTGTATACTTCCCTGGATGAATTTTACATTATGCAAATTATACTTCAGTTAAGCTGCTAGAAAAGTTATATACCAGAACTTTTTTCTCTACTCCACATCTTCAACTTTTTTCACTCTATGTCAGAGACACTTTCTTCTATACTCATCATATCTTTCACTTCCCAACCTTCTCCGAACCTAAATTTCATCACCTGTTTAAATAATTAATTCTTCTGGAGAGAGAAGTGTTATTCTGACTGGGCAGATTGGTAGGTGTTTTGTGTTTATTTTTCTCCTTTTTTAAAAACATCACTGAGTTTTGAGTTAATCACATTTCTCAGTTTATGGAACATTATCAGTATGGATCTATGCAAGGCTATCACACTTCATTTTTTCACTCCCTGTAACTTCACTCTCCACTGAGGAAAATTTTATAAAGGAGATCATCTATGGCCTGGGTCCTGGGTGAATGGATTGGAAATCTACAGTCAGAGGAAGTATACGATGCTCCAGAGGAGAGAGAAGGAGAATGTGGGAACTAAGAATTGATTGTTGGTTAAGTCTGGGGTAGTGATAGCATTATGTGTCTGGAAAGGTTGTTGTAGCCAAGTTGTAAAGGGCTTAGTATCTTCTGTTAATACAATCAGTAGCATCATCAAAGGATTTTGAGCAGATAAGTAACTAGAGCAGATAAGGTCATTCTAACACAGGTATAGAAAATCAATTTGAGAAACTGAGCTAGGGAAATTAGTTTGTACAATAGCTTATTGAAATCATAGTCACAATTACAATTTAAGGCAGTGTTTCCCACTGGTACAGTGTTTAAAATAAAGCAGAGACCTGCATGCAAGTAATCCTTTCTCACATGCTGATATTATAGGCTTTATACTAAAATTCTTTTTAAAATACTCATGCTGTCCCTGTAAACATTTACCACTACTGGAGTTTATGCCTTCATAAATATAAGAACAAACGTTACCTGTTTATGTATTTCTAGCACTCAACCGTAACGGATCAAGTTGTAGAGTGGAAGATTCAACTTCCTTAACTTGCCATGTATCTTCCGTGACTTGTTTCCCTTCCTCCTCCTCCTCTTTCTCCCCTCTCTCCTCTTTCTTTCTTTTCTTTTTGTTTGTTGTTTTTTGTTTTTTTGTGTTTTTTTGCGGTACGTGGGCCTCTCACTGCTGTGGCCTCTCCCGTTGCCGAGCACAGGCTCCGGATGCGCAGGCTCAGCGGCCATGGCTCACGGGCCCAGCCGCTCGGCGGATTGTGGGATCCTCCCGGACCGGGGCACGAACCCGTGTCCCCTGCATCGGCAGGCGGACTCTCAACCACTGCGCCACCAGGGAAGCCCTCTCCTCATTCTTCTCCTCCTCCTTCTCTTCTTTTTCTTCACTTCATCAAAATCATTCTCATCATCCCTAGTATTGTGTTTCCCTGGTATTTGTTTTCTTGTAAACTGTTTTTTTCTTCCTTTCTCTGAATTAGTTGCTATCAAGGTGAATAAACAATTAATTATTATTAATTATAATTAACTATTAATGCTCCTTGTACCAAAGCTAATTAGTTTTCTTTTGTTGCACAATTTAAATAGACCAAAGTCTTATAAAAAAAAAAGGCTTCTTTCTTGTAAAACTAACATGTGTGAACATATAATCATAGCTTGGGCATATCAACAATGCAGTTTTCAACACAATCACATAGAGAAACTGGAAATGGGGAGAAACTAAATCTTCTGTGATGATATTCTATTAAAATCCAAATTGATATATAAGAAAAATCCCTTGAATACATGTGTCTGTCTGTCTGTCTATATATCTAACTATCTGCCTATCTACCATCTCTTGTCAGCCTTCCATCTACCTATTTTACTGCCTTCCTGCCTTTTCGTTTGTTTGTGATTCTCCAGTTTCCTTTTTTCCATATGTTATATTTATCAGCAGCTGAGATTTGGGGCTTGAATTTGCTCTGATTTCTTTATTATTCTAAATACAATCTTTTGGTAACAATGGTTACCCCATAACTATCCTTCTATTAATATCCCTTCCCCATTCAAATATTTAAAGGAGTATCCTTTTTCCTTTTTCCTCTTGACATTTTTCTATGAAAGAGCTTTGACTACTTTCAGTTTGGGAATCTTTCTGGTCATAGTTCAGACACCCCTTTGAAGTTAACATCTTGTTTATTTCCTGAAGACAGTTTCAACTTCTTCCTCATATTATTTGACTTCAGACCATCCTTCAATAATATATTAAGTTTGCTTTTTCTTGTACTGCTTCTGCTGATATTCCATTGCTGTTTCTCTTGCTCTGTGGGGACTCAAACTTTTATTCTCAAAACATTATAGCGGGCTTTTATTAGCACTTAACATTTATAAATAGCAAATAGCCAACCGCACTTCTGTTGCATGTGCTAGACTATAAACTTTCTATACAATACGTTTGTAAAAGGATAAACTTTTATGATGTCTCTAACAAGTGAATAACAGTTAAGACCAAATAATAGTTATACAAATTGTGTATATTTAGGAATATTTAGATTATTTAGGTACTTTTCAGAATGTTTCGTATTTTTATCAGTAAATGTAGACTTGGCTATACCGCAAGGAAATATCAACCCCCAAATATCAGTGTCATAAAGCAAGAAAATGTTACTTCTCTCCCAAGTCTTCTATAGACTTGGCCAGCTGTCCAGGGAGGTGTCTTCTCAGTTGTGGTTCGGTAGTCCAGACTTCACAGTCATCAAGAAAAGGAGTGGAGAGTTCTAGGTATTCACACCAATAATTTAAGGCATTGGCCTACAAGTGATAAAAGTTACTTCCACTGAAAAACCATTAGCCAAAATTATTTATAGGTTTTCACTTAAGTAAAAGGCAGAAAAGGACAAGGAAGAATAGTTTCCTTGAGTAGCCATATAAATTGAGAACCAGATTTGGGTGATGACTAGAAATTTCTACCACGTTATACAATGGACCTCTATCTTAGTGCTAGCACCATATTAGCTTTGTTTGTCCCCATGGCTACAAACCCCAAGGGGTAGATTGAATTATTAGCAAGTATTATGGGACAAAAGAGAGAAAATTTATTATGGCTGAGGCACTCCAGGCTTGATGAAATTAAATAAATTATATGGGACTAGAATAAATAATGCAAAGACAAGGAAAATAAAAAGGATATATTCACTGGTGGACAGAAATCATTTTGAGAGCTTTTTGGAGATAAGCCTGAGTAGATGGGAGAAATTGAATGGAGGCTTGGTGATAACTATTAAAAACACCAAAAGACAGTATCTGAATAAGCTCATCTTCAGGCAAGTCCACAGATGGGCAGGGACCTAGCTGGAGCTGAAAAAAAGGATGGGCTGTGGAGGTATAGGGGAACAGGTCACCAGCACCCCTGTGGAGTGAAAACCATGTCAGGTATAGCAGTTATGAAACCAAAATCAGTGGCCAGAAAGCTGACTCACGCCCTATAAGACTATTGCAGAAACTGGGGTGAATATGGAATCATGGTTGAGGAAATGAAGAAGTGTCCGGGAAAAGGGACTTTCTGAGGTCCTCATAAGACCACTATGAGTGTCCAGAGTGAAAATATATTCTTCTGCACATCTGCTTACAGTTTCATCTGGCTTTTCTTGTTTATAGTCAATAGAATTTTAGGCATCGACCTGGTTCACAAGATAGCCACGCCTGACTCCCTGTTAGAGCTCCCCAGTGGGAAGTTGTCGAACCTGAGATACATTAATGTCAGCCTCCTACAGAGAATGTCTACAAACTCCTGTGCTGTGGCTTCTGGACCCAACCTAGGTCCTGCCTTACACCAGGCTGGTGTTTGACACTTACTCTGTAAAGGATTGACTCCAGTCAATCCTTTTTGGGGGTTATGTTAGCTAGAAGCAGTCTCTATTGTTTGCAACCAAAGAACCATAATTAAGACTGCCCTCTGTGCCCCACAAACAGCTGAGATTTCTGTACCCACGTAACTGAGAAGCATCTAAAAATAAATAGCAGGTTTCAGATCCTAGCCTAGACAGCAGAGCCAAGAGACAGTTGTAGGATGGTTTGAGGACTAAATTGTTTTAATGGGGAAAACAATTAAAAAAGCAAAAGTGCTAAAAAGAGGGCATCAGAAGAATGTGATACCATCAATAATTACAGAGCATTAGCCTGTGAACTATTTGTGGATAGTCAGTTGTATCTACAAATGAATACTTGATTTACTCCATAAACTTGGGTCTCGACAATTCCACAAGGTAAATGGGGCATATGGTTCCCTTCCCTCTCCTGTACTGCTTTTCCTCATGGTCACGATTCCAAGTACACCCTGCTGTTAGCAGTTCTCTGAATAGGACAGGCTCTTTAACACGCTTGTATTCGTGCCCAAGCTATTTCTCCCTTGTTGGCGTATCTTTTTTCTCCCCTCTTGGAGTGTTTTTCTCTCCCTTGTTTGTACTTTACTTTTTAGATCAGTTGTCACTCTGGTATCTCAGAATCAACACCAAGAACAACTGAAGAAATAATTGCTCATTGCTGCTTTCCTACAGTTCTTGGAATATGTTCTTCATATTCCATTTGTGAAATTGCTGTCTACCATTTAATGTGTCTGTTCTCTCTACTCCACAGTGAGATTCTAGAAGTGGGGCTGTGACTTATTCTTCAATGCATCCCTGGTATTTAGTATAGGTATTTGCTATAGTTGGAGTGAGTAATACTTTTTTTTAAGTATTATTACATGGATGAATGAATAAATCGGTGATCTACCCCTGAGGTTTTTCTGATAACATGTACACAAAAATTTTTAAACCTTTAAAAAATCAAGTTTAAATAAAATCAATAAGCTGAAAATGGTACTATCTTGTTATATCTAGGCTGTCAATTCAGTGTGGTAATTGGATGATTTCTTATTGTGTATTTCTATAATGTGATTAATGCTTTAATCTATGTACCCATTGATTTTTACACAAAACCAAATTTTATCCTATGCATTTGCATTTGCATTGAATGCATGTACTTGCACATAATTCACGTTATCTCTGTTTAATCTGCTTGAAGGTTGTATGATCATCTGTGTGCACATGTTGATGTGTGTGTATGTACACATGTATGTGTGAATATGGGTTTACATATGTAAGTGGATCTTAAAAAGAGTTGCAAAACACAGTGGAGTCCACATTGACTCTCCAAATGTTTCCATGACTACTGAGTCATCAATCTCACCATTTCCTCCTTGATGAGCCTTATCCCTCATCCCTGTCCTCTCAGGTATTGCTTCATGTTCTTTTTTTTTTTTTTTTTGCGATACGTGGGCCTCTCACTGTTGTGGCCTCTCCCGTTGTGGAGCACAGGCTCCGTATGCTCAGGCTCAGCGGCCATGGCTCACGGGCCCAGCCACTCTGCGGCATGTGGGATCTTCCCGGACCAGGGCATGAACCCGTGTCCCCTGCATCGGCAGGCGGACTCTCAACCACTGCGCCACCAGGGAAGCCCTGCTTCATGTTCTTGATCTGCACCTTTATTCCCTCATCTTCTCTCCATTAAGTTTACTCTTCATGGGACTAACTTAGGCTTTATTTTAGGACAGTGATTTTACTTTCATTAAACCAAGCTAGAAAATACACTTCTAAAGATTCTGGCTTTTGTTGTTGTTGCTGTTAACCTATGTTTTTGTTTTGGTCCTGCATACTCTAGTGGCTAGCATATCTGTATGCAATATAAAAGGGCATTTTATGTGCATTGAAAAAGTGCATTAAAACTCTGGGTAGAAGGTGTGTGTTAAATGTAATTATTATGTAGAGTAGCACAGTAATCTCAAATTACATGAGAAAATTACCTAGGGAAAAATTCTTTATATATATTTTTAATTTAAAATGAGCATGATCAAAACTAAACCTCAAAAATACTGTGAAGCAGTAGAATTTATATTGGGCACTTCCATGGTTGCCTTCTTACGTCCATCCCTCCCCTTTCCTGCAACTGGTGTCCTCTGGGTATCTCACTCCTCCCTCTCTCCCCACCCTATTGGAACCTACTCTAAGGAGAATTACCCATCATGGAAGTGGACATTCCCCAGGTACATTCTTCAGGGTCTGGCTCCCAGCTTCCTGTCTCAGATCCTCAACTGCCACTCTTCAGCACTCCTGCTGTCCTTGCCACCCACGTCTGCACTTGACGTACTATCATATGCTGACCCTATAGTTCCACTTACCCATTATGCTCTTTCCATATATTCAGTTTCCACATATTCGCAATATCTGAAATGCCCTTACCTTCCCTGGGGGTCTGACAAATGACCATTTGTCTTTTTTTTTTTTTTTTTTGGCTGTATGTGGGCCTCTCACTGTTGTGGCCTCTCCCCTTGTGGAGCACAGGCTCCGGACGCCAGGCTCAGAGGCCATGGCTCACGGGCCCAGCCGCTCCACAGCATGTGGGATCTTCCCGAACCGGGGCACGAACCCGTGTCCCCTGCATCGGCAGGCGGACTCTCAACCACTGCGCCACCAGGGAAGCCCTGACCATTTGTCTTTAAGTCTCAGATCTTCTGAGATTACCTGCTCCAGAAGGACTCATCTAAGGACATGGCAGTTATACAAGTTGAATTACATATATTTGTCTACCTTATTAATTCTAATACTGTACTTACCACACTGCATTTATTTCTGAATATAGTTTTTGTGTTAGATTGAAAAGGTGCAAGATTGAAATGATGCCTCCCTGTTTCCTTTTGTAATCTTGTTTTTAGTATCTGCTCACTGGACTTTGAGCTTGACCATACTATCCACTTTGGCCAATGCAATGTTGGCAAATACAATGCAAACGGTGGCTTGAAATGCACTTGCACACTGAGGCTTCTTTGCTCTTGCCTTTTGCCATTGCCATGAGAACCTTCACAGACTAGCCTGCTGAAGGATGAAGGACACACGGAGCAGAACTGGGTTGTCCCAGTTCTCTCGGCCACGGCCACCTCAGACCAACCGACAACCAGCTGTTCAGCAGATATGCTTGTTATACAACATTATTGTGACAAACATAACCATATGATTGCTTTGACTCCACTCTGAAATACTACAGAGTGAGGACTCTATGCCATGATTGATTCTGTTTCTTTCATAGGTAGAACAGTAGTTGACCTAATATGTTTTGTTTGAACTGAACTTGATGAAAGCTATTATTATCCTTTTCTCAAAGGAAGTGATGTATATCTTATTTCTAATAGGTAAATTAAAAAAAATAAAATAAAAAGACTTAGTCTCCTGCTTAAAGAGATTCTAAACAAAAGTAAAGGTATTCGGAGGAGAATTGTATAATCTCCTTAAAGTAATTAACATATGCAGATGACTAATTCACATACCACTGTAGACTATCTTAAGCTTGTCAAAGAGAGTACGTATTTTTCCTGAGTGGTCTTCATGTAATGATTTGAATTTCTCTAAAAATGATTGTGGTTAGGGAGGGACAGGGAGACCAACTTTGAAAACAGCACCAGTGTTCTTTTTTTTTTTTTTTTTGCGGTACGCGGGCCTCTCACTGTTGTGGCCTCTCCCGTTGAGGAGCACAGGCTCCGGACGCGCAGGCTCAGCGGCCATGGCTCACAGGCCCAGCCGCTCCACGGCATATGGGATCCTCCCGGACCGGGGCACGAACCCGTATCCCCTGCATCGGCAGGCGGACTCTCAACCACTGCGCCACCAGGGAGGCCCCAGTGTTCTTTTTCCATCTTTCCTCTAGTGAACATATTTAGGCTCTGTCCATTTTCAATGTAAACTTCATGTATAAATTTTCTCTCCTGTTTCATGAGCTCCATAACGTACTATTTTTCATATTCAGAATAAAAAATTACTTGTAAATTTACAATTCTGGCAGGTGTAACCAAATAGGTAAATCTCTCACTTCATATAAATAATCAGAAACATACCCTCAAGATATGAATGCAGAAAGATTAGAAATTCTAGGATTCAGGCTGTTTGGAAAGATTGCTCTGATGCTCCCACACAAAGGACTTTTCTTTCAAGCTTTGAAAGAATCAATCTATGTAAAGGTATTTCTCTAAGCTGCTAGTGTAAAAGTAGTAAACGTCAAGCTTATGGACAGGTGTGGAAACTGAATAGCTTTGCTTTTCTTCTAGGGATTTAATTTATTTTTAATATCACAGGTGGCTTGAGGCGAGGTGTAGTCATCTGTCATTCTTCAGTTAAATGATGTCCCCTCACTTCTGAAATAGTCTTTGATCTCCTTACCTGGAAATCACATTCTACTTTCTCTGTCATAGACTGTAGTATATAGATATAATAATGGCATTATAAATTGCTCAAGGCTGTGGGGAGTATATCCGTTTAAAAGATGACTGAGAGACAAAACACATGCAAACATCAATTCAGACATTCCCTTTTTTTACGTTTTTTTCTTCTTTTCTGACTTCAGTTGCCAGAAAATAGAAATTGTATGAAATACAGGTTGAAGACAGTTTTCAATTTCTTTAATTTAGAAGACACCAGAGTTTTTCTTTTTTTTTTTTTTGCTGGTTTTATATTTTAGCCAATATTAGCACCTTAAATCTGTAACTCTATGATTTTGAATATACAGGTTTAAATATTCAGGTTATCAAGTGGGCAGAAAAAACTGAAGTTTTCTAGATATATACTACCTCAATAATAATTTTACTTGTATTAACATGTCTTAGTTCACAACATAATTCCTAACAGAATCACTGGGAATGCTAGTCTATGTTAGGAAAAGTTATAGGTGGAACACTAGTTTTTGTTACTCCAATATAAAAGGATATCTCTATTTTCCTTAGTCAGTGTAATCATTAAATAGTTTATAAGAAATTTAAATACTGCAAAAAGATGTCAACTCTTTTGGATAAAGGTCATAGATGGGACACATTTTGAGAAACATCACCTTGCAAAAATTGTAACATTACGATTATAACGATACCCACATTTATATATATTTTACAAGAATCAAGAACTGGTAAAATGGAAAACAAAAGACGTCAATATGAAAACAGTCTTGGCTAAATAAATCATAAATCCTGGAAATGGGAATGGTGGGAAGGAAGGAAAGGCTTCTATTAACATGAGGGAGGAGAGCTGGAGAGAAAAAGGAGAGTGATGTACAATCTTTGCTTTCAATCTTGAAAGTAACAGAATCTTGAATTTGGTATCACCCTGCTGAGTGATTTTAAATGATGGGGTTTCTTGTGTCAAGGCTCATTTCTTTTCTCTAATAGAAACAATAATCACTGACAGAAAATTCGAAGTTTTCAATGGGTTCAGAACAACTCATTTATAAGAGTTTACAGAAAAGAACTGTAACACTGATCCAAACCAACAAAACTTTATAGAAAGAGTGACATGAAGCAACTTTTTAATTTCTAATATTTGATACAATTAGGCTAAAACTGTGTCTATGTGTATACAATGATCCAACAGAATTCATCAGTTTGGTCAAGTCCTGGCTCTGGAAAGGAACCATATTACATGTTTTTGTCAAGTCCTTCCTTTGAGAATTCTTATTTATTATTTGTATGGCTGACTATTACCTACCTTGAAAACCACAAATAGGGTAGAGTCTGGTATCTCCATGCCTCACAGGTTTTTATGGAATATACTTGAGAGTCTAGTAGGCAAAGCCTGCCCCAACTGAGCAGAAATTCTTTATGGCCTCATAATACAAAAGCAACTTTAGCTCAAATCTGGGCCTAGAGATTATAGCCTTCTGGTGCTCATGTAAGGCAGTAGGAGGGTTCATAAAGCAAACCAAAATCTGTTGTCTTCCACAGGTGTCTTATCTCAAGAATACCTAGCTTTGTGGTAGTACCATGTTTTGTTTTGTTTTGTTTTTGTCTTTTGAGCTTTGCAAGAACTTTATAAGGCAGTACTTAGGGCATGTAAAATGTATAAGTATTTTACAGATGACACAAATAAGGCTGGTAGTCAGCTGCCTTGACCAAGGTAAGAAGTTGTTCTCTAGTCTATCACCAAGGCTCTGTTAAATAATGGCCTCCCTCCATTGTCAACATCTAATTGGATAGAATACTGAGAACATAGTTCGCGAACATGGGTTACAAGAGACTCCTGAACTAATGGTCAGCAAAAGACACAGCTTCCAGTTTTTTTGCAAACAGTACAACATTTTACATAGACAACGGGCTAGTCGCCAGGGCATATACTAGAATATAGTGCTTTATCGTGCCCATTGGAGACATTCATGGTATTTTCAGGTTACTTTCTAATAAAATACTTCTTCTTCATTTAAATTCTGTCCTAATATTTATGTTGTGAGAATAAAAAAACAAATATATTAAAGGACAGAAGACTTTCAAAATAGTTTTATTTGCATTTTTTGATGGCTTATTTCTCTGAATACTATCAACCCTATTTCCTGATTCTTCACAGTACTTTTTGGTACATTGCTTCAGACTCTTAATCCAAAACCTATTAATCTCTGGGTTAAATGGAATTTCTTACTGTTTTGGGCATCATGCTTTTAGTTGCAAGTTAAAAAAAAAAAAGATGAGAGAGCTAATTTGTGGTACCAACAAGGGATAGTGCAGGAAGTTATCACCACATTTAAGTCTGAAGAGGCAAGAACAGAGCAGGGAAATTAGAGAGGGAAGCTGCATGGGAGGACCCTCAACAACTAGAGGGACCTAGTCCTGCTGACCTCATTTTCCCTCCTACTCTCCTATCTCCTGCCTGTTCCTCCCATTGGCTGAAACCAGTCAGAAGCTGGTGGACCAGAGGTCCTACATCTGTGAGGGTCAGCTTCCCAGGGCACAGAACTAAGGGGAAGCTTAGCTAAGGGAAAAGGGTGAAGAGTGATTTAGAGGCACAAACAAAAAATTCAATAGATTACAGCTATTATGAATTCATATGAATTCTTTTATATTTTATTATTTTATAATCAGTTATATTCTCCAACAATTGTAAATAAGACAGGCACTCATTTTATAATCAAGGGGAAAAACACTTTTTACTTACCCTGGATGAAGCATGAGCACAGACACACAGAGCCAGGCTGAATTCCATACGTTCCCCACATATCACCAGATCCCCAACCCAATCCCTCAACACACACACACACACACACACACACACACACACACATCTCCTAGATATCTCTCATCTTCTCAGCTCTTCTTAAGGGACGACTTCTCTGCTTTACCGAACTCTGGTCACAGCTCTGCCAAATTGCTCAAGGACCATGTGTAAGCCGCTTAAAACCTAGGCTTCAATTTTCTCTTCTGTACAAAGAACAATCTTCTTTCAGTAAAACAATGGCTGAACCAATCTCCCCGTCATGTTTTTTTTTCAGGCACTAAGTTCCCTTTTTTTTCCCATATCTGGAGTTTGGAAATTATCTTTGATTTCAATATTGTTCTATATCCATGAAACACATCAATCTTATAGTTTCCTAGGACACATTGCCTAACACCATAATTTCTCAAAGAAAACATACTTTCTAAGATGTCAGCTATTTAATATAAGTAACTTAATGCCCAAACTCAAGTGAAATCAGTGATAGAGGAAAAGTATGGACACTGAAACCAGAGTTCGCTAGGTTCAAATCCTAGCTTAGTCTCTTTACTGCCTCAAATGAGCACAGTAGCTTAAATCACTGAGCCTCCATTTCCTCATCACTTAAAAAATATAATCATAATCCTTGTGTTAGTTTCCTATTACTGCTGTAAAATAATTCCCACAAATTGAGTGACTTAAGCAACACAAATGTTGTGTTCTGAAGATCAGAAGCCCAGTACAGGTCTCAACAGGCTAAAATCTACATGCTGGCAAGACTACATCCCCTTCTGGAGGCTCTAGGGGAGAATCCATTTCCTGTTCACTCATTTCTTGGTGGCATTACTTCCATGCAGTTGTACAACTGAAGTCTCTGTTTCCTTGCTAGCTGTCAGCTTCAGCTCCCTGAGACCTCTCTCTGGCCCTAACACATAGCCCCCAACCTCTCAGAACCAGAAACAGAACTACTTCTCAAGCTACCATTTCTCAGTCCTTTCTTCTGTTGTCACAGCTGTCTCTCGGACCACAAATGGGAAAAGTTCTCCACTTTTGAGGGTTCGTGTGATTACACTGGGCCTACCTGGATAACACAGGAAAATCTCACCATCTCAATACATTTAACTTAATTACGTGTGCAAAGTCACTTTTGTTAAGTAATGTAATATAGTACCGGATTCTGGGGATTAGGATGTGGACATCTTTTGAGGAGTCATTACTCTGGCTACCCCTGTTCTGAATTTATTACATCATTGTAAGGCTTAAATGAGCTAATGCACGTAAAACATTCAGGATAGTGCTTTGCAGAAAATAAATTGTCATTAAGTGTTGAAACTGTGACGGTGCATGTAATATTATGAGTAGGAAAGCAGTTAATTAACCTACATGGTATAATTTCAAGAAAGTAAAGTGTTTGTTTTTATTTTATCTATTTTTTATCCAAATATCCCACCCTTTGTCTTGGGGCTTGAAATGTCATCAGAAGTCATGTTTTCCTTTAGGTCCTGGAATAGCTAAACACTGAAACAGACTTTTCATAAAGTGTGAGGAAGTTAGTTGTACTATAAGGATGCCACAACCTCGGTGAGAGTGGAAATGGTTTTGCTTACTGCTGTATCCTCGGTGTTTATAAAAGGAGCAAAATAAATATTCGTTGAATGAATGAATGCATGTGTGAATGAATGAGTGGGGAGAGCAATCTTGAGAGAAATAGCTGTGCTCTTTGGGGAAGAGAGAGAGGCAGGCTTCAACAATCCAGCCACTGCCTCTTTCAGAGACGCTCCTCTCTGCCAGATTGCTTCCAAGAGTCCGTCTGAGTCCTACGGAATTGCACTCCTCTCCAATCCATTCCTCATTTTACATCTGGAATGAAATTTCTTTAGTCAGAGCTCATCACTCACGAACCTGGTTAAATTCCAAACGAAGTTTCCTTTTGCCTGTTCAGTAAAACCAAGTTCCTGCAACACCCTTTAGAGATCTGGCCCTGGCCACCATTTTCCTCACGCCTCGTTCTGCAACTGCATGAAAAATTTGCTCTTTCCTTGCTCACCTAGTGTCCCTACATAACCTAAGGCCTTTGTTCATGTCAATTCTTCTGTTTTATAGACTCCTCCCTCCATCTCAAGACGCCCTTTTCTGGTATCTTGCTGTAATTTTAATACTCAACACAGCTGCTACATCCTTGATGTTCCCTCCCCCTCTGGTGGGACCCAAACATTTTTTTTCTTTGAAAAGGAAATAACATGTTAAAATCAGATGTTTCTGCTATTTTTAAAAAAATTTGTATTTTTATACCATGTTTAAAGGTTACTTTACATTTACAGTTATTATAAAATATTGGCTATATTCCCTATGTTGTATAATATACCCTTGAGCCTGTCTCACACCCAATAGTTTGTACCTCCCACTCCCCCACCCATATATTGCCCCCACCAACTGGTAACCACTAATTTGTTCTCTGTATCAGTAAGTCTGCTTCTTTTATGTTATATTCATTAGTTTGTTGTACTTTTTGATTCCACATATAAGCAATTCATACCATATTTATCTTTGTCTGACATATTTCACTTAGCGTGATGCCCTACAAGTCCATCCATGTGGCTGCAAATGGCAAAATTTCATCCTTTTTTATGGCTGAGTAGTATTCCATTATATATATATATATATATATATATATATATATCTCTTCTTATCACACTTTTTAATCTAGTCATCTGTTGATGGACACTCAGTTTGCTTCCATATCTTGGCAATTGTAAATAATGCTGCTGTGAACATTGGGGTGCATGTATCTTTTCAAATTAGTGTATTCATTTCTTTCAGGTAAATACTTTTTGTGTGTGTGCTATTTACCATTAAATGTGCCTGGAAACACATTTTAGAGTTTAATCTTATCTTTTCATTGTTATGGTTTATGGGCAAGCTAAGGTTGGGTCTAAAACATTTGCTGGGGAACTTGGTCTAAAATGAACCACCTTCAAAAAGAATCACAGAAAAGGAAGGGGATGAGTGTGGCTAGTGGTACACAGTGAATGGCACCAGAGTGCACAGTCTGCTCTGGCATGCATTTCTATATGGAAACAGGACTAAAAGTGCCAGAACAAGTCTCAGATTACAATTTCAGGAACTTCCCAAGTGCCACATCCTCTAAGAAGCCCCCCTAACACCTGAATGCCAAGGTTGCTCCTAGAGTGCCTTCTGTGTAGTTTTTTCCCACTGCAGAGGGTGCTGCATGTAGTTACTTGGCTCTCTCTGCTATCCACTTCCTTTCCAGGACAAAACTTTGTTTTTCATACTCCCTTTGTTCCTTCGCACTCAGCACATAGTAAGTGTCTAAACAAAAAAAAATGTGTTCAAAACAACCAAACTACAGATCTCCCACTTTGCATAAACAGACATTAAGAAAGCCAGACATTAAACATATAAGAACTTAAAGGGCACATTTCTGCTTTGAGATTGCATACTGGTGCTCTCAGGAAACAGAAGTGAAGAAAAAATGACAAAGATAAGTTTATCCTCCGTTTTTCCATTTTGTGACACCCACTAGCATGCTTAACCTCCAGCTTCTTTCTCTTTGATATATGTAAGGTGTTCCCCAGGAGGGGAAAAAAAAGAATCTAGTAACAAATGTTTCTTCTCTCCTCTCTCCCAGGATTCAGCACCATTTCCATTAGTGGGAAGAATCCTGAAGGGCTACTATAAAATCAGAAAATTTGACAGCCAAAGTTGGGAGAGGAAACATGTTCTAGAAAGCATGATATGGTCTAAGATTGTGAGACCCTTAAATGCAGATAACGATTCTTGGTCCTCTCTGTTGCCCAGGGCCTAACCTATGCCTGGTAAATGCTTTGAGCTTTGGTGTTCTCATTTGCCAAATGACGTTAATATCTAACTGCACAGAATTTGATGGGATCATATGAGACAACAGCTAAGAAGTCCTAACTACCAGCTTCATATTATATGCGTATAGCTCCTGAAATTTATTTTTAGGCAGCAAATTTACAAATGAGTAAATGCAAATAGATATTAAATCCATGAAAAGATTCTCAAACCTACCAGTCAGAAAAATGTAAATTAAAACAAATAGGAGATACTTTTTTTTTGTCCTTCAGATATTCAACATTTCTGAAGGTTGATATAATCTGGTGCTAATAAGAAAATTATACACAAAACAGTTATTTATTGCTGGTGGGAACAGTACTGTGATATAATTTTTTTTTTTTTTTTTTTTCGGTATGCGGGCCTCTCGCTGTTGTGGCCTCTCCCGTTGCAGAGCACAGGCTCCGGACGCGCAGGCTCAGCGGCCATGGCTCACAGGCCCAGCCGCTCTGCAGCATGTGGGATCTTCCCAGACCGGGGCACAAACCCGTGTCCCCTGCATCCGCAGGCAGACTCTCAACCACTGCGCCACCAGGGAAGCCCTGTGATATATATTTTATTTTATTTTATTATTTTATTTTATTTTTATTTTTTTGCAGTATGTGGGCCTCTCACTGTTGTGGCCTCTCCCGTTGCGGAGCACAGGCTCCGGACGCGCAGGCTCAGCGGCCATGGCTCATGGGCCCAGCCGCTCCGCGGCATGTGGGATCTTCCCGGATCGGGGCACGAACCCATGTCCCCTGCATCGGCAGGCGGACTCTCAACCACTGCGCCACCAGGGAAGCCCCTTGCTGCAGTATTGTTTGAGGACAAAAATCTGAAATTGGTGGCAGTGGAAGTGGTGGTGTGATGAATTGGGAGATTAGGATTGACATATATACACTAATATGTATAAAATAGATAACTAATAAGAACCTGCTATATAAAAAAATAATAAAATTCAAAAAACCCCCCTGAAATCAGGCATATTTCATCAATTAAAAAAAGCTAATAAATTAAGGTAGCTACATCTATTTTTAAAAATGAGAATGCATGAACATTAATCTGGAGAGCTGTCCATGGTGTGCAATTCAGAGAAATGGAAAAGTAAAAGAAAGCAAATTGCATAGTAATGTAAATGGTAAAATCACATTTAAAGAAATACAGATTGTATATATGTGATAAGTGTTTAAATAAATACAGAGATAGGTTTGGAAAATTATACATATCAGACTTCTAATCTGGAGTAGTGATGAGCCTAAGAGTACACTATTAGAGGGAATATTATTAACTTAAAAATTCAGTCAAGTTATATTTTCTAATTTCAGAAGTGTGTATTTTTGATAAAAAATCTAATAAAGTTTAAAAAAATAGTTGAAAATGGTAAAACTTGCTACAGGTGGGAGTATTGACTGAAATGGGGAATGACTGTAGTAGAAGTTACACGGGTATATATATTTAGCAGAGCTTATCAAATTGTACCTTTAAAATGGGTGGATTTTATGATATATATATTATACTTCAATAATTTAAAAAATGAATTGGGGGGCTTCCCTGGTGGCGCAGTGGTTGAGAGTCCACCTGCCGATGCAGGGGACATGGGTTCGTGCCCCGGTCCGGGAGGATCCCACATGCCGCGGAGCGGCTGGGCCCGTGAGCCATGGCCGCTGAGCCCGCGCGTCCAGAGCCTGTGCTCCGCAAGGGGAGAGGCCACAGCAGTGAGAGGCCCGCGTACCACAAAAAAGAAAAAAAAATGAATTGGGGAGGAGTTATAGGACTTTTTTTTAATCCTCCACGCCCTTACTCACAAGTGCTCCCAAGATTAGTTGAAAGTATTGTTCTCTGGCAAAAGAGTGAACAAAAGGGTATAAGGTATTTATTACTCTTTCTACTAATTCAATCCAATTCCCTGAGGAAATGCTACATACATATGTATGTATGCATGCATTTTTCCTATTATTTTAAACAACAAATTTGGGGGGAATTAATGAGTCTCCCTTTTCGCCTTGATCATCCCTCAGCTCAGAATCAAATTTCCAGCTCAGTTACATCGAATCTAGTGTATTTTATAGTCTTCACACGTTTCTCTTCTAACTTCTCCATCTCCTCTATTCAAGAACCTAATGTTGGCCCCCCCTTTATAATTAGATTTTTCCTATTTTTATGTATCTATTGTTCATGTACTTTCTGAAAAGAAAATTGCCTAAAATTATTTGCAGAAAAATAAGGGCACACAGTTTAAAAGTCAGATTCATCAAGCTTTAATTTAATGCTTGTACATCTAGGACTGCTTGGGGCATAAAGAGAAAGAAATAGGCACTGACACACAAATTAGCAGACACAAGTCCTAAGTAGAGAATTTTTGCTATCAACATTTTTCCTCTTTTGAGGATTAACAACTTGGGGGTGGGGGGAAAAGCCTTCCAAAAGAACTGTGTTCTGTAATGTAGAAAAGAAAAAGAAATATAATTAATTCTTTCAGAAGACTTTTTAGTACCTGTAGTTAAGAATAAATTTGTATCTTTTATATTGGCTCCTTTGGTCATTACAGTAAATAGCCTCGTGTGGCTATAACCCACTCTGTTGCTCATAAAACAGGTTTGATCTGTGTTTATCACTTGCTCTATGAGTAGCTCTTCATTTCTGTTTGTTGTTACTATGGTTATAAAATATACTACTATAACAGTTCTTAAATGCACACTAGGACTATAAAACAGTAGCTCTGTTGCAATGGTAAATGGGAGGGGTTTCTTAATTTCTCTTTCTGATTTTTCATTGTTAGTGTATAGGAATGCAAGAGATTTCTGTGCATTAATTTTGTATCCTGATAGTTTACGAAATTCATTGATTAGCTCTAGTAGTTTTCTGGTGGCATCATTAGGATTTTCTATATATATATAGTATCATGTCATCTGCAAACAGCGACAGTTTTACTTCTTCTTTTCCAATTCATATTCATTTTTTTCATATTTCTTTTATTTCTTTTTCTTCTCTGATAGCCGTTGCTAGGACTTCCAAAAATATGTTGAATAAAAGTGGTGAGAGTGGACATCCCTGTCTTGTTCCTGATCTTAGAAAAAATGCTTTCAGTTTTTCACCATTGAGAATGATCTTGGCTGTGGGTTTGTCATATATGGCTTTTATTATGTTGAGGTAGGTTCCCTCTATGCCCACTTTCTGGAGAGTTTTTGTCATAAATGGGTGTTGAATTTGTCAAAAGCTTTTTCTGCATCTATTCAGATTATCATATGTTCTTTATCCTTCAATTTGTTAATATGGTGTATCACATTGATTGATTTGTGTATATTGAAGAATCCTTGCATTCCTGGCTAAACCCCACTTGATCGTGGTGTATGATCCTTTTAATGTGCTGTTAGATTCTGTTTGCTAGTATTTTGTTGAGGATTTTTGCATCTATGTTCATCAGTGATATTGGCCTGTAACTTTCTTTTTTTGTAACATCTTTGTCTGTTTTTGGTATCAGGGTGATGGTGGCCTCATAGAATGAGTTTGGAAGTGTTCCTCCCTCTGCTATATTTTGGAAGAGCTGGAGAAGGGTAGGTGTTAGCTCATCTCTAAATGTTTGATAGAATTCACTTGTGAAGCCATCTGGCCCTTGGCTTTTGTTTTTTGGAATATTTTAAATCACAGTTCAAATTTCAGTGCTTGTGATTGGTCTGTTCATGTTTTCTGTTTCTTCCTGGTTCATTCTTGGAAGGTTGTACTTTTCTAAGAATTTGTCCATTTCTTCCAGGTTGTCCATTTTATTGGCATATAGTTGCTTGTAGTAGTCTCTCATGATCCTTTGTATTTCTGCAGTGTCAGTTGTTACTTCTTTTTTATTTCAAATTCTGTTGATTTCAGTCTTCTCCCTTTTTTCCTGATGAGTCTGGCTAATGGTTTATCAATTTTGTGTATCTTCTCAAAGAACCAGCTTTTAGTTTCATTGATCTTTGCTACTGTTTCCTTCATTTCTTTTTCCCATTGCAACAAAAAGAATAAAATACCTAGGATAAACCTACCTAAGGAGGCAAAAGACCTGCATGCAGAAACTAGAAGATGAAAGACTTTCACTGATGAAAGAAATCAAAGGCGATCTAGACAGATGGAGAGATATACCATGTTCTTGGATTGGAAGAATGAACACTGTGAAAATGACTGTACCACCCAAAGCAATATACAGATTCAATGCAATCCCTATGAAATTACCAGTGGCATTTTTCACAGAACCAAAACAAAAAATTTTACAATTTGTGTGGAAACACAAAAGACACCGAATAGCCAAAGCAATCTTGAGAAAGAAAAACGGAGCTGGAGGAATCAGGCTCCCTGACTTCAGACTATACTACAAAGCTACAGTAATCAAGACAGTATGGTACTGGCACAAAAACAGAAATATAGATCAATGGAGCAGGATAGAAAGCCCAGAGATAAACCCATGCACATATGGTCACCTTTTCTTTGATAAAGGAGGCAAGAATATACAATGGAGAAAAGACAGCCTCTTCAATAAGTGGTGCTGGGAAAACTGGACAGCTACATGTAAAAGAATGAAATTAGAACACTTCCTAACACCATATGCAAAAATAAACTCAAAATGCATCAAACACCTAAATGTAAAGCCAGACACTATCAGACTCTTAGAGGAAAACATAGGCAGAACACCGTATGACATAAATCACAGCAAGATCCTTTTTGACCCCCCTCCTAGAGTGATGGAAATAAAAACAAAAATAAACAAATGGGACCTAATGAAACTTAAAAGCTTTTGAGCAACAAAGGAAACCATGAACAAGACGAAAAGACAACACTCAGAATGGGAGATGATATTTGCAAATGAAGCAACTGACAAAGGATTAATCTCCAAAATATAAAAGCTCATGGAGCTCAATATCAAAAAAACAAACAACCCATTCCAAAAATGGGCAGAAGACCTAAATAGACATTTCTCCTGAGAAGATATACAGATTGCCAACAAACACATGACAGGATGCTCAACATCACTAATCATTAGAGAAATGCAAATCAAAACTACAATGAGGTATCTCCTCACACCGGTCAGAATGGCCATCATCAAAAAATCTAGAAACAATAAATGCTGGAGAGGGTGTGGAGAAAAGGGAACCCTCTTGCACTGCTGGTGGGAATGTAAATTGATACAGCCTCTATGGAGAGCAGTATGGAGGTTCCTTAAAGAATGAAAAATAGAGCTACCATATGACCCAGCAATCCCACTACTGGGCATATACCCTGAGAAAACCATAATTCAAAAAGAGTCATGTACCACAATGTTCATGGCAGCTCTATTCACAATAGCCAGGACATGGAAGCAGCGTAAATGTCCATTGACAGATGAATGGATAAAGAAGATGTGACACATATATACAATGGAATATTGCTCAGCCATAAAAGGAATGAAAAATAGTTATTTGTAATGAGGTGGATGGACCTAGAGTCTGTCATATGGAGTGAAGTTAAGTCAGAAAGAGAAAAACAAATACCATATGCTAAAGCACATATATGGAATCTAAAAAAAGTACTGATGAACCTAGTGGCAGGGCAGGAATAAAGACGCAGACATAGAGAACAGACTTGAGGACACTGAGGGGGAAGGGAAAGCTGGGATGAAGAGAGAGAGTAGCATTGACATATATACACTGCCAAGTGCTAAATGAATGGCTAGTGGGAAGCTGCTGCATAGCACAGGGAGATCAGCTCAGTGCTTTGTGATGACCTAGAGGGGTGGGATAGGGAAGGTGTGAGGGAGGGGATATGGGGATATATGTATGCATATAGCTGATTCACTTTGTTGCACAGCTGAAACTAACACAACATTGTAAATCAATTATACTTCAAGAAAGATATTTTAAAAAAACAGTATCTTTGGTAGATATTTAAACAATTTTACTGTTGAGGCAAAATAATTTAATTTCCCACCCATATGTTGAATGTCCCTAAAAGCATTTAAAAAACTAAAACTCTCACATCTGAAAATATCCCCAGTTCTTCTCATCTTATCAGGCTTATGAGTAATTCCAAAACCACTCAAAGCATTGTCATTATACAAAAGGAAAATGATTAATGCATAGTCACTTTCTCCACTATACCTTGTTTCAGAGCTGAGAAAATGAATGTTTATTTCAGATCTTGGTTTTGTGACATATTTGACTTTTAGGGAGCAATACAATAAGTAGAACCTATCAAATAAACTTTGAGATCCATTAACTTGTCATACTCTACCTCTCACATTTTCTATAAAGCTGTTAGCATTCTTTGCATTGTTATATCAATAAAAATGTTATGGGCTTCCCTGGTGGCGCAGTGGTTGAGAGTCCGCCTGCCGATGCAGGGGACGCACGTTCGTGCCCTGGTCCGGGAAGATCCCACATGCCGCGGAGCGGCTGGGCCCGTGAGCCATGACTGCTGAGCCTGTGCATCCAGAGCCTGTGCTCTGCAATGGTAGAGGCCACACAGTGAGAGGCTCGCGTACCGCAAAAAAAAAAAAAAAAAAAAAAAAAATGTTATGTCTATTTATATTCAAGATCTGCCTTTCTTCATTTTCAATGCTAACTATCAACATTTAAATAACTAATGTTAGATTTTGACATTTTTACTTATTTAAAAAAATTTTTTAAATGCCATTATGAAGTGAATTGTGTGAAATCTTTAATTTGGAAGTTAAATATTTAACATAAGAATATGAAGAGTTGTAGAACATTTACATCATTTATGTAACATAAGTAACTCACAAAAAATAATTCTGAAAATAGCCACAAATTATTGAAAAAAATTAAACATTATATATTCATGTAGATTTTCACCAACATTTTCTTATTATGTAGGAATTGGTGAATAAACTTAGAACAAATTTTAGTAGCAATTATAGACCTTGCGAAAACTATAGACTTGTTTCCTTGCGTTATTGTAACAGTATTATATTATTAATATATTACATCTTATTAGTCTATTCGTCAATTCAACAAATATTTTCTTTGGCCCTACTACATGCATGGAACTGTGCTAAGCACTGAGATTATAAAACTCAGCAAGGTTAGCTTTGGCCCTTCAGGAATTTTATTTTAAAGAAAATAAAATAGATATTTAGAATGTACTGTGATATCTACTTGGATAGTGAGTGGTAGGTCTTCCAAAACTTTCCAGTTTATCTATCTTCAGTTTACTCTCTACTTGATTTTGTTAAAATAAAACATTGTTGAGTATCTTAGTGTTTTTCTTGCTGATTTTGTCATTCGTGGTTGATTTCTACAAGTAAATAACTTCATGACTTTCATAAATCTTATTTTAAAATTTCTATGCTCAACCAAGTAAAGGTAATTCAGAAACCTAAGCACCAAGCTTGTAATCGATGTGGTGGCACACTGTGAAAATGTGTACACGTGTATGTAACAACAGAATCAAGTTTTAATTTATTCCTGCTGGTAGATAATAACAGGAAGTCAAGCAGACTGATGTGCGATAGCCATTTATCCAGCTGTACATTGTTTGTGCATAAGCACAATTCATGAGAGTTTCTTTGTGCCTCATTAAATAAGTTAATCATATAAATCAGAGAGAAAATTTTTAGAAAATGCGGGTATAAGTTTAAACATAAATGTTGCATTTGTCATTGCTGAACATAAAAACAGATGTGACAATGCCCAGGTGTCAGTCACAAAATGTTATCATTCTTTAGTATCTAATTTGAGTAAGAAATTAAAAGGTCAAATTGATAATATACTGCTATTTGTAGAGCATGGTCACCAATATAAATCATTCTGCATAATTAAAACAAGTCTAAAGGGCTCCAATGCAATGATAAGAATTTAAAATGAGAAGAATATCATTTCTGTAAATTACATTGAGAGACCTTTTTCAACAGAATCTCCCCAAATCCATCATTTAGTCAATGAAAAATCCATTAATATATGTTTAGTGAGTTTATGGCAGTAAACGCAGCATGCCTGAATCCTTTTATTTTTCCCAGCCCCTCAATGTTCCATATGCCTTCTACTATTATAAGGAATAGTAGCCAGACAGGAGAGGCAACATCTAAAAAATTGATGAGGAGAAAGGGAATGAATAGAGAAGAAAATATAGAAATGGCCATTACAAGGTGCATAATTAAGGCAGTGTCTCTGGAGGCAAATATGGGCCTGAATTCATGTATATGTTATATTTTCATTTCAGTCAGTTCAAACTATTTTCAAATTTCCCTTTTGATTTCTTGTTTGATTAACAGTTTATTTAGACATATTTTATTTAGTTTCAAATATTTGGGGACTTTTCTGCAAATATTGTTACTCATTTTTAATTTAATCCCATTGTGGTCCAAGAACATATATTGTATGATTTTAAATATATTAGATTTATTGAGATTTGTTTTGTGGCTCAGAATATGGTCTTTTTTCCTAACTCAGGTAGTTTCTGCGGCTGAAAGCATAAAGCAGATCATTGGAGTTCTCTGTTTATACAGCCCACATCTTTGCAGTACTTTGTCACACAAACTCATGCAGTCTTGGCTGTCCATGACTTTCAACAACTATTTTATCAATTCAGGGAGACCTCAGGGTTCTGCCTAATTTATCTTCTTTGTACCATGCCTTGGAGTCTCTCTAGAAGGTAAGCTCAGGCAGTCTTAAGACTTAATTTACTTTACATTTTTCTGAATCACTATTCTTCATTGCCTGATATTCAGTGTCCTGAAAACCATTGTTTCATATATTTTGTCTGGTTTCTTGTTTTTACTTTGGTTTGGTTTTGTTTTCTGCTTTTAGTTGTTTCAGGCATGCTGATCAATCTGGCCCCTGTAGTAGATATCTGAGTTCATTGTGATATCATATTGACTTTAGGCTACATTTTAGCTCCTAGGGCAGGGTTTAGTTAAGAATATAATTTTCCAAAATGAGAGTCAATATATAATGCAAAGTATTATTCTATAATATTTAATTAGGATATTATTTCAGAATATAGTCTCACAATTCTTGGGATTCCATTGTCATTAAAAATCTTTTGACATATAGTTCCTGGCTGGAGGCTGCTTGGCGGTAAAGAAACTGCCATTTTTCTCACTTAAAAATTTCTTATTTGGAATCAGTCTCAACACCATGCAACACATTACTTATATACTCAAAAGTCCAAAACTGTCTCATAACCTCTTTTTCTCCAGAAGAGTATGTCTCAAGATCTTTGACTTAGAAAAATCACTTAGGGAGTGATTTCTCCTGTCAATTCAGTGTACATTTGGAGGGAGGGAAAAATAGCCTCAAATAACCCAGTGAAATAATGAACTCTGGACAGCATCTGTGTGACATCATGGAACTGATTGCTCTATATTTGTTGACACCTGATTCTTACAAGATGTTCAGCTGGCTTCTCATAGAAGATGCCTAGAGTTTGGTTGGTTTAATTGTGTCCAATCAGGATGCATTTGCAATCTAATTAATTAATATTTTTCTCACTTCTGTTGACCTGTAAGGAAATAAACATAGGAGACTTCCTAGATCATTGAATTATTGCTTTCTCTAAACTGAAGTCATTCTTCTGCATGCAGATTGTGTATTAAAAATACGCAGTTTTACAGATGATTAGAGTGCTGATAAAAGAAACAAAAAAGATAAGAATTTGTTCTGTTTATCCTTTTCTCCAGTGATTTTTTACAAATCTTTACAAAAGCTCTCAAAAATACCTTAAGAATGGTTTCTTATAATGTGAACAATGCGGCTTTTGGCAGTCTAGCATTTCTAACCTTGCTATCTGACTTAGGGGAGAGGGAGAATCTCTTTGCCTTCTTCGTGTCAGGTTTCTCATCTGAAATATAGCCATAATGTGTTTTGCTCTTGTATGGACTACATAAGTTAGTTGTAATATTCAATTTGAAAAACAGCCTACCTATTACAAACATAATATACAACCACAGTAATATGTGTCACTGCTGAATTATTCCTCTGCAAATGCTTACTGTAATAGTAAAATGCAAAGTTTGAGTCTATCATATATAATTTTATTATAAAGAAGAGTCAAATAGGAGAACAAATTACTCTTTGACTTTGATGTACTCTGCATAAGAGTGAGAATAATGTGGTTAAAAAATAAAACAAATGGGCAATATTTGTGAACAATAGAAGGAAATATGTTGGAATCTATTTTTCTTAGCAATGGGAAGAGGCCTTTTCAAATCATATTAACTCTGGAAATTGCCTTTCTTCCTATTAAAATACCAAGAGTATCCATATAGCAGAGCAGAGACCATGCAAAGCAGAGAAATCATTCCCAGGGTATATCATTGCAACTGACATTTTGCAGAGGGATGAAGTAAAAACCAAAAATTTTAATATTATACATTTCTATGTAAATATTAGAAAGAGTTTATATGATTCTGTAAGTCTGTACCTTGAAGCATTGCATAGATAATGACTAAAAAAACTCTGTAAAATAGTATTTGTGATTAATATGATTCAGAATAAGAAGATATTTCCCTTAGCAACAAATAACTGAGTGTTAATATTCCATATGTATGATATATATATGATATATATATATCATATCTTTATTCAACCATCAACAGGCATGTAGGTGGTTTCCATATCCTGTCTATTGTAAATAATGCTGCAGTAAACATAGGGGTGCATGTATCTTTTCGAATTAGTATTTTGGTATTCTTCAGATAAATACCTAGAAGTGAAATAGCTGGATCATATGGAAATTCTATTCTTCATATTTTGAAGAATCTCTATACCACTTTCCACAGGGGCTGCACCAACTTACATTCCCACCAAAAGTGTTTGAAGGTTCTCTTTTTTCCATATCCTCTTCCACATTTGTTATTTTTTGCCTTTTTGATAATAGCCATTTTAACAGGTGTGAAGTGATATTGTGGGTTTTGATTTGCATTTCCCTGATGCTTAGTGTTGTTAAATATCTTTCAAGTGCCTGTTGGCCATCTGTTTGTCTTCTTCGGAAAAATGTCTTATTTTATTTTATTATTTATTTATTTATTTATTTATTTTTGCGGTACGCAGGCCTCTCACTGTTGTGGCCTCTCCCGTTGCGGAGCACAGGCTCCGGACGCGCAGGCTCAGTGGCCATGGCTCACAGGCCCAGCCGCTCTGCGGCATGTGGGATCTTCCCAGACCCGGGCACGAACCCATGTCCCCTGCATCGGCAGGCGGACTCTTAACCACTGCGCCACCAGGGAAGCCCACAATGTCTTATTTTAAAATTAAGTTGTTTGTTTTTTTGTTGTTGAGTTGTATGAGTTCTTTATATACTTTATTAACCCCTTATCAGATATATGACTTGCAAATATGTTCTACCATTTGGTAGGTTGTCATTTCATTCTGTTGATTGTTTCCTTTGTTGTTCAAAAGCTTCTTAGTTTGATATAGTCCAATTTGCTTATTTTCGCTTTTGTTTCCCTGCCTGAGGAGACATATCCAGAAAGATATTGCTAAGACCCATGTCGAAGGGTATACTGCCTATGTATTTTTCTAGAAGTTTTATAGTTTCAGGTCTTACATTCAAGTTTTTAATCCATTTTGTGCTAAATTGTGTGTATGGTGTAAGATAGTGGTCTAGTTTTATTCTTCTGCATGTGGCTGTCCAGTTTTCCTAATACCATCTACTTTTCTCCAATGTATGTTCTTTGCTCCTTTGCCATAAATTAATTGTCCATATATGTGTGGGTTAATTTCTGGGCTCTCAGTTCTGTTCCATCGATCTATGTGTCTATTTTTCTGCCAGTACTGTGCTATTTTGATTACTGTAGCTTTGTAGTATAATTTGAAATCAGGGCATGTGATACTTCCAGCTGTGTTCTTTCTCAGGATTACTTTGGTTATCTGGGGTCTTCTGTAGTTCCATACAAATTTTAGGACGTTTTCGTTCTATTTCTATAAAAAAATGTCACTGGGGATTTTGATAGGGATTGCATTGAATCCATAGATTGCTTTAGGTAATGTAGTCATTTTAACAATGTTAATTCTTCCAAACCACGAGTACAGAATGTCTTTCCATTTCTTTGTGTTTTCTTCAATCTCTTTCAACAGTGTCATAGTTTTCAGTGTATAGGTCTTTTGCCTCCTTGGTTAAATTGTATTCCTAGGTTCTTTTTGTTGCAATTCTAAATAAGATTGTTTTCTTAATTTCTCTTTTTGTTAGTTCACTGTTGGTGTATATAAACAACAGATTTTGTATATTGATTTTGTACTGTGCAACTTTCTGTATACATTTATTATTTTTAGATTATTTTAATAAAGTCTTGGTTTTCTATACATAAAATCGTGTCATCTGCAAATAGTGACAGTTTTATTTCTTTTCCAATTTAGATGACTTTTTTTCTTACCTAATTTCTTGGCTAGGACTTCCACTACTATGTTGATTATGAGTGATGAGAGTGTACACCCTTGTCTTATTCCTGATCTTAGAGGGGTAGCTTTCTGTTTTTCACCATTCAGTATGATGTTAGCTCTAGGTTTGTCATGTATAACCTTTACTGTGTTGAGGTACGTTTCTTCTCTACTCAATTTATTGAGAGTTTTTATCATAAATAGGTTATTACAAATTTTCTTAATAGTTATGCCTTATTATTTGGTTTGTACTTTTTGAATATTATTATTTATCTGTAATGAAGAAGTAAAGCATTATTAAGGAAAGACATCATCATCATCTAAATTTATTGTGGAAACTCTTTACAGACTCACATATATTACATACACATGCATGTGACAATTTTTTGTTTGTTTCCATCCACATTCTTTCTAAAATTTCAGAGGAATTTCTGGCCTCTTTATTCATTTTTCTTCTTTGATTTATAAAATTAATATACATTTAATAGCCACTAAGTTCCAGGGAATCTGCTAAGCAGAAAAAACTAAAGGCAAATAAGACTGCTCTCAAGAGGCTTGTGTTTCTTGTTTAGTGATTTTCAAAGTGTAGTCCTTAGACCACCTATGTGAGAAGTACCTTGGGTATTTGTTAAGTCTGAAGATATCTGATGTTACTCCAAATTATAATTTCTGTGTATGCATTTCCAAAGTCTGTATTTTTAACAAGCACCACAGTCGATTCTTTTGCTCTTTAAAATTTGCACACTGAACTAGTGCATTTCAGCATTTCCCATCCCCCATACCTTCTGAGTCTACATTTTAAGTTGTCATCAAGGGCTTTTTCCACTTTAAAGTCTGAGAAGCATTGGTATGGTCTATATCATTTCTGAAGCCAACCATACGATGAAGATATGTGATATGATTGGAGAGTGATGTGGGAGATACCAACTAAATGTTCTCTGGAACTTGAATTTCACTGTTACCCATTATTCTATTTTTAACATTTCTCAGGTGAATCTGTTTACTGCACTTTGCTTGGGTTTCTTGTTTGTTTGTTTGTTTAGGTTCCAATTGACACTGAAAATTTAAAGAATAGTGATGCACTGCTTGTGCTGATCAGTTAGTGTCTGGATACCTGTTATCAGCCTGATGCAGGGGCATGTGGACAATTAATATAGCTAGAAGGTCTGTATTACAAAAATAAGAGAAACCACAGATGTCAGAGTTAGTGCAACTTGTCTTCAATCATCTGTTCGTTAATTTTATTCAACAAATATTTATTAAGCTTTTTCTACGAGCCAGGGATTTAAATAGCATCTAAAATGTTAAGAACAGCAAATATTTATAGACCAGTTTCACTGGGTATTAGTGACTCTTCTTAATTGTCACATGTGTTATCACATTTAATTGTCACAATCCTATAAAGGAGGGACTGTGATCTCTTCTGTTTTGCAAACCAGGAAGCTGAACCTTAGAAGAGTAACTTGCTTGAAGTCACCCAGCTATAATACATTTTATTGGGAACTTGAATCCACCTCTCTTCCCTTCGAGCCCTCCCTTTTAACCTCTATGCTGTATTACTGCACCAGATGCTAGGAATTAGATCAACAAAGTGCTTAGTTAGACAAAAAGGTGAAAAAAATATGACAAGCATGCTACACTTGAGGCATACTGGAGATTCAAAGGAAGCATAAGAGGAAATAAGAATTCATGGGGTCTACCTGTAGGAGTCAGAGAAGGCCAGAAGATGTTTCCTTGGTACATGCCAGCAGACGAGGGAGCAATGTTCTGGGCGTATGGAGCAGTATGTATAACAGCGCAAAACATTAGACAACATGCCATGTTTAGGCAACTAAAATTTCTTGGTTTTGCTAAAGTGTATGTTTTGAGGTAGGAGAGAAGTGGGAAATGACAGACAGAGTAGTAATGTGCCAGATATTAAAGATAATTATATGTCATACCAAGAGTCTCAGATTTATCTTATAGAGGATACAAATTGATTGGTTTTAAACAGATAAATCATTAGATTTTAGTTCAGAGAAATTAATTTTTAAAGAATGGTAATGAATAGTGTAAACTTTTAGGTAATAATGAATCCAAATATTTCGTTGCTATACTTCTTAGTCTTTTCTTTCATAAAAGAAACAGCAGTGTTGCTGAGAGAGTTATAGGCATTCTGGCCCCAGGGAAAGGGTGAGCGTAACATGATTTCTTTTTTTAAAAATAAATTTATTTATTCTGTTTATTTATTTTTGGCTGTGTTGGGTCTTCATTGCTGCGCACAGCTTTCTCTAGTTGTGGAGAGCAGGGGATGCGCTTCCTTGCTGTGTGCAGACTTTTCATTGCGGTGGCTTCTCTTTGCTGCGGAGCACGGACTCTAGGCGCTCAGGTTTCAGTAGTTGTGGCACCTGGGCTCAGTATTTGTGGCTCATGGGCTCTAGAGCACAGGCTCAGTAGTTGTGGCGCACGGGCTTATTTGCTCCGCGGCATGTGGGATCTTCCCGGACCAGGGTTCAAACCCGTGTCCCCTGCATTGGCTGGCGGATTCTTAACCACTGCGCCACCAGGGAAGCCCAACACAATTTCTTATACCAGAGGGCAAGACCTTCCCAGCAGTGTTTTTGACTTGGCAAATTATGTGTGCACACTTTTTTCCCATGACTTAGTGGGAGTTGTTATTCTTGTAGGTCAGGTGCATTAAAAAAAAATTATTTTGTGTTTACCTTCATGAGCATGCCTAATTTCTAAGGCACCATTTTTTGGGGATAATGCCTAGGTTGTTTGGTACTTTGGGATCCCAGAGGCTACATATTGTTGGACAAAATAATTAATGGTGCTGGACTCTACTGAGGTACAAATGTACATCCCCATCGGCAAGTGTGTATAGGGCAATTTTCAAGCAATGCCTTACTAACAACACCATTTTCTAGTTACAAATTTTTCTCTGACAAAGCCATCCAAATAACAATTCAAAGATCATGCAAGTATCTTGCAGGGCAGGAATAGAGACGTAGACATAGAGAAGGGACATGTGGACATGGGGTGGGGGTGAAGGGGAGTGTTGGAAGAATTGGGAGATTAGGATTGACATTAAAAATAAAGATCATGGGGCTTCCCTGGTGGCGCAGTGGTTGAGAGTCCGCCTGCCGATGCAGGGGACACGGGTTCGTGCCCCGGTCTGGGAGGATCCCACATGCCGCGGAGCGGTTGGGCCCGTGAGCCATGGCCGTTGAGCCTGCGCGTCCGGAGCCTGTGCTCCGCAACGGGAGAGGCCACAACAGTGAGAGGCCCACGTACAGCAAAAAAATAAAAAATAAAAAAAAAAATAAAAAAAAATAAAGATCATGCAAATATCAATATATCAATAGATGATGCTAGGATCCTATTTTTTCATCAGGTTCATTCAAGCCACACACACACACACACACACACACACACACACATGCATCTTCTTTCAGAAAAATAAATACTTTTAAATGTTCCAATTTCAACCTGATTTAAAAGTGGACTAACTTACAATTGACTAATTCGTTTTTACTTGAGTAAATTTAGTCACAATTTCCGGTATAAACCAAGGGGAAAGGAGAAGACCTTACCAACACTCCAGTCATATCTATAGCAGATAGTCATTCTTTGTTTTTAGTATTCTGTGATCATCTGGCAAATGGAATAAAATTACTAACTGATGCAATCCTTTCCATTAAGTAAATTTCAGGGAATACCACTTCTGCTCCCACGGATATGATTTCCAGTATCTGGCACTTGTATCAAATGTGACAAATAATCGTTGGTTTCTTACTCTGAGTTTGGCCTGGCATTCACCCAGGAGTGAAGGGTTTTTCATCATTCTTCCTCACCATGAGATGTTGCTTATGTGATAGGATAAAACAGAGAAGATCTCCAGCTCATCGATTTTTATGACCCAAGTCAGGATATGAACTTAGTGATCTCTGCCTTTATGCATTATTAGGCCGTATTCTTTATACATTTTTTTTATAGGAACAGTGATGTTTTTTGCTGTGGCTTTTGTTTGTTTTTCTTGCTGTTTCTTTACTTTCCCTCTTTTTCTATCACTGTGGTTTTTGTTTGTTTTTCTTGCTGTTTCTTTACTTTCCCTCTTTTTCTATCACAGTGTACTTCACTCTGTTTCTTCCACACAGTATATCTTTCTAGGTCACACCCTTGCTGCCTGAAGAATTTTAACGAGAGTTATAAATCTACTGTGTCCACACACCTGGGAATCTCTGGCTGACCTTATCCTTCATCATTTTCCCATGAGGATTTGTTATGACTTTGAGTATGGTATGTTTTAGGAAAACATATTATATAAATAGGTGTTGCCCTTTGTTACACAATGAGGATGCCACGAGTCTACTGGCCCTCTGTCAATAGGCCATTCCATTGTTTCTTGGTTTTCCATCAGTAGAGTTGTCATTATGAGGCTCCCACCCCCTTTTTTCATAATTAAGCTGTGTCTTTCTTGCTGTTACTTCTCTCTCAATCAAGAACATATGAATTAGCTGAAGGAGCATTTAAAATAAAGAAAAGGCAGATTTGAATTCCGGCTTAGTCACCAACTTTATGTAATACAAGTAAAATGTTAATATTTTAGCTGTCCTAGAATAAATTCTCAAACACACCTAGGGTTGTTGCTGCTGTAATAGTCTGAACACAAGTTACTCTTGACTGTTGATGCATGGAGTGTTGGAATTGAAACATTTCTTAATTTTTACCCTCATGTTGCAGATTAGGAAAACAAGGCATAGGAAGGATGTTGCTCAAAGAGCAGAGGGTACAAACAGAATGAGCTGTCATCCCACTATCATGATACTTCAATTTCAGATCATGCCAGAGTCTATTTTACTACATCCCCATGTTGATGTTTTCCTACCAATAGCATTATTCCTCTTCTCACTTCATAGCATGTACTTGTGGACCATTCTGAATTTGAACCTAATAATCAACGACTCTGTCTAGTTCACTAGATTCTGTCTAATGTTTCATGTGAAACCCTTGGGTTTTGTGATATTTTTCATGTTAAATAATTTCATAATTTTAATAGTTTATTTCAATAATGACACATGCAAAATTATTTCACTGAGGGGACATAGCAAGTTTCCCTGTCTCAGTGTGCTGGAATGTATTTAAACCTTGCTAGCCAAACTAATTAAAATATTTTGTTTAAGGAGTTCTGAGGGCCAACTACTTTTTGAGTCTCTAATGGATACTTCATGGGCTAACAGAAAAAAATATTGTGTTGATTTTTTTTCTCCTTAAAATATAATGTGATGTTGCATGATTGGTTTAGCCAAACTTGAATATTAGAAAATGATGTACAATCACATGAATCTTGGAAAAGTCAGATTTAGTTAAAAAATCAGTTGATTGGATTTAAATAAACTCATTTTTCAAGATCACAGAATTTGAGAGACCTCACGGTTTTGCTAAGCTGTTATTTGTAGAGTTCTTATCACAATATGTAGACATATAAATATTAACAAATTATGTAGTTCATTTAAAATTTCTTCCTCCATGGAAAGCACATCAAGTTTCATAATTTTAAGTTTCTAATGCCTATCATATCTGACTACAAAATATAATATAGTGAATTATTGATTATTCAGGGATTGACTAATCACTTGATACATTAATCAGGTTTTTGATTTTTCCTTCTCTCTCCTTGCTGCATGCCTTTTGGTCACATCACTAGCAACTCAATTAGAATGAAGGAAACTAAAGAAAATCCAAATTTAAATATTATCCTTTGTTAGCAAATTACCTTTTAAATTTAAAAATTATAGAGAAAACATTTGAAATATTGGTTTTTATTTGAAGTTTTTAGACTATCTGTATATTTAAAATATCAAAACTCTTCCTCTTCACTATTTCTATGGTGTTCAAAGATATATTTTGGCCACATAAAAAATGGATGCAGATGATAACTTTGGTTTATCAATTCTGTTAGTTCATGGGTTTTTTTGTTTTGTTTTGTTTCATTTCATTTCTTTTACTCATTTGATGAGTGATTATCTCAAGTTATTTATGCACAAGAGAGACGTTTGGTGTGTGTTGAAAGACTGCGTGTGTGTGTGCGTGTGTGTGCATGTGTGTATTTTGCTTAATGCTAAATAAATTCAAACTATCAGTAATTTTGAATTGGCCAGCTGTTTTCATGTAGAAGAAATGACAATAGACATTTTAGGTAAGATTTAAAAAGAAAAAAAAAGAACTTAAGCTTCTAGCAATCAATCATGGTGTAAGCAACTTAAAATTGTCTCCATCTGTAAAACCATCATTTTCACAAATGATATTGCTTCAAAGCAATGACAGAATCCAGCTTTGGTTATAAAACCTATAAATTCTTATCTAATGAAATAAAGATAATTACTCCAAATCATACCATTTGAATTCTCAGCAACTTTAACTATTGGATTCCTACTCTTCACAACCCATGGACATTTTTAATAAGCCACATAGTATGATTCTAGGCTTGGGTGGGGAAATAAATTAGGAATCTCTCTCTAGAGGGTGCTTATGTATATTACATATAATTAGGTTGTTTCTGTGAAATCATCCTAAATCATAGTGGATGATACAGTTTGTAATTTTCAACCACAAGATCCACCTTAGTTTATAACTTCAGTAGTCAATGTCTGGAAGCATATCGTATAGTATATAGGAGACAACTATCAAATACCTTGTAAACGGTGAAGACCAAAACATTCTGTTGTCCAAAAATACCAAGGAGAGAAGAACATATCCAAATATATTTAATGTAAACGTACAATGACACTATATTTATAGAAAAATTTATTATTATTATTTCTCCAGTTCTTTTCAATCTTTCCATAAATTTACTATATATGAATGTTTATTATTTTCATTTATACTTTCTGTTATTATCTCCTGTATTCTTTTAAATCACAATTGCCATTTTAAAATATTATTACCAATTCAAATATGTGGCTTTGTTTTGTATTTTAATTTTGTTTTTGTTTTATAAGCTCCATCAGCAAAACACCATCTGGTACATATTAAACATGAACAATATCCTCATTTAATCTGGTTGCTGTTTAGAAACTAAAGCTGAAGAGACGTCCCTCTACATTATTTTTTAATCACTTGTTATTTACTAGCATTTGAGAATTTACAATTTTAATATTAGTAACGTGTGTATATCATTCCAATGAACAATTAAAGTAATCCTTGATTCATAGAACACACTGAAAACTTTATAAATTATAAATATACTGAATAGATAGGTGACTTTCATGCCAATGTTGAGTAAATCAAATGTTTTATCATTCTCATGATTCCTCCAAACAGTTATCTGATTTCTACTAATATATTTACACTGTACCTTTTTAAATCCATTCATAATGTCATTGCTGCTCTTTGCCAGCAATACGAATGTTAATTAAAACTTCGTTATATCAATCACAATGACATTGTGACTGAAAAAATACTGTGTATTCAGTTTAATCTTAATGTTGCTCAATTTCAGAAAATATTTGTCTATGATCATATTTTCAATAGTAAGAATTATTTCCAACCTACTTTTAAACACTTCTCTTTCATTCTTTTAAATCAGTAAAACTTCCATATTATTCCTCCTTTCTTGTTTTATATGAGTCTAAATGTAGAATAACAGTAATCAATGTGATTAATACACACATTTTAAAATGTAAAAAAAGGGCAGCAACCTTGACATTTGAGCAATAAATTAATAATGAAAGAATATCAGACATGAAAAGAAACACTCACTTGTATCTTTCAAATAAGATAGAATAAAAAATGAACACTTATTAATGACAGTTCCTAAAATTAGAAAATCTGAAAGTAATACATATTATAGATACCAGTAATTTAAGAGAAGCTAAAATATTTCTTACTGATTTTCACTTACCACAAAGATTCCCTACCAGCCCCCAGTAAATTCCTCTATTCTCAAAATACCGATTACCCAAATCTGACTTCTTGCTCACCAGATAAAATTTGGAAAATAGCAACATTGTTTTTATGAAAAATTAGGCAGCAAAATAAGAATGTAATGGAACTTGCTCATTTTGAGAAACAGCTTTTATGAAAAACCCACAGCTAACTTCAAACTAATGGTAAAAGATTGAAAGCTTTTACACTAACAGCAGGAATCAGCCAAAGGTGTCTGCTCTTGCCACTTTTATTCAAAATTCCCTGGAAATTCTAGCCAGAGCAATTAGGCAAGGAAAACAAATAAAGGCATCCATCTTGAAAAGTAAGACACAAAACTATCTTTATTCACAGATGACATGATCTTATATATAGAAAATCTTAAACAATCCACAAAAATACCTATTGGAGCTAATATGAGTTCAGTAAAATTGCAGGATATAATATTAATATACAAAAACTCAGTTGTATTTCTATACACTTGGAATAAACAATTTAAAAATGAAACTAAGAAAACATTTCCATACATAATAGCATTACAAAGAATAAAACACTTATGAATAAATGTAACCAAGGGGGCTTCCCTGGTGGCGCAGTGGTTGAGAGTCTGCCTGCCAATGCATGGGACGTGGGTTCGTGCCCCGGTCCAGGAAGATCCCACATGCCACGGAGTGGCTGGGCCCATGAGCCATGGCCGCTGAGCCTGCGCATCTGGAGCCTGTGCTCTGCAACGGGAGAGGCCGCAGCAGTGAGGGGCTCACGTACCGCAAAAAAAAAAAAAAAAAAAAAAAAATTAACCAAAGAAGTGAAAATTTGTATACCACAAAGCATTGTCAAAATAATTAATGATTTAAATAAACTGAAAGACATCCCATATTTATGGATTGGAAGATATAATATTGTTAAAATGGCAATACTGTCCAAACTGATCTGCAGATTCAATGCAATCCCTGTTGAAATTCCACCTTCCTTTTTTTCCAGAAATGGATAAATTTATTCTAAAATTTATATGTATTTGCAAAAGAACTCCAAATAGCCAAAACAACCTTAAAAAAGAACAAAGTTGGTGAATTCAGTTACTGATTTCAAAATTAACTTCATGACTACAGTAATCAAAATAGTGTGCTGTTGGAATAAAAACAGATATATAGATCAATGAAACTGAACCAAGAGTCCAGAAATAAATCCACATATCTATGGCTAATTGATTTTTCAACAGGGTACCAAGACCACTCAATACGGAAAGAATATTTTTTTTAATAAATAGTGCTGAGACAACTGGATATCCACAAGAAAAAAATGAGTTTAGACCCCTAACTCATACCACATATTAAAATTAACTCAAAGTAGATTAAAATCATAAATGTAAGACCTGAAGCTATAAAACTCTGAGAAGGAAACATAGCTGTAAATTTTACTGTACTTGGATTAGGCAGTGGTTTCTTAATTATGACACCAGAGCACAAGCAACAAAAGAAAAAATAAATAAACTAAACTTAAATTTTAAAATTTATATTTCAAAGGACATTATCAAGAAAGTAAGGAGACAACCCATAGAATGAGAGATAATATTTGCAAATAGTATATCTGATAAGGGTCTACTATCCAGAATATGTAAAGAACAATCACAACTCAGCACCAAAAGATAAACGACACAATTGAAAAGTCGGCAATTGATCTGAGTAGATATTTCTCCAAAGAAGATATACAAATGGCCAATAAACACATAAAAGGATGCTCAACACAATTAGTCATTAGGCAAATGAAAAGCAAAACTCTTAATGAGATATATTTCACACCCACTAGAATGGCTATAAAAAACCAAAAACAATATGGGGAAGTTTTCTAAGGAAGTGGAGAAATTGAGATCCTTGTACATTGTTGGTGGTAGTATAAAATGACACAGCACTGCGGAGAAGAGTTTGACAGTTCATCCAAAACTTAAGAATAGAGTCCAAAACATAAACATACGACCCAGCCATTCCACTCCTAGGTATAACTAAGAGAATTGAAAATATATATTTGCACAAAAACTTGTACATGAATGTTCATAGTAGCATTATTTACAGCAGACAAAAGTTGGAAACAACCCAAAAGTCCATTAACTGACAAATGGGTAAAGAATATGTGGTATATTCGTGTGATGGAATATTATTCAGCTATAAAAAGGGACGCAGTAGTGATACATGCATGAAACCTGAAGACATGATGCTAAGTGAAAGAAACCAGACACAAAAGGCTACACAAGATTTCATTAATATGAAATGTCCAGAATAAACAGGCAAGTTCATAAAGACATCAAGTATATTAGTGGTTACAAGGGGCTGGGGGCTGGGGACAATTGGTGGTGACTGCTTAAAGATGATGGATTTTCTTTGGAGGGTGATAAGAATATTTTAGAATTAGTGGTGATCGTTGGACGACATTGTGGTTTTACTGAAGATGACTGAATTGTACATTTTAAAATGGTTAAAATCATAAATTTTATCTCAACTTTTTAAAATTTAAAAAAGAATTTCTAATAGACATTTTCAAAATGAATACAAATATGGAAATTAGAGTATATCTCATGGCCTATTGTACATTCAATATAAGGTTTGGTTAAATGAAATCTCCATTCTTTTAGACTTTTTCTCTGAAATATTTAGCATGCTATATCAGGGTTCCAGTATGTTTTTGTAGAATATAGTGGAGTGTGCTAACTCTCCTACTAGACTACATGCACCTTGAGAACAGAAACAATTTTTCGTTTAATTTAGTTTACTATTTGCAACTAGCTAGGTCGCTTATAACTGATTAACTGATGAGCATACCAATAGTTGTTGAATGACTTAATTAATTATTCTGGCTGAGAAGAAGGAAGTTAATATACTATCACTGGTGATGTCTTGCCTAATTCTTGCCTTCAGATCCAAGTACAGAAACCATGGTTTCTTGTCATTGCTGCAAATGGGATGGAGCAGCCATCACATATTAGTTTCATGGAGATCACTCAGTTGATGACCATAATACTAAAATGTGCATTAACTTAATTGTCTGGTACATTGCTTTATGTAAAAAATGCAATTTTCTGAAAACTTATTTTAGGTAGTATGATCAGTTATTATTATCTTTGGTTTCAATACTAAATGCTCTGTGGTCCCTCAAAGTCCTCAAATAATGTGAAGGAAGACAGGGAAGTGATTCACTTTCTACTCACTGAGAATTTCAAGCCGTTATATAGTTGACACTGATGAGCATTATATTTGACTCGTGCTTCCTAACTGCAAGTTTTAAAAGCATAAGTCTGTTGAACTCAGGTCTAGCCTCATTTCCATACATGGTGCTTCATTGCAAGTAACACAGTGGACTGTCACTTCAATAATATTCTTTTAAAAAATGCACTATTGGGCTTCCCTGGTGGTGCAGTGGTTGAGAGTCCGCCTACCGATGCAGGGGACACGGGTTCGTGCCCCGGTCCGGGAGGATCCCACATGCCGCAGAGCGGCTGGGCCCGTGAGCCATGGCCGCTGAGCCTGCGCATCCGGAGCCTGTGCTCCGCAAGGGGAGAGGCCACAGCAGTGAGAGGCCCGTGTACAGCAAAAAAAAAAAAAAAAAGCACTATTGAGTTCATTTTTGTACTTTCTCGTAGCAAGCTAAGTTAAACTGAAGTTTTAACTGAACAACTAAAGTTAAAATTCACTTTCTTAATTTGCTTTCATTCTATGATATTCTTATGCCTGGTCTTTATTAGAAATATGTATTATATTTGCTATATACAATTTCTTCTTAAAATATCATGTGTTTGGTTTCCATCTTTTAATGTATTTCTTTGCTAGCATATTCTTATTGTATTTCAGCATTCTTTTTGAATTGCCCACTCTCCTTTTTTTTTTTTTTTTTTTTGTGGTATGCGGGCCTCTCACTGCTGTGGCCTCTCCCCTTGCGGAGCACAGGCTCCGGACGCGCAGGCTCAGCAGCCATGGCTCACGGGCCCAGCAGCTCCGCGGCATGTGGGATCTGCCCGGACCGGGGCACGAACCCGTGTTCCCTGCATCGGCAGGCGGGCTCTCAACCACTGTGCCACCAGGGAAGCCTGCAGCTGGGTTTCTTTTATTTGCCACAGAAAGAGACATGAGGAATAACATTTATTTTCCCAAAGTAGACATCAAATTTTACCAGAGTTTCCAAAATTAATTATTTCCAATTAAAAGCATGAGGATCACTTATTTTTTTAATCCTTACCCTTAATGTAATTTATTAATCATCTAATCATTTGTTTAGCAGCTCTCTCCTCCAATGTTATAAGCTACATGAGAGCAAGAGACATTGTATAAGACAAGTTATATGTCTAGCATAGTACCATGCATTCAGTTAACACACAGTAAATACTAAGATAGATAGATAGATAGATATACATAGATATACATAGATGATAGATAGACATTATTACATGAAAATTCTGCCAACTCTCCCATTCTCTGCAATTCAGCATTTGGTGGCATATGCTTTGGGAACTCACTCATAACACTTTCTATTATTCTAATAGCTTTGACCTTCTGATCACATGCTCTCCTAAAATCTTTTTCTCCCTTCTGATTTCATCCTGGATTATTAATTGTCCTGTTTAAGGAATGTTCATCTTAGGTTAATAATAAGCTGAGTTCAGAGAGATGCCCCTCACGCTCTTTAAGCCTAGAAAATGTTCCGGGTAACATATGGAGATGGTGCTCATGCCATGTGGGAGAACAGATATAGTATTTCCACAACCATACATTTTATCATATCTCTGAGGGTCCATGCTTCCTGCTGCAGCCCAAGATGAATTAGAAATTCCTTGTGATGCCTTACTCTCTTTCAAACAATTAATCAGAATCTTTTTGGTTACCTTGGAGACTCTTTTAAGACTCTTAAAATTCTATTTGTCTCTTCCCTAGCCATTTACAGATACAAGGCTATGAATTACCACAATTAACAATATTGTTAGATGCTAGCAAACATTATTCAATCACATGAAAATAATAGAGGAGCAAACACAGAGATTTCCCTCCTATTTAAGTACTTATTTAAGAAGCATCTGACCTCTGCAGGAGCTTCTGGGAAAACTTTTATACTTTGTCTATTTGTTATTAAAAATTCATAGAAAAATGCAGATGAAAATGACTCATTTACTTTTTTTCAGTCATGCCAAAATTAGCCAAATGGCTTTTGAATCTGATAACTTCCAGTTGCTTTGTGCAATGGACAAGTGATACCACTTTACAGGGCTGGGGGAAAGCATCATGGTGGTATCTAATAATGCAATCTAGGCAACAATTTCCACACAAATAACACATTGATTACCCTCTATACAAAAGCTAAGCCATCTGCAATTTGTAAACATAGACGACTTACATTGATTTCAAACTTAAGAAATTTAAAAATGCATGCTAATTAAATAAAACACATAGTATCTATAAATAGACAACATAATAATAATGATGATAATAATGACAATAGATAGCACTTATAAATTGATTTTTAGTTTTACAAGGGTACTAGGCATTTTTGTAAATGTTTTCTACAAATTAATCCATTTAATCCTCCCAAATACCATTTGAGGTAGGTAGTATGATTATCCTGGATGAGAATTGAGAAAAATGTTATGCAGATAAGGTAGTAAACAGCAAGTGCCGAGGGTCTGACATGCGAATGAGCACAGCATGTTGGAGAACCCAAAAGAAGATCACATGTTGATAATTACTTTTTGCGTAATAATATTTTATAATTTCAGTTTTCATATTCTTTCTAGTGCAAGAGTTATTTTTAAATATATTATAATTTTTAAGGAAAGGATATTTGTTATTCTTATGGCTATTTTTGACTATTCCTTTTTAATTTTACTTTTTAAATATTTTGTTCGGAGAATGTGGATTTCTGTTATATAATTTGTTCTGATTTTATTTGTGATCTACTATGTGAATTTTTTTTTTAACAGGGCTTCAAATGCTTGGCTATTTATTTATTTATTTATTTATTTATTTATTTATGGCTGTGTTGGGTCTTCATTTCTGTGCAAGGGCTTTCTCTAGTTGTGGCAAACAGGGGTCACTCTTCATTGCGGTGCGCGGGCCTCTCACTATCACGGATTCTCTTGTTGCGGAGCACAGGCTCCAGACGTGCAGGCTCAGTAGTTGTGGCTCACGGACCTAGCTGCTCCGTGGCATGTGGGATCTTCCCAGACCAGGGCTCGAACCTGTGTCCCCTGAATTAGCAGGCAGATTCTCAACCACTGCGCCACCAGGGAAGCCCTACATGAAATTTTAAAATATCCTTTCATGAGTATTTGAAAAAAATGTAGTATAAGAGTGCAGCTCTCTCTCTTCCTGTCTCTCTGTACATATAACTATTAAATAAAATTGTTAATTGTTTGAATTTTACTATTCCTCTTTATTTTGAATCTATTCAATAGTATCATCATCAAATACATTTGGAATGAAGTATCTTAAAGGCTCTAAAATTTAAGGATAAGTTCTCCTTGTATTTCTATCAGGTTAGTTTTTTATATGTAGCTTGATAATATATTTTAGGCATAAAAGGTTTCATGACTTTACTTTTATCAGTAAGACATATTTTTAGCTTGTCCCATTTATCATTTTGTTTTCTGCTATTATAATTGGTTTTACAGTGCTGGTGCAATGTGTGGTTCTCGTTGTTAAAATTTGCCCTATATACTTTTTCTATTATTTTATTATCACACTTGATGTTATATTTTTAACTCTCTCATGCCCATAGAGCATTAGCTAGATTTGAGATTGTTGTTAATCTGTTTTCTTTCTTTTATTATTTATTTATTTATTGCCTGATGTTAAGGACTTTGTTTTATAATAAGGAAATAAAACTTATTTGTATTTGTTGTACCTACTAACTTAGTTAGCATTCCTTACTTTGGGGTCCCCAGAAAGGAGACCCAGAAGCAAAGGCTTACATGCTTCTGCTACATTAAAGAGTGTGATCCCAGGGAGAGCAGTGAGGTCAAGAGGAGGAAAGAAAGGAGTCAGTAGAGAATGCTTATTGAGCTGAGGCTTGACCTTCAGAACCACTCTTCCAGAAACTTTCTGACTCAGAACAGTATGCCCTAGGGAGAATGGGGTGAGAATATATCCACTCGCTCCTTTTGCCCACTACTCAGAATTCTGGCTGATGGGATATTCATTCCCCCTTGCCCTGTATTCTAGCTACACATAGATGGGCACTGAGCAAAAATCCTTAGCTTCCTGCACTTATATGCAAAAGACAAAATGCTGGGAATAGGAGTCAGGAATGAGGCACCAGGCAAGGGCGTTGACTGCTGTGTGGTCACACCTGTAGAAGTTGGACTGCATCTACAGAGCCGGTCATCACAGAGGGGGCTGAGAGAAGAGCAGGTGGGTCTGAGGAGGTGAATGAATGGTGCATACGAGGTTTTTAATACTATGGTCTTTAGCCTGCTATCTGTTTGGGTTTCTTTAATTTTATTTTACTGGGTCAAATTGTCTTTTCCCATTTTTTCTAGTTTTAAGCATTGTGTATCATGTTTAACAGTTACTCACCACTGTTTAATACACATGTTTATACTATAATTTTGGAAGGGTAATTTAAATTAGTATCTATTTAGAAAATGACCATAATATACCTTCACCATCCTTGTACCCTATGTATGTGTTCCTTCTCCACCAGTCACCCTATGATGACATTCTCAGGGTTTAATTTAGTATTAATAAATTTTTTTGCAATATTCCTGGATTATTAAATCATAACTGTGTTACATATTTATTTTTTGCATTCCTGGGGGAAAAATCCATTTTTGAGCTCACTAGTTTCTTTTATAGCTCTATCCACTTCTCAAATCAACCCATCAATTGAGTTTTCTATTTTATTCCAGTTGGAAATTAAAAGCTTAAAGCAAACTCTTGTTAGTGGCAACTGCTTGGTATAAACTGGAAAGATATGAGGAAGCAGTGGCCCATCTACTCTAATAATTATGGTGATGAATGGTCAGGTGGCCCCTGGATTAGGATCAAGGAGGTCTCCTGAGCGCTACAACGTTAGCACAGGATTGATACACAAGTTTGGGGCTCTGGTTTCTTATGTTTGTTTTATTATCTTCATAGGTCTTTTCTAATCTCCTTTCTAAATTCCAGGAATTCCTCCAAAAGTCTGGTATGCTAATGGCGTCCTCCAATGTTTTAGTGCTCATTTGAAGATGTTTGGGCGTGTGTGTGTGTGTGTGTGTGTGGTCTCTTTTCCTAGTGGTACACCCTCCTGGTCTACTTCTCCCTCTTTCTCTCCCTCATCCTAATTTGCTTTCTGGGTTTTTCTCATTATGTGGGATTTTGAATAACAGCAGAGTGGAACTGTGTACTCAGTCTATTCTTTGTTTTGGTACAATCTCCAGGACACATTCTAATTAAGTACACATTTTTGTTACTCTTAGTTTTCATTAAAACATATTTACCAAAAAAATATACCTGAGTTTATTTAGTGGATAATCTTTTAATTTTAAACTATGTTAACCTTAGCACGTGCACAGATATTGCCTGCCATCTTGCATTCCTCTCAGTTTCTGAATCAGGGTAATACTTAAATGACACCTACCATCATTTTAAATTGTCTGACTTGACAAATTGCACGGTATTGCTTAAGATAAACATTAAATACATAAACATTTAAGGTAAAAACTGTGTTAGTTTAATCTAGCAAAGACATCACAAATAAATCTTTATTAATGTACATATATATATATATATAGAGAGAGAGAGAGAAATGTCTCATTCTTTGTCAATCATCTTACAGATTATATGCTGTTAGGATTGAATACCAGTTGTAATTTTTGTCACAGCCATGGCTGCATGTGTGCATACTTTACACCTGCACATGTACACATTTACGTCTCTACATTATTTCATTACTATGGGTAATTCAAGGATATACAAAATATGAGAGAAATACAAATAAAAATATGAAAGGAATTAATGTGGTTATTTGCACAGTGTAAATATAGAATTAGAGCATGCTTTAGGGATCTAATAGGATCTTGGGATCCATTACATGGCACGATTGCTTTAAAATTATAATGTCTCTCAAATTTTGAAACTTAGAAGTTACCCTCAAGTTAAAGCAAATGATAATGCCAAGACATTACAATAACATATGGCACTCACCGATTGATTCTAAATGGGCACCTGTTCGTAATATCTATAATTTCTTCAACAGATAATTACTGGGTACCTGCTGCTCAACAGTGTGTTAGACACTACGAATATGAGGATAATTAAAAGAACAAAATAACAACCCAGTATGATCCTTATTGTTTCCTTTCTCAAAAATGTTGGCAAATTAAAGAGTAGTAGTATTGTTGTTTTGTTAAACATTGGGTTTCAAAATCCAAATAAAATAAGAAACTATCAACGTAATTAATGGATGCCTAAAACAAGTTTTCCAACCAGGTCCAGGAACCTTAGGGATCTGTGAAAATCACAGTGGGTATCCTCCAGACTCTTCAGTCATTTCCTTACAGAAATCAATGTTTTACTTTTAATATCTTTGATGAGATCACAAAGACTAACTAAAGGATCAATATTTCTTTGCTTTTGTTGGAAATGTATGAACTCAGTCTTTACTCAGTTTAACATAGTGATAAGGTGATAAGTGATGGGTGATAAGGCTTTGACGTGACACAGAGCCAGATTCCAATTCTGGTCTCTTAAATTACAGGCTGGTGAATTTAGGCAAACTACTTCTTTGAAAAAAAATTTTTTTTTCTCATTTGGCAAATGAGCATAATAATCAGAGCAATCTAATGATTATTTTGAGGAATATATATTTATATGCATATAAATATAGAGGAATATATATATATATAGAGAGAGGAATATATAAATACTATATATGGTTATTTTATGCTGAATAACCTATATATAAATATATTTACATTTATATAATTCACCATAAAATAACCATACTTACCTGTAAGTGTTCAGTGTGGTGATTCTTAGTTAACAAACCTATATGTGTGTTTATATAGCGTTAAATTTAAATAAAATAGGATTGAACTTAAAACGCTGGTAGATAGATTTATAGCATTGTAATCTATTAAGTTAATATGCAGATGCTCTAAAATAAACAAACACAATGAAACCCCACAGGCTTATAAAAGTATAATGAGAAATACATTCTGTGGTGATAAGAGATCATATGTCATGCAAATGTGACATTGCATATCTCTTTGTGTTTATGAATATGTTCGTCAGCTATGCCAACGCTAGCCATCATTTCTTAACATACACTGGTCCTTAAACAACACACAGAAATGGGTTCTATATTTCTAATGTATATTTTAGTACATTGTAGTATTGTAATTTTTAGATAAAACTAAAAAGACTTAGATCACAGTACTATCTTTGATCAATGCTCAGGACAAATATATGGCAGAGAATTATTAAACTGCACACTTTTTCCAGAGGGCAATAGATTATTCAGTACCATGTCAAATCACATAAGCTAATTCAGATATAGTAGATTACAATAAAAAAGCATGCTGAGGGCCTTCCCTGGTGGCACAGTGGTTGAGAGTCCACCTGCCGATGCAGGGGACACGGGTTTGTGCCCCGGTCCGGTAGGATCCCACATGCCGCGGAGCGGCTGGGACCCTGAGCCATGGCCGCTGAGCCTGCGCGTCCGGAGCCTGTGCTCTGCAACGGGAGAGGCCACAACAGTGAGAGGCCCGCGTACCGCAAAAAAAAAAAAAAAAAAAAAAAAGCATGCTGATGTTTTGTCCTTGAATTCTAAAAATGAGTGTAAAATAGTGTTAACTCTAGTCAGTCAGACATTTATTAGCACGCTAACAAAGTGATTACTATAGTATTGGCTACCGAACAGGTAACAGTGTATGATTATAAAAAAGATAACGACATTACTTACAATATGTGGGTTCATTTATTCTAGGAATAATAACCATAAAGATAAGTGTAGAAAGACTAATTTGTTAATAAAATGTGTTTTAAATTCACAGTTGCTGACACTTACTGGCTGCTTCTCTTTGCCTCCCTGAATTTTAAATAAAAAGAGCCTTAAATAACTGAGAATTTTCTCCAATTCATCTATCAGTGTATTAGCCTCAACCTAATAAAAATATGTATTTGGTTTCAGCATGAAATTTCCCAGATAGTCCAAAGCAAATCTGCCAAATCGATGTGAATAATTTTCTAAGTATTTTGAAAATTAATATTTATAAAGGGTAAAAGTTTGCTTTCCTAACTTTGCAATTAAATGAATATTTTCTCTTCATAAATAGAAATTAATGAATCAATGTTTATGCAATTGTCTGGTTGCCAATTAAACACTTTTCCTAGAATTCATAACCGTCTTTGTTCATCAAGGAGTCAGCAATAGAGAATTCTTTCTTTTTTTTCCTCTCTCTCTTTTTTTTAAAAAGATTTAATTTTATTTATTTTTGGCTGCGTTGGGTCTTCGTTGCGGTGCACAGGCTTCTCGTTGCAGTGGCTTCTCTTGTTGCGGAGTACAGGCTCTAGGCTCACGGGCTTCGGTAGTTGTGGCTTGCGGGCTCTAGAGCACAGGCTCAGTAGTTGTGGTGCTCAGGCTTAGTTGCTCTGCAGAGTGTGAGATCTTCCCGGACCAGAGATCGAACCCGTGTCGCCTGCATTGGCAGGCGGATTCTCATCCACTGAGTCACCAGCGTTGTCCCTCTCTCTCTCTTTTTTTTAATGACCTTTCTTCTGTCAACTTTTCCTTTATTCTTCATCCTAACAGTTTTTGCTCATCCTCTTTGTTTTTTACTCCTCGCCCTTTCCTTTTCTTCACCGTCCTCCATCTCCTGCGCAGTGAGGGTCTAGTGATGGCCTCACATAAAGCTAAGTGGGGAGCAGCAGGTAAGGGTGTGGCTGAGGCACAGGAGGGAAGCGAGGTTCATAAAGCTTGATCAACTTGGTTTATAACATTTAGAAGCTGAGACGGAGGAAGTTTCCTGGCCCAGAATCTGGGGACTCAAAAATTTTTTTTCCATTAGGTTTTTCTCAAATGAACAGAAGATTACATGTTCAGATTGTTCAATGTCATTGGTAGTGATGCCGAGGAAAAGCCAGAGGACGAAGAGCTAGAAAGAATAGGATCAGCAAGGAGGAACTGTCCAGTTGTGCACAGGAGAGAAGCTGAGCCCAAAGCTGAGATAATGAGTGTGGATCTGGAACAGACAGGGACGATTGAGGGAATATAAAGAAGAGAGACCCTGGAGGATTCAGCAATCAGTTGCAGGAAGGACAGAAATAAGATTTCACATTTCACAGATTGGAAATGTAATAAATGCACATTTATGCGTTCTTTCCCAGCTGTTTTTTTAAAAAAAGCACATACATCACCTGATGGTTATCTGAACGAGAGCCCTGCTGAAGAGGGCGGCAATCAGACTAAGCCAAGCACACAAGTTTCTCCACTATAGGGAACAGCCCTAGAAACAGATTTTACGATTTAGCATAGACATGTCTTTTTTTCTTAAAAGAAACAATCTCGGCTTATATTTTATTCATAGAAGCCATTCTTTACTCTATTGCCTTGAGTGATTTTGGTGATGCTAGATGTGAGTGTAGTAGCTTTAAATGCACCTGTGCCCTTGAAACAGCAGCCTGCAGTTCATTCAACATTGTTACCCTGCTGCTATTCTGCCTTCTTTGTGAGCCTATCGTGAATCTCCTCTTTTCAGAAAATTGTATTCTGGTGCTATTATTGAATTAACACATTTGCTTAAATGTATACACACAGAAACACGTACACACACTCTCACACATCTCAAAGAGAATGTGTAAATAACCGAAGGACAGCAAAAAGGCATACTCTCTATGAAGAGCTTTTAAAGTGCCTATAATGTCCCGCTTACCTTAGTTGCAAGAGAGATGTAGGGACTTATTAATAATGAGTGGACCTGTTATATATTAAATAGGAAGTCAAAGTATACATTTTCTTTCAGATACCAAGCATAATGTTCCTGATTCGCTTCCCACATTAAAGAATAATTATTGTCTGTGTAAAACGTAATGTTCATTTGTACACTGAATTAAAAAAATGATGATACAGGGCTTCCCTGGTGGCGCAGTGGTTGAGAGTCCGCCTGCCGATGCAGGGGACGTGGGTTCATGCCCTGGTCCGGGAGGATCCCACATGCCGCGGTGCGGCTGGGCCCATGAGCCATGGCCACTGAGCCTGCGCATCCGGAGCCTGTGCTCCGCAACGGGAGTGGCCACAACAGTGAGAGGCCCACGTACTGCAAAAAAAAAAAAAAAATGATGATACATTTCTAAAAAAAATATTTGAGCTGTGCTTCCCAACATTATCTGCACGTCCAAATCCTCTGGAGAGGGGTAAAAATACTGAAACCTGAATTCCACGCTGAGAAATTATGATTTTTAAAATTCCTCCTAGTCAACTTTATGCCTAGCCAAAGTGGAGAATCAGTGTATTTGGGCCTGCCTGTGGCTGAAAAAAATAATCTCTCTCCTACGTACATAACAATAAAATAAGATGTTGGAGGAAAGTTCCTTCTGAACTTTATATATGAAATCCATCTCATCCAATTTACAATTCTGTCATTGAATTATCCCGGTAATGAGTTAACCTGGGTCTCCCTGCTTTGAAGAAGAACAAGAATTTTGGAACAAGAGACTTCAGCTGGAGTGTTGGGCCAGCCATTTACCTGCTGAGATGCTTTGGAAAATGACCGAATCTCTTGTAAGTTTCCTCATCGATAAAGTAGAAGTGAGTAAAATATATGCTCAACTCAGGAGGTGTTTAAACTAAATGAAAGGTAATATGTATAAGACTTACCACATAGGAAATATTCAGTCTGTGATTTCCTTCTCCTTTACTACTGAATTGTAACCTTTCCTATTCTCTGGTGCTACTTTAGGATAAAATAGGCAAAGTCAAGTGAAAGTGATCAAAATCAAGTCAGTCTATTTACTGCTTTGGCAACAACTCTGTAAAGTCTGGGGTGAGGCACTTTTAAGGTTTAAGGAAGGGAAATGATTTTTTTAAGAAACACACAAAGCAGATATTTTTGTCTTAATAAATACTATTCAACTTGAAATAGTTGGCTATGAGAACTCTGAAGTTATTACAAAGATGCGGCTGCTGCTGAAAAAAATTCATACACACATGTGTGAAATTGTTTTCCAGGATTTAGGGCACTAAGCCAGGATGACAATATAATGCAATTACAGAGTTCTGGGGATACCGACCTGAGAAAAACAAGCTAGTTTTCTGACTCCCTGGTTTACCTTTTAGAGGAAGATGGATTTTGATCAAGTAATTCTGTAAATAACTGAAACAAGTAAAATGCTCCAGATAGGAGGGAAACAAATGTGGATAGGGCAAACAATTTACTAGGTATTGGAGGTTGTCCAGGTGAGAGAGATGGTGGTGCCCTGGACTAGGGTGGGTGGTGGAGACAGAGAACAGATGATCTGTATGAACTATTTGGGAGAGAGAACCAACAGGATTTGCATATGGGGAGTATTTATTTAAGTACTATTTTCTAAGTAAAATCAATAAGATATGAAAGAGAAGATTATGTGTGATATCTATATTTATATATGACTTAAGCAGCCAGATGAGTGATGCTACTATGCAATAAAATTGGGTGTACTAAATAAATCTCTCATTTAGGATGGGAGATCATGTTCTGAACATGAGTTGGAGATTCCTTTGGAGTACCCAAGATGAGATGCCAGGTAAAGAGTTGGAGATGTCTCAGCCCCATAGAGGAAAGATGTGGGAAGCAGATAGACACCTATATGGGTTATCGACTATAGACGGTAAGGCAGCAAACAGAGTGATGTCCGTGAAAGATCATATTGAGATAAAGAACACAAACAGAAGAGTGCACACGTTTGTACTAAGAGCTTCCTATGATAACACTGCATGCCAGTCATGTTGGTGCTTTGTGTACAATAGCACAATCTAACCCATAGGTCTCTTTCTTAGAAGTTGTTTGCAAGTGAAAACAAAGCTGCTCTTCAAGAAATGTTGCATATACAGTTGACCCTTGAACAACATGGGTTTGAATTGTGCAAGTCCACTTATGTTTGGATTTTTTTCGATAGTAAATACTACAGTACTACATAACACAAGGTTGGTTCAGTCCAAGGATGTGAAACTGTGAATACAGAGAAACCTTCAATACAGAAGAACTGCAGGTATGGAGGGCCAACTGTAAGTTATACACAGAGTTTTGACTTCAGGGTTTTGGTGCCCCACGTTGTTCAAAAGTCAACTGTACTTGGAAGTCCTCTCAAGAAAAGCCAAATTTTCCAGATGGCCCTTGGATACAGTCATTGTGTAGAATGGTCAAGTCACAAAAGCAGACTGAGAATTTTGAAGAGTGGCCATTTCAGTTTAGAATCCAGTCCAGAATCCTGAGATTGTTTTAAGTGAGTAAAGAAATGGTTATCCATAGAGCTTTTGCCAAAATAGTCTCCTTAAGAAAATGATTTTCATGTTTGTCATCTGTAGTCTGCAATCTGAAAGTTAATTAGGAATTCTAAATCTCTCTTGAACCTCTAATAGTCTTAGCAGTTGTAAAGACACTTGAAGTTTACTAGTTCTGCCCATCTTACTGCAAGGAAAAGAATGAGAATACAGTGATGAAGGATTTTTCCTGTGTCAGGCAACTCCTTCCCCTCCATATGCAGAGAGACACCTGCTTTTTAGTTAAAATTCTATTTCTAGCCACCTTAGGCAGCAGTTAAATTCTTACTATTTGGGAACAGAGAATCAATTTAAAATTTAACAAGTAAAATTTAGTCCACCGTTTCTTAAATGTAATCTCACCTTCCAGGGTCAAGAGTGCTTTAGTAATTAGGGTTCCAAACAGAGTGCAGGAAGCAATTAAGGGCAGTGCTGTTGTGAATCATGCTTCGTGTTCAGAATCAAAAGACCCAGGTTTCTACTCACCCCACACAGCACACAGGATGTGTTGTGAACTGAACTCTCAGGGCAGCAGAGAAAGGTTTTGCCTTTCCTAACTCTTTATCTTCCCTATAAAGATTTGGTCCTTTTTGTTGTTTCTGTTGTTGTTGGAATTTTAAATTTTGCTCCGGAATATTTCAGACATTCAAGTAAGAATAAAGTGCTATAAAAAGTATTATAATTAACATTAGGCTTCATTAAGTGTTAAATTAGGAAATAATTATTTCTGATTTTTTCAAGAAATTGAACATTGCAAATAAAGTTGAGGTTCCTTTTGTACTCTTCTCCTGTATCGTTTCATTCCCTTCCTCCTTCAATTTCACTATTCAAAATTCAGTGCTCTTAAAAAGAATGTTTTTGTTTGTTGGTAATGACTGAAGGTCTCCCAGACCCTCACCTGTGTCTCTAGAGAGAGACGATCAGAGAATGTACTAAATCTATATTTACCAGCCCTGTATATGTTAAAACAATAACAATTTCTATACATGTTATACTCTGCATCTCATTACATAGTTATGTATTCAAAAACTTATATATGTGGTTTGCAATTTTTGTTACCTTTATTTATACTACATATAACATTGTACACCTTGATCTTAGTATTTTGTTTTTGAGTTTTATCTATTCCATTTCAAATGGGATCAGTACATGCTACTCCAAAATATGGCACCTTGGCATATTGAATATTTTAAGCTGAAGGAGTTTCAGAAAATAGCAGAGGCAGGAAGATCACTCTGACCTCCCCTCCTTCCCCTGAAACCTTCCTATACCTGGAGAAAAGGAGCATCTTTTTATCCAAAAACAAGATATTGAGCAGAGTTCGAACAAACAGGCTTTGCCAAGTTTCCCCCAGTTTACTCCACCTATGTCATACTCTTTGACCTATATCATATTTCTCCATGAATGTTGACTCCTCATCAGACCTAATATGCAATACTCACCATTTCTTTGAGGCTTTGTATCCTTATGAAGGCTCCTACATCACGCAAAACCTATATTAAATAAATATGTACGTTTTTCTCCTGTTAGTCTGTCTTGATCAGTTTAATTTTCAGACCCAGCTAGGAAGCCTGAGGGTCAAGGAAAACTTTTGTCTCCCCTACACTAATATTCCATTTATGAATATATACAATGTATTCTTCCTTGTTCCCATAGATGAATGTTAGTTTGTTTATAATTCTATTATTATAAAAAATGAAGCACTGAGCATTATTGTTCTGGTACACGCCTTCTTGTGTTTCTATGTTAGAATTTTATATGCAGGATATTTATTGTTTGATATAGATTATAACACTGTTAACCTTTATGTCACATTGATAAATTGCTCTCTGAAGAGGTTGTAAGGATATATACTCCCAGTAACAGTGGGAGTCCTCATTTCTTCATTTCTTTGCCAACACCTAGTATTTTCTTTTTTGTGTGTTGGCTCAATTTTATCTCAGACTTTTGTAACTAAGTCTATGAAAAATCTTGATACCGCCACCATTGTCATGGATATCCTCCCCATAGACACTACCAGCTCCCTGATTCTTTTTTTTTTAACATCTTTATTGGAGTATAATTGCTTTACAATGGTGTGTTAGTTTCTGCTTTATAACAAAGTGAATCAGTTATACATATACATATGTTCCCATATCTCTTCCCTCTTGCATCTCCCTCCCTCCCACCCTCCCTATCCCACCCCTCCAGGTGGTCACAGAGCACCGAGCTGATCTCCCTGTGTCCCTGATTCTTTCATATGAGCAATTCTTAAATACTTAGTTACGATGGAATGAGCCAAATACTTTGTGAAGTAATTTGCTGTTGTAATCTAATATATAACTGTGCCTAATCAAACAACAGGAGTAAAATCTTCAATCTATTACATTCACCATATATTAGCTAAATAGTGACAATGAGAATATTTGTAATTCTGACTTAATAATGAAAAGTAAAAGAATTACACAGTCCTTGATGAGAACACAACAGATTCATCATGCAGTTCAAGGAGAGATACTCAAGATTTTTACGCTTCTGCTTGGGTCAGATACATGCATTTTACCCCACTGATAAACTAGGAAATTGGTCAAATCATCAAATCCTTCTTTTGCCCCCTATATTCCCTATTCAAAATAAATTTGTATAATTTTGAATTAAAAAGAATATATTAACAATTTTGTCCAAGCTCCTTAATTAATCTTTCTAAAGGATTTTTTCAAATTTTGAGGCCTTGATAAAGTCACATAACCATTAACCTTTTTTACCTGACTTTTTGTCAACCTAGGATCCTACAGTGTGGTGACCTGTCCAGACACACTGACTGTGAAGAACAACTCAGATGATCAAGATTTTGCTGTCCCAGTTACTTACTGTAACATATCACCTATTTCGCCTCTATTATTTCAGGATTTTCCTCCTTGCTAACCAATCTGGTAACTAATTAACCAGTACCAACCGTGGGTTAATGTCCTATCCACCCTGGAAAATATTTACCTTAGAATGAAGTTTTTCATCTAGTTTCTTTCTAAAAGTCTCTCAAAATATTATTCTATAAACATCAAACTAAGCTTCTTAAATGTAGTGGGGGAACAAAAATAATGTTAGACTCTTTTTTATTTTAATTCACTTACGTACCCTTAAGAAAACTCCCGCAGCATCATCTACCTACCCCAGAAAGGCCTGAGACAATCATACTCTCCATTTAAATTCAGAACCATAAGCACTGCATGCTAATGGAACCAAGGCAAATATGTAGGTAACAGTTTATTTTTAATGTCTATTAAATATTGTTAAATTAAGATGAAACATTTAAGAAAACATAAGTGACATTCAAATGAACACCAAATGATTTCATTTCACACAAGTCAATATTAAATTAACTCCATATTACATGAAAATGTTAGACTTTACTGAAATAAGCAATAAAAGAAAATTATGCTGTAACCCACAAACATATTATGGTTGGAAATTTGTCATTAAAAAAAAGGAATAGGGCTTCCCTGGTGGCTGAGAGTCCGCCTGCCGATGCAGGGGACATGGGTTCGCGCACCGGTCTGGGAGGATCCCGCATGCCGCGGAGCAGCTGGGCCCGTGAGCCATGGCCGCTGGGCCTGCGCGTCCGGAGCCTGTGCTCCGCAGCGGGAGAGGCCACAAGAGTGAGAGGCCCACGTACCGCAAAAAAAAAAAAAAAAAAAAAAAAGAATAGGGCTAATATTGTAGAACTGTTTTGTCATTTATTTTTTTAAATAATTAAGGGAAAGTAACATCACACCAGTAGTTCCACTATGTGTTTTAAGTAAATGAACAAATGAAGCACACTAAAATGTTGGCAGGCATAAACAAATTGCTATTTGTACCATGCAATGCCTACTAAAAGTTATGTAAGTAGTATCACAGAAATCTAAAAAGCATATAGGGTCTATAAATTCTAACATTTAGCATTATGTTTCAAAATTAAAACTTGAAATAATTAAGTAAAGGGATTGCTAACCTAAACCGTCCTGAATTTGTAACATACACATGTAATTGGTCAACTGATATGAACATTTAAATTGTTTCAAATTATGGGGTTGATAAAAAAGAAAAGTTTCTTTCATCTTTATACCCATTCCTATTATTTCCACATATTCATCCAAATTAAAGATGTATTTAAATATTAGAGATAATTTAAATTACTTAAGTGATTAGTAAAATTGCTCAAAGAGTAACACCATAATTACTATACAATAATATTTTGATTAATTTGAGCTCTTGATAATCATACTCAATAGATACTTATGGGTTACTTGATTAATGGGTGATTTTGATTGAGATCTATTCTGTGATTAAACTGAAGGTTGTCCAGTTTAGGTGGGGTTTTTGGTTGTTGCTGTTATTCTTTTTTTTTTTTTAATAGTAATCTTTTATTTATTTATTTATTTTTATATTTATTTTTGGCTGTGTTGGGTCTTCGTTTCTGTGCGAGGGCTTTCTCTAGTTGCGGCAAGCGGGGGCCACTGTTCATCGCGGTGCACGGGCCTCTTCACTATCGCGGCCTCTCTTGTTGCAGAGCACAGGCTCCAGATGCGCAGACTCAGTAGTTATGGCTCACGGGCCTAGTTGCTCCGCGGCATGTGGGATCTTCCCAGACCAGGGCTCGAACCCGTGTCCCCTGCATTAGCAGGCAGATTCTCAACAACTACGCCACCAGGGAAGCCCTATTGCTGTTATTGTTGTTTTTGCTTCATGCAATAATTCTTTAAAATGCACGCACACTTAATTGAGTGCCCACTCTACACCATGCTGGGACACAGAAATAAGAGATCCTCCAGGAAATCACAGCTTCATTTGACAAGCAAGAACACAGTGTATGGCCTGCCATGTGGGGGGGCGGGTGTTAGCAGAGAGCTGTGGGAGCCTGGAGTGCTGAATTCAGGGCACCATCACTTTTCAGAGCAAGCACTGCCTGCACTGAGTCTTATAAGGCTAGCATTTGCCAGCTACACAAAGTGGGAATGAAGAGGGGAGTAAAAACAGCCCATGTGATCACACAGCAGCAGCCCGTACACCATACTCAGGAGACCATGGTCCTCAATTTAAGTGGTGAGATGGGCTTGAATGGAGTGGGAGAGAAGTGGCTGGAGAGGAAAGGGAAACACCAGACCACAAGGACCCTCGTGTCATTGTAAGGAATTGGGGCTTGATAACCAGACAGAGAAGTCCTTAAAAAACATAAACAGGGAAATGGCATGATCAGATTTGCCTTTCAGATGGCGATCTAGTTGCCTCATTGTTGCTGAATATTTCCTACAATTAGAAGAGTTAAGCGGAAACGAAAAGAAGCTGTGGAATAATCTCCAGGGCTTTCCCTGTGACTATAGAAGGAGGGCTCAGAGTCTGTGCTAAACTATGAGTACTGGCCTTATATGTGTTAAACTACAACAGTAAAGGAAAGGACGCGAACTTATCAATATTTAGTCCTTAGCTGCTTCCTCCTTCCTCAGCGTGGGGGTAAACCCAAAGAGCTAAGGAATAGAGCTTTAAGGTCACTTAAGTGAGGGGTCAGCAAACCATGGCCGGGCAGGCCACATCTGGCCCACTGCCCGTTTCTATAAACACAGTTTTATTGGAAACCAGTCACATTCTCATTCTTTTATATATTGTCTATGGTTATTTTTGCACTACAACAGCAGGATACTCATGAAAGGGAGCATAGAGCACACAAAGCCTACAATAGTTACACTCTGGACCCTGTATAGGAAAAGTTTGCCAACCCCTGACTTAAGAGATCACTCAGTCCCAAACATGTATTTTTTCCACGTAGTTCTACTTTCTTTGCTCTTTATTCTTTCTTTTTTTTTAATTTAAATTTTATTTTTGGCTGCGTTGGGTCTTTGTTGCTGCACATGGGCTTTATCTAGTTGTGGCGAGTGGGGGCTACTCTTCATTGCGGTGTGCATGCGTCTCATTGCAGTGGCTTCTCTTGTTGTGGAGCATGGGCTCTTAAGCACGTGGGCTTCACTAGTTGTGGCATGAGGGCTCAGTAGTTGTGGCTTGCAAGCTCAGTAGTTGTGGCACACTGGCTCAGTAGTTGTGGCTCATGGGCTTAGTTGCTCCGTGGCATGTGGGATCTTCCTGGACAGGGGCTCAAACCCGTGTCCCCCACATTGGCAGGCAGATTCTTAACCACTGCGCCACCAGGGAAGAGCCTTTATTCTTTATACCTCAAACATATCTAGGATCATTTTCCTTCTGTCTTTAAATTTTCCTCTGTACAAGTCTGCCATGCTGACCCCTCTCAGCCTTGTCTGACTGAAAACATCTTTAGTCACCAACAGTCACAAAATGTTTTACACATTAAAGAGATGATTCCTCTATCATACTTTGTGGCTCTTAAGAAGTCAGCTGTCAGTCTAATTCTTGTTCCTTTGAAGATAAACTTTCTTTGTTTGCCACTAGCTTCTCTTAAGATTTTTCTCTAAGCCTTGTTTCTTTTCTTTTCTTTTTTCCTGCAGTTTCAATATAATGTATTTAGTTGCAGGTTTCTCTTTAATTATCCTGCATGGGATTTGTGGGGTTCTTGAATCTGCAGATTACTGTCTTTCAGAATAAAAAAAATTTCAACCACTATCTCTTCAGATATATCTGCTGTCCCACCACCTTTTCTGTCCCTCTAGGGCTCTGATGACATATCCAGACCTTGTTATGGTGTCATCCATGGTTATAAGTCTCTCTCATGTATAGTCCTCCTTTGGCCTTTCTGGATTGAACCCTAGATAATTGTTTTCAACCTGTCTCCATATAGACCGAGTCTGTCTTCAGCTCTCCTTTTGTGTTGTTAAGGCCCCTCACAGTGAATTTAATTTCTACTATGTATTTTCTCCAGAAGTTTTATTTGTTTCTTTTCAAAGCTGCTGTGTCACTTTTTACAGTTCCCAGTCCTCTGCAGGTATCTTTAGGTTCATTGTTTTTTTATTTAAATATGGTCAGCATCGTTGTTTTATAGTTGATGTCTAATTATCTTAACATCTGATATGTTTGCCTTTTGCTGTGTTTCTGGTTTCCTTTTCTTCCTTTTCTGCTTATCTTCATAGAGTCTAGCATGTGTATACACCTAGTTATCATTTTTGACGTGATAAACACTGTATTTGAAAAACTGTTTTAGGGCTAATTTGACAATTTTTCAAAGACAAAGTCTATCACTGCATCAGGCTCAAGACTTTATCCAGATAATTCAGTACATGACGATAATTCTTCCCAGACTCTGCCATTTCTCCTTCACCTTCACCCTTGGCCTGAGAGTAAATTCTTTAGGGTCTTGGCTTACCAAGAAGGAGTCCTATCAGACTTCTCAGTTTAGTTGAATTCTAGGCTTTGATTTCAGTCCCATTCCCAGAAGCCCACTGCCAAGAAGTCAAACAGCTTCAGGGCAAAATCAGTTTCTGTGCCAGCATAAATCTCTGGGTTTTCATTATTCCTACATTTTAGCCTGTTAATTCCTTACTGTCCTGCTGTCTGTGTGATGCTTTTAAGAAGCTCTTTTGTAATATTTTATACAGCTTTTTTCATTGTTTTCTGCAGGAGGGTACATGCCAATAACCTTACCGTCCCATTACTGGAAACAAGAAGTCTTTTGAGCATACATTTTAAAGGTGAGGATATTAGGTTACATGAGGCCGAAACTTTCTGCTAAGGAGAACACTTCCTCTGCTGCCTTGGTGAAGCAGGGGAAGTTTCTCTCTTCTTAACATTCCGTGGGCTTAAATGGTTACAGCAAGGCTTCGTGCTCTTTTTGCTCTGACATCATAAAAAGCTCGTGCTAAAATAATTACTTGAGGCCATTTTTGTCCATAAAGGGCTGAGGCTCTGGCAGATCACCAGAATTCCAAGAACTCTTTGCTGGTGCCGACGGTAGATTGAGAAAATGGCAATTCACTGCAGCTTCTTCCATCAAGATGTGGAGTCTATTTCCCCACCCTTTGAATATGAGCTGTTCTGTATCTTACTCTTTAGATACAATGCTACAGGAAGGCTTTTCTATGTGTGCTGAGCAGGGCTTCGATAATCTTTGTGTACATCCACTCTTACTTTTGGAACCCTGTGAATTTCACATGAGCAAGCCAGTGATAGATGCCTGGAGGATTTGAAACCACGTGGATAGATGCCCCACTCACTCAAGCCAGGGGAGCTACAGCTGACTACTGACCCATGAGCAATCTCACCTGAGATCAAGTGAGGTCAGTCAAGTCTGCCCAGACTAGATCAACCACTTAGCCAAGCCCAGCCAAGCTTGCCAACCTATGGATGGATTCATGAGCTAAATAACTCGTTGTTGTCTTAAGCAACTAAATCTAGAAGAGATTTTGTTTGCAGGAAAAGCAAACTCATATAGCTTATAAATGATATATATTCTTTTAAAGTCACTAGTAATCTCTTAATGGTCAAATCAATGAGCATTTTTCAGTTCTTATCTAAAAGATCATTTTACATCATCTAACGGTCTTGATTACTATTTTAAAATGTGTACTCTCTTGATTTCTATGACACCATATCTCTTGCTTCTACTAGAATTTCTGTACTGTTCTTTCTCTATTTCTTTTGTGAATTTTATTTTATTTTTTTGTTTGTTTCTATAAGTGTTAGCATTTGCCAGGTTTCAATCTTCTTCCCGTTTCTCCATCCACAAACTCCCAGTTATGATAACATAATCTATATCTTCATAAAGTACCTCTTCCTGCATTACAGACTTGAATATGTAATCTGACATCTGACAGTGAGATATATGTCCCCAGACCTTAAGATTCAATGTAACCCAAATTGTATTACCATGTTCTTCTCTGCTATCTGCTGGCTGGCTGGTTCTCCCCCATTTCACACAGTGTCGTAACTCAGCATCCAGCAACCTGCTTGAGAAACCTCGGCTTAACACTGGACTCTGCTAGACTCCATTCTCTTCATCATATTTGTGTCCTCTCTATTTCTATCTCACTGCCCCAGTTCAGGCCTTCCTTTTCTCTCTCTTGAAACACTAATAGATTCTTGACTTATCTCCCTAACTTTGTTCAACTCTCTTATAGTCATCTTAAACTCACCTGCCAAAATAAGTTATTATAAACAAACAAATAAAAAATAACTTTGAGAGGCTTAGTGTTTACTGTAAGAGATTTGGAAAATCATAAGCACATATGCTACCACAATTATTTTCTCTACCTCTGACAGTCATCACAAAGTGATTTCTGCATTCTTTTCATGTGAAGCCTAGAATCCAACTCTACACAGATGGCCATTACTATTGGATAGGAGATAGCTTTAAGTCTGAAATCTATTTGCCTTAGATTGTCAAAGATAAACAAAACTGGACACTAGCTAAAGTGGTAAGGGCAGATTTTAATTGGTAATATACTATTACGATAAACGGTATTACATGAGCTACGCTCAATTTCGATTGGTACGGAAGCGACTGGGCTTTTTAAAGGGAGAATGAAGAAGTAGGAAGAGGCACAAACAGGGGCTTAGTAGAATCAGGGAAGTGATTGGTCAGTGTAAATGCCAGTTAGGCCAGCTGGGTCTGTTAGCTGGCAAATATGGAAGTTAGGATTGTATCATCCCACAGAGACTGGGAGATGGAGGCAACATCCTCCCTGATAATCACATTTTAAAGGGATGGCTTTCACGTCCTTGAGAAAGATACTCCTGAGTTGCAGCAGCTACATACAGCAGCTACATACACATGACAAAGAGTCACATTTGAAAGCCCTTTTCCATAAATGCTCTAAGAAAGGGTCTTCTGGGTCTGTCTTCAGATGTCGGCTAAGATAAACAGTAAATTATTTTGGAAGCCTTGAGTTTTCTCAGGCAGGCACTTTACAGAAGGCTAGAGTCATTCAAGGGATGAGGTCTTTTGTTCTATGTTTAATGTGGGAGGAGGAGAGTGGACAGTAGCATATGTGTTGAGAGTCTGTAGTTTTTATAGACCAAGGCTGAGACCTAGTCAGTAAGAGGGCTCAGAGTAGCCTGGCTAGAGTTTGGTCAAGAAGAGAATCTTTGTCAGGGTTAACATCTATACTCCATAACACTATAGTTTAAGAATAGGGTATGCACTCAGTAAAGACTTAATGATTGTTCCAGTTAATTATATTGCTGCATAGCAAATAGCTCTTAAGCTCAATGGCCTATAGCCACAATAATAATTTATTTCATTAAAAATTATGCTTTGGGCAGGGCTCAGAGGTGAAGGCTCATCTCTGCTCCATACAGCACTAGCTGGGGCAGTTCAATTGGGGCTGGAAGATTTGCTTCCAAAATGGTTCATTCGCATGACTGGCAAGATGGTGCTGGCCGGGTTCTTAGCAGTCTGGTTCTTAGCAGTCTGGTTCTTAGCAGTCTGGGTTCTTAGCAGTAGGCGAGGAACTTCTGTTTCTCTCTATGTGAGTCTTTGTGTGGGGCTGCTTGGGCTTCCTCATAGCATGGTGGCTAAATTTTAAGAGTGAGGATTCTGAGAAGACTAGGCCATAAAACAATTTTTAGGACACAATCTGGGAAGTTCTAGAAAGTCACTTTCATCATATTTTATTGACCAAGCAAGTGTTGAGGCCAGCCGTAATTCAAGAGGAAGGGATTCTACCTGTTGGTGAGAAGAATATCAAAGAATGTGTGACTATTTTTCATCTACTATGCTGAGTGCTTGAATGAATGGAGTCAATGAAAGATTCTTTATTAGCTGTCCCCGTCTATACCTTCTGAGTTAATGTTTAAATTCCTCTTAAACATATTATGCAAAAATAAACAAGGAAAAATCTAACCACTTGTTGCCATTCTCTTAAATCCTCCTTTCTTTGCCTCTGTGTCTCAATTGATGCTGTGTCCTCAATCAAGACTGTCCATCCTTTCTCCTACTCTTCACTTTCTATCTAACTACATCTCTTTTAAGAGTCAGCTAAGTTTTCTTTCAGGTATGCTTTTATGAAAGCATTCTAGATGCTCCTCCTTTGTGATTCTGTCCAACCCTGTATGGATCCTTCTAAATATATCTGCATACAGTTTTGCAGATTTTTAATGATGCATCCATTTATCTCATTAGAACTCTGTGATGCCAAGTACTGCATCTTAAATGTCTTTATACTTCCAACATTTAGCACAGTTCCTGACAATTATAGCCCCTCAGTTGTTCTAAAATAAAAGCCACTTAAAAGAAAACAATGACCTCTCCAAACTCCAACAATACTTGTGGACTCAAATCATCTGAGAAGTGGTCATTCAGCCAGGATTATGAATCCAAAACAACTAAGGGCTCTAGGCAACATTTTGTCTTACCTCCGAGAAATCCTCAAGGAGTCCTACTCTTTGAAGACAAGTGTTGTTTGACAAGAAGTTGTGACATCAGGTTCACTGCTCTCTCAAATTCTGCCTGGTACTATGATTACAGTGCCTTAGCAGCTTGAATTTCCTGGGCAAGAGTACACTATGCTGTAATAATTCAGAAGCTGTTTTTTGTTCTTGAAACATATGGTGTTAGCTCAGATTTATCTTGGGAAAAGCTGGTCAGGAAGAGAAACTGCTGAAGAGCTGAAATCTCTCCCAAAAGCTAAGGAAACGATGGAGGGGCACTGGCGTCCTTCCTTGGAGAGCTCAGGCTCTCTGCCAGTTTGTGGTCCATATGCTGAACCCAAAGAGCTGCTTCAGTTCTAATAATGATTGCCTCAAGTTGCATGGGGCTGATATTACCCCAGGGGGCTCGCAGTTTCAAGCACACTTAAATGCACTATGCTAGAAAGCAGAGCCTCAGAAAAATGGATTAGTACTTCTAAGAAAAGAGTTTATTTTTATTCTTCCTGCTTAGAGTTACAAGTTGACTTGTTCAGAGGGAGTTCTGTTTTTGCTCCACAGTGATATTCAGTTGGGTGCAATGTGTTTTCTGGGGAACAGCACATAGCACAGAATGTGGTGATAGAGAAAATGCTATTTCTTGGCTTATCTCTTGTAGAGAAGTTTGCAACGGGGCTAAAACCACCTGAGATGAATAACATCCTGGATATTCAATCTGTATCCACCCTGTGGTTTACTATTTCATTATAATAGACTGAATTTGAGGCAGTGGTTTGCTCAGGAAATTAAAAAAAAAATCTTACTTGATTTGTTTTGTGTGCTGTTTTGAAATAGTTGCTTCATCCACTCAAGTACCCCCCTGCTCCCACTCTCCCTCCTCTGCCCCACCCTTCCCTCCTCTCCTCTTCTTTTCTTCTCTTTTTCTATATATGTATGTCTGTGTTTGCATAAATTGAATATATAGTTACATGTATATATAACATACACTATTTACATATATGCATATTCAGTATAAGTGTGGTTGAATGAATACACTACACCTTATGACTTGAATATTATACACTCAGACTCCTTCCAGACAGAAGAGTAAAGGTTAGTTTCCTAGCACTCAGCAGAGGAAGATAGGCCAGTAAACATGTGGATACTCTGTACCCAGGGGAAAAGGTTTTAAGAAAATATTGGCACTAGTAAAAGGCATATAGGAAGTTGGGGAAAACACCAAATTGAAAAAGGACAAAAAGATTTTGCTAAACTTTTATTAGGAGGAAGAGAGTTCTATGAATATTGCATCTTTAGTTATAATAATGGATTAACAATGGAGAATAGCTGGAATAAGAAAATAGTCTGATTAAATATTTAATATTTTTAAGTGGTTTTATTCTAATAAAGATAAATCATATTTAAGTAAAGAGGCTGACAGAATAAAGACTTGTTTTAATACATTCATAACACGAATTTGTACTTGGCTTCTCAGGGGATGCATGTTCTAGATAGGATACCCTGATTTCTTCTGTATGTAATACAATTTCATGTGTGTGTGCATGTGTGTTTGTGCATGTGGGTGTGTGTGGGTGTCTCTCTGCATTCATTCTGTTATGATAGCTGAAAGTGTGTCAACTGTTGGAGCAGGTTAAACATTTTCCTTTAAATATTAGTAAGTTTAGAAAACTCCTTTCAGAAAGAATAAAAGTGATCATTTCAACTCAGTTTTTCCAAGTTACAATAAATTAATCAGAATAAATGAATTTGTAGTACTATTTAGAAAAAAAAATAGTTAAAAGGAAATATTCTAATAAAAGTACAATTCACAAAATGCCAAATTTCAAATTGAAAAATCAAAAATAGCTGTAACCTGAATATCTGGCCAGCACTACTAAGATATAAGTTAGGAAATCTCACAGTTCCCTACCCATCTCACTCACCCCCTTCAAAAAAAAAGTGTTTCTCCAAAAAATATTAAATCGGGCTTCCTAGCCCTGGCTCATTATAATACTTCATTTACATTTTATAAAATGTTTTATAAGCAGCTAAAATATCTTACCTTACGCCATATAAATAAATGTATTGCGCACACATTTACACATACACACCCCTCCCCCATACACTGTCTTCCAAGCCGTGCTTTCACCTCAGGAGAGCAAGCACTGCAGGGTGTGTAGCCTGTTCTAATTCCAGTCACGGGACAAATGTTCTCAGCCACTAAGCACTTTGTGTTCCAAGTTGAGTGTCTTCTCGAATATATTTTATTTATTTTGCTGCTCTCTCTTGTGATGCCTCCATTTAGTTTATTTTGTGGTAAACACTTTTGACCCATAATGGTTAAGAGAAAATGAATCTGCCAAACTGAAACACCTAGCTGAATATGCTCGATGTTAAAATAGCAGTGTTATGACGGCTATATGTAACTTCAAGGAATGGTTGAAGGAAGAGATGGATATCAAAGACTGGTAGAAATATTTTAATGGTTTTATGGGTGTCAAAAAATACCACTCGATCAATTAGTCTAAATCACTTGTAGGGCAGTGGTCCTCAAACTCAAGCATGCATCAGAATTACACAGCGGTCTGATCAACTACAGATTGCTGGCCCCATGTTCAGAGGTTCTGTTCTGTAAATCTAGGGCGGTGCTTGAGAATGCTTATTTGTAACAAGTACCCAGGTGATGCCGGTGCTGTAAGTTGGGGAGCACACTTTGAGAACCATTCTTGTAGAGCAACACCTAAAGGGTTCTTCAATCTGGATTTATCATAAGTACTGAAATATTATTTGAGAATTGGTTGAAAAAAGCAAAAATGGTGCTACTCACATAACTTCCACAGAAAAAAATAAAAAACAACTATATATATATATATATATATATATATATATATATATATATATATATATATATATGGTGAGGTTTATATTAGTTCCATATTCCTTTTCCACTAAACAATTAGTAAAATATTGAGTGAAGCTTTAACCAAATTTAGCATGATCTGAATCTTCAGAGACAGTATACTTCCACATTCTTCAGTGCCCTCCCATTTTGGCTGCTCACCCCCAGAGTAACACCCTGGAAAACGGTGTATCATCCAAACCTGCTCCACCTCTTACATCTTAAATTGTGATCTGTCAGCTTCTTACAACTGCCTCAGAGTTTCCAGGCTCTCGTTGCCGCTTTTTCTTTTCTCCCCCCTCTCTTCTCAATTCATTCTCTTCTGCCTTCTTGTTTTTCTGAACACCTAGACCTCAAAACCAATCACCACAATCATCAAGAAATGACCGTTTCTTTCTACTGTTAAGAACACCCTTGCTTTCTTGTCATTCTTCTCCACATGGCCAAAATAATCCAATCTAATCATCTTTTCCCCTTTGATTTCCACATTACTGATCATCACTATGAAAATTAATGGTAAAGCTGCCATGTGTATTTGCAACTGAAATTGTCCAATATTAACTGGACAGTAGTCATACATGTCTTCTTAGTCCTCTCTGCTGGTTTTCACAATCTCTCTTTCAGATTCTCATCAATGAAGTCCCTTTCACACCATCCCCTCCATCCATCACACTCTGGAAAAAAGATTTTCCTTCCATATTAATAATAATAATGGCCACCAGTTAGTTTACACCTTCGACTTCCTTCACCCTTCCCTCTGCTGGTGCTTGTGTCTTCTGTCATCTGTGCCTCATTGCTTCCTGCTTCAGAGGAAAACAAGAGTAGAAGAAGCAAGAGCCAGCACACAGGTAGAGTGGGATAAGTACCCCATTTCCCTTTGTATTTCTTACCACCAGAGTAGTGCCTGGGAAAATAGGCAACACTTAACTCTTCAGACACAAAGCCCATCCGTCACACTCTGCACTTCCACTTTCCATTAAAAACAAAAACAAAAACTCACTCTATTGAAATCATCTCTTTCCTGAGTTGTCTCCTAAACTAGACTGTGAGGTTTGTTGTTTCCTGTAACTCCTGCTCTCCACCTCTGTCTCCAACAACTAGCTCAGTACCTGGCGCATCGCAGGGACTGCTCCGTCAATGAGTCAATGGGTCATTTGTCTGTTTTCATTGTCTCATTTCTGCTAATCCTCACTCTGTGCTCTTTGTTACCTCCCTTTAGTTTTCTCCTCTTCACAATTATTGATACTTTTTTGTATTATCTTTCATTTGCTTATCCAAATGTTTACATCTTGTTCTTTAAAATATAAGCAAGACATAAAAGTGCAAAGAAGAATCCGACTCACATAACATTGACATATATACACTACCAAACGTAAAATAGATAGCCAGTGGGAAGCAGCCGCACAGCACAGGGAAATCAGCTCGGTGCTCTGTGACCGCCTAGAGGGGTGGGATAGGGAGGGTGGGAGGGAGACACAAGAGGGAGGGGATATGGGGATATATGTATGCCTATAGCTGATTCACTTTGTTACACAGCAGAAACTAGCACACCATTGTAAAGCAATTATATTCCGATAAAGATGTTAAAAAAAAAAAAAAGAATCTGACTCACCCAGAGGTAACCTTTGCTGGCATTTGTTAGGTGATATTCTGGATACAGCTCTGTGCATATTTAAAATTTGCAGTCCCTGGGTATTTTACTGGTTTCTTCTGGTTTCTCTTTCAATGGGGGAGGGGGTGGTGTGGTGTGGTGGTGAACTCTCCCTGGAGCAGCTATCTGAAGATGAACAGAGTGGGGATTAAGGTTGGGGTGTCAGGGCTTGTCTTGGAACCGTCTAAAACTTCAGTGCCTGTTTATTGTTTCGAATACCCTCTCACGAAACCTGTTATGTCTTCCAGCTTAGGATTAGCTCTCTGCTGAGCAGTGAAGTCCTGTGATGGGAATCAGATGATCACTGCTTCTCTTCCCTTCTGGTGGTCTATGTCCAGCCGTCTCCCTGAGCTAAGAAGCAGGATTGAAGACAGTAAGATGGCACATCAGCAGGGTCCACTTTTAGGAGCCCCTCTCCTGTTCTGCGCTGTACACTGGGGTCTGCACAGGGTCACCTTCCCGTCCTCCCTCACACCATGCACCCTTCTGTACCTTGGTAGTAGGGACACGCCTTTTCAGGACCACGTTACTCTTTTTCAGAGAAGTCTGTAGTTGTCCGAAGTCTGAGGAGATAAATACCAGCTTTAATCACTTCCTCACTTTTGTCCAAATTTTAGTATATGATAGGGATTTTTTGTTTTAGTTTTAAGTATGCAGTTAGGGTCCTTCCTTGCCACACTGAAACTAATTTGCTCCCCCTCTCCATGTGTATATATAAATATAAATAATAATAGGAATATTTATATTTTTATATACACATGGGGAAGGGGGCAAAAAATATATATATACACACATATCTATATATATTTCTATATCTCTATATATCTATATATATATATATATAGAGAGAGATATTCAGTGATGCTTAAAGGACGAGGTTAGAATAAAGATCGCTTAACTCTGCTAGTTTTCATTGGAAGCCCTACCAATTTACTTTGAAATTGTTTTTATGAACAATGTAGCAGAGAAGCAAAGTTAACAAAGAAAAAAAATACCTGTTTCTCCTTATCCTTTGCTCTGGGAAAGGCTTCATTTTATTGCCGTTTGACCTCAGCTCAGTTCAGTTTCTCTCCTCTTTGAGGATAGCCCACCCGCCTCTGCACTGTATTGTCCGGTGTTATAGCTTGTTTGCCCTTTAGTACTGAGGGAAACATTCTGTTAGAAGTGTAAGCTGAAAATAATCACAGTGCTGCTCTGATGCTTTCTGGGCAAGGCTGTTACACAGTCATCCTGACGCCAGCATCCTGGGACATCACTGCTGTGACCATTGAGTGCGTATGTTGAGGAGATACGTCTTGCCAGGCACTCTGCTAAGGGCTCCCATACATTGTAATCACTTCCGCAGCCTGGGACCCACATTTTTAAAATAAAGAAATGGAACCTCATAAAACTCAAATAATTTGTGCTACTTCATCACACTAGTGGGCGGGGGACGCTCTCTGTTTGGCTCTAGTGTTGTCCATGTTCTTGAACACTCTCCAAACTCACACCAAATAACTCACTTTCTAAACAATTTGTGTCCATTATCATGGGATTCACACATTATCGCCTCATTAATTTGTTCATTTTATTGCTCATTTCCAGAATGGTCTTGCTGCTCCTTTTAACATAAAACATCTCACCAGTCTTAAAGAGCCAGTTTATAGCTCGACTTGCATCCTGTCCTTCCCCTGATTATCCCAGGAGGAAGTAATGTTTCTTCTACTATTACACTCAGGTGTGTTTGTTGCTGACACTTTTTTTTTTAATTGAAGTATAGTTGATTTACAATGTTGTGTTAGTTTCAGGTATACAGCAAAATGATTCAGTGCCTGTTTATTGTTTCAAATACCCTCTCACAAAACCTGTTATGTCTTCCAGTTTAGGGTTAGCTCTCTGCTTAGCAGTGAAGTCCTGTGTTAGTTTCAGGTGTACAGCAAAATGATTCAGATATATATGTATATTATATATATATAATTATATATATATTATATATATATATAATTTTTCAGATTCTTTTCCCTTAAGGGTTATTACAAATTACTGAGTATAGTTCCCTGTGCTATGCAGGAGGTCCTTGTTGGTCCTCTATTTTATGTATGGTAGTGTGTATATGTGAATCCCAAACTCCTAATTTATCCCTCCCCGCACCCTTCCCCTTTAGTAACCATAAGTTTGTTTTCTATGTCCGCACTTACTTTAAACGAGTCAGTTCATATCAGAAATACCTGTATCACCTTTAGTTCTCAGAATTGTACTTTGCATCTCTCACACTATCTGGTACAAGACTGCTTTTTTTTTTTTAATTTTTGTTTTCAGTACTTGATTTCAATAAATAGTGTGAAAAGTGGAGGTTTGATCAAATGAAAAAATAGTGTAACATTTACTATAAGAAGACTAAAGTCCAAAGTCCTAGCATTTGCTAGTTGTGTAATATTAGAGAATGCGACGGGGGCCCCTGGACCTCATTTTTGTCATCCGGAAAAATGGTAGTCATGATAAAACTACTTGTTTTACCTTTCACTGAGTTTTTAAGAGGGAATCAAGTACCATAATAGATGTGGAAGTGTTTTATAACTCATAGTGTTCTATGTAACTGTATTTTATCATTGCTAATAAAAAAGAGTTGATTATTTAATTGACTTTTAGGCCGGTAGAGAGTGGACAGTTAAAAAAAAAAATCAAAGCTGAGACTGTGATCCTAAAATACAGTTGTCAAAGCTGTTGATGCTGTCTTTCCTATTGCTGAAGTTACCTGGTTCTGCATTGCCTTTGACTACCCATTAAGATAAAAGGCTAGAAGATAAAAACCAGAAAAAAATTGTAGAGCTAGGCAAAAGTCTAGCTGGAATTCAATGAATCAAACCAAGATAAGTAAAGACCCACCTTGAGATGGGGAAGATTTGTAATATATTTTTTTTTGCGGTACGCGGGCCTCTCACTGTTGTGGCCTCTCCCGTTGCGGAGCACAGGCTCCGGGCTCGCAGGCTCAGTGGCCATGGCTCATGGGCCCAGCCGCTCCACGGCATGTGGGATCTTCCCGGACCGGGGCACGAACCCGTGTCCCCTGCATCGGCAGGCGGACTCTCAACCAGTGTGCCACCAGGGAAGCCCTGTAATAATTTTTAAAGTGACTAACTACACAGAGGAATAGAGTTGCTTAAAACGGAATCAGCTAAACTGAGTCACATACACATAATTGTCTGCATCATGAAACAATATTATAAATATCAATAATGAGTTGTACATTGATTCAACTAATGTAAAGAATATACCATAGTGAAGGACTACACTATCCTTTGTACTATTACCCACAGATTATCAAAGATAGGTAAAATTTAAAAAGAAATTCTCCATGTTTAACCCAATTTAAACTTTATAAAATAAAGTTATAAAAAATTTACTTATTTTACTTTTGAGGGAACTGAGTTTGGAGAAATAATGATAATTTGGTGTCCATAATGTCTAGGAGACGGTACGTACATAATAAATATTTGTTGAGTCAGTTAGTGAATGGTAGCCACTGGCATATAAGCTAAACAGCATTTCTGGGTGAAAAGGCTGAAACAGTGATTCTTCTGACCCATAAATGCTGGGACATTAATTATATGTTAAAAAAATAGAATTCTAAAAAAAATTAAAATTGGAAATGCATAAAATGTCACTTAATATTTTCATTGTTCTACTAAATGAATTTGTTTTCATTTATGAGAGTGTAATTATTGCATCTTGTCTCTATGCAGACACATTTGTGAACCACTTTAAATAAATCATCTTTTCTTTTTAAATTTTCTAACAGTGGAGAAAATCTTTTTTGTGTCCATGAAATATACAATTTTAAAAATATTTTACGAAATTGGATGGCTAATTTAGGGATGACAATTGTCATATGTGTCACACTGTGATTCCTTTTGAAACTTAATAGGACTTCCCTGGTGGCGCAGTGGTTAAGAATCCGCCTACCAATTCAGGGGACACGGGTTCGATCCCTGGCCCAGGAAGATCCCACATGCCACAGAGCAACTAAGCCCGTGTGCCACAACTATTGAGCTCACGAGCCACAACTACTGAGCCTGCGTGCCACAACTACTGAAGCCTGCAGGCCTAGAGCCCGTGCTCTGCAACAAGAGAAGCCACTGCAAAGAGAAGCCCGCGCACAGCAACAAAGAGTGGCCCCCGCTCGCCGCAGCTAGAGAAAGCGCACGCGCAGCAACGAAGACCCAATGCAGGCAAAAATAAATAAATAAATAAATTTATTTATTTATTTATTTATTTATTTATTTTAAAAAGGAACAAAAAACTCAATGGGAGTCTTTTAAAACTCCCCTACTGTGTTGTAGGAGTATCAATTAACTTTGAAGTATGGAGTAGTGAACTGTGAATGATGGAGTTCATGTTTCTGTTAAATGTAAAGAGAAAAACATATAGTAGGTACTGTTCGTATAGTAGGTTTACTGTTACGTTACATAGTGATGTGGAAATTAAAATCGAGAAAGTGTCACTTAAATAGGTTTATTCTATTCAGAGTTAAAAATATGACAGCAGCTGCTGACCTTTATTGTTCTGCTTTACTGCAACAAAAGCTTTTTGGATGTTACTCAGTTTCTAGTGTGAATTCACTAAAACTGATAAAAGAAGTCAAATATCTAGACAAGGGTATATATTTTGAGAGACAGAAAAATTACTTTCTTGCCTTCAGCAAAATCTTTTGTTGATCACAAAAGGCAATCCCCAATGTTCTAACTTACAACAGTTGTAATACATAAAATATACTACTTCAATGGTAATACATAAATGAAATGTAAAGGTCATATTCTATGAGTAAAATGAAGAGATTCTACTAAATTGTGAGCTCCTTGTCTTATTAGCTTTTGCATTCCCTGGACCTAGCATAATACCTATTTTGAAATAGAAGCTCCATGAGTGTTTACTGAAGTTAAGAGAATTCAATTACATAAATTTAAACGGAGTTGAATTACATAAGCAATTAATTTAGCTTAAGTAGTTTTCTTGACTGCCAGTGACAAAGATAGCATTAAAATGGGCACAGAATAAGTATACCAGAGTTTTGCAAGCATTTCCTGTAAAGGGCCACATAGTGAATGTTTTAAGCTTAGAGTATCAAAAAGCAAAATCGAGGATATTATGTGGTATTTATGTACTTATTTAAAAATGTCTCTAAATACATTTAAAATATAAATATAAAATATAAGATAAATATAAAAATGTAAAACCCCTTCTTAAATCATATGCCATACAAAAACAGGCACCAGGCACATTTGGTCCATGAGCTATAGTTTGCTGACCCCAGAAGGAGACCTTGTGCAATAAATTTGAAGATTTTTTTCACAAATTCAACCTAAATATTTCTGTAGATTTGGTCCTTCATGATGCAAATTTATAGACAAAACGGTAGTGCAGTGATGGATTGAAATCAATTTCTTGTGAATTTAAAGTAAACAGTTGCAATAAATGTTAATTAATTATGCCTTTATTTTGCCACATAAGTTAGCAAACTCTAGGAGCCTCATGGCTGATGTGGGTATTAGGGCTTAAATAAGTATGGAGATTCTACTGAGAATGCACCCTCAGGAGAAAAAAAAAACCAATGGGGTTTAAAGTGCGCCTCAGAAAAGTAATGGATTTAGATAAAGAGAAAATAGCCTTCCTGTCAGTAGGAGGAGATTCATAAGCAAATGGGCTTCGGGAACAATGTGTGGGTGAGTTAGTGGGAGGAGTAGCTGTTCGCTCTAGGGACGTGTCAGGCCATTGTCCTTGAAGTCTGCCTTTTGACATAAGAGCATCTAGCATGGAAATATTAGACACAAGTGAGATCTCTTTAAGAAACTGTGCTATCCTTTGCCGGAAGGAATTATGCAACTCTACAGGACAAAACATGCAATAAAACACACATGAGTAATGGAAATTAACTTTAATCAACTAATTTCTCTATTTTAAATGAGATTAGACTGTGGTCTATTAGTGTTGCCTTTTAAAAAAAGCCACATGCCATTTTCCAAACTATAAATTATCTTACGTATAGTACCTTTGAGCAGCGTCATAGTAAAACTTAAAAGAAAAACTGAAAAATTATGAAGAAAGGCAAGGCCCTTAACCTTTCTGAGCCTTGGTTACCTCATGGGTCATGTGAAGAAATTTTACCTAATGATTGCTAATGACCTACTTTTAAAATGCCAGGAAGGCATGAATTTTCTATATGTTCAATATCTAAAATGCAAAATTACTCACTGAATCACCCAAGTTACAAAGATGTACACATATGTACTATTTTAACACCTAGACTCAATAGTTACCAAACCGTGTACCAAAGTGACCCAGGGTACCACAGTGAACTCACAGAGACATCTGTCAGACTCTGTGCAAACTACTGGATGGTGGTAGATCAGTTTCACCTCTTTCCTTTTAACCATGTCACATCTTTCAGGAACTAGCTTTATGGGAGTTGCTGTGACAAACGGCAGGTACCATGTGAAAATCAGTGTGGAACAGGAGACGAGAGTGGTAGTGTACGATCTGAGTCTAAGGTTTGAGAAGTTGCCCAGCGACCAACAGGTTGTAAGGACATACACAATTATTGTTTAAAAAAAACATAACTACATAATAAAAGGATGTTAGGTATTTCTTTTGTCTTGGTGGCATCATGAAAATATTACTAAGGCACTAAGCATGCTGTGAGCCAAGAAAGTTTGGGAACCTCTGAGATTATCTATAAATCATTTCTGGGTCATGTCTTTCTAGTACATTTGATCTTTCTCAAGCTAATTAACCTAAAAAGTATCTCTGTCCTACTAATTGTCATTCAAAAACTCAATCACATTTGCTTTCAATCTGCTGTGTTCCAACCACAATTCCACATTGTTTACAAAGCAACTCCTGACCCTTGAGAGATAAGGGTTCTTAGAGATACACGTGCATCCCTTAAACACAATTTTCCCATAATAAGATGGTAATAGTGGTGTGGAAAGAGGAGGGAATTTTAGCCATACTCAGGAGACTTACATTTATTATAATCTTTAATGTTATCTGATATTTCCATGTATTCCTATGATACGATGAGAATTTAAAAGTTTGGGATCAGTGGTGGGTGGAGAAAGTGAGTGAGCAGAGGGGAATCTGAACAGGCTCTCTACTGGAAACTGTTAAAGTCATACTGGTGAATATAATTCCTGGCCAGGAGGTCATTAAGATGAGAAAATTGATGTGATCAGGGAGGAAACTGGCCTTTGCATGAAGGTATGGGCAATCTTTTCAAGGAAAGGGAAGCGTCAGATTTCTCTTAATGTTGTCAAAGGCAAGACTGAGCTTCCTGCTGGAGAAAAATTTAACATCATAAATCATCGTACCCAGTATACAAGGGAAACTAAACTCCACCCAAATTAAAATACGGACCAAAGTAACAAATACAAAACACAAAAAACAAAAAGAAGAGTCATTGCTTTTCTAAGTGGGCATAGAAAAATATCTTTTCAGTAGCATGATGCAATGCAATGGACAGGTGCAACGGAACAGACCATAATCAGCCACAGAAACAGAGAGATAAATTAGGAGTTCAGGATTTGCAGATACAAGCTACTATATATACATATATATGCATGTATAACTGAATCACTTTGCCATACACCAGAAACTAACACAACATTGTGAATCAACCATACTTCAATAAAAAAAGAAAGAAAGGAAGAAAATCAAATCAACACGAGCAGAAAGGCTGGCGTCTTAAGACCTGATCTTTGCCATGCACAGGAAGAGTCAGAGGAGCCCCATAGCAGGTAAATTTCTAGGGCATTAATAAGAGGAAATGTAGCCCAGTGAGATCCAAGGAAAGGTTAATATAAACCGAGCTCCCAAATTCAAATGCCAAATGAAGAGGAGAGGTAGCAAGAATGAGTGGACATGGATTGCACGAAAAGCAGTGAAGTAGAGAATGTTACTTGGTTAAAATGTGTCAGCAACTTCCCAGTTGAATTGGATGATTGTCAGGTGGGAAAGAGGTACATTGATTGTCAGATCTTCTAATTTTAGATAAGCCAGATATCAGATTTTTATGTGAAATCTACTAATCTTAATATATTGACAGCTAATTAAAAATAAAAATTTGAAGACCATAGAGATCAAACAAACACGTGAAGACCAAAGTGAAATTTTGATCTTGCATTTCTTTTGCTAAAATACTTCACCAAAACTAGTATGTAAAGATCAGTGGTTATTTGATACACAGGTTTTTTATTATACAATATATATATATATATATATATATATAGTGTGTGTGTGTATCCAGAGAGAGAGAGAAGGAGTACAATTACCAGTTCATCACTAATACTTACTATCTTAGTCTCTTTGGGCTGCTCTAACAAAATACCACAAACTGGGGAACTTATAAACCACAGAAATTTACTTTTCACCGTTTTGCAGGCTGGAGGTCCAAGATGAGCATGCCATCACAGTCAGGCTCTGGTGTGGGCCCCCTTCTGGGATGCATTCTGCCAGCATTTTGCTCTGTCCTCACGTGGTGGGTGGAACGGAGGGAGCTCTGTGGGGTCCCACAAATAAAGAGCCCACTCCAACCATCTAATCACCTCACAAAGTTCCTGTCTCCTAATACCATCACATTGGGCATTAGGATTTCAGCATATGAATTTTGAGAGAACACAGACATTCAGACCACAGCAGTTAGAAAGTTTTGGTTTTCCAAATGTCTAACGAGCTACCTCTTAGAGAGACATCAGTTTCACAGCTGGCCATGAACCCGGACCAACTCTTGTCTGAGAATTCTTGGTGACTTAATCAAATTAAATTGCACTGAAACTGAGTACTGTTCAGGGAAGGCTTTCATAAAGAAACTGTACATTTTTGCTTTAAACCCAATCCTAACATTATTTTAAATGTAATTTTTCAGCCAATACCTAGAAGCAGAAAATTAGAAAGAGGAAATAAAATCTGAGGAGATTGCTAAACAATCATAGAATTTAGAAAGATCTGTTTGATCACTTGGTTAAGGAGAGACTGTTCCATATAACTACACGCATCAATAACCCCTGAGGTCACTGTGCTATTAGAGGCCTGTATAAATAACAGTAGAGAATGACAAAGCTATTAATCAATATAAGTTTAGTTATTATCAACATATTCTATATAGGAAGACAGGATAAAATTCCAGAGAGTAGTGAAGATTTTCCACCATAAACATTTGTAACTTTTCATAGATTTGTACTTGAAGTCCTGGAAAGCATTTTTATATGGAACCTTTCATTTCCTGAAATTGCCAGGTAATATGCTACCAATGCAGTGAGCTGACTGCTCAAATGAGTGAGCCCAGGGAAGACGTGCAGAAGAATTAACCAAATAGACTGAGCCTGAAATGCCAACCCTCAAGATTCGGAGCTAGTAAATAACTGTTTTAATCTATGAAGTTTCAGGATGGTTAGTTACACAGTAAAGGTAATTAATACAATGTGTATATATTAGAGGTCAGCAAACTTTTCTTAAAAAGCCAGATAGGAATATTTTTTAGGCTTGTTGAGTCATACAGTTTCTTACACAACTACTCAACTTTGCTCTTGTAAAACAAAAGCAGCCCTAAACGATATGTAAGGAAATGAGCATGACTGTGTTCTAATAAAACTTTATTTACAAAAAGAGGTGGGTATCACACAAGTAGTTCTAGTTTGCCCAGCTCTGATATATATACATATATATTTGTATGTGCACATTGAATATGTGTGTTTATATGTTCTCGAGAAATCTATGAATATATGAAATGTTTTGTGCTTTGTGAATAAGATAGAAAAGTAGATACTTAAGTGCAGAATGGAGAGAACGAAGACAGTAGGTAGATTAGAGATAGCCTAGATCAAAAAGAATGAAGACCACTAGTCAGAGCAAATAGCTTAATAAGTTCAGTGTGTATATATTTATTACATATATACTATTATATATTTATGTATTTATAAATATTATATAATATTTATATAAAATAGAAAACAATTATATAAAAGATAAAGTATTCTATCATCTATAAATATTTATAAAATATTTCATATTTTACTTATATAGATATATATTATAATATACATTAAAATATTTTGTAGTTGTAATCTATATGTGTGTATTTATAAATACACATATATACATGTATGGATTAATGTCAGTTTCTCTAACAAACATTGCTAGAAATTCATTCTTCATTTGTGTCAACTGCTCATTTCAGATATGATAGATATCTAGTTTATATTACTCTGAAACTTGTTTAGGAGAAATAAATCAATGAATGTCCATTTTAAACCTCTTTTTCAAGTGTAAACTCATTCCCTTGGTTCTATCTCTTAAATAGTAATAAAAGGTTTTGCTCAAGTTGAGCCTGCCTAATCTAGACATTACACTCTTGTAAAAATAACCACTTTAATTGCAAGGAGAAAGCCGGGCTGCTACAGATTCAGCCGAGACAGCCATGTATCTGTGTGGCTGACATTCAGTTGGCCATGTTATCAAGACCCAAGATATTATAACAAATTTTTAATACAATTAAAGATGATGCTAGTAATAAGACTTGCAATCTGGCTAGCAGAGACCTTCAAAAAATCTTTTCTGCTTAAATAAATGTTTTTCTGACTTCATGTTAAAGATTGTGTCTCTGATCCCAGTTAAGGATCAAATTTTAAAAATATAGGTACTTCAGATCTGTATCTGTATTGAATTCTAATGTGAAGATCTTTGCTAGAATGCTTTGAAAGAGATTAGAAATATTGATTCTCCTTTAAGTACTCTTAGATCACCGAAATCTCACCAATGAAGAATTTCTTTAGCTAATGACCCCTACTGGCTAGTTAACAAATTATATCATGAACGTGTAATACATTAATCCCTCAGACATGACCTGAAATCGCTAAATGAGATATCGTTTGGGTGGGCACCCCGCTCTCGGAAGCTGGGTCTGCAAAAACACCACCTTTGGGCTGCAAGCCTTGGTCTCCCCACCTTCTGGGCTGCAGCGATGCATGGACCTTGACTCCCGCTGCTTCCCGCACACTGCCCACGCTGGACCCCACGCCCAGTGAGTATATGACTATGTTTATGGAAGTTTTGGCAATACAATTCTTTCAGAAATGTAGTAGGGATATTATCTATTTTATTACAGTCATGTAATCACATCCAAAGTTTTTCCTAGACATATTTCTTAAGGCTGATTGATTTCTCTAATTGTTCACCTTCATACTTTATACCTCAGTTAATGGTGATGATTTTGGGGCTTTCTGGCATAACACTTTTGAGAGAGATGACCACAGCCTTAATCTGATCTCTGCTTCAGGGTTGCAAATGAATTGTCCTTTATCACTCAAAATTTCTTTTCCTCTTGCCTGTTACTGTTAGTGGCCTAAACATAAGCTTTGATAACCATTTGGCACTCTCAAATCTGTACTCATTAATTCCTTTTTATTTCTTTTGGCAATTCAGCCAATTCTTTCCCAGAATTACTATCTCAATACACACAATTACTCTTACCCTTTCCAACCATTTTCTCTAGAGATATAGGCTCAGTGGGCCTACTATGAGTCTACTTCCTAAGTTACTGTGGACAACAATTTTACCAAATTGTTTACAGCTGCATAGCATGTGTCTCCATCCAAACTGCTTCCAATATCAGTGCCTTTGCTGCTTGCTGCCCAACCACTAAGCCACTGGAGTGTATTTTAGATTTTATAACAAGACCTTATTTCCTGGTACCAAAATCTCTGTTTTAGGCTTGTCGATATTACTTCTCACTATGAGAAATAATCATGTTTATTTCTTGTGTTTTCTTGTTTATTACCTGCCCTTTCTTATTATTACATACGTTTTATAAGTTTACTGTTTATCTTTCATCACTTTATCCCGTGCATCTAGAACACTGTCCAACTCATAGAACACACTCAATACATAACTCTTTAATAATATATGAATAAATAAGTAGTTTTGCTGGTTTCACAGCCAAGATTGTATTTCTATACCTAAATAAATGTCTTTCAAATGTTTTACATGACCATAGTATGAAATCTTGGAGCTATATATATACACACACATACAGTAGCGATCTATAGTATCCTTAGTAACAGTATATATGATCTCCTTGGTTCTTCACACTAAGTGAAGTCTCATCAGTGTGATTAAGAGGTAGTCTTTTTTTCTTTTTTCTTTGCCAGTAACTCAGTGAGAGACCAATGCCTTCCAACATTTTTACATAACACCAAAAATTTCTGATTAGCTAAATAAAAAATTTACTCAATCTTATCTTTTGTTAGAAAAGAATATGTTTTATAAAATGATTGACAGACATAGAGAATGGACTTGAGGGCACAGGGAGGGGGAAGGGTAAGCTGGGACAAAGTGAGAGAGTAACACTGATGTATATTCACTACCAAATGTAAAATAGATAGCTAGTGGGAAGCAGCTGTATAGCACAAGGAGATCAGCTCGGTGCTTTGCAACCACCTAGAGGGGTGGGATAAGGAGGGTGGGAGGGAGAAGCAGGAGGGAGATGCAAAAGGGAGGGGATATAGAGATATACGTATGCATACAGCTGATTCACTTTGTTATACAGCAGAAACTAGCACAACATTGTAAAGCAATTATACTCCCATAAAGATGTTAAAAAATAATAATAATTAATTAAATAAATAAAATGATTGCCTAAATTTACTGCATTTCCCTGGAAAGAATCTAATTTGCCAAAAATGACTCAGAATTGATTTTATATTTTACCATTTGTCCTTAACACCCACTCAGGCCTACGTCTGCCTCTCTACTGACTGTGCTTTCTTATACTATTTCTCTTAGTGGGCCACACAATTCAACACACAATTCAACACATCAAAATGTACTAGCACAGTTACAGATCACTGACTGGGTGCCTAAGTCTAATAAGTTAATATCAATCCTAGACAAACAAAAATTTATATTTTCTAACAAAATACATGCTGAAATTGAGCACAGTCATCTGGTGAATCATTTATTCTTCTGTTTGTTGTTTCTTTTTAATTACACAAATTATCAGTGATTATATTGAAAAATACTCAGGCAAAAACTCCAAATAAATAAGTAAAAACCCTTGGAAGAGCTATTACATACTGATGGCAACACAAAGGTTAAAACCTTTGTGACTTAAAATATTAATAATTAATTTTTATTTTTTTGTATGACTTAGCTGCTTTAAAACACAGGTCAAATTAACTACTGACATGATCCAGTGTTTTTTTTTTTTTTTTTTTTTTTTTTTTTTTGCGGTACGCGAGCCTCTCACTGTTGTGGCCTCTCCCGCTGCGGAGCACAGGCTCCAGATGCGCAGGCTCAGCGGCCATGGCTCACGGGCCCAGCCACTCCGCGGCATGTGGGATCCTCCCGGACCGGGGCACAAACCTGTGTCCCCCTACACCGACAGGCGGACTCTCAACCACTGCGCCACCAGGGAAGCCCCATGATTCAGTTTTTTAAACTCTGTTTTCTAGTTCTAAAGACATGAGCATTCATATAATTTCCATCACTTGAAGCTATTTTGGCATCACTGTGATGGCCTACTGTACTTCTGCAAATTACTTTATCTTCTTTACTGCTCTGTGATTCTTCCTGTCAATGCTGTGTCTCTGATAATGTCACTTTGAACAGTGATTGTGTGAATGCTTGGAATTACTGATAATTTCCACAGACAGCATCTTGTAGTAAAGCAGTAAGGAAATATTTTTCTATTCTGTGCAAGTGTCTTACAGTGACTGATTTCTTACAAGATGGCTTTCTTGGCATCCAATGCAACGACTCTCATCCCAAGAGAGAACTGTATGCGCAAATGAGAAACGGTTGAAAAAATTTCTTAAACTAGAACTGCATTGGAAGATGCATTCTCTCTTAACAAACTCCTGAATTTTTGTAATCCATAATTAATAAAGATTATCATAATTCCAAACACAGAATTTTTTGAGGAAACAGACATGTAAAATCTTTCATCTTGATAATTTTTATAATGTTTATTGATTGTTACAACTTGAAGAGAATAGAAATTCCTTTCTATAGAAACTACCTATTTGACAATCTATTGCTTGGTCTAATCGTTTACAAAGCTGAATTACTGAAAATATTAAAACTTTAAGTTTAGAAATAAAATTCCTTAGTAAGAGAAAGGGGAAACAAGGGAGTTGATGGGAAATATAATAAAGAAGGAGCAATAAAAAGGGTTTTGCATTGGTTACAGCTTTTGTTTATTTTAATTTCATTTCTAAGTGCTATTTCAACCTTATTTTTTATAAGGTTGACTGTATGTCAATAGCTAGAAACTTTAAGTCTCTATGTTTAAAACCAGGCCCATAAATTTGGACGGATACTGTTTTAACAATGACTCAGATTAGCTAGACAGGTGCATACATAGACAGATATAGATAGATAGATAGACATATATATACATTATGATATATATATATATATATACACATATATATATATACATATATATATACAGTGCAACATCTTTTTCAATTTAAGTCAAAATGCTCTTATGCATTACTATTTGATCATAAACTCAAAACGTACTCTAAAATGCTAATTTCTAGAAAATATAACGCCTAAGGCAATTTTACAGAACTTGTGCCATTACTGTCTTACTTATTATAATTTCAAAAGATTTATAGAACATTTCTAGTCAGTCTTTTTAAGAAAACCTGAACACACAAAGTTTAAAATAAGAATTTTCTTTTTTTAAAAGAATATGTTAATATATTTTCATCTCTGTTTAGAGGGGAAAGGAAATTGAAGGACATTTATTTTATTGAAAATTATACATATCTTGATTAATATAAGCTTTTGAGATTACTTCATACAAGATTAATCTCATAATTATCATTGTTAATCTGATAATGCAGGATATAACATTGATTCACCCATTGTTTTTCATGGTGCTTGCTTTCTCTTTCATCAGGTTATTTCCCAGGGTGATACATGGGCCCTTTTTTAATATTTATCCCTGGAAAAAATAATCTAACCATTCCCAATATGTGTGATTCTTAGCTAATGTAGATAAAATATACAGAAGTAAATTGCAGATTTGTGAATCTGGAGTAGGATCAATGGGTCATGGCACTTATAGACTAGGGTTTTCAAACTTAGATGTCAAAAGAGGCTTGGTGGGTAATAAAAATGGATTGAACAGGCAGGGTATAATCTGATAGACTGTGATGAATATGAAAGCCTATCTCCCTTCAAAAATAGAGACTATCTACTAAGGTGAAACAATTGTTTCCTTGCTGAAATGTAGACTAGATAGTGCAGCATAGGAAGAGAAGTCAGAAATCCATTTTTTGAATGTCTTCTCAATTCAATGTAGGTATCTAATTCAAATTATTGAACAATATACAAACCATACAAAATATATCTCTGTGAACTATCAACAGCCAGTTTTAAACCTATGTATAGATCATGTGTAAAGATGACAAACTTGCTATAACAGAAAGACATATGCAATATTTTAAATTGAATTTTAATATTTTTCAACTAGTTAGTCATGGGTCCTATCATTTCTTATTATCTTACCTGTCAGCTTTTTAAATTTACTTCCTTTTGGGCTTTTGAATACCCTTGAGATTATAACCAAGTTGGTGTCAAAATCCCTATGACAATGTCAGTGTGAACACTCATCAGTGGAAGAGAGGGTGGGTGTATGGTTGGGATGGGGGTGAGAGATTTAGGAGATTGTTTGACAGCGTGCATTGGGGAACTGAGGCAATTCCTCTTCCCTATCAAGCAAGGCACCTCTTCATCCATTTGGGTATCTCTAACTATATGGAAAAAACACGATTTCATGTCACTAAGCATGTTTTATGTTAAAATATCAAGAGAATTCTAATCTAAAATATTAGTCCTAGGAAATTAAAAAAAAAAAAGAATTGAAGCCATGTCCAAAATTTGGTTTGAGAAACTAAAAATTTTGAAGGCAATAATTAGCAGAAGAGGCAAATGAAAAATGACCAGAAAATTGAGGTAGACAGAATTTGCCTACTAGTGGAACTATTTTTGCTCCCCCATTTCTCCTGAACTCACCCCCACCCCGACATGGGCTGTACTCCGGTTAACTTATGGAATAAATTAAGATGGTTTCAGGATGGAGAAAAACATCCTCAGGGGATAATCCTGACATGGCTAAAAATGTAACCTCTCCATGGAAGATCAAGTTTCGGCTTTATATCTGTTCCACCTCTGCTTCCTTGAACTGACCTTGTTAATGGGGAGCCGTTTCTCAGTCACTGAGACTGATCCTGGAGACGAGGTGGCTTCTGGTAAATCCAATCCCTTGGGAGACAGTTCTAAGCAAAGGTTCTGTGCCTCAGGCAATGAACCTCATCACACTGGTTTCTCATTTAGAGTCACTCACTCCAGTAAGTGATGTCTTGACCATTTTAATACTCAGCTGGCATGTCATCTGTGTCCCATGCTGACAAACACATAGATGACAGTAATTGAGCAGCATTTTTTTCTAGCTTCTGGCCTGAGGGCCCAAACAAACCCACTTAGAGGGCTGAGAATATTAGCAACCTTTGAAGTCATTGAATGAAATGCCTTCACTTTTTTAATTCAGATATATATTTACAATATATATTCCACATAGTTTTGTTTCTAGCTAATATCATACTTTAGGTTAAAGGCAGCATTATTTTTTAACATCTTTATTGGAGTATAATTGCTTTACAATGGTGTGTTAGTTTCTGCTGTATAACAAAGTGAATCAGCTATACATATACATATATTCCCATTTCTCCTCCCTCTTGCGTCTCCCTCCCACCTTCCCTATCCCACCCCTCTAGGTGGTCACAAAGCACTGAGCTGATCTCCCTGTGCCATGCGGCTGCTTCCCACTAGCTATCTATTTTACATTTGGTAGTGTATATATGTCCATGCCACTCTCTCACTTTGTCCCAGCTTACCCTCCCACTCCCCATGTGCTCAAGTCCATTCTCTACATCTGCGTCTTTATTCCTGTCCTGCCTCTAGGTTCTTCAGAACCTTTTTTTTTTTTTTTAGATTCCATATATATGTGTTACCATACGTTATTTGTTTTTCTCTTTCTGACTTCACTCTGTATGACAGCTTTAGGTCCACCCACCTCACTGCAAATAACTCAATTTCATTTTTTTTATGGCTGAGTAATATTCCATTATATGTATGTGTCACATCTTCTTTATCTATTCATCTGTCAATGGACACTTAGGTTGCTTCTGTGTCCTGGCTATTGTAAATACTGCTGCAATGAACATTGTGCTACATGACTCTTTTTGAATTATGGTTTTCTCAGGGTATATGTCCAGTAGTGGGATTGCTGGGTCCTGTGGTAGCTCTATTTTTAGTTCTTTAAGGAACCTCCATACTGTTCTCCATAGTGGCTGTATCAACTTACATTCCTACCAACAGTGCAAGAGGGTTCCCTTTTCTCCACACCCTCTCCAGCATTTATTGTTTCTAGATTTTTTGATGATGGTCATTCTGACCCGTGTGAGGTGATACCTCTTTGTAGTCTTGATTTGCATTTCTCTAATGATTAGTGATATTGAGCACCCTTTCATGTGTTTGTTGGACATCTGTATATCTTCTTTGGAGAAATGTCTATTTAGGTCTTCTGCCCATTTTTGGATTGGGCTGTTTGTTTTTTTGTTATTGAGCTGCATGAGCTGCTTGTATATGTTGGAGATTAATCCTTTGTCAGTTGCTTCATTTGCAAATATGTTCTCCCATTCTGAGGGTTGTCTTTTCATCTTGTTTCCTTTGCTAGGCAAAAGCATTTAAGTTTCATTAGGTCCCATTTGTTTATTTTTGTTTTTATTTCCATCACTCTAGGAGATGGGTCCAAAAGGATCTTGCTGTGATTTATGTCATAGAGTGTTCTGCCTATGTTTTCCTCTAAGAGTTTGATAGTGTCTGGCCTTACATTTAGGTCTTTAATCCATTTTGAGCTTATTTTTGTTTATGGTGTTAGGGAGTGATCTAATCTCATACTTTTACATGTCCCTATCCAGTTTTCCCAGCACCACTTATTGAAGAGACTGTCCTTTCTCCACTGTACATTCCTGCCTCCTTTATCAAAGATAAGGTGACCATATGTCCGTGGGTTTAACTCTGGGCTTTCTATCCTGTTCCATTGATCTATCTTTCTGTTTTTGTGCCAGTACCATACTGTCTTGATTATTGTAGCTTTGTAATATATCTGAAGTCAGGGAGGCCAATTCATCCATCTCTGCTTTTCTTTCTCAAGATTGCTTTGGCTATTCAGGGTCTTTTGTGTTTCCACACAAATGTGAAATTTTTTGTTCTAGTTCTGTGAAAAAAATGCCACTGGTAGTTTGATAGGGATTGCATTGAATCTGTAGATTGCTTTGGGTAGTAGAGTCATTTTCACAATGTTGATTCTTCCAATCCAGTTACATGGTATATCTCTCCATCCGTTTGTAACATCTTTAATTTCTTTCATCAGTGTCTTATAGTTTTCTGCATACAGGTCTTTTGTCTCCTTAGGTAGGTTTATTCCTAGGTATTTTATTCTTTTTGTTTCAATGGTAAATGAGAGTGTTTCCTTAATTTCTCTTTCAGATTTTTCATCATTAGTGTACAGGAATGCAAGAGATTTCTGTGCATTAATTTTGTATCCTGCTGCTTTACCAAATTCATTGTTTAGCTCTAGTAGTTTTCTGGTAGCATCTTTAGGATTCTCTATGTATAGTATCATGTCATCTGCAAACAGTGACAACTTTACTTCTTTTTTTCTGATTTGGATTCCTTTTATTTCTTTTTCTTCTCCAATTGCTGTGGCTAAAACTTCCAAAACTATGTTGAATAATAGTGGTGAGAGTGGGCAACCTTGTCTTGTTCCTGATCTTAATGGAAATGGTTTCAGTTTTTCACCATTGAGAATGATTAAAGGCAGCATTTTGATTCTGTTCTAAATGGCAGAGACATCAAGGCAAGGACTTTTTGTTTTGTTTTGCTTATGTTATTATGATGTCAAATATAAACAACTCTGGATCTAGATAAAGAGAAACTTTTTTTTGAAAACATTATTGCAAAGAACTGGGGGATGGACTTTTACAGTAGGAAGAAGGGGGCTATTGCAGTAGGAAGAACATGTAACCATGAGGTCTGCCACCTTCTCAACAGTTGGTGGGAAAGGTTCTTCTCTTCATAAGGAGGAGTAAACAAAGCTGCAAAAATACAGGTTTGAGGAAGTGAATAAGCAAGGGTGAGATGGAAGGATGGTAGATCGGAGACTGTTTTATGTTGCCATCTGAACTATTCTCAAGATGGGATCTTAAGGAGGGGTTGTATACAGGCTCAGGCTAAGGATGGATCAAAATACAGAGGCCCGGGAGAAGAAGAGAAACTTAACCAGAGTTTGGTTACAAACATTTTGTTCTGATTGATCAGTGGGGACTCAACAGTTCATCTAATCATTTATAAGGCAAAGAATGAGAATTTGGAGGTTCTGCCTCTGACCTTGTCAGAGGTAAACAAGAGGAACATCTGTAGTCTTACCTAAATCATATGGGGATTGCTGGTTCCTTGCAACAGTCTTTTACCTCAACACGAAGGGGTGGAGGGATTGCTTAACCATTGCTACTTTCCAGAATCACAGGGCTCAGATACAACTCAACACTGACAATAAGGATTTCACAGTAAGGCACAAAGGGAAAGTTTAAAATAACCTGAACTCAAGGAACTAGAATCCCCTTGGAGGGATGTTCCCTCACATAGTTTAAGAAGATAATCCATACCTGCAGGGCAATGGCTTCTCAGCTGGGGTTGATCCCTTCACCTTTCACCTTGTGGACACATGGAAATATTTTTGATTGTCCAAATGGAGGTAAGGATGCTACTGGCATCCAGTGGGTAGAAGCCAGGGATGCTGTTAAACATCCTACAATACACAGGAGAGTTCTACAAGAAAGATTTATCTAGACCAAACTTTCAGTAATGCTGAGGTTCAGAAACTCTGCTTAGGAAAAAAAAAAAATTGAGAACTGGATAATTCTCTGCCATTGTCTGGCTGTGTAGACTCTCAAAAGACAGTTAGCGAGTTTGAGCCCCAGTTTCCTTATATGTTACCTGGGAACAATTCTATTTATTTCATAGGGATTATTGTAAGGATTAATGAAAGAAAATCTGTGTAAGCATCTACCACAGGATCTCATAAATAAAAGTCAGATAGACTATATTAATTACTTATCTATTTCCCAATTTTCCTTCCATCTACTTTTATCCATTTCTCAATATTGGCTCCTCCAGACTAACTTTTTTGGTTATCACCCACGTCCCAGTGTTTGGGCAGAGAGGCTAACCTCAAGAGCCTGGGGTTGGGAGGACAGAGAACAGAGCTTGAGTACCACCAGGATTAGCTTTATGAACTTAGGTAAAACAATTAACTTACTCTCTTTGTATTTTAGTTTCCTTAACTGTCCAAAGGATAAAAAGACATTTTCCCTTACCTGTGTCAGGGATGAAAATAAATAAGTTAATAGGGAAAGCAATGGCTTGCCCAGACGTGATCAATAAATGATTTTTGCTTCAACAAGATGTGAAAACACTTTCAGAAGTTATGAGCATTATCTAAATTGAGAGGTTTAAGTGGCCATTAACATTTATTTCACTATAATTTATTTACCAGTCTTTTGATCGTAAGGGTGCTCTTTAATTTTTTAAAGTTATATTTTAAATTAAATAACTATCTACAAAATTTTAAAAAATATGTATAGATAAATCTCAAATTAAGAGTACAAAATTCCTCACACACTCATATCCATTTCTACTCTGGACCCTTAATTTCTTTTCATAGTTTCCGAGTTTTGTTTCTTTGGATAGTTTCCTTTGTGTATTTAAAATAAGTATTTTGACTGTTCATGATTTATTAATTTTAGATGGTATTATTTGATTCCATTCTTCAAAAGATTAATCATATAGTGACTTACCCAACTATATATGTCTCTTCTCCTTCCTCTCCTAAAGTTTATGTTATTATTTTAAAGTTTCAAAGTTTATAAACTTCACATTTGATATGTAAGTAGTTGTGTTCCAGTTTTACTTTGGGTTGATTCCAAAAATAAAGGTGTGGTAAAATCAATACTTGCAGTTTTTCAATTATGTAAATATTTTAAATTATATAACTACGTAACCCAAAAACTGAAATTAAAACCGTAGAGAAAGAAATGCAATCCTATGATACTGACATGCTAATGCTCAAAGGAGAATATCCCAAGCATCTGCATCTAGTGACGTTTCCTTTATTTTCTTTTGAGCTTACATTTTTTCCATACATTTTCAGTGACCACTAATTCGTAATCATCCTGTCATTTTCTTTCTTAAATGCTTTTTAAAAATATGTTGCTCTGTAGGTTTCTGTTGCAGGTTGGTTCCCCAGGTAGCAGACTGTGAGACAGAGATTTGTGTTCAGAAAATTTATTGAGCCTTACTCCTAAGGATCGACCTGGTGTGGGATGAGAGGAAGGGGGCGTTAAAAAAAAAAAAAAAAAAAAAAAAGCAGGATTGGGTAAAAGGAAAGGCTGGGCTGTAAAACATAACAAAGTCTTCAACTGATCCCAGGAGGAGCTCCTGAGCTGAGATGAATTTTCCCAAATTGGGCCAAGGGAGTAGTCATCACCGGTGTGGGTTACAGCAAGGAAGGGGCGTGATGTTGTGTACGGTGGGTGGTTCCCATCAGCAGGACAATATTCGGGAGGTAGGTGGGCAGGAAATCAGCTGCAACCTGTCAGCCACCAGTAATCCCAGCAGCAGGGGGAATGCACGCTTCAGACCTGAAAGGGGTGACAGGGAGGGGAGGAATCTGGTCAGCACACAAGGGAATCCAAAACCGTCCCCAAGGAGTCATTTCTCATATGAGATCCTTGAACATTTGAAAATCTGGATTCGTCTTTTTCTTTATGCTTCACTGGTAATTTGTCTGAGTAGATTTTCTTTCTGTCAGGTTGTTTTTTTTATTGTCTTCTAGCACACAGTGTGCGGATAAGTCAGTCTGCCAACCAGATGCTTGCTGTATGTTGTACCTATTTTTTTCTCTCTACGGCACATTGAGGAATTTCTCTTCTTAAAGTTCTGAAGCTTCTCAGGATATGGGTCTTTTTTCATTCTAATCAGCATTTCAAAGTGTCTATGATATGAAGATGTGTCCTTTTCTTTAGCTAAAGAAAATATTTGTAAATCATGTATTTCATTGTTTCTTTCCATTTGTCGTCACAGTTCTTTTCATCTGCAGCACTTACTGAATAAGACCGAGAATCCTGGGTGTACTATGGCAAGAATCTTTCCTCAGACTATACTTCCTTTTGTCTTTTTTTCTCTTTTTGTCCTCTGGGGCATCTATCCAATTCTTATCTTTCAGATCAGCTAGATTCTTAGCTTTATTTATTTTGATTTTCATTCCATACGCTGACTTTTAATAATATCTAGGTAGCTTCTTTTTCTATTAATACCCCTTTTGTTTGGACAGCAATCTCTTTTATAAATGAAATAAATGCTTGTTTTCCTCTGAATACACTAAATCTGTTTTGTAGATGTTCTTTTCTTCTGTGCGTCATTCCTATTTCTGCCAAGTCAGCTGTATGTTTCCTCACCCTGGTATTTGCTTTAATATTTTGTTCACATGTTTCATGACTCATGGTTCATTATTTCATGAATAAAAACACAACTAATTTGATTAGTATAGGTTGTTTTCATAGGTTTACTCTGCAGATACATTTAAATATGTTTCCCTAAGTGACTAAGTTACGTATGCATGGTGTGTGTGTGTGTGTGTGTGTGTGTTTGTGTGTATCACTGTGGACTAAATTTTCAATATAAGTATATGTATGTATATATACTTAATAAATAATTGTATGTATTTATATTAAATATTATAATAGTTTGCATGTGTTTATATATACTATATATGTTGATATATATTTATTAATGCTATATTTTGTCTTTTGTTTTATATATTTTACATGTTATGTTTTATAGGCTGTATATATGTTTAGATATATTACTTATATATAGTATTGTAATATTATATATAAATATATGTATATATATATATATATAGCCACACTATGTATATGTGTCCTCTTCTTTTTTAATCTAAGTGACCTGAATGTTTTTTGCCCCCAAACATCTCCTCAAACGCTCAAACAAACGCCTCAAATGCTCATTATTTTCAATATTTTCAAAACATATTTTTGGTCATATTTTCTGCCCTTTTCTTTCCATAAGCATCCTGGATTTTACTCCTCAGTCCTAATCCCACACCTTGGCCCCAGGAAGATACTTTTAATCTGATTAGTCATCAGTGAAACCATAATTAAGTCATTCTCACTAATGTTGAGTGTGCACTAAATCATACACATCTATCTTTTCTGCCTCGATTTTTCTTCTATCTCGTCTCTATTTCTGTGGTGCTTATATGTAGGTGGAAGAGCCACTAGTGTCTAGTTTTCCAGAACTGGCCATCTTATGCTCATTTCCTCTCTACTTCCTTTATCAGTGTGACAGTCTGAGGGTGATAAGTTCTTGAGGTAAAGACTTTCGGGCAAAATATAAAGTCCCATGTAGGCTACTCAAATCTAGACTCTACCAGAGCTGCATGTTAAGACATCAGGCTTTTATGCAGCCCTTACAATTGCGGTTTGGTTCTTCTATAGCTATTATTCCTTTTGTGTATTGCCCTATTGAAAACATAGACAAATATATATATATATATAATGGGCAAACATTTGGTTTAATGAAAACCTCACCCTAAATCCTAACAGTACCCATTCATACGTTCTGCTATGTCTACATGAATCCATTTAAAATGATAAATATTTATGAAGAATAAAAACCACTTATCAATCAGCATCCACCAATGTTTTTTTCTCAAAGGATTATATTCACAGTCTAGATCCTCTCGTGCCGTCAGACCCCCCACCTTTGCTCCCCAACCTGCTCAGGAGACTGCTTTTTAATTATGATGCCACTCATTTCACTCCAACTAGGTAAAAATAAAAGCATATTTCAATACGAGTGAGTATTTTTATACTGATAACATTGCTGAAAGTCTAATTTAACTAATAAAATTTCCTTCACATAATATTTGCATTTTATCTAATATTAGTATCTATTACTAGAATTAGTAATATTACTTTCGACATGCCTCTCCTTTTTTTTTTTTTTTTTTTTTTTTTGCGGTACTCGGGCCTCTCACTGTTGTGGACTCTCCCGTTGCGGAGCACAGGCTCCGGACGCGCAGGCTCAGCGGCCATGGCTCACGGGCCCAGCCTCTCCACGGCATGTGGGATCTTCCCGGACCGGGGCATGAGCACGTGTCCCCTGCATTGGCAGGCGGACTCTCAACCACTGCGCCACCAGGGAAGCCCTCGACATGCCTCTCTTCTTGTTGGAGGAGGTCATTGAGAGGACATGACTGCTGGTTGGACCTTGGAGCTGGACTCGGGACTCGGTCAATGGAGAATCCTTTCCTCCTCCCCTGTCCTTAGAAAATACGTTCTGCCCACTGTTGCTGCTCTAGGACCTACTTCAAAGATGCAGCCTTAAGAGAGTCATATGTTAATAAGACCATGTGGACTGTATACATGACAACCCCATAAAGCCTCTACATAAATTCTTAAAATTCTAGTGGGCCAGTGAGGAGATCTACCTGTCTTGAGGTCACCCAAGACACGACTCATGTAAGTTCCCTTGCTTATAAAAACTGCCACCTACCAGTCTGGAGGGGTCTGCCTCTTTCTTTGGTTTCTCCCTGCCCACTGTGTATGGGGGTCAGTTTTAAATTTCACCTGGGAAATTCCTGAGATTTAGGAAAACACTTCTGACTCTGACATACCAATGTGTTTCTACTGATATTTTGAGACTTAGGAGTGTAGCATTAACACATTAGCATAGATTAATTCCTTGATTTAATTAGAAAACCCAAACAAAGGAAGAGGGACATAAACGGTTTGTTAAGAATGAAGAGGATCCAAAGCATTCCATTACCTGCAAAGGGTACGCTTGCCTATGTATACTGTTGTGTGTGCACTGGGGACCTGGGCAGAGGGAGATTCGTGGGACATGTTATAAAAAATTGTCCCTTCTTCATAATTTTGCCAAGAGCTTTTGTTGATCCCCGAAGTCACTGTGTTCAGGAATAGTGAAACTGCAGAGCATTATTTGAGGAAATGACAGAGCTCTGGGAAAAGTGTAAATGCCCCAGTGGACAGAAAGGTGTGAAGTGGCTTGCTTGGGCTTCAGAGTCTGTCACTCTGTTGCTGAGGCAACCAATGCAGGCGGAGAAATAAGATCCATGGTTACCTTGCTGGTCGTGTTGACTTGTTGGGGAAAAATTTAAAAAGAATTTGGATCATCCGTTCCCTGGAGACCCATTTGAATCATCGAAGCTTAGTGTCATTTGTCTGTATCTCTTTCAGCTATGCATTCCACATATCAATTTGCTTAAATGGTGGGTGCCTATGCCAAATCTAATTATCCCTTATCTCACAGAGTCATTAATCATTTCTATCCATTATGCATTGACTACTGATAGCTACTCCAATCTTTAGTACATGAAACTTTAATATGCCTTAGAATACCATGTTTATAAGTGGCATTTATCCCTGAAATGTACTGCATGGCATTTCTTAGTTAGATGAAAGATTTTGTCATGAAAACTGGTAGTGTGTTTTATGTTGCCCTTCTAATAATCTATAAAAATAATAAAATAAAAACAGTATGCTAGAGACAATTGCGAAGCTGCTGATAATTATTCATTATAATGTTAATTAGCACAGTAGAGTGAAAATATTATACAACCTAAATAGTGTCCAAGAATCTCAAAGCACAACGAAAACAAATTATAAATTATCAATAGCATCAGGAGGCGAATGATGTGAGGGGAATATTTTCCTAGTTAAAATTTAAAAACAATATAATACTAGGGGTAACTATAGCATTCTCTAGCTGTTCAGCATCTTCAATTGATGCATTCTACACAATGCCTATTGCCCCATATGTATTTTGACTTTTTATTTTTCTCCAAAATATTTGGTGGTACTGAAACAGATGTAAACAATGATCAAGTTCAAAACATTTTTTTTTCAGACACTTAGAGAGTCTATTGCACAGCAGAGATTTGAACTCAGATTTCATGACTCCAACCCATGGCTGTTTCATCCATAGATAGTAAGGGATGTAACCAAAATTTTTTCAGTGTCTCCTACATAACCAGTTACTATACACAGTACCATTACATATTATTTTCACTATTGAGAAGACTAATTATTTATCTATACTGTATCTATATTTCCATCTGTAAATCTATCAGCTATCTATCTTCTTATTAACATATCTATCTATATGGAAAACAATGGATCTGCCAAAATTTGAATCCTAGATTGTCATATTTAAATTGTAATTTGAGTATTTCCAAACACTCGACCTTTTTTAGTTTCATATAATGCTGGGGAAGTAAAAATAACATTTTCTCTATAATAAAAACTAATGTTAAATTAATGTTAAATGTCAAAGATTTCACAGAGACCTCTTAATCCAATTCCCCTATTTTAAAGGTGAGAAAATGGAGGTACATCAAAGGTTACTGCTTTGCACTTTTATATGATTATTTTTACTGTTTCCTAACTTGTAATCTTGTTGATATATTTACTACACCACCACACTTTGCTCTTTTTTTTTTTTTTTTTAAAGAAGATGTTGGGGGTAGGAGTTTATTAATTAATTTATTTATTTTTGCTGTGTTGGGTCTTCGTTTCTGTGCGAGGGCTTTCTCTAGTTGTGGCAAGCGGGGTCCACTCTTCATCGCAGTGCGCGGGCCTCTCACTGTCGTGGCCTCTCTTGTTGCGGAGCACAGGCTCCAGACGCGCAGGCTCAGTAGTTGTGGCTCACGGGCCTAGTCGCTCCGCGGCATGTGGGATCCTCCCAGCCCAGGGCTCGAACCCATGTCCCCTGCATTAGCAGGCAGACTGCCAACCACTGCACCACCAGGGAAGCCCCACACTTTGCTCTTGAGCTGCTCATAATTGGAATATCATCCCATATTTTTCTTTCATGTTCTCTCCTTCTAGCGAAGATCTATATGTATTGTAAGACTGAGCTCAAAAGCTTTGTCTTCCATAAATCCTTACCAAATTTCATTATTTAAAATTTATTTACTTATTTTTTTGGAGTTCCCTAAAAGTTTTATTTTTTAAATTAATTTTTATTCGAGTATAGTTGGTTCACAATGTTGTGTTAGTTTCTACTGTACAGCAAAGTGAATGAGCTATATGTATATATATATCCCCTCGTTTTTGGATTTCTTTCCCATTTAGGTCACAACGAGCACTGAGTAGAGTTCCCTGTGCTATACAGTAGGTTCTCATTAGTTATGTATTTTATACATAGTATCAATAGTGTATATATGTCAATCCCAATCTCTCAATTCATCCCACTCCCCTTCCCCCTTTTCCTCCTTGGTATTCATACATTTTTTTCTATGTCTGTGTCTTTATTTCTGCTTTGCAAATAAGATCATCGATACCATTCTTCTAGATTCTACATATATGCATTAATATATGATATTTAGTTTTCTCTTTCTGACTTACTTCACTCTGTATTATAGTCTCTAGGTCCATCCACATCTCTACAAATCTACAAATGACCCAATTTGGTTCCTTTTTATGGCTAATATTCCATTGTATATATGTACCATATCTTCCTTATCCATTCCTCTGTTGATGGACATTTAGTTTGCTTCCATGTCCTGGCTATTGTAAATAGTGCTGCAGTGAACATTGGGGTGCATGTGTCTTTTTTTTTTTTTTTTTTTTTTTTCTTTTTGCGGTATGCGGGCCTCTCACTGTTGTGGCCTCTCCCGTTGCGGAGCACAGGCTCCGGACGCGCAGGCCCAGCGGCCATGGCTCACGGGCCCAGCTGCTCCGCGGCATATGGGATCCTCCCAGACCGGGGCACGAACCCGTATCCCCTGCATCGGCAGGCGGACTCTCAACCACTGCGCCACCAGGGAGGCCCGCATGTGTCTTTTTGAATTATGGTTTTCTCAGGGTATATGCCCAGTAGTGGGATTGCTGGGTCATATGGTGGTTCTATTTTAGTTTTTTAAGGAACCTCCATACTGTTCTCCATAGTGGCTGTATCAGTATACATTCCCACCGACAGTGCAAGAGGGTTCCCTTTTCTCCACACCCTCTCCATGATTTATTGTTTGTAGATTTTTTGATGATGGCCATTCTGACTGGTGTGAGGTGTTACCTCATTGTAGTTTTGATTTACATTTCTCTAATAATTAGTGATGTTGAGCATCTTCTCATGTGTCTCTTGGCCATCTGTATGTCTTCTTTGGAAAAATGTCTATTTAGGTCTTCCACCTATTTTTTTGATTGGGTTGTTTGTTTTTTGATATTGAGCTGCATAAGCTGCTCATATATTTTAGAGGTTAATCCTTTGTCAGTTGCTTCGTTTGCAAATATTTTCTCCCATTCGAGGGTTGTATTTTTGTCTTGTTTATAGTTTCCTTTGCTGTGCAAAAGCTTTTAAGTTTCATTAGGTTCCATTTGTTTACTTTTGTTTTTATTTTCATTACTCTAGGAGGTGGGTAAAAAAGACCTTGCTGTGATTTATGTCAAAGAGTGTCCTGCTTATGTTTTCCTCTAAGAGTTTTACAGTGTCTGGCCTTACATTTACATCTTTGATCCATTTTGAGTTTATTTTTGTGTATGGTGTTAGGGAGTGTTCTAATTTCATTCTTTTACATGTAGCTGTCCAGTTTTCCCAGCACCATTTATTGAAGAGACTGTCTTTTCTCCATTGTATATTCTTTCCTCCTGAGTCATAGATTAGGTGATCATAGGTGTGTGGGTTTATCTGTGGGCTTTCTCTCCTGTTCCATTGATCTATATTTCTGTTTTTAATGCCAGTACCATACTGTCTTGATTACTGTAGCTTTGTAGTATTGTCTGAAGTCAGGGAGTCTGATTCCTCCAGCTCCATTTTTCTTTCTTAAGACTGCTTTGGCTACTCGGGGTCTTTTGTGTTTCCATACCAATTGAACAAATTTTTGTTCTAGTTCTGTGAAAAATGCCACTGGTAATTTAAGAGGGATTGCACTGAATCTGTATATTGTTTTGGGTAGTATAGTCATTTTCACAATATTGATTATTCCAATCAAGAACATGGTATATCTCTCCACCTGTTTGTATTATCTTTGATTTCTTTCATCAGTATCCTTTTTTTTTTTTTGTGGTACGTGGGCCTCTCACTGCTGTGGCCTCTCCTGCTGCAGAGCACAGGCTCCAGATGTGCAGGCTCAGTGGCCATGGCTCACGGGCCCAGTCGCTCCGCGGCATGTGGGATCTTCCTGGACCGGGGCATGAACCCGTGTCCCCTGCATTGGCCGGCAGACTCTCAACCACTGCGCCACCAGGGAAGCCCTCATCAGTATCTTATGGTTTTCGGTGTACAGGTTTTTGCATCCTTAGGTAGGTTTATTCCTAGGTATTTTATTCTTTTTGTTGAAATGGTAAATGGGATTTTTTCCTTAATTTCTCTTTCTGATCTTTTGTTATTAGTGTATAGGAATGCAAGAGATTTATGTGCATTAATTTTGCATCTGCAACTTTACTAAATTCATTGATTAGCTCTAGTAGGTTTCTGGTGGCATCTTTAGGATTTTCTATATTATCATGTCATCTGTAAACAGTGACATTTTTACTTCTTCTTTTCCAACTTGGATTCCTTCTATTTCTTTTTCTTCTCTGATAACCATGGCTAGGACTTTCAAAGCTATGTTGAACAATAGTGGCGAGAGTGGGCACGCTTGTCTTGTTCCTGATCTTAGAGGAAATGCTTTCAGTTTTTCACCATTGAGAATAATGTTTGCTGTGGGTTTGTCATATACGGCCTTTATTGTGTTGAGGTATGCCCACTTTCTGGAGAGTTTTTTTTTTTTTATCATAAATGGGTGTAGAATTTTGTTGAAAGCTTTTTCTGCATCTATTGAGATGATCATATGGTTTTTATTCTTCAATTTGTTAATATGATGTTTCACATTGATTGATTTGCATATATTGAAAATCCTTGCAGTTACAAAATTTCTAATGCATAAGATTGTTTTTTCTTGGAACTAAGAGAACATATATATGGTATAATTAACCTTTTCTTATCTACTCTATCTTTTTATTTATGCCTCCTTGTAATCATTCATCCTTTTTTTCTTTTTGCTGAGACATGAAGAGAATTTTTATTTATCACATGTATTAATACTTACTTTTGCTTGTAGAACAAAGTCACACATCGAAGAGTAGACTGTTAGTAGGTATTAGTAGCGTTCAGGGTCTAGCACAGCATTTAGTACACAATAGATTTTTCAATAAGGATGAGTCATAGTTTTCAAATGCTAACTTCAGGTACTGTAAACTGTCAATCACTTTTTATGTAGGTGCCTTGGATTGCTGATACACTACATTTTCTTCAATTAGGGATTAACTTTTTTGTAGTCTTTTTGTTTGTTTTTTTTTGGTTTTGTTTGTTTTCAGTCATCTTTAGAAGTTAGGTGGTAGGGCCCCGTCTCCCCCTCTTTCCCCCACAACAACAAAATAGTATTCTTATTAGAAGTTCCTAAGATGGGCAATTCCAGCATGCAAAGTGGGACGGGACATAGCCAGGAAGATGAGAAATTGAAGCCATCATCTAGGAGTACTATATTCCATCACTGTTGCTCCTTGCAGCCTGCAGGTCTTCTTCACAGCCCTCTCCATTAAACCCATTAACATGCAGGATCGTTATTTGCTTCACAGTGGTGCTTTTACCAGATTCTCCAACACCCAACCCCCCTGGTGTAGGGTAGGACTCTCAGAAAAAGAGAGAGAGAAAGAGAGAAAAGGGGGCGGGGCAAGAGAGCAAGTGGCCAGGGGACGGAGACCCACACCTGGGTCACCACAGCCCCCTGCCCCATTTTGGGCACCCTGGCCAGCTGAATCTTTCATCCTTTTTTAAACATGTTCATATATTGTCTCACCAGCTGGATAGAAAGTTCTGTGAGAGACGCTTGTCCACTTTCTTGTAGCTCCTCTGACTTCCCAATGTATTGACTTTGCCCAGGTAGGCACTCAGTCAGTATTTGGTCATTACTTGATTGATGTTTGGTCATGACAGAGAGCAGATTGTTTGGTTTATTTCATTTACAAGGTACAGCAAAGTCAACTAAATGAACTTTTATCACTGAAAAGGGAAAAGAGAATTACAGAAGTTGGAAATTCACTGCCTGCTACCACGGAGGTGTGAAGTCAAAATAGCAATTTTTCCCACCAGCTTTTCCATTTGTGTGCTTCTAGGCCAATGAGCTCAATATTTTAACATGAACTGCCTTAAACTAACTGCCAGTGTCCATATTTCAAAATGTGTCCATATTTCACCTTTGGAGCACTGACTCCTCCATCGATTCCTGAAAAGCTTTTGTAAGCTCAATGTATATGATGCTGACGACTGACCCGAACATGTTAAAGACATTGGTGGACATATAAAATAAATAGGAACAATTAGGCAAGGGAGATTAACAGAAGGAAAAAGAACTCAAATGCCCTCTTTCCACTTTGGTCCTCTCATAATGTACCGATTGCCTCAAATACCTTCAGAGTAACCATGTTGGGGGCAAAGTGGGAGAACATGGAGAGTCAAAATACTGGAATATTCAGTAAACATGATTCCCAAGTGCAAGAATCCTCTAGGGCAGCGGTCCCCAACCTTTTTGGCACTAGGGACTCATTTCGTGGAAGACAATTTTTCCACGGACGGGGTGGGGGACTGGGCGTAGGGTTTGTTCAGGTGGTAATGCAAGCAATGGGAGGGATGGTTCAGGCAGTAATGCAAGTGATGGGGAGTGATGGGGAGCGGCAGATGAAGCTTCACTCGCTCACCTGCCACTCACCTCCTGCTGTGTGGCCTGGTTCCTAACAGGCCATGGACAGGTATTGGTCTGTGGACCAGGGGTTGGGGACCCCTGCTCTAGGGTAGATTTTCAGAGATGATTTTGCATGATAATAACTTCTGCCTTAGCAAAAGTCTTCTTCACTAGACTTGTCCCTTCTCTGGAATATTCCTATTTTGATAAATGGCCACCACCATCTAACCAGTTGTTCAAGCCCCAAACCTGGATGGTACCCTTTATCCTTTTCTCTTCCTCACCTACTACATCCAATCAAACACCAATTGTTGTTGGTTCTATCTCCTAAAAATCTCTTGATGTTTTCCACTTCTCTCTAATCTGTTACTATCACAGTAGTCTGAACCAACACTCTCTCTCACCTAGATGGTTTACTCCTTCAAACTAATTTCCGTCCCTTTCTATTACCAAATAAATATAAAGGTTAAGACTGCTAGCTTTCAGATTGCTCACTGATGAGCTATGTTACATTGGGCAAATTGCTCAAGCTTTTTGTAAAGTGGAAATAATAATGTTTTCTACCTCACTGAGTTGTTATGAATACGAATATTTGAATACATGTAACATCCCTAAAGAGATTTGGTTTATGGGAGGTCCTTATTGTTGCACTCAACAGACCTAGTGATATATAAAATGAATAGCTGATCATTCCCTTTTCCAGCTTAAAACCATTCAGTGACTTTACATTATTTTTGGAATAAATTCCAAAATTCTTAATATGGCTTCAAATGAGTTTCCTTGATTCACCCCTACACACATCTCCAGCCACATCTTTGCTATTCCTGTGTTCATTATCTGATCTCTAGCAGCACTGGTTTAATTCACATTTCTTAGACATCCAAGACTCATATTGGTCTAAATCTTCACACATGCAGCTTTTTTTTTACTTTCCTTGGGCTGGATCATCTCTCAGCTTCCCTTGACTTCTGATGTTCTTTCAGAATCTAACTTAAAGAACACTTCCTTGGGGATATTTATTATGTGACATTATTGTGTGACTACTCAAGACTAGATCAAATCCTCCTTTATATGCAATTTCATACTGTCTAGAATTAGAACTAATTACTTGTGTAAGTATATGTTTTTGTTCCTTTCTGTAATGGAAATTTTACTACATTAAGTGTGTAGTGAAACAGGCAATGAAAGGATTAGAAAAGTAATTGTAGAGTGGCTCTAATTCTGTTCTTTGACTTTCTAGAGACTTCATCCTGTATCTACTTACCAGGAGGAGAGCCACGGATGCCTTAGAGATAATTCATCCTAACCTCTATTTTATAGATAAACCCACCAATTCCATGCAGCAATATGAAAGGCTCTCTCCACTTTTCTCCTGTCAAAAGTTCAATTGCTTCCCTATCTACTGTCACCATGGAAAAATTCCCAAATATTAACCTGGACATTAGTGAAGATTAGTTGGCTAATTTATAAAGCTGTGCATTGTAAAGAGTCCAAAGTTTAAATGGTAGAACTAATGAGATCAGTAAAATATTGGTATTTAAAAAGTCTTGGGACCATAAACAAGCATTCTCCCTACCTCATCTGATTAAAATCGTTCCTGGGTATGAAATATAAACTGTGACAGATATTGTTTAAGATTTCTCAAACTACTTCTAAACAGGAAAAGACACGATAAAGGATAAGAACTTGCATCTTGACAGGTGCCTTAAAACCTGACCTGTTATTGTTCTTGTCAATGTGGGAACAAAACGACATCTCCAATCTGAAGAAAACGAAACACATTAAATACAAACTGGGAAATCAGAAAAATTGGATGTCAATTATAAGATTTAAACATCTGTTTTATTTGTCTGTTTCTTTAAATAGTGAGACACTTAAGGGCAATGGATCCATAGTTCAATTTTTTAAATATTTCAATTAAACTTTTAAAAAGTCATATTATTAGAATCAATAAAAGGTACTTATTTCCGGATTGGAATTGCATCTATTTACAATGACCAAATACGAAGTTTTGTTGAAAGAGTTTCATTTGTTGAACATTTCTGTCTTTCATAATCTTATGTTAGTCTACACCACCATTGCTATTTACTAAAATTATATAGCACTTCATACATTTCAGTTTATTTTGTGTTTTCTGTGCTTAGGCAATCTTGACTGAATATGAATGCTCTCTTTTTGTCAACCTGGAGTAGTTGAAGTATATTTATTTAAAAGCAATACTAATGATATAAATAGATGAAAGTATGGTATCAACTGGATAGGCATTTTCAGGTAAGAGAAAAGTTTATATTTGAAGTGGAAGAGATACAGTATATATTTTATGAGTTGGTTTTTACACTTAAAGTTCAACTGTTCTTTTTGTTCTTGTTCTTCAGATGATCTCTCTCTTGTTCCTTTTCCTGTGTCACAGACATTTATATTCCTTTTTTCTTAATCTAACCTTTCCCTGATTACAGACATTGTGCTAATTACTCACTGTGATTCCAAGGTTCCACACAGCCAGCTTTGTTCCCACTTCTGCAAGGTACACAGTTGCATCAATATTCAGTAGGGAGTTCTTTAAAATAATCTAAGTGGCACTTGGGAATATATCTTCCTCCAGTGGGTAAATACCTATTCAAATCAACAAAATATACATTCAGTAAGCGTATTTCTGAAATGTTACACTTTCCAAATGAGTCTTTTTACAATGAAAGATTCATAATATGCTAATGCACATGTAAATATTGTGCCAGGTCACATCTAAAGATGGAAAAGTCTAGTGAATAAAAATGCCCATTACCCGGGGACTTCAAGATCTTTCTGCCCGAGGTGATGCACGGTAGTAGCACCCCCTAACTGCAGAGAATCAGGAAGTTTTGTTGCTGTTGTTCTGTTTTGTTTTGTTTTGTGGGTTGTATCAGCAAAAGACACCAACTGTAGAGTGCTGAGTGTATTTTGTTTCCCTATCGAATTCTGACTCTCTTGTTAAAATGATTAATTCCTATTTTTTAAAAAATTCAGATAATATCACATAAGTACTGGATTTCTGTCTTCTCTTGAAAACCATGAAGATCTGCCAACTCTGAGCCCCATTTCTGCTCTGCTCAGCAGCATAGCCGCTGCCCAGTGGTACCCTTACCCTCAGAGGGAGGAGAGCTCTCGCATTCAGCACCCTTCACTGTCTGTCTTTGCCTCCCATACACTGAGACCTAGAGTCAAGGTACCATGTATCTATTGTTTTCCTAATGTTAGAGTTAAAAAATATTTTTTTCTTATATCTATATTTCCATCAAATGTGGTAAAATTAAAAACGGACCTATATGCCAGTATGTTTCAAATAAAAGGGGTGCAGTCTAAGGAGCTAGTATATTTCTTCGTGGAAGCAAAGAACATTCCATATATTTAATTTGTAACGGTGTCTGTGTGAAAGGCTGCATCTTTAACACCTCACTACTCGCCCCTGCTGCACACATTTATATTAACTTACTTGCCTCTTAGGAGTTGAGTTTACAGCCACTATGACATAGTGTGAGCTGATTTTTGTAAAATGAGTGTGTGAACATGCGTACACTTAGGAAAAATTGGCAAAGGATACCCCCAATGTCAACTGCACTATTTCTGGTCAATGGGGTTATGAGTGATTTTAAGTTTCCTCTGTTTATTTTTTTATGTTATGAATTTTTCACTGTGTGCTTATTTTCAAAAACAGAAACAATGAAATTTTAAAAAAAATCACAAAATGGGGCTTCCCTGGTGGCGCAGTGGTGGAGAGTCTGCCTGTCCATGCAGGGGACACGGGTTCGTGCCGCGGTCCGGGAGGATACCACATGCCGCGGAGCGGCTGGGCCCGTAAGCCATGGCCGCTGAGCCTGCGCATCCGGAGCCTGTGCTCCGCAGCGGGAGAGGCCACAGCAGTGAGAGGCCCGCGTACCGCAAAAAAAAAAAAAAAAAAAGAATCCACCTGCCAATGCAGGGGACACAGGTTCAAGCCCTGGTCCAGGAAGATCCCACATGCCATGGAGCAACTAAGTCCATGCGCCTCAGCTACTGACCCCGTGCTCTAGAGCCCGCGAGCCACAACTACTGAGGCTGTGCGCCTACAGCCCATGCTCTGCAACAAGAGAAGCCACTGCAATGAGAAGCCTGAGCACCGCAACGAAGAGTAGCCCCTCCTCGCCACAACTAGAGGAAGCCCACGCGCAGCAACAAAGACCCAACACAGCCAAAAATAAATAGATAAATAAATAAAATAAAATTTTAAAAAATGGTTTGGTCAGAATGCTAGAGACCTATTCCCTATTTGTTCCCCTCTGGATGCAATTAATGCATATTTCAATCTTCATAGAACCTAACGCAAAATGCAAGGGTCTTTATAATCAGCCTTGCCAAATTGATTTTCACTCAATCAAAACCTTCCTCTCCAGGCATATTGATTTTCTCATTGTCATTTAAACACACCTGAACTCTGAACTGTTTCCTCCTCTACATTTTTATTTATTCTGTTAATCCTCTCAACTTGCATCCCAACCCAGAATATCTTATTTTGTCAATGCTCAAAATACTCATATCATTCAATGCCAGCTCACACTCCTCATTGACGCCTTCCCTAGATTTCTGAAGTGATCTCCCTAATTGCAATTGTACTAAACCGACTTTTAATCTTTACAGTAATATTCCCTTATTTGTCCTCTTAGGAATACTAAGTCCTTGAGATATGAACAGTTTTTATGATATAAAAAATCCAATGGTTTAAAAACAAAACCAGGGCTTTCCTGGTGGCGCAGTGGTTGAGAGTCCGCCTGCCGATGCAGGGGACACAGGTTCGTGCCCCGGTCCGGGAAGATCCCACATGCCGCGGAGCGGCTGGGCTCGTGAGCCATGGCTGCTGAGCCTGCGCGTCCGGAGCCTGTGCTCTTCAACGAGGGAGGCCACAACAGTGAGAGGCCCGCGTACCGCAAAAAAATAAAAACAAATAAAAACAAAACCAAATCGTCAGAAACTTTGGTTTAAACCAAGTTAACCAGATTTATAACTGCAGTGATTCTCAGAACAATTAAAATGTGCCTGCTCTCCTATTTATATTGAAGAAAAGAAGTTCTAATATATGGTATTTTACAAACTCTTATCAGCATCAGACTCCTTTTTGTCTATATTTTCTAGAAGAATTTCACGGAAGACTATTTCTTCTGAAGACTATTCTGCAGAAGACTATTTGGGTGATGCTGGTAAATATATACTGTAGTTTTATGCTTATGCCTTTCTTCCAAATCAGCTAGAAAATTTCTAAAGACACTGAACTTGAACTTGAACTCTTACTAATATTTTTGTGCTTCAGAGTCCTTGGACAGCTATGAGCACCTGACACGTGCACAACCACCACAGGGAGATAAGAATGGCACTCAGGATGCATTTTCCACTGGCTGAGTTAGTGGAGGCACAGCAAAGGGGAAGTGGTGGTGAGGACGAGGGGTACCCAGATTCTGTAAGCAGGAGGAAATGCCTAAAAAAGCACTAGGTAATCTCTGAACGTCTAACATTGTATCTCTCTTCATGACACTTGCTCTTTGTGTCTCTTCTGTCTGGATCAAATAGTTTCAAATCCATGCTTCATGTGACTCTCCACTATAAAGAGGTTTAAAGAGATAGGATCCCTTCCATTCAAGGTGCAGCCTCATTTTCCCCTCTCCTATTTGCAAATTGATGGGAACTTCACATGTGTCATGTCTTCTTTTAAAGATGAACATAGATAAGGTGGATGATAATGCACTCAATATTTATTTAGTTTCAAAATGAGTGGCAAGGTGAAAATCTTTCATGAAGTCTTGATCCAAAGACATTAATTCAAAGAAGTATTCAAGCTGTCTACCTACCACCTCTAACAGGTTTTGACCACTGTTTATTTCTGAAGCACTTACATGTTTACATATTAATTAACATCCTTTTTGTTTATGTTTTCTTGTACATATCATAATATCCTTAAACTATCTGAGACTGGACTTAACGTGCCTCGTTCTGTGCTCTGCAAGGAGAGGCATATGCATATTAATTGAGAATTTAGTACATTCTTAATGAATACATGAACTATTCATAAAATGCATTCTTGTTGTTCCTCTTTGCCATGTTTAACCAACATGTTTTCTGTGTTTCATCAAACTATGTCCTTATTTTGCATGTATTCTGATTACACCCCAAAGCCCATTTGCCTGAGTCTGCATTCCTCTATGTCATTATTTCTCAAAGTTTAGTCAGAGAACCAGTAGTATTGGCACTACCTGACAGCTTGTTCAAAATGTAGAATCTTAGGTCCAACCCGGGCATAGTGAATCAGAATATTCATATAAACAAAATCTCTTGGTAATTCTTTTTTTTTTAAGATTTTTTTTGATGTGGACCATTTTTAAAGTCGTCATTGAATTTGTTACAATATTGCTTCTGTTTTCTGGTTTGTTTATTTTTTTTGGCCACGAGGTGTGTGGGATCTTAGCTCCCTGACCAGTGATCAAACCCACACCCCCTGCACTGGAAGGCAAAGTCTTAACCACTGGACCTCCAGGGAAGTCCCTCTGGTAATTCTTACTATCCTTAAAGTTTGAGAAGCTATGTTCTAAGTGTCTTCTGGATTTCCACTGTGGTCTCGGGTACTTAGCTTATAGACCTCTTTCTCTCTCACTGTTCCTGTTATCCTGGGAGATTTCTCCAACTTTTCTCTTTCTCTCTCTTGTTTAGCAAGTCAACTTGCTTTGGAATCTCTAAACCATCTTCATCATTCATCTTCTGCCCCGTCAAAACTCTCCTATCTATATATCCTCCACTCTCACGCCAAAGATATCAAATTTCCTTGAACCTGCCTTCCTTATAGCTAGCTGACTCAGATGGAATTTCATTCTCCTTCAAGATTCTGTGAAGAGGCGACTACTCCACTTTCCAGGCATCCTTCGGCTCATTGTCTGTCTTCTGCTCCATAACTCTCTTAAAACTCCTTCAAGTCACAATTACTTAAAGTTTCTGAAGATACTGAGCATTTCCCAAACTTCAGTTGATGTCTCACTCCTCAAAACTCTGTTTTCCCTCAGCTTCTGCGGCATAATCTTTTCTGATTCTACAGTGACTCAGATCTTTCATCCTCATTTTCCTACCTCTGCTTTCTTATGAAATATATTGTCTACAGCCACCATCCATCCTCAACTTTGCTCTTTTTCCTCCCTACAAATTGTCTACACGTTTACACGTTACCTCCTCTCAAGGATTGAACTATCAGAGTCAGCGCTACTGACTCTATCTCTGGCCATGCCTTCTCCTGGGCTCCAGACTCATGCCTCTCTCTGCCTGTGACACATCTCTCTTTGTCAGTGTGCCCCAAATTAAACTTATTTTCTCCTCCCTTTTTGCATTCTCTATTCCTTAGCTGGGTTGGTAGAATTGAAATGCCCTTCTCAACTCCTCCTTCCCTTTACCCTCTACATCCAGTAATCTCTGAGTTCTGCCAATTCCACTGTCTTAATCACTCTCAAATGCATCCCATCTCTCTTATCACATTGTTACTGTCTCAGTCCAGCATTTCTTCATTATTTCTTACTCACATTGTAATAATTGTCTCCTACTAGATTTTCTTACTTCTCACCTGCAGAGTTTCATCTTTCTCTCTTCCTCCAGAGTGCAAAAGCTTCCTTCCTCAGACTGTAGTCACCCCAATGGGTTTCTGCTTGCATGTCCACAAAAGGCAAGGAAAGTCTCCTGAGGTTACGACAATGTGAAAGGGACAGGAAGGTAAACAACTCAAGTGAGATGTGGTTTCTTAGGCAACATTTCCTTCTATCATCTATGTATAAATGAAAATAAGGCAAAGGTTTAAATTGATTCTGGGTCAAGAACATGACTGCAAATTGTTTTTAAGACGTTCTATCTTAGACTTTAGCCAATGATTCTTAAAATAAACCCCACTAATTGCCCATCCAATTTAGATATGCTTCATAGATATGTAACATCTTCCCCCATTTACATCTTTGACTTATACCTAAAATCTCTCCTCAGGGATAACCTTCTCTCATTTCCACATTCTTCACCCTCAGCTTCCTTTTTCTTTTCTCCAACCTACCCCTTCTGAAAGGGAGGTTGGAAACTATCCTATAGTTTGAATTCATCAGCTAGGATCAGGAAAAAGGAATTATTCCAGGAGTTTGTGAGGGATTCCAAAATCTGAACAGAGAGAAACTTCAAAAATCACCCATTTTATGAGCCAAAGATTGTGATCAGAATTACTGAAAATATCCTTCATGATATCAGTACCAAAGCTAAGTCCTATGAAACTAGCAATCCAAGATGGTGGAAGACAAGAGCATGTACAGGGAGAAAAGTCTGTGGCAATTGCTTGTAAATACTGTGCAACATTGTTTGGAATAGAGGCCTCTGCCTGGGACTGGCATTCACATTCAAGTACTTAGTGCGGAGGTCAGCCTGCCATGTTTACCTGACCTGGACTAGGCAGACACCTTCCCCTAAACCCCGGCAATGTGAAAGAAATGCCTTTTGTTACCATTGTATGCCTTGTTCTACATTAGAAATGTGAAAAAGCCTGACCTAAATGAGGATGCCCAGGGGTTCTCGAGGTTACTAATAAGGGTGACAGCAATTCCAGGCAGAGGGCGTGACAGGTCCCTGAGATGAAGGACTATCTTATTCAAATCTGTGTTCCCAGGGTCTGTCACATAGTAGGCCCTCTAAATGTATTAATATGTGAGTCTAGAAATTTGCAATGAGCAATTCTATGTGTCTGCAATTAGCAAGTAACAAACAGGGGATAAATGCTGAGACCAAACAAATGACCATGCAGTTGAAACAAATAGAACAAAGATGAAACTCATGTAGATTTGCCTATAGTTACTGTTCTGGTATTCATTTGGTTAGCAGGGCTTCCATGGATCAAAAATATTGCTTAATTGGATGCCATTTGGTAAATGGGAAAATTTCTAAATGCAACTGTGAACTATATACATCACCAATAGAAGAATAAGTAGCCAAACCTGAAAATTCTTACCTACTTGAACTATAAGAAACTTTCTGTCTATTCAAACCAGTAGATAATCAGATATTTTGAATACACACTCATTAAACCCTTCCATGTGGACAAATCTGGGACATGTTCAAAACAGCATCAGAGTCAGAAGAACTAGAAGCATTATTAAAGAATCCAGTAACATTTCCACAAAAGTCAATGTGCAGTGCATTACTTCCTTTGTATTCAAATACAGAAACTAACAAACAATCCATTAATGTTATAGTTTGCTTTCCTCAATGCCAACATGTAAACATAAGTTCACACATGAAAAGTGATATTAATGGATAATCCTTAAAAATACAGATTGGCAAGGGACATGTCTCTTTAGGGACTTAAAGATCAGGGAACTGAATTAACATTGAGTTCTCAGTAGATTCCAAGATCTATGTACACAGGCATTTAGATAGGCTTTCTCAGTTGATCTTCATAAAAACTCTATAAGTAGGTGTAATCAATAGAAAAAAATGAGAAAAAATGAATTAAGTAGCAGCAACTTACTTAATGCCAAGAACTTTACTAGGCATGTGGGTATCTATTATCTTAAGCTCATTTTGCTGATGAGGGATGCTGCTGAGATGATTGGTGACTTGCTTACAGAAATGCTACTCTTAAGTGGTAAAGCAGGGAGTATGAAGCTTTGCTTACTTCACGGTCTGAGCTGCTTTTATTATAAACACCTACAATTGTTAAGATAAGTGAAGACCTTTTGGGAAACAAGTGAACTGAACTGCTTACCTATTTGTTTTTTAATCAGGTCTTTCTGCAAAGATGTCTGCCTGCTATTTTGTATTTGTCCGCAATACCTAGCCCTGTGTTTTGTTATACTTGACAATCAATAAATGCTTGCCGAATTGATGGATGATCTTCTGTGTGCTGTTAAAGAACACTCATCAGACTCCAGGAACTGCTTGTCCCCATGTTAATGAACAACTGGTTATGATGAACCTTTTAAAGAAAATTAAATTATTCTCATCCAAAAACACATACATTTAGTAAAAATGAGAATTTTATTATTATTTGGTATGATTTTGAGGGTATTGATCTTAAATTCAGTTAAATGGCTAGAAAAATGGGAATAAGGTTATGAAAAAATTCCTTTGTGAGCCATGATAAAGAATAATAATTATTTGATATGTAGATTTAAGTACAATTCACAGAAATCCTTATAAAATATAACTGATTTATTGTCCTGTGCTTGCGTATACAATAAAATATCTCAATAGATAATTTAATATAAATGCTATACATATATATTAAGTATATACACTTACCCTAAGTAAGTATAACAGTTTTAGCCCTATCCTCTAGACATAAAGAAAGGGGATGACATTTATTATGTCTGTTCTGCATTAGGCAGCTGGCTGGATAGTACACATCGCCCTAATGATGATGTTCAAAACAATCATATGAAATATATGTTATTGTAATTGCATTTGGATGGAGAAAGTAAGTCAGGAAGACTTAGTTGAGCAACTCACCCACCTTACTTATTAAGGCCAGAGTTTAAACCTGCCTGTCTGATTTCAAAGTCTTTATCTACTCTACTTATGGTACACTAACCCCAGTAACTCAAAATACAAGGAAGACACAGTGATGCAAATAGAGCCTTCATCAAAAAGGATCAGAGTAAAAGGGTAATGGATAATAAAATATCTACCACATCTGCAGGGTCAAGGATAAGTGCATTCTGGGAAAAAAAAAAATGACTGGAAGGAAACACACCACAGTGTGAATAGTGGTTTCCTTGCATTACATTTTGTTATTTTACTAATGGAAAAATTTAAACTCATAATAAAGCAGGATGAGTGCATTATAGGACAAGGCTTTATATCAAATTAAAGGAGAATTCTGGGAGAGGAGACTTGTGAAGCCATCGTGGAGCCTGGGAAAGGGGAAGGAAACTTCCAAGCTTCTGCTTTGAGTAAACACAGACTAGAGCAGTCAGCACGCATTTGTGAAATTGCACTTTCATTGCAAACCCAGCGTAAGAGCGGTAGTTGTAGCGGGGTGAGAATGTTGAGGAAGAGGACAGCGGTGAAGCCTTCTACTTGTCGTATAGGCAGGCAGGCGCCAGACTGACCAGGCAAGCAGTATGCTAGATGCTGGAGACAGAATGAAGAAGTCATGTAGGGAGGCTCAGCACGCTGTAGGGCAGGTCGTCCTACTCCCTGAGGCCTCGTACCCCTTTACAGCTCCCGTGGGAGGGGATTCTTGGGCTACATCTCACTGTATTCATGTCCCTTCTCCCTACCATGCTGAGGACGAAGCACCCTCCAGAGATTGTGGAGAGGAGAGGAGACCGGTCATGAGAGCAAATAGAACGTCGTTGTTTTTCTTTTTCCTTCTGCAGAGCTTTGACTCCTTCCTTTCTTCCTTCCTTCCAAATATGTGCATCCTGCAAGAATTCCCCATTTACCTCCGAGTACACTGGCCAGGTTTGGAGAAAGGATTGACTAAGGCTTTCTTTAACAATAGCACCCAACGCCTCTGTTTTATTTTTTAAAAAAAAAACAACTCAGGTTTTATATTCCATTTTTAATGCCCCCAAAGAAAAGAAGTCTCCAGCATCGTGAGAGTGCTGCTAGATCAAATGGCCTGCCCCTTGAAACTGTTCACGATTTACAACAGGACATTTTACAGCTCGGTGAAATCATTTCTGGTCCCCAGTACAATGGACTTCTGTTCTCTCACCTCCTGAGGAGGTTGATCTGAACATACTGAATGAGGGTCCTTTTAGTCCCAGTGTATGTGAGTGGTGATAACGAGCCACCAGCCTAGCCCAGGAGATAACTTCCTGTGAGTCTTTGAGGCTGGGTATTCAGTCTTTCATGTTTTACACATGATCCCAGACCATTCCGCAAAAAGGCTTCTTGACTTCCATTTCAACAATCAAAGGCAAGTCTTTCTCACGGTTGGTGATTCTTATGCCTTAAATGAATGTGCGGGAGAGTCGCAAAGCTTTTCTCACTCCCCTCTTTACCTTGAGCAGTCAGGCTGGCTAATTTGACCTCCTACTGTCATTTAGAATCTTCCACCAGGAGAGTTTTTTAAGAAGCAAGAGGCTGAGCACTTAGGCACGGAAGATCATTTTAATTATTTATTTTTATGGAATGGAAAGGACTGACAGAAAAAAAGAGAGAGATGTGTCCTTTTTTTTTTTCTAATAAATTTATTTATTTTTGGCTGCATTGGGTTTTCGTTGCTGTGCGGGCCTTTCTCCAGTTGCAGCGAGAGGGGGCTTCTCTTCGTTTCAGCGCGTGGGCTTCTCATTGCGGGGGCTTCTCTTGTTGAGGAGTACGGGCTCTAGGTGGTGCGTGGGCTTCAGTAGTTGCGGCTCGCGAGAGCTCAGTAGTTGTGGCACATGGGCTTAGTTGCTCAGCAGCACGTGGGATCTTCCCAGACCAGGGCTCGAACCGGTGTCCCCTGCATTGGCAGGCAGATTCTTAACCCCTGCACCACAAGGGAAGCCCGAGAGATGTGTCTTTGAGGAGTATTTCACGGATGAGAAACTTTAGGGTACAAAACAGCAGCTACTTGGTTTATTCCGAAAAGAAAAAAAAATGTGAACACAAATCACAATGCAGCAAAAACTCTAAGGTGAATGCTATACATACCCAGATCCCTTTAAGCATACCTATGTGCGTTAGATTATCTCGCAGAGAAAATATGTTGGAGTTTATGACAGGAAAAGTGCACCTGTGTGAGTTCTGTTTTACTATTTCTGTGACAACGTAGATATGCCATGAAGTTATTTGGAACAAATAGCAATGTTTTTCTAGCTCTTATGTATTCTCAGAGTATTTGCAGGGACACGTCAACTGGGTAGAGTTGCAGCTATGAGCAAGAAAGTAAGGCCATAATATTTCAAAAATTATTCTCCCTAAAAGCTCACGTATACATTCTCAAGAGATGTCCTCAGGCACTCAGCCAGAACCAATGTATTTTTATGTTATGACCTATTCTACCAAACAAGGCTAGCTCATCTCCCAGGTCTAAACAGATTAAAAGAGGAAATGCTGCTAGCAATCAGCAAAGGCAAAACATGCAAAGGGGTAGATAGCAAAACCATAAAGCAGATAAAGGGATTTACAGAGCCAGACAGTGTGAGGACACCTATTTCAGGAGCCAAAATCTATGCTAACAGTCTCTGGGGGCATAGCGCAGAAATGGAGGTTCTGAATGTTGACCAAAGTCAACATATTTAAAATCCCCAGTGTAAGAAAGCAGAGAACAATGTAATAATTCTAGAAATCTGTCCACTCAAAGTAGATGCTTAAATATTTTCATTTAAAGAGATTTTCCTTCTCAGTGATGTGGAATAAATTTGGTCCGAGGTTCAGTTAACTCAGCGTTTTTAGCATTAGGCGCAGGTGGTGGCTCCTGCCTTCCGCGGTCCAGATGACCTCACTCTCTTTCAACAAGACAGAGCCAGAGCAGTTACCATGCACGCAAACCACATCCGCGGGTGTTGGGGGGAGGGGGAGGGGTGGGAAGAGGAGGTCCTCTGTGCTAATGGAAAATAAGCTCAAAGGGCATATCCGGCATCGCCTTCATATGTGAGAGGCATCTATTCGGGTTTTCATTTCCTGATAGGGAGGGATAGCATTACAACGAATACAATAAATAAATAGAGCTTTAAGAAGTACAGCAAAAGCATCCCAACCCTGGCCAGTGATTTGATTTGCTCTAGCACATCTACCTGACTGAGCCCTCTGGCAGGGAAGCAGGGTTTCTGCACAGCAATGGGTGGAGCCTCGAGGCAGGCTAGCCCCTTAGCCAAGAGGATGGTGGGAGAGTGCAAGATGGGACAGCGCTGAGTGGCCGACTACCCAGGCTGCAGAGGCTCTCATCAGAGGAAAGGAAATGAGCGCCCCACACCACTTTGTCCGGTGTGTTTGGCCAGGCCAGGTGTTGGAAGGGGCCCCGAGATCAGCCTCAAGGAAGGTCTAACAGCAGGTGGGCCAGGCAAGGATGGGAAGCTGGGTTTCAGTTAAGAAGACCCTGACTGGCACTGTCGTTTGGAGAGAAGTCCATTCACAATGAAAGGAAATGGAGGAGGTAGAAAATGTCCCCAGTGGGAAAGCGGCTGATGGGACTCCAACTAAGAAGGCAGATCAAGGGACTGGAAATCCAGATTGGTAAATAAAGCACGGCTTAGAGCAGGTTGTGATTTAGAGCCGATACCAATTACATTCCAGACACAACTGTGTATTAGACGATCAGACAAAGAACCAAGTCAAAGTTCTATTTAACTATGGGACTTCAGCTGCCCATTCTTTCCAGTGTCACATGGGGCTAGGCCAGACTTACACTGAGAGACGAGGGTCACCATCATGGAGATACAGACATTCAAAGCTTAAGAGTAAAACTGTAGAGGATACGATGTAGGGACTGGCAGAGGCACTGGTATGCATTACACTGTGTTCAGATGAACCTTACGAAAAGTGGAACAAAGAGGTTTTCTATTCTAATTTGCTTTTCCAAAAGTTATGTACTTAAATGCTTGCCTTGCTTCATTTCCCCTCTACATGGGGGTCTGGGGTGGCTATCTGGAGGAAAAAGAAAAAGTTTTATCAGATTTTTTTTTAGTACTCTATTGAACACATCACTGCATTTTAGTCTGGAGCAGAGGGTGGAAAATGGCATCTGGTTAATCAGAGGTTCATAGATTATTTGGTGATACAACTTAACTGTGTTGATGATGAAATGAAAAATTGTGTGTCTTCCCTAGAGCAGCATTATAAAGCATTCTGTTTGGTACTTAAAATTGATTGTGCATTATATTGGTTAAAGAGTGGCATTGTGAAAATAAAATTAAGGGTGATTTGCATTTGTGTTGAAACAGTTGCACGTGCATTTAGTACAAATAGTATTTTTCTTTTGGAACACATTTACAGTTTGCATTTATATTGACTCAGTGTTTTCACTCAACATTGTTTTAAAAGATAAGATGAATATGGATATAATCATTCACAAGTAAAATAACTCTGATGTGTGAAATTGGTTGCTATATATTTCATTTGGAAAAATAAAATGCAAATGTATTTTTTATTAATTAGGGCACAAGCAATACCACAGTAAAAATACCAAGGTCATTTAATTTTTTTTAATTGAAAGTTTTTATAAAGCAGTGGGAAGCATTATATACTATTACGTTTCACATCTAGAGATGCATTTATAGATGCTATCAGAATCCTGGATTGATATCTGTTTATTAAGATTTAAGCTCCATGACTTTGTTGCATTATGTTTAATTCATGTGTATTTCCTTGATTCACAATCTATAGTAAATTCTTATTACTTGGATCTGGGCAAAATGTCTTTACAATTATCCATAACTTCCAGGTAGTAGAAAAAATGAATTTCATATTGATGGTAAAGGAAAACAAACTGCTACCCATTTGTGATACACACAGATTTATTATTTCTCTGTCTTTATTCCTCCTTCAAATATGATTGGGAGTTATATTCTTTCTAGAAAATTTTGTTTTCCAAGAGGGTGCTTGCAAAGACATTACAGTAGCAATTGAAATAGCAACTAGGCCAGTAATTGTAACAGAGAACTTGAAAATACATGCAAACACAACAGAACAACTATCTTATTTAACTTATGGTATATTACATTGTATTTGGAAAGGGACTGAGGAGACTTGGTGTTCAAAAATTTTAATCACATAAGTGAAAAACATACTGCTGTTATAAAATTTGTGTTATAAGATGGTGTCAGAGACAAAAATAATAGGGAAGTTCATAGACTGTGTTTTCAATTTTTAAGTTATTTAGTGTAAATTGTCGAAGGACTCTAGGAAGACAGTCTCAGTTTCTCTCTCTCTCTCTCTCGTATACACACACACACACACCCCTTAAAAGCTGCACATTTTAAAAGGCCAGGCAAATACTACTATAAGACAGTGAAGTATATAGTAAGCATCTGGTTGTAAATCTAGCCATAATCATCTAGAAAGTTTGGTTATAAAATGGACATTTTGGGCCGAGTATCAAAGGTTTAATAAATTAAGCTTTGTCAGGCAGGAGAGGGAATTGAGTTTCAAAGCAGCCTGGAGGTGAAAAGCAAGTGTGGGTAGATACATCTAGAGGTCTTAACTGAATAGTCTTTAATTGGAAGATAAATCTGAGAAAGTAATAAACAAGATCTTGAGACTATTTTCTTACAAAATAACTTGATGATTCTGTGTTAATGATACAGTCATCAATCTCTGACCATCAAGACAGTGAGCTTGGTCAGTGAACTGGCTCTAATTTGAACTTCTTTGCCCCAGACAAATGGTTCTAGGCCAGAAAAATCTAAGCTCCAAGGACGCTGTATCCCACTGGAGAGATCAGAGCATTTGTGTATCATAATATATATTTATTACATTCTTTGTAAGTGGCAGACCTTATGCTGGGTACCTAGGGCATGGCAGTGAACAAAATAGACAAAGGCCTCGAGGTGTGCGGTTTGTTAGACCAGGAGAAGAGAGGTCATAAGTAGATAAACAAACACATTGCAGATGGTGATGGGTTTTTTAAATCAAAATAATGAATCAGAGTAAGTAACAGAGAGAGTAACAGGGATGCTATTTTAGGGAAGATAGGAAAGATCCTCTTGGCCTCGCAGCATTTGACAGAGACTGGAAGGAAGTTAACAGTGAGCTCTATGGGTTTTAGAAAAAGTGTGCTCTGTGTAAAGGAAATAGCAGGGAATCTTGGGTCCTGTTTAAGGATCGGTGAGGCTGCGGAAGTACAAGCAGAGCAGAGGCGGAATGATGGGAAATGATAGCTCAGAGGTAGTGACAGCAAAGCGGTCAGATCAGTGAGAGCCTTTGGGGTCACTGTAAGAAATCTGGCTTTTGCTTTCACTGAGACAAGAGGTCACTGAACAATTTTGAGTAGGAGAATGATATGGCCTGGCTTCTCTCTTAAATAGCTCATTTTGGCTGCCCTGAGGAAATTGAAGAGAAGCAATGTTGTAGGAAGGGATAAGGGCAAGTTTTTGCAACCATCCACATGAAAGATGGTTCTTGGACTGAGTTTCTACCAGTGGAAGTAGTAAGAAGTGGCTGAATCCAGGATCTATTTAATGGTCAACAGGATCTGCCGATGGATTGGATATGGTGTGTGAGAGGAAAGAGGAGTGAAGAGAGGGGTCATTGATGGCTCCAGGTTTTCTAATCCGTGTAATTAGAAGGACAGAGCTGCCAGGTACTGCAGTGGCATAGATTATAAGAGGGAGATAAATCAGGAGTTCATTTTTGGGTGTGATAATTTCGAGGTACCTATTGGACATTCGAGCACAAAGGAGAATTGAAGTATTTGTCTTTGAAAGTAGAGAATAAATGGAATAGCAGAGTATTGTAAGATTACCAGATAGCCGTAAAAATCCACCAGAGGTTGTGATTTTCCCCAATGGATTCTAATGTTCAGCTAAGAATGAAAACTGTTGAAAGTAAGACAAGAAAGTATGGATATTCAATGAAGTGATTAAGGGTATCAAAATCCCTTGGAAGTATTTTGCCATCTACACATTACAGTGGTATTGGGGGGTGGGGGGCGGCTGGAAGCTGGGTGGCTTGGAAAAATTCCTTAGATGATTCTCATAGGTCCTTCCCAACATGGAAATCACTAACGAAAATCAGAAGAGAATTTTTTTCTAGCTTCTTTCAGGAGCATTCTCAGACTAACACCCAGAAAGTTAACATTTATGAGGGAAACAAAGGAAAATTCCAGAAGGCATGTTATGTCCCAGACACTGTATTTGCTGCTTTGTGCATATTATCTTAATTGATCCTTCCAGCATACTGTTGAGATGGAGACTCGGCTGTATTGTAGGGATGAGGAAAATAAGTTTAAATAACCACACGTAGGTGACGAGGTAGAGGTAAGATTTTGCCTTACCCACAGTCATTTCTAGCTGGAGAAGTTGAAAGATGCTTCCAAGTATTTTGTTATAAGACAGGGTTTTAATAACATTTAAATGCATACTATCTACACAGTAATATGTTAGATTCTGGAAAGAAACACTTAAGGATTGTAAGCTTCTTGAAGACTGAGTCCACGATGTGCTGTATGCAGGTATATTATTGTATTCCTTTATTCATCCAACATTCATTTAGAGCTTATGGTGGGTAAGGAGCTAAATAAGCTGAATAACACATAGTTCTTGTTCTGAAGGATTTCCTATTCTATCAACAGACTCAGGTAATAGTGCATTGTTTCTGCCTTAAAGGCTGTGCTCCTCTGGCCTGTGTAATGTTCATCAACTGCCTATAATCCTGGGCTTTGCAGAAATCATTCACTGCTTTCTGCAGTGATCAGTTAATCAAGCGGGGCCACAAAGGGGCTCAAGCAAGGGTGGTAGAAATCTAGATTCTAGAATTCAGGAAAAGTCTCTGCTAGCCAGAGCCCAAGGTTCTAAATACAGACCAAGTCAGAGGCTGGGAACAGAGCAGTGTTCCTGAGGTACCCTGAACCCAAGGACTTATTAGGTATAGGGATGGAGACCAGATGGAAGCCAACACTGCTGGTTTCAATAGAGGCAGAGGAAGGTTAGAAATCCCAGCTCAGAAGGTCAGCTGTTTCAAAGAGGAGAGTTATTGCTGAAACACGTGAACTAAAACGAGGGCTCAGAATCTCCCAGAGAAAGAGAGCTGGCTGGGGCACCCTGCTCTGGATCCGCTTATGTATCAGACCCTTCTGAGTGGGCTCTACAGCTTTCTCTATCAGCACTGCTCCGTGGGAGTACTGACTGTGCCACCATCAGGAAGAAGCAAAGCTACAGCCCTCCAGGTCCCTAATATGAGTTCCTTGAGAGTCCTTGGTCTACTTCAGTAGAGGAACAGCAGGCAGAGGGCTGCATCGTTGATACTTACTAGGATAGTCTTTTGCTAGCACATGGCTGGGCAGATTAAATTAGCTCCTTTCAGAAGCTAGAGGTTGAGGTATTAGTTTTGAAACTAACGAATATATGTATACAAGGCAGCTGGAAGTGGTGGTTCATTATGATTATTAAACCAACAACAATGACACTTCCCAGGCTAAGAAGCTATTTAAGGTGTTGTAAGATGCCTGGGTAGAACAGACCTGCTCAACAGAACTGAAACAGTCATAAAATATGAGGTGAAATAAAGGCAGAAAATGAATGGATCTGATCAGTGAACCGAGCACTACCCAAGATACAGAGTTATTTCCACAAGGCTATGAATTCTAATGGTAAGGAAAGCACAATAGGTTTAAAATGCACGGGGATGCTAAGTGTGCCAAATACGTTGCCTAATCCAATAGACTTGATCCTGCTGAGGATGGCCACGCCTCAGTAGAGTTTAGCCTTCTGAACTTCAGATCACTCATTTGATATGAGGGCATAACGGTATCACAGGATCAGCACAGTTTTGAACAATCTTCCCAGTTACCCAAGGGTCCCTGAGCACATCCCATTCTATTCTTTTTTTTTTTTTTACATCTTTATTGGAGTATAATTGCTTTACAGTGGTGTGTTAGTTTCTGCTTTATAACAAAGTGAATCAGTTATATATACACATATGTTCCCATATCTCTTCCCTCTTGCGTCTCCCTCATTCTATTCTTTTATCACAGGACAAGTAAGAGGCAGAGGCCAGAGAGACAATCAGATGCTGCTTCTGGCAATCCAGACATTCCTTCAGCAGATCTTCACAAGTCTCAGGCAGATGGTCTTTGTTTCTCGTAGCCTGGTTCCAGATCCTTTTTGCACTTTATCAAGCAAAGTGGTGGGGAAAATGCAGAGACCCTTGAGGCTGAGACCCTTTCTGCTGCAAGAGACCAGAGAATCATAAGGGCTGTGTACAGCCTAGAGTAGAATCACTTGGTATATTTATTAACATTTAAAACCGGACAAGTTTTTTAACATAAAGCTATTTGGCTCATTCAGTTATGTTCAGGAAAGTGAGAACCTCATTAAAATATTGTACAAGCCCTCACAATTCTGGGGGAACTCAAACATTTTCTTAAAAATACCAATGCAAAGGAAATAAACATTATTACCCTGGGACCAGTACACCTCACTCTGACCCATACTTTTAATGTTGGGGTAATGACCTTGCCTCTTCCTATGATTTCTCTTTACTATGAATTGTATCTTATTCTTTGACCATTCTAACGTGGATCGACTGTTCCCTCCCCATGTACAGGTTAGGATTCAGAACAAGAAGTCATTAGCTCTTGTTATGCAGAATGGTTAAGGGTCCAGAATCTTGACTTTAAAAAACTTTAATTTTCACCCTAGGCCAACACTCTTATCTGGGCTTTTTATTAAAATTATAGCCAATTGATACTTGACTTTTTAAAAAAGCAAATTTTGACTCTTTATATATAGAAGAGGAAGAAAGAGTAGCATGCAGTTGTTGAGTGTATGTCCCATAAATATTAATTAGGTCAAGGCGTTGATGCCATTTTTCAGCTCATCTCTGTCTTTACTGATTTTTTTGTCTAGTTCAATGAGTTGCTGAAAGAGGACTGGTTATCTATTCTCATTAGAGAATACATGAAAAGTTTTCCCCACAGATTTCCAAGCTTGTATCTGAAAATTTCTACCAAAGATTCTTATTATTAGTGTAAGCACTTGGGAACAGATTATAAAATACAGGACCTCTCATTTAGATATGGATTTTAAAATAATATATCTGAATGAGGAAGACTGAATAAAATGAATAGTTATAATAAGGATCATGGGAAGCATAGACATAATTCTGAGAAGAGAAAAATGTCCATTGAATAACTACTATGTATCCCTCTGTGCTAGATAAATTGGACAAACTCATACAAAATACTTCTAGTGTTATGATAGATTTATCTAGCTATATGTCTATTGCCTTTTTTTTTTTTTTTTTTTTTTTTGCTGTACGCGGGCCTCTCACTGCTGTGGCCTCTCCCGTTGCGGAGCACAGGCTCCGGACACACAGGCTCCGCGGCCATGGCTCGCGGGCCCAGCCGCTCCGCGGCATGTGGGATCTTCCGGGATAGGGGCACGAACCCGTGTCCCCTGCATCGGCAGGCGGACTCTCAACCACTGCGCCACCAGGGAAGCCCTCTATTGCCTTTTTTATTGGGTATATATACATATTATACACACATGTACAGTATATAGTATATTAAACAGCAACTTCAGGCCAGGCAAAAATCAACGTAGCAGGCACTCTATGAAAATTGTGAATGAAATGAAATAGACACATATTCCTTGTGGCTTTTGATCTGAGACAAGACATTATTAAGGATATTTGCAATAGGATTACCTGTGTTAAAATCCCTGTTTTGCCTCTAAATAGGTTTGGAACCTTGGATATCAAAAGACTTGGTCTACTTCATTCTAAATGGAGGTAGAGATACATCTACCCTGTAGAGTTGTTGCATTAAAACCATTAGACAGTGCCTGATTTACATTAAGCAGTCCATAAATGTGAGTTATTATCTTAACTATTATTATTATTCACAGGAAAAATTCGAAAATGGGAATGGACTCAATAGAGTACTAGAGTGGAAAGATGCTATATAATGCTAGCATGATAGCTAATGGTATCAGGAAATAAATGGTATGTGACAAATGCAAGACGTAGAACTTAAGTACTCTAGGAATGGAAAACAGAAGAAATCACTGTTTGCTGGAGTGGGCAGGGATGGCTTCTTCAAGAAATCTAAATGAGTTTGCAAATGTCTTTAGGTGGAGAGAATGTGCCTGTGGAGGGAGTGTCTTTTCGGGGATGTACAAATTCAGAGATTTTAGCACTTCTTCACAGATGGAAGAACTCCATTTGGACCCTCAGACACAGACCACTGTGCCAATATTTGGCATGTAAGCAGAGGGAGTTCCAAGACAGGTGCTGCATAAGAAAGAAGCTTGGACCCAAGTGAGGAGAAGGCGTCTTTCTAATGCTAAGTGCAGCTCACCTTGGATAGCAACTACACACCCATTTGTAGCTAGAAAATTGCAGGCTGAGGACAAAATAGCCCTTTAAACAAGCATGCCACTGAGTTTGGGAAGGGAAGAGGCGGAGCCACCTGAAGACACAAATCCTGCTAAGAAGAGCATTAATTGTTCTCTATGTCACACAGACTTACTTCTGCAATCAGTAAGAAAGAGTGGGCTCGGACTGGGACTCATTGTTTCACCACGTACATTTGGAATTGAACAATAGACCTCAACCTTCAGTTTCCTCCATGGTGTGGAACACAAGCTAAACTGATACAGCATTGAACAACAGGCAAATGAGTTAATGGCCTTGCAAGGAAGATCCCAAAGAGGATCCCCAGCAAAAGATCAACGCCTTTCTCCTTGCAACCTCTTTTGTCTATCTTGGTGTTTGCTCAAGCTGAGGAGTTCAAAAAGCATAAGCAAATTTAGCATTTCACTGTCAAGGCCATAAACACATTCATAAAGGCAGGAGGATTTTGTAGCTGTACATACATTGAAGAGAGCATGCCGCTGAGAGCTGGAGCTTTACCATCACTTAAAAAACAACAACAAAAAAACAACACAATTTGGAAGGAATTGTTCTAAATGCAGTCCTATCTTTTATTTTATATTCTTTTATAGCCACCCTTTATTGAGTGTTTATTAAGGGCCAAGAACTCTATTAGGCATTTTTTTAAACTTTTATTTTAAAATAAAATACAAATACAGGAAATCACACAAAATTATTATAAAGCAAATATTATTTTAACCACCACCCACATCAAAGAATAAAACATTCTTTGAAACATTCAATAGAAGCCTCTCCCTCCAAAAGAAGCTCTGTTCTGTCTCCCTCCAAAAGTAAACACTGCACTGACTTCTATAGTAATCCTTTCCTTATTTTTCTTTATGGTTTATCACTTAAGTGTGCACTGTAGTCATCACTTTTCAAGTTGATTTTTTTTTAAACTCCATTTTAATCAAGTCATCCCTTTATCCTCCCCCCACCAAACTCTCCCTTTTGTCTTACTTAAAATGTATCTTTTCTTCTTGAGTTTGCTCCAGGGTGGAGCTGCTAATTGCATATTCATGGTGCAACTTTTCAGGCTCTCTTTTCTGTATTGTGGGGAGCAGGACCCTTGGTCACACTCAGCTTTGATGTCTTTGGCAAGACTATCGGTGGTGCTGTGCTCTTTTTTCAGGAGACACACTGATGCTTAACACATCAATCCATTGTTTTATTAGAGATTCCAAAATGGTAACACTCAAGTTCTATCCATTATTATTTTTTTTTTTTGCGTGGTACGCGGGCCTCTCACTGCCGTGGCCTCTCCCGTTGCGGAGCACAGGCTCTGGACGCGCAGGCCATGGCTCACAGGCCCAGCCGCCCCGCGGCATGTGGGATCCTCCCGGACCGGGACACGAACCCGTGTCCCCTGCATCGGCAGGCGGACTCCCAACCACTGCTCCACCAGGGAAGCCCTATCCACTATTTTTATACATTTGCTTGAATAATTTTATGTATAAGGAGATGCTTCCTCTCATCTACAATTTGGTTACCCAGTGGTATAGTTCCAAAAAGGCAGAATCAAGGTTTGATTCTTTTCTTTCATGTAGTTTTCATGAGAATAAATTAGTTTCCTATCATCTCAGAAGGGGACCAATTAAGATTTAAATATATTTGGTGGATACCCATCCACTGTAATTTCTATCCTTACGGAAGTTCAGTGTTTTCTTTGGCTAGGTAGAGCCATTTTAATGTTGGCTTTTAATTCCTCTTAACGTCGTTCTAATAGTCTTTGATAATTTCCATGCTAGTTTATGTCAAAATGTTCCAGGTTTATCTGGTACATTTCTTATCCCAGATTCAGTTCAGCTGTGTCTCTAAGAAGCTCTCATTTCTTGTATGATGACAATATGGGTGTAGGTGATAATCACTGCTACTAGGGTTGCTAGATTTAGCAAATAAAAATACAGGACACTCAGTTAAATTTCAATTTCAAATAAACAACAAATACATTATAGTATAAGTATGTCCCAAAATCAACACAGGACAACTTGTACTAAAAAAGTATTTGTTGGTTATCTAAAATTCAAATTTAACTGGACAGCCTATAATTTATCTGACAACTGATTACAACTAGGTAGTCATCTCTAGACTGTATTAGCCCAGGCCCTCTGAGAAGCAGGTATGATTAGATATGCAAGAGAGTTTTTGGAAGAGATCCCTATGAGGGAAGAAAGCCAGGGGTTTGAAAAGGCAGGGGAGCCCTCTGGGGTGATGCAGGTTTGACTTCTGTGAAAGGCAGAGAGAAGAAAGGAGAATAAGATAAACAGAGTCTCAAATTCCATTTCAATTCTAAGAAATATAAATATTTATAAATACATAAAAATCTCTGGCTCACATGTTATTTTCTTGAATATCTTAAGTATGTAACTTTATTTTTCCCCCTAAGATAAAGTGTTGTTGTTGAAAAATCTAATGATAATATAATATTATTTACTTTTTAAGTGTTTTTTTGCCTAGATGCCCAAATAAATATTTTTTTTTCTTTAAGATCCCTTAATTTTACTTGGTATTGACTGCGCTGCGTTAATAAAAACAGGCATACTATATGATTTTTCAATAAGTAGTTTAAATTGTTCTTTCAATGTCCAGATCACATTCTTAAATTGTTGTTTTTAGCATTTCTTCCCCCCTACCCACCCCTTGATTTGTTCTCCCACTCAGGAACTCCCATAATCTGTATGTTGGATCTTCCTTTCCACGTACAATATTTGTTGCTTTCTCTTGAACATCTTTCTTTCTTTCTTCACTTCTCTTTGGTTCATTTTTTTTTGGTCCAAATTTTTTTTTTTTTAACATCTTTATTGGAGTATAATTGCTTTACAATGGTGTGTTAGTTTCTGCTTTACAACAAAGTGCATCAGTTATACATATACATATGTTCCCATATCTCTTCCCTCTTGCGTCTCGCTCCCTCCCACCCTCCCTGTCCCACCCCTCTAGGTGGTCACAAACCACCTAGCTGATCTTCCTGTGCCATGCAGCTGCTTCCCACTAGCTATCCACCATACGTTTGGTAGTGTATATATGTCCATGCCACTCTCTCACTTTGTCAAAGCTTACCCTTCCCCCTACCCATATCCTCAAGTCCATGCTCTAGTAGGTCGGTGTCTTTATACCCATCCTACCCCTAGGCACTTCATGACATTTTTTTTTCTTAGATTCCATATAAATGTGTTAGCATACGGTATTTGTTTTTCTCCTTCTGACTTACTTCACTCTGTATGACAGACTCCAGGTCCATCCACCTCACTACAAATAACTCAATTTCGTTTCTTTTTATGGCTGAGTAATATTCCATTGTATATATGTGCCACATCTTCTTTATCCATTCATCTGTTGATGGACACTGAGGTTGCTTCCATGTCCTGGCTATTGTAAATAGAGCTGCAATGAACATTTTGGTACATGAGTCTTTTTGAATTATGGTTTTCTCAGGGTATATGCCCTGTAGTGGGATTGCTGAGTTGTATGGTAGTTCTATTTTTAGTTCTTTAAGGAACCTCCATACTGTTCTCCATAGTGGTTATATCAAGTTACATTCCCACCAACAGTGCAAGAGGGTTCCCTTTTCTCCACACCCTCTCCAGCATTTATTGTTTCTAGATTTTTGGATGATGGCCATTCTGACCGGTATGAGATGATATCTCATTGTAGTTTTGATTTGCATATCTCTAATGATTAATGCTGTTGAGAATTCTTTCATGTGTTTGTTGGCAAATTGTATATCTTCTTTGGACAAATGTCTATTTAGGTCTTATGCCCATTTTTGGACTGGGTTGTTTGTTTTTTTGTTATTGAGCTGCATGAGCTGCTTGTAAATTTTGGAGATTAATCCTTTGTCAGTTGCTTCATTTGCAAATATTCTCTCCCATTCTGAGGGTTGTCTTTTGCTCTTGTTTATGGTTTCCTTTGCTGTGCAAAAGCTTTGAAGCTTCATTAGGTCCCATTTGTTTATTTTTGTTGTTATTTCCATCTCTCTAGGAGGTGGGTCAAAAAGGATCTTGCTGTGACTTATGTCATAGAGTGTTCTCCTTATGTTTTCCTCTAAGAGTTTGAAAGTGTCTGGCCTTACATTTAGGTCTTTAATCCATTTTGAGTTTATTTTTGTGTATGGTGTTAGGGAGTGTTCTAATTTCATACTTTTACATGTACCTGTCCGATCTTCCCAGCACCACTTATTGAACAGGCTGTCTTTTCTCCACTGTATATTCTTGCCTCCTTTATCAAAGATAAGGTGATCATATGTGTGTGGGTTTATCTCTGGGCTTTCTATCCTGTTCCATTGATCTATGTTTTTGTTTTTGTGCCAGTACCATACTGTCTTGATTACTGTAGCTTTGTAGTATAGTCTGACGTCAGGGAGCCTGATTCCTCCAGCTCTATTTTTCGTTCTCAAGATTGCTTTGGCAATTCAGGGTCTTTTGTGTTTCCATACACATTATGAAATTTTTTGTTCTAGTTCTGTAAAAAATGCCAGTGGTAGTTTGATAGGGATTGCATTGAATCTGTAGATTGCTTTGGGTAGTAGATTCATTTACAGAATGTTGATTCTTCCAATCCAAGAACATGGTATATCTCTCCATCTATTTGCATCATCTTTAATTTCTTTCATCAGTGTCTTATAATTTTCTGCATACAGGTCTTTTGTCTCCCTAGGCAGGTTTATTCCTAGATATTTTATTCTTTTTGTTGCAATGGTAAATGAGAGTGTATAAGAATTTCAGAGATTTCTGTGCATTAATTTTGTATCCTGAAACTTTACCAAATTCATTGATTAGCTCTAGTAGTTTTCTGGTAGCATCTTTAGGATTCTCTATGTATAGTATCATGTCATCTGCAAACAGGGACAGCTTTACTTCTTCTTTTCCAATTTGGATTCCTTTTATTTCTTTTTCTTCTCTGATTGCTGTGGCTAGAACTTCCAAAACTATGTTGAATAAGATTGGTGAGATTGGGCAACCTTGTCTTGTTCCTGATCTTAGTGGAAATGGTTTCAGTTTTTCACCATTGAGGACGATGTTGGCTGTGGGTTTGTCATATATGGCCTTTATTATGTTGAGGAAAGTTCCCTCTATGCCTACTTTCTGCAGGGTTTTTATCATAAATGGGTGTTGAATTTTGTTGAAAGTTTTCTCTGCATCTATTGAGATGATCATATGGTTTTTCTCCTTCAATTTGTTAATATGGTGTATCACGTTGATTGATTTGCATATATTGATGAATCCTTGCATTCCTGGAATAAACCCCAGTTGATCATGGTGTATGATCCTTTTAATGTGCTGTTGGATTCGTTTTGCTGTTATTTTGTTGAGGATTTTTGCGTCTCTGTTCATCAGTGATATTGGCCTATAGTTTTCTTTCTTTGTGACATCTTTGTCTGGTTTTGGTATCAGGGTGATGATGGCCTCATAGAATGAGTTTGGAAGTGTTCCTCCCTCTGCTATATTTTGGAAGAGTTTGAGAAGGATAGGTGTTAGCTCTTCTCTAAATGTTTGATAGAATTCACCTGTGAAGCCATCTGGTCCTGGGCTCTTGTTTGTTGAAAGATTTTTTATCACAGTTTTAATTTCAGTGCTTGTGATTGGTCTGTTCATGTTTTCTATTTTTTCCTGATTCAGTCTCGGCAGGTTGTGCATTTGTAAGAATTTGTCCATTTCTTCCAGGTTGTCCATTTTATTGGCATAGAGTTGCTTGTAGTAATCTCTCATGATCTTTTGTATTTCTGCAGTGTCAGTTGTTACTTCTCCTTTTTAATTTCTAATTCTATTGATTTGAGTCTTCTCCCTTTTTTTCTTGATGAGTCTGGCTAATGGTTTATCAATTTTGTTTATCTTCTCAAAGAACCAGCTTTTAGTTTTATTGATCTTTGCAATCGTTTCCTTCATTTCTTTTTCATCTATTTCTGACCTGATCCTTATGATTTCTTTCCTTCTGCTCAATTTTGGGTTTTTTTGTTCTTCTTTCTCTAATTGCTTTAGGTGAAAGGTTAGGTTGTTTATTTGAAATGTTTCCTGTTTCTTAAGGTAGGATTGTATTGCTATAAAGTTCCCTCCCAGAACTGCTTTTGCTGCATCCCATAGGTTTTGGGTCGTCGTGTCTCCATTGTCATTTCTTTCTAGGTATTTTTAAATTTCCTCTTTGATTTCTTCAGTGATCACTTCGTTATTGAGTAGTGTATTGTTTAGCCTCCATGTGTTTGTATTTTTTACAGATCCTTTCCCGTAATTGATGTCTAGTCTCATAGCATTGTGGTCGGAAAAGATACTTGATACGATTTCAATTATCTTAAATTTACCAAGGCTAGATTTGTGCTCCAAGATATGATCTGTCCTGGAGAATGTTCCATGAGCACTTGAGAAAAATGTGTATTCTGTTGTTTTTGGATGGAATGTCCTATAAATATCAATTAAGTCCATCTTGTTTAATGTATCATTTAAAGCTTGTGTTTCCTTATTTATTTTCATTTTGGATGACCTGTCCATTGGTGAAAGTGGGGTGTTAAAGTCCCCTACTATGACTGTGTTACTGTCGATTTCCCCTTTTATGGCTGTTAGTATTTGCCTTATGTATTGAGGTGCTCCTATATTTGGTGCATAAATATTTACAATTGTTATATCTTCTTCTTGGATCGATCCCTTGATCATTATGTAGTGTCCTTCTTTGTCTCTTGTAATAGTCTTTATTTTAAAGTCTATTTTGTCTGATATGAGAATTGCTACTCCAACTTCCTTCTGATTTCCATTTGCATGGAATATCTTTTTCCATCTCCTCACTTTCAGTCTGTATGTGTCCCTAGGTCTGAAGTGGGTCTGTTGTAGACAGCATATATATGGGTCTTGTTTTTGTATCCAATCAGCCAGTCTGTGTCTTTTGGTGGGAGCATTTATTCCATTTACGTTCAAGGTAATTATTGATTTGTATGTTCCTATTCCCATTTCCTTAATTGTTTTGGGTTTGTTATTGTAGGTCTTTTCCTTCTCTTGTGTTTCTTGCCTAAAGAAGTTCCTTTAGCATTTGTTGTAAAGCTTGTTTGGTGGTGCTGAACTCTCTCAGCTTTTGCTTGTCTGTAAAGGTTTTAATTTCTCCATCAAATCTGAATGAGATCCTTGCTGGGTAGAGTAATCTTGGTTGTAGGTTTTTCTCCTTCATCACTTTAAATATGTTGTGCCCCTCCCTTTTGGCTTGCAGAGTTTCTGCTGAAAGATCAGCTGTTAACCTTATTGGGATTCCCTTGTGTGTTATTTGTTGTTTTTCCCTTCCTGCTTTTAATATGTTTTCTTTGTATTTAATTTTTGATATTTTGATTAATATGTGTCTTGATGTGTTTCTCCTTGGATTTATCCTGTATGGGACTCTCTGTGCTTCCTGGATTTGATTAACTATTTCCTTTCCTATATTAGGGAAGTTTTCAACTATAATCTCTTCAAAAATTTTCTCAGTCCCTTTCTTTTCTCTTCTCTTTTCTCTTCTTCTTCTGGGACCCCTATAATTCGAATGTTGGTGCGTTGGTGTGCCAGAGGTCTCTGAGACTGTCCTCAGTTCTTTTCATTATTTTTTCTTTATTCTACTCTGCAGTAGTTATTTCCACTATTTTATCTTCCAGATCACTTATCTGTTCTTCTGCCTCAGTTATTCTGCTATTGATGCCATCGAGAGTATTTTTAATTTCATTTATTGTGTTCTCCATCATTGCTTGTTTCCTCTTTAGTTCTTCTAGGTCCTTGTTAAATGTTTCTTACATTTTCTCTATTCTATTTCCCAGATTTTGGGTCATCTTTACTATCATTATTCTGAATTGTTTTTCAGGTGGACTGCCTATTTCCTCTTCATTTGTTAGGTCTGGTGGGCTTTTACGTTGCTCCTTCATCTGCTGTGTGTGTTTTTTTTTTTTTTTGTCTTTTCATTTTGCTTATCTTACTGTGTTTTGCGTCTCCTTTTCGCAGGCTGCAGGTTCATATTCCCCAGTGGCTGTCCCCAGTGGCTAAGGTTGGTTCAGTGGGTTGTGTAGGTTTCCTGGTGGAGGGGACTAGTGCCTGTGTTCTGGTGGATGAGGCTGGATGTTGTCTTTCTGGTTTGCAGGTGCTCGTCTGGTGTTGTGTTTTGGGATGTCTGTAGCCTTATTATGATTTTAGGCAGCCTCTCTGGTAATGGATGGGGTTGTGTTCCTGTCTTGCTAGTTGTTTGGCATAGGGTGTCCAGCAATGTAGCTTGCTGGCCGTTGAGTGAAGCTGGGTGCTGGTGTTGAGATGGAGATCTCTGGGAGATTTTCGCTGCTTGATATTATGTGGAGTTGGGAGGTCTCTTGTGGACCCGTGTCCTGAAGTTGGCTCTCCCACTTCAGAGGCACAGCACGGACTCCTGGCTGGAGCACCAAGAGCCTTTCATCTACACGGCTCAGAATAAAAGAGAGAAAAAATATAAAGAAAGAAAGAAAGAAAGAAAGAAAGAAAGAAAGAAAGAAAGAAAGAAAGAAAGAAGATAAAATAAAGTAGGATAAAATAAAATAAAGTTATTAAAATAAAAAAATATAATTATTAAGAAAAAAAATTTTTTAAGTACAAAAAAAGAAGAAAAGAAAAAAAACCCAGACAGTCAGAACCCTAGGACAAATGGTGAAAGCAAAGCTATACAGACAAAATCTCACACAGAAGCATACACACACACACTCACAAAAAGAGGAAAAGGGGAAAAAATAATCTATCTTGCTCCCACAGTCCACCTCCTCTGTTTGGGATGATTTGTTGTCTATTCAGGTATTCCACAGATGCAGGGTACATCAAGTTGATTGTGGAGATCTAATCTGCTGCTCCTTAGGCTGCTGGGAGAGATTTCCCTTTTTCTTCTTTGTTTGCACAGCTGCCGGGGTTCAGCTTTGGATGTGGCCCCGCCTCTGCGTGTAGGTCACTGGAGGGCGTCTGTTCTTCACTCAGACAGGACGGGTTTAAAGGAGCCGCTGACTCGGGGACTCTGGCTCACTCAGGCCGGGGGGAGGGAGGGGCACGGAGGCGGGGCGAGCCTGCGGCAGCAGAGGCCGGCGTGACGTTGCAGCAGCCTGAGGCGCGCCGTGCATTCTCCCAGGGAAGCTGTCCCCGGATCACGGGATCCTGGCAGTGGCGCGCTGCACAGGCTCCCTGCAAGGGAGGTGTGGAGAGTGACCTGTGCTCGCACACAGGCTTCTTGGTGGCGGCAGCAGGGGCCTTAGCGTCTCATGCCCGTCTCTGGGGTCTGCGTTGTTAGCCGCGGCTCGCGCCCGTCTCTGGAGCTCCTTTAAGCAGCGCTCTGAATCCCCTCTCCTCACGCACCAGGAAACAAAGGGAAGAAAAAGTCTCTTGCCTCTTCGGCAGGTCCAGACTTTTCCTCGGACTCCCTCCCGGCCAGCCGTGGCGCACTAACCCCTTCAGGCTGTGTTCTCGCCGCCAGCCCCAGTCCTCTCCCTGCGCTCCGACCGAAGCCCAAGCCTCAGCTCCCAGCCCCGCCTGCCCGGGCGCGTAAGCAGACAAGCCTCTCGAGCTGGTGAGTGCCGGTCGGCACCGATCCTCTGTGCGGGAATCTCTCCGCTTTGCCCTCCACACCCCTGTTGCTGTGCTCTCGCCCGCGGCTCCGAAGCTTCCCCCTCCGCCACCCGCAGTCTCCGCCCGCGAAGGGGCTTCTAGTGTATGGAAACCTTTCCTCCTTCACGGCTCCCTCCCACTGGTGCAGGTCCCGTCCCTATTCTTTGTCTCTGTTTTTTCTTTTTTCTTTTGCCCTACCCAGGTACGTGGGGAGTTTCTTGCCTTTGGGGGGGGGGTCTGAGGTCTTAGTCTTGTGCTTAGTTGCTCTTATATTACTCCTAGAGTAGTCTTTTATTTCTAATGACTTTTAAACAATTTCTAATTCTTTCTTGAGTTCTGTCCCTTTATTTCAGAGTTTTAAAAATTCTGATTGTTATTTTTCAGATATTGTATGATTTTCTTAATCTCCTTTAGCTCATTTTGAAATGGTGTGTTATAGTTTTGAAAATTTTTTGAGCATGACTTTTTGGCAAACTTTCTTTGTCAATAGTAGAAGTTGGTGCAATTCCTGTAAAGTGCTAGAAAGTAAATATTTTACGCTTTGTAGGTCATTTGTTCTCTGTCACAATGCTTAACACTGTCATTGCAGCTTAAAAACAATCATAGGCGATGTATAAATGAATAAGCATGGCTATATTCCAATAAAACTTTATTTATAAAAATAAGAAGTGGGCTGGATTTGGTCAGTGGGCTATAGTTTGCCAATCCTTGATCTGTTGGGATATTATTCCCTTTCTTTCTTGTAGGAAGTTTGTTTTTAAGGCTAATCTTTAAATGGAATTTGAGTGGGATAGTTTTTTGTCTACTCATTTTTATATATGAATTTAGTTTTCTTGAACTTTTAGAGAGTTAAAAGTTCAGACAGGTTTTCTAACTTCAAATTATATCTTTTTTGTTTTCAGATAGTGCTAAATATATATATATATATATATATATATATATATATATATATAATGGCTTGTGCTCTTAGATTTCCTGGATCTATTCACCTTTTGTCTGTATTTTCTGTTTCCTTCATCTCTATTATTTTTATTCTGCTCAATTTTGATTCCACTTCTAGTAATTTTTCCTTATCATGGGGTCCTATATTGGAAAGAAGCCCTGGCAAGTCAACTTAAAAAGTTCAAAGGATCTAGGCTGCTCTAGCCACCTTAGACTTTGACCCTGGCTTTTTAAGAGCTATGAAGTGTCTGAGATTTTACAAGGCTTACAAGCTAACAAGTTAACCTACCAGTTTTATGGATATTTTCAAAAAATATGAGACTCTTGGGTCAGAGACAAAGATCTTTACTACTTTAGTACAGCAAAGAGCATAAACATAATCATATTTGTGTGAGCTCTTTGTCCCCAAGTCCCATGGAGGTGAGTGATTGGACCCAGATGGATGTTGGTTCACACAGTGGGTTATAGAAGAGGAATCCTAAGCTTAAGAAAATCAAATCTCTTACAATGGGAAGAAAATATGCTTTCCCTTTGTTCCAGAGGGAGACACTGTTTTCTCTTTCCAGGATAATTCCTATACAAGTATTCTTTAAAAGATACTCTAGAACAAAAGACCATTTCTTGCTAGTGAGACCTGCAGAAAAGGGAGAGATCGAAGGGAAATCGACTCCCAGCAGAGTCCCTTTCCTTTCACTCATTACTGGAATGCACAAAACCCCTCCTAGTTATTTTTATATTGACACACTGTGCTTTCTGGTGGATATCCACTGACTATTTTGGGGCTCTCTCCTTGAATATTTTGGGATTGTAGGTATGTCATTTGCCCTACTGCTTCCCTCTGCTTTCTCCCATATAGATACCAAGGGCACTCAGGCTGTGCGGTTTTTGGTATTTAGGGATTAGTAGAGGTGTTTTCTTACCTGGATTTGTTGTAAATGTTGTGCTTTTTGTTTTGATGTCTAGTTATCATCCAGCCTAAGCGCATGCGGGCATCACCACAGTCCATCTTCCCAAAATAACCTTGTCTTTTAAAGAAAGTATGCCAAGCCAATTTTCCTTTTTTTTTTTTTTGAATCCTCATTTTGACCATCAACTTTACTATGCTATAATATGGTTATACTCTATGATCCTACTGAGTTGCAGAGAGATGCTTGTCCCTTTTCGCCTCCCCCCACAACACTAAGTGGTACTAAGTTGTTCTATCATTTTAAGTGGAGTTCCAAATCTTTTCTATTTATAAGGTTATATATTTTCCCTTCTTGCTATTATTTGTGTATCTCACCCTATGGTAATTCCTATTACCCTCTTTTTGAATATGTGGTCCAAAGACTAGTAAATCAGACAAACAACCTTGTTTAAAATGTGTGCAAAGGATGCAAAACAAAAATAAAAATGCTCTGAGGTTGGGCATAATTCTAGAAGATTCTATCGACCTTGTGGTAGTTTTGGCATTATATGGAACAGGCTATAGAAATTCCAACTATATTAAGATGACAAAACATTGTATTCAATGTCAACATTTCCTCATAATTTTACCCAGTATAGCTCCTCCTTCCTCAAATTCAGTATAAGATTTATATCATAGGGGGAAGATAGAATACCTTAAGAGCGGTATTGCCAATATAACGCTTATCTCCAAATTCATTTTTCCCTGTGAGTTCTCAGCACTGGAGGCTCAGCACTGTAAAATACTGTTTATTTTACAACACATAATATGTGCTCATAAGCAGTGGAAAATTCCAAGTTTATTTGGCTTTCACTTAATGTTTTGAAACACAGCAATATCTGGTGAGCCTTTACCCATATCCAGACTCAGCAGATCAGAGGATTGTCAAGATTATATAATTCCTACATGTTAAATAGAAAAAGGTAAAATATTCTGAGAGAATAGGGAGACAGAGAAAAGATATTTTCCCTGGGTGACACTGTTCAATAAATTAAATAAAAAATACGTTCATAGGAGATTCTGAGAGGGCTTACTATTGAAGTGGTGAGGAGAAGAATTATTTTTTTCAAAGTGTATTTCCTCCAAAACCTCTTTTACTTAAGCAACGAGACTGATGTAGACTCCTACCCACAACCCCTGCACACACAGAAACTGTACCTCTGCCCCCAACAGGATTTCTCCCCCCACCCCGGCAAATTACAGTGTAGTAGAAAGATAAAATGTCTCTTGTGACAATTAGAATGCTGATCAAGCTAGTACAGAATAAAGGCAAATTTATTGTGCAGTGAGGTATACACTAGAAGAAGTGTTAATGAGGAGTGTCTCTGTGAAGTTGAGTTAGGAAAGGATGTGAGAGGAGCTGAGTCCTAATACATCAACTTCATTTGGGAAGATGGACAAGTGAGTGGATGGCTTCTCCGTAGGGAGGGGTAGGAGACCACAAGAGAGACTGCCCATCCATGCTATGAGGCTATTTTGATGTCCTATCAAGTAGGATTAAACACTCATATCAACGCTGCTGACTCAATAAAATAGCTAATTAAATGGTATTTCTCTAGTCATTGATTTGTATAAACTGTGATATTTAGTATAGATTCTCTCTACCTCCTCCACTGACGCGTGTAGTCAATTGTCAAGTGCAAAAATGATAAACATTACAAGAAAATATAGGCTTGATATTGATTGAAAAATATCAAATATAAATCAACTAGAGAGGATAAGGAAATTAAAATTTGGACTATGCTTTCTAAAATTGTATGAATACATAAAATAAAACAATGGCAGGAGCTATACTTAAGACTTAACCAAAAGGAATTAAGGTATTTCACAATTCTTGTGAAAACATTAACAAAAATACAAAAGACTTAATATACCCAAATATCCCTAATAGCTTTAGAAATCATCTTTTGTCTTTTCCCCTCTTTTTCTCTTCCCACTTTCCCTTGATCTCTTCTTCCTCTTTCTCCTTTTTAGATTTAAATAAAGTTACACAGAGTTAATAAATATTTAAATTGATAAGATAGGGTTTTTTTTGTTTTTGTTTTTGTTTTTTTTGCGGTACGCGTGCCTCTCACTGTTGTGACCTCTCCCGTTGCGGAGCACGGGCTCCGGATGCGCAGGCTCAGTGGCCATGGCTCACGGGCCCAGCTGCTCCGCGGCATGTGGGATCTTCCCGGACCGGGGCACGAACCCGTGTCCCCTGCATCGGCAGGCGGACTCTCAACCGCTGCACCACCAGGGGAGCCCGATAAGATAGATATTAGGTGACTCAATTATCTTCCCAAATATTGATAGATATAGGTGACAGATAAATAGACGAATATAGGATATAAGAAGTGATCTACATGGGCCTCCCTGGTGGCGCAGTGGTTGAGAGTCCGCCTGCCGATGCAGGGGATACGGGTTCGTGCCCCGGTCCGGGAGGATCCCATATGCCGTGGAGCGGCTGGGCCCGTGAGCCATGGCCGCTGAGCCTGCGCATCCGGAGCCTGTGCTCCGCAACGGGAGAGGCCACAACAGTGAGAGGCCCGCATACCGCAAAAAAAAAAAAAAAAAAAAAAAAAGAAGTGATCTACAAAAATAGCAGGCAACCCATCTAGGCTAATAGGTTAAACAGAGTTAAATAGTGGTTAGTAATGAGAGATGTATTTTATGTGCCTCATTTCAATAGAGGTCACACCCCAAGATATCTTGGAACTATATTTGTAAAATCTAAACAGATGACTCTGGGGTGAAAGGACTGGCTGGGAATCCAAGGACTTGGCCTCAGTTTCCTTTGGAGATGATAGAAGAAGAATTTCTAGTGGTAGAAACTCTAGTGGTAGTAGTGGGAGAAGAATGCCAGGGGCCCTTTAATGTTAGTGGATCGTCTGGAGCCTTTTCACCTAAATCTTAGACTAGACTATCTTTTGTTTTCAGGAGGAAAATTCATAAGGGAGTTTGAATCTAGTGCTAAATTCTTAAAAATACATGTAGCATGGTGAAATTGGCACAAAAGATGGAAATTCTCTCTTCTCTCCAAAATTAGTCAAGATCTCACTGTAAAAGTTTTCTCTTTCAATTTATAAAATATTTCTCTGAATGGGAAACGTGCTTTGTGCTATTCTGGGAATTATATAAGGAAAGAAGTTAGGTAACCATTATGAAGTCTGAGTGTAGGAGAAGTCTCAGTTATAATGTACTTTCCAAGGACAAAAGATAAAGAGGTTATTTTGAATCATTAGAAAATCAAGCCTTGGTTAGAAAGTGAGAAATATCAGGTTCAGAGAAATTTATCTATCACAGACTTATTATCTGAAAAGAAGAAACGTTATACCAATGTTTCTAAGTACTCTTCCACATCTGACAATCTTTCTGTCATTTGTGGACAACATCTGATTCAGGAAAGTTGATTTCATTTCTAAAGAAATAGGAAGATCAGGAAAAAAATTATCAACAAAACGAAAGAGAAGGTATTTTTTTACAATGCTAACAACCAATTCACTAAATAATTACTCTTTAAAAAAATCAAATGAATAAACACAGATCCCTTGAAAGCATCTAGGTAAATATAATCATAACAGGTAAATTGCCCACATTCTAGATGTTTTGGTGTTGTGATTCAGCTATACATTGGAGAGAAATTATTACATGGGAGAAGTCATGATCATTGTTTTCCTGTCTTAATACCTTTATATATGATATGTCACAGAAGGGCTGTTGGGGGTAAAGGAAGATTCGAGGTGTGTTAATGTAACAACCAAGGGGACTGTACAGCGCGGGGTCTCAGTGCGAATGAGCAGTTTGTCAATATCTTCCAGTCTCCAGTGAGCAACAAGAATGGCTCTCAGGATATTGCAACTCTGTCTGCTTCCACCAGAGATCATAATTGGGCTATGAATTTTTACAACAGGAAAGTTCCTATCATAGGCAGAGACTGACAACAAGTTTAGTTAAATTAATGCCAAGAGCATCTTAGAACAGGATGAGCAGTGTGCATGGATATCACTCAAATATGTAGTGACGCCGCTTCTTTTTCTTTCTTTTTTATTAATATATTTTTGTGATAGTTTACTGGTTAGAACTTCTAATATATATCTTATTTCTGAGGATTGCTCAGCATACTGGTTTTCTGCCCAATGACATGATACGCGCTTTGGGGAATTCAAGAAGCCGACTGAGATGAGTAGAGATGATTTATAAATCGAAAGCAAATGATAGCGGAAGATGTGAACTGAAGCTATTTCTTGATCTCCGGAAAGCTAATTGGGCACGTTTCAGGCCAGGTCTCTGAAGCCACAGCTCATGAACTGTCTTTCTGATGCTCTGCTCATTATGGACACTCAATAGAGGACCGGCTAATGCTAGAGAAGTCCCCATCAAAGTGGCCTTTATGTGACATTGCAGATTTACTTCAGGAAAGAGAGAAGGAAAAAGAAGGGAGAGATTTCAGGCAATCAGCCCTTACAGAGTCCTATTTGCCTTAAGTAATTGATCTGAAACTGAAGAGTTTGTCTGTGAAGGCTACCAGGCTTCATAAATTCTCAAGGGACTTTGTCTTCTTCTAACACGTCAGGGTTTAGCCAGGCTTTATTTGTTACTGGTTGTTGGAGTACATGTGGGATTTTATGGCCCTGGGTCTACTCTTTGAAATGGAAGACTGAATACAGCACACATGACCTAAGTATTCTGCAACAACCCATGTTTGCCACTGACGCTTAAGCGTTTTAACAATAATCTTCAATGAATTTAATTATTATCTAAATCTCATAACCTACCCTCAATTATTCATATTAATAATTCTAGGTAAAATGAAATGTACTGCATTGGCATCACACTTTTAAAGAATCAAATATCAAGGAAAGAAAGACATCACAAATGGTCACAATGCTATATATGGAGAGTTTTTGAGCGACTTGGGAAATTTAAATCAATATATTGAGGAAGCAACATAGTGGGTTATGTCTACATGGGAACCTGAAACTAGGATTTGAGGCAGTAAAAATTTTCAGAAAGGAATAGTGGAGCCTGAATCCTAGAAATCTTCCTGAATAATATGGCCGGGGCTTCCCTGGTGGCACAGTGGTTGAGAGTCCGCCTGCCGATGCAGGGGACGCGGGTTCATGCCCCGGTCCGGGAGGATCCCACATGCTGCGGAGCAGCTGGGCCCGTGGGCCATGGCCGTTGGGCCTGCGCGTCCGGAGCTTGTGCTCCGCAACGGGAGAGGCCACAACGGTGAGAGGCCCGTGTACCGCAAAAAAAAAAAAATAAAATAATAATAATAATAATAATATGGCCGCATGTTGCAAGGTTTGGATATTTATAAAACAAAATAGAGGGGATTTTGCTGAGCAATCTCTTCAGGTTTTTGTAGTTATAAGAGTCTGATTTCATTCCATGAAATCCGCAGGAAAACCTTTATCATTGCCTGAGTGTTATAAAATGAGTGGTTGTCCATGAGCTAGCTCATCAAAGATAATACATGAAAAAAGTACTCAAAAATATTTTATAAATCTGGGACTTCCCTGGTGGTCCAGTGGTTAAGACTCCGCCTTCCAATGCAGGGGGTGTGGATTCGATCCCTGGTCAGGGAGCCAAGATCCCACATGCTTTGTGGCCAAAAAACCAAAAACATAAAACAGGAATATTGTAACAAATTCAATAAAGACTTTAAAAATGGTCCACATCAAAAATATTTTATAAATCTCTATAAAACTCTCCTTTAATAGATCTTTACTCTTCAGAAATGATAATCTGTAAATAAATTAATTTTAATTTTCAGATTTCTAAAAATATTATCAAGACAAGAATTGTTACTATACACTTATGTGTAACTAGAGAGCAGGGGAAAGTTTGGTGGATATTAAGGATCCTTTGTGAAGTAATTTACTTATCTACTGATTTTTTTTTGTATTTGTGTAAGTACTTAATTGTCTCACTAAGTTTTAAACATATATAATTTATCATTCCGATGATAGTCTTTGCTCCATAAAAGTAATATATAGTCAAAGAAATTTAGAGAAAGAAGACTTTTTTTTTTTTTTTTTTGCGGTACACGGGCCTTTCACTGTTGTGGCCTCTCCTGTTGCGGAGCACAGGCTCTGGACGCGCAGGCTCAGCGGACATGGCTCATGGGCCCAGCCACTCCGTGGCATGTGGGATCCTCCCGGACCTGGGCACGAACCCACATTCCCTGCATCGGCAGGCGGACTTTCAACCACTGCGCCACCAGGGAAGCCCGAAAGAAGACATTTTAATGGTCACCTAGTCTAAAGTTTTGAATTTTATCATATAAGGAAGCAGAGGCAGGACATAAGTGACTTAACCCAGGCCCATACCTCTATGTGGGATGGGGCTAGGGTGCAACTGCCTAGGTCCTCTTCTCTACACTGCGCTAGGATTATATCTAACTGAGTAGTTTTAAACTTTGTAGATGTTTGATTGTAAATTAGTGTTTTTTTTTTAGACGATAATCTATAATCAGAAACCATATAAAACTCAGCGGGAGACGTTCTCTCTCAGAATGTAAGTTATTTTTTTTTTTCTTCTTGAACAGTGGACTTTTTTCTTTAATAAGAAATGAAGTAGAAAATCCTACATTGTAATTCAAGGGCATCACATTTCAAAAAATAGAGTATTTAAGTTGGGGACATCAGTTTACCTGTGATTAAGTTTTAATTAATGCCCTTAACTTAGATCCCAACAGCTACAAAATAATGTTCTTATCTTAGACAAAATAAGAACCCACCAAAAAGACACAGACTCAAATTAAATCAAAGAAGCTTTCCTTCAAAAAAAAATGATACATGTACACAAATACACATTATACATGAAACATACAACTAATATCTTGAATTGTGACCCAAGTGAATTTTATCTGAATACTGAAAATGGATGCAAGTTGAACATCTTAATTCAATCAAATAAGTCATCTTAAATAGAATGAGGATAATTCCCTCTGGTCTATACTTGTCCCATGTGGACAGAAATCTTTGCACGTAACTAAATTCCTGCAAGTCAAGTCAATTGTCCAAAATAGAAACATATTCAAAGGATGAATACACTGAAATAATGAACAGAAGAGCAAAATATAAAGACAGAAATACTTTTTTTGTTTTTCTTTTTGCGGTACGCGGGCCTCTTACTGTTGTGGCCTCTCCCGTTGCGGAGCACGGGCTCCGGATGCGCAGGCTCAGCGGCTGTGGCTCACGGGTCCAGCCGCTCCGCGGCATGTGGGATCCTCCCGGATCTGGGCACGAACCCGTGTCCCCCGCATCGGCAGGCAACTCTCAACTACTGCGCCACCAGGGAAGCCCAAGACAGAAATACTTTTAATGTAGCTCCCTTTCTCTCAAAATATTACATGTGAGGGAAAATCTGGATTGTCAGATTTAATGGATGAATTGCCCAACAGCTATTTTACTGTTGTTTCATATGAAAATTTTGTTTTGTACTTTTACAACTAGCAGAGTTATTCCTATCACAAAGTTATTTCTATCAAAATGGACCAACACACTATTACAGGTCACTAGTAATATGTACTTCACTATCTGTTTTTGAAAAGCAAGCTCTCTCTCCAGTCAAATACTACCTTTTTTGTAGAGAAAGTCATTTTTATTCTCTAGTCTACTCAAATCTGGTGAACATTGATTTCTTTAAAAAAAAAAAAAACATCTTAAAGGCTTAGGACAGTTAATGCTTAGGACAAGTGTGACAATGCATGTTTCAGGAATTAACAGGGCAGGAGCTCAATTCCTTTTATCCTACAACATTCCCTCAGCTAGTAGGTGGCTAGTTCTTGGACTTAAGTGACTCGGACAAGGATGGAGTTGGTCCTTAGCCAATAAAACATGACTCAAGCTTACGCCGTTCCCCTCCCCCCCACATATGCTAGGTCCCTTCTGCTGAAAACTCCTCACGACCCATGTTCTAAGTCCAGTCATACTGGATATTTAACTCCTCCAGCCTTGTCTCTGGTCAGCCTGTGCCTGAGACTCAGAGAATGCTTTTTGTCCATCTGCTTTGGGCGGGTCCTTTCTAGCAGCCCGGGAAAGCCACGTGCTAGCGCATATGGATGAAACTGATGGACATTGTCTATTATACCCACAGGAATTCAGCCTCCAAAGAGCTCATTGACTCATTGATTTGTATCCATGCTCCGGGCTCCTGGTACCCACACTATAACGTAAACTCCCTGCTGGCGGGGAATTTGGAGAGTGTGTTTGGCACAGGATAGGTGCTCAATAAACAAACTTTGAAAGGGAGAGAGTTGTGTTGAGCAAAGGGAAGGCTGCAAAGGTACTTAAAATTTGAAGGGTTTTCTACGTGTCCAAAGAAAGAGAGAGAGAAAAAAGAAAAAAGTGTGAGTACCAGAGTATCATCATTATTGTTTTTATTCAACCTTTAGGAATTCCACTGGCATTCACCAGAGAGCTAGCAGGGGAATCCAGGCTGGAGGCTAAAGGACCCCTGTCCATTGACCCAAATCAGGAGGCGCAAAGCCTCGGGTCATAAGCTATGACACCCTCTTGGGTCCGGACAGGTGCTGGTGGCCCGGATGGGGCTCTGGACCCCCAGTACCCCGCTGCCCCCTGCCTTCTCGGAGCGCTAGAGCATGCCCAGTGGCAGCGCTAGAGCCACGGAGGGCTTTGCACGCTGGCACTCCGCTTCTCCGGGTTTTAGCAGGAGCCTGCGGGGTGATTGGGGGGGTGGTAAGGGGACCCGTGGAGCCCGGCAGCCTTGGTCGCGCGTGTGGGGAGCTGGCGCGTGGCGCAGGGCTCTCTCCTGCGTTGCGGTTACTGGGGAGATGCTGGAGCGCGGCGCCCGGCTGCTCCACCTGGCGGGCTGAGCGCTGCGCGGGGAGCCCCGGGGGGCGGGCGGGGGGCGCGGACTGCGGTAGAATGCGAGCCGGGCTCCTCCGGGACTGCGAGACAAAGCTCGAGCGCGGTCAGGTGCCGCTCGCCCGCCGCTCGCCCGCCGCTCGCCGCTCCACTAACTTGTCTCTTGCTGGTGTCTGGTCTCCAAGGCTCTGAACGCTTTGGGGGTGGTGAGGGGCGGGGGGCGTGGGGAGTTAGAGGGTCTGCGGTGGCCGGAGGAGGGATCCTGCAAGGGGGGAGCCTGCCTGGTGCCGCTCTCCTTCCCTTCCCTCTCGCTCCCCTCCCCCCACCCCGTCGCTGCCGCTTTCCCTTCCGCCAGTTCGGAGAGCGTCGGGCGCCTGTGACATGCGATCGCTGCCAAGTGACGGACCCCGAGTCTGAAGTGCCCGCGAGGAAGTGAGCGCCGACGCGGGCCGCCGGCGATGACAGCCATGAAGCCGGAGCAGCAGCCCACCCCGGGGGCCCGGGCGAGCCAGGCTCAGTCGGCGGACCAGGTGAGAGCTGGCAGCTGCGGCCAGGCCCGCCAGGGGAGGGAGGCTGCAAGCCGCGCTCCCCCCGCCCCTCAGCCCGGGCTCGGCTCCCACGCCTCCCTCTCCCCACCCTCCCCCCGCCCCAGTTCCAAGGCTCTTTCTCAGCTCCTGCATGGACTCGGCAGGAAGTTAGAGCATCTGAGCGCGCTCCGGGGCCGGGCGAGAGGATGCGCAAGGTGGAGAGCCGCGGGGAAGGGGGGAGAGAGGTAAAGGCTGGGGTGGCCCAGGGAACCCCAGCGGGAGGGCCCCCGAGGGAGGGAGGGAGGGAGGGAGAGGTGGCCGGGGCCAAGGCTCCTAGTAACGCACGTTGGAGGAATTGCTGCGCGCCTGGAGGCGTCCACTTGCTGGGTTCGAGCCCTGTCTTCACGTAGCTCGTGAGACGAGCGCTGGCCAAAGCTACCCGAGTAGGCAAATGACCTTTAGGCCGGCAGAGTTTTTCCTTTCCTTTCTTTTTTTCCTTTGAGGAGACGGGTACGGGGGCGCACAATGGGGGAAGAGGGTACACCACTCATCTGTGGTCTGCTTGGAACGGAGCTTGGAGCAAAAAGGCATAATTAGGGGGAACTGGGAAGATACTGGCTTTAATGATTTGTTGGGTCCAGATGTGTTGTGTCTGCAGAGATGAGGTGCCCTGTGCCAGCTGAGGGTTATTTTAATCGCTTTTCCGGTTTTCCGCTCCGGCCACCCCCTTTGTGTTTCGGTCTTTGGGGATCTGTAGCATAACCGTTTCTGTCCCTGGATTGGGGTGACTCGGGAGTTCGGTGTCGCTTTTTCCCGAAGTTGGAGGGTCGGGAGCGCCGAGGTGCCCTGGCAAAGAAGAGGGCGGCTGTGAGAAGCCCGGTCGAGATGCTGTCACGTTTACCTGAATTAGAGAGTCTGAACCTAGAGGGTTACATTTAGGTCAGCGGATAACTAGAGAGCTGGAGAAGGGAGGCGCCGGGGTACATAGATGGTCCCTTTGCCCCGAGTGCACTGTTGAAGGCCGCCCGACGCATTTCTGGCAGAGACACTCCTAGCTCACGGCTAGACATGGGTCAAGGGGGTGAGCGAGGCTCCAGTAGCATCTCGGCTCTTCGCATATTCTAAGCATTGAGGAACTAGTGAACAGGAGCTGTCCAAATCGTCCTGAGTGGCGGGGGCGGGGGGTGGGGCGGCAGAGGAGGCGACGCCAGGGCTGCTGTTATTAATATTCTAGTCCTGGTCATTGCTCCTGGCTGGTGGCCTCTCTCTTCTCCTTTTCCCTCCCCGTCTCATTTCCCTCACATATGTTTCACACAGGTGGTGAGGATTACTCAATGCCTTAAAGCTCCCCATCCCTTTACTGGGATGAATGTTGCAGTTTTTACAAAGCAGTTGTTTTCTTAAACATCCTCTTTGCTCCCTACCCTGCGATAAATATGAAACTATTAAAACATCTGTATTCCATTATATGTCCCTTCCCCTCATACCTCTTTTCCCTGCTCCCTCCTGCAGACACCACAAAGTAACAACTGGTTAGCAGATTATAAAAATAATGTCAGGAGAGGAACATGGATTTAATATCCTCTTTCAGACTGACAGCCCTTAAACTTCATTAACAAGCCGCTGAGCCTCTCTACTGCTCTTGGAATGATGCTACCAATAAGAAGGATTAGTCAGGTGAGAGTCCCCCCACGTGAAATCTTTGCTCACTAACCTGTGACACCAGCTGGTTACTTGAGGTGCTGCAAACAGTTCTGTGCTGGTGGAGGTGGGGAAGGAGAAGCAAAGCAGAGCACACAGAAGCTGAAGACGTATATGTAAATGGTGGACAAGCAGTATATGGACAGCAAAGCCTTTTGTCAGAACGAATCTGGTACTTAAAATTCATATAAAGACAGAGATTCAAGTCTGAATACCTTGTTTCTTTTGTTAGTGTGCATTTTTGTTTATGGTCACTTCGAATAGTCAGGGAGTGGCCATTTGCAGAACTCTTGTTTTAATTGAGTTTTTTAAAGTGCCTTTCTGAGCACTGACATGATTTGAAAATGTCAATGGTATGCATATTACGCTTGAGTTAAAATGAAAGAGATTGATTTCTCAAGGGAAAAGAGACTGAAATATACATGGCAGCATCCCATTGGGGGTTTTCCAAGCACTCCCAGAAAATACCTATATGTAGTCTATTCTTTGTCTAAAGTTGACATGTGAAATGATGACCAGATGATGTGGACAATTGCTGTGAGTGCTTAAGCTATTTCTTCTAAGATTACTACATTTTTATTAACAGTATTAGTCATTGTGACCTAATTCTGCGGTTGTCAGACAACTCTCATGTGGTCCTAGATATAATACCTCCATATAGACATGATTGATTGTTCAAGTTTCTGCGATATTTCTGGCAAAAAAAAAGATTCACAAATTTATCTAAAACTGTAGCTTTATGAAGTTCTACTTAATGGTTAAATAAGGGGCGTGTTCCAGCTAGTCACTTAGTAGGTATTGATTTTGAGTGATTTAAGCTTTTGAATGTTGTCAGAAAGGTCCTTCGCTTTCTGTGGTAGAGACGTTTATGAAACCTCAAAGATGCCTTGTCCTGATGCCATCAAACGCCCATTTCCACTTACAGCGCTGTGGAAGACCATAGTCTTTCCTCTGGGTGAAATGGTTATGGACCACATAATTTGGTTGTTGTGATGGTCCTTTAGAGAGCTGGACGTCCCTGTTTCATCTTATCTGCTCTGGTACAGGGTGCCATGACCAGAGGCAGCCCTTCCTCTGGGAGCAGCTGCAGCAAGAATAACAGGAACTGAATATTTTTATTAATGTTCTGAATCATTGGAGATACTTTTATCATCTCAGTAGTCTTGCCTTTAAAGCTTCATTGATTAAATAAATGTTTATAACAGGTACTTCTGTTGTGTTTATAACACTCCATATTTACAAAATGTCTAAAAATAAATGCCTTGCTATTGGTAGAAACAGTCATTCCCACTTAGCGTATAATCAATATCCATTTTACATCAAGGGATACAAAATTTTGAGTGGCTAGTTGTAACTTATTATTAGGTTTCGAAATCACTTCCTGAATGCTTGCTGTGTGCCGAGTACTGTCCTCTGGGTTGATAAGGTAACATTCAATGAATGCATTCTTCTGTTTGATCCTCAAAGCAACTTTTTGAGTTAGGTCTTGTTGTTATTCCTGTTTTAGAGATGAGAACACAGAGGATTAAAGAAACTAAGCAACTTGATCAACCTTGACTTCATAAGTGGTAGAGATGAGACATAGCCCTAGTCTATGGCATTTAAGAAAAATAAGCTCATTTAAGTCTAAAGCTCCACCTTTTGGACTTCCCTGGTAGCAGAGTAGTTAAGAATCCAGCTGCCAATGCAGGGGACACGGGTTCGAGCCCTGGCCCGGGAAGATCCCACATGCCCCGGAGCAGCTAAGCCCACATGCCACAACTACTGAGCCTGTGCTCTAGAGCCCATGAGGCACAACTGCTGAAGCCTGTGCACCTAGAGCCCATGCTCCTCAATAAGAGAAGCCACCACAATGAGAAGCCCGTGCACCACAACAAAGAGTAGCCCCTGCTTGCTACAACTAGAGAAAGCGAGCAGCAACGAAGATCCAATGCAGCCAAAGATAAAAAATATAAATAAATTAATTTAAAAAAAGCTCCACCTCTAACCTCTACACAGTTATAGTTCAACACACTCTGATTAGCATAATGCAGAAGAATTGCAAATATTATGTATGTGTGTGTACAAATTTACAGTGATTATAAAGTAAAGAATTTGTTTAAAGCTTCAACTATAAATGTAAATAATATCTCTTGAAATTTAAAAGTTAATGTAATATCTCTTCTGTTGATTAAAATAATATAAAAAGAACCAGATATACCCTGATAAGTACATAGGAACTTAAAAAAAAATTTCGTATCATTTGCCCTTGGTAATGATGAGACTTTCAAGGCTTCTTAAACAAGTGCATTTTTATAGTTAGACCTGGTTTAGAGTTTGTCCACGTTGCCACCAGGTGGCACCCTTTTGCTGAGTCCAATGGGGAAAAGTATTTCCTAAAATGTTTGACAGTCCTCAGCTCCAAAAAAATGAAATCAAACAAAAACAAAAACAAAAACAAACAAGGAAAAAACCCATAACCTCACTTTCTGAAGTATGACTAAAAAGTGTATTTTTATAAACAACCCTTTGGCTGTAGAGGCAGCATTAGTTATGCATAAAATAAACAAACAACAACAACAAGACTCATTCTGGTAGAAATCCAGTCACTTACAGTTCAGCACATAGCAGCCTCTTGATGAAATAATTCATGGTCAAAATTGCGATTAAGGGCTTCCCTGGTGGCGCAGTGGTTGAGAGTCCGCCTGCTGATGCAGGGGACACGGGTTTGTGCCCCAGTCCGGGAAGATCCCACATGCCGTGGAGCGGCTAGGCCCGTGAGCCATGGCCACTGAGCCTGTGCGCCCAGAGCCTGTGCTCCGCAACGGAAGAAGCCCCAACAGTGAGAGGCCCGTGTACTGCAAAAAAAAAAAAAAAAAAAAAATTGCGATTAAATATGTAATGTATAAAATGCCTTTTGTAAAATACCTATGGTACATTTGGCTTTTATGTAATATTAACCTAAAAAGTTTCCATAAAAAAATTACGATTCACTATTTTTATTCCAACTTTGGTCTAGCAAACCTGATTAAAATTTTCAAATGTATGCTTAATGAACTCATAAAAAAGTTATTCTTCCTTTTTTCCCTTACTAATACATAAACATGTTATAATTTAGTTTATAAAGTATTGTTTTTAACGCAGAACCTCAAAAATAGGTTTTAGAAACCATGTTGAAAAACTTTATTTAATAGAAGGTTTATTACTTCTAAGCGTTCAACATAAAATATATACTGTCTTATTGGTGGAAGAATTCTATATGATTTGGTTATGAAAGACATTTGATGCAGGTGCTATGTAGAAGTCTTTATAACTTAGAAGATATTATACGTTTCCTACCATCCCTCAATTTCTTATTATATTAATTTTACGTATATCTTATTGCATACATATGACATTATATCTACTGCGTTTAGAACATACCACAAAACATTCCTTGCTTATAAGCTTCTAATCTCTCTATTTATTTCAAAGACTGAGCAAATTACACATTTAAGAAAGATTAAACTATATTAAAAACAAGTTAAAGAAAATCGTATTATTAAATATTAATGCTGCATTATCTTATGAAGTGCATTACATTGGAAACAAAACACTGAAACCAAATTTCTCCCAGTTTGAGTAAAAATAAAGCTATTTCCCAGTTTTCGTTCCTTGAATCATTTATGATTACATAATGTTTTAAGCTTCTAGTACTTATAGGCATATTTTAGATTTATTTACATTTTACCAACATACACAAAACTAGAATGTTGCAACTAGGACTGTGAGCTTTTGTGCCATCAACCAGGAGTATTTCTTTACTACTGTCTATAGTTATGCACTGGAAGCACAGATTCAAGTCCATATCTCAGCTTGGCCAGTCATTGCTGTGTTTTGAGGGGCAGGATAACTCATTTTCTGTATTTCATCTGTGACTGGAGGTGACTGCAGATCCTTTACATGCTTGTGGTAAGGATTGAATGAAATAATATGTAAAAGCTTTTGAATAATGTTTGTCTCATACCAATGCTCTCATTAAATGTATAGTCTAGGAACAGGAGCCTAGGGGAAAACAAAGCTTAGAGGATCACTGAATCACCTACAGCTGGTATAATATTTTAACATTTTACTGAGTATTGCATTGTTTAGTACACATATGTGTATGATTACCTATGAGTTTGCACATGCATAAAAATATTTTAATAATGTAATATATATTATTGGGTTAGGCATCTAGCCTGATTGGGCAGAAATGCGGACTTCAAAATATTCTGTAGCATCCTTATTTCCACTCAATCAAAGCTCACTTTTTACTGTCCTTCTCTGTAAGGGACCAGGCTGAAAGTAAACATTGGCTAATTCTCACTAACAGGGGAATTAGCTGCTGAATATGCATATTGTTTTCAATGTAATGCACTCATATTGGTAATTAGCATGGAGAAAGAGGAAGTTTGAAGAAAAAAGGGGTGTGACTTACAGAAATATCTCAGGAGGTGAGATTTCAGTCATTTCAGTCATTCAGGAGAATGTGCATAGTAGTGGAACCCCCTGCAGGAAGCCCAGTGTGGGTGCGCCTACCATCACTGGGAGTGAGGCTGAGTGACCCAATATTGGGCTCAGCGTAATTCGAAAGATTTTTTAATAAACACTTTTCAACAGTTATTCCTATGCAATATTTAAATACAGACAACATTGTTTATGTTGTGACTATTAAAGTTACCTCCATATATTTTCATACTTGCTTAGTGACTTCGTGTGTTCTAATCAAGTCCACGTCTTACTGAAATATTATAACGGGGGTATATACGAAGACATACGTCAACTAGCAAAGGGTGGAGCTCTTCCCATCTGAAGACCTGTAAAGGCTCCCAAAAAGGGCAAATTAATAATGGAGGGAATATAAACTTCTTCATAAACACGTCTTCACGTCGAGTTGGAAATATTTCCACCCTCGTATATGCTGCCTCGCTTTGAGAAGTCTTACAGCTCAGTGTCAATTATTCCCAGCACACTCTTGTGTTAAAGTTTATGCTTGACCTGATCCACAAGCTTTTTGGCAATAACTAATCTCCTTTTACTTTTCTCCATCTAGACAACACCTGTTTTCCAAGGCTTTTAAATTGTGCACCTATCACCCCCCTCCCCGACCTGATAGAGACATCCTTATCATTTGCTACGTATTGGCTAAAGGAGGGCTTGTCATTTCCAGGATAGTAGAGAAAGCTGGGAAGTAGGCTCAGTGGAAAGAATGGGACACTGAAGAGAGAGCTCCTCTACTGTAGATTCATTTTAGTTCAGCTGTCCTAAATCTCCAAGGTTTCAAACATACCCATATGTGATGGTAAATATAACACCCACTGCCAGGCCAAATACAGAAAACTGACTTGTATCCAAAGCTGATTAAAATAAACATTTTATTTTAAACTATAATTGATGTTAACAGCACTCTTGGTAATATCTTCTACAGAATAAAAAATGATTTTCATTTTCTTTTCAAGTTTGTCCTCCCGTGGTTTATTTGAAAATTGTTAAAGCATTAATAATTTTTAAACCAACTTTCAGATAACATGCTTATTCCATTAACCAGAACAGTACATTTTATTGTACAATATATTTTGGAATTGCCAAATGATTTTCAGATTTAATTATATTCTGGGGAAGAAGGCAACATGATGTAAGGTTGAAAACAGAGTCCAACAGATTGCAGGTTGAATCCTTCTTCTTCCCTTTATCATGCAATGTAGGGCAAATGCTTTAACCCCTCTAAAACCTTTTCCTCACCTTTAGAGGAAGTGGATGGGGAGAGTGCGGCAAGGGTGAGAGACAGTCTGTATGAAGGGATCGTACAATATCTGACCCAAGGCAGCACTTAGTAAGTATTTTTATTCTTATCGCTACTATGCTTCTCAATCATCTGAGAAGATTATTTCATTCTTTTGCAAGGGTAATTTTGCATTTACCTTGATGAAAATGCTGAATATATATGTATGTGTGTGTGTGTTCATTATCATATGTACACACACCACGTACACATACATACTTATGATCTAAATATACTGGGTATTTTACAGTCGGTTTATTGTAAGGCATTAGGTAAAAAAATTTAACAACCTGACTGATTTCTACTGTTTTTAGCTGCTCACCTGTTTAGGATCTTCTTTGAAGTGCTCATGGTTTAATACTCTCTTTACAAAAGTTTGGTTTCCAGAAAGGATTGAATTTCCTTAGAAATTCTTTGCATATGGGAACCGATGATATGTTGAGTTGAAATTTAAGAAAAGTGCATAATCAAAACTGACTTCAGATCTGGAAGAGCCAAGTCAAGCTGCCTGTGTATTCTCTAGCCAAGGTGTATATTATCTGACTTGAATATTATTGTCATTTATCATACTTATCACAGGTCAATGCAAAAACCAATGTATCAGGTTACAAGAGAGCAAATGAAGAAAAGTGAGGAAACAAGCCATGTTGATTATCTTTATCCCCAGCCCCCTTTTGGGATCTAAATGAAGATTCAATTTCTTCTTCCATTTGAGAGTTTCTGCTCTGAAAACATAAACATGACAAATCTGAATTATATCACTGAGAACCTGAATGGCAGGCTCTCCTGTGATTTATTTTCAAATAATGGACCAGAGAGACCACTCGAAGTTGCATTAATAATGCTTGTACAGGGTTGAAGCAGGCCTTTCCTGTTATTGGTACATGGGTTTACTTTTTGCAAGAGGAATGGAGTAAGTGAAAATTCAGATACGCTTCCATTAATCACATCTCACCTCCAGGAAAGGTTTTAATATGAGTTAATTAACGCAAGACATGGACTTTTTTTTTCATTTCACATATTTTGAAACAAGTGCTAGAAAGTCTTTTTTTAAAAAATAAAGCAACCCTTTCAATCAATGTTTCATAAACTTGCATAATGATTCTTCTCACCTAGACACAGAATCCAGGATTAGGAATCAAGACACCTTTTGAGTAGAGGTCAAAAATCTATAGAAAAATCTGAAATTCATGTAGAATTTCTAAAATGTAGAAATAGGTCATTTGTTTTGCTAGGTTAGCATATAATTTACATTTCCTGGGTTCTATGAATTTATGAATAGATTTTCCTATCTACTCCATTAGCTTTTAGTGATTTTAAGGAAAAAGACCATGCATTTCACTGGTTTGTTTCTTTTTTGAATACTACAAAATGTGTTTTAAGATATAAAGAAAATATAGTTTGAAGGTATATTCATCATCTTCATAAAGTAATTCCTTTTCTCTGATCCTGTGAATTAAGCGTATTCCGTTTCTTGACAGCCATGTTGGCAGTGATAGGTAGGTGTGAATTGAACCTGGAGTTGGAATGGAAGAGACTCACCCTTATTCACACCTGTGGAGGTTGTTTATAATTATTCTAAATGAGGTTTACGGACCGTTAGTGCCACAGTGGCATTACGGGTGTTTTGCATCTGCCACTCCTTACAAGTGTCTGTTTGCTCACAGAATCAATGCTTCTTACGTTACAGGATTGTCATTTTGATTCCTTTGTCTCCCTTTGCATCTGTGTCATCTCCAAATCCAAATCCAGTTTTTTCTACCCTTCTGTATTTCTGAGATCCAGTTTCTGTCCAAGACTGATTCCCTGATGTCTAAACTACTGCGATGTCCATAGTGGCCTTGCTCTTCCAAATTCTTCCTTCAAATAGCCATAAAGTCATAAATGATGATAACATTTTGAGAAACTGTTCTGTTTGCTGAATCTAATGCCTTTGTTTTCATATCAGGAGACAGTCAGTGCAGAGGTGAGTGGCCTGTCTCAGATCACACAGTTTGTTAGAATCAGAAGCAATAATTGAGTTTGGGTGTTTTCAGCGATAGCCATTTTTCATGTGTCATGCTGCCAGAGTCAGCTATTGATACAGAGCCTTTGATAGTTTCTTGGTGGCACATTCACCTTCCTTAGCATTTGATGTCAGGGTAAAATTTGTTTTTGAAATTAATGTTCTTAAAAGCTTTGAATCTGTAGGCAAAACTCACTTGACATTTCTTGGTTTCTCCAGTGTGATGTGTTGGTTCTAGACCAGTGTCCATAGACTCTTGGCACTTGGCAGCAAAACTTCACAGAACCACATAGGCATCTTCTCCAACTTGCCGTGGCAAGAAGTCACCCCAATGTCCTAAAGCCATCCTGAGAGTAAACTGTGAGATGCGCTTTTCCAAGGAAACGACAGCATCTCTCACTGTACAGGAAGACACAGGCATTCTTAAACCTCTTCTCTTCCCCTCAGCATGAAAGAGGACTCATTGATCCTCTTTCAGCAGTTGAAATTGCAATTCAATGATGAATAGATGAGTGATTGGATGAATCTCTTTTTATTTATTTATTTATTTTTTAAACTTTTTAAACATCTTTATTGGAGTATAATTGCTTTACAATGGTGTGTTAGTTTCTGCTTTAAAACAAAGTGAATCAGCTATACATATACGCATGTTCCCATATCTCTTCCCTCTTGTGTCTCCCTCCCTCCCACCGTCCCTATCCCACCCCTGTAGGTGGTCACAAAGCACCGAGCTGATCTCCCTGTGCTATGCGGCTGCTTCCCACTAGCTATCTATTTTACGTTTGGTATGCGCTTGGCACCCTAGAAAGCACGAAGGTGAATTTTAGAGCTTTCTTGATAAGTTAATAGAAACAACAGGCTTCTGATTCGCTGGAGTTCTTGGAAGACAGGGCTGCTTCTAGAAGCTGTGGTAATTTTGTCAGAGTCCCAAGTTCTGATACCAGACCAGAGAAACTTTTATCTGCTAAATAAATAAACAAGAAGTAGTTTTGAGTCACACAGAATTCTTTTTAATGGAAAGAACTATGGCTTTCTATTAATCTAACCTCAGTTTAAACTCTATTTACTAGTTTGAGCAAGTCACCCAGTCTCTCTCTGAATTTAATACTTCATCTGGAAATGGGATGATGCTTACCATGCAGAATTGTTCTGAGGACTAGCAATGAATAGGTTTCTTAAGCAGGGGATGCTGAAAATGGCTGTGCTTTTTGTTGTTGTTTTTATTAATGTGTATTGGGTTGCGCTACCAGACAGAGGCAAAGGGATGGGCAATCAAGCTTCACTGGACTGGAGGTTCCAGCTTTAAAGCTTTTTTCTCTGTTACTTTGATTAAACTTCAGAGCAGCTTTCATACTGAGCTCTTGTTTTATTTTGACATGGAGATTATATGGATTCATCCTGGCTCCAAAGCAAACATGGATTAGGAGTTGGTCAGTAAAATATATGACATCTATTTATTTTTATATTCCTTATAAGTGCAGAAAAATCAACAAAGTTTGCATTCTGAAGGTGGAGAACTGAATGTGGATTTGCCTTTCCTGATTTCTTCCCTCCATTCCATGGTTAAAATCCTTCTAATGCTTCTGATACATTCTACATTTGGAGTACTGTTTCATTCTTATTCAGAGCTACAGTCCTTGAGCTGTAATGGCGAATCCAAAAAAACTAATATAGAATCACAGACGGTGCAAATATTTGAAAATAGGTAAATACAGTCTAGGATTAGCTGCTTGGGCTCAGAAATGTCAGCTTTGTATTGCTTATTCGTCACACAAGGCGATTTTAGTTAAGGGGAAATCCAGGACAAAAGCATCATGATACAAAATTGCTGGTTTGGAGCTATGCATCATAACAAGACCATAATTGTTATATAAACTCCAGAATGAGTTGGTCTGTAACAGGAAAAGGTGTTTCAGAGAGGTCACAAAGTACCAAGAGGCTCTATAGGTGGTAAAAACAGTAAGTAAATATGATAACATGGAACTGCTATCATTACTGTCTGCTGAATTATATTTGAAGCCAATTTTTGAGGAGAAAATATCCATTCTTATGAGTATGCTGCAGTTTCATATTAAATGACCTGAGCATGGGAACCAATAGATTGCCAGCATAAAATCCATCCATGGTAATTATTAGTAACAAGAGCTATGTGTCCCTGTTTCTGACTCTGAGCGTTTTAAACAATATAATCTAATTTTCCTTTAGTTTTGCCCCTATAAGAGATGTGATTCTTTGAAAAGGATCTTGGAACTAACTATGGTGATTAAGTCACCTGGTTTACTGATAAGACAGCTGAGAATGATAAAGGCTAACTTGTTCAGGGTCATACCAACTGATGATTTTAGAAACTGGAGTAGATTAGAAACCAGAGTTCCTCACTTCTAGGTTGGGAGTCTGTAGAAGGAGACTCACTCAATCATGGGATCGTGGAAGTCATTTCTGGTTGTCTGTGTTCTTGTCAGAGAAGTATGGTAAGCATCTGCATGGTAAGCATCATCCCATTTCCAGATGAAGTATTAAATTCAGAGAGAGACTGGGTGACTTGCTCAAACTAGTAAATAGAGTTTAAACTGAGGTTAGATTAATAGAAAGCCATAGTTCTTTCCATTAAAAAGAATTCTGTGTGACTCAAAACTACTTCTTGTTTATTTATTTAGCAGATAAAAGTTTCTCTGGTCTGGTATCAGAACTTGGGACTCTGACAAAATTACCACAGCTTCTAGAAGCAGCCCTGTCTTCCAAGAACTCCAGCGAATCAGAAGCCTGTTGTTTCTATTAACTTATCAAGAATTAACATGGGAAGGTTCCAGCTTGTTTAAAAGTTCTTCTTTTAATTTAAAAGTTTTTTCTAGGCAGTAGGTTTAATAAGATTAGATCTATTATATATCAATCCTATCAGGAAGCATCAAAGAGCAGGTGGTCATGTGTGTAATGGTTGTGTGAAACCTCGATTTTCTGCGGTTTCTCATTTCTCGGATGAAGTGGCAGAGAATGAGAAGAGATGCTGTAGGTTATATACGACCTGTAAAGCAGCACTGATCCCTATCAAGTAAGAAATCATGGATCTCATGTAAATATACAGGGAACATTATGTCAAGGACTTAACTTTTTTTTTTTTTTTTTTTTTTGTGGTATGTGGGCCTCTCACTGTTGTGGCCTCTCCCGTTGTGGAGCACAGGCTCCGGATGCGCAGGCTCAGTGGCCATGGCTCACGGGCCCAGCCGCTCCGCGGCATGTGGGATCTTCCCAGACCAGGGCACGAACCCGTGTCCCCTGCATCGGCAGGCGGATTCTCAACCACTGCGCCACCAGGGAAGCCCCTAGGACTTAACTTATTAATAAAGGAACCATCAAGATGGTAAAGCTGGTTTACAAAGCGTTTGAGGAAGAGAGATTTATATAGTCAGGAAAACAATGGCATACAAAGTTTGCAAAATTAGATCCAAAACTGGTTAATATCCAATAGGGAATTTAAATGATAATCTTTGTGGTTATCTTTTATAGCAGACAGAAATGTTTTGTAACTTATCTACCTTCTACAATTAACATCTAACTTTACAGACTTTGGATCTATGTCAAAAGTAAATGGTAAGTCTAAGAAAGAGACATTCTCCTTAAATTGTATAATCCTTGTGTGGGCTGATTAGAAATTCCTCCGTCTTGGCATTAGAAGGATCGACATACAATTATAATTATGTTTTATTTCCAAGTTCTCAAAAATTTTCTTAACATCCTGACCTTACAAAAATGGTGCAGTCTGGGTCTACACTTGATGTTGCAACCAACTTTACATTTGATGTTGCAACCAAGCAATTTTATCATAACTTTCTACAAGCCCTGTGGAGCTTCGAATGTCAGACCCAATTCACCAGCAACGAAGTTGCCAGTCAGCCAACATTGCTTGTCGATTTGTCCCAAAAAATTGGTCCAGGTGTTTTTGAAGGATGGAAGAGAACAGTTTGATAATTTCAAACAGCTCTCTGTGGAGAAGATGAAGTAGAATAATTGCACACAGGGAGGTGAAAAGCCATTCTCTTATGATTTAGCAAAATAGAGTCTGATCAAGTTGCATTGTGGTAGTGGTTCCTGGGAATGGTGGCTTTCAGAGCTGCCCTTTGTTTTTTTTTTTGGTTTGTTTGTTTTTCTGCTTTTATGATGACTATGGTTATACTGCACTGTATATTTGAAAGTTGAAAGTTGCTGAAAATCTTAAAAGTTCTCATTACAAGAAAAAAATTTGTAGCTATATAAGGTGATGGATGTTAACTAAACTTGCTGTGGTAATCATTTTGCAATACATATATCAAATCATTATGTTGGACATACACCTTAAACTCGTGCAATGTTACGTTGATTATATCTCACTAAAACTAGAAAAAATTAATTTAAAAATGATACATTCTGGGTTTAATTTCAAGTTTGAAAATTCCTAGCCATGTGAAGTCTATTCAAATATTTTATTCTGAGCCTTTGTTTGCTTATCTGCAAAACATGAGGCTCTAATTAAAAACAAATAAGCAAGCAAACAAACAAAACCGAGCTGCCCTTTGGAGGAGAGAGATACTGTAGCCCCCAACACAGTATGATTTAAGATGTATCTTAAGTGTTCCTTATCTTGTCACTCACTTTCCTGACTGCCAGTCAAGAGAAAGCTCTTCTCATCTGTCTGAATATATCTGAATTCCACCATGACTCCCTTTGGTCTTTTAACTTTAAGGCTGAGCAGGCGGTGGTCATGATTTAGGTCTAACTGTAATTATTTGATATGCCATGGTGACTTGGTAGGCTGTATCTTGAGAGCTGATATTCAGGGCAAGAGGAAATGAGGGCTTTATGAATGTGAGGGGGTGGTGACAGGAGGAAATAAACATAGAAATAGGGCTGGGAATCTCTGGAGAGAATGATCACCTGCACGTGGGGCAAGCCACTTCCCTTAACTGACCCTCAGTTTTCTAATCTGAGTGAAAAAAAATAAGTTCAGATGAGTATTTTTGTACTATGTATAAAGGCGTTTGGTGAAAAGTTAGGGGTTTAAACAATCTTATTGGATTACTAAGACTTATTTTCCTAAAGTATCTTTTACTACCTATAGAAAAGTATCCTACCAAGTATTAAGAAAGATGCTCTAGATCAGTATTGTCCAATAGTACATTCTGGAATGGTAGAAAAGCTTGTATATATGTGTTTTCCAGTATCGTAGACACCAGCCACGTGTGGTTACTGAACACTTGAATTGTGTCTAGTGTCACTGAGGAGCTGATTTTCAATTTCATTTAATTTTAATTAAACTGAAATAGCCATATGTGACTAGGAGCTACTGTATTAGACAGTTATTTCTAGACCTTTGTTTTTTAAACATTAACATGCATATGAATCATTTGGAGATATTGTTATAAAGTAAAGTCTAACCTGGTGAACCTGGAATGGGGTCCAAATTTTGCATTTATAACATGATTCTAGTCTTTGGACCACGCTTTATATAAAACTTTATTTCTCAGCATCAGTGATTCTTGAATTCTAATTTATGGCTTTGCCCAGGCTGACATCTGTCATAGAAGATAAGTCTGATGCTCAATTTCGCATTCTATCATTTTCTTAATAGGTCATCACTATTAATGTTTTCATTTTTTTCTTTTCTTTGTTCCAGAGACATCTGTGGTATATAAAAGCTATTCCAAATCTTTCGCCACCTCTTTTTACATAAATGCTAGTATACATGTTTGTTTTAAAATGCATGATATTTTTGTTATTTATGGATATTATCAAAATAGATTCTTTAACAGTTGGCTTCTTTAACATATTTTCCTCTTTTATTCATGATGAATTAGATCTCTTTGTGTCCTATAAACTGATAAGCAGTCTTGGTGCATGTGTGTGCCTGTGCACTTGTGTGCATGTAGACGGCAAGAACCATGACCTTGGAACTGCCTGAAATACAACATGTACTCACTGAACACCTGAGAAATTGTCTAGTGGAGCACATAAGAGCATGAACTCTAAAAGCAAATAGCCAATATGCTTTCCCAATCAGCCACATGAAGTAAATTATTTCATATCATTTATATCACTTAATATTATTTAAATATTTAATAAATCATTTAACCTCAGTTTAATAAAGGTGAGCAGTTGATCATTATTATAATATGTATGATTGTATGTGACCAAAAAGACATTTTCTCTCTTTACTACCTGTGATACCTTGGGAATCTCTTAACCTCTCTGAACCTTAGCTCCTCATTTGCAAAATTGGAATTAAAGTATTTAATTTGTTGGCATTCACTTCGGTGCCGTACATCTATGTATATGTATATTTTTATCTCTATAACCTTGGTCTATATATGTTAATTAGATTCTTGTAACACATTGAAAAGAGAGTAGTGTCCTCCCCACCTTCAAGTATTATTAGACTCAGGAATAAGTGCCAACAGTTACATGTTCTAAAAATTTGCAAATAATTGTTGAGCATTTCCCAGTGGATAGATAAAAGGAAAGGGACATTTATTGTCATATTATCAAAGACAGATTTATATCCAGTGAGTTACTCATGTTAAGGAAATAAGACAATATTTAGAAATTTTAATACAGCATTTTTAAAGTACCCTGGGTTTTCTGTAACAATAAGGAAGATTTTCTATTACTAGATGAATGAATGGTACTGTAAAGCATAAAGTCTGCCAGTGGACAGGACCCAGCGCTGTGAAAATACTGTTTCCTGTAATTTTATTAAGTAATATGGAAACTTTCAATACGTGATGATGAATACATGTCATGCTTGCATTTTCCTGCATCCTGGGGCGTTAGCCTAATTTGTAAAATGGGAGACATCTCTTTAAGGAGTGTACTATATTTCACTTTCATCTCTTATTTAGCCTAAAAGTGCTATATGTTGCTGTCAGCCACCATTAACGTATTCTCCTAGTGAAGAGGAAAGAGAATAATCATAGTTGAGGGAGAGATGGAAGACCTTAGCCTTTGCAGAATCCTTTTTTATTTTCAAGAAAAAATTACTTCAATAAATTATAAATTCATGACTTTTTATGTCCTTACAACCTCATATAATGAAGAAGCTGAGAACCATTTCAAACTCAGAAATGAGCTATTCGGTCAAAATATTCCCCTGTGTTCCACCAAGTAGTACTGAAAATTATTAAGAAACACACCAGGAAGAAAAATGGCAGTGAGGAAATGTTTTATTGATCCATTTAGGATGACCAGGTCTTCCAAGGCTCCAACCACTTTCACAGAGGGAAGTTTTAGTTAAACGATTTTTAACAATAGGGAAAACAAAGTTTTAAAATTTCTTTTAAGATTCTGTAAAGATTACAGAGCTCTTTAAAATCAAAGACCTGCCACTCTCCTTTTCTCTGAAAAATTTTAAAGAAAAATCAATTCTTTACAATGCACTTCCTGAATTATGGCTGGTCATACTTTGTGGCAGGTAATCTTTAAACACTAGGAAAAAGCGTTTCGTTTCTAGTGGTTTGGGAAAGTCAAGCTACTAAACGGGAGGCAGTTATTAGAGTTCAGAACAGGCACTAATTCTTGATGTTCTGCTTGGGATATTAGGAGAATGGGGACACTGTTGAGGGGGTACATTGATAGAAATCAAGTAGAACTTTCATAATTCATTTTTCCTGATCTCTAAATAACCTAGTCAGAAAAGGTATATGAAGCAATGCCAGAAGAATTCCTGATTTCATACTGAGTGAGTGAATATGACTTAGAGTAAATCTTAATGAGTTAAGTTATTACATATTCATACATGAAGACTGGGTAGTAGTACCATTTGATTTTATCATGAGGAATAAACCCTTCTATGCATTTTAATCCAGCATCTCTTAAGTTAGATCTATTGCTTTTCCAAATTAACCTGGAAATCTTAGGTCAGATAATATGATAACAGAGAGACAGAGAAGTTTATCAGGAAGTCAGCGTTCTCCTGGTCCCCAGGATGTCACTGTGTTAGGTGGCACACCTAACCCTCTGTTTCCCTAGCTACCACAAGAATTTCATGACATAGCCAATGGATGAATTTTAAGTTTTGCCCCTGGCAAAATCTAACTTTATCATCCCGTCAATAGAAATATGTATGTATGTAGACATCCAGGATTATGCTCCAAAAAAAGCTCTTCTGAATGGGGGAATGTTTCTGCCTATTCACCTTAGTGTCTGTGGAGTTAAGTGTCTACTTTGGAAAGTCTGAGGGTAACCCCAGGCACTCTTCCTTACGCTAACCTACCTTCCTCCTTCCCTTTCTCCTTCCTTCTTTTCATTCTTTTTTAAGTAAAGAGACAGGAGGGAATACAGAAGTAAATAAAACTGGTTCTCTTCTTGAACTTAACAGAAACACCTCACCTTTGTTTTGATTTGTGAATATGGAACATTTCAACACCATTTTCTAACATGAAACTGTTTTACATCGAGAACTTGCAAGGCACATCTGTTCTTTTTATCCTGGACCTTGAAAAATAATTTTCGGACAAACATTCTGCTACAAAAATATTTAAGTTAGCAAGTTTTATTTTTTTAAGTCACAAAGGAGAGTCTGGTGAGTCATGGGTATGAATGAGTCATGGGTATGCAAAGTAAAGTGTGGGGAAAATAGTCAAAAACCATGTAGTGTCTTTGTATGGTGACAGATGGTAATTAGATTTATCATGGTGATCATTTTGTGATCATGGTGATCATGCATGAAAATATCAAATCACTGCTATATACCTGAACCTAATATAATGTAAGTTGATTATACTTCAATTAAAAAATTCATAATACTTCTTAATTTTTAGGGGATGAGGATCAAACTAGGAATTTGAAGAGAAGCTTCAGTGTCAATAAAAGTAAAAAAAATAGTGATGCCATGCTGTCAGTGCTGTATTTGGCCATAGTCCATCAATGTATGCCCCTTTAGACTGTGAAGGCAAGTTATAATTAATAGAAAACAGTGCTTCAAATGCAATGATACTTAAAAGCGTAAGAATTTATTATTTTCATTTTAAAATAGAAATAGATATTAAACAATCACATTTATCGAGGTATAGTTATGAAATATATTTATTGGGGAATAAACTTAGTGGACTGTTTGTTTGAAAATATGATATGTTCTAAATAAACTTTTAACTCCAGGGAAATTATGACCATCTAGAGTAATTTGGTGCCATAAAGTAAAATATATATCTATAGGTCTGAGAAGGTGCACATTATAAAGAGACAACATTGTACACAGAAGTTGGTTATGATGGCTATAAAGGTACTTTAATTCTGAGATACCTAATAATTACTTTTAATGAATTCTGCCACCGTGAAATAGTTTATATTGCCACATGTCATGCTGGAAGAAGCAACTAAGCTGGGATTGGTGGGGTTCGAAAGATTTCACCTAAAGTGAGCTTTTTCAGATGCGGGGGAAATGATCCAGGAACAAAAGCTTTGGGGTTCTCAGGAATGCAATATCATTCTCTATGGAGTATTTTTAAAAAACCATTCCTGTCTCTCCTTAGACCTTAAAAGTACATGGAAAACCCCCTCTTCTCAGTGGTGTAACTTTAAAAAATGTACTTCAGTGCAAGTGTAGATACACCTGTCCATGGTGTATGTCCCTATTTATGATACATTTCTCCTTTATTTACCCCATAGATCAAGCAAGAGTAATTTAACTAAGGGAGAAGGTGGGGAGGCCATCGCAGAAGACCCCTATCCAGCCTGAGTGATGGAAAGTTCTTTCTTGTGATCTCCACTCCTCCATACTACCTGTTCTGCTTTAAATACTGCTTTACATATCCACCTTCCTTCATTTTTCAGGGAGATGTGAATGTAGAAACCAAGATGACCTTAGTGTTAAACTGTACCACCCCAGAAGAGTAAGTAGTGTGGCTTATACCACATGGAAAAATTTACACACACACACACACACACACACGGGCTAGCGAAGGAAAAATAATAACTTGAAGATTTCTCTTGGCATCATAACCTAAGTCCTGCAGAACTTGCTCTGATAAAAATGTAAGCCACTCACTCTTTCTCACTCAGAGCAGAAAAGAAATAGAGGAAATTATCCACTGCTATAATATAATGTCATTCCACCCCCAAAATGCCATGTAAGAATTCCTTCATCTCTTAGAGATAGGTTCTTCTATTAACACTCCAAACGCTATGGAAAAGCAAAACAAAACAAAACATATTCTTTTAAATTGATTCTGACTTGTGGTTCTTGGGAATAAAGCTAATTTTAAGCATTCCTGTCTTGGTGGTTTCTGCTAAGTGGCCTCCAGTTATAATGAGAACCTTTTTCTCAACTCCATCATACTTTGAATTTACCTGTTTACTGGTCTCTCTCCAGATAGCTACCTCTCTTAAGGGCAAGGACTGGGCTTTGTTAATTTCGAATCATCAATGAAGAGGTCTCAAAAAACCTTTGTGAATTTGCATTTGTGGTAGAAATGCTTTGAAGAGAACAGAGTCTGGCATTTAGAAGAGGGCCCGGGGTAATCTTTATTAAGCTGATTAGTATCTATAGTAGTTCCCAGTTTGTGGGTACTAGGCAAGGTGAGCTAATGAAGCCTAGGAGAACTCACTTTGACAGGTGGAATGAACATTTAGCCTTTTGTTATATAATCTCACAGGAAAAAGTCTAGAGTGAGATGGTGCACAGCAGAAGGACAAGAGCTCCAAAAGCTAGATCAAAAGAGTGTTAAAGAAACTTGGAAGAACAAGTCTGGAAGAAACAGAATCCAGAGGGTACCAGGCTGGGAGGGGGTTGTGCAGAAGACTTCCTGTGCAGCCAGGTGTCCAAGAGCACGAGCTAAACTGACAGGTGAGTGAATTACATTAGTTTGAACTTCAAATCCAATCAGTAGCTTTGGACTTGAGGTTCAGATAGGGGGAGAGAAGAGGCAACTCAATGACTTTAATGAATAAGCAAATGAAAGAAAGCCTATAAAACCTATTAAGAAGAAAAGTGGCCCCAAGGGTAAGGCCTATCCTGAGGGACCTCAAGAGTCAAAATGGAAGCAGTACTTTAAACTCATGTCCAGTCATCAGAATGACATAGTCTTTGCCCATTACTATTATTATTATTTTTCACCATAATATCGTTTATCAGGAGGAATCCTTATGCTGCCTGATGAGGATTAACTGTGCAGCTGAGCTGACTAGGCTGGATTGCATTGAATAGGGCAGAAGAAGAGGATATTCAAAAAGGAGAAAGGAGAGAAAAGTGTGAACATCTGTGGATGATGTGTGACGTCAGATTTCTTCCGTTGCTTGGACTTTATAAAATGATGGCGGCAGCAACCAGGAACTTGATAAGAGTAACATTCTCTTTGGACACTGCCCTCCAGGGGTGCTCCCATTTATCACAACTGTACAGAGGTCACATATGGGAGAGCTGTAACAGGCAAGGCCAAGCCAGCTGTAATTAATGGCTCAGGCCAATATTGGTCTTTGAAGTACTTGGATATTAATAAATGTTAGATAAGAAAGGCAGCTATTTACCTCTTCGTCCAGTACAGTTTCAAACATTTGTACAAGAGATAGATAGCCTAATGAAAACATTTGCAGCTTCTCATATTGTTGGAATCTCTGAATTGCAACAGGCGACAGCAGGTTACCTGAAGTATTGCAATGAAACAGAATAATCTAGTAAAAGCTGTTATCCTAAGTAATATATTTTCTGCAAAACGGAGTTAAAAATGAATAGCAGTTTTTAGTAATGCACACTATGAAGTCAAAGAAGATATTGAAAACCTTAGAGGATGTTTTATTGCCAAGTTTCATTATTGCTTGAGAGAAATTAAATTTCATATAGTAGTCTTTTGCTGTATGTTAGTCAAATATTGAAATAAGTTATAGTAGGAAAATAAAATTGCTTGATATTTTTATTTTTAGAATTAGATCAGGATTATAAAATGAGGTACCTCACAGCTGGTTTATAACTTTTGATTTCTGAACTCTTATAAACACTATAACATTTTTGTAAAAGTATCCCATGCTTAAAATTCACAGCAAGTTAACTGGCTTGTTCCAATGGCTTGCTTTTATATATAGGTTTTGTTGTTGTTTGTTTGTTTGTTTGTTTTTTAACTTTTAGACTATAAGCACACAGTGAATGACAGGAGCCTCTGACCTGCTTGAAAAACTTTGGAGCCTGAACTGCATTATATTATTGGGGGAGAAGTTAAAGTGAAGAATTTAAATTTGCAACACTCATTAACATATATGTAGAACATTTCAACAAAGAAATAAATGAAATGACTAAAGTTTTAAAGTATTATGAAAGAGTCTGAACTAAAAAGGAACTCATTAAATATTAACTCACCATTTTATGAAATTCATTATGCAGAAAACTTATTGCTAGAGTCCTAAAAAATGATGGATATTTTCAAAAAAAAAAGTATGTAAAATATAAGTTCTTATTTAAATTTATGTCAATTTATACTAAAGCTGCAAGTTTGTAAATTTCTGAATAAAATTGCATTAAGAATGCATGAAATATTTTAGAGTTATGATTAACAAACCAAGAGGAAAATAACATAAATGTAGGTATTTAATATTATCTAATTGGGCATAGATGGATGTGACTCAGTGTAGCAGGAACTCTAGGAAGCTAATTTTAACAAAAGGTTATAATCTGGATGATATTACATATGCAGGTCACTGTATTTAGAGGTAATTAATGTAATATATATATAATTATATAATTATATATAATATATAAAATTATGTATAATTAATATATAATAATATATATAATATACATAATATATAATTATATATAATATTATATAATATAATTATATATAATTATATATAATATATATAATATATAATATTATATATATTATATATAATTATATATATACACGTTAGAGAAAAACGTTACACACACAAAGTAGAGAGAAGTGTGTATTGTATACTACCATTTTTTCAAGAGGGGCAATATGTAACAGGAAGAGGGCAATGATGTGAAAGGTGACAGGAAAAGAAGTATATTTTTCTTTGAACATACGTTATCTTGTAGAAGTGATTTTGGAGCTCTATAAATAATTTACACAATTTACATAAGGACAAACTAAATTAATCAAGGAATCCTAAATATTAAAAATAAAAGCTGGGCTTCCCTGGTGGCGCAGTGGTTGAGAGTCCGCCTGCCGATGCAGGGGACACGGGTTCGTGCCCCAGTCCGGGAAGATCCCACATGCCGTGGAGCGGCTGGGCCCGTGAGCCATGGCCGCTGAGCCTGCGCATCTGGAGCCTGTGCTCCGCAACGGGAGAGGCCACAACAGTGAGAGGCCCGTGTACCGCAAAAAAAATAAATAAATAAAAGCTACTAACATATCTAAATATGTATCCAGTAGATCGCATAGTCGCACAGGAAGGAGCTATTCCAAGTGACTTTGAAAAGCAGTAATTTGAATATTATATGCCTAGTGGAATATCCTTAGATTAAAAAAATTGTCAGAAAAATAATTTTTTAAGTTACCATATTTTTGGAGTATTGCTATTGTTATTCTGAGACTGTGTGTGTAATGTGAGCAAGATATTATGATTCCTGATGTGTGGATGAGGAAACTGAGGTTTGGAGAAGTTTGTAAACTTGTCAGATGTTACACATTGGCTGAGCTGACCTTCAGAAGGAGGTCTGATTTCCAACTAGGACGTTCTAGGCCCTTCCACACTGCTCTTGTAAGAGCTTGAAGTGATTTTCAAGCCATCGCTACCTGCTCCCTTTACAGCAGGCTGTGAACTCTTGCTGTAATCTCGATGGCAGGGGATCAGAAGGGTCATTTATGTGTGACGTTGAATACACTTATATAAGATGTTCAAAGCAATAGGAAATTCTCAGTGTTGCATATTCTTGGCAGTCTCAGCAGATGCAGTATCCCAGGTCCCCTCAGGAAGGCAGCACTTCCTGAAGAGCTTTCACTGTGTTATGCACAGAAGGAGAATTGCGTTGGTCAGCTTTCTAGTGTTGTTTCACCTGTCTGATAAATCTAAATTGGGACAGTGTCTGATGTAGATTTGGGGGTATATTTTGGGCATTCAACACATGTTAGTCACTAGTCACTATCACTGACTGGGCAAACTTACCTGAAGAAGCAACATGTAATTAGAAGATGAGGGGCGCTCTGTAATTCAAAAGCCTATTTCACACTCATGAGACATCGTTGGGGATTCTAATTCTGACTCATGGTGGCTTTCAAGAAAGATGTGTCTTTAAGATCATGTGATCCTTGTCCTGCTTCTATTTTATCATTGCTGTGTACTCTTAAAGATGTTAGGAGTAAATGTGTTTTTATGTTCTAATATGCTGAAAAAGACTCTCCCCACCATACACACGTACCTGTAGAGATGAATATTTTTGTTGGGCTTGCAACTCTGGAAGGGAGAGGCTTATTTTGCATATTTGTCGCTTAAAACTGTGAATATATTTCTAGGTATTACGTTGAGCTTGTGTTTTAAAATCTACCCAGTTCTTTACTTTTGCCCCCAAGGAGTCTGCACACGTTCACACTCTCGTGTCTGCTTGCGTCAATGTGTTTACGCCATCATTCTGTCATCATAAGTATTGCTTTGGCTACATGGACCCAGAAATTATTATTACAATTTTTTGATACTGAAAGTTGGATAACAGCTCAAACTTGTGGGACCTCGCTTGTTTGTTTAGAAGTGGTAGAAGCTTTTAAGGCTTTGTCAGAATTCTTCATAGCTGCTTCTCCCTTGGTTTTGCAGCACAGTAATCCTTCCTTTAATGGTCCTTGCGGGGTATTTTGTGGCATTCCATCCTTAATAAACAACAAGCTCTTCAGTGGGCACTGTAATTTTCTCTCACTTCTCTTCCACATTTACTGGTATACCAACATACAGTCCATTACTTATTTTATTACTTCCAGTTTGGTGAAGAAGTGGGTTTGACATGACAACCAAGTATTTAATGGAACCAAAGTGTAGATAAAGAACACGTCTTAAAAGAAATACAAGAAGCAGTATTTCATGTCAATCTGATGTGTTTTCAGCATTGAGGGGAAAAATATGTGCCATCAAAGTGCCATTTTTTCAGGGACTAGAGTTCATTTTATTTATTAATTGTGAACAGTCCATAAAGCACAGAAATATTTTCCCAGAGATTTCCTCCTGTGGATTTCTAATTTATTTGAAATGTAGAAAACAAAAGTTTCAGCTGGGGCAGAAGAATTAGAGTTCAACTTATATATATTTGATCATTGGAGCATATTCTTCCCTCAGATGACAAATGTTTAACGGATTATATTAACATCTGCCTTGCTTGAATCTCGGATCTGTGTGCTTCTCCTACTGGGGTTTGTTATGTTGACAGTGACCTACTAGAGTAGTTATTCTTCTCCTCTATTCTATGAAAGCATATTTAAAACTTATTACTATAAGATTATATTTATAGTAAACACTCTCCAGTTAATTGGGGTTTCAAAGTTTTCTGTTTCAAAATATATTTATACTTCTGTTTTAGTTGTGCTGATCCACAATAGCTGAAACTGAAGCTACATTAAAAAATATATATATACTAATATTTCCCTTCCTTTTTGTGGGTAGCTATCCCCATGAAAGATGACTTTTTTAAAAAGATTGACTTTTACTTTTCTTATACTGTAAGTAGAATCATGGCCAAGACCTCTGACCATGTCTTCCTAATAAAGATTCATGTATCTTTACTGAGCTGTCTGCACCTCTCACTTTGCTAGAACATAAGAAGGTGTGAGTATGGTGTATGCAAAGTAACTGTCCTAAAGGAGCTTATCAGAGAACATGTGCAGGACAAAGCACAATAAAACTGAAGCATAAGGTTAAATATAATCACAAACTATGATGAAATATGTGGAGCTGAAAAGAGAAGGGCTTCCTATTGGGAGTTGCTTTATCATAAAATTGGAACTTAAGTCACATCTTAAAATATGGATGGATACGCTTAGCCTGGTAGAAGTGAAATGATGGATAGTACTGGTAAATAAATATGATGTGGGAAAAGGTTTAATCACAGAGTCTTGGAGAAACAGAGAGGAGACTGGGATAAATGGAGTTGGGAATATGGACTCATAAACTTACCTTCAGGAGTTGTCAAGATACCACTACTGGAAGCTGGGAAACCTCAACCATTTTTGTCACTGTAATTTAGCTCAGAATTCAAATTGTAGGGTAAGAGATCTTATTGGCTGTATCTTCAAATCTTTGGAGGCTAACATCTTATTTTCTCTACTGCATTTAAAGCACACCATAAACCCTAATAGATGACTTGATTCATAGCCAGGATTTGGGATGTTGGTAAATCTTGGCCATAACATTTGAGAGTTGGCTTATTTCACATCCTGTTTGAATGAAGCAGCAGGACATTGGGGTCTTGAATTATGCTTAAGAAAATGAATATACTGTGGCATTTGTAGTTGGTGTGATTCAGAATTCAGCTGGGTAAACTGCATGTGTCTGTATTCTTTAGGATCTCATTACCAACTTTTGTAGCACTCTTCAAAGGGTAATTTTAGTAATTTGTGATGTACGTATGGTCATGATAAATGTTATTACTTCCCCATGACGTGTACTAGCTCATCTACTCAGTGCTTTTCACTGTGAAATATTTACTGAGATTTGCTAATTGATTTAGTGCATTTTCTCTAAAACTTTTTCTGTATTCCTCATTCACTGTAATATCTCATTACAATTTAGGATCATATCAACCCTATTTTCTTGGAAATGATTCATATAACTGCATCAAGACTAATTAAAATAGATATGTCTGTCCTAAATGATTGGGCTAAGACTTAAATGAGCACTCCTCAGCTTAAAATCTTCCAATTTTTCCTCATGTTGCTCAGAGTAAAAGCCAGTTCTTTTCATGGTTTATAAGAACCCATGTAAGTGAACACCCTGATACTTGTCGAAACTCATCTTCTCCGACTCTCTCTTATGGCATTCACCTTGATGTACTGCTCTGGATTGTGGTGAAGGTACCAAATGAAATTGTGTGTGTGTGTGTGTGTGTGTGTGTGTGTGTAACTGTGTACTGTCACAGATGGAGGTTCTATCCCTTAGTAGAACTGCATGTTGCTCCATATGTATACCCTGGATTTTTTGCTGTCCCTCAGTCATGCCTTTCCCCATGCTGTTCCATTAGTCTGGAATGTTCTCTCCTATGTTTTCATGGAATACTCCTTCAACTTCTCAGAGACTTTGATCAAATTACTTCCTAATGAGTCTTTCCCTAGAAAAGTTTATTAAAAATTGCACCACTTTTTCTTCCAAGCAGTCTTTGTCTGCACAATGGTTGCCACTTTCTAATATACTATATTTTTACTTATTTATTCTGTTTGTGGTCGGTATCCCCTCCCCATCCACAGAACATAAGTTCAGAGAGGATAAGACGTTTCTTTGCTCCTTTTCACTAGTGAATCTCCAGCACCTAATTCAGTCTTGCATGGAGTAAGCATTTAATAAATACACATTCAATAAATGTCTGGAAGCTTCATCTAAATACAAGTCTACCATTATTATCACCTCTCAAGAAGTAGATCTTGTGGTCGAAAAGGATGGAAAAGTTCTTCTTACTTTTTCTTCTAATCAGAAGACTTTGTCATGCTTGAAGCATTATACGGAACTAAATTTCTAGATTTATTTCTATTTATATCTCCAGGTGACATTGACAATCCATCTAAAAACATGCCAGAGACTAATTATGATGACATGGATAATAATGTTATAGTAGTAGTAACAATAATCATAGCTAACATTTAATAAAGACTTATTAAATCTCAAGCACTATTTTTGTTCAATTTTTCCTGCCAATTTTATTAGGATATTATTGACATAGAGCACTGTGTAAGTTTCAGGTATACAGCATAAGAATTTGACTTGCATACGTCATGAAGTGATGACCACAATAAGTTATTTATTATTTATTTATTTATTGTTTTGGCTGTGCTGTGTGGCATGTGGGTCTTAGTTTCCCAACCAGGGATTGAACCCACACCCCCTGCAGTGGAAGCGTGGAGTCTTAACCACTGGACCTCCAAGGAAGTCCCACACGAAAAGTTTATTGAACTTCCATCATCTTGTATAGATATGAGATTAAAGAAATAGAAAAAAACGTTTCCTTGTGATAAGAACCCTTAGAATTTACCCTCTGAACAACTTTAATATACAGCATACTGCAGTATCAGTTATATTTATCACGTTGTATGTTACATCTCTAGTGCTTATTTATCTCATAACTGGAAGTTTGTACCTTCTGATATCTTTTTCTATGAGTTTGTTTCTTTTTTTGTTTTTGAAGTCTCATTGACCTGCAACACTATGTTAGTTTCTTTTAAACAGCAGAGTGATTTAATATTTCTATATATTTCAAAATAATCACCACGATAAGTCTAGTTATCATCTGTCACCAAAGAGGTTACAGAATTATTGACTATATTCCTCACACTGTACGTTTTATACTCATGACTCACTTATTTTTCAGCTGGAAGTTTGTACCCCTTAATTCCCCTCACCTATTTCCTCCCTCCACCCCCCCCTCTGGCAACCATTTGTTTCTTCTCTGTCTCTATGACTCTGTTTCTGTGTTGTTATGTGTGTTCACTTATGTTTTTTAGTTTCCACATGTAAGTGAAATCTTACAGAATTTGTTTTTCTCTGTCTGACTTATTTCATTTAACATAATACTGTCTAGGTCCATATCCTTGTTCTCCCAAATGGGAAGGTGTCATTAATTTTTATGACTGAATAATATTTCACTGTATATATATATATGCTACATCTTCTTTATCTGTTCATCTAATTGATAAGCACTTAGGTTGCTTCCATGTCTTGGCTATTGTAATGCTGCAATGAACATATGAGTGAATATATCTTTTTGAATGAGTGTTTTCATTTTCTTTGATAAACACCCAGGTGTGGAATTGCTGGATTATGTGGTAGTTCTGTTTTTAATTTTTTAAGGAATCTCCACGCTGTTTTCCATAGTGTCTGTACCAATATACATTCCCATCAATAGTGCACGAGGGTTTCCTTTTCTCCACATCCTTGCCAACACTTGTTATTTGTTGTCTTGTGAATAATAGCCATTCTCACAGGGGTGAGGTGATATCTTTTTTGTGGTTTTGAGTTGCATTTGCCTGATGATTAGTGATGTTGAGCATCTTTTCATGTGTCTCTTGGCCATCTGTATGTCTTCTTTGGAAAAATGTCTATTGAGGTCCTCTGCCCATTTTTAAATCAGGTTGTCTGTTTTTTTGATGTTGACTTGTATGAGTTCTTTGTATATTTTGGCTATTAACCCTTATCAGACATATCGTTTGCTTTTCCCATTCAGGTGACCTTTTCATTTTGCTGATCGTTTCCTTTGCTGTGCAAAAAGCTTTTTAGTTTGTTGTAGTCCCATTTGCTCATTTTTGCTTTTGTTTCCCTTACCTGAGGAGACATATCCAAAAAATATCACTAATACTGATGTCAAAGAGTGTACTTCCTATGTTTTCTCCTAGAAGTTTTATGGTTTCAGGTCTTACATTTAAGTCTTTAATCCATTTTGAATTTATTTTTGTGCATGGCATGAGAAAGTAGTCCAGTTTGACTTTTTTGGATGTAGCTGTCCAGTTTTCCCAACACCATTTATTGAAGTGGCTATCTTTTCCCCATTGTGTATTCTTGCCTCCTTTGTTGTAGGTTAATTGCCCACACAAGTGTGGGTTCATTTCTAGGTATTAAATTTTCTTAAATTTTCATTACATTTTGTTATTTTATTAAATTTTATAGAGATTTTATTAAATTTTATAGAGATTTTATTAAATTTTATAGAGATTTTATTAAATTATTCAATAAAAGTCTTAAATTTTTAACAAACATTTTGATAAGCAGTGTAGGGCAACATTATGCCTGTTTTAAATATGATGGAAACCAACCATAGAAACTTAGAGTAACTTGCCCACGGTTAGACAGCTGGTAAAGAATAGATTTCACATACCAAACAAGGACCTGCCTCAGAGCCCATGCTTTAACCAATGTGCTACAGAACACTATTAACCACTACTCTGTTTCCTGGAGTCTAGCTGTGTGGGTATACAGGAGTCTTTAATCTCTTTTCTATTTTAATTATTTGTTCATTTATGTATTTATTTATTAGTTGGTAATTTGTGTATATGTATGTGTATATTTTTTCTACTTGGGATTCATTGGATAGTTGTATGTGGGTTTTATGATAGCCATATCTAGTTTGGAGAGTATCAGGGTCAGGTGAATTCTGTTTGGTTTTTTTTTTTTTGAAATCCATTGGTTTTTAAGCACAAGGAATCAAAAACTAATATAAATAACTATTAAGTTGTTTTCATCTGACTCTTCTGTTTTGGCTTGTTATACTAAGGGAATCATCCTTTATTAGTCATTTGAACTTTTAGATCTTAGGTTTGAATGTAACAAATACTCGAGAGAAACCTTTTGTCCACACAGAGCCATGTAATTCTATATTTTAATATCATACTAACTTCCCAAAAGTATTTGAGAGGAAATTTGTGCTTCATTTAGGTTTTGACATTTTTTGGTTCTGGTGTTTGTGTTTTTCACCTTTTGTGTCCATAGCCTCTTTTTATTCTTTATCTTTGTTCATGGCACTGTGTACTTTTTTTTGTGTGTGTGGTATGTGGGCCTCTCACTGTTGTGGCCTCTCCCGTTGTGGAGCACAGGCTCCCGACGCGCAGGCTCAGCGGCTATGGCTCACGGGACCAGCCGCTCCGCGGCATGTGGGATCTTCCGGGACCAGGGCACAAAGCCGCATCCCCTGCATCGGCAGGCGGACTCTCAACCACTGCGCCACCAGGGAAGCCCAGCACTGTGTACTTTTAAATTTGTATTTACACTGAAAGATGATTTAAAGAAGATAGTCTTTGTGTCATGATTTCCTTTCCATTCATTTTCTTCATGAGATGGTTTAAAATATCTGGATTTTACAAGGCATAGTTTATAGGCTGTAGATCTGTTTGAATATACGTCAAATAGCATACGAAACTCTCTACTTGACACTTTTGAGATCAAACACTGTCCTAACACCCACAGTGTTTTAAAAGAAGGCAAGTGTCTGGCCTCCAACATAGCTGACCTTTAATCAACAAGAAGTATATAAAATGTCTCTAGAGTGGAATGATGGTATTCCAAACTTAGATTATACAGAAATGACACCAACCCTGGGCCCCCTCACTATTTCTGTGCATCATTTATTACATCCAAGAAGCAGAGTATTTTCTGTTCCCCTATAGTTTATCTAGTTTGAAGCAAGAAAATTTAAGAGTGCAGCAAAACAAACTGCCTTTTCCAGCTGAACTCTATCTTCTCTGACAGATGGTTTGGTTGGGCGTCTTTTCCATCCAGAGAAGTGCTGTATTTGAAGAATGAAAGCATTGCAAGAGATCGTTTGTTTTATAGAAGCAGAGTTTCAAATAACCATTACTACTGCCAATCTCGGCTGTTAATTTTTGTTTTTTCTTATAGGTGTAGAAGAAGCCCTGGGGTGAGATTAAACATTCAGGAAATGTGTTTTCTTTTTCCAAAGTCATTAAGCACCTAGCATTTAATCTTTTCTATATGCAGGTTAAAAATGAAGGTTGATTAAATAACAACAAAGGCAGATTCATTCAGAAAAAAAAACTGCAGCATGTTTGTTGGTTTGTTTGGTGCCAGTGACTAATTTATTATGCAGAAGAGTAAGACTTTGTAAGAATATTATTTCCCCAAGCAGGTATAGCCCTTGTGAGGGTTATGGAGTATCTGTTTACTCTGCTAACCTAATTCTCTGCCCATTTCTCTTGTCAATTCTTTTTTTCCATTCTGGCATAGAACAATCCACCTAGGACTGTCCTGCTGAATATGCTTCAGGTGCTAGACCCTTCCTAATCTTGTTCTCATGTATCATGACTTGATTATTCTTTACACTTGTCTACTTGAGTCATTCCACATAATGGGAACTTGCCTTTTGTAACAATTTAAACTAAGATGCTATTGACTGACTTGCTGAATGTATTTGCATTTTCTGAATGACTGCAAAGCTTTATCCCAAAGAAATAACCCGAATAGAAGGGAAGCAAATGTGCTTGTCATTCATTAAGAAGGGGAGAAGCAGAAAATTAATACTTGGAAACAAGAGAGGCTTGTTTGTTCCTCAATTCATAGCACTTACCTAGTCCTATTTTAGGTTATCCTATGAGTGCTATTAAGAAAGTAAATGGGGTGGAAGGGAGGGAGATGCAAGAAGGAAGAGATATGGGAACATATGTATATGTATAACTGATGCACTTTGTTATAAAGCAGAAACTAACACACCATTGTAAAGCAATTATACTCCAGTAAAGATGTAAAAAAAAAAAAAGAAAGTAAATGGGAACTCAGCCCACTATATAATCTAAAAGATTTAAAAAGCCCACTTACTTTGAAACCATATCGAATTTATCTCCACCTGAACACACCTCACAGTTTTCAGAATACGGAGCCATTTTGGTGGCCACTTTGGAGAAAGTTCAGATTTTTCATATCACTTTTAAGCTAATTCAGTCTTACACAATGATCTACTAGTTGTGTGTATGTGTAAACAGCAGAGGAGGTGAGTCCAAGAAAAGGAGTCAAGAATGATTCTCTTGTACGTAGACTATTTCTTTTGAAGAGCCCATGTTGTCCTTGAGGTGTATGGAAATCTTATTTTTTAATAGCGCCCCCTTCTGCTCTGGACCCAGTTCCAGCCTTGCCTCCCCACCATGGAGCAACAGGAGGAGGGTGACACCTTGTTCAGGGGCAATATTTCTGTGTATTCAGAACTGCTACCCCATTAGGAAATCTTGAGGTTAAAAATCCTTATTTAAAGAGGGAAAATATTGGGAAATTATAGACTGTGAATGTCTTTCACTTCCTCATGTTAGTGTCTTTTTTTAAAATGCGGTGCTCTTATGTCTTGGGATGTCCTGTGTTATGAAGGATTCTAAGTTTTATGTTAAATTAGTGCTTGTGCTTTCTCAAAATGTAATCACCAAGATTATTTTACATTTGATCAAAACTCAGCCACAGAGTCATAATACATTTCCATTATTTAATTACAAATTCAAGAAATAAGCACTGCTGATTTGAAAGTCAAGAAGTTTGCTATGACCTAGCAACTTAAAGCACAACCTCCTCTGGTTTATCACTAAATGAAAAATACCTGTTAATTAAGAATGGGAAAATTGTGGTTTGGTGGAATTGAACTTATCTCAGTTTCCTGACTAAATGCCCTTGGAATTTTAAACTCACCTAATTCAGCTTCTTAAGAATGTTTTTTTAATTGCATAGCTTTGGTTTAAATACTTCCAGTGGACCTGTTTCCCTCTACTTATTTCCGGGAAAGTCTCTACATCTGACAGTTGTATTTATTTGAGAGATTATTTTAAGTCTAAATTGGATTCCTTATAATTTTACTTGCTTCTCAGAGCAATACTTTTTTTTAATGTTAGAATAGCACTCTCTAATAGTGCTTTCTGTGATGATGAAATGTTCTGTATATGTCCAATATGACGGTGTGGCTATAGCCCTTGAAATGTGGCTAATATGATGGAAAAACTGAATTTTTAATCAAATTTTAACTAAATTAAATTAAAATACCCACCCATGGCTAGTGGCTGCAGTATTGGATATCTAGAAATATTGCTGTCATCAGGGCAGAGAGAAGAAAGTAATCTCTTATATACTGCCTCACAGGTAATACACCACTCACACAATCTTCTTTCACAAACGTTTGAGAAAGAACTTTTGGTGTTAATGCTTATTTTTGCATAGAAATGAAGTCATAAGGAAAATTCAATATATGGTCAACTCAAGTTTAGAAAGTAGCTGTATATGATAATCAATCAAGGGAGAGATGGGTAGGGAAGGCATAGAAGGGGGGATAGAAACGGCAGTAGGACAACCAAACAGTGGCAATAATTCAACTGCATTGTCCAAGTTCATGTTTCCTGCAAGAATGGATGGGTCTTCAGTACAAGAAATGGGGTTAGCTTGCAGTCTATTGGGTTTTTTTTTTTTTCTAAGTAATATGGTTTACTGACTATTTCAAGCCCACTCTGGAGAACTACTGCTCAGAAAAAAAAGATTCTTTCAAGATATTACTGCTCATTGACAATGCACCTTGTTTCCCAACAGCTCTTATGGAGATGTATGAGTTTAAAGTCGTTTTTACGCCCTAACACAACACCCATTCTACAACCCATGGATCAAGGAGTAATTTCAACTTTCAAGTCTTATTATTGAAGAAATACACTTTCATAAGGCTATAGCTGCCATAGATAATGATTTCTCTGATGGATCTAGGCAAAGTCAATTGAAAGCCTTCTGGAAAGGATTAACCATTCTAGATGCCTTTAAGAACATTTGTAATTCATGGAAAGAGGTCCAAATATCAACACTAACAGGAGTTGGGGGGCAGTTGAGTCCAATGCTCACAGATGACTTTGAGGGTTTTGAGACTTCAGTGAGAAAGTGGTGGAGCAGATGTGGTGGAAATAGAAAAAGAACTAGAATAAGTGAGGTCCATTGCCAGGGTCTGGGGCGGTGGGGTAATCAGAAATTATTTTTTAATGGGCATAAATTTTCAGTGTTGCAAGATGAAGCATCTGTTGGAAATGGATAGTGGTTATAGTTTCACAGCAATATGAATGTACTTAATACCAATGAATTCTACATTTAAAAATGGTAAAGGTAATAACTTTTATGTTATGTATATTTTAGCACAATTAAAAAGTTGAAGAACAATAAATTCTAAATAAAAACATTAACAGATTAAAAAAAAGAAGTGAAGTCTGAAGATGTGACTGAATTGCTGTAATCTCATGATAAAATTTTAACAGATGGGGAGTTCTTACCGATGAGCAAAGAAAGTAGTTTGTTGAGGTGGAATCTACTCCTGGTGAAGATGCTGTGAAGACTGTTGAAATGACAACAAAGGATTTAGAATATTACATAAACTTACTTGATAAAGCAGCATCGAGGTTTGAGAGGACTGACTCCAGTTTTGTTTTTTTTTTGCGGTACGCGGGCCTCTCACCGTCACGGCCTCTCCCGCTGCGGAGCACAGGCTCCGGACGCGCAGGCTCAGTGGCCACAGCTCACGGGCCCAGCTGCACCGCGACACATGGGATCTTCCCGGACCGGGGCATGAACCCGCGTCCTCTGCATCGGCAGGCAGACTCAACCACTGCGCCACCAGGGAAGCCCTTGACTCCAGTTTTGAAAGAAGTTCTACCACGGGTAAAATGCTATCAAATAGCACTGCATTCGACAGAAAAATTGTTCAGGAAAGGAAGAGTCAATGACGTGGCAAACTCCATTGTTGTCTTATTTTAAGAAATTGCAGCGGCCACCCTACCTTCAGCAGTCACCACCCTGATCAGTCAGCAGCCATCCACATCGAGGCAAGACCCTCCACCAGCACAAAGATTCCAACTTGCTGAAGCTCAAATGATGGTTAGCATTGTTTAGCACTAAAGTATTTTTTAAATTGAGGTATGTACATTTTTTTGACATAGTGCTAGCACTCTTAATAGACTACAGTATAGTGTAAACATAACTTTCATATGCACTGGGAAACCAAAACAATTGTGTGACTCACTTTACTGCAATATTCACTTTATTGTGGTGGTCTGGAACCAAATCCACACTATCTCCAAGGTACTCCTGGGTTTTCATATAGCATATCTTCCGCCTACTAGTGTTCATGTGTCTTTCTTTCTTACCAAGATGCCAATGTCTGGTGGCCAGGAAAGGAAGTAGAAATAGATCCTGAAGGAGAGAATGCTAGGCATTAATAGAAAGCAGTAGGCCACTTCTGCAGGCCCAGATGACTCAGGGGTATTGGGATTTCAAGGTTTTCTAGTGCACTGACCCAGAAGTCCCATCTGAAGCCTTAGGATCCCACTCCTTCTCCACCAGGGTTCTGACCTTTGTGCAGAAGTCTTGCTAAGCCTGGGAATTCAATCATCCCTAGAGCACTGTCTGCTACCCTTGTAATTAAATACCGGGCTCAATCCTCACCTTTTCTACTCTCAAGCTTCAGGAGAGTCTTCTTAAATGCTGCCGTGTACGTGCTCTAACTTTTCACACTTTGTTTTAAGTTGATGATTAATCCTCTCTGTCTTCTCATTTTGCTTATCTTACTGTGTTTGGGGTCTCCTTTTTTTGCAGGCTGCAGGTTCGTAGTTCCCGTTGTTTTTGGTGTCTGTACCAAGTGGCTAAGGTTGTTTCAGTGGGTTGTGTAGGCTTCCTGTTGGAGGCGACTGGTGCCTGTGTTCTGGTGGATGAGGCTCCATCTTGTCTTTCTGGTGGACAGGTCCACGTCTGGTGGTGTGTTTTGGGGTGTCTGTGGCCTTATTATGATTTTAGGCAACCTCTCTGCTAATGGGTGGGGTTGTGTTCCTGTCTTGCTAGTTGCTTGGCATAGGGTGACCAGCACGGTAGCTTGCTGGTCGTTGAATGAAGCTGGGTGCTGGTGTTGAGATGGAGATCTCTGGGAGATTTTCGCCATTTGATATTACATGGAGCTGGGAGGTCTCTTGTGGACCAGTGTCCTGAAATTGGCTCTCCCACCTTAGAGGCACAGCACTGACTCCTGGTTGCAGCACCAGGAGCCTTTCATCCACCCGGCTTTTGGGGGGTCTGAGGTCTTCTGTCAGTGTTCAGTAGGTGTTCTGTAGGAGTTCTTCCACGTGTAGATGAATTTCTGGTGTATCTGTGGGGAGGAAGGTGATCTCCGCGTCTTACTCTTCCTCCATCTTCCTCCTCTCTGTCTTTCATTGTCCTTCTCAGCTTCTTAACTTCACTCAGCAACAGCCTTCCAATTTCATTGTCCTTTTAATCACCAGTTCCTCAGAACTTCTCAAATGCCTGAGGATACTGAGCCGAGCAGGGCATTTCCTTATATCTATATCCCATCTCAGTTCACCACTAGTGAAAGCTTTAATATTTGTACTACTGCTGCATGCCGGCACTCCCAGGACTCCATCAATGACGAGCGATGGGTTCTCATTGCCAGCCAACCAATATGTGATCCAGCTCCCGAGTCCCATTTTAGAATCCACCTCCTGGGCTTCCCTGGTGGTGCAGTGGTTGAGAGTCCGCCTGCCAATGCAGGGGACACGGGTTCGTGCCCCGGTCCGGGAAGATCCCACATGCCGCGGAGCTGCTGGGCCCGTGAGCCATGGCCGCTGAGCCTGCGCATCTGGAGCCTGTGCTCCGCAACGGGAGAGGCCACAACAGTGAGAGGCCCGCGTAACGCAAAAAAAAAAAAAAAAAAAAAAGAATCCACCTCCTTAGACAAATCTTCACACCAATTCTCTTAGTTCACGTTCCCTGGAAAACAAACTCAGAGAAGGACATTTGTGCACAGGAAATGCATGCTCTCAGGAACAACACCTGTGAGGAAATAAGAATTAGACAGAGGGAGATGCTGAACTGTAGTACAGCACAACAGAGACCTCAAACAATGCCGAGGGGTACTCTGAAGCTGGGATGGCCTTTCACAGATCTTCCAGTATGGGACAAGGTAGGCAGGCTTTCGTACTTCCACAAGGAGCAGTCATTCAATATGGGCTATTTCCAGGGAGGAAGCATGAACTGTGCACAGACAGCAGTTCAGCTGTTAGGTGGTTAGCAGGCAACCTGGAAACTGGTGACATGAATGCCTCAGCATTTTTTTTTTAATTTTTTTATTTTGGGCTGTGTTGGGTCTTCATTGCTGTGCGTGGTCTTTCTCTAGTTGTGGCGAGCGGGGACTACTCTCTGTTGTGGTGAGCAGGATTCTCATTGCGGTGGATTCTCTTGCTGTGGAGCACGTTCCCTAGGCATGTGGGCTCCAGTAGTTGTGGCTTGCGGGCCACAGTGCAGGCACAGTAGCTGTGGCACAGGGGCTTAGTTGCTCCGCAAAATGTGGGAACTTCCCAGACCAGGGCTCGAACCCGTGTCCCCGGTGCCACAAAGAGAGCACAATGCCAGTTTTTTTTTCTTAACAACTTTATTGGAGTGTAATTGCTTTACAATGGTGTGTTAGTTTCTACTTTATAACAAAGTGAATCAGCTCTACATATACATATATCACTGTACCTCCTCCCTCTTGCATCTCCATCCCACCCTCCCTATCCCACCCTTCTAGGTGGTCACAGAGGACAGAGCTGATCTCCCTGTGCTTTGAGGCTGCTTCCCACTAGCTATCTATTTTACACTTGGTAGTGTATATAAGTCCATGCCACTCTCTCACTTCGTCCTAGCTTACCCTTCCCCCTCCCTGTGTCCTCAAGTCCATTCTCTATGTCTGCATCTTATTTCTGTCCTGCCCCTAACTTCTTCAGAACCATTTTTTTTTTAGATTCCATATATATGTATCAGCATACAGTATTTGTTTTTCTCTTTCTGACTTACTTCACTCTGTATGACAGACTCTAGGTCCATGCACCTCACTACAAATAACTCAGTTTCATTTCATTTTATGCCCGAGTAATATTCTGTGGTACATATGTGCCACATCTTCTTTATCCATTCATCTGTAGGTGGACACTTGGGTTGCTTCCATGTCCAGGCTATTGGAAATAGTGCTGCAATGAACATTGTGGTACATGACTCTTTTTGAATTATGGTTTTCTCTGGGCATATGCCCAGTAGTGGGATTGCTGAGTCATATGGTAGTTCTATTTTTAGTTTTTTAAGGACCCTCCATACTGTTCTCCATAGTGGCTGTATCAATTTACATTCCCACCAACAGTGCAAGAGGGTTCCCTTTTCTCCACACCCTCTCCAGCATTTATCGTTTGTAGATTTTTTGATGATGGCCATTCTGACCTGTGTGAGGTGATACCTCATTGTAGTTTTGATTTGCATTTCTCTAATGATTATTGATGTTGAGCATCGTTTCATGTATTTGGTGGCAATCTGTATATCTTCTTTGGAGAAATGTCTGTTTAGGTCTTCTGCCCATTGTTGGATTGGGTTGTTTGTTTTTTTGATATTGAGCTGCATGAGCTGCTTATAAATTTTGGAGATTAATGCTTTGTCAGTTGCTTCATTTGCAAACGTTTTCTCCCATTCTAAAGGTTGTCTTTTTGTCTCGTTTATGGTTTCCTTTGCTGTGCAAAGGCTTTTTTCATTAAGTCCCATTTGTTTATTTTTGTTTTTATTTCCCTTTCTCTAGGAAGTGGGTAAAAATGGTTCTTGCTGTGATTTATGTCATAGAGTGTTCTGCCTAGGTTTTCTTCCAAGAGTTTTATAGTGTCTAGCCTTATGTTTAGGTCTTTAATCCATTTTGAGTTTATTTTTGTGTATGGTGTTAGGGAGTGTTCTAATTTCATTCTTTTACAGGTAAGTGTCCAGTTTTCCCAGCACCATTTATTGAAGAGGCTGCCTTTTCTCCATTGTATATTCTTGCCTCCTTTATCAAAGATAAGGTGACCATATGTGTGTGGGCTTATCTCTGGGCTTTCTATCCTGTTCCATTGATCTATATTTCTGTTTATGTGCCAGTACCATACTGTCATGATTACTGTAGCTCTGTAATATAGTCTGAAGTCTAGGAACCTGATTCCTCCACCTCCGTTTTTCTTTCTCAAGATTGCTTTGGCTATTCGGGGTTTTTTGTGTTTCCATACTAATTGTGAAATTTTTGGTTCTAGTTCTGTGAAAAATGCCACTGGTAATTTGATAGGGATTGCATTGAATCTGTAGATTGCTTTGGGTAGTATAGTCATTTTCATACTGTTGATTCTTCCAATCCAGGAACATGGTATATCTCTCCATCTGTTTGTATCATCTTTAATTTATTTCATCAGTGTCTTATAGTTTTCTGCATACAGGTTGTTAGTCTCCTTAGGTAGGTTTATTGCTAGGTATTTAATTCTTTTTGTTGCAGTGGTAAATGGGAGTGTTTCCTTAATTTCTCTTTCAGATGTTTCATCAGTAGTGTATAGGAATGCAATAGATTTCTGTGCATTAATTTTGTATCCTGCTACTTTACCAAATTCATTGATTAGCTCTAGTAGTTTTCTGGTAGCATCTTTAGGATTCTCTATGTATAGTATCATGTCATCTGCAAACAGTGACAGCTTTACTTCTTCTTTTCCGATTTGGATTCCTTTTATTTCTTTTTCTTCTCTGATTGCTGTGGCTAAATCTTCCCAAACTATCTTGAGTAATAGTGGTGAGAGAGGTCAGTCTTCTCTTGTTCCTGATCTTAGTGGAAATGGTTTCGGTTTATCAGCAATGAGAACGGTGTTGGCTGTGGGTTTGGCATAAATGGCCTTTATTTTGTTGAGGTACATAATAAAGGCCATATATGCCTTTATGCCTTAAAGGCCATATATACCCAGAAAGGTCTACTTTCTGGGGAATTTTTTTTTTAATCATAAATAGGTGTTGAATTTTGTCAAAAGCGTTTTCTGCATCTATTGAGATGATCATATGGTTTTTCTCCTGCAGTTTGTTATGTGGTTTATCACATTGATTGATTTGTGTATGGTGAAGAATCCTTGCTTTCCTAGGGTAAACCCCACTTGATCATGGTGTATGATCCTTTTAATGTGCTGTTGGATTCTGTTTGCTAGTATTTTGTTGAGGATTTTTGCAGCAATGTTCATCAGTGATATTGGCCTGCAGATTTCTTCCTTTGTGACATCTTTGTCTGGTTTTGGTATCAAGCTGATGGTGGCCTCTTAGAATGAGTTTGGGAGTGTTCCTCCCTCTGCTATATTTTGGAAGAGTTTGAGAAGGATAGGTGTTAACTCTTCTCTAAATGTTTGGTATAATTCGCCTGTGAAGCCATCTGGTCCTGGGCTTCTGTTTGTTGGAAGATTTTAAATCACAGACTCAATTTCAGCACTTGTGATTGGTCTGTTTATATTTTCTATTTCTTCCTGGTTCAGTCTCGGAAGATTGTGCTTTTCTAAGAATTTGTCCATTTCTTCCAGGCTGTCCATTTTATTGGCATATAGTTGCTTGTAGTAGTCTCTCATGATCCTTTGTATTTCTGCAGTGTGAGTTGTCACTTCTTTTTAATTTCTAATTCTATTGACCTGAGTCTTCTCCCTTTTCTTCTTGATGAGGCTGGCTAATGGTTTATCAATTTTGTTTATCTTCTCAAAGAACTATCTTTTAGGTTTATTGATCTTTGCTATTGTGTCCTTCATTTGTTTTTCATTTCTTTCTGATCTGATTTTTCTTATTTCTTTCCTTCTGCTAACTTGAAGGGTTTTTTTTTGTTGTTGTTCTTCTTTCTCTAATTGCTTTAGGTATAAGGTTAGGTTGTTTATTTGAGATGTTTCTTGTTTCTTGAGGTAGGATTGTATTGCTGTAAACTTCCCTCTTAGAACTGCTTTTGCTGCATCTAATAGGTTGTGGGCTGTCGTGTTTTCATTGTCATTTGTTTCTAGGTATTTTTTGATTGTCTCTTTGATTTCTTCAGTTATCTCTTGGTTATTTAGTAATGTATTGTTTAGCCTCCATGTGTTTGTATTTTTTACAGATTTTTCCCTGTGATTGATATCTAGTCTCATAGCGTTATGGTTCAAAAAGTTACTTGATACGATTTTAATTTTCTCAAATTTACCAAGGCTTGATTTGTGACTCGAGGTATGATCTATCCTGGAGAATGTTCCATGAGCACTTGAGAAAAATGTGTATTGTGTTGTTTTTGGATGGAATGTCCTATAAATATCAATTAAGTCCATATTGTTTAATGTGTCATTTACAGCTTGTGTTTCCTTGTTTATTTTCTTTTTGGATGATCTGTCCATTGGTGAAAGTGAGGTGTTAAAGGCCCCTACTATGATTGTGCTACTGTCGATTACCCCTTTTATGGCTGTTAGCATTTGCCTTATGTATCAAGGTGCTCCTATGTTGGGTGCATAAATATTTACAATTATTATATCTTCTTCTTGGATTGATCCCTTGATCATTATGTAGTGTCCTTCTTTGCCTCTTGTAATAGTCTTTACTTAAAGTCTATTTTTTCTGATATGAGCATTGCTACTCCAGCTTTCTTTTGATTTCCATTTGCATGGAATATCTTTTTCCATCCCCCCACTTTCAGTCTGTATTTGTCCCTAGGTCTGAAGTGGGTCTCTTGCTGACAGCAATATATGGGTCTTGTTTTTGTATCCATTCAGCCAATCTGTGTCTTTTGGTTGGAGCATTTAATCTATTTACATTTCAGGTAGTTTTCAATAAGTACGTTCCTATTACCATTTTCTTATTTTTTTTGGATTTGTTTTTGTAGGTATTTTCCTTCTGTTGTGTTTCTTGTCTAGAGAAGTTCCTTTATCATTTGTTGTAAAGCTGGTTTGGTGGTGTTAAATTCTCTTAGCTTTTGCTTGTCTGCGAAGGTTTTAATTTCTCCATGGAATCTGAATGAGATCCTTGCTGGGTAGAGTAATCTTGGTTGTAGTTTCTTCCCTTTCATCACTTTAAATATGTCTTGCCACACTCTTCTGGCTTGCAGAGTTTCTGCTGAAAGATTAGCTGTTAACTTTATGGGGATTCTCTTGTATGTTATTGGTTGTTTTTCCCTTGCTGCTTTTAATATTTTTTCTTTGTATTTAATTTTTGATAGTTTGATTATTATGTGTCTTGGCGTGTTTCTCCTTGGATTTATCCTGTATGGGACTCTCTGTGCTCTTGTACCTGATTGACTATTTCCTTTTCCATACTAAGAAAGTTTTCAACTATATTCTCTTCAAATATTTTCTCAGTCCCTTTCTTTTTCTCTTCTTCTGGGACTCCAGTAATTTGAATGTTGATGCGTTTAATGTTGTCCCGGAGGTCTCTGAGGCTGTCCTCAATTCTTTTCATTCTTTTTTCTTTATTCTGCTCTGCAGTAGTTATTTTCTCTGTTTTATCTTCCAGGTCACTTATCCGTTCTTCTGCCTTAGTTATTCTGCTATTAATTCCTTCTAGAGAATTTTAATTTCATTTATTGTGTTGTTCATCATTTTTTGTTTGCTCTTTAGTTCTTCTAGGTCCTCTTTAAACTATTCTTGTATTTTCTCCATTATATTTCCAAGATTTTGGATCATCTTTACTATCATTATTCTGGATTCTTTTTCAGGTAGACTGCCTGTTTCTTCTTCATTTGTTTGGTCTGGTGGGTTTTTAACCTTGCTCCTTCATCTGCTGTGTGTTTCTCTGTCTTCTCATTTTGCTTAGCTTACTGTGTTTGGGGTCTCCTTTTCGCAGGCTGTAGGTTTGTAGTTCCTGTTGTTTTTGGTGTCTGCCCCCAGTAGCTGAGGTTGGGTCAGTGGTTTATGCAGGTTTCCTGGTGGAGCAGACTGGTGCCCGTGTTCTGGTGGATGAGGCTGGATCTTGTGTTTCTGGTGGGCAGGACTGCATCCAGTGGTGTGTTTTGGGGTTTCTGTGACCTTATTATGATTTTTGGCAGCCTCTGTGCTAATGGGTTGTGTTGTGTTCCTGTCTTACTTGTTTTTTGGCATAAGGTGTCCAGCACTGTACCCTGCTGGTCGTTAAGTGCAGTTGCGTCTTCACATTGAGATGGAGATCTCTGGGAGAGCTTTTGCCTTTTGATAGATATTATGTGCAGGCAGGAGTTCTCTGGTGGACCAATTTCCTGAACTCTGCTCTCCCACCTTAGAGGCAGAGGCCTGTCACCCAGCCAGAGCAAGAAGACCTTGTCAGCCACATGGCTCAGGAGCAAATGGAGAAAAAAAGAAAGAAAGGAAGAAAAAATATATATAATAAATTTATTAAAATAAAAAATAAAAGTTATTAAAAATAAAAAAATTAATAAGTAATAAAAAAAGGAAAAATAAAAAGGGAAAGAAAGAAGAGAACAACCAAACCAAAAGACAAATCCACCAATGATAATAAGGGCTAAAAACTATACTAAAAACAAAGAAACAAAGAAACTAAAAAATGGACAGACAGAACCCTGTGACAAATGGTAAAAACAAAGCTCTACAGAGAAACTCACACAAAGAAGCATACACATACACACTCACAAAAAGAGAAAAAGGAAAAAAAAATATATCTATATATTTTTTAAAAAAAGGAAGAGAACAACCAAATCAATAAACAAATCTACCAATTATAATAAACTGTAAATACTAAACTAAGATAAACATAAAACCTGAAACAAATTAGATGCAGAAGAGCAAACCCCAAGTCTACAGTTGCTCCCAAAGTCCACTGACTCAATTTTGGGATGATTGGTTGTCTATTCAGGTATTCCACAGATGCAGGGCACATCAAGTTGATTGTGGGGATTTAATCCACTGCCCCTGAGGCTGCTGGGAGAGATTTCCCTTTCTCTTCTTTGTTCGCACATCTCCTGGGGTTCAGCTTTGGGTTTGGCCCCGCCTCTGAGTTTAGGTCGCCTGAGGGCATCTGTTCTTCGCTCAGACAGGACGGGGTTAAAGTAGCAGCTAATTAGGGGACTCTGGCTCAGTCAGGCTGGGGGGAGGGAGGGGTACAGAATGCGGGGTAAGCCCGTGGTGGCAGAGGCCGGTGTGATGTTGCAGCAGCCTGAGGCACTCCGTGCGTTCTCTCGGGGAAGTTGTCACTGGATCACGGGGACCCTGGCAGTGGCGGGCTGCACAGGCTCCCGGGAGGGGAGGTGTGAATAGTGACCTGTGCTCCCACACAGGCTTCTTGGTGGCAGCAGCAGCAGCCTTAGCGTCTCATGCCCGTCTCTGGGGTCCAAGCTGATAGCTGCAGCTCGCGCCCGTCTCTGGAGCTTGTTGAGGAGGTGCTCGGAATCCCCTCTCCTCACGCACCCTGAAACAATGGTCTCATGCCTGTTAGGCAGCTCCTGACTTTTCCCCAGACTCCCTCCCGGCTAGCTGTGGCACACTAACCCCTTCAGGCTGTGTTCACGCCGCCAACCCCAGTCCTCTCCCTGGGATCTGACCTCCGAAGCCCGAGTCTCAGCTCCCAGCCCCCGCCCGCCCCAGCGGGTGCGCAGACAAGTCTCTCGGACTGGTGAGTGCTGGGCGGCACCGACCCTCTGTGCGGGAATCTCTCCGCTTTGCCCTCCGCACCCCTGTGGCTGTGCTCTCCTCCGTGGCTCTGAAGCTTCCCCTCCGCCACCCGCAGTCTCTGCCCACGAAGGGGCTTCTAGTGTGTGGAAACCTTTCCTCCTTCACAGCTCCCTCCCACTGGTGCAGGTCCCGTCCCTATCCTTTTGTCTCTGTTTATTCTTTTTTCTCTTGCCCTACCCAGGTACGTGGGGAGTTTCTTGCCTTTTGGGGGGTCTGAGGTCTTCTGTCAGCGTTCAGTAGGTGTTCTGTAGGAGTTGTTCCACGTGTGGATGTATTTCTGATGTATTTGTGGGGAGGAAGGTGATCTCCGCGTCTTACTCTTCCGCCATCTTGAAGTTCTCCTCTGAATGCCTCAGTTTTGAAGGAGGGATCTGAGCAGACTCTACAGCACCCTGGAGGACATCTGAACTCCTTGAAATGCTCCAGGCACAGAATCATAGGTATAAGAACTTAATTCTCAAGAGCAAAGCTGCAGGCTGGGCAGGCCTGCCTCTGAATTGGGATCCAGATACAAAATCCTGTTTACCCCAAGTCGTTGAATTTTTTTCAATTTTATCACATTTCCTGTTGGTCTTGGAGGGTCTCCTAGAGAGGTGATGGGGCGGGGGTGACTGTTGCAGTCTATTCTTAAGGGTTTTTTTTCTATTTATCCTTATTGTTTTCCCAAAATTGTTTCCAGTGTGTATAAATCTTTGGCATTTCTCCAATCTTTACTGAAGGGTCAACTCTGTTATTCAGGTGAAGAGATGGAGGGTCATGCACATGTATGCTTGTCTTTATCCTTTGTATGATTGTTGTCCATTCTTAATTCCAGGGTGAACAGATTAGAGATGGTGATACTAAGCTGCATCACATTGGGCAGAGCTGAATTGATCAGAGCTAAGGGTGGTAGCCTTCCAAATTATTACAGTATTTTACTTTCAGACTCATCCAACTAGTGTAGTCATTTTCCTGCTCTGAAAAAATAAAAAAGACACACACACACACATACGTGCATGCACGCACACACATACACACACCACCACCACCGTGAAGTTGGCACTCTATCTTTGTTGGCCTCTTATTTCTCTTTTTGAATGTCTCTGTGACTTACCTCAATCTCCCTGTCCAATCACAGTATTCTTTATATCATACAATATATTTTCTTATGTTCATCTCTTGTTAAATTTTTCCCTTCTCCCTGTCCAATCAAAACTCTTTCCCTGCCTATAGAAGTTTACCTAATTATCATACTAAAGCAATTCATACTCAGTTGTGAAGCAGTTCTCTAGGCTAGGAATAAATATAGAGAAAGTCTATTATTCAAATGAATCTAAGTGATGGAATCCTGCAGGGGTGGGTGACTGAGCAGAAAAGATTTCCCTTGCCTACTCTGAGTTGTCTTCAGTCATCCTGATTTGAGTTGATTTTAGGGTTTTTTTGTAAAGAAAAGAAAGCTAATTAGTAAAATTCTCTTCTGCAGTTAAAATTCCATTATGCCTTGTCTCCCTGTCTCTGCTATAAAGCTATGCATACACTGGTGGCCTCTAAAAACACTAAGTAACCGCTTCTCATTAGGCAAGGTATAAAAACACAAGTAGAGAAGAGAGTGATTTAACTCTCTCCAGGGGAGTCGTTCTCTACACAAGCATCAGGAACTGGCCACGTGTCAGATATTGGCCTCAGCATTTGTGGAATAAAAAGACAAAGCCTCTAGCCCCTTCCGTCTGATGGGAGTGATGGGTACCGTACAGACCGGGTAGATCCAGCATGCAATTGTGATGAATTTTGTGATAGTAACCGAGAAAAATCTCTCGAGCCTTTAGACAATGTCGGGACTTTACTAAGCAGTTTACTCACATAAACTCTAATCTGCCAACAACCCACAAAGCCCACGTTACCACCTGCATATTACAAATGAGAGTCCTGAGGCTCAGGGAAGTGGCCTCTGGATGAAACCTTTGGCCCCTGTCTGGGCTGCATCCATGCTCTCAGGGCAAACAGGTCATCAAAGAACGAGGAAGCAGCTCAGTTTCTTTTCCCAGCCTCCCCTATCAGATAGAGACAGCTCCTCCTCTGGGGATCAGTGACTCAGTCAGTGACAGGAATCCAAAAAGGGAAGAAGCAGCTTCTTCCTCCTGGAGATTAGTGTACACATTTTCTCACGGACACATGAAGATGCGGAAATGTTTCCCTCTCACAGGTGACTGGGCTGCTTTTTGCATGTGTTCGTGAGGTGAATATGTTTGTGTGAGGTAATGTAGTAGATGCCTTAGGAAACCAATTTCATTTTTTAAGGAATCTACAACACCTTAAATGAGCATTTTCTGATATGCCTTCCACATCTGTTAATTACCATTCTCTGAACAAGAGTTTCATAAACAAAGAGGTAAATGTGGTCCATATTTATGGTTACATGTGGGAGAAACTTCCTACTAGATCCTTGATTTTGTTTAAAACATTCCTTCCCACATCTGACACTGGAACCATGTTGGGTTTTTTCCCTCTTCCAAAGTCAACCTGCTAACATATTCCTGCAGAATACATTTGAAAAACGTTTCATTAAACTAAAGGAATAAGTGATGTGGAAATTCAGGAAAATTCAGGCATACCAATGGGACTATGGAAACATTTTTGGCAGGGGGTGGGTTGTGGACAACCATTTTGCTACCCTATTCAGCTAGGTTTACACCTCTGTTTGGCAGCATCTGGTACAAGAAGATATACTTAAGAGTTTTCCAGGGTAATAGAACCCTTTGGTTTTGCTTGGATTCTGTAAATTCTAGCCAATGTTAAATAATAATGCTAAGACTGAGCATGTACATGCTCAATCCAGATGCAGGCTAGGCTCAAAGAATGATGTGACATGGGGTTGCTATCTCTTCAACAGTCTTCAAACATGTGATCATAAGATTTATAGAACTAGAAAGAGACCATGACGAAACAAATATTGGAGATTTTTTCCCAACTGCCACCAAGTGTTTTGTTGACTGTTCCAGACTTTGAAAAGTGCTGTAACTTCAATATTCGAACCTCCTTTTTGTGTGCATAATAAACATTTCTGCTCTGGGTAATTTTAACTAGACTGAATGACGCTTGCACTTTCCAGATACCAGCTGTTGAAGCAGCAACTTTCAAACGATTTTGCAGATTGGCAAACACATTATATCATTGTGTGTTTCGCAGCTGTCTCTTCAGTTAGCCTTGCTTTGCTTTTTGCAGAGTAACTCGTGTACAGTGACAGAAGAGTATTTGTTTCCCTCCAACCGTCTTAGCAATTAGTGCTTTCCTAGCTCCAGTTTTTCTTCAGTGCATCAGGTGCCCTGTACTGTGGACCATTTACAAACCAAGGTAATGACTCGTAGGATTTTTTAAGAGCAATTGCCATACAAAAATAAAGGGGAAAAAAGGAATACGCTTTGTCCTGACTTGAGTCCCTTTAAGATTGTTTACTCAACAAATATTTGTGTGCCCGTTATGTTGAAGGCACTCTGCTAAGTATTTTACAGCCATTGAACAGTAAATAGTATAAATTAGTTGGGTAAAGAGCACAGGGGAAATTTGTTCTAAGGAACAGCAAAATTTTTGAAGTGATAGAGAACATATCACTCTCGTGCAACAGAAGGAAACCCAGTGAGGCTAGAGCAAAGAGTCCAAAATCAGAATATCTTAAAGTAAAACTTGGAAAGCAGCATATAGATTGTGGAAGGCCATGTTATAGAGCTTGGAATTGTGCCTGAGATAATGGAAAGCCTTTGGAGGATTTTCAGTAGGGAGATACCAAGGTCCGATTTGTGTTTCTAGGCAAAGAGGACTCAGTATCATATAGAGAATAAATCGGAAAGAGTCAGACTGGATGCAGGGAAACCCTAAGGATGTTAGCACCTAGTTACTTAACAGTAGGATCGGCAAGAAGTGGGCGGTGGAAATGGAGGGTCCCAGTAGTTTTCTTATACATATCTGTTACCTGATGTATACAGTTATGAGCTAAAGGATGATAGAATTTTGTTTTTTTAAAAAATTGAAGTATAGTTGATTTACAATATTATATTAGTTTCAGGGGTACAGCATAGTAATTCAGTATTTTTTCAGATTATAATCCATTAAAAGTTATTAGAAGAGGGGCTTCCCTGGTGGCGCAGTGGTTGAGAGTCCGCCTGCCGATGCAGGGGACACGGGTTCGTGCCCCGGTCCGGGAAGATCCCACATGCCGCGGAGCGGCTGGGCCCGTGAGCCATGGCCGCTGAGCCTGCGCGTCCGGAGCCTGTGCTCCGCAACGGGAGAGGCCACAACAGTGAGAGGCCCGTGTAACGCAGAGAAAAAAAGTTATTAGAAGATAATGTCTATCATTCTCTGTGCTATAAAATATAGTCTTGCTGCTTACTTATTTTATGCATTGTAGTTTGTATCTCTTAATTCCACATCCCTAATTTCCCTCTCCCCTTTGGTAACCATAAGTTGGTTTTCTATATCTGTGAGTCCGTTTCTGTTTTGCACTGACATTTATTTGTATTATTTTTTAGATTCCACATAATTGTGATATCATACAGTATTTGTCTTTCTCTCTCTGACTTATTTCACTAAGAGGATGATAGAATTTTAGAGCTGAAAGAGCCACTAATCCAAGCCCTTGGTTTAAGATGTGGAGACCAAGTCTCAGGGCAATTAAATCGCCTTGCTAAAACGTTTAAGGCTGGTTAGTAGCAAAGCTAGGATCAGAACCTATGTCTCTAGGGAATCTTGCTTTATATCACCTCTCCATTCTGATTTTAGTTTGTATTTTATTACCTTCATTTAGCCTTGACTGCATAGCACTGAGTAAAAGAGTAATTTCTTTTAATATTATTATAAATTGCTAAAATGAGTTCTTGTAGCAGAGGGGGACTGTTTAGTGGCAGGTGCCTCTGCCTCTTGCTACTTGACTTTGAGCAATGCATTCATTTGGTTCCAATATCTACTTTATAATTTTTGACTCTACCAGTCTCACTTGTCTACATCATTCAGTGAACAAGTATTGATTGCCACCCATGCTCCAGGGACTAGAATAGGTGCTGGGCGTACATTTTGAGTAAAGCTCTGTCCTTGAGGCTTTGCAGCATAGGGCAACTACACAGGGCAACAGGACATCCAGCCCTTTCTGAGGAGTTCAGAATGGCTTCCTGGGCATGAAACTTATTTGAGGGCAGTGCCAACAGCAGAGTTTCAAATGACCTGAAGTGTACATTTAGGAGAAAATCTACAAAGCTGAAAAAATACTCTGCCTATTTTGTTTTTGTACCTGACCCTTGTGATCGGTTGTGACATGTTTATTATTCTGAAACCCTTTCTGGAATTGGCCTTGTGGACAACAGCTCAATTCTAAGACAAGAGTTGAGTCATTATAAACTGGTACCATATTGAATTACTTGGGCCAGCCCTCACTCTAGTGGGAATGGAAACAGTACTCACCTCAAAGGCATCCCTTTCCTAACTTAGACTACGCCATCTTGATCCTGAGGTTTGGAACCTCAGGATCCCTGGTTTTGAACACTTTTCGCAACTTCAAGCTGTGACTGAGTTATAAAAGTTAAACATTTTCATCTTAAGGAAAATGTCACCTCCCTCATAAAACCCACATTCTTTCCAAAAGGCCAAATATGCCTCTGTATGGAACATGAGCATCTTGAGAAAATGAAGCTGTTTACAAAGGTTGTATTCTGTACTCACTCACTCCTTGATTGTTTTTATCAGACAGATTTGCTTAGCAAAATTTAAGATATGCACACTTGTTTTAATATACGTCGTACACACACACATTTGCAATAGTCTCTAGCTAGGTTTAATCGTGAAAAGTTTCAGCATATGCACTTGCTATCATCTCATTCAGTTGCATTCTTGCTAAAGTAGACTTCTTTCTGTGGGTTTTGTTTCCCTAGTGTTGCTTGTCTACCACTTTTCCTTGTCCGGTCTAACTTTCTTCTTTTATGCCTTGCTCTACTCATTTTGCTTTCGCCGTTGCTCATCTCCAGAGCAGGCAAAGAAACCTCTGGGAAATGTGGCCTTGCAGCTCAGAACAGCAAAGAAAAAATAACGCAGGAACTATAAGGAAGGAACTGCGTTTCCTGAAGATGAATTTGCGCCAAAGCAGATGCAAGAAGCAACAGCTCTGGCAGAAACAGGGAAGAACTACAGATGTCTCAAGGTTGTAATTCCCAGATTTACTGACACCGATAGTAATGCAGATAGAAAGCACTGCATTTCCACAATATAGTCATCATGGATGCTAAAGATACATAGAGGGAGATTGAATAAATCCAAGCAGTACAAATAAGAACCACTCAAGGCATTTACATTTTAATGCAATTTGTTTATTTTGCAAACAGAAATCCACAACTGTTTGTGCAGTGGTATGAATCTGATTCCATTTTTGTATTGTACTTTAAAGATTAATATGTAACTTGTCTTGAATAGTGCTATTTATTAATTTTAGCATTATTTTGCTAAATTTATGGGTGCTTTTCAGAAAGATGGGTTGCTTACTTAGGTTTTTTTTTGTTAATCTTATTTGTATTTTACTGTCCTTTTGTTTTTGTTTTAGACTATAAAATTTCCTATGAAAATATATTTTTGAAATGATAGTTTATCGGTGGGCCAAAAAACGCCTCAATTTGCCAACATATTAAGAAAGTTTGACTAATAAAATCAATGCTCTTTTCTTATTTATTTGACCTGGAAAATTTGACATTATATTTGACTTTTCCTAAAGCAATCTTTTTATTACCTCCTTTTTTTTTTTTTTTAGAATTCATCATTCTTCTCTTTTACATTCGAGTAACCATGTCTGCAATTGAATAATATAAACCATACCACAGTCGAATAATTAGAGCCCATAAATTGTTTTCTTTAAGTGTTCTTATTTATTCTAAACTCTGCATGGATGTGCTACATCAGCCAGAAAGATCCAGTTTGAATAAGAAAAATAACTAAATATTTTTTATGGATTTGCTCTGAAATTTGCTAGAACACAGAACTGCCTGGTGTGGTGAGTGAAAGGATGAGCTCTGAAATGTGCCAGCCAAGAGGCCTGCCTGCTCCTTCCTGTGTGACATTAGATAAGTAAGGATAATAATACTAGGCAAGTTGGCCTCAGGCTTCTTATTTGTAAAATGGCACAAATACCAGTGCCCATGTGAGAAGACAGTTGTGAGACAACACAAGAAAATCATTGAGCAGAGCCAAGCCCTAGGAAGGACTGACTAAATTGCCCTGGGTTAATAGTATCATTACCATTTCTATGAGTTCTACTGGTTCTGTTTATGAGATTAGTCATACATCATCCATTGTCAATGCAGACAAATTTTGGATTTAATAGCATTGGTTCATTTAGCCCATTGAATTATATTCAATATATAATATGATATATATATTAATTACATATATATAATTCAAAGAATTCCTCCTTATTTATTTATTTTTTTTTCACCTTCTACTTAGATTATTGACTCTTGGGGGACTTTCACACTATGTTCTTTCATTTAATATGGCAGTAATATACCAACTATCAGTCAGTTATGTATATCATCAGAGGTAATAAAACCAATTATCACTTCAGTGCATTCATATTTTGAAATATATTTTTCATATATTGCTTGGAATCTCTTCAAGAAAGAAATGATATCAATACTCGCGTTAAACAGAGTGGGAAGTGAACTGTTTTTTTTTTTTTTTTTTGGTGTGTGAGAGGCAGCAACTGCTTTATTTGAGGCGTTGAAATGTTGTCCTATTCAATTTATTATTCTTTTCTTGATTAACAAGTGCTAGTTAAAGCTATTTGATGCTATGGCTGTTTAGCTTTCTACGCATAAACGGGTGAAAATCCTTTGATTTGTTAAGTGTGCACGCAGCATTATGCAAGCGTAAAAACCCAGGATGCGTGGCTTCGCTCTGACCTTCACCTGCAATTACTTCTCAATGAAGCTCTGCTGATGCCTTTGTCAAGTACTTGTACGTTATCCACAAATTAGCTAATTTTCAAGTTGCGAGGTTAATCTTTATCTATGTTACCTTTAAGCTAAATACTTATTGTTTCCTTAAGCATGTTAGTACTTTAGAAAAGAAGGAGTGAACCTTCTTGCCTGAATCTGTTAGGTCATGACCCTTCATTATGGGCTCTTTTGAAGCTGTGAGGAGGTTTTATATTTAGCGGAGATGATCAGAGCAGCCTGCTTTATTGGAAAGAATCAATCCAATATGCATGACAAGTACTAGTGTTTACCCTCACCAAAGGGCATCCTCTAAGTATTCAGATCAGAGACTACCTTTCATTGCTGTGGCCAAAATACTCCACTTTGATCTGCATCTTCTTAGATTCATCATAAACTTCTGTGGCGCATACCTTTGAAAAGTCCTTGCTGGCACTCAGGGGGTCACTGCGTAGTGACCTTTTAACATATGAGACAAAACAATATTTCTGTGCTTGGTGGAATGATAATCTATGTAACAGTATTGTGAAAACCAACTTTCATTAATTGCTACCTATCTAAAGCACACACACATATGCTAAACTGTCTTTTACCTTGATATATTCTTTTTTCTAATAAATTCGTTTATTTATGTATTTATTTTTGGCTGCATTGGGTCTTCGTTGCTGCGTGTGGGCTTTCTCTAGTTGCCGTGAGTGGGGGCTACTCTTCGTTGTGGTACGCGGGCTTCTCATTGCGGTGGCTTCTCTTGTTGTAGGGCACGGGCTCTAGGCTCACGGGCATCAGTAGTTGTGACACGTTGGCTCCATGATTGTGGCTCGCAGGCTCTAGAGCGCAGGCTCAGTAGTTTTGGCGCACAGCTTAGTTGCTCCGTGGCATGTGGGATCTTCCTGGACCAGGGCTTGAACCAACGTCCCCTACTTGGCAGGTGGATTCCTAACCACTGTGCCACCAGGGAAGACCCAATATATTCAATGTGTAGATGCATATTTGGATATATTTGTCCATAAATTCTTAAAGTGACGTGTTTATACATGTTCTGTTTGAAATGAGTTCAATGAGTTCAGTATTTCAATTTGAGAAATGCATAAGTTATTCACACTGGGTTTATTATATATGGAATTGAAAGAGTCTATTTTACTTCTCTTTCAAAACCTTGTAAGCAATTCATTTATCTAAGTACAAAACTGAGACATTCACATGACTACCCATGCCCATTAATAGTTAGTATTCACCACTCTGTTATCCTGTAAATGAGTTCTTAAATAGTTCTATTTAACTATAGGCCTTGTGAAGCCTATAGAATATAGTTGAAGGGACGATCAGCAATTACAGTGAGGAGAATTTCCAAGAGGATATTGGGAAAGTCTTCACTAAGGACTCACTTTAGGTAGCTGGGGTATATATATATACACTCCTGGACTTGGCAGGATGCAGTGCCTTTTTATTTCACATATTTTGTTTCAGAATCAGTAAGAGATACCTTGGAGTAGGAAGCTGTGTTCTTGACAAGCATTAATTTAGAAAAGACTGGGATTGTAAACTCAAACATATTAAAGACCCATTTTGCCAATCTCTTGCTTATAAGAAACTCTTTGTACTTTTGCCGCGCTTCACTTACCCACAGTGTGAAAGGATAATAAGAGTAATTAATACTCATCCTTAAGGCTTCAGGGTTTGTTTTATATCAGGTCTCCATGGATGTATTTGTGTTTACTTTATCTATCTTCATCCTGACTGATCATACAGCACTTACCTTTCCTCTTTTCAGACTGAGAACTTATCATTTTTCTTATTTTCTTTACTTGTTACTCAAAGCAGCTCCTCTGACATTCTTGTTCTGATGTTGTTTGTTGATGAGTTTTAGTAGGAAGGAGTAAGGTCCACGTTGTTTGTTTGTGAACTCGTCCTGATTATTCCTTGATTTTGTTTTTAGTTATATTGCTGCAATTAATATTTATTTGCTAACGTCCGTGTGTTTAATCTTAAATGAATAATAATGTGATGCATCACAGTGTACAGTATTTCAAGATGATTGTGTCCTAAGTACTGTAATAGTAAGTTTAGGTCTAAAGCACCTAGACTACTATTATTTCAGTACTTCCTATAATCAGTAGATTTTTAGGCATATTTAAGAGCTTAATAAGCTGACTCAGGTCCCTAAAATACTGTTTGCTATGCTGAAGTAAGGGCAGGATTTATAGATGGAAAAATATCAGCAAAAAATTTTTTTAAACAAAATAATAGAGTAAAATGTATGTATTTTTAAAACAGCATTTAGCATTTGGAGAGAAATTCTGTGTTTGAGAAGCAAGGCTTCCATGAACAGGAGTTGGAAAGCAGACTTGAGACTGTAACATAATTTTCTGGCAAGTGTGGCCAGTGGGTTGGACAGCGCCATGCAAATTGAGAAAAGTTGTGGCTGTGGAATGAATGGAGGTTTGGTCTGGGTGCCAAGTCCATGTAAGGAGCGAAAGCTACATCCCATGAAGACGGTTTAGTGACAACCCTGGCTTTCAGCAAGTTGATGAAAAGCTTTATTATTCCCGTTCTGCTTCAGTTGCAGGCATCGTGTTGGGGGTTAAGCATACCCAAGGGTATTACCTCATTTCCAAGTCTAAGCATCAGGTCCTGATAGATGGTAGGAAATTGTTCAACCCTGTGGATTTTGAATGGCCTTTTGAAATCATCTGTATCAACAAAAGTGATGTTAAGATACCCTGAGTTCATTTTTGATTAATTTCTACTTCAGCCTACTTTGAGGAGGAGCAGATAGGGGAATATTAATGTCTTGCCGTGTGATGGGCATTTTCTATACGAAATAATTAATGTGTCACTGAACATGTGTTTGTCTGGAAGTCGTATGAGTGTCCCAATCCATCCATCCTTCTGACCTCCCCACCATCACCCTTTTTTTTTTTTTTTTTTTGACCATGCAGCCCGGCATGTGGAATCTTAGTTCCCCGACCAGGGATTGAACCCGTGCCCCCTGCAGTGGAAGCACGGAATCCTAACCACTGGACCGCCAGGAAATTGCCCTGACTTCCCTCTTTATTCAGTAACACTTAGTGGACCTACACTGGCCATACTTTGAGCTTGTCTTCTGGCTCTGGAGAAATGCCAGAGGTTTGCTGGGTTTTCTGTATCAACTCATCACTGGCACTGGCATCCATTCCCATACCTCCCTCCTGACCTCCTGACTGCATTGTCGCTTGCCTCACAGAATTGTGACCCCTTGCTTCCCTGTACCCTCAGGTTTCCAATCCACTCAGTCTGACTGTGTCCATGTCTGGCCCTCATTTGTTTTCCCCACTCTCATCTTGTCTTACTGAGATCACTGTCCTACTGTTAGCTAAACTACTACCTGTGTTGTGGACATGACACAATTCGAAAAAGGCTGGGGCAAAAATTTTAACCTATTCCATTACCCAGTAGGTTTGGTTTTTAAAATCTGTTTTTATTCCAGACGAGACAATTTGTGTTATGATGTACCTATATGGTAAGAATTTTGTGGATATTTTCAATGTCAATTATCCAGAATTGCCTCAAAACAAAGGTGTTGGTATAATTCTCTAGGTCGGTCAACATATTATGCTAGTATTAATGTGATGTCAAAGAGTGACTTGTTATAATATTGTACCAAATAAAGAAGCATCTTGTTTTGTGCTAATCTCAGCCTAGCAATAACTGATGTTGTGGTTGGGTTGTGGTTCTTGTGATTGCAAGACACTCTTCAGCAGTAGCCATCAGGAAGCTATGAAAAAATAAAAGCCTATGACTTAAAGGACCTGGAAATTACACAGCACACCCGGGGCTACACAGTGAGGTTGTGGGTAAAGAGAGGACATGTGCCTGCAGTTCTACTTTTATTGGGGTCGAAGGTGGGGACTTAGGATTTCCACAGGCTCACTCTTTCTTGGTGAATTGAAAACACAAGAGTGGAAATTTAAAGCTGGAAGAGAAAAACCAAGTGGCCCAAATGGTCACTTATCGAAAGCAACCAAGATCTCTAAAGCAAAGGAGACTCAATGAGGGGAGGTCATCTGACTCTTTACCCAAGGTGGCTGGCAGTGTGTTTTTCTGAGATAGCCCTCTTTGAACTGGATGGCTCAGCAATCAAAGTCAGGCACTTGCACTGAAAAAAAGGAGAAAACCCAACTTTCAGGGCTTATACTATACATCTTTATTCCCATCTAACAAGAAATCACAAGATTTCTTTTGATAGTAAAATTTTAAAATTATTTGACCAATGTGATGAACATTTTAAGTTGCAATTTTAACTCTGAAAAGAGAAGGCTTTATAAAAGATGCTATATGATTTTATAAATCTGCAAAGTTTAGGAACTAAAACCTTAAATTTTAAAGTAGGCCACATGTTGTTGTAGCTGACATATACATGCAAAAATGTAAATCCTCCAAGGTCTATGGAGAGACCACGAAACTTTAAAAATTTCAGTGATTGATTTTATAAATCTACATGTGTCTGATTTAACATAATCAAAAACATGCATTAAAATATTTGAGTTTTACTGCAGTATACCTTTATACCTACCATCTGTTTGGATTTATTCCTTTATCTGTTCAATAAGCTTCTATTCATCCTTAAGTCCTAATTCACTTATTAATTTCCCATCTTCTCCCAGATGGATTGTTTTTACTTCGGGGTTCTACCAAGATACTTCAGAATTAGGAGCAAGGAAGAAGCATCAAACAACTTAGTTTTGAATCCTAGATCTGCTCATTTGACCTTGGAAAAATTATTTAATGACTTGAAATCTTAATTTCTTCATCTGTAGTATGATACAAGGGTAGCTACTTAATAATAGTAACTGGCCCTCTTTTGTGAATTATAAATGACATAATGACATGGTAAACACATGTAGAGTGCTTGTCACATAAGGCTCATTTAATGTTAGTTCTGTTTCTGTGAGTGATGGTTATTATTATTTATTTAGGACTTTGACTTTTTCATTTAACTTTTTGCATGTCTGGCTACTTCCCCTATTATACTGGGACTTTTTCCAGACAGTAATAACTTGGTATGTATTGGGTTTTCCTCAGTAGCTCATGTGTCCTAAACATAATAAGTACTTAATTAATTTAGGGTGAATAAAGAAAAATGCTGCCAGTGGAACTTCAGATACACCGTTGATCTTATTTTAATTCAGCGCCACCCATTACCCATCTTAAAGCATCTGATCTCCTACACATGAAAACCAAAGTCTTTTGAGAACTACTGAGGTTAGCTCTTGTCACTTTGCCCAACACTCTTTATCCTGAACTATTTTGTCTCCTAAAACACACGATTGATTCACAAATCTTTTTGCCTTTGCCTTTGGTTACTTATGACTAGAATTGTCCTTGCCTTATTTACTTGTCTAACCTACTTATTCCATGACTCAACTCAAGCATCACCTTCTCTCAGATCTCTACTGGGTTTAGGTTTACTCCCACACCGATCCTATGCTCTGCTTTGCCTACTTGTCATATGTCACTTAACCCTTATTGTTATCGTTTTTGTCTCTCACCCATGTGATTATAGTCTTTTGTAAGGGCAGGCAAAGTTCCAGTGTCTTAATTAATTATGAATGTTTTGTCTGAGAGTTAGTTCTTAGTTTCTTTAAAGGACTCAGTAAACATGTGTTGAGCTGAACTGAGTATGTTATATAGAGTTATACTTTGAGGATACAGCTTCTTGACTTGGATTCAAAAGGACACCCTTTCTATTTTTGCACTTGCTGGTGTAAAATGTTTTGAGGCCCTTGTATCTTAGCTGTCAAATATACATAAAAAATTGAACTCAAGAGATAAGTAGCTTTGAGGTTTTGGGAAAGGAGAGAAAAAAGGATTGGGTTGTTCTTGAAGCATGATGTCTAGCCTTACATATCTTTCCTGTGACTTTAATCAGTGTGTAGCAAGAAAGTTCTGCTGGATCCTTACATTTTCTAGAAAAACTTTATTCCCTTACATGTACTTATACCTAACTTCCTTAGAGCATGACATTCGAATGAATTGTGTACCTTAGGAAAATGTATTTCTTTTACCCTGTATGGTTTCCAGTATTGGACTGGCATAAAATTCAAAGCAGTGGTCATGTCTAATTTTTGTTAAGAAAGAAAATGTCCTTTAATAAACCAGGAAATGCATTGATTTCTTAGAAGGTTTTCTGAAGCTCCTCCAAACAAAGAGCACAGAATAATGTAAGTAATTCTGATACTATAAAAATTCTGGTCTGCTTTTAATATTTTAATTGGAGACAGCAAGATCTTGTTCCCTTTCACTCCATTTGAACCGGACTGTGTGTTCCATCTAAACTTTTTCTTTGAGAATGCTGTCTGTAAAATCTTCGGCTTACTTCCCATGCCAAGGAAATTCTCTACAGAGTAGTATCTACTGGAAATAATTATAGTAAAATATGCTTTCAATTTCCCATGTCTAACATTTGGGTCTCTAATGTTTGTGAACTACAAATCAGTTTTGTGGTGATTGTTTTTCTGACCATAATTTAAACAGAAAATACTACTGAATTAAATTGTGGTTTAATTAAGAGAAACACAATGTAGATTTAATTTTTTTCTATCTCTTTTTTCTTGATAGATCTTTATTGGAGTATAATTGCTTCACAGTACCATGTTAGTTTCTGTTGCACAACAGCGCGAATCAGCCATATGCATACACATGTCCCCATATCCCCTCCCTCTTGAGACTCTCTCCCACCCTCCCTATCCCACCCCTCTAGGTCACCGCAAAGCACTGATTGGATCTCCCTGTGCTGTGCAGCTGCTTCCCACCAGCCAACTGTTTTACATTCGGTCGTGTATGTATGTCGATGCTACTCTCCCTTCGCCTTGGCTTCGCCCTCCCACCCCATGTCCTCAGGTCCATTCTCTATGTCTACCTCTTTATTCCTGCCCTGCAACTAGGTTCATTACTACCATTTTTTTTTCTTTTAGATTCCGTATATATTACATTTTTTTTTTTTTTTTTTTTTACTAAAGAAGGCCAATATTGTATATTCAAATTGAAGTCAATTTACTTATTGGTCTTAGAAGCACATTGCACATTCTGATATCCATGATCATTGCCCACCAAAACACATTGAGTGCTTACTATACACTAGGATCTGTGATTAGTGATAATATGTGTTATCTTATTTATCAAACTATCTAAGGTAACTATTATTATCCCCATTTTATGGATGATAAACAAGGGCACAGAGAGTTCAAAGTAACATAGCTTTAAAAAGTGGAAGCAGGCCTTAATTCTTCAGCTAAGCCAATAAACATTCATAACATAGGCTTGCATTTACCCGTTCTTTTTTTTTTCTTCTTCTTCTTTTTTGGCTGCTTTGGATCGTTGCCATGCACGGGCTTTCTCTAGTTGTGGCGAGCGGGGGCTACTCTCTGTTGTTGTGCACAGGCTTCTCATTGCGGTGGCTTCTCTTGTTGTGGAGCACGGGCTCTAGGCGCATGGGCTTCAGTAGTTGCAGCACGCGGGCTCAGTAGTTGTGGTGTACGGGCTCAGTTGCTCCGTGGCATGTAGGATCTTCCCAGACCAGGGATCGAACCTGTGTTCTCTGCATTGGCAGGCAGATTCTTAACCACTGCGCCACCAGGGAAGTCCTGCATTTACCTGTTTGTACTGGTAAAAGTTTGAGTAATTTTGATTTCTAGACTGTGAAGTGAAGTCCTTGAAAATGAGCAACATTATATTGTATTTATTTCCCCACTATTTATTACATAACAGGGATGCAGTTAATTTTTGTATCTGAGTCTTGAGTATATGTTCATATTTATATGGTTCAATAGTTCCAGCTCTAGTTCTGAGTACTTTCCCATATTTAGTTTACTTCTGTTTCAGAGTACAAATACCAATACATACTTCCATTCTTATTACGGATCTTTCTCTGTCCGTGGTCCTGAAGCCAGTGAGCTATACATAAAGAATAATAACAGGGAATTCCCTGGCAGTCCAGTGTTTAGGTTAGGACTTGGCACTCTCACTGCTGGGTCCCCGTGGTCAGGGGACTAAAATCCCATAAGTCGCACGGTGTGGCAAAAAAAAAGAATAATAACCATAAAAAGTTGCTGTATTCATCAACCATCAGATGATTGATGTTTATCATATGTATTACTGAGACATAACACAGGGAAGTTTGTATTTCTTGAAATACTACCCTAAATTCTCAATTTAGAAGTTCTGAAAACTTAGTAATAGGAGAATAAAATGACCTTAAATGTCATTAGCCAAACTCTGAGGAACAGAAACTTAAAGAAACTGACCAGAGTCTCACACTTAGCTTGGAATTGAGCTTGGAAAAAAACATAACTATACTGTTTTGTTCTTATGCCCTTTAATGATGCTACCTTGCCTTGGCTCTTATGTCAGTAAAGGGAAAATCTGTCATAGAAAAACGTGAATTGTTGGACTTTTTCTCAGAATTTATCATCTGCGATCTACAACTAGAAATGTGTGAGCCAGTGAGCCCACTTAACTGTGGTAGAGTGATGGCAGAGATTATAATAAATGCCACCAATGATTAGCATTTATTGAGTGTTTGCTGTGGTCTTTATAAGCATCATCCAATTTAATCTTCACTTCAACCCCATAGGAATTAAAATTTCTATTCTGAAGATGGAGATCCTGATCCTCAGGGAGATTTAATTGCTCATTTCCCTTGGCATTTTTGCAGGGTAAATGTTTGAAGCCAGGTTTTCTAACACCCAAGTCGATATCCTTAATCACTATTTATATTGCCTACTTTGTTTCATATACCATTGTATCCATCGGTTTCTATCAACATTGCAGACATCACCACTGCCAAAAACTGTCTTTATGAACTTGTTTGTGAGAGTAAGAAAAAAAAATAGTATGTTTCCAGTTAGTTACCTTTGTGTAGACTTCCCATGTGATCTTATGAAGGACACCTTGGATTTAATATTCTAAGAAAAATGCATTCAGGAAGAATTGTGTTACAAAGTCATCTGTTGGCAGAAGATTATGTATAGTCTAGACATAACCAATCCTTGATAGGGGAGCAATATCTCACCAACATAAATGAACTTGAGAAATTATTAGACCTGCCCTAACTTGGAGTTCATTTAATTATTATTTCTGAAAACAAAACACACTGTGCCTCTGATGAATCATGAGAAGTTCAAAAGGGAATATAACAGTAGTTCACTACTACTCTACCACACACTGTACTATGTATTTTACAAAATTACTTCTAATTATCATATCCATTCTTCAAAATATAGGTCTATTTAATTATCTATTTATTTCTTGAAGAGGGATATGATAATTAGAAGTAAATGTGAAATACTACATAGTGCAGTACCTGATAGATAGATAGATAATGCGCATAGATATATACATATAGAGGTACATGGCAGTATCGCTTCCATCAAATCTCTAGTTATCAAGTATTTCATCTGGCAGCATTTGTAAGCTGTTACCAGAAAATGTCAGCAAAGCTTAAATTCAATTTTACATACTCTTCAAGAAACAGAGCATATATGATAAATATCTTGTCACTTAGAATGCTGTTGTCATTTGTCTGGTTTGCAGATTTTGTTGTTATGATGCATTGAGCAAATTCTGGTAGTGGGTGGGTTAGACTGTCTAAGTATTATTTTCTATCACAATATGTTTATCGTGCTCTTTTTTGGTGCATTCTTTATTAAGAAACTTAATTACCTAGAGCTCTAACTACATATGCCTTATGAGTTGTACATATGTGTGAATGTGCGCCCAACTGTTTTGTTGAATCTGACACATTTCTACAAAGATACTGTGAGAAAAAGAAGTCAATAAGATCTTCTACTTCCATTTTGAGTTAGAAAAGTTTCCATTTAGTCATCATGTGGTTATATTCTGCATTTCCATGAAAATTATTTGAAACATAGTAAACCCGTAGTTTTGAATTTGATACTTATAAGCATACTGTCAGTTATCCACATGGAAAAATTAAACTTAACAAGCATGAACAAAATCTTTTAACTGTCATGTATTATGATGTTAGGTAATCTTATTAAACTATGAAATACTTAATACTTTTGAAATGACACTTTACTGAACTCTTCTATCTATAACAGTTATTAAAATGCTCATTTTGACTACTTAATAACTGTAAGATCTATTCAGTATTTCCAATAATAGTTAAAGAAAGCATAATTTAGTTAAATATCTGCAAGGAGGAAATTGAAATCAGAACAAAAGTCACTATTTCAAATTACTTATTTGGACTTCACGTCTTTCTTGTTAATGGAGTCTACCTTTGTATAACCAGTTGTAATAGGTTAAGCTTTCCATTTGGCATAATGCGTGTGTTCCTGTCTGAAGAACTACAAATTTCAAGTAAATCAAAACAAAACAAGAAATCACCAAACCACGGCACCAAAGCATTGATCGTAGACATCAAGGCACATTTCAAGTTTACACTAAACGCTGGAAACTCCATATAAATTGCCATGTCCTTAGGACATTCTTATAGTCTCTAATGCAGGCGGACACTACATCTTGCATTATTTTGACATCAAGACATTCAGATGGGATTGAGCTTCTCAAGATTTAATTTTAAGTTGCTGTTTAGAGTTTCTAAGTACCCATATGCTTCCTTCTTCTTGGGTTACATAAAATAAAATGTTCTGAATAGTCTGAATTATGCAAATATGTCAGATTCTAGGGACTTAATGAAATATAGAAATAGTATTTTCATTTCGGTGCAGAGTGCTATTTTTAGCAAGAAATTATTTGTCAGGGTGAGGTCAGTTTTCAGAGTACCAGAAATCATTTAGAAATATTTACCTTCCAGTACAGGAATATACTGAATCTTCCAGTTGGAATCATGCTGTTTTGTTCTCTCTTTTTCTTTTGTCAGGTTTTTTTGAGATGTAATTTGCATACAGTATAATTCTCTCTTTTTTAGTGAACAGTTTGGAGTTTTGACAGCCGCATGGAGTCATATAACTATTAGCACAACTAAGATACAGAAGTGTTCCCCCAAACTCCCTCTTGCCCCTCTTTAGACACCCATCCTTGACTGTCAGCCCTTGGTAGGCACTGATATGTTTTTTGTCTCTATAGTTTTGCATATTCCAGATTTTCATATAAATAAAATTATACAATCTGTAGTATTTAGGGACTGACTTCTTTAACTTAATGCATTTGAGATTCATTCCTGCTATTGTGTGCCTCAGTACTCCATTTCTTTTTATTGCTGAAGACCATCCCATTGTATGGATCTACCACAGTGTGTTCAGCCCTTTTATGCTTTCTTTTTATTTTCTAGGTAGGGTTTCTGCCATGAACACTTAGCATTCTATTAGCACTTTGACTAATTATCATTTTGTGTATATTTGTGTACATTTATTTTCTTTTAGGATTTTTCAAATGAGCTCTCATTATTTTAGTCTTTGAAAACAGGGAGCTTTTTTAATGTATTATATTATTTGTAAACATTTACATTTAAATAAGTATTGCATTTAATAAAAAGTGAATCATATGATAAAAGATTCTTTTAAGACCTCAAGATTTGATAATGATTTATTTTTGTACTTTTTTGGGATGCTTTTTTGATATCAAATTAATTGTGAAAAAATTGAACTGAAGATACTTATAAAAGAATAAAAGGAGAAAAATCTATAGTACTCTAACATTGTTTATAGTTTGCTGGAAAAGAAATACAATAAATATATTTTTTTAATCTCTAATGTCTGTAACCATAATCTCAAAAATTGAGAACTATTGATTTACATTCAAGTTAGAAGGTTTTAAAGTGAAACCAAAATTAGGTAATTTAGTTAACTTAGTTAGGGGAAGAAAGCTGAGTCTATAGAGTATGGATGGGGGAAAATGCTTCAGTGTTAAAAACATTAAAAAAAAGAAGAGAAAGAAAACTGTAATTTATTGTTTGAACTAATCCATATTCTTCCAGGGAGTTCCCTACTTTTATTAGCCCACGTATTTGAAGTAGAGTTAAAGCTCAGTTATTTAAAGTTCTGTAGTAGAAAACTAGTAGTATTGATATTTAGACTGAAAAAAAATTGCTTACACATAATTACCAATCTACGGTTATGACGTATGGAAGAATAAGTCTAACTTTAATGGATTGAGACAAGAATGTGCATATTCCTTTACCTTTATCTTATTCTACATGAAAATAGAATAACATGCATTCTATTTATAAGCATGTATGCTTATCCTGTGGTACATATATTTGTTTTTTTTTTCGTTTATTTGTAATCTTTTTTTGTTATTGTTATAGTTCTCACATTTTCCCATGAAAAATTAAAAAAAAATTTTAACTGAAATATAGTTGATTTACAATATTGTGTTAATTGCTGCTATACAGCAAAGTGACTCAGTTATACACACATACGTATATATATATATATATATATATATAAATATATATATATGTGTATATATATATACACATTCTTTTTCATATTCTTTTCCATTATGGTTTATCACAGGATATTGAATATAGTTCCATGTGCTATACATTAAGACCTTGTTGTTCATCCATTCTATATATAATAGTTTGCATTTGCTAATCCCAAATTCCCAATCCATCCCTCTCCCACCCACCTCCCCCTGGGCAAACACCAGCCTATCCATGAAAAATTTTAAGTACCCATTTTACACTATGATTCATATTAATACTTAAGTTTTTTTGTGTGTTATACCTACATTTAGAGTTGGAAGGGACTTCAATCGTCTGAGTCCAGGCACATCATTTTTCTAGAGAAGAAACTCATCTCTTGAATGGTTAGTGAATAGAAAATTTCCGAAAGATATGAGAGCCCCAAGTGTCAATTCAGGAGGATCTCCCATATTTTTCATTTCATAGCTAATAGGAAATGAATCCTACTAGAAATAAGTTTTTATACTTCTGTTTGGAACAAACTCCAGCCCCCAAATCTTTCATTCAAGAAGCAGAGACAGGGCTTCCCTGGTGGCACAGTGGTTGAGAGTCTGCCTGCCGATGCAGGGGACACGGGTTCGTGTCCCGGTCCGGGAAGATCCCACATGCCGCGGAGCGGCTGGGCCCGTGAGCCATGGCCACTGAGCCTGCGCGTCCGGTTATTCTTTTTTGTGACTCCTCCCATGCTCCCTCCTCGTCCTTCTATGGCCTTGACTCCAGGTCAGTCCCACATTACCTCTTGTCAGACCAACGTTTCTCAGACTTTGGTAGGTATGAAAATCATCTGGAGAGTGAACAATGCACACAGTTGCCTAGGCTTGTTCAAACTGGGCCTTTAGATTTTTATTGAATTTTACATTTGACAATTGAGATTGTCAGTTGACATTGGTGCCCACTAGAGTTTAGAATCACGGGTCTAGAGTCCTGCCTATGTTTCCGCTGGAGCCCTCCCAGCCTTTCTCACTCTGCTCAAATCCAGAGAACAGACACTGGCTGGCACAAGTCTTCTTAATGCGTAGTCCATTTTTTTTGTTCTAAATGTATATCATTGGCATAAAAATATATTTTCTGCTCTCGGAGTATTGAGTTAAACTCAGAGTTATTCCCCATAGAACTTTTCTGGGCCTCATCTTTTTTTCTGGAAAATAAAAAACACACAGCTTTTTTTATGAGCTTTGAATGTAATTCCCATAAAACACTGAGCATAGGGAAGAAGGCATTGGCCTTGCTAATGTGACAGGCCACGTTGTCCCCTTTCTCCTTTAATTATTTGGCTTACAGTGTTTCGCCTGACCCTCTCTTTTAAACTTGCACATCAATGTTCAGGTGTGATTTCACAGACTCCCAGAAGCCTACTATGATTTCGCCAGGGTCTCGTGCTTTCTTCGTCCTCTGAACATGTGTACAGTTGTCAGGTAGCCACTGTTATGAAAGATATTCAGATGTATGAGTGTCAGTGTGCATTCTGATTACCCTCACACAAGACAAGGGAGCTAATTTGATTCCTTTTCATAATCACTGCGCATGACAGGCTCCCTAAAATGTGTATTGAATGGAGTGAATACACTCAGTTTGAGCTCTTAATCTTATGGCATTAATATTTCCTAGTAATCATAATAACAGCTGCTGTTTATTCCGCAGTTAATACGTACCAGCCTTTCTAAGTGTTTTGTGCATGTCATTATCATTAGCTGTCATTACCACAACCAAGCTGAGAGGTAGCTTTGTTAATAACTCCATTTCACATCTGGAGCAAGGTGAGGCTCAGGAAAATTAAGTAATATGTGGCAATAGCTAGTAGGGACCAGAGCTGCCTCAAACATATAAACTGTTAGCAACTTTATTGATAGTGTCCCTAATCATCTAGTCTTGAGTGTAAATTGTATATATATATATTTTTTAAATGAGGGCTTCCCTGGTGGCGCAGTAGTTGAGAGTCCGCCTGCCGATGCAGGGGACACGGGTTCATGCCCCGGTCCGGGAAGATCCCACATGCCGCGGAGCGGCTGGGCCCGTGAGCCATGGCCGCTGAGCCTGCGCGTCCGGAGCCTGTGTTCTGCAACGGGAGAGGCCGCAACAGTGAGAGGCCCACGTACTGCAAATAAATAAAAATAAAAATAAATGAATTTTAAGTGGCAAAGCAAAATAGGTGACCATCTTGTATTTTAAAGGCTTACAGTGACAGAATTTAGTCTGTTTTACAGAATCAAAGGTGATCTTTCAAACAACTTAAAGAAGGTTGTAATTGTGTTGGAAGCATAGGTGCATGTGTGTGTGATATTTGTTTTCATGCAGTTCACATGAAGCTAGATGAGTGGTATTATGTTCTCTAGTAACTGCTCCCACTGTGCTTTCTGAAAGAAAACAGCCTGATTGAATATTTGAGGTACTTTTTGTTATTTAAAGATTTTCATCTATTTTTTTAAAAACGTGGTTCTGGAATGTAGTCTAAAGATACAGTCCCATGTGTGAGTGTCCAACCTTGTCCCCAGTACAGACCAGACTTGACTCCACAGGCATCTTCTGGGTTGGAGACGTCTATTGTTTCCCCACCCCTTCCTCTGCTTTCTAATTTTCCTCCTGGTGTTTCACTTTATCAGGAACATTACAGTGTGAGTTCTTTCTGAGGATGCATTTGATAGTTCTTCTTAGAGACTTTGGGTTTCCTGGCGTGGAGACTCAGTTTCTGCGGAGAACAATCCACAGCAAAGCCTGTCACGGATGGGAACTCCCCTCCTGGTTTGCAGTCCACTTATGGATGTGCACAGGATGCTAGTCCCCAGGTAGCTTCTACAGCATCCTCTGATCCATACACCACTCACTTATCTTTGCCACATCAAATGCGAGGGGAGAGGCTCTGCTGCTCCCTCCCCTGCTCCCAATCTCTGTACTCCTGTCTCCCTCCTGACCTTTCTGTTGCCCCAACTGTATCAGGTCGCTTTAAAACAGAACATTCCAGATTTGAGATATAAACTGGTCCTCAAATCGGTAGGGAGATTAGTGAAGGGAGTGGGGGAAATGCTTTTCAGCACTTCAATCTTAAAGAAAAGGGGAGGATTCTCACAAGTATTAGGATGAAGTTGAAGTTGTTTTCTCTCAGATTCAGTTGTCCCCCAGTTTTATTATGAGGATCAGTACTTATCATTTTTACCTCCAGCTCACAATAAGAAATACATTTTGCATCATAATCTAGCTCTCTCTCTCTCTCTCTCTCCTACCTACACACACACAGAAACACACACACCTGAAATATATTCTTAAATCCAATACTTATCTATACTACATGCCCTGCACTATAATTTCCTCTATTCAGTCCTATCAGTTTTCAGGACTCTTGTTGCATGGCTCACTAAACTGATTAGATAACCTTTGAATGGGTCAAGTCCACAGTTTATAAAACACTGCTGTAGAAGGTAAAGACTAATAAACATGTTGGCCTTTCTCTCCCTGATACTTTGGACTCTCAGATCAATAGCTGGACTTTCCTAAAATTGGCCCTGAAATTTTAGAATCTTGATTCTCAACAGGAGTTTTCTCTGCTGTAATCCGTGCACTACTGGGGAACATTTGGAGGCAAAAAAAAAAAAAAAAAGTCCTCGGTATGTCCTGGCAAATTTCCCCCTGCAGGCTGTGTTCACGCCGCCAACCCGTCCTCTCCCTGCGCTCCGACCAAAGCCCGAGCCTCAGCTCCCAGCCCCGCCCGCCCCGGCGGGTGAGCAGACCAGCCTCTCAGGCTGGTGAGTGCCGGTTGGCACCGATCCTCTGTGCGGGAATCTCTCCGCTTTGCCCTCCGCACCCCTGTGGCTGCGCTCTCCTCCGCGGCTCCGAAGCTCCCCCCTCCGCCACCCGCAGTCTCCGCCCGCGAAGGGGCTCCTAATGTGTGGAAACCTTTCCTCCTTCACGGCTCCCTCCCACTGGTGCAGGTCCCGTCTCTATCCTTTTGTCTCTGTTTTTTCTTTTTTCTTTTGCCCCACCCAGGTACGTGGGGAGTTTCTTGCCTTTGGGGAGGTCTGAGGTCTTCTGCCAGCGTTCAGTAGGTGTTCTGTAGGGGTTGTTCCACGTGTAGATGTATTTCTGATGTATTTGTGGGGAGGAAGGTGATCTCCGCGTCTTACTCCTCTGCCATCTTGAAGGTCTCCCCTCCTTTTTTAAAAAATAAAACAAAAACAAGAATAACTCTGATTCATCCTTCAGTAACTGGCTCTTCAACAACACAGCCAATAACTGGCAAATCCACTGAATACCGGGTCTGCCGCCCTGTCTCTAAAGCTTGTGATCCAGCAATGGAATGATAGCAGTGACTCTTCATGGCAAATGTAAAAAATAAGTAATGTTTCTAATATCTCTAAGACTAATTACAAACTTCATGTTTAGACATTTTGCTAAACTCAAATATTTTGATTGTCCTCGGTAGCTGTAAGTTTCCTATATTTTCTTTCTTTCTCCAAAATAACACAGTCCATGCCATTTCCAACATCCTCAGAATCTTGCCTGTGCACAGATTACTGTTATAAACCAGTAATGGTATTATTCATAAAATACAATATATCCTTAGATATTTTGACTTAAAATGAATCAGTAATAGTACCTTGGTCTCCCTCCCCTCTACACTGGCTTTAGTGATGTTTTGCTAGGAATTCTATAACCATGGCATCATAATGAAAGAAATACACAAGCTAGAGTAGTGCTGTCAATCAAGCCACTTCCAGTTCTCCTGGACTTTTCATTAGCTTATTTTGGCTTTGTATAAGACAAGTGTGAAGAAACACCTCATATTTTGGAGTAGAATTATACTGACTTGAGTTTAGTCTTCATCTTTGTTAATTGTTTGACTTTGGTCAAATAAACCAATCCTTCTGTACCTAAGAATTTTATGTTGAAAATGGGATACATCTAAATCATAGTGTTGTCAAAAAGATTGTAATACACTCATGAGACAGTCCATTGAAATTGTGAGTGCTCATGGATGGTTATTACTGCCACAGGGGTTACTTTGAAGTAGATGACGTTTGGATGTATAATTTTTAAATAAATGTCTAAAAAATAAGCCAAGAAATAGTTCCATATTGTGAAAACAAGCTTAAAGGGAAAATATTTAATAGAAAAATGAATATTAATATTTATAACATAAATTCTTAATGTTATTTGGTAATGTTTCTATTACCCCACATGAACTTTCCTTACTTTTCAAATAAATTCAAATAGTGGTTATATATAGGCATATATATGTACATATATGCATATACATATGTGGATGTGCATAATATTCCTTGTATTTTACTAAGTACTGGCCATATATTTTTGCCGTCCAATTTATTGTAAGTAAGAGCTTTACCAAAAGTTTTATCTTGGCATAATATGGAAAATCATCTTGCCAGCCTCCAATACTAGTTTCTTGGTACCAGCTGCCTGACCGCTAGGCAATGACAACTATTCTTATTTTAATTGCGGCAGCATCCCACTTTTTGTACTAGTTTTGGTACAGGGTCTATTATGGTAGGCACATTAACCCTAGTGACAACAGCTCAGTGACTGAACACATAAGGCTGGAAGTACTCTTAATGTCTGAAAAGAAAACCATTCTTAGGTTAAGTAAATATATAAGCAAAAAATCTAATATTTATTTTTGTCTTTTCATTTCCTCACATTCTTGTCAAATTATATATTATTTTGTAAGTATTAATTATAAAAGCTATAAAACTAGTTACTTGCTAAAGAGTTGTATTTTTTTTTTTTTTAATTTGTGGCACGCGGGCCTCTCACTGTTGTGGCCTCTCCCACTGCGGAGCACAGGCTCCGGACGCGCAGGATCAGTGGCCATGGCTCACGGGCCCAGCTGCTCCGTGGCATGTGGGATCTTCCCGGACCGGGGCACGAACCCGCGTCCCCTGCATCGGCAGGCGGACTCTCAACCACTGCACCACCAGGGAAGCCCCAAGAGTTATATTTTGATAACACAGAGCAGCAGAGTAGAAAAATCTCACCATGATCTCAGTTAATGTTAGGTATGGAAAACAATTTATATCAATTAAAAGGCCATAAGTCAAGAAACCACCAAGTATTTGATTTATCCAAATCTGTATCATAATTTCCATTGGCTCAAGATGTTAACTCCTCTTCTTTTTCCCCTTCATACTATTTTTCTTTTAACCATTTCTCTCCTCATTGCAACCAGAGGATGCTTATGGACAGTTAAGAGACGTATTAGGTAGTGTTTTCAACTATATCTATGCTTGTTTGAATGAAGGTTTATGCAAAAAGTGGTTAGATATATTGGCTAAAATGAATGTTCTGCAGATCAAAATAATATTACAGTTTGGTAGATTACTTGGAGAATCGGTCTTATCATTATTTTGAAACCCCAAATTATTATTATTATGTGTCATCTATCATCTTTTAGATCTATGTCTTTTTGTGTGTTGGACATTTACTGATCTAGAGAAAGGGGCAACTTAAAGTAAGAATCTAGGGCTTCCCTGGTGGCACAGTGGTTGGGAGTCCACCTGCCAATGCAGGGGACACGGGTTCATGCCCCGGTCCGGGAAGATCCCACATGCCACGGAGCGGCTGGGCCCGTGAGCCATGGCTGCCGGGCCTGCGTGTCCGGAGCCTGTGCTCCTCAACGGGAGAGGCCACAGCAGTGAGAGGCCCGCGTACCACACACACACACACAAAAAGTAAGAATCTAAATGCTCATAACAATAAGTAGATCAAGAAACTTTTTGACATTAAAAGGAAATTCTGTGACATTTATTTTTGTGTAAATTAATATCATAATTGAAAACAAAGCCGTGACAGTCTATGAATATGTAAGTAACTTTTTTATATATATACATATATATATAGTAGAATTTATATATATGTATGATAGTGACCTTTTAAAATTATACAATTGCTATAATTAAGCCATAGTCTTAGCAAAATATTTCTCCAAGATGAAAGGAATATAAAAATGTTTCTGGCATTATAAAAATTGCAATGGAGAAGTTAGAAATCAAAGCCAAAATAAATAGCTTACATAATTACAACATTTCTTTGTGTGTGGTAAATTTTTCGGCTGGGTAATAAAAAATATCTCTTAATTCTTGAAAGTAATAATTGTGAACACTTCATAAAATGATAGGGTGAGAGAGAATGCATTTTGTTTAAAAGCTGAAGAAATAAATAGAAACATATTGCATAGTAGAGTATCTTAAATTTTTCTAACAATTCTGAATACATATTAATGGTAATAAAATAAATTAAAAATAAAGAATTAGAATAAATTATATGTATGCTATTTTCTCTAGTCTGTATCCCAAGACTACTTCTGTCTTTAGCATTGCTTTCAGATTTTTTTTGCAGAGTTGTAAACATTACGTGAAGCAATAGGAATAGCTGTCATATTAAAACATGTTAGGTTTTGTCTTCTAAAACCAATCACAAAAGGAATGATTCTTGTAAGTATCTTAGTGAGACCAACAATGAAGTCACAGTATCAATTAACTGAATCTTAGGTCTAAAACTATATGAATTATTTCAGATATAGTTTACAAATTCTTTTTTAAATTGAATTTTGTAGTGATGTAAGTTTTTATTAGAAAAACATAGTCAATGAAATCTGAAAGTTATGCTCATGTGTTATGAGAAAAATCTGGATATTGATAGAGAAAATTGAAATGAAAGATGCACACCAAAAGAAAACTACTTTTGGAATAAAGAGATCCAATTTGTTTAACATGTAATAGCCTCAAAACCCACATCTCACTACATATTTTTTTGAGGCGAATGGCTGTGTGAGTCACTATTCCCAGTTATCCACAGAATTGGTAAGATTTATTTCAATTCATTGCAGTTATAAAGCTTTCACTATTGAATAGATATTATGCTGCATGTTAGCTATACACAGATAATACATTTCATTCACAGTATAGTTGGGGACACAGATAATTTGCTGAACAATCTACCAGTGGAATTACCAACATGTTGTGGTAGCAGAGAGAAAGACTTCCTTATTCCTGGAGAGATCAACAGGGTTTTCCAGAAGAGGTGACTAACTCTTGGCTTAAGCCTTAGAAGAGTTGGTGGATCTTTCCAAGTATATATTTTGCTGAAAGCACTCTAGACTGAATGATTAAACAAATGCACAGGGAATAGGTGGCCTGGCAGGAAAAGGGGAAATGACCAGCAGCTAGAAGCTTATAGCAATAGTTCGGGTAAAGGATGAAAACAAAGAGAACTAGAAGAGTATCAAGGAGGACAAAAAGAGATAATAGAAAAGATTTAAGACCTGGGATAGAGCTAATTTGATGCAGGGCATACACACAGATACTGCTGAATTGATGGACAGGATGTTGGATCTGGATTTGAAGTCTTAATTTTTTATGAGTATAATATATACTGTATATTGTACTTTAAATATATGTACTCAATATGTACTACATTTATAGTTATTTCACTTATTATTATATAATACTATATAATCTGATAGTGAAATGAGTATATCCACATCTATCAGGAAGACAGTTGAAGAGATCACATGACCTCCTAAGAGTTTCCTCTGAAACATGATGTAAACTAAGCCAGGTGGACTTTGCTCAGTGAGGGAGGCTGCATGTGTCCAGCTGTGCACGTGAATGAATGGGTGAGACAAGAACATGCAGACTTCTCCTTTGTGGGTCAATTCCACTTGTCCATCATGAGTATGTAGGCATGAATGAATTAGCCTGTACACAGATTAGGCTGCCAACTGGGGTAAACTACTGCATTAGTTATTACAGAGTGGATGGTGAAGTGGGTAAATTTGAAGTTGTTGTTACTCTTTTTTTTTTTGCGTTGCGTGGGCCTCTCACTGTTGTGGCATCTCCCGTTGCGGAGCCGCACAGGCTCAGCGGCCATGGCTCACGGTCCCAGCCGCTCCGTGGCTTGTGGGATCCTCCTGGACCAGGGCACAAACCCGCGTCCCCTGCACCAGCAGGCTGACTCTCAACCACTGCGCCACCAGGGAAACCCCTGTTGTTACTCTTGTTTGGCAGTGAATAAGAGTGGGAAGTAGAATAAGAAGGGAGCAAAGCCTAATGGTAATGAAAAGAAAAGGCAGTACTACTCTCATATAGTTAAAGAGGAAAAGCATATACAGTTTTCTTTGTGCCGAAAGCAAATGGGTAGATAATATGATGACTATTAATACTATAAGGCACAAGAGTACAAATCATACTTCTGATCCTGAACCATGATCTGAGAGGATGAAAAAAAATATCAGATATACGATTAAATTAGTTAGAAGACCCAGTAAAAATCATGATGGTGGTTTGGGTGACATTTGGAGGGGGGGACTTTAAAATATGTGCATACGTTTTTTTTTTTTTTTGCTACACATGAACATCATAAAAGACATAAATTTGAAAATGGAAATTCTTACAAATCATACTGAAGTTTTGATAATATATTTTACTGGGAATAGATCAATAATTTTTGATGCCTTTATATGCTGGGGATTAAACCTAGTTGTTCATAAGTTCATTTTTTTCACGGAATAGATAGCTTTTCAACATTTAATATGTAAAATAAATGTCCTTACAAATAGTACACAGATGAATCTGACCATGTGTCTTTCCTATTTATCAAATGTCTGAATATAAAATACACTGTAAGAAACATTAAGTATTATAAGAAGTAAATTATTAAGGGAGTTCAAACAGATTATGTCTATATGAAATGATTGGAAAATGTCTTGTAAAAGATGACATTTCAGCTGGACCTTAATAATGAGTTTCACTTAGAAATACAGGGGGAAATATGGTGCATTCCAAGTAGAGGAAACTGCATGGACAAAATGAGAGAAGGCAGTGAGCAGTGAGCATAGGAAGTGGCTTATTTTTTTTAATTTTTATTTTATAGTGGAGTATAGTTGATTTACAATGTTGTGTTAGTTTCAGGTATACAGCAAAGTGATTTAGTTATACATATACATATATCCATTCTTTTTCAAATTCTTTTCCCATTTAGGTTATTACAGAATATTGAGTAGAGTTCCCTGTACTATATGGTCGGTCCTTGCTGGTTATCTATTTTATATATAGTAGTGTATATATGTCAGTCCCAAACTTCCAATTTATCCCTCCTAAACCTTTCCTCTTTGGTAACCGTAAGTTTGTTTTCTATGTCTGTGCATTGGTTTCTGTTTTGTAAATAAGTTCATTTGTATCATTTTTTTTTAGATTCCACATATAAGCGATATCATATGATATTTGTCTTTCTCTGACTGACTTACTTCACTTAGTATGATAATCTAATGGGTCAAGTGGTTTATGAAAGCGTAGTTAGAGACCAAGTCATCGCATACCATGTCGAGAAGTTTGAGTTTTATCTTAGGGTATTTTAAGCCCAGTTGTTGTGTGATCTGATTTGGAACTTTAGAAATAAGTTCCTGAAGATATCAAGACTTTTGAGTTATGTATTTTTTAAAACAACTTTTATAGAAGAAGGAGAATTCAAGTCCATGGACAAACCATCAAAGAAAAAGGAACTTTGCTTTTCTTTCTTAAAGAGCTAGTGGAAGTGAAAAAGGTCAACCTGGTTCCAAGAGAGGAACAATAAATCTCTGAGGTCAGGAAGCCTGCTGTGGGGAATGAATCGGTTCATAAAAAAGATCAAACAGTCCTTAGCGATGGTGGGATTATAGCTATTGTGTGTTACTATAATTATCTTGTATTTATTGAATTTTTGCAATGAGTGAGTTACCAGACAGTAAAGAAATCTGTACAGTAGCAGATCAAACACTGAAAGGACAAAAGAAATGTGATGCTTTTGGCTTTTGAATTTACCATTTAAGTATTTCCAAAGGCACTAGGTTTTTGTTTGTTTGTTTGTTTGTTTTTCTTCTTCTTACTGTCTTCCCACTGCCTTTGGATGGGATAGTTGCTTATGTTAGAATATATCACATGACCCACATCTTTTTCTTATATACCTTCCCAGCAAGGTCTGAGCCTACAAGCAATGTCCCTTGTTTTATTCTTCTGTAAAATAAGATATATAGTGAGTGACTGTAGGGTGACAGACCTCATACCCCAAATCAGTGAATCCACTGCATGGCAACTGAGGAGGCAGCCTCTCTACCATGGCACAGATCATGCCTTTTATGGTAGAAGTTAAAATAGAAAGTGAGCAAGGAGAGAAAGTCATTGAATGATACACTGGACTATGTACAAGGTATGAGCAGAAGAATCTAGAAGAAAGGGAGAGAATGGACCAGAGGTGGGTGGGTGGGACATGTAGGGAAGAGAGAATCAAAGAGTATGAGCAGTGGGGAAAATTATGAGACCATGGTATATGGTAGTGATAGCCTCAGCTCACAGGATATCTATATTACATACTTATCTTAGATTCCTGGAGAAGTTTCCCAGAAAAAAAATACTGTTGCTACGGAAGCCAACCAAATAACAGCTTATGTTCAAAAGTGTGTTTGTATAGATAGTTATCAGAAGGTAAGAAAATCTTTACTTCTGAAAAAGTACTATGTGGTATCGAGGTTTCCACACTGACCTAGCAAAGTCTTCTAACTTACTTCTAGAATTGTATTAATGAATGGTGATAACCTACTATTTCAAACATGGTTTCTATGGGGAAATGTGTATTGAACTCCAGTGACATTGCCAGCATCCTATATGCCCAAACTGTGACAATCTTGTATGCTATTGGAAATGTTCCACAAGCTGGGGCTACCTTCCATCAGCAGTGGAGAGGAGAAAGAAAGTGAGAGAGCGTCAGGCAGGGATCTGGTCTGAAAAAATGTTTCATGGCTTTTTTCCCCTGTGGCTTTGGAGGGATGTGCCGCTGCAGTTATTGTGAGAAATACAATTAGAAATAAGAGCAACAGCAGCAGCTACCCAGGGCAGGTCTGTGTACTTCGGAAATTGAAGTACTTGTATCTGCTCCTTTATCTCGCTTGGAATCTACAACAACTTGAAGTACTTTCCCCCCATTCCCAAGAACTTCACTAAGAAAGGCTCCACAGCTTTCTCTGCAAAAAATTTTGAGAAGTAGCTGTGATTGGCCTCATTTAATAATGATGGTTTAAAGGCATATTGAGATTGAGGCCGTCTCTGCTCAACACAACACCTCTGTCCCCTAAACACAGTTCCTCGCACATACACACACGTCTCACTCTTCTGCTGCCTTTCTAGCTGCCTCCAATGTCTCTATCTATAAATTCAGTCACTAGGGAAGAGTGAGCCTAATGTAATATTCTTATTAGAAAGCTTTTACTTGAACCACCAATCCCTAAAATCTTAGCTCTAAGGCTCTTCGACAAATATCTACAGAGGCTAAGTGAAGTGCAGAAGTATGAAAAAAAAAAAAAAGAAAGAAAAACAAATGAGAAATGGTGGCAAAACGGCAGCATAGGTGTTTCTAGTGCTTGCAACCACTGTCCTCCTCCAAACAAAAAAAATACCTTCCCAAGAGCTAAGGGTTGCAAGTGAGGGATTACGGCACCTGGGTGAAGCAGAGAAATAAGAAAAGATGCACTCAGGAGGGTAGGGAAGGTAGATTTGCCTTGCCCCCATCACTCCTTCCCCAAGTGTGAGCAGCCCAGCATGGACAGAGAGGGGTCCCTGGCCCATCTGGGTGCCAGCTAGTTCCTGTGGCCCCAATCAGCTCCCATGGCATCAGTAATCAGTGGACACCTGTGAATGCAGGCTCCTGACACATCCCAGTTGCAGCTGGCTGCCCCAGACCCAGGTGGCTCCTGTGACCACAGGCTCCCAATCAGCCCCGAGGAGTTCAGGTTCCCCTCCATGTCAACTACCACAGACCTAGCAGAATCCCTTCAAACACACCACATCAACTTATAAATGAAAGAATTAATGTCTTAGGAAGACAACTTTCTATTTGATCCAGAATTATTTTTTTCTAAACATGTACTTAGACTAACAGATACTGTGGTCTGAACTTTGCCTCTAATATTAATTTGTTCGATAAAAGGTTGATTAAAATATATAAAGCATTTGGACATAATAGGGAACAGTTACAGAAAACTCATTTTTGCTTCCTGCAGGAGTCACTCCTCTTAATTATCTAAATAATTCCAATGAATGACTTTTATTTATTTTGGGGGTAATTGCTTCTGTTCAAACTTGACCCTCCATGGGCTGTCGACCTATAAGCCCTGAGGATTACAGCTGGAATAACTGTTGAGGTTATTGTTTAGTTTAATGCTAGTTTAACTCAGAGATACTCATGCCTCATTAGGTTTGTTAACTGTATTCTGATCCTTCTAATCTGATTAATCATGCTTTATTGGGAGCAGCCTTTTTCCTCTCTGTGTTTACTTCAGTCCACAGAGCAGAAAGGAGGGGGGCTCTGATGGATTTGATGCTTACTGTAGTTGTTGGTCTCATACTTAATCAAGATTTTATTTTAAATTTGGCCCAAAGAATAAAGAGTTGTCAGAGTTTCCTTTATGTACTCGAGTGAAGTTTGCCGAAATTCTTCAAATCAGTAAAATCTCAGATTAATTGTTTTCTCAGATGGATGTAATACTTCTCTTTCCCAGTTGCATTCCTTGAAATGAAAATCTGTTTTCTAACCTTTTAGATGTAGGGAGTTTGCCAAAGACAAAATTGTTAACAAAGGTTTTAATTTCTGACCTATGATTCCAACTTTCCTTTCATCTTAATATAGTTAATATGAATGCAGTATGTCTCAATATGGCACTTTATATGTAAAGGGTGAAAAAAGTAGAAACCCTATTGTTTTCAAATAAGTGATTTTTTTCTAACTTAGATAAAATTACACAAAACTTTTTTTCTAAATTACATTAATCTATTCATATACACACGTTTGCTTGATGATATAACCTGTGTTCTATACAAGTTTAAAATTATTTAATAGGATGTTTTCCAGGTAATAATGTCAATGGAATTTAATTTAAAGTTATAGAGAGGTCCAGAAGAGGTTTCTGTTCAGGGGAGTCAAAATGTGAAAAGACAGAACCACATGGAATCTCAGTTGGAACTGAAAAACGTGTAGCCTGGCTTTTCTTTTTCTCTCTACTCTTATTATTAATTCTAATCCTGTCAAAACAGGATTAGCTGTCATTAAAACTCAGACAGGAAACAGCTATCATAAAAACTCAGCCCTATTTCTTTTTAAAAAGCAAATACGATTTATTGATGCTAGAAACGTCAATAAAACAAAAGCACGTTTGGGGCTTCCCTGGTGGCGCAGGGGTTGAGAGTCCGCCTGCCGATGCAGGAGACACGGGTTCGTGCCCCGGTCCGGGAGGATCCCACATGCCGCGGGGCGGCTGGGCCCGTGAGCAGTGGCCGCTGAGCCTGCGCGTCCGGAGCCTGTGCTCCGCAACAGGAGAGGCCCGCGTACCGCAAAAAAAAAAAAGTACATTTGACCCTTGGACAACATGGGTTTGAACTGCACGGGTCCACTTATATGTGGATTTTTTTCAATAAATATATACTCCACGATCTGAGGTTGGTTGAATCTGCAGATGCAGACCCACTGGTACAAAGGGCCAACTGTAAAGTTATATACAGACTTACAACTGTACTGGGGAGTCAGAGCCCGTACCCCCAGGTTGTTCAAGGGTCAAATGTACTTCTAAATTAATTTTGCTATTGTCATGGTACACTGAAATTGGATTTATTCTAGTTTATGTATCTGAAATTACTGTGTTATACAAAAGGATTAGAAATGAAAGACTTAAGCAAGACAATGATGAAGATGCTGACAGTAGCTGATGTTATTTGAATACTCACTGGGTACCGGCTACATGCATTTTTATCTCTTAATTTTCATGGCAACCCATTGATGGCAAAACTAGAGTTTAAATAACTGATTTGAAAACAAGAGAATAAAGACAAGAATCTAGGAATAAATCAAATTTGAAAAATGTCTAAATTAAACCTCAAAATTCAATTTGGCAAATTAAACCTCCATAATATTTAGTTAAATAAATTATAATTGGATTAAAGATGAAATTAAATTCAATATAGAATAATATTTAATAATAAATAAACACGTACTCAGCATTTGAAATAAGAAATATAGATTTCATACTGCAGATAGAATTATTCTACTTTTAAACATGTATATCACCACTGAAGTTTGCATTCAGCCACATTTATCAGAACACCACAAATAGCAGTGGCTTAGGCAAAGTTGGCCCTTATTTCTCTCTTTTACAAAAGAAATCCGGAGATTGGCATTCCGGGGCAGGTATGGGCAGCGGTCATCTATTTCCTGCACCCTGCTTATCTTATTTCCTGCACTTAATACTTATCTTCCAACTTGCTGCTGGAGTTCCAGTCACTGTGCCTGCGTTCCAGGTAGCAGAAGGAAGGAAAGACAGCAAAGGAAGTATGCTTCAGCTCCCTGTAACCTTTTTTTTTTTTTTTTTGCGGTACGCGGGCCTCTCACCGTTGTGGCCTCTCCCGTTGCGGAGCACAGGCTCCGGACGCGCAGGCTCAGCGGCCATGGCTCACGGGCCCAGACGCTCCGCGGCATGTGGGATCCTCTCGGACCGGGGCACGAACCCGTGTCCCCTGCATCGGCAGGCGGACTCTCAACCACTGTGCCACCAGGGAAGCCCCAGAATATCTTTTATGGCACTAGGAAATTGGAAATATGTTCAGATCCTTCTGTCAGTGTTACCTGGACTGACTTTCTCTTTTATGGTATGATAAGAATTGTTTCTTTGTTTATTTTTATTATTCCTGAACCAAGAAACTTGGAGATCATATGAATGTACTCACTTTTCAGTTGAGAGTCAAATGTCCAACTTTAGGATGAGATAAATCGATGTGTTCTAAAATGACCCCCAAACCCCAAGACGCATGCCGGGAATAAGAGAGTAAATTTATGTTTCTCAAAATCTCAATAACAATTGCTGTTGTTTCCTTGAGTATAAGGTACTCTTGTTCATGAATGTTTTGTCGTTTATAGAACTGTACCTCAAATGTCTATCCTAACTAGTAATAGTGAATGCTTACTCAGTCAAAAGGGATAGATACATAATTTTTAAAGCCCTTTTATACAGCTGTTCTTTAGAATTTTAAATTTTCTTAGTGTGTTCTTCATAATATACCTTAATTGTAAATGTTCTTTTGAAAAGTGAAACTAAAATTTGGGGAAGGGAAAAAATACTTTTAAAGTCAGAGCCTCTTCTCAGTTCAGTAGTTTATTAAATTATACATTAAAAGTAGAGGAAACTGACAAGGGAATTGGGTCATACTATGGAATTACTTTCAAAGCTAAACACAAAAGTAAAACTGTGTCAAAATCATAATTAGTGTTTGCCCTTGAATTGTCCTTGTTAATAGAAGTGGAACAGTGGAAAATAATGCATAGAAGCATTGGCTGGAAATAGTGCGTTTCATAGCCAGTAAATCCCAACCACATTAGCAGAATATAATTAAGAGGAGGGTCTATAATTTCTGTGGTTTGAAAAAAAGCAAAGCGCATCTTTTTCTGCATTTCTAAATTGCATCTTGGAATCAACTGAACATATGTCATCCAGGATTTCATTACCATTAGTTAAAAGTTGTATAGGAATTATTTTATTTTTTTAAGTCTTCTAGATAGCCCAATTTTGTTGAGCATAAAAGGCAGTGGGTCATACTGTTACTTTGGTGGGTCATTTCCACTTTGGATATTTCTAGTGGGTACTTAGGAGCATTATAGGGAACCCTTGGTGCAGAAGTAGGGCTAAGTGGACCTAGAAGTTCAGAGATTTGCTTTGAAGTCATGGCAAATTCCTATTCAGCCTTGAGCATTTTTAAATACGACGGTTTTTCTCTCCCAACACTTTCTATAAGCCAATTTATTTCTTGCCTTTTTTGTCGTTAAAAGAAAATAAATTTGCCACATATTTCTTTTTTTTTTAAACATCTTTATTGGAGTATAATTGCTTTACAATGGGGTGTTAGTTTCTGCTATATAACAAAGTGAATCAGCTATATGCACACGTATATCCCCATATCCCTTCCCTCTTGCATCTCTCTCCCACCCTCCCTATCCCACCCCTCTAGGTGGTCACAAAGCATCCAGCTAATCTCCCTGTGCTATGCAGCTGCTTCCCACTAGCTATCTATTTTACATTTGGTAGTATATATATGTGAGTGCCACTCTCTCACTTCATCCCAGCTTACCCTTCCTCCTCCCCGTATCCTCAAGTCCATTCTCTACATCTGCATCTTTATTCCTGTCCTGCCCCTAGGTTCATCAGAACCTTTTTTTTTTTTAGACTCCATATATATGTGTTAGCATACAGTATTTGTTTTTCTCTTTCTGACTTAGTTCACTCTGTATGGCAGACTCTAGTTCCATCCACGTCACTACAAATAACTCAATTTAATTTCTTTTTGTGGCCAAGTAATATTGCATTGTATATATGCACCACATCTTCTTTATCCATTCATCTGTCGATGGATACTTAGGTTGCTTCCATGTCCTGGCTATTGTAAATAGAGCTGCAGTGAATATTGTGGTACATGACTCTTTTTGAATTATGGTTTTCTCAGGGTATATGCCCAGTAGTGGGATTGCTGGGTCTTGTGGTAGTTCTATTTGTAGTTTTTTAAGGAACCTCCATACTGTTCTCCATAGTGACTGTATCAATTTACATTCCCACCAACAGTGCAAGAGGGTTCCCTTTTCTCCACACCCTCTCCAGCATTTATTGTTTGTAGATTTTTTGATGATGGCCATTCTGACCGGTGTGAGGTGCCACATATTTCTTGAATGCACGTCTTGGAAAGGACTGGAGGAGAGTTTATCGGTATGGAAGCCAACATTTTGTGTCTGTTGTAAAACCAGCAGCAAATGTTTAAAGGTTTGGAAGGTAGAAGATTCTCTTGTACTACAGCCAGTAGTTATATAATGTTTGTCTCATCCTCTTTTTAACTTTTCCCGTATTCTACTCATGATAAGGCAGAAGTATTTTACTTATCTCTGTATTGTCATGTATTTTACAACATTCAGTTATATTATTGTAACTCTTTTCAGAAGACCCAGGCATCCTCCCAAAACATGTTCTAATCGGGTTCTACCATACAGATAGTGGCTGTCTTAACTTGACCCTGGATAAGCAGTGTATTGGAGTGTCTTATCAGTTTGGGATTTCAACTATAGTCAATTGACAAAGGATTAGGAGAACCTGGCAAGCAGCCGGCAGAACTAATGCTTGGGGAAATCTTTAAGAGAGCTTAAGTGATGAAGCTGAAATAAAACTGTCTTATTGAAACTTTGATCTGAACATGCTGAGCAGTAAGGTCGAAACCAGGTGTGAGACAAAGAAACCAAGACAGGACAAGTGGGTTTGGAATATAGATTTAGAAGCTAGAGCCAGGATGCCTTCCTTTTGGTGCCTAAATAACATGCGTATATTTTCTCAGATGTAGAAAATAGACCTTAGGGTAACTGAGTTGATTTCAGTCATTTTTAGGGGAGATTGTAACCTCAGGGGTATAATTGCATTCTCCCATTTGACTTTGCTTGGAAACTAAATACCCAGAGCAAACCTAACTTTATGAACCACCGTAGTGAGGGAGTAGGTGGCACTGATGTTCAATAGAGAGAACTCACAGAACTCCGTTGAACTTAGAAAGAGTTCAAAGCCAGCAAGATACAAAGAGCTGATATCTTCCCCTTTATATTGGGAAAACGATGACCTGTCTGGTCAGAGTTTCAGAGAAAATTGGTGACACTGCATTCTTTTTTAATTTTAAATGAAACTCAGTTATGATTACCTTTCAAACCCTTCATACCCCTTCCATCCCCTTATTGGAAAATGTTGAAATAATGAAATAAGCCAAACAATACCCAGTAGAGTCATATTATCAGTTTTCTTTATTTTATAAAATTAAATTGTAATTAAATAATTTTCTTTATCGTTAAAAAATGTATTTGGGAATAAAAGTTCAGGCAAGAGAAGGAGTTGTGTCGGAGGTCTTTACCTTAGTCTTAAAGCAGATTGAAGGCAATAGCCTCCAAGTTTACTATGCAGTACTACATTTTGTTTAATAATTTGTCTAAACCGTTTTGGATATCTCCTTGAACTAGTGTGTGATGTTTTTATAGCAGAGCATTTGTGAATAGACAAGATTTATTTTACTGGTATGATGATACAAGAAAAAGTATTCCCTATCTTTATTTTCTTTCTTCCCCTCTGCCACCTAACTTTTTGAATTGAATGCTTACTTGCTAATTTTAAATTTTATCATTTCTAAAATATGCACTTAAGTAACTAAGTTTACCTCTGAGTACCCCTTTAGCTGTGTTCTGAATGTTTGAAATGTGGTACTTTTGTTCTCCCTTAATTCTAAGTATTTCTAGATTTCCACTATTATTTCTTTCTTTGCCTACATATATTTCTAATGATTTTTTTAAAAAATTACTCACATTCATTTCCATATTTTTAACACATACACATATATATTCAGTCTTTGTAACTTGCTTTTCAACATTATGTTCCTCAGATTTATTCATGTTGGTATGTAGCTCTAGTTTAATTTTTATTGCAATGGAGTATCCCATTGTATGAATGAATATACTACAATTTATTTTTCTATTATCCTTTCTTTGGACATTTAGATTATTTCCAGGTAATGCCAAACTATTTCATGAAACGAATAAGAATTTCAATTGCCCTAATTTTTTGTCGACATTTGATAATGTCATACTCTTTCCCCCTAATCAGAAAGATGTGTGCAATGTGTCTGGGATTTTGGTTCATACTTTTTGGTTGCTAATGAGGATGAATATATTTATGTGTGTGTGTGTGTGTGTGTGTGTGTGTGTGTATGTATATATAGGTGTATATATCAGCCATCCCTACTTCCCACTTCAATGAAACATTCATTCAAAATATTTTAAATTAAATTTTATATATAGGAGTTTTTTTTTTTTTTTTTTTTTTTTTTTTGCGTTACACGGGCCTCTCACTGCTGTGGCCTCTCCCGTTGCGGAGCACAGGCTCCGGACGCGCAGGCTCAGTGGCCATGGCTCACGGGCCCAGCCGCTCCGCGGCATGTGGGATCCTCCCAGACCGGGGCACGAACCCGCGTCCCCTGCATCGGCAGGCGGACTCTCAACCACTGCGCCACCAGGGAGGCCCATATATAGGAGTTTTATATGTTGTCCAGATCTTAATTATTTGTCAGTTTTATGTCTTGAAAATGTGTTTTCTCAGTTTGTGACTTGCCTTTTCATGTTGTTTGTGGTGTTATTTGACCAACAGAAGAGTCTAATCTTAATCAGGTTTGTTAATATTTCACTTATTATTTAATAGTATTTATATAATTTCATCTCTACATTTATGTTTTAATTCACCCAGATTTGATTGTTGTTTATAGTGTGAGGTAGAGATATCTTTCTTCATACAAGATACATAGAGTAATTGAATAAGCATCCTCTACTAATTTATCTGTAATACTAGCATTGTAATAAATCATTTTTCCATATATGGGTAGGTCTAGTACTAGGACCTCTGCTCTGCTCATTTGCTCTGTTTTTCTATCCTTATGACAATACCGTACTATATTTGTAACAATAGCTATAAAGTCGTTATAACTTGTAACACAGTTTTCCACTTGGTCTTGTTCTTGTTTTGACTCAGATATAATTTGCGAATTCATTGTCATTCGCTCTCCCATATGAATATCACAATGACATTTTTCAAGTTAAAGAAGAAAATTACTGGGACTTTGATAGAAACTATTGATCAAACTGGTGATAACTATACAATTTTCAACTTATTTAAGCTATGTTTATATGACCAAATAACGCATTATGATTTTACTAAAAATACTTGTGCATTATTTTAAATGTCTAAATATATGTATATGTATATATGCATACATATGTGTGTATATATATATAGAATTGATTTTATTTTTATTTTAAATTCAATTATTTGCTTGTTGCTGATTTATAGAAATTGTTTTGTTTGTGTCTACAAACCCTGGAGCTGGCTAGAGATTCTCATAGATTCTAAAATTTCTGCTTCATGTTTTTCTAAATATGAACAATGTCATTTATGGATAGTGACAGTTTTGTTTTTTCCTTTCTAATCCCCTTACATTTTGTATGCATGTGTCTTATATAGAAGTGTCAATGGCTCTCATTCTTATGTATTTCCTGGTCTTAAAAGGGAATTATTTAAGCATTTTCCAGTTAGATGTGATGTTTGCTGTAGGTATGTGATAGAAACCACCTATCATATTAAAGTTCCATTCTATTTATATGTGTACATATACACACACACATATATATAGGTATGTATGTATATATTATATATATATATATATATATATATATATATATATAATTCTACCAAATGCCTTCATTTATTTCCTGGAATGATTATTTTAAGAAAAAATAATTAACAGAATAGATTATTTAATTGAATATCTGATGTTAATCATGTTTACTTAGATTGAACACTACATTTATTTTACTAATACTTTGTTTAGGTTTTTGCATCTATGTTCATGTGTGAAATTGGGCTTTTAATTTTTTTCTACTGTCATTAATTTTCGGGATCAAGGTTATACTATTTTCATCAAATGAGTTGCAGTTTTGTCCCATTTATTGACTGATTGATTGATTGATTGCATTTTCTTAAAGAGTAATATTGGAATTACCTATCCTATTCATTGAAAGTTTTGTTGAATTTATCTGTAAAACTGCGTGGATATTTTTAATTACTTACTTATTATTTAATTACTTATTCAGCTTATTTAATTGTTATTGGATTAGTCAGCTCTTGTGTTATTAAGTGATGCCCCATCTGCATATCTAGAATTATTTATTGCCTATAGGTCTTTTTGTCCCATAATAATATGTCTCCATCAACTTTCTTTGGGTTGTTTTCTTCCTGGTCAGTCATGTCATTTTCTAAGATTTTACTTTTGATTGTTCTCTTTTTTGTTCTTATGTTTTAGGTATGCTTTTTGTAAACAACACAGGTAATAAAAGTAAAATTAAAACCTCAGTTTCTAGCATATTTATGTAGTTTCCACACCCCACCTTAATCCCCTCCCCCCAAAAATCTTTAACTCCTGTTAAGAGTTAAAGATTCTCATTTTGAAGTTCCATTTTCATTTCTAGAATATGTAAATTTTCTTGCTTTGTAACCCAATTAGTTATTTCTAAAGTATCTGATAAAAGATGCAGCTCACATTTCTATGCTTTTTTGCAGGAAAAGGGCACATATTATTTCAGTGTGTCAATTTGCCACAAATTGAAAGTCCTAAGCTATTATTTCTTTAATTCATTGGTCATGATAAATGGAATATTTATAAATCTAATGGAATATTTATAAATTGAATATTTTCTGCTATATGTATAAACAAAGGATGTCACAGTCACCAATGATTGCAGCCCTCCAACATGAGCTGGTGAGCCCTGAGGAAACTCAGGGCTGAAAAGAATACCTGCCATCTAGCAGCCATCATACTGTAGCCACCCCCTGAAGTGAGCCCTGAGGAAACTCAGGGTGTGAAAATACAGGCCCCAGATAGCTAAGGTGCATAGCAAAGGAATGATTTCAGTGAGCCCAGACTTCTGCATCTTCCCATACATAGAAAAGCTCTAAATTCCTTAACTTGAGTTATCTGGTTTTCTTTATTTAACAATAATCTTTTGATGGTCTCAATTACCTGCTCTTTGTTGCAAAACTATATATCTTGGCCTCTTCAGGAGCAGTTTCTCAGAGTTATCTGAAACGCTGTCTCCCGGGCTGCAGTCCTCATTTTGCCCCAAATAAAACTTAACTCGCAACTCTCACGTTGTGCATTATTTTAAGTCAGCAGTCATTATAGATCTGTTTGGTTTAGCACCTCATCTTTTGTCACCAGCCTCTCATTTTCTTCTAGTCTTCTTTCTCCAGATATCAATCATGTAATAACAGTTATTTTGTATTATCATTTTCCTTTACTCACCATTATTTTACTTTTTAAAAATGTTCTCGGAAACCGAAAAACGTCAGTGGATATAGCTCAATATTTATTCATTTTGAGTATATGTTCAGAAAGTAACATAGTTTAGTTCAACTATTGATTATGATATGTACATCTTATATTCTAACATAACATTAAAAAAATACATATGCTTCTTTCTGTCTCAAATACATGTCTTGGTCAGTAATTGATATATTGAAAAATTCAATTTAAAAATTGCACTTATTAAAAGTTCAATAAAGTAATCTTAAAATTGAAAGCACTGATGGTTCTTGGATAAATTGTGTGCAGAGAAATTCACTTTAATAGAAGTGCCATATGTCATTCATCTTCTTTTTTCTGTACTAGCATATCCATATTCATGGCTCTCATTAATTACTTTTTCCCCAGGCCCCTGTAAAGAAAATAAACTCATTATTATACATTGCACATTAATCCCCAAATTCCATGTATTTCCACAAGGGGGAAAATATAAGCCCAAATCATGGTACATTTCTTTGGATGTAGCAGAATCATCCTACATTTATTTCTCATTCCCCTTTACGTCACAGTGTGTGGCTTGTGCCTTCCACAGTAATGTCTAAATGGGTCAATAAAATATTAGCATGTGTTGTCCTGTCTCTGGAAATAATAGTTGTAACCTAGAGCAAATCATTTTATTTCCCTGGATGTAGTTTTTCATTCTACAAAATAATATAGAGAGCTTATCTATAGCAGAAGTCACACATTTCTTGTCTTACTAAAATGCCCATTTCAATAAGTAGCCCCGCCTTGCACCCTGGGCCCAGAAGGATCTTTAAGGCTATATTTAGCCATGATATCTTTATTTAATGAATGCTTAGGGCTGCCTTTGTCCTGACTTTTTCACCAGAGATTACTTAATCAAGAGTTGTCCTTTTTAAGTACTTGACAGTGATTTGTGATATTCTGTCTTTTGAAGATCTTCCCAGGGACAGACTTGGAATCTTCTGGACTTGAGGACACAGGGCGGGGAGGGGGGGTGGTAGGGGAAGGGTAAGCTGGGATGAAGTGAGAGAGTGGCATGGATGTATATACACCACCAAATGTAAAATAGATAGCTAGTGGGAAGCAGCCACATAGCGCAGGGAGATCAGCTCGATGCTTTGTGACCACCTAGAGGGGTGGGATAGGAAGAGTGGGAAGGAGATGGAAGAGGGAGGAGATATGGGGATATATTTATGCATATAGCTGATGCACTTTGTTATACATCAGAAAATAACACAACATTGTAAAGCAATTACACTCCAATAAAGATGTTAAAAAATGATAATTGGTTGTGCTACTTTAACAGCTTTACCCTCTTTTTTTTCTTTTTTTACATCTTTATTGCAGTATAATTGCTTTACAATGGTGTGTTAGTTTCTGCTTTATAACAAAGTGAATCAGTTATACATATACATATGTTCCCATATCTCTTCCCTCTTGCATCTCCCTCCCTCCCACCCTCCCTATCCCACCTCTCTAGGTGGTCACAAAGCACCTAGCTGATCTCCCTGTGCTATGCGGCTGCTTCCCACTAGCTATCTATTTTACATTTGGTAGAATTTATAAGTCCATGCCAGTCTCTCACTTTGTCACAGCTTACTCTTCCCCCTACCCATATCCTCAAGTCCATTCTCTAGTAGGTCTGTGTCTTTATCCCTGTTTTACCCCTAGGTTCTTCATGACATTTTTTTTCCCCTTAGATTCCATATATATGTGTTAGCATATGGTATTTGTCTTTCTCTTTCTGACTTACTTCACTCTGTATGACAGACTCTGGGTCCATCCACCTCACTACAAATAACTCAATTTTGTTTCTTTTTATGGCTGAGTAATATTCCATTGTATATATGTGCCACCTCTTCTTTATCCATTCATCGGATGATGGACACTTAGGTTGCTTCCATCTCCTGGCTATTGTAAATAGAGCTGCAATGAATATTTTGGTACATGACTCTTTTTGAATTATGGTTTTCTCAGGGTATATGTCCAGTAGTGGGATTGCTGGGTCGTATGGAAGTTCTATTTGTAGTTTTTTAAGGAACCTCCATTCTCCATAGTGGCTGTGCCAATTCACATTCCCACTTGCAGTGCAAGAGTGTTCCCTTTTCTCCACACCCTCTCCAGCATTTATTGTTTCTAGATTTTTTGATGATGGCCATTCTGACCGGTGTGAGATGATATCTCATTGTAGTTTTGATTTGCATTTCTCTAATGATTAGTGATGTTGAGCATTTGTTCATGTGTTTGTTGGCAAACTGTATATCTTCTTTGGAGAAATGCCTATTTAGGTCTTCTGCCCATTTTTGGATTGGGTTGTTTGTTTTTTTGTTATTGAGCTGCATAGACTGCTTGTAAATTTTGGAGATTAATCCTTTGTCAGTTGCTTCATTTGCAAATATTTTCTCCCATTCTGAGGGTTGTCTTTTGGTCTTGTTTATGGTTTCCTTTGCTGTGCAAAAGCTTTGAAGTTTCATTAGGTCCCATGTGTTTAATTTTGTTTTTATTTCCATTTCTCTAGGAGGTGGGTCAAAAAGGATCTTGCTGTGATTTGTGTCATAGAGTGTTCTGCCTATGTTTGCCTCTAAGAGTTTGATAGTTTCTGGCCTTACATTTAGGTCTTTAATCCATTTTGAGCTTATTTTTGTGTGTGGAGTTAGGGAGTGTTCTTATCTCATAGTTTTACATGTACCTGTCCAGTTTTCCCAGCACCACTTATTGAAGAGGCTGTCCTTTCTCCACTGTACATTCCTGCCTCCTTTATCAAAGATAAGGTGACCATATGTGCGTGGGTTTATCTCTGGGCTTTCTATCCTGTTCCATTGATCTATATTTCTGTTTCTGTGCCAGCACCATACTTTCTTGATTACTGTAGCTTTGTAGTATAGTCTGAAGTCAGGGAGCCTGATTCTTCCAGCTCCGTTTTTCGTTCTCAAGATTGATTTGGCTATTCGGGGTCTTTTGTGTTTCCATGCAAATTGTGAAATTTTTTGTTCTGGTTCTGTGAAAAATGCCAGTGGTAGTTTGATAGGGATTGCATTGAATCTGTAGATTGCTTTGGGTAGTAGAGTCATTTTCACAATGTTGATTCTTCCAATCCAAGAACATGGTATATCTCTCCTTCTGTTTGTATCATCTTTAATTTCCTTCATCAGTGTCTTATAATTTTCTGCATACAGGTCTTTTGTCTCCTTAGGTAGGTTTATTCCTAGATAACTTATTCTTTTCGTTGCAATGGTAAATGGGAGTGCTTTCTTAATTTCACTTTCAGATTTTTCATCATTAGTGTATAGGAATGCCAGAGATTCTGTGCATTAATTTTGTATCCTGCTACTTTACCAAATTCATTGATTAGTTCCAATAGATTTCTGGTAGCATAGTTAGGGTGCTCTATGTATAGTATCATGTCATCTGCAAACAGTGACAGCTTTACTTCTTTTCTGATTTGATTCCTTTTATTTCCTTTTCTTCTCTGATTGCTGTGGCTAAAACTTCCAAAACTATGTTGAATAAGAGTGGTGAGAGTGGGCAACCTTGTCTTGTTCCTCATCTTAGTGGAAATGGTTTCAGTTTTTCACCATTGAGGACGATATTGGCTGTGGGTTTGTCATATATGGCCTTTATTATGTTGAGGAAAGTTCCCTCTATCCCTATTTCTGCAGGGTTTTTATCATAAATGGGTGTTGAATTTTGTCGAAAGCTTTCTCTGCATCTGTTGAAATGATCATATGGTTTTTCTCCTTCAATTTGTTAATATGGTGTATCACGTTGATTGATTTGCGTATACTGATGAATCCTTGAATTCCTGGAATAAACCCCACTTGTTCATGGTGTATGATCCTTTTAATATGCTGTTGGATTCTGTTTGCTAGTATTTTGTTGAGGATTTTTGCATCTATGTTCATCAGTGATATTGGCCTGTAGTTTTCTTTCTTTGTGGCATCCTTCTCTGGTTTTGGTATCAGGGTGATGGTGGCCTCGTAGAATGAGTTTGGGAGTGTTCCTCCTTCTGCTATATTTTGGAAGAGTTTGAGAAGGACAGGTGTTATCTCTTCTCTAAATGTTTGATAGAATTCGCCTGTTAAGCCATCTGGTCCTGGGCTTTTGTTTGTTGGAAGATTTTTAATCACAGTTTCCATTTCAGTGCTTGTGATTGGTCTGTTCATATTTTCTATTTCTTCCTGATTCAGTCTTGGCAGGTTGTGCATTTCTAAGAATTTGTTCATTTCTTCCAGGTTGTCCTTTTTATTGGTGTAGAGTTGCTTGTAGTAAGCTCTCATGATCTTTTGTATTTCTGCAGTGTCAGTTGTTACATCTCCTTTTTCATTTCTAATTCTATAGATCTGAGTCTTCTCCCTTTTTTTCTTGATGAGTCTGGCTAATGGTTTATCAATTTTGTTTATCTTCTCAAAGAACCAGCTTTTAGTTTTATTGATCTTTGCTGTTGTTTCCTTCATTTCTTTTTCATTTATTTCTGATCTGATCTTTATGATTTCTTTCCTTCTGCTAACTTTGGAGTTTTTTTGTTCTTCTTTCTCTAATTGCCTTAGTTGCAAGGTTAGATTGTTTATTTGAGATGTTTCCTGTTTCTTAAGGTAGGATTGTATTGCTATAAACTTCCGTGTTAGAACTGCTTTGGCTGCATCCCATAGGTTTTGGGTCGTCGTGTTTCCATTGTCATTTGTTTCTAGGTATTTTTTGATTTCCTCTTTGATTTCTTGAATGATCACTTTGTTATTAAGTAGTGTATTGTTTAACCTCCATGTGTTTGTATTTTTTACAGATCTTTTTCTGTAATTGATATCTAGTCTCATAGCATTGTGGTTGGAAAAGATACTTGATACAATTTCAATTTTCTTAAATTTACTAAAGCTTGATTTGTGACCCAAGGTATGATCTATCCTGGAGAATGTTCCATGAACACTTGAGAAGAGTGTGTATTCTGTTGTTTTTGGATGGAATGTCCTATAAGTATCAATTAAGTCCATCTTGTTTAATGTATCATTTAAAGCTTGTGTTTCTTTATTTATTTTCATTTTGGATGATCTCTCCATTGGTGAAACTGGGGTGTTAAAATGCCCTACTATGAATGTATTACTGTCGATTTCCCCTTTTATGGCTGTTAGTATTTGCCTTATGTATTGAGATGCTCCTATGTTAGGTGCATAAATATTTACAATTGTTATATCTGCTTCTTGGATCAATCCCTTGATCATTATGTAGTGTGCTTCTTTGTCTCTTGTAATAGTCTTTATTTTAAAGTCTATTTTGTGTGATATGAGAATTGCTACTTCAGCTTTCTTCTGATTTCCATTTGCATGGAATATATTTTTCCACCCCCTCACTTTCGGTCTGTATGTGTCCCTAGGTCTGAAGTGGGTCTCTTGTAGATAGCATATATATGGGTCTTGTTTTTGTATCCATTCAGCCAGTCTGTGTCTTTTGGTGGGAGCATTTCATCCATTTACATTCAAGGTAATTATCAATATGTATGTTCCTATTCCCATTTTCTTAATTGTTTTGGGTTTGTTATTGTAAGTCTTTTCCTTCTCTTGTGTTTCTTGCCTAGAGAAGTTGCTTTAGCATTTGTTGTAAAGCTGGTTTGGTGGTGCTGAACTCACTCAGCTTTTGCTTGTCTGTAAAGGTTTTAATTTCTCCATCAAATCTGAATGAGATCCTTGCTGGGTAGAGTAATCTTGGTTGTAGGTAGCTTTATCCTCTTAACAACTGCAAATCCGTAAAAATCCTATTCTTGTTTAAAAAAGGACATTCCAAAGTATCATTAATAAAGAGTACAGTTATTTATTAATAAGTTAGGAATTGCTTAATTGGTTTAGTATTACTGCCACATGTTTTTCTCATATAATTTTTATATAGGTTTTTGTCTCTGAGACGAGATTCAAAACTTTATCTTTCGTTTGAAAAATGATAGTGCAAAAATTCTAAAGGTATTCAACATACACCCATGTGTACATACACACACACACACACACACACACGCCTATTATTAAATACAGTAGCTGGAAACCAGTAAGTCTATATCTATTTCCATCTTTTTCTGGTTGTTATATGTCCAAATTCAAGTAGTTGTGAATTGCAACAGGTTGCATTTGAGATGTCCAGGATGATGGGTTTTAATTCATAATGAGAATGGGCAGTAGTTAAAATGATCTCCATACTGAAGATTCCATAGGATTATAAACAAAGAATAGTATATACCAAGAAAACTATGCTGGAAAACTTAAACTGTTGACGTAATTCAAGAGTGCTAATGTATTTTTGTGATATATTTTTAGGAAGTTATGTTATATTAAGGTATTCTGAATTATGAAATGTGTTTGTCAGGTTTCATTAAAATAATGCTGCATAATAAGCTATCAAAAATCACAATGACTACCAACAACAAAATTTGTTTTTCACTGAAATGACTGAATGTTGGCTGGTGTGGTTCTGCTTCTGTGGTTAGGTTCATGTCTCTTTCACGTGTCTGATATTCTGGGATTGATGCTTATCTGAGGAATAATACATTTTTGTTTTTTAAGTTTATTTTTGGCTGCATTGGGTCTTCGTTGCTGCATGCGGGCTTTCTCTAGTTGCGGCGCGAGGGCTTCTCATTGCAGTGGCTTCTCTTGTTGTGGAGCACGGGCTCTAAGCACGCAGGCTTCAGTAGTTGTGGCACGCGGGCTCTAGAGCTCAGGCTCAGTAGTTGTGGTACACGGGAATAGTTGCTCCGCGGCATGTGGGATCTTCCCGGACCAGGGCTTGAACCCGTGTCCCCTGCGTTGACAGACAGGTTCTTAACCACTTCACCACTGGGGAAGCCCTGAGGAGTAATATTTGTATGGTTTAAGGCAGGATTACATATACAAACAAAGCCATACATGCACATCTAAAGCCTGGTTGGATATGATAAATTCTATCAGCTCACGTGATAATTGTTCAGGCAAGGCACATGGTCAAGCTCCAAGTCAGTGAAGAGGACATGTATACACACATTATATATACACCAATGAAGCCATTTCAAGATGGAGAAGGAAGAAAGAATTGTTAACAAACAATACTATTGCCACATGAAATATGCTTAGTAATATTCTGTAACATTTTGTACACTTCACATAAATTCAAACTATACTTTGAGAAATATAGCAGGTAAAGATCCCATGTATTTTGGAATGATACTATTTAGATGATGCTATTTCCGTTCTGTAAGCTATTTAATGTTTATTTATGTGTCATCTTTGTATTAAAATATAGATTTAATTTCATAGTGTATGTGAAAAGTAGATACCAAATTCTGGGCTGTGTAACAGAACAATAAAGGAAATGGTCATAAGAAAATCATGAATCTAGAAAACCATTTATGGATTTTATTAAGGGTGCCAAATGTTCCACCTTACACGTTGATGAGAAATGAGCTTTTCTTTTATTTTGCTCAGTAGTGCAACTTCCTGGTATTAGAACCTGTTGTAGATGACCCTTGAGTTTTAGTAGATGATTCAAAGATGTCCTCATTGAAGCATGGTAGTTAAAGTGTCACATAGTCTTGTGCCAAATCTGAGACAACTCCAGGCAGTACTGAAAATCAAATTTAACCATAGCAATTTCACATTCCCTATTTTTTTCATTCAGTATGTATTCATTGGCTCTCCCACTGTATCCATTCTGTCCCTTAGTTTTGGCTTCCCCTTGTGTGTATGTGATTTTCTCTTAATTTCATTCAGTCTCCTGTCCTAAGGATACAAATGCTCCCATTGTAAGCATTTATTTAATATAGAGTTCTTTATTAGGCACTCTATATGTAAGTAAGTATGGGACATGGTCTTCTAGGACAGTGGTTTTCAAGCTTAAAAAGAAATAATGCAGTACTGTAAGAAATATTAATTGGAACCCGTTAAACACATACATCCACACACATACAAAAAAAATTTTATAGATAATAGTTACCTTACTACATGTGATATGTTCTGATCTATTCTATTTCATTGGGGGTAAGGTCTGGTAGCAACTCACTAAATAGATGTCAGTCCCATTGATATGTCTCATTTCACTGTAAAATGCTACTTTAAAATTTTTAGGTCCAACTGGTGGTCAGACTTAAGGACAGTGGAAGAGACATCTATACACAACATACATTCTCTGGTATCATTAACTGCTAAATAAATGGTGCAGATCATAAGTACTAAACAAGTTTGGAAAAGGAGGAAGCTAATCTTGATTATAGTAGTGATACCGGACCTCATTAACGATGAAGAGGTGACACTTGGATTTCATATAGGTGTTTCAAAAGGATTGACATGAAAAAGTATTTTAACTGTTACATTGCCATGGCCATCAGCAGTATGAATTAGATGAGAAGGATTAGATGCAGGGGTTCATTGTGAGAATGTGAAATAAACATGAAATGAAAGATTGATTTCAAATTATGTTTAAATATGAATTCCAGGCCAAGGATCTTAAAATTTATCCTTTGGACAATGGGAAGTTTCTTTGAGTTTCTAATTTGGAGGCTGGAATGATGTAAAAAGTGTTTATGAAGGTGAATTTGGTTGGTGACATATAGCATGGTCACCTAACTGCTATTGTCTTTTTGCACGTTTTTTTCAGAATTTCTGATAAACTCTTTGGTGTCGAGGTTGTTAATTGATGAACAAGGTTAATCTATCACACTTTTCTGGGACTTGTTGGCATTTTGACAGGAATTAAATCGGATAGTGCTTTAACACTGGTGAAGACTTACTATTGAGAAAGTGTCCATGGGGATCTAATGCATTCATCTCTCATATTATATATTCTATCCTGAGAATTTTACATGTTCTTAAAAGCATTATTTCAAGTTTCTGATATGTGTTGAATCTGCTCACTACTGTCCAGAATGGTTTTTTCTTTATCTGTGGTCTTAATTTTTTTAAGGACTGTGCAAATAATCTTCATATTTGAGAATGATAATAATTTGACCAACCTTTACTTTCTAAGAAATTAATTATCAAGAGTACTTAGAAAGACTAAATAGCATGAAATATTAGTGGAAAGTAGTGAGACAGATGTTTCTATCCTCATAAGTTATTTTGCAGAGGGTACAAACAAAGCCCTTATGATTTTGTTTGTTTATTTGGAGGGGGAGAATTAGAGTTGTAATTATGTTTTAAGGTCCTGGTTTTTCTTTTATTATAGGCAGAAACATGTTCCTCCTTCAAATTGCTGGTCACTGTCAATGCCAGAGGGCTGCTGAGTTTGACTGCATATCAACCCCTATTGGACTTTTCCTAGTTAAAAACATCTTAGCTGCCATATAAGTTAGTTTGAAAAACTTTGCTCTATAGTCTAAAAAGATGCTAATGTTTATACCATAGGGAAATCAAGGGATGTTTTAGGTGATCATGTTGGAAGCAAATCATGTTTTCAGTGAGATGTCCGTCAGTACCTATATCAGAGACAGAATATAAGGCTATGCTCTCATGGGGCTGACTACGTAGGTGAATTTAGCTCAACTCATTTCTAACATGTAAACATATATGTAGTATATTAAATAATAATTGCAGAAAGGCATGCCTCTGTGCCTTGAGAGATAATTATTGAAGACATTTCTAATTTCACAAATAGGAATACTTTGGAATAGCAGAGAATTGTCTTTAGGGAGGAAGTCTGATACATATTAGAGAGCACTATTATATCTAAAAGTGATTTCTCCAGACATATAATGCATCAAATTCTTGAAAAATTAGGGCACCTTCATTATCATGTAACTGAATTTCCACAGTGTTTTTTCACCAATCTGCAATGTATGCCCAGGAAACTTTCTTTTCTCTGTCTCTCTGCTCTTTCCTCCCTTCCTCTTTCTCTCACCGCCTCTATCTGTCTTTTAATCTTGTCACAATTGCTTTTCCAGCACTTTCCATCCTCAGGACATTTGCTCATGTAGTTTCCTCTGCCTTGCATACTTCTCTTCTTCCTATTGGTAAATATAATTCCTAGCCATTAAAATCTATCTCAAATCACAGAATCCTCAAGAAGTTTCCCAAAACTTTCATCATATTTAATCTTATCTCCACGGTGCTTTCTCATGACTTGACACGGTTTCCCCAGGCTGAGCAGTGAGAGAGAGAGAGAGAGAGAGACAGGAGAGACAGACAGGGAGACAGAGAGAGAGAGAGACTCCAAGATGGAAGACCAGATCTTTTTATAATCTAAATTGGAAGCGACATTCCATTATTTCTGCTACGTTCTATTGGTTTGAAGTAAGTCACAAAGTCCAGCCTACATTCAGGAAAGAGGGTTATAGAAGGGCATAAATATAGGAGGGGGATTACAGGGTCCCATTTTACAGGCTGTCTACCACAGTACTTACCCTGCCATCCTCTCTTCTCACACCCATTTCAACGTACTGAAAATGCCCAAGCTCTTTCCACTACGTTATAGTGCTTTCATATCACTTTATTGCTGCTTAAAGGGGATTTGCATTTTGTTATGCGTAAAGTATCAACGGATTGGTGTTACAGGTACAGCCAAATTTTTTACTCCTTAGAGGAAACTGATTTGCACAACATTAAGAGAGATATTAACCATATTCCATATTTGTGGACTGTTGCTGACAGTTTTAATACAGCAGGGTATTTTTTAGCTGATAAGGTTTTAGAATAAGGGAATCTTGACAGAAGTTTTGAATAGTGTATTCTTTATGCTTTCAAACTGTGAAAACTATGCATTTTCCTAAGAGTAGATTTTAAAGCCACACAGGGGATCAGGCTGGAAATTGACTTCTAGAGTCTTTGCTCTGCAGGTTTTTGTTCTTTACTATTGAACGCTCTCTTTTTCATGCTTCTTCTTCTTCTTTTTTTTTTTTTTTAACTGCTTTTAGAAATGCAGTGACAAGCTCTAAATTTTCACAGAATGAGTAAGCAGTAAAGATATTAGGTACCTTTGAACAGCCATGATGTCTTTTGAAACTATTTATCCAGGTGAACTAGAAACTTCAAAAGCTACCTGAAAGCTAAAATATAAGTTGTAAAACAAAAGCAGGTTTAAATAAGTCATAGGTGAAAAACATTTGAGTAGGAAAATATGAAAAAAAAATGGTAAAAACTTTGGATGATAATTTGATGGCTTCAGTAGAAAAATTAATAGTGTAGGTTCTTTTTATTAAAATTTGACAACTATTAACAAAAATCTAAAAATGAAAATTAAAGATTGGTATTTAATTGAGAAAGATGAAGTTGAAATAATTTTTTTTAAATTTCCATGAGTTCCGTTTGTGGTGAGAACAGTATTTTTATTTTTATTTAATCAAATATATGTGCAAAATGTTATCTTGATAGTCCTTTTAGAGTTTTAATAAAAGATTCGATCAATGTAAGCATATATATTCAACCAACTAATTATGTTCATATGCTCTGGAAATAATCTGATAATAATGAAACATGAAAATACTAACATAATAAAATTGAGCAGAAAATCTTCTCAAGTAAATTGATGTTACTGTTGCACTGATGTTACTGTTGCACAGACAGTTGGTATTGTTATAAATCATTCTTCTTATTATATTATCTTGTTGTAAGTGTTTTCTGTGAAATGAATCAATTCAGCATCTAGAACATATAGTAGAAGATTGATAACAGGTTGTTAGATGAAGAAGTGAACATCCGATTGCCATAGTAATTGGAATTGTTAGACTGACAGACATTTTAGTGCCTAAATGGGATATTCCAGTTTTCTCTTAGAAAAAGAATCCTATTTTTAAGGCTTGTAGAAATATTACAAATTGACAGAAAAACTTTACTTTGACCTAGAATGTATGAGTTCATTAAAGAATAAGTATGTCAAGTCTGTGCTAATTTCAACTACCCTTTACCTTGAGCCCCTGAAGGGTAAAGAGCTTAGAGTCAAGGTTATTATGGATGTGAAATTCTTCATGATCCAAATATTTCTTACCTCAGATATGTACCCAAATGGTAATAGGAAATAAAAATACCTGTCAGATTTGCCCTGTGATATTGAAGTATCTGAAAGAGTGGGCTTGCTTTGCTCTAATTTATTGTTGCTGCTTAGGTTTATTTGGTAAAAATGACAAAACCTTTTATTTCAAAAAATTGTTTTCTTTTATATGATGATGATGGCATGTTTATAATAGATAGATAAATAGATATGGAGAGAGATAAAACTACCTTGTATGAAATTTAGCCTTTCCCTTAATTCTTTAGAAATGTTCTTCTTTCCCCCTTTAATGTAAATTGTTTGGATATCCAAGAGTGGAGTATATTTGTTTTCTAAAAGCAGATTTTTTCCATTTTTCCATTTTTATTTATTCACCCTAAAGATCCACTTGAATTTACTCTTAGTACTTTTCTGTCTGACCAAGATTCTCTGTACTCTTTTTTCACATTTAGTTTGGACAGTCTGCTTTTAAAGAGGTCTCACAAACAACTGACATTTATGACTGCCTTCTGATTTCAAATGAGATATTTCAGAACATATTACTAGAGATTTGAAGTAATGTTTTTAAAAATCATTAAAGTTATTGGTGTTTTTTTCTGAAGCTCCTTAGCAAACCTTTATTTTAAAGATTGCATTTGGAACCTGAGGCCAATTTGGTAGTTTCCCCAAACTGTTTTGAGTAGAAAACTAGTGCAATGTTCTTTTATTAAGATTTCGTGGCCAAATAAATTTGGAGATTACAAAGTTAAAGCCTTGTAGCTGTCCTGTGGAGGACTTCAGAGTCTTTACTAGGCTCAGATGCATCAAGTATTTGCCATTGTCTCGGAAAGGTAGCGTAATAAGGTGTGTCAGTTGATTGAATGGACCAAGAACTCCTGCTTCTCTCTGTGTAGCATCCCAAGGAACCGGTTTTCTTGCATAGACACTTTGAATCCCCAGGTGATAGTTATTATCTTAGTCAGTCTTACTTTTGAATGATAGCCTAATTCATTATACGTAACTGTATAACTGTACTTCAAAATACAGTCTGACTGCTTTATCTAACCTTTTTATTTTTAAAGGGGATTTAAAAACTTTACTGTTATGAACACTGCTACTTCATGCGGAAGTTTTTAAACACTAGAACCTGCAGAATTAAGCCAACTCTGTTATGAAAACTATTGCATGCCTGTCACTTCTTTCTTTTTTCCTACGTCTTAGGTGAAATTTGAGATCTGGTTTGTTATTGCTCTAGTGGTATGGCCAGAGTACTCTTTATTTCTTTTTTTCTTCTTTTCATTTTTGTTTAATCTACAGAGAAGTTCTCAGACCCTCTGGAGCTCTGTTGGGAAGAATTGTAGAGTGTATCCACTGCCAAAAGATCTAATAAAAAATTTATACACTGGAGGCCTTAGTTAAATGAATTATTCATTGACAGCTATCCATCAGGACATTAGAAGTTTATGGCAATATGCGCTGTGGAAAATAGAAAGAAAAGCTACCAATCACCAACTTTTTAAAATGGGAAAGTCAGAAATTCAGATGGAATCTGAATTTTAACCTATGCACATGGAAAGACACAATGCAAAATATTGAGAGAGCTTGCAAACTGTTAACCTCATTATCTGATAAACTTATTGGCTACCAATTAACAATTGTAGAACGTTTCTTCTTATCTTTCTGCCTTCATCAAGCATAATAATATGTGGAGAGAAAGCTTTTTCTGGTTTCTAGTGTTAACCTTCCTCTGTAAGATGCCTCAGCACTTCAGGCAGGCAAAGCTGTATTCCCAGAATAGAATCCTATTTTATTTTCTTTTATATTGGAAACAGTCCATTGCATCTTGACAAGGTGTTTTGAATCAAAGAGGAAAGGTCAATCATTTAAACAAGCTTCAGTAAAAGCATATATAGTTGTTTCTTGGCTTTCTGAAATGAATTTTAACAGCCACCTGTAATTGAAAGCACTTCATGCAGGACCCTTCACAAAACAGACGTTCAGAAATTGCAAGTTGACCCGTGACTGCAGTAGAGTTGTTTTGTGCCTTTGAAAAGTTCCCTGGGATTAATCATGCACTGTCTATATTGAGTTCTCTAATTAAATAATAATCCCTGTCTCTTTTATCCCTCTCTAGTTAGCCATCCATCTATATATGTTTGTATATATACACACACACTCAAATGTATTTTACATAATTTATCTATTGATGTATATTAACAAGTAACTCTTATGTATCCGGCAGTTGTTTAGGGCATGTGACTTCATATACACGTACAAAAATTTAAGAGGAAAACAGTGTTGTTAATATTTCATATCTTCCAAACCAAGGTTCAAAGAATTTAAGGAATTTTTCCGTGTTGACCTAGTAAGGGAAAAAAAGTACTGTATATGTCACTTTAATAACAAATGCCACCCTTTCTTTTTTTTGTCTGGATATTAAATGAAAATTATGTAGACAAGTTTCTTTATAAACCCTTACCATAAGAACAACTCCTTGATTTCTCTCATATTCATGGGGACAGAAACACCTTTCTTAAATCTCACCCAGAAGTGAATTGTATGCTCGTTCCTTTCTCTTCGTGGATATGTGGAGACACCCGTTACAGTTCACCTTTTCTCTTGGCTTTTAGCGTAGTTACTGATAATGAGAAAATACTCACATGGCAAGTTGCCCGTTGGAGAAGAGGTAATAAAGATACAGAGAACCTGGCCAATCCAAATTTGAGACAATCACCTTTTAAGAAATGGAGAGTTCGCTGAGGTTGCTAATGAGTGTTGCTACTTGTATCACTCAAGAGGATAATTTGTAAATGGCTGGTGGAGAATCACAGGCCAGAACATAACTCTCTTCTCTGAAAAGCAGAAAACACATTGTATTGAGCTAATTTTCCCTGCATTTTTGTCTAAGAAAAAGATGCTTTCGTAATTTCACACATGATTTTTTTTTCTTCTGAATATGGGCTACATCCTAGAATCTGAAGCCACTCACACTAGGAACAGAACAATCCTGAGCCGAGTGTCCATGGGGAGACAGTCACAGGAGCTGGCACATGAGTGAGAAAGGAGACGTTACTTCAGAGGAACTTAATGGTGCCATTTATTTCCTGGTGTTCTGAGGCACAGCCTCCATTTAGAGGGATGACTCTTGAGAATTCTGGAAGGTACTCAGTGAGATACAGTCACCTTTATTGGTGGCACTATAAAGCATGAGAGATTTTGGCAAGATCATCTTTCTTTCAGAGACATTTTTCTTTGTTTCTATTTTATGAAGTCAGTGCTAATAATGTTTCTGATTCCCTGCTGTTATACTCCCAGGATTGCACTAAAGGATCATTTTCATAAAGCTTGTGACTTAGATGTCCTGCTTTTGACCTATGCCCCTCTATTTCTAGGGTGATCCAAAAGATATTTCAGCACAGAAGTACATGCCAACAGAAGTTTAAAGTTTACGTTTTTAAAAAGTCCTGTTTCTTTCTTGCTTTCCCAAAATAAATTCTAAAATGAATTTCTTGAAAAATTTCTGTAAGTTTACAAAAAATAAAAACCAGTAATATTAAGAAATACAAATTTTACTTTGTATAATTTTCCTAATACTTATAACTTAGATATTTAAAATATCAAGAAGTAAATTCCTAAAGAAATAATATTTTTCCTGTCTCAGAATTGGGATAACAACCACCGTAAACTAAAATAGCTAATGCTTTCTCCATCCTCCACCAATAGGGAATCTTGGAGTATCTGACTGTCTGTTTCTTAGAGACCAGTGAAAGCTGTGAATGAGGCAGATAATCAAGTGCAGTGTAATGAATAACCTTATAAAAGTTCTAGCCTTTAAGGGCAGTCAGTTTGGAATACTATGCTATCTTTTAGCACAATGTACTTTTTGATGTTACTCCAGGGGTCTGAGAGAATGAGAGTGATACTTAAATCCTGCCAGTTTTTTTTTTTTTCCTGTACTTAATAGCACTTTCCCTATACTTTATACATGACATTATCTTATAGGAGAAAATGTTTTATAGCAAAGTCATTTGGGCACTTCAGTCACTATGTACCCTTGGATACTTATAAAGAATAACTAGTTTTGTGATAAAGACCATTCTAGTGACATACGTATACTTTGTTGGATTCCTCCTATTTTTCTCTTTCAGCAGTTGAAAGTTAATGAAAATGTACCTTAAATTGAGAACAACTTCTGTAACAGTATTTCTTTCTAAATAAATCTATTTTTTTTTATTATTCAACATACCACATAAACCAAACACTATGTATTATGTTTGTGGCCATTTTGAAATACTGACTTTTAACTTTCATAAAGTGTATGTAATTGACATTGTAAGTTGTTACAACTTCTTTTGTTAACATTGTCATAAAAAATTAGGGTTGGCAGAGAAATGGGACAATGTTGACTTTGCAGTCAGCCTCCACTAGTGTTGTTGATCCACATTTACAAACAGATGTTTTGTTGCTGTACAGTTTGATGAAGTGGTTAAGACCATGGCTTGGGAGACAGACATGGATTCGAATCCAGGTTCAAGCATCTCTATTTATGTACAACTTTGGGCATGCCACTTTTTCTTTCTGAGGCTCAGTTCCCTACTCTGTCAATGTAGAAATAATTCTTTCCTCATATTGTAAGGTTGCTGTGAGAATTTAGTGCAATCATACATGTGCAAAATAAAGTATTCCACATAACTAAATGTATGATTCTCCTTATGATAATGTCATTCAGAGCACAGGCTGCTTACTGCTTATGATGTGAAGCTCTGTGTGCTCTGTGTAGAGGTCGAGCTCTTCTTTTCTGGAACAATTATTGATTACACCACTTATGTGTCTATTAAATTCATTGTTATAGATGCCTTTTGAATAAGGCTAATCGGAAGACATTCTTTTTTTTTAAACAACTTTAAAGATAATTTGTATACCACATAGTTAACTAGTTTAAAGTATGTAATCCAGTGTGTTTTACAGAGTCATGCTGCCATCACCATAATGAAACTATAAAACCCTTAGAAGAAAACACAAGAATAAATCTTTGTTACCTTGGGTTATACAGTGGTTTAGATTTGACACCAAAAGCACCAGCAATGAAATTAAAAAAAAAAAAAAAGTAGGTTGGCTTTCATCAAAATTAAAAGCTTTGTGCATCAGTGAACCCCACCAGATCAGAAGCCATTCTTACATGTGACTGATCCACAGACTTGCTTGATTAGTCTGGAAATGGACATTTAACCTATGGTATGGTAGGTTGACACAGATTTTCTCATGTAAGACTTTGAGACAGACACAAGGAAATACCATGAAGGGAACCTCAATGAATGAATAACTTGAAACTTTAGAAAACTTCATTTACCGTATTTCACTCACTATGTGGAAAGAGAAGCCAGAAAGTCAGTGAAGAAAGAGAAGAAGGAGGAAGAAAGAGGAAGAGGTGAGGTGAGTTTGGTCTGGAAGAATGCTGCTCAAAATGTCGCTTGTGAATCAGTACCAGGCCATGAATTGCTTGTAACTGGTTTCTACGTCATAGGGAGCTTGTGCTGGGATGTAATAGTCCAGTAGGCATTTCCATTTGGCAGCAAGAATTGCCCAATTAAAAATAATTCACTTGATTACATTTTATGTAGTCTTATCAGGGACCAGCTTTTTGTGTGACAATCAACATAAAGCTTTTTGAAAGTATTCCTTGTATCCTTCCTACAGTTTTATGTCCTGTGGTAGCAGGTTGCTTGCCCTAATCATGCTCCATGGGTATTGATTGAATTAATAGTGGAAGAGTGAATATAGTCGCAAGATCTTGAATTTGAGATTACATAATGTTTGAGAGAAAATAAAAGTGACATGGTGAAAGATGTGTTTTTAGGATCAGCAAGCCTGTGTGGAAATGGACATTTTTAATAGTCTTAGAAATAGTAACTAGTAATGGAGTCTTCCTTGCTATTTTACTAAGATATGGGCAAAAACTTAAAATCTATGCCTTCTACTTTTTTGCACTGGTAAAAATACAGAAAGACAATTTTATCATTTAAAAACATATATACTCTGGAAGTCTTGAGTCTGAGGCTTAGGAATTCAGGCTCTTCCCAGGAAAACTGTGACTTCATGAAACATTTTATAAACAGGTCTCATGATTCATGTGTCACCTTTTATGATTTTTCACATATGACCAACATTATGCTGATTAGACACTCGTGAAACAATTGGGAAACGATTTCAATGTAAAGCAAGATGTCGTATTTGTTATTATGTATTCTACGTATTGAGAAATTATCTCTTGACGATTTCTTTAATTAACCTTGGACAATTAATCTTTGTTTCTAATGATGTTGAGGTATGTTCTCTCTGTGTCCACTTTCTGGAGAGTTTTTATCATAAATGGATGCTGAATTTTATCAAAAGCTTTTTCTGCATCTATCGAGATGATCATATGGTTTTTATACTTCAGTTTGTTAATATGGTGTATCACATTGGTTGATTTGCGTATATTGAAGAATCCTTGAATCCGTGGGACAAATTGCACTTGATCATGGTGTATGATCCTTTTAATGTATTGCTGTATTCAGTTTGCTAGTATTTTGTTGAGGTTTTCTGCATCTATGTTCATCAGTGATATTGGCCTGTAATTTTCTGTTTTTGTGGTATCTTTGTCTGGTTTTGGTATCAGGGTGATGGTGGCTTCATAGAATGAGTTCAGAAGTTTTTCTTCCTCTGCAATTTTTTGGAATAGTTTCAGAAGGATAGGTGTTAACTCTTCTCTAAATGTTTCATAGAATTCACCTGTGAAGTCATCTGGTCCTGGACTTCTGTTTGTTGGGAGTTTGTAAAACTTAGGTTCAATTTCATTACTTGTAATTGGTCTGTTCATATTTTCTATTTCTTCCTGGTTCAGTCTTAGGGGATTGTACCTTTCTAAGACTTTGTCCATTTCTTCTAGGTTGGCCACTTTATTGGCATATGCCTAGTTGTAGTTTCAAGGTTTGAAAAACTATTTTCTCTACTTAATGTGTTCTGTTACAGATATTCTGCCTCTTGGATTTGTGAGAGAGAATTGCTGTTTTCCTCCTGCTTTTCTAGGAAAGGTCATATGAAGGAGTGCCTTGAATATCCTAAATCTATGGCTAACATTATATTTTTGTTCTCATCTGATTTCTTTCATACTCATTTAAATATAATTCTATTCTATCTCCCACAAAAGCTATCATTGAAATAGCTATGCCCATAAAAAGTGGAAAGGTTAATCATATGGAGATGAAACTGGAATTCAGCCCCTATAAACAATATTATGCACACTTTTTCTGTTTGCTTTTTTTTTTCTCAGCTAGACTATGAACAAGAGTTTTACGTTTTTACTTTTTATCTGGTTGCTTCTAAACAGCTTTTCACTACATCCTTAAATTTCAGTTTTCTCTTACTGTTTTTTTTTTTTTTTTTTTTTTCCCGGTACGTGGGCCTCTCACTGTTGCGGCCTCTCCTGCTGCGGAGCACAGGCTCTGGACGCGCAGGCCCAGCGGCCATGGCTCACAGGCCCAGCCGCTCCGCGCCATGTGGGATCTTCCCGAACCGGGGCACGAACCAGTGTCCCCTGCATCAGCAGGTGGACCCTCAACCTCTGCCCCACCAGGGAAACCCCTCTCTTACTGTTTTCACTCTTAGAATAAAGTGAAGTTTTTGCATTATTTCAATAGGAATGAGAAGTAGATGCCTTAATGAGGCAACTTCTGATTCCATTTCAAAACTGGGTAAAATTTTGGTTTTCCATTTCAGAAGCAAAGATGATACCCTGTGCTTGCTGGTATGTGTTTCAGAGACTTTTTTTTTTTTTCTGTTCCCACTAGTTAGAAATGAGACAGAATTCCCATAGAGTAATTGTTTCGGAGACACCACAAACATGAAAACTTCACAGAAAAGGATTCTTCTTCCTCAGTGGAGCTCATTCGCTAATAGATGATAAGCTACATGATTGATGCTGGTTTGAAATGGAATAGCCAGTGTATCTGTGCCTCTTGGTAAAATCACATGAGCCCACCAGAAAAAGAATATGCCTGAAGGAGAAAACAGAACTTATTATTTTTAAAAAGTACCTATGGTCTTACAACTTCTGTTGTTTTAATTGTTATTGAAACTAATGATATTTTGTCTCTGTCAGTGCCTAGCAAGAGAAAATATTCAACAAATACTATTTAAATTAACAAATACTTTAGTCCACATAGTATAAACCATAATATATAAATATACATGATCATTATTCCACAGCAAAAAACACTGGATATCTTAAAATATCAGAAAGATAAATGTGGAAAAATTTTCCTGCATTTTATTACTATAAAAGTAGGGTCTGGGACATCCCTGGTGGCTCAGTGGTTAAGAATCCACCTGACAATGCAGGGGACACAGGTTTGGGCCCTGGTCCGGGAAGATCCCACATGCCGCGGAGCAACTAAGCCCGTGTGCCACAACTACTGAGCCTGCGCTCTAGAGCCCGCGAGCCACAACTACTGAGCCCATGCACCACAACTACTGAGCCCGCGTGCCCAGAGCCCGTGCTCCACAACAAAGAGTAGCCCCCGCTCACCACAACTAAAGAAAGCCCACACCCAGCAACAAAGACCCAACACAGCCAAAAATAATAAATATATAAATAAATAAAAAGTAGGGTCTGTTCACAATAAAATATTCAAAGATACCGAAATATTTATAGGGTAAGATGACATTTTAGGAATTCTAGAATTCGAACCCAGGAATAATCTTTAAGTTTACTGTTGATTTTATATATGTGTTTAAAATTTAATGTTGTTGTTATCATTATATTATAAAGTGTGATTATTTGCAGTATGTTCTTCACTTTCAGTTGTGAGTGGGGAGATTCTTTCAAGGAGGAAGAGAATCCATTTTTGTACTTTCCTGCTAAAAAGTTTGTATAAACAAGTGATAACCTGAATAACCTTAGTACTTGTTTAAAAAGAGATATGAGCCCTGCCAACTTGTAACATATACTTTAATAAGTGAGTTTAAAAAGATAAACACACATCAAACAGAATTGCATGATACAGTTATGGTTAGCTTTATTGATGTATTTCTGTACAATAAAATTCACCGATTTTAAATACACAATTTGATTAGTTTTGACAAATGTGTGGAATCATATAACCATGAGAATATCATTTATAAAGCATTTTCATCATTCAAGGATTTCATGTTTTCTTCTAAAAGCTTTATAGGTTAGGTCTTTTATTTAAATCTATAATGCTTCCAAGTTAATATTTTTACGTGGTATAAGGTCATGATGATGGATTATTATTTTGCATATGGATAGCCAATTATTTCAGCATCATTTGTTGAAAAGATGATCCTTTTTTTCCATTGAATTACTTTGGCACTTCTGTTGAAAATCAGTTTGCCATGTATGTGTAGATTTATTTTTAATAAATCTACACATTTAATAAATAAATACATTCTGTTCCATTCAGTAATGTATCTATCTTGACCGTGGCACCATATTGTCTCGATTACTCTAGTTTTATAGCAAGTATTGAAATCAGGTAGTGCAAATCCTCCAACTTTGTTCTCTTTTTTTAACATTGGTTTGACTATTTAGGTCTTTTGCATTTAAATATCAATTTCAGAACTAGCTTGCCAGTTTTCATAAAAAGAGCCTTCTGGTAATTTAACAGAGATTGTATTGAATCTATTGATCAATATGGGAAGAAATGATATGTTAGTAATACTGTTCTCCCAATTGATAAACATGGCATATATCTCATTATATATCCCATTTATTTATTTATTTATTTTTGCGGTACACGGGCTTCTCACTGTTGTGGCCTCTCCTGTTGCGGAACACAGGCTCCGGACGCGCAGGCTCAGTGGCCATGGCTCACGGGCCTAGCCGCTCCGTGGCATGTGGGATCTTCCCAGACCGGGGCACGAACCCGCGTCCCCTGCATCGACAGGTGACTCTCAACCACTGCACCACCAGGGAAGCCCTCTCATTTATTTTGATACCCATTAATTTCTCTCTGAAAAGTAGTGTCAGCTAACAAGCCTTGGCATAAATTTCATTAAATCTATCCCTAAGTACTTCATATTTTTGATGCTATTGTAAATGGCAATATTTTTTAAATATATATATGTTGTATATATACCTATACATACACACATTACACAAAAATACACACAACTGATTTTTATATAATAATTGAATATCCTTTGACTTTGCTAAACCTACTTACTAGTTCTAGGACTTTTCTCTGTATTCACTGGGATTGTTTTTCTATGTAGACAATCATGTCATCTATAAATAAAGAATTTTATATTTTCCTTTCTAATATCTGAATGGCTAGTATTAAAAATTGTTCCCTCAGTGGGTCATATTTGCTTTTGGTTTCTGAAAGTAGAATTAAAAACTCATGAAATCTTTTTTTCCCTGAATCCCACTCCAACTAATATTACAAAGCTATATTTATTATTTTATATTTATAGTGTCTTGCCTACAAAAAATTTTATAGGCTAGGGCCCAATTCTTTCATTTCGCATTTAGAGCCGTGAGGGTCTGCTCCTAGGAGGTAACCCTCATAGGCAACTGTAGTATCTCACCAGCTAACTTTCCTTGAAATATACCAGAACCTAGTTAAATATCAAAGAAGAGGCTGGGTATCCTCTGTTTGGAGATAGAAGATAACATCCACATTTAAGCTCTTGTTTTAAACCAACAGCATTTGTAGATTTTGAGATATATTTTGGTTTAAGTCTCTTCAGCAAAATACCACTCCTGTCTTTACCATTCCCTTCTTTGACAGCAGAGCCTTGACTCAATCTTTAAATATGGACAAACTTTTTGTCCCTCTCCATGTTGGGATAAGGATTATATCTATATGTGCATTTACAATATGATATTGGCATTTGAATATTTTCTAACTTCTAATTCACCCCATTCACGTGCCTTTCTTGGATTGGATCCTGTAATCTGGCCATGTTTTTTCTCTTAGTCCTGTTACTAGCTCACTTCTTAATTCTAATCTCACTTCTGGTCCTGGCTTCTTTTCTAAGTGCAAAGTTAGTATAGCTTTCTATATCGTAGAGAGTATAGCTTTCTACTATCGTAGTCTGCTCAGAGCTGACACAGACTCAATTACAGTATTATAATAATCGTTTTGAAGCATGCAGTAATAATATCACCACCTTATTAACTTAAACTTTAATTTATAATCAGACTGAAATAAGTGAATGAAACAATTTGTGATACAGGGCATTACATTTTTGGATGGACAGTTTTATTGAAATTGTAGTGGCTAGGAAGTGATATCTGCTTAAGGTATATGTTGACTGACTCTTATGCTAACTCTTAACGGTGTTTATTATTTACTGTTTTATATTGGTCAAGTTTTTTAAGTCTGAATAATAAGTAGTCACTCTTGGTAACTATTGCTTATTTATCTTATGTATGAAGTATATGATACAATTCTATTAGAGGTTTTGTTGATTGATTAGTCAATCTAATTAAATACTAATCTAAGTTCAGTGTTTAGTCTGAAAGTGCCATTACTGGGTTGGGGAAGGTGCCATTACTGGGTTGGTAACAAATAACCAGCGTTGATTTCTTCTTCTTTTTTTTTTTTTAACTTTTATTTTTATTTTGGAGTATAGCCAATTAACAATGTTGTGATAGTTTCAGGTGCACAGAAAGTGACCCAGCCATACATATACATGTATTTATTCTCCTCCAGACTCCTGTCCCATCCGGACTGCCACATAACACTGAGCAGAGTTCCCTGTAACCAGCATTGATTTCTGATCAGTCTGACCATCACTAAAAACGTGGTTCCCTGAGTGTGTGTACACATATATTGGATTGTGATTGTTTTTTAATTACAAGCAAAATAAACTCAGTTTTCACCTCAATATCAAAGTCTTTAGCAATTATAAGTAAAGAATTCACAGAAAGAAGGAGAATCTATATCAATGTGCTGAAAATTTTTGCGTATTTTCTATGTAATCATGGCTGTTAACAACATACCCTATTAATTTTTGGTGACAAATGCAAATTACTTTCACAATAAGCCTGTTCTCTGTAACACCCTGATTTGCTTAACCTGGTCATGTTGCTATTAAAACAATTGAACAGAGAGGACCCATCAGCTTATACATAATGCATTATCTCTCAAAAGCCCTATTAATTTTTTGTTTATAACCTGAGTGGCCTCAGTAAGTCAAAACATGACCTCATATTTTAACCTGTCAGACCTTTGGGCACCAAGTAATTTTTCCTGCACTTTTAATTAAGGGTACATGGTATTATCTGTGAAGGGAATATGTTAATCACTTATGATAAAACAGGACAAAACTAGCTTTTGGCTCAGTGAGAAAGAGAAAAGTAAATGTATTTTTGTCGTTGTTGTTGTTAGAATATAAACTATGTTACAATGTTGCTATAGGAAAATAGATGCTTCTGAAATAGGTTTCAAGGAAAAGGAAACCTACAAGTTAAAATGTATGATTATAAACCTGTACATCTAAGGTATGTTGACTGAAGAAAATTGTACAACCTAAAAGCTGAGAGTTCAGTTCTATTTGGGGATTATACTGAGAACTATATCTGGGAGATATCCTCTCAGATGGTTCTGAGGAGCTACACTGAAGAGGTAACGGATGAGCCAGGATATATAGGAGTTTTTTGCTGGAAAAAAATGTAATTGGACATCAAAAGATTACTGCTAATCACAAAGAACAGACATCTCAAATTAATGATTTTAATACTTTTCTGTGTATGAGAAGATGCGTGATTCTGGGCTCATTGAAATTATTCCTTAGATGTTCATCTCAAATCTCTAGGGCAAGTATCCAAAGCACAGAATACTTCTTGTTTTTCTCCATGCTGAATTGCCTGAGGAGGCACCTTTTGTGGGCAGCGCAGTGGCTAACGACTTGATACTTGTAGAACGGGGATGGCAGGCAGCATTCGTATTTACTGGAATGGCAGGCAACATTCCCTGTCCACAGGTACCACACAGAGGAAGAGGCTTCAATTAGGACCAATGGGATCAATGGATTTAAGTCAATATCAGATTAATTTCTACTTTATTCTTTACATCATTTCTCTTTACACTTATTTCTTTTAAAATGTAGCATTCACTAAAACTGCAACAATTGCTCATTTATATCAAATTCTCAGCTTCTCAGTGGTGTTTCCTATCCATTGTGTTTTAACATGTGAAGTGTGGGTTTGTAACTAATTATCATAATAGCTAGTTAGCATTAACTGTATGTCCATAACATGCTTGGCTCTGTGCTAGGGGCTTGAAACTCGTTATCTCATTTAAACCCCATAGCAACACTCTGAGGTTGGTCCTCTTATGAACCCTGTGAATGAGGAAACCGGGCTTTGGGAATTTAGTCATAAATTTAGGCAAATGGCAGAGCAGGTCCAGGGCATGTGTCTTTTCACAGTGCCACCATGTTCTTAACTCGTACTCTTTCACACATCACCTACTATATCTTTACTGTGTTGTTCTTAAAAAGGTAATTAACACCTACTATTAATAAGCTGAAAGATACATTGTCTGTAATATTAGAACTGTGATATCCAAATGCAGATATTAAAGAACATACAATAGGCAGTAAAAGTGAGGGTATAGTAGGACGGATAATTATATATGTGTTGATTAATTTTAAAATTCTTTTAGTAAACTACAAATAGAACTACCATATGACCCAGCAATCCCACTACTGGGCATATACCCTGAGAAAACCATAATTCAAAAAGAGTCATGTACCAAAATGTTCATTGCAGCTCTATTTACAATAGCCTGGAGATGGAAGCAACCTAAGTGTCCATCATTGGATGAATGGATAAAGAAGAGGTGGCACATATATACAATGGAATATTACTCAGCCATAAAAAGAAACGAAATTGAGCTATTTGTAATGAGGTGGGTGGACCTAGAGTCTGTCATACAGAGTGAAGTAAGTCAGAAAGAGAAAGACAAATACCGTATGCTAACACATATATATGGAATTTAAGGAAAAAAAATGTCATGAAGAACCTAGAGGTAAGATGGGAATAAAGACACAGACCTACTAGAGAATGGACTTGAGGATATGGGGAGGGGGAATGGTAAACTGTGACAAAGCAAGAGAGTGGCATGGACATATATACACTACCAAACGTAAGGTAGATAGCTCGGGGGAAGCAGCCGCATAGCACAGGGAGATCAGCTAGGTGCTTTGTGACCACCTAGGGTGTGGGATAGGGAGGGTGGGAGGGAGGGAGATGCAAGAGGGAAGAGATATGGGAACAGATGTATATGTATAACTGATTCACTTTGTTATAAAGCAGCAACTAACACACCATTGTAAAGCAATTATACTCCAATAAAGATGTAAAAAAAAATCTTTTAGTATATATTAACACTTTGGAACGTGTGCAAGTTACACTAGTGACCTTTCTACATAGAAATCCAATGAGGAAAGCCATGCCATTGTTAGATGAAACACTTTTCATTTCAAGCAGGCAAGCAGCACCGCACTTGGTGGATTAAAGATCAATTGATCTCAGCAAGCAAAGCACATTGTTAAATTGGTCAGTCCTCCTTTCTGGCTTTCTCTTTTTGCTAGGAATTGAAAAAGAGAGCCTTGCTCTGCACCACTGTCTCAGTCTTGTACCTAGAGCTACAATTGCTGCAAATAAAACCCAAGAACAATTTGTGTTGCGGTTTCCACAATTAATTACATTATAGCTGCTTCTCTTTGCCCTATAGTCACATTTGCAATTTGTGATTAAAATATTAGGGGAAATAAAGTAATGGCCCATTGTAGTTCATGAACATTTTCCTTATCTGTTGTTTCTTCATTGCCTTTATTTCTTTCTCACAGATTACCATGCATATGTTAATTTTTATGCATGCTCTGTGCTGTACTTACGTTTCCATATATTATTTAGGGAAATTTTTACATTAGCTCTAATAAATGAACTGCTAAATTTTAAATCATTGTCTTTGCTCTACTTAATTTATTTGTATTTGCTCTTCTTTCATTCCTCCAGGAGGAAACAGCCCCACTGTTTTACTTTTATAATAAAATACTCTGAGAAAGAGTTATTATGGGTTCTAACACTGGTATGCAAACATCATTAAAGTTTACAAAGCAAAGGCTTTTAATAACATGTGGAGAGACTTTTGCCTGATGCAGTTTTTGTGTTAATATTTTTGCTTCAGTATAAGAGACACTGGATTTCATTCCACCTAGGGTCCTGTGTAGATTTAGGCACATTTAACTAAATTTCTTTTTATAGTATACATGTAGAGCCACATCATTTTCACTTTGAAATTTTTAAATATGATTTATTTTCCTGTGTTACATGACCTGTAAAGTATAAAGTGAAAAAATATATAAGTATTGAAAATTGAACTAGTATTGACGCATTCTTGACAATGGCAACTGGAATAGGATTTGAGGAAAGGAACAGAGGGTGTGTGTGGAAGAGAGAGGTAAGGCTGTGGACTAGGGGTGGTGAGAGTGAGGTGACAGAGGAGGAGAAGGTGAAGTTTATTGTTAAGCTCTATAGAAATGCTCATTATTTTGAATGGTCACTTTGCTGGTGTTTTTACTGTCTATTAAAAATGAACAAGATCACTGAGAAAGTAGCCAGTGTGGATGTGCTTCTGTTAGCGAAGAAATGATAATGTGCAAATCCTTTTGAGGAAATTTCCTTATGTCACATGACATTGATGTTACAAACCAGATGTGCAGTAGCAGCTTATCAAATTTACATTTCCTGCTTCCTCTGCGTGTGCAAGACCTCTATTTGAAAGTTTGCTAAAACCTTACTGAAATATTCGAGTACAAATTCAAGTATGTATTTGTGAACTAGAAGAATTGATGAGATTTTAATAATTGGATTTCTTCACTCTGGAAAGACAGAAAATGTAGGATTGTAAAGTCAGCATTCATGAAATGATTAAGGGTGTGTATACAGAGAACAAAGATTAGCCAAGTCCCAGGGTATCAGAAAATGGGAGTAAGGGTGTGATCCATGAAGGTTTCACTGAAATTTGAGAGAGATAGATATCAAAACAAATGGAAAATAATGATACCTGATTAATTTGAGATTTGTGCATTTTACTCTATGTAAATTTTACCTAAAAAATGTTACATATATAACATAATAATTCTGGAATCTAGCTGCTGGGTAGATAGATGTTCACTGTGCATTTTCCTCCACTTTTCTGTATGTTTAAAATTTTTCATGATAAAATATTGGGTAAGAAAGTAAAACTACTGAGACAGTGGTGAGAAAATGCATAATGCCTGTTCAGGTAATGATAGTTGAAAAGTAAATTATTTAAAAAAAAAGCATTTTGATAATCATGAATCTTATCAACAATGCTCACCTCTGAAGTCCCCAGTGTTATTCTGACCTTGTTGGAATCCTGGACTAGATAACTGTGTGTTTGAACAAGAGTATCCTGTTTCAATATACTTTTTATACAAAAGGAATTGTAATTTGTAAATATTTGGCCGACAATTTCCTGAAGTCACATGATCTACTGCAAATCAGTTGTGGAGTAGAAGTATTTAGTATTTAAGTTTCCTGCTTCTGGGCATACAGGACTTCTATGTGAAGATTGGCTCAAATCTTACTAAAGCATACAAGATTACAGGTTGATGCATGTATTTGGGACCTAACCTAAAGCAGAGATGAGAACAAAGTTGAAAATAGCCTGTAAGACCATTGTCTTAAACCAAAAGATACCACTTATACAGGATTAGTCAGCATATCTCTAAGGTGATTCAGTATATGTTTGGGGAAAGACATTTCTTTTTTTTTTTCCCCTAAATCATGACATTTCAATGATTAGGCACATGCAGGATGTTTGTCTCTGATTTCTTTAACACTCTCATATTACTTGTGATGGAGACACTTCTTTCAGGCCAACAAAGAGAGCTCCTTTTTCCCCTTAAAGGAGATGAAGATAAGACAAATCATCTTTTCAGTTTCTGAGGCAGGCTAATCACTGCTAATCTGCCTATCTTTCCACTTCTAATACACAAAGGAGAGACCTTTGTTATCTAACCATAGATATGGGTTTGCCCCTTTATCACGTATCACTTCTTCAATCTACCCCAGACTAAATATTCAAGGCTATTAATAAAATGTTATTAAATATAGATACATAAAAATTTTTGCCATTAAGCTTTATTAACCAACATTGCATGTTGCATTTTACTCACCACAAATTTCCAATAGCTGGTAAATTAATGGTGTGTTTTGTTTTTCCTCTAGAAATATTGGGTAAAGCACAGTCTAGCTCTCTACTGCTATCATAATACTTATGTTCCAGAACAACTTATATGCCCACTGTATCAATATATTTTATTTACTCATATATTTTTTGCACTACTACCTTTATATGAATGATGGATGTATTGAGTCTTAAACCCATTTATCAGTAAGAATGAAATTACTACTACTTGGACACTTTTGTGAGTTATATAAGCATGAAAATTTCAGAACTGATCTTTTATGAGGATGAAATGGTCACTGATCAGATCTTCATTGTAGGCTCATTACTTTTCAACACATTCAGCAATACCAAGACCTTGATATGACTGGACTTCATGATCTATAGCACTGTGTCACTGTACATTCCCCCAGAGCCATTACATAGTATAGACTTTTTCTCATTCTTAACACTAGGGAAATTGATTGCCTTTCCTGTAAGTTTGCATAACTGGAACAATCTAGAACTGGAAAGTGTTTTAAGTGGTCATTCAGGTCAAGCATTGCTTCCTTATAGAATTTTTCTTTAACTATCTAAGACAGGCAGCATCAGGTCCTGTTGTAAAATATTTCTAGAGAGAATCCTTATTCCATTTAAATAATGCCATGTATGTATCCCATCCTTCATTATGATCAGTTACTGGTCTAACTTTCCTTAGTGCTGTTTAAGTCTTTTTTTTAAACTTTTTATTTTATATTGGAGTATAGTTGACTAACAATGTTGTGATAGTTTCAGGTATACAGCAAAGTGATTCAGTTATACATATACATGTGTCTATCCTTTTCCAAATTCTTTTCCCATTTAGGTTGTTACATAATATTGAGCAGAGCTCCCTGTGCTTCCAGCCTGTAGGACTTAGGTCAGTCTGGTCAAGCCTTTCTGTCTCTATTGGCAGGCATTTCAAGGAAACTAAATGAACATCTAGAAGTTGCTTGATGAACATGGAATCAAAGTAAGGAAAATAGTTTTACAGTTAAGATATTTAATAGTCTTAGCCCTATGTTTCCTTATACGTTCATTTCTTCAATAGGAGTTTGTGTGTATTGGGAATCAGAGTTGTTATGAACTAAAAGGGCACTGCTGACATTTACCTCCTTCTGACTGCTGAACAGTTTTTCTGCATATAAGACTGTAGTCAGGATATAGTCAGTGACTTTCTCTGTAAATTGAGACCAGTTCTGTTTCTTACCATTCAACTCGGAGAAAGCAGTGTTTCCTTTTATTCCCCAAATTTACTGTGGTACCATCATGTAGTACAGACAATCTTCTGGTAAAAAAAGAATAAAAGGTGATGTTGAATTGTTCAGAAACTGTGGGACTTAATAACACAGGCATCATTAGAATAATGCATCTAGTAAATGGAGAGAGTTACAATGGAGATTCAGAGATGATCTTTTGAAAAGAGAGAAAAAGAAGGAGAGAAGAAGGACAGTTATGTTGGGTTCATATATCCTGGGTGATCTTCTGAAAGTTCATATTTGATCACTGAAATCTGAATCAACACAGACATCTGTAAATCTCTGTTTGTCTTGAAGGGGCAAACCAAGTCTTTCAGGAAGCACTTTGTTTTGATATGCTTTGTCTTCCCCTAACAGCCAAATCAAAGGAAAGAGATAAGCAATTTTTTTAACATGGAAAACCACAACAAAAGAAACATAATTTCCCTTGGGAGAAAATATTGGCAAATACTAAATCTGATTAGGAATTAATACCCAAATTATGTGAGAAACTCACACAACTCTATAGCAAGCAAAACAAAGAAAACAAAACAAAACCAAAAATCTGATTGAAAAATGGACAGAGGAGGACCTGAATAGACATTTTTTCAAAGAAAACATACAAATAGCCAACAGGTACATTAAAAAGTGCTCAACATCCCTAATCATTAGGGGAACACAAGTCAAAACCAGATTGAGATATTATCTCACACATATCAGAATGGCTATCATCAAAAAGACAAGAAATAATGAGCGTTGAGGAGGACGTAGAGAAATGGGAACACTTGCGCACTGTCGGTGGGAATGTAAGTCGGTATAGCCACTGTGCAGAACAGTATGGAGGTTCATCAACAAGTGTAAAACAGAACTACCACATGATGCAACAGTCCCACTTCTGGGAATATATGAAAGGACATGAGATCAGGATCTCAAAGAGATGTTAATTGAAGCATTATTCACATTAACCAAGATATGGAAACAACCGAAGTGTCCATCAATGGATGAATGGATAAGGAAGATGAGGTATATTTATGTATATACAACGGAATATTTTTCAGCCAGGAGAAAGAAGGAAATCCTGCCATTTGCGACAATGTGGATGGACCTTGAGGGCATTATGCTAAGTGAGATAAGTCAGAAAGAGAAAGGCAAATACTGTATGATATCACTTATATGTGGAATCTAAACAAGCCAAACTCATAGAAACAGAGAGGTTGCCAGGGGCAAGGGGGTGAGGAAATGGGGAGATGACTGTCAAAGAGTACAAACTTCCAGTTACAAGATGAATAAGTTGTAGGTATCAATACTGTATTGTATACTTGAAAGTTGCTAGGAGAGTAGATCTTAAATGTTCTCACAAAAAATAAATGCTCCTTTTATGAGGTGATAGAGGTGTTAACTGATTCTACTGTGGTAATTATTTCACAGTACCTAAGTGTATCAAATTTTTGCTTTGTATACCTAAATCTTACACAATATTATGTCAGTTATATTTAAATTAAGTTAGAGGAAGAAAGAAATATATATTTCCTGAGAAAGAAGACCCTCAATCTCACTAGTAGTGTGTATTCTAAGCCAGTCATCCCCCCCCATTCAATAAATATTTACTGATTAAAGTGATAGTCTAGTGGAAGAGACACAAAACTGGACCATCAGATGCAGTTTAATAAGTGCTACCATGGGGGTAAGCCAAGGTGCCATGAACAGACTAGGAAAGGGGCCTTATGCAAACATGGAGGCATCAATGGGTCATTCTAGAGAGGCCCACAAGGCCATCACATTGTACATTAACCAGGAGGTTGACCTATGGAAAAAGTATACTTCTGGTTTTCGAGATTTACTTATTTATTTACCAAACATACACATTGAAATTCTACTGTGCATCAGGGTCTGTTAGTACTATGGATAGAGTGAAAAAAGAAACAAGATTCATGGAGTTTGTATGCTAGTTGGTAGATTTTGCTTAGTTTGGATTAGGTTTTGTAAATTTAAATCTGGGAGAATTATTGTTTAGTTTTGTTCTCTCTCTCTCTGCACCTCTCCCCTTTGTTTGTTGCTTTTTTGAGGAAGGGAGCCTCCAGTATAGTATTTACAGTTTTTCTTCTTTGAAGAACTGTTCTTAAATTTATCTTCACAAATCTCTTCTAAAAGACTTAACAAAATGAAAAATGACATGGGTCTCTATGGTAAGCTTATTACTTGTAACTATAAACGTGGGATCTTTACATCAGTGTGTTTTATGAGGAGAGAGCTTATGATTGGTTCGAGATAACTATTAAGCATACCCAAATTCTCAGAATGCTTTTATTATGCTAGTAAATATCACCAGAAACTGAGCTGATGATGTCTATCATGTGGCCAAAGCAGTGACGATTTTCGGGAGGGACAGTTGGTTATCTCTTCCTGGCAGGTGGTTTGTCACTTCCCATCTCCACCTCCTCCACGCAGACATAAAGTTGATTGAATTTTATGTATGTCTCTTGGAGAAAGAAAATATAAGACATGCCAAAATTTTTTAAAAATTAGATTTAAACTCTCTAACAATTCCAACAAAATGAACATTTAGAGCAAACCTCTTTTGAAAGATTGGGGGATGGTCAGTTTGTAACTAGCAGTTCTGAGGGGACATTCTTCCGAAGGCTGCAGATACTGGCTACTGTATTCACAGACAGGGGGAAAAAGACTCTCTCAGCAGATGAATAGAAACATTGACTGGCTTTGAGGCGAGTAATTGCCTTACTCACCCACACAAAAATTTCAGCCTGAGAAGTCCTCTTTTAAGCAGAGCACAAATGATGCATGATGCATACTTATGCAGGTGAAGTGCAATTTACCTTGGGTTTATTCAGTTATTCTTGGTCCATGGGGTTTCTGAAAAATAGCCAGGATACTATGTTACTGCAGATTTAAATAAAAGGTCTACATCTCTGTTAATTTCTTTTTTCTTCGCTGCGGGGTGTGTATGTATAGCATATATGTGTTAGAATCGGTTATAACCATTACAGACAATAGAGAAGTTAACATATTCTTTACATCTCCAATTAAAAGGAGCACAGGAATATTGATTAGCACAGTGAAAATATAAATTATTTCTTTCCTTTTTAAATACCTGTATGATACTTATTAACATTTTTAAGGGCAAAAGTGATAAAAAAAATTAAAAGCCCATTTAGTTCCTGTTCTGCTCCATTTCATTGACGTCTGCTTCTTTTTTGTTTTTTTGAAGAAAAAGTTGTAAAATTGATGTCCTCGCTCTAGGTGCCCTTTTGTGATATTAAATTTCTGCATCTGGAGGAAGAATTAGAAAGATTTTCTCCTACACACATGCTATGTTTTAATTTGAAAAAAAAATGTGGCCTACCTCCATTCCTGCTATTTAAAGGACATTGTTGAAAATTTTAACAAAGAAATGCTTAATGTTCAAAGTTTATTACAATTTTTCTGGGTTAAAAATAATAGATGCTCAATAAATAAATGTGTGAAAAAAAATCAAGTTTTGAGCTATGTCAAATGTGTCTATTTCTATTTCAATATTAGTGTCTACTCCTGAGAACCCCAAAGGCTTTCCTACTGAAAGAGAATTCTTCCTAGCCACAGACTTTTCCTCTGGTGAGCGCAACTGAAAAATGGCACTTCTTCCTGAGGAGGAGAGGGATTTCCAGATCCAACCCAGCGCTGACTTACTGGGAAGGTTTTTGGCTTGGGAGTTGGTAGTAGTGATGTAGAAGTGCAGTTAGTTAAAATAAGGAGATCTGGTGGATTGCCAAATTTGTCCCCAGATGCTCAGCAGCATCTAAAGGTCAGTTGTGTTATGAAGAGCAAATTAATAATGCTGGCTTTGAACTTGGCTATAGCACCACTTGTTCCTTTCAGCCAGTCCTGCTTTGCCAATGGCTCTACTATTTTCTTAACCTCTGTGTGGAATCTTATTTGACTCCCGGGCAATGGCAACCTTTAACTAACCACTAGAAAAGGAAGCAAATTAAACACACCTTGTTCAACTTGAGTTAACAAGGAATGGGGTTTCCCTCAGCCTGGGATGAACTTCTTCTGTCTTTCACATATAAGCCCTTCTTGATGCAAGTCTTCTTTAACTAGGAAAGGGTCAATATAGATTTGGTCTTTAGCATATCTGAAATGTAACACCACCGGGGTTCTCTTCTCTTCTCTGGATTCCTATCACATTCAGCTTCTTACACTACAATGTTAATTTTTTAAGAATATTTTTTCTGTTTCTTTTTTCTTCTATTCTTTAATGATCTATTGATCTCTCCAACTAGACTGCTAGGATTGTCACTTCTCTAAAGGGAGTAAACTCATCTGGAGTCCTTCCCAATCCTTCCTTCCTTCCCTCATTTCTCCCTTCCTTCCTCCTTCCATCCATCATCCAGTATAAGCTGACATCTATCTTTGCAACAGGCTGAGACTTCAAAAATGTATCTGTTCATTAAGAGTCTACAAAAGTCTTATAAACCTGTTTCAAAGGAACTACTTTTCCTGATTCAATGACAGTTAGTACTCATGAACAATTATATACTTTTTTTTATTCTTCAAATTTGAGAGAGATGGTTACAAAATTTAAATTAATACAGACTAAATAGTTTATGAACAGTTTTCACTTGCATTATTTCTTTCAAGGCTCACAGATACCATATGCAAATTGGTAATATCACTTCTATTGTGTATGTGAGCAAAGCAAAGCTGTTTTATCTAGGAGGCAGAAAAGTGGGGATGGGTTTTGTGACATGCTGACTGCATGAGACAAGGTCCGATGGCAGTATTTGGGCATATGCTGCTATTTCTGTTTGATGCCTAAGAAAATGAAAGCCTTATCTTAAGACACGCAGGGCATGTATGTAGACCAGGTTGCTAGGTTTACTATTTTCTCTCTCTCTACAATGAATATTCCACATTAGACATGGATATCTGTTGTCAAGTTAGTTTTATATCACATTTTGATATAAAAGTAGTTTTATATCTATTGATATAATAGTACTGAAAATTAAAAGTTGAAATTCTGAAAGTAACTGCAAGGTAAATATAAAGTATTATACAAAGCCCCCAAAATAGTTTCTTAGTCTGTTACGTTCATATCATCAGTGAATGTGGATTGATGCACCATGTATCAAAAACTGTGCTGGGCATCACAGATACAATGAGAAATGACTAGATTCCCTGACGTCCTCATAGGCAAGAGGTTAGTTTGCAAAAATATTAGAACTTTGGGAAGACTTAGCGGAAGATAATGTTTTCAGCCTTCTCATCTGAAATCAAGCTCAAAGATGATGGTCTGGCTTGTTAGAAACTCATGCTGGCTAATGAACCCCAGAAATTTAGGCCTGTTGATCCAGTTTGTAGATCACTGAGATTCTTTTAGTGCTCTTTAAACAACAAGCATACAGCTCCTGAGATGAGTCGACAGCTACTCTCCTGGGATGTCTTTTCTCTTTAGATTTCAAAGGCATCCTTGTCCTCAAATGGCAGAGATGCATCCCTCAAGATTAAAGACCCTATTCTTTACTCTTAAAGTATAAAGCTGAGCATAGTGTGTCAGTCCAGATATTTTGTGAACACTTACTGTGTGCTGTACTAGGTGTCGGGGATTCAAAGATGAGTGTGAAATGGTCTCACATGCAATTGAGGTGGAACTCAATTGAGATTAAAACTTGATTTGGTAAATAACAAATACAGAGGAAGATAATCAAAGTGACCACTGTGTCTCAGGCACTATCGGTTGGATTCATAATTTTAAAATATTATTTCAATTGTATATGTAATAGACCTAGTAAGTATGTAATTGGAATTTAAAATCCAGACGTACTGACTCCAAAGCTGCTAAGCCATAATGTGTTCACCAAATTTCACTGAAGCTGAAGTGCATCATTTTAACAGTTCCAGAACTGTAGGAGTTATCTCTACAATTGAGATTCTCAACTTTTAGTGTGCACAGGAATCGTCTGGAAGCTTGTTAAAACAAAGACTGTTCAGGACCCAGAAACTCAGTAGGTCTGTGACGGTGCTGAATTATTTGCATTTATACTATCTCAGAGGCGACACTGACGATTCTTTGAGTAGCACTAACCTCGGGAATGTTTGTGAAATTTTAGCATACAGCAGAATCATCTGGACAGCTTGTTAAGAGACATTGTTCGGCTGGGCCTGGCCACGGAGATTCAGAACGTCTGGAATGAGGCTAACTAATTTTTATTTCAAGCATGCTTTCAGAAGACATTCAACAGCATCTAAAGGTCAGCTTTAGACTCTGCTGGTTCATGGACTGCACTGAGAGCTAAGGAACTATCTAACTAGGTGGACGGAAACCACCTAATAAGAAACCCAATTTCGAGAAACGTAAAACCTTTGGTCAAAATACGTACTCTACTTAAGATGGAATTGTCATCCAAGAAGAGAAAAAAATATGGGAAACTGTGAATGGCATGCATCTGAGAAGCAATAAGTGCTACAAGCAACAAGTGATGATACATTAAAATAAAGGCGTTACACATATAGAGGGAGAGGGTAGGCTGCTCGAGGGATATAGTGATACCTTTAGCTGTCTGTTTACTTAGAGATCAGTTTGTTTTTATTTTTTAATATCTTGTCTGTGCATTCATTTTAAACATTTTTAAAACATTTTTATTGGAGTATAATTGCTTTACAATGGTGTGTTAGTTTCTGCTTTATAACAAAATGAATCAGTTATACATATACATATGTTCCCATATCTCTTCACTTTTGCATCTCCCTCCCTCCCACACTCCCTATCCCACCCCGCTAGGTGGTCACAAAGCACCGAGCTGATCTCCCTGTGCTATGCGGCTGCTTCCCACTAGTTACCTATTTTACGTTTGGTAGTGTATATATGTCCATGCCACTCTCACTTAGTCACAGTTTACCATTCCCCCTCCCCATATCCTCAAGTCCATTCTCTAGTAGGTCTGTGTCTTTATTCCCATCTTACCCCTAGGTTATTCATGACCTTTTTTTTTCCTCTTAGATTCCATATATATGTGCTAGCATACGGTATTTGTTTTTCTCTTTCTGACTTACTTCACTCTGTATGACAGATTCTAGGTCCATCCGCCTCACTACAAATAACTCAATTTCGTTTCTTTTTATGGCTGAGTAATATTCCATTGTATATATGTGCCACATCTTCTTTATCTATTCATCTGTTGATGGACACTTAGGTTGCTTCCATCTCCTGGCTATTGTAAACAGAGCTGCAATGAACATTGTGGTATATGACTCTTTTTGAATTATGGTTTTCTTAGGGTATATGCTCAGTAGTGGGATTGCTGGGTCATATCGTAGTTCTGTTTGTAGTTTTTTAAGGAATGTCCATACTGTTCTCCATAGTGGTTGTATCAATTTACATTCCCACCAACAGTGCAAGAGTGTTCCCTTTTCTCCACACCCTCTCCAGCATTTATTGTTTCTAGATTTTTGGATGATGGCCATTCTGACCGGTATGAGATGATATCTCATTGTAGTTTTGATTTGCATTTCTCTAATGATTAATGATGTTGTGCATTCTTTCATGTGTTTGTTGGCAATCTGTATATCTTCTTTGGAGAAATGTCTATTTAGGTCTTCTGCCCATTATTGGATTGGGTTGTTTGTTTTTTTGTAATTGAGCTGCATGAGCTGCTTGTAAATCTTGGAGATTAACCCTTTGTCAGTTGCTTCATTTGCAAATATTTTCTCCCATTCTGAGGGTTGTCTTTTTTGTCTTGTTTATGGCTTCCTTTGCAAAAGCTTTTAAGTTTCATTAGGTTCCATTTGTTTACTTATTTTAAATTTCCATTTCTCTAGGAGGTGGGTCAAAAAGGATCTTGCTTTGATTTATGTCATAGAGTGTTCTGCCTATGTTTTCCTCAAAGAGTTTGATAGTGTCTGGCCTTGCATTTAGGTCTTTAATCCACTTTGAATTCATTTTTGTGTATGGTGTTAGGGAGTGTTCTAATTTCATTCTTTTACATGTAGCTGTCCAGTTTTCCCAGCACCACTTATTGAAGAGGCTGTCTTTTCTCCATTGTATATTCTTGCCTCCTTTATCAAAGATAAGTTGACCATATGTGCGTGGGTTTATCTCTGGGCTTTCTAAGCTGTTCCATTGATCTATATTTATGTTTTTGTGCCAGTACCATACTGTCTTGATTACTGTAGCTTTGTAGTATAGTCTAAAGTCAGGGAGCCTGATTCCTCCAGCTCCATTTTTCATTCTCAAGATTGTTTGGCTATTCGGGGTTTTTTGCGTTTCCATACAAATTGTGAAATTTTTTGTTCTAGTTTGGTGAAAAATGCCAGTGGTAGTTTGATCAGGATTGCATTGAATCTGTAGATTGCTTTGGGTAGTAGAGTCATTTTCACAATGTTGATTCTTCCAACCCAGGAGCATGGTATATCTCTCCATCTCTTTGTATCATCTTTAATTTCTTTCACCAGTGTCTTATAATTTTCTGCATACAGGTCTTTTGTCTACTTAGGTAGATTTATTCCTAAATATTTTATTCTTTTCGTTGCAATGGTAAATGGGAGTGTTTTCTTAATTTCACTTGCAGATTTTTCATCATTAATGTATAGGAATGCAAGAGATTTCTGTGCATTAATTTTGTATCCTGCTACTTTACCAAATTCCAGTAGTTTTCTGGTAGCATCTTTAGGATTCTCTATGTATAGTATCATGTCATCTGCAAACAGTGACAGCTTTACTTTTTCTTTTCCCATTTGGATTCCTTTTATTTCTTTTTCTTCTCTGATTGCTGTGGCTAAAACTTCCAAAACTATGTTGAATAAGAGTGGTGAGAGTGGGCAACCTTGTCTTGTTCCTGATCTTAGTGGAAATACTTTCAGTTTTTCACCATTGAGGACGATGTTGGCTGTGGGTTTGTCATATATGGCCTTTACTATGTTTAGGAAAGTTCCCTCTATGCCTACCTTCTGCAGGGTTTTTATCATTAATGGGTATTGAATTTTGTCGAAAGCTTTCTCTGCATTATTGAGATGATCATATGTTTATTCTCCTTCAGTTTGCTAATATGGTGTATCACGTTGATTGATTTGTGTATATTGAAGAATGCTTGCATTCCTAGGGTAAACCCCACTTGATTGTGGTATATGATCATTTTAATGTGCTGTTGGATTCTATTTGCTAGTATTTTGTTGACGATTTTTTGCTTTTAATATGTTTTCTTTGTATTCAATTTTTGATAGCTTGATTCATATGTGTCTTGGCGTGTTTCTTCTTGGATTTATCCTGTATGGGACTCTCTGTGCTTCCTGGGCTTGATTAACTATTTCCTTTCCCATATTAGGGAAGTTTTCAACTATAATCTCTTCAAAAATTTTCTCAGTCCCTTTCTTTTCCTCTTCTTCTTCTGGGACCCCTATAATTCGAATGTTGGTGTGTTTAATGTTGTCCCAGTGGTCTTTGAGACTGTCCTCAGTTCTTTTCCTTCTTTTTTCTTTATTCTGCTCTGCAGTAGTTATTTCCACTATTTTATCTTCCAGGTCACTTATCCGTTCTTCTGCCTCAGTTATTCTGCTACTGATCCCTTCTAGTGTATTTTTAATTTCATTTATTGTGTTGTTCATCGTTGCTTGTTTCCTCTTTGGTTCTTCTAGGTCCTTGTTAAATGTTTCTTGCATTTTCTCTATTCTATTTCCAAGATTTTGGATCATCTTTACTATCATTATTCTGAATTCTTTTTCAGGTAGACTGCCTATTTCCTCTTCATTTGTTAGGTCTGGTGGGTTTTTACCTTGCTCCTTCATATGCTGTGTGTTTTTCTGTCTTCTCGTTTTGCTTTTCTTGCTGTGTTTGGGGTCTCCTTTTAGCAGGCTGCATGTTCGTAGTTCCCGTTGTTTTTGGTGTCTGTCCCCAGAGGCTAAGGTTGGTTCAGTGGATTGTGTAGGCTTCTTGGTGGAGGGGACTAGTGGCTGTGTTCTGGTGGATGAGGCTGGATCTTGTCTTTCTGGTGGGCAGGTCCACGTCTGGTGGTGTGTTTTGGGGTGTCTGTGGCCTTATTATGATTTTAGGCAGCCTCTCTGCTAATGGGTGGGGTTGTGTTCCCATCTTGCTAGTTGTTTGGCATAGGGTGTCCAGCACTGTAGCTTGCTGGTCGTTGAGTGAAGCTGGGTCTTGGTGTTGAGATGGAGATATATGGGAGATTTTCGCCATTTGATATTTCGTGGAGCTGGGAGGTCTTTTGTGGACCAGTGTCCTGAAGTTGGCTCTCCCACCTCAGAGGCACAGCACTGACTCTTGGCTGCAGCTCCAAGAGCCTTTCATCCACACGGCTCAGAATAAAAGGGAGAAAAAGTAGAAAGAAAGAAGGTAAAATAAAATAAAATAAAGATAAAATAAAGCTATTAAAATAAAAAATAATTGTTAAGAAAAAATATTAAAATAAAAAATAATTATTAAGAAAAAAATTAAGAGAAAAATTTTTATAAAGTAAAAAAAAAAAAGAAATGGACGTTCAGAGCCCTAGGACAAATGGTGAAAGCAAAGCTATAAAGACAAAATCTCACACAGAAGCATATATATACACACTCACAAAAAGAGGAAAAAGGGAAAAAATAATCTATCTTGCTCCCAAAGTCCACCTCCTCAATTTGGGATGATTCATTGTCTATTCAGGTATTCCACAGATGCAGGGTACATGCAGCTTTAATCCGCTGCTCCTGAGGCTGCTGGGAGAAATTTCCCTTTCTCCTCTGTTCACACAGCTGCCTGATTTCAGCTTTGGATTTGGCCCCGCCTCTGTGTGTAGGTCGCCTGAGGGCGTCTGTTCTTCGCTCAGACAGGACGGGGTTAAGGGAGCCACTGACTCGGGGGCTCTGGCTCACTCAGGCTGGGGGGAGGGAGGGGCTCAGAGTGTGGGGCGAGCCTGCGGCGGCAGAGGCCCGTGACGTTGCAGCAGCCTGAGGCGCGCCGTGCGTTCTCCCGGGGAAGTTGTCCCTGAGTCACGGAACCCTGGCAGTGGCGGGCTGCACAGGCTCCCGGGAGGGGTGATGTGGAGGGTGACTTTTGCTCGCACACAGGCTTCTTGGTGGCGGCAGCAGAAGCCCCAGTGTCCCACGCCCGTCTCTGGGGTCTGCGCTGTTAGCCACGGCTCGCGCCCGTCTCTGGAACACCATTAAGCAGCGCTCTTAATCCCCTTTCCTCGCGCACCAGGAAACAAAGAGGGAAGAAAAAGCCTCTTGCCTTTTCGGCAGCTCCAGACTTTTTCCCGGACTCCCTCCCGGCCAGCCGTGGCACACTAGCCCCTTCAGGCTGTGTTCACGCCGCCAACCCCAGTCCTCTCCCTGCGCTCCGACCCAAGCCCGAGCCTCAGCCCCCAGCCCCGCCCGCCCTGGCGGGTGAGCGGACAAGCCTCTCGGGCTGGTGAGTGCAGGTCGGCACCGATCCTCTGTGCGGGAATCTCTCCGCTTTGCCCTCCGCACCCCTGTGGCTGCGCTCTCCTCCGCGGCTCCAAAGCTTTCCCCCTCCACCACCCGCAGTCTCCGCCCACGAAGGGGCTTCTAGTGTGTGGAAACCTTTCCTCCTTCACGACTCCCTCCCACTGGTGCAGGTCCCGTCCCTATTCTTTGTCTCTGTTTATTCTTTTTTCTTTTGCCCTACCCAGGTACGTGGGGGAGTTTCTTGCCTTTTGGGAGGTCTGAGGTCTTCTGCCAGCGTTCAGTAGGTGTTCTGTAGGAGTTGTTCCACGTGTAGATGTATTTCTGATATATCTGTGGGGAGGAAGGTGATCTCCGCGTCTTACTCTTCCGCCATCTTCCCGGCCCCTCCATTTTAAACATTTAACATATAAAACTGATTAAAATGTTTTGAGTGATATAAAATGAGATTAAATGTTATCCTTAGAAATAGTGTTTATGTAGAGAAAAGGGTGGGCCCGAGCCAAGCCTGGGGTAACTCCATAGTTCAGAGGTAAGCCTAAGAAGAAACCAGTAAAGAAAATGGAGAAGTGGCTAGCAATGCAGGATAAAAAAACAGGAGAGTGTGGTGTCACAGGAAAGACTTTCCTGGGAGGCTGTATTGGTTAATGCATTAGAATGCTGCTGAGAATTCTTGTAAAATAATGGAAAAATTGGCTCTCTGATTTGGCACCATAAAGACCATGAAATCACCTCATTGGAGTGTTGTGTGAAACCCCAATTGGCTTTCTTACAGAAAGAAGGTATAATGAGAAATTGGGATCAAAATATAAACAATTTGCTGATATGTGTGTGCATGGAATTTTTTTGAAATATAGTTTTGTTTATTAATGTTTCCTTTCTTACTAATATTCCACAATTTTCATTAGCACAGATTTATATTAAATTTTAGTATCTGGTATCCATCATTATTTTTCTTTTTTCAAAGTTATTCTATCTTCATATGATTATTTTTCCAGATGAATTGTGAGATAATTTTATCAGTTCAAGGAAAAAGAGTTCTGTTAGGATTTTTATTGGAATTACTTAAAATTTTTAGATTAATCTAGGAAATGACCATTTTTTTCCATATTGAATCATACTTAACAGGAACGCAGTGATTCCCTATTTCCTTCAAGTGGCCTTAGAAATCCTCTGGTAAAGTTTTGTGGTTTTCTTCCTTTGGACACTAAAACTTTCTAAAGTCACTTAATATATCTGTTCCTATGATGAATGTTGCTATTATTTACATTTTTAAAATTGTGACAAAATATGCATAAAATAAAACTTACCATTTTAATAATTTTAAGTGTACTCCCAGTGGTATTAAGTACAGTCATACTGCTGTGCAACTATCATCACCATCCATCTCCAGAACCTTTTTCATCTTCTCAAACTGAAACTCCATACTCATTAAACAGTAACTCCCCACAAAGAGATGGATACAAAAACTGGACTCTTTTTTTAGCTCCATCCTTCCTACTTTATGTAAATGATGTTATAAATTACATCTTTGTATTGTATACCCATTAACACAGACTTATAATTAATTTTTATGTTTTTGTTTCTTAAATTCTGTAGAAGAGTAAAATGTGGAGTTAGAAGCCAAAATTAAAGTAATGTTAATTTTTGTATTTGTCCTCATATTTATCCTTATGGAATACTTTGCATTTTCTTATGACTTCAGTTTATGTCTAGCAATCTTTTCATTTCAACTTGAAGGACTCCCTTTAGCATTTCTTGTAGGGCAAGTCTAGGGGCAATGAGGTGTTTTATCTTTTATTTCTCTGGGGATGTCTTAATTTCTCCCTCGTTTTCAAAGAACGTTTTTGCTGGACATGGATTTTTTTTGGTTGACAGTTTTTTCTTTCAGTACCTTAAATATATTGTCCCACTGCTTCTGGCCTGCAAAGTTTCTGCTGAGAAATCCATTGCTAATCGTATTGCAGATACTTGTAGGTGATGAGTCACTTTTCTTTCAAGATTCTCTTTTTTGTCTTTGACTTTTAATATATTTATTAAAATATGTCTCAGTATGGATCTCTTTGGGTTTATCTTACTTGGAGTTCATCTTACTTGGAGTTCACTGAGCTTTTGGTGCTTTCATATAACCATATCTTTCTTCAGATTTGAAGTTTCCATCATTATTTCTTCAAATAAACTCTCGTACCCTTTCTCTCTCTTTTTCTTCTCCTTCTGAGATTCTCATGATATGTACATTGCTCTATTTGGTGCTACCCAATAAGTCCCATAGGTTCTGTTTACTTTTCTTCATTCTTTTTTTCCCTTTTGCTCCTCAAACTTGATAATTTCAAAGGACCTGTCTTCAAGTTCACTGATTCTCTTTTCTATTGTTTGAGTCTGCTGTTAGGTTTTTAAATTCAGTTATTCTATTTTCCCACTCCAGAAATTCTGTGTTTGTTTTTTTAAAATAATTTCTGTATTTTGGTTGATCATCTTTTGTTCATATATCATTTTCCTGATTTTCTTTAGTTCTTTGTCCATGTTTTCCTTTTGCTCTTAGAGCATATTTCTGATAACTGTTTTAAAGTCTCTAGTAGTCCAGAACCTTTGTTACTTTACAGTCAGTTTCTAGAGGTATATTTTGTTCTCTGACTGGACCATGTTTCCCTCTTTCTTTGTAAACCTGTGATCTTTTGTTGAAAATAGGGCATTTGAAAAAATAGCCACTTCTTCCAGTTTTTGGAGACTGGCCCTGTTCAAAGAAAGATGTTTTCTAATCAATCCAGCAGGAAGCCTCAAGATATTCTCAGGATTTTTGCATTTGTCTTCCCTTGGCCTGTGTGTACATGTTCCCCCCTCCCTTACTCCCAGTTCCCCTGTATACATGGCTGTTTTAAAATGTCTTGATTTCTTTAAGAGTATCACCCTGCTTTTTCTTAAGGTCTTAAGTGTTCCACTGTGTTTCTAAGCAGGTAATTTCTATCCTCAAATTCTGCTTGTTTATAGTCCAGCAGTTTTCATGCACCATGGAAGACTCCACTGCTTTCCATGCCTTCTAACCTGAGATCTAAACTATGCTGCTATTTCTGTCAGGCAAGACAGAAACCCGTCCCTCAGGTAGCCCACAGATAGGCCAGAACATGCCAACAAGTTCCACTTATTTTTTCCATCTGAAGGAAGGAACTTGGAATTGAGTCACTTCCTTCTGAGCATGCTAAACTGTGCCAGGGAGGGAATGAGGGTATTCAAACATGCCATGAAATCTCCTGCCTTTTTAAGTGTGACTTTTTCTTGATTGGGCATTTGCTTGGTTGCTGCATATCCTTCACTGGTTTTTGGAGCTCCCGTAATGCTATTTTAATCACTCTATAGTTGTTTACTTGATGTTTCCATGAGGGAATGAGGACCTGGAGCATCCTAGTCTGCCATCTTGCTGATATCAGATCTGTTTGTTTGCTTTTTTAATTGTTTCTTTTACAGTTTTAGTTGTGGTTTTGAAGCCTAAACAGGTTCAGAATCATAGATGATCAGCCAAACCTCTAAATCATGATAATAGAAATGTGAAACTATTACTGAAAAATATATTGATGATAGCTGTCATCTTTGTTTTGTTTCTAATTTAATGGTGATCCATCGAGGAGTGTGTCACAAACAAATATAATTATCAGGGAATTATAAATGACAAATTACAACTGAGACAATTGCTAGTTCTTTTATAAATAAATTAATGTTGAACAGATAAAACCAAATCAGAATTTTTTAAAAAAAAGAATAGAGCAAATCTCAATAAAAGACTCTTGTCTTGCATTTCTAATAAGCTCCCAGGTGACATTGATGCTGCTGTCCATAGTTCATACTATGAGTAGCATTTATTCAGCACTGCCTCATGTACACTGATAACACAAAACTATAATAGATGTAATTTTGAAAAAATGTATAACTTTCTGTATGAAATGTGATTATTTACCAAAACTATGCACTTTATTTAGCATAGAGTCTTCTAATTGGAGAAACATGATAAATGAGGAACTTGTGAATGTCCACAAGTATAATGGGCAATTTTAAGAAGCAGTAGGTATTACAAGTGTTAAACTGAAAATTAAATATGAAAAACAATCTTTATGATTATATTTTCTTTACTGATATCAGTAAATGTTGTAGGGAGCTATGACTATATCTCCTAGTGGTGGAAATATCTCACAATGTTTAATTATTATTTATATTGAGCTCCTGCATTGAATTCATTAACATTTTATTTAGTACTTTTGCATTTATTTCTTTATTTAAATTGAGCTTAAATTTTTTTTATGTGCTTTCTATTTCAGACAATCAAGACAAGGTAAACATTAAAATTTGGGAATTTTCCTTCTTTCAGTATACTCTGAAATGTTTCAAATGGCACAGGAATTATTTGTGTCTTAGAGGCAAAATCTGTGACCTTGTAATTTTGTGGAGCTATATAAAAAATTGTCTCAATTTCTTTTACGCTTACTGGTCTATTCCAGGTTGTAAATTTTGTCAATTATCATTTTTGCTAAAAAGAAAAAAATGCACACTTTGTTCCATTTTCCAATACCTGTGTATTTTTATACACACTTTCCACCTATTTAAAAAAGAAAAAAAATCCTCTGATTCCTTTTGTCTTTCCAGATTTTGTATATGTAATTCTATAATCCCACCATATCTAGTACCTTATTTCTTAGGAAATGATGTATGAATGCTTAAAGAAAAAAAAATATATCAGTACAAGGAAGTTAATAACGTCTCCCCTCATTTCCCATAGAAAAATTCTGCGATTTGCTGGGTTACCTTTATTTATGTAACTTTGTACTATACTGGTGGTAAGCAAAATCTTCATTAGTGTTTATACTCACTGGGGACGGTTCTTATTTTAATTTGTATTCCCAGTTGCATGTAGTGTAATGTTCTATATTCTGAAAGACTGCAGTGCATTTTGTTAAACAGAATGATTTAAAGAGAATTGGCCAACTGCTGAATACCCATGTTACAAGGTCTTTCAAGCCAGAGCTGGCTAAACATTTCTAAGAATGATGTAAAAGGATTTTTTTAATCAGTTTTTTAATCATTATTTTACAGATGGCTTTAAAAGTCTTAACTTAATGCTATGCTTTTCTATATCATGAAACAATATACAACATTTAAAAGTACCTTAAGTTCCTTTAAGGTATTTTCCAATTATTAAGTGTAAATGCTTCGGACTATTTTCCTATTCACAGTTGAGACTATTCACAGTTGTGAATGTGAACACCATGTGATGGAAAAAAATCTTTTTTTTTTTTTTTTTCGGTACATGGGCCTCTCACTGTTGTGGCCTCTCCCATTGTGGAGCACAGGCTCCGGACACGCAGGCTCAGCGGCCATGGCTCACGGGCCCAGCCGCTCCGCAGCATGTGGGATCTTCCCGGACCGGGGCACGAACCCGTGTCCCCTGCATTGGCAGGCAGACTCTCAACCACTGCGCCTCCAGGGAAGCCCTAAAAAATCTATTTTTATTAAAACACACCCTCATCCAATCTGCAGACATAATTTCAATATCTTGATGATATTTCCTCCTTGCATCTTCCTGTAAATGTTATTACTTTTTGATACAATTTTAATATGGAGGGATCATATTTCTTTTCATGACACATATGGCAGTTGAACATGGAGTTTTTTAAGGGGAACTACAAGTGGAATATATATTTATATTTATTATATACATTTATATTCTTTTTCTTATTTTTAAGAAAATTGAATTTGTTGGTTCGGCTTTTTTCCTTATTTTGCCCAAGGAAATGATATATAAATCTTGGATGTTTTCTGCTTATGATTTCTAGCATTTTTTTCCTTTGTATTTGAACACATTAAAAATTCATTTGGATTTAGGTAAACTATGTGTGTCGAGAACATCCGTCTTAGAAACTAAACTGTTCTCTAAAGGGTGATGAGTAATTTGATTGGCAGTAAACACAACATAAATAACTAGGTTACCGAATGAGTTTAGTGTGGCCTGCAGCACCAAAACATCTCTAGACAATCACAACACTGAACATCAGCTGCAGTTGGACGCAAGTGTTTTAACCTATGCATCTATCCACTGGAGGACTGACTTTAAAAACAACTGTATATATGGATTCTTAAACATTTGTTCTTATACCTTCAAACCTCTCCAGGGAATTTAATATCCCAACATTGACTCTGTGCTTCTTCCAAAGCATTCAGATGATGACATTGCAAGGTCAGGCTGCTGCCCAGCACAAACCTGTCCTGTGGGCCTGGCGTGTATGTTTTCAGGTGTTGGCTAGGAGGAAGTCATTGAAAAGCAGAGCCAATTAGAACCACTTCCAGCAACAATAGAAATTATTGAGGTTGTCCAAGAAGAAGATAAACTGAAGAATGACAACTGTATTTTGGGATCCAAGCATCAGATAAATGAAGCTAAAAATAATTGCAATCAAATTTATCTATAGCAAGTAGTTCCTTTTTTAAAAATTACTATTGATGTGTATTTAACTAATGACACGGTAGCTCTATACCATTTCAGGTACCATTTATACCACTTAATTAACTGGGCAACCATTTTCTAAGCACCTATTAAAAGGGCTAGAATTTCTTCAGTGGTCTAAGGAATATAAAGTTATCTAAGATGTGCTCCTTACCTTAAGGAGATAACTTTGACAGGGATATGATGGCTGTTTATACATGGCTTTAAGCATTACCATCACCATTATCAGAACTGCTATCATTCATTCATTCATTCATTCATTTGTTTATTATCTATAGCATATCTAGTATGTGCCAAACACTGTTCAAAATGCTAGGGATATAGCAGAGAACAAGATGATCTAGGTTACTGACATCACAAAGCTTCTATTCTGGAGAGCTGAGACTGATAAAATGAACATTTAAACAACTTAATTTATATTATTATAGATGTATGATTTACTATGACATAATATACTCAAAAATGATAATGATATGAAGAAAAATAAAGCTAATTGAGGAAATAGAAGTGGATATATAATGTTATTTTGTAGAGGGTGGCCAGGCAAGGCTTCTCAAAGGAAGGAACATTTGAGATTGAGACCTGAAATGATGCGAGAGAAAGAGTGACGTGCAAGTGTACTGAGGAAGAACATTCCAAGCAGTTCACTTAGTGTGAACTGTCTTGTACATTTAAGTGAGAGCTTTGTTTGAATAATTTGTTTTAATCTTTGTTACATCTAAAAATAATTATTGTTATTATTCCAGTTGTTCAGCTAAAAAAGAAGCCTGAGGCTTAGGAAATTGTAGAGGCATGTTGTTTGCAATCTCATAGCTATTAAGTAGCGGAGTTGGTCTCAAACCTATTGGTACAATGCATTTTAGGCTTTTTTTTTTTTCAGAAGGAAAATTATATCTGGCTCGCATAATTGGGGGAAATTTTCAAGAGAAGAGACATTTGAGCAGGATGTTGAATGATTGACAATGTCTGTAATTGGATGCGTATGAAAGGAATTGGAGAAAAATACTGGGAGTGGAATGGTTAGGTGAAGTTTGAAGCATCTGAGGCATATGTTGGAAATGGTAATCAGAGCAGTATAGGGTAGTGTTCTTTCTCAAAAAAAAAAAAAATCAAGTTGGATGAAAAGACTGGAGCTTGGCTATAGACCATTGTTATTCTAGACTCACACATTTGCACTTAATTCTTTAGATAACGTAGAGACATTAAAGGACTTTGTGAATAAAGTGATGTAAGTAAAACCGTGCTTTAGAAATATAATGGTAATGGAATTTAAGATGGATGGAAAGGTGGGAATTATAGTAAGAGTTCATTAAGTCTGCAGTTCCTAAAACGGACTTGTAGATGCTTTTGGTATTGATGGGTCATTTTTAGAGGAGCCAGACATTCTTATGTGCATCACTTTATGAACAGAAAAGTATTTTGTACTCAAACATGTTTTACCCTTTTTTTTAAATGGTATATTTTTTCCTAGTCTGCCATTCCTGGGAAAATATGAGTTTATTTGAAAGCATTACAGACTTCAGAAGAGCTTTTATAAAATTGTGAATTTTCTCAGATAAAAGGTATTAAAGTACAACTATTATTATGTAGGGGTTCAAATCATTCCTTGCTTCATTGGCTTATTGATTGATTCAAGAAATATCTCCTTTTAGAATAGCATATTATAGTGTGTGAGTGTGGTTTCTGAAGCTAGACTTTCGTGGATTGGACCTTGAGATATCCCGCTGATTAGCAGTAAGTGGTTTGTTATTTATGTCTCTAAATCCCATGTTTCTCATCTGCAGATTTGTCAAAATAATTGTAATCTCACCTAATTCTCATGAGGATTTTGTGAGATTGTGAATATAAAGTACTCAGTACAACACGAGACACATAATAAGATATCTATTATTGCTGTTAGACAATGCTTGGTAGGCATTGCATAGTTACATCATATTCAAAAACTGAAAAACACACTCTGAACACATTTGTCTAATAATTTGCCTTGCGTTCTAGTGACAGTGAATCAAGATCAGAGTCAGTAGGTTTAAAATTATCATTTCCCCTTGATTCCTTTACTGGACTGAGAAGACAGTTATAATTGCTTACAATTATTCTTTTTTCCTTTTTCTTACCTCCCTTTGAGTTAATAAATATGAAAGTGTTTATGATTCTTCATCCAGATACTCACTTCCTATTATTTGTTGCCCTTCTTTCATTATCTCTTAGTTCTTGAGATGAGTATTTCACAACTTTTTGCCCAGCATAGGCATCTACGTATAGCATTGCCTCTCTAATCTATCATTCTGGCTTCTGAGTAGTCTTAAATAGAGCCTTAATATGGAGAATAACTGGTCATCACACCACACAGATTCTGACAAAGAAATTGCCCAGGAAACCTGCAGTCACGTCGCATTCTAGAAAAGGGTTTATGGTCTTAAGAAAACTATTGCTTTTCTTGATGTTGTTACTTAAGCGCTGATGATTTGCTAATCTACTGTTTCGATTTATGTGGAATAAGTTTATGAATGGAAATTCTAACCAAAATTCAGAAGGGAGAGAGGTATTGGACAATAAGCATTAACAAGCAAGAAAATGAGGTATGGAGTGAGCCATTTTAGAAAAAAGATTGGAATTGAGTTCTGCTGGATTTGGTTCATCAGAGTGAAAAACCTAAAGCTACTGATCTGAGAAGGGGAAAAACAAACAATAACAAAATACCTCCTGTGCATGGTTTCTTCTTGCATTTAGTTAGGACCTAGTTCTTTAAGTCCAAAGAGTTTATTGCAGAACTGAATGCCACTATCCCTATATGAAAATTGGCTTCAGTGCTTTAAACTGTGAGTCACAATAAGCCATTTATAGCTTATCAAATGTTTGCTATTTTACTTATCTTTGTTTAAAGGAAGACTGTGGCTTCTTGGGTGATTTGTGCAAATACGGTGAACTGGAAACCTTTCCGTTTTGTTTGATTTGTCCCCAAATCATTTGACTATTTCTGAATAAAGAAGGCTCTATTAGGACTGGAGGAAAAGAGGCTGGGGATTGGGATAGGAAGAAAGAAACAAGAAGCTTAGTGTTTTATAAACTTTATTACAAAGAAAATCTGGCATTTATTTCAAACTAGTGTGGTCTGTGCTTTACTTTGGTGAATGATGCTCATATATTTCTAGTCAGTAGAATAGAACACAGATCATCTGAAAAATGAAAAGCTTTACTATATGTATTGTAAGAGATGCTCAAGTTTATCCTACCCCATCAATCATACCTCCTTGCCAATATCATGCATGCTGCCCAGGGAGAGGATGTCATAAACCATTGATATAGAAGCACTCATTTAATTTAGTTACTACATCCTGTTGATATTTATGAGTGGTAGGGGAACTGTTTAAAAAAAGGACCTTTTGAGTTGACAAATGTGCACTGCTCTGCAGTGAGGGGGCATTTTGAATGATTTTCCCATCACTAATCTTTTCTTCCCCTTACCAGTTTGAAAAGTGGTCTATAGTGCTTCAGGAATATTAATATTTAAATCTTTATTGTAAGTTCCATTGTGGCAAGAAAAAATGTAAATGGGCATACTTTATTTACATAATTATTTTGCAGAGTATCTTGGCTATCATCCTAGTGTTTATATTCCATGTATTTTAATGCCATCCACATTTTAGACAGCAGGCATAAACCTTTGCTGCTTTATCTCTTGGAGAAATAAGATTGCCCCCCAAAAGGTAGCCATTTATAATATATACACCTTTGAATAATTAAATGGGCTACCAAAGAGGAAGAGGATTCTAATCAGCTTTCAATGTGATTCTTCCATGTACTGAATCATTCCTTTATGAGTACATTTCTCTTGGAGCATGTATAATTATGAAACTTCTTTTTTTTTTTCTATCTCGGTAGGAACTGGGAAGTAACAGCCCTCCACAGAGAAACTGGAAGGGAATTGCTATTGCCCTGCTGGTGATTTTAGTTGTATGCTCACTCATCACCATGTCAGTCATCCTCTTAACCCCAGGTAATCTGTCTTTATTACTCTCTTACGATGGTATTGTGGATGATAATTTCACATTCAAATGCCTTAAGAGGGTAGTCACATGTGGTATCTTAGGACACATTAGCATTGGTTGGAATAAAAAAATGAATAACCAGACATTTCGCACATGGCACAGTCATTTTGTGGTTTAAATACCATGCAAGATATTTGGGGGAAGCTGAAATGTAAAATATATATATTGAGAATGCCAAGGAAACCTTTGGTCTCCAGTGCTGTTTAGAGACTTGTTATGTTTGTCAATTTAATAAATGCGGGACACGTTTGACTTTTCTTGTGGGTGGAGTTGAGGGAGTGGAGTCTGGAAGTTTCCATATATAGGAGACAGCCCAACTATAATGACAGTGGTAAGGGAGGATTTGACAGACAAAGAGGATTAGATCAAAAGAAAATGAGCTAAGTCTCTAAATAAGACACTTCCACTTTCTCTCGTCTTTCTCTGTAGTTTATACATTCCCAGTTTCTCTCTGTCTAAAGACCCTCTCCAGTTTGCTCTTGCATTACTCTTTTTTTTTTTTTTTTTTTTTTTTTTTTTTGCGTTACATGGGCCTCTCACTGTTGTGGCCTCTCCCGTTGCGGAGCATAGGCTCCGGACGCACAGGTTCAACAGCCATGGCTCATGGGCCCAGCTGCTCCGTGGCATGTGGGATCTTCCCAGACCGGGGCACGAACCCGTGTCCCCTGCATCGGCAGGCGGACTCTCAACCACTGCGCCACCAGGGAAGCCCCTGCATTACTCTTTAAATTGTGTTCTTTATGTTAAATAGTTGAAAACTACTATATAAATTATCAGTAGGTTTTATTGTTCTCTGGGGTTTATTTCAGTACTCAGAAGTTTTACTACTCTTTGGTAGGTGATAACACAGAAGGCAGAGAGAGGCTGCTCACATTTGAAACTCCCAAACTGCCTTCCAGGAACAAAAAAGTTTGTCATGCTACTACAACCCACCCAACTCTAGCTTGCTCAAAAACTGATCACCATATATGGCGGTGAAAAAAATGGTCATTTCTATGATAGGATTGAACTAGTCCCCATATCAACTCATATGCCTGTTGTTAAAGGCTATACATTTATAACTTCAGTTCCTGCCCCAGTTTTGTTATTTACAAGCCCCTTAAACATGTTGAATTTATTTCCTCATGTCCAACATTTGATTAACAAAAGCTCTCTTTCACAGAGTCATTTAGTCAACTCATTATGGTGGCTAATTATACAAATTGCAATATCAGGTGTTCCAATATGGTACTTTGTGACATATACCATCTTTGTAAAAAACATTGGCTTTGAAATGTATAGATTCCCAAAAATATAGTTTGTGGTTGTTATTTAACATATGAAGAGATTGAGAAAGAAATTAAGGGAGTCAGGAGAAAGGAAACTGAAGAGAAGGAGACTTTAAAAAAAAAGAAAGAAAGAAATTTCTCTTATAAGAGGTGGCTTATCCATCATTCTCTCAGGAGCTGTCTCTTAACAGCCTCATTTGTACATCTGCAGTACAGTGTAGTTGAGCAATGTGATGGCTGTGAGTTGCTGCCGATTGCCAAGAATCTTTGTTAAAGGAAGATGAGCTAATGTTCAACATAGTGTTTCACTTAACCGTAGGAATTTTGACATAATTCTTAAAAACATGAATTACGTGGCTTCACTGCTTCTATTGATGACTATCAGCCAGATGAAAGAAATTAGTATCATAGAATACCTATATGTTTCTCTTGAACTTTCTTCCATCTGATTCTAGTATCCTTTTCCCAGTGATTCAGTTTCTCAGATTTTCTTGTTAACTCTCTGAGGCCATAGTGATACCTTGGTGTCTTTGGGAGTTTGGTATAACAAAGATCTTGGTCACTCAGTAAGTTAAACCACCTCTACCCAACCCTTACCAAGTTGCCCCAGTAATAAAAACACAGGATAGTTGCATTCATTTTGTCATGCACTTATTCATTTATTAAAACAAGGGTTTAAGCAAGATACACCTTGGTTTGAGTTATGGCTCTCGCAGAACTAGTTTTGTGAAGCTGGCTAATAATTTAACCTGGTCTTCACCCATCTGTATTATGGATGCAACTCATAATGCCAACTTTACAGTGTCGTTACCGACCCGGGTTCTTGGCCCCTTTAATCAATAGAAATTGATAAGAGGCCAGACAAGAAATTCAGGCAAGGCTTTATTGGGGCCCCTGCTGCAGCAGGGGGGAGCAAGAACAAACAACATGTTTCCTTGCTCGCTCCCTGAGGGGAGGCAAGCTGGATCCTTATGTGGGGTGAGGGTAGGGGTGTGTCCAGGGGTCAGGCTGGGGTGGGGGGGGCTTAGGTGGTTTGCCCACCCCTTTGGTGGTGTTGTGTGCAGGAGGCATGTGCAGTGCCCTCCTTTTGCTCCTGACTCTTCAGAAGTGGCAGTTGGGAGTTTTTTGGTCTTTTTGTATCTTGTTGTCCATAATTTGCCCCAACTGGGAATGCACGCAGTTATTTTTAGTCCTTTATAGTTTCTTTGTATTTTGTTGCTCAAGAAGACGTTTGTCCAGGTGCAAGCACTGCAGCAAAGTGTCCCAGGTCCCAGCCTGTCTCAGTGTTACTGTGAGGGATAAATGAGATAATAAAATTGAGGTGTTTAGTACAGTCTGTAGAACTGCTGCTGGCATTCCTCTTATTATTTTTATTATTAAGTACTTATTGACCACCAGACACAATGCCAAACACTGTGTTGCATGAGGGAGATTTCTAAGAAAAAGTATAAAGTCTTTCAGGAATATAGATCTTCTGTGATTTCAATTTTAAATTATGACAGGTGGAAAAATACTAAATATTTAATCTGGCGTCAGTCTTTCAGTGGTCTGTTCATTCATTTCTTCATACATCAATAGATAATTATGGAGTACAGCTTTCTAGGTACTATCATAGTTGGCCTCACTATCTCCTGCTTTATATCTGTCACTTCCAATCTCCTTCTTCCCCAGCTACACAAGCACACAACAACCACATATCCCAACCCAAAGAGTTAATTTCATATGAAAGTAATCACACACAAATGGAAGTGCAATTATTATTTAGATTTATAATTTAGTGTTTGTTTTACATACCACATGTTCAGATGTCTAGATTTCACTGTTATTTTTGGCAGGGATGTTATGAAATGAAAAATAAAAGTCAGTATGCTGGAGTGGAAAAAGTATTGTTACAGAAAACAAACAACTTGTGTTTTACACTCTCTGTTTGTAAACTCAATGTCACCAGTGGTTGGAAGATGATATAAATTGATGAAGTGGACATAGGTAATGATGGTGGTTTAGGAATTTGCTTGAGTTATGAACGAGCAAATACCAGCCTGGCTACGTGGCCTCCATGGTGGGCTCAAACCAAACAGCAGAGTAAAATATAAGCTCAGAAGACTTAGAGTTTGTGGCCTGAGTCCTAAGCCTAGAAGTACTCTTAGAAGTTATCTAGTCTTGCCTCCCTCGTTAGACAGGAAAAAAAAAAAAAAACAGAACTGAGTTTGTTTAACCTCTGGTTCTGAGGGCTAGAATGTGCATCGAGACCATGAGTGTGGCCTTTTGATAGCACATGTGTGCCTGTCTGTGGTCAGACTCTAGTGCTCTGATTACACGGAGCCTCCCTCTTCTCACCCTCAGCAGTGCTAGAATAGACCTGCAAGGGAAAACCTCCAACTGAGGGAATAACATGCAACAACCCCCTCTAATCTTTCCTTTGTTCACAAGTATGTCCCCAAGGCCCAGCTTTCTAGGTAAAGCCAGTCAGACAGATGGAAACTTTCGACCAGGAAGGGGAATCCATGACAGGAAGGGAAACTTCTGATTCTGAAATTACTCAGCCAGATACTTGACCTTTTAGGATAAAGAGCAGACTCTAGAACAATCCTTCCAAGTAAGTGTTGGGGTCAGAAATTCAACACCTTTATAGCTACAGTAAGTCCCCTACATACGGACCTTCAGGTTGAAAACTTTCAAAGATTCGAATATGCATGCATTCACATGTCTAATCATGTATGTTAGTTCACGTGTCCGGCGTACATTGCCACGTGCAGCTTGCCCTCCGTCTCCTACTGCTGACAACCCTTCAGCTCTACCGTCTCCCACCTCCTCTCCCTCCTCCAGTCAGTAACTCTTCTTGCCTGTTCACTCGATGCCAGCCCCTGGATGCCAGCTGTTGTACTGTACTACTGTACTTTTCAAGGTACTGTACTGTAAGATTAAAAATGTTTTCTTTATTTTTTGTGTTTGTTTTTTATGTATTATTAGTGTGAAAAGTATTATAAACCTATTACATTATAGTACTACATAGCCGATTTGTTTAGTTGGGTACCTGGGCTAACTTTGTTGGACTTAACGAACAAATTGGACTTATGAATGTGCTCTTGGAACGAAACTCGTTTGTATGTAGGGGATTTACAGTATACAACCTTGGACAAATCACTTACCTCCTTTGACCCCAAGTGTTTTGTTGAAGAAAAGGGCATCTTTGGTTTGCCAGAAACTGAAATGATTTCTTGAAGTTCATTACAGCTCTAATATCTGTGACCTAATAAAATAACAAAAGCAATAATGGTGGCTTGCTTAGTAACAAATATAGCAACAGACTAAATCTGGTGAGCTCTCTCTCTAAACCCCTTCTACCTTGAAAATATATTTAATTATTTGGAGGAGGGTGGGTGAGGGAGAAAGCATACAAGGAGTTATCTAGTCTAAGAAATGATTTAGAAACTGTTTTGCTCAAAATAGCATCACATTTTGCAGGTAAGTGCTAAGGAATGCAAGCCTATAACCAGAGAAACACATGTTCATTGTAATTTTGGTTTGATTGCAAATTTTATTACAGAGGTAATTTGACACAGTTGTCTTAATTTCCAAGGTTGTCAGCAACTTCCGTGCCTTGTGAAAAGAAGTCCTAATTATTTTTGAAGAGTAGGTTAACAATTCAAGTATTTCTTTAATAAGTAACTATTTCTGAAAGAAAAATTTTTTTCAGATTAAAAGGCACTTATTCGGATGTATTGATCCAGCCCACGTATTTGTTGTTGTTGTTGTTTGTATTTAAAGAAAAAAGAGTATCCACATTTATTTTCAGAATAGGTAACAATAAGATCAATAATTATACTCTACAAATATATGGGTGTATATTTATGCTTAAAGTTCTGGAAACGAGTTTTAGGTAGCTATGCATTTACTCCGCAGTCTCATATTTTTATTGAATATGCAGAATGACAGTGAACATGGTTAGGAAACATTTCACACAGAATACAGTTACCCATTTTGACCTGTTTGAAAAATAGAGAAGCGTATTTTATGAGTTAGAATGTATTTGGTAGAGGATATTCATCAAGCTCTTAAGTTTGATTGCCATGTTGAAATAACCACCTATGGACTGCCTATATTCCACCAGTTCTTCAGCAGCAGTGGCCTGTTGCCCTTTGATTAATGTCTGTAATCAGTCAGTGTCAAAACAAAGTCATCAGGTTAATTTACTCTCATGGTTGACTAAAGACAACATTGTAAGGCACTGAAATTGTGTCTTCATCGTTAGCTCTAGCTCTTGCTTTTAGGCAATTTTTTATTCCTTTAGTGCCTCCTCTAGGTGAGCATTTGGGTTGATCATCACAGTTCTATCAGAGTATAAAAGAAGTCAAGCACTCAGGTATAAGATACCAGAACTCTGCTTGATCTCAGTTAAACTATAATTTAATAAGGATGGTCCACTTCCACTATATAAATGTCTGTATTTTCCCTTAGAGATGTATCTCTAATAGTAAGATGTTTACAGTAGATTCAGATTCCATTTTGGAAAATAATTTACAGAGTTTGAGATTTCCACTGTGATGTTGATGATTAGTTAAATCTTTAATGTCAGGTGAGGATTTGATCCATGAAGTTAGGCTCACATAGTTCATTTGAGCCAAAATTTATAACCAAGGAAGTAGAGAGAACCTGAGAAATTTGTGCAATCCCATCCTGAAAAATAAACAAAACAAAAACTGGAAGTTAACATTTGAGGATGTGTGCTTTTCTTTGAAGAAATACCAATTTACAGATATTTTCCAAAGGAAGTGAACAATCATCTTTTTTATTTCTCATAACATACCAATTTCAAGAAAGTAGAGTAGTTTTCTAGATAATACGTCTAAGGCCAACAGAATTGGGATGAATTTAGGTACCTAGTTTGTGGACAGTGTACAGCAGATAGAGTGATTAAATTGACCTTTGTATCAGACTGACTTGAATTCATCACTTTGCCTTGATATGTGCCTGCAAATATGACTTTGAGGCAAAGAATTCTCTCTTACTATTGTCTTAGACACCAGATTTATTATTTATGTAACATCTTTATTGGAGTATAATTGCTTTACAATGTTGTGTTAGTTTCTGCTGTATAACAAAGTGAATCAGCTATACATATACATATATCCCCATATCTCCTCCCTCTTGTGTCTCCCTCCCAGCCTCTTTATCCCACCCATCTAGGTGGTAGCAAAGCACCAAGCTGATCTCCCTGTGCTATGCAGCTGCTTCCCGCTAGCTATCTAGTTTACATTTGGTAGTGTATATATGTCAGTGTTACTCTCTCACTTCATCCCAGCTTACCCTTCCCCCTTTCCGTGTCCTCAAGTCCATGCTCTACGTCTGTGTCTTTATTCCTGTCCTGCCTCTAGGTTCATCAGAACCTTTTTTTTTTTTTTTTAGATTCCATATATATGTGTTAGCATACAGTATTTGTTTTTCTCTTTCAGACTTACTTCACTCTATATGACAGACTCTAGGTCAATCCACTTCACAACAAATAACTCAATTTCATTTCTTTTTATGGCTGAGTAATATTCCACTGTATACATGTGCCACACCTTCTTTATCCATCCATCTGTCGATGAATACTTAAGTTGCTTCCATGTCCTGGCTATTGTAAATAGTGCTGCAATGAACATTGTGGTACATGACTCTTTTTGAATTATGGTTTTCTCAGGGTATATGCCCAGTAGTGGGATTGCTGGGTCGTATGGTAGTTCTATTTGTAGTTTTTTAAGGAACCTCCATACTGTTCTCCATAGTGGCTGTATCAATTTACATTCCCACCAACAGTGCAAGAGGGTTCCCTTTCCACACCCTCTCCAGCATTTATTGTTTGTAGATTTTTTCATGGTGGTCATTCTGACTGGTGTGAGGTGATAACTCATTGTAGTTTTGGTTTGCATTTCTCTGACGATTAGTGATGTTGAGCATCCTTTCATGTGCTTCTTGGCCATCTGTATATCTTCTTTGGAGAAATTTCCATTTAGGTCTTCTGCCCAGTTTTGGATTGGGTTGTTTGTTTTTTTGATATTGAGCTGCTTGAGTTGCTTGTATATTTTGGAGATTAATCCTTTGTCAGTTGTTTCGTTTGCAAATATTTTCTCCCATTCTGAGGGTTGTCTTTTCGTCTTGTGTATGGTTTCCTTTGCTGTGCAAAAGCTTTGAAGTTTCATTAGGTCACATTTGTTTATTTTTGTTTTTATTTCCATTTCTCTAGGAGGTGGGTCCAAAAGGATCTTGCTGTGATTTATGTCATAGAGGGTTCTGTATATGTTTTCCTCTAAGAGTTTTATAGTGTTTGGCCTTACATTTAGGTCTTTAATCCCTTTTGAGTTTATTTTTGTGTATGGTGTTAGGAAGTGTTCTAAATTCATTCTTATTTTTTTTTCTAATTTCATTCTTTTACATGTAGCTGTCCAGTTTTCCCAGCACCACTTATTGAAGAGGCTGTCTTTCCTCCATTGTATACTCTTGCCTCCTATATCAAGGATAAGGTGACCATATGTGCATGGGTTCATCTCTGGGCTTTCTATCCTGCTCCATTGATCTGTTTTTGTGCCAGTACCATACTGTCTTGTTTACTGTAGATTTGTAGTATAGACTGAAGTCCAGGAGCCTGATTACTACAGGTCCATTTCTCTTTCTCAAGATTGCTTTGGCTATTCGGGGTCTTTTGTGTTTCCATATAAATTGTGAACTTTTTTGTTCTAGTTCTGTGAAAAATGCCAGTGGTAGTTTGATAGGGATTGCATTGAATCTGTAGATTGCTTTTGGTAGTAGAGTCATTTTCACAATGTTGATTCTTCCAATCCAAGAGCATGGTATATCTCTGCATCTGTTTGTATCATCTTTAATTTTGTTCATCAGTGTCTTATAATTTTCTGCATACAGGTCTTTTGTCTCCTTAGGTAGGTTTATTCCTAGGTATTTAATTGTTTTTGTTGCAATGGTAAATGGGAGTGTTTCATTAATTTCTCTTTCCGATTTTTCATCATTAATGTACAGGAATGCAAGAGATTTCTGTGCATTAATTTTGCATCCTGCTACTCTACCAAATTCATTGATTAGCTCTAGTAGTTTTCTGGTAGCATCTTTAGGATTTTCTATGTATAGTATTATGTCGTTTGCAAACAGTGACAGCTTTACTTCTTCTTTTCCGATTGGATTCCTTTTATTTCTTTTTCTTCTCTGATTGCTGTGGTTAAAACTTCCAAAACTATGTTGAATAATAGCAGTGAGAGTGGGAAACCTTGTCTTGTTCCTGATCTTAGAGGAAATGGTTTCACTTTTTCACCATTGAGAATGATGTTGGTTGTGAGTTTGTCATATATGGCCTTTATTATGTTGAGGAAAGTTCCCTCTATGCCTACTTTCGGGAGAGTTTTTATCGTAAATGGATGTTGAATTTTGTTGAAAGCTTTCTCTGCATCTATTGAGATTATCATATGGTTTTTATACTTCAATTTGTTAATATGGTGTATCACATTGATTGATTTGCATATATTGAAGAATCCTCTAAATGTTTGATAGAATTCGCCTGTGAAGCCATCTGGTCCTAGGCTTTTGTTTGTTGGAAGATTCTAAATCACACTTTCAATTTCAGTGCTTGTGATTGGTTTGTTTATATTTTCTGTTTCTTCCTGCTTCATTCTTTGAAGGTTGTGCTTTTATAAGAATTTGTCCATTTCTTCCAGGGTGTCCATTTTGTTGGCCTATAGTTGCTGTAGTAATCTCTATGATCCTTTTTTTTTTCTGCAGTGCCAGTTGTTACATCTCCTTTTTCATTTCTAATTCTATAGATTTGAGTCTTCTCCCTTTTTTTCTTGATGAGTCTGGCTAATGGTTTATCAATTTTGTTTGTCTTCTCAAAGAATCAGCTTTTAACTTTTTTGATCCTTGCTATCATTTTGTTCATTTGTTTTTCATTTATTTCTGATCTGATCTCTATGTTTTCTTTCCTTCTGTGAACTTTGGGGATTTTTTTGTTCTTCTTTCTCTAATTGCTTTAGGTGGAATGTTGAGTTGTTTAGTTAAGATTTTTCTTGGTTCTTGATGTAGGATTGTATTGCTATAAACTTCCCTCTTAGAACTGCTTTTGCTGCATATCATAGGTTTGTTTCTTGGTATTTTTTGGTTTCCTCTTTGATTTCTTCAGTGATCTCTTGGTTATTTAGTAGTGTATTTTTTAGCCTCCATGTGTTTGTAATTAAAAATTTTTTTTTCCTGTAATTGATATCTAGTCTCATAGCATTGTGGTCGGAAAAGACACTTGATACGATTTCAGTTTTCTTAAATTAACCAAGTCTTGATTTGTGACAAAGATATGGCCTATCCTGGGGAATGTTCTTTGAGCTCTTGAGAAGAAAGTGTATTCTGTAGTTTTTGGATGCAATGTCCTATAAATATCAATTAAGTCCATCTTGTTTAATGTGTCATTTAAAGCTTATGTTTGCTTATTTATTTTCATTTTGGATGATGTGTCCATTGGTGAAAGTGGGGTGTTAAAGTCCCCTACTATGATTGTGTTACTGTCGATTTCCCCTTTTATGGCTTTTAACATTTGCCTTATGTATTGAGGTACTCCTATGTTGGGTGCATAAATATTTACAATTGTTATATCTTCTTCTTGCATTGATCCCTTAATCATTATGTAGTGTCCTTCTTTGTCTCTTGTAATAGTCTTTATTTTAAAGTCTATTTTGTCTGATATGAGAATTGCTACTCCAGCTTTCTTTTGGTTTCCATTTGCATGGAATATCTTTTTCCATCCCCTCACATTCAGTCTGTATGTGTCCCTAGGTCTGAAATGGGTCTCTTGTAGACAGCATATGTATAGGTCCTGTTTTTGTGTTCATTCAGCCAGTCTGTGTCTTTTGGTTGGAGCATTTAATCCATTTACATTTAAGGTAATTATCAATATGTATCAATATGTATGTTCCTATTACCATTTTCTTAATTGTTTTGGGTTTTTTTTGTTTGTCTTTTCCTTCTCTTGTGTTTCCTGCCTATAGAAGTTCCTTTAGCATTTGTTGTAAAGCTGGTTTCGTGGCGCTGAATTCTCTTAACTTTTGCTTATCTCTGAAAGTTTTAATTTCTCCATCAGATCTGAATGAGAATCTTGCTGGGTAGAGTAATCTTGGTTGTAGATTTTTCCCTTTCATCACTTTAAATATGTCCTCTCACTCCCTTCTGGCTTGCAGAGTTTCTGCTGAAAAATGAGCTGTTAACCGTATGGGGATTCCCTTGTATGTTATTTGCTGCTTTTCCCTTGCTGCTTTTAATATTTTTTCTTTGTATGTAAATTTTGATAGTTTGATTAATATGTGGCTCGGCGTGTTTCTCTTTGGGTTTTTCTTGTATTAAACTCTCTGGGCTTCCTGGACTTGATTGACTATTTCCTTTCCCATGTTAGGGAAGTTTTCAACTATAACCTCTCCAAATATTTTTTTGGACCCTTTCTTTTTCTCTTCTTCTCCTGGACCCTTACAATTCAAATGTTGGTGCATTTTATGTTGTCCCAGAGGTCTCTGAGACTGTCCTCAATTCTTTTCATTCTTTTTTTTATTCTGCTCCCTGGCAGTTATTTCTACCATTTTATCTTCCAGGTCACTTATCCGTTCTTTTGCCTCTGTTATTCTGCTATTGATTCCTTCTAGAGTATTTTTAATTTCAGTAATTGTGTCTTTCATCACTGTTTGTTTGCTCTTTAGTTCTTCTAGATCCCTGTTAACTGTTTCTTGTATTTTCTCCATTTTGTTTCCGAGATATTGGATCATCTTTACTATCATTACTCTGAATTCTTTTTCAGGTAGGTTGCCTATTTTTTCTTCATTTAATTGGTCTTTTAGGTTTTTACCTTGCTGCTTATTCTATAACATATCTTTTGTCATTTAAGTTTTTTATTTTTGATGGGTGGTGCTTTATTCCTGTCTTACTGGTTGTTTGGCCTGAGACATCCGGCACTGGAATTTGCAAGCAGTTCCATAGAGCTGGATCTTGGTGCTGAGATGAGGACCTCCAGGCAGCCTCACTGAGATTAATCTTCCCTGGTGTCTGAGGTTCTCTGTTATTCCACTGGTTTGGACTCAGAGCTCCCATCACAGGAGCTTGGGACCAACCTCTGGCCTGGGAACCAACATGTCATGAGCTTCATGGCACGGTAAAAAAAAAAAAAAAAAAAAAAAAAAAAAGAGCAGTACAGTATCAAAGAATAAAAAACAAAATGAAATTAGAAAGATAAAAAATATATTAGAAAAAATAAAACTATAATTGAAACAGCCAGTCACTGGGGGTAACTGCCGTCCACTTAGGTGTCCGTGGTCCCCCACCCTTGCCTGGTAGGTGCCCTAGTTTTGAGGAGACGCAAATCCCATGTCCTCCTAATATGCCATCTTGGCACACCCCCACATTTTTTAAAGGAATATTTTGACCCTTTGAAATGAGGCTTTAAAAATATTAATCTGTCCCTATTTATAAAAAAGGTAATTTCCTAGAAAACAGTTGATAAAATTAAGTGCTTTATTGGACAGGTGACAGCTGATTTGTTATTGTTATGCAAAAACTCAAAATGAATTTATTCTGGTTACTATTATATTCTGAGAAAATAATAGCTCCTGGTTATAGTTAGTTAAAATGTCATGTTATATTATGTTGCAAGCAATGTCTTGGCAGCTCTAATTTAAAAGGTGTCATTTAAGCATCTGACCTGTGTTTTAAAATGTCAAAGCAACGATTAAAATATCCCATTATGCTTTTATGAGGGGGAAATAATGTTTTACATATTTTGAAATTTGCAGTACTCACTTATAAACATCAACATCCACCAAGATGCAAATCGTATATTTTATTTTGTTGAATTAAAAAGAGATATATGTTGTATTGATAGGCATAAGCTAAATTGTCTCTGCTTGTTTTTCCAAGAACAGCACAGATGAACACATTTTAATATGGTATTACCCAGGCATAATCAGGCTGCCAAAGAGAAAACAATGACAGATTCTAACAGTTTCCCCCCAGATAACATGGACTGTGGTTGCTTTTCTAACAGATTTATCTCTTATGTTAAATGAAAAATAATTTTCTCTGCCACTAATAAATTCAGACTAGTTATATTTTTTGTCTTTGCTTTATAGTTGCATTTCTATTTTTAAGTCAGATTTGATTTCCTTATTTGTTTTCATCTTTTTGTATTGTCCAATCAGATAAGTAAGGGATTTAGTTTACCTTATAATGTGTTCATTTTTATAAGAGTCAGAAGAGAATCTGTTTTAATAAGTAACATTTATTTATTATCTGCTTGTTACATTCCAGGTATTGTACTGAGTGCTTTAAATGTACTACTTTATTTATCATCACACCACTAACATGAAATAGATACTATTAATTTATTCATATTCTACATTATTGGCTGAGTGTTACAAATTACAGTAAATTGCCTGTCACACAGTTAGAATATGGGGAAGCTGGGTCCCTATCACAGGCCATTTTGGCTCTAACACCTGTCTTAACCTTTGAAATAAAAGTTAAGCTCTATATTGTACCTATGCAAAGTATGGGCAGAAACATTTGAGAAAAAAAAAAGAGAGAGAGAGAGCAAAATGAACTGTGCTTTTATTCTGTGCCTTGATATATATATTTTTTAATGAGTGAGTTAATCCTGTATATTTACAAAAGGGAATGCAAAGCAAAGAAGGAATTAAGTTGGGGTGGCCAAGGGGTAGTTAGGGAAGAAGTGACAGAAGTAGGTGACTGCAAACTATACACGTAAATTCTTTCCTCTATCATATTGTTTTCTAAAACTTCAAACACTCATGATAAAATGTAAGTGAACCTTTTCTTTCGTAAACCACAGTGTATCAAAACTATTTACATGTCACTGTACAACTTTAAATATGTTGTCATATTTTGTATTTGCCTTCTTTTAAAAGAAATACTTGCTTTAGGAATATGATAGCCTGGGGAAAAATGGGGAATCAAAATAGCCTGGTCTTTGAGAAGGAAAGTTTCCTTAAGCGAGGGTGTTGTATCCAATTGCCCCTCCTCCTGGAAAAAAAATTAGCATACATTAGCCCCCTGTATTTGTGAAAGGGGATATTTTAATATGCAATTATTTGCCAGGGACTTTTAACATCCAGTTCCTTGGCTTTGAAGTGTAACTGAAGCCACCTCATTCCAGAATTCATTTATTAGGTAGGGGAAGGTACAATATCTGTAAAAAGAAATTACCTTTAAGTTAAACAGTATTTTAAACTAAATAATATCCCACTCTCTGCCTTTGCTCTGCAAAATGAAAATTTATCTTGGAAAAATTTCAGTGTTTGTTCATTGTTTTGGGTTATTTTTTCACACTCTTTTCTCTTGGTCTAAGATTGTTCAATTGAATGTAAGTTCCAACTGAGAAAACTCTCTAGAAAAACTGGAATCAGTGAAGCTAGACTTGGGAAACATCCATACTTAAATGGAAAATTGTGACTTAAATCTGTGCATAATAATTTGACTTTTGCATGGGGTGTAGAAGACCTCTGATCCTAGACTCACAGCCTACCCTGTTTTTTTCTGGAGAAACACTAGCAATTATACAATATTAGGGAAACAAGGCCAATGAACTTACTTTTTTATATGGGTTATAGCATATGGATAATGCCATGTACCATAAAATTATCCACTTTGAAGTGAACAGTTCAATGGCATTTAGTATGTTCACAGTGTGTGTAACCACCAACTCTATATAGTTCCAAAACATGTTATCACTCCAAAAGGAAACCCTGTGCCCATTAAGAAGTTACTCCTCACTTTCCACTTGCCCCAGCTTCTGGCAGCCACCAATCTAGCTCTGTCTCTACCAGTTTACCTATTCTGAATATTTCATAGAAATGGGATCAAACAATATGTGACCTTTTTAGTTTGACTTCTTTCACTTAACATAATGTTTTAGAAGTTCATCCACGTTTTCACATATCAGCATTCCATTCCCTTTTATGGCTGAATAGTAGTCCATTGTATGTATGTATCACAATTTGTTTATCCATTCATTGATTCATCCATCCATCCATCCATCCAATCACTGATGGAAATTTGGAATGTTTTCACCTTTTGGCTATTGAGAATAGAGCTGCTATGTACATGTGTGTACATGCATTGTTTTTTTTTTTTTTTTTTTTGAGTTCTTGTTTTCAATTTTTTGATGAGTATGTCCAGGAATGGAATTGTGGGGCTATGTGCTAATTCATGTTTAACTTTTTGAGAAACTACCAGACTATTTTCCACAGCAACTACACCGTCTTACATTTCCAACAGCAATATATACATTTTCGAGTTTCTCCACATCCTCATCAACACTTGTTATTTTCCATTTATTTTATGATTGTCATCCAAGAGGCTTGAAGTGACATCTCATTTGGTTTTAATATGCATTTCCCGAATGATTAGTGTTGTTGAGCATCTTCTCATATGCTTATTGGCCGTTTGTGTATCTTCGTTTAAGAACGGTCTATTCAAGTCTTTTGCACATGTTTTAATTGGGTTGTTTGATTTATTGTTGTTGAGTTGTAGTTCTATATTCTGGATATTAATCTCTTGCTAGACATATGATTTGCAAATATTTTCTTCTATTCTGTAGGTTGTCTTCACTTTTTTGACACTGTCCTTTGATGCACAAAACTTCCTAATTTTTATGAAGTCCAGCTTATCTTTTTTGGTATTGTATCTAAGAATCCATTGCTAAATCCAGAGGCATGAAGATTTACCTATATGTTTTTTAAAGAGGTTTATGGTTTTAGCTCATAGCATTAGGGCAGTGAATGATTTTGAGTTAATTTTTGTGTACAGTGTAAGGTGGGGAGTCCAACTTCATATTTTGCATACATTTCACCTAGAAATATTTGTTGAAGAGACTGTTCTTTACCCATTGAATGTTTTTTTCCTCCCTTGTTGATTATCATTTATCATAGATAATATTGGCTTATTTGAGCACTTGCAATTGTAATCCACAGTCTGTGTCTAACTTTATGCCAGTATCATGCCACTGTTTTGATTACTGTAGCTTTGTAGTAAATTTTGAAATTAGAAAATGTGAGTGCTCCAACTTTGTTTTCTTTTTTAATTTTTAATTTTTTCCTATTCAGGGCCTTTTACAATTCCATATAAATTTGAGGATTGTCTTTTCCATTTCTGCAAAAAAAAAAAGGCAGTTGGGATTTTGATATAGATTGTATTGAATCTGTGGATCACTTTGGGTAATATTGCCATCTTAGAAATATTCTTTCAATCATTAAACACTAGTTGTCTTTCCATTTATTTATATCTTTCTTTCAGCAATGTTTTATAGTTTTAAATGTAAATTCTTTACCTTGGTTAAATTTATTCTCAAGTATTTCATTCTTTTGAATGTGATTGTAGCTAGAATTAATTCCTTAATATCTTTTTTTGATTGCTTATTGCTGGCGTATAGAAATACAACTAATTTTTGAGTGTTGATAAACAATTAAAACCCTTTATTCTAAATTTACTTATTAGCTGTAGAAGATGTAGATTCTTTGGGTTTTCTATATATAGAAGACAATGGCATGTGTAAATAGAGATAGTTTTACATCTTTATTTCCAAATTGGCTGTCTTTTATTTATTTTTCTTCCCTGGCTGGAGTTCTGGTTAGAATTTCCAGTATAATTTTGTATAGCAATGGTCAAAGTGGACATCATTGTCTTGTTCTTGATCACAGAACAACATCTTTCAGTCTTTCATCACTGACTACCACCTTAGCTGTGGATTTTTCATAAAGACCTTATTTAATGTTGAGGAAGTTTCTTTTCATTCCTAGTTTTTAAAATGTTTCTAAAAGAAAGAGTGATGGATTTTGTCAAATGCATTTTATCATGAATTGAGATGATCATGTGTTTTCCCTCTTCTTTTCTATGAATGTGGTGTATTACATTGGTTACCTCTTTTTTTTTTTTTTTTGGTCAGGTTACTCTTAAATTCCTGGAATAATCCTCTTTGTTAATAGTTCATAATCCTCTTGATATGCTGGAGAATTTGGTTGGCCAATCAAAAGAAGTCATTCTGCCATTTGCTACTAATATTTCATTGAGGGTTTTTGCATATATATTCATAAGGAATGTTAACATTTTTTTCATGTGTTCTCTTTGGATTTGGATCAGAATAGTCTAACCTTATAAAATGAGTTATTAAGTGTTCCTTCCTCTTCTAGCTTTTGGAAGAGTTTGAGAAGAATTGGAGCTAATTCTTCTTTAAATATTTGGTAGAATTTACAAGTGAAGTCATCTGTTCCTGCATTTTTCATTGTTGGGAGGTTTTTGTTTATGGATTCAATCTTCTTGTGTTTTTTTTTTTTTTTTTTTTTTTTTTTTACGGTACATGGGCCTCTCACTGTTGTGACCTCTCCTGTTGAGGAGCACAGGCTCCGGACATGCAGGCTTAGCGGCCATGGCTCACGGGCCCAGCTGCTCCGCGGCATATGGGATCTTCCCGGACCGGGGCACGAACCCGCATCCCCTGCATCGGCAGGTGGACTCTCAATCACTGCACCACCAGGGAAGCCCTCAATCTTCTTACTAGTAATTGGTCTGTTCAGATTTTTTATTTCTTCTTGAGTCAGTTTGGTAGTTTACATGTTTCTAGAAATGTGTGCATTTTATCTAAGTTATCTAATTTGCTAGCATACAATTGTTCAAAGTATTCTCTCATGATCCTTTTAATTTCTATAAAATTTTAGCAATGCTCCCAGTTTCATAACTGACTTATTATCTGCATCTTCTTTCTTTTTTATCTTAGTCAACTTAAGTTAAATTTGGTCAATTGTGTTTATGTTTTCAAAGAAAAAACTTTTGATTTTATTGATTCTTTCTACTGGTTTTCTATTCTCTAATTTCATTTATCATCACTCTAATATTTATTACTTTCTTCTACTAGATTTCAGTTAATTTCCTCTTCTTTTTTCTACTTATTTACATGTAAAGTTAGGTTATGGATTTGAGATCTTTCTTTTTTAGTGGAGGTATTTATCTCTGTGAGTAATGCCTTCACTGAATCCTGTCACTTTTGGTATGTTGTATTTTCATTTTCATTTGTCCCAAAGTATTTCCTAATTTCCTTTGTGATTTCTTCTCTGAAATACTGTTTGTTAAAAGTGTCTTGTTTAACATCCTCATACAGGTGAATTTTCCAGTTTTCTTTCTGTTATTGATTTTTACTTTCATTCCATCTCATTCAGAGAACATATTTTGAATAATTTCAATATTTTTAAATTTATTGAAACTTGTTTGGTGGCCTAACATATGGTCTATCCTGGAGAATGTTCCATGTAGTTGAAAAGAATATATCCTGGTGTTGTTGGATGTAGTGATATATGGATAAATAGATAGATAGAGATATTGATATTGATATTGATGTATTGATTAGTTGATCAATATTGATATATCGATTTTGGAAAGTCAGTATCCTGTGTGATGTGTAGTCTCTGAAGTCTCTGTTCCTTTAATTTATGTACAGCTCACGTTTTTACAAAGATTTCCTTGAATGTTAGGATTCAAGAGGTGGGGAGGGGCAGGGAGGATAAAAAAAAGAAAAAAAAAGTAGAATTTTTTTAAAAAGAGGGGACCAAAAAACCCTCTCATTCTTTTCAAATTACTTCTGTGCTGTGACACTTATTCAGATCATTTGCAATTCTGTCTTAGCCTTCACTTCCTGCTTGTACTGAGCCTAAAGTTTAGCCAGAGGTGAAAACTTAGGGTCTTTTCAGATCTTTTTTGAGCATGCATACTGCTCTGGGCATGCATGTGGCTTTCCAAATGTTCCAATATATGTAAGCATTTGAATGCCTAATTTCCCAAATAAACTCTTTTCCAGCTTTGCCTCCCAGCTTTGGGTTCCCTATATTATGTCTTAACTCTGTCTTTTTCCCCATGTCGCTGTGGCTCATTCATTTGCTTTATGATGTTTTTGAGGAATACCCATTGCTTTTCTGCCCTGATTGTTCTGGATGAGGTGTAACAAAAATAAATGCATTGTGTCAGTTGAGACAGTTTAGAGCAGGCAAACACAACTCTGAGAATAAGATCTACTTTGCTCCCTCTAGAACCAGGACCAGACTACAAATGCATGCTGCTGATTCAAAGATTGCCACCAAGACAGTGAGGGGATGGGGGTAATGGCAAATAAAAATTCCACAAGCCTTCCTATTATTTTTAAATTGCCTTTTTCTTGATTCAGTGTTTGCTTGTCTTTTGTAAACATTTGACTGTTTTCCAGAGTTCTGACAGTTTATTCTGACAATTTTGCTGGTATTTTTTTTTTTTTTGATGTTACTGTGGGAAAACAGTCTCTTGGCGCAATCTACTCCTTTGTGTTCATTGATATCACTCTAATAACAGACTTTACTGATCCAGTCTATATGCAACTGGCTTCTGTCATTTGTGATCAACCTGAGTTGTTATATTGAAAACATCAAGCATAGGTTTTATATCTTTACCATTTACACTGTTTCCTCCATTTATTGTATGATGCATAATAGTTTACACTATCAGTACAAACCGAGTTTTCACTAAATATTGACCAGTGACAAATTTATCTACTTATTCACTCTTGTATTAAAAATTAGAGAATGTCAGAGAAATATTTCATGAAGTTCTTGATGATGAACATAACAATAACATAATGTAGTATGATCATTAAATCTGATGTTATTACCAAATCGAGAAGAGAGTCCACATCTGTAGAGACCTAGAATAATACTTATTATAACCTTAGCAGTTTGAAATGAGGGTAAAATAAACTTAGTAAAATACACAATAAAGTATACACAGGAGAGCTTAGTGTGGGGAACTCTAACAAATCATTGAGGACACAAAAGTGCTTTTGGGCATTTGAATTATACCTATAAATATTTTCTGGATTAGAAATTAAAAATTAATTTCTCAGACTTTTTATAAAATATCTGTTAATTCATTTAAAATAGCAAAGTAAAACTATTACATGTAAATATACATAATATATAATGAAAAATAGATACTTTTTCAAAAATTGGTGAGAAGAATGTCATTATTTTATGTTTTTGCAAATATTTAATGTCTGCCCAATAGAAGACTTCAGGATTCTCATATGTACTCCTGTGTCAATTCTTCTGGAGTCAGTTGCTTTTGTTGAAGCATATGAAGGAATTCTGGCCTCATAAAGATATGTAGTTAGAAATGGAGGGAGTTTTTTAATAGCTTTTTCACATAATTGTAGATGCTCTTCCTTGATACTTCTTGAGAACTTGATAAATGGTAGATCCTCAATGGTTATCTGCATTGTGAAACCTGAAACCATATCCGTAAAATATCAGTACTCTGCTTTTAAAATCTATTGGTCCATCTAGCACTTTAAAAGGATCTTTTACCTATGCACGATTCTGTAACATTATGCATTGGTCATTTGGAAAATATTAGTTCACTGAGTTATACAGATCTTCCAAATGTTGGTAGAGTTTATTACACAATATTAAAAAAACAGTTAATATCACTGAATGGTATAACTAGAAAAATCTCACTAGAAGAGTATTGGGAAGTAGTCAAACTCAAGATAGAGAACACAAGTTTTGAAAAATTCAATTTTTTTTGAAAGCTTGAATTTTATAGTTTGTAACAAACAGTTGTGTTTTTAAAAAATTTTTATGTATTATTTTTTAACAGTTATGATTTTTAAGTGAGAGGCTCATTTTATTTATTTTGAAGAAAACATTTGCCAAATCCTCAAATCTAAATAATCATAGTTTGTTATTCATTTTTTCCACTAAAAATGGTGTTCCAGATAAAAAGCTGTTAGTTCAGTTCATAACTCAAGCAACTGCCCACATGCATTTCTTTGGAACAAGTACCATGTCGATATGCAGGGGAAGTGCTTTTTGGGCGGCAGAGGGGAGGAGGTATAACTCCCTTTTCACCACACAAATCTTAAAAAGATCTCAAGGGTGGAGAGTGAATACAATGGACAATTTTTAGAACTGTGTTGAGGAAATTCTTAACTGGAATAGGATTTTTCAAGCATTATTTGAGCATTTATAAGACTAAAGAACAGAATGACTATCATATAGTTTTATACCACAGTATTGACTCTCAGTGAGGTGCCTGTAGTTGCATCTACTTTTGGTTTTGCTTCCAGGAGTGGGAATTTCAACCCAGTGTAAAAGGAAGATGTGCCTTAGTATTACTATGAATATAATTTTGACTTTTAGGACGGCTGTCCACAGTTGCCCACAGATTATGCTCCACAGTGCTCTCCTGTAGGGTAGTAGAGATATGGAACAAAAATTTGCTCATGGTAATGTGATTGAAATAAAAGGTATGCCTGAGGGAGGAGCTCAAACTTAGTTATATAAGAGCTTATAGGCCCAAAGTAGAGCTATAACACATTAGGGTATAAAGAAGACATCATTCTAGCATGTGTGTGTGTGTGTGTGTGTAAGGTGTGTGTTATGTGTATATGTGTATCAGTCTGTAATTTGCCTTTTTTTCTCACAATGTGGAAGGCCTTTGTGCAAGTACATTTAGGTTTTCTACTCAAATTCGGGAGATTTAATTTGGAAAAAGTCTCAGAAAGAAGATTGAGTGTGATTAGCACTTTGAATAATTGACTAATTTGACTAATTAAACCTATGAGTAAATCCTAAAGCTCTTGACTTACTTATTCAAGAGATGACAAGTTTGAGGTAAAATTTAATAAGTCCTTCAGAACCTGAAAGTACATTCCTTATTTTGATGAGCACTTAAGAGTCTCTGCTGAAAATAAGGAGAACTAGTGCAGAATATAACAGAAATCAGGGCATCTTACAGATGCAAGCTACTTTATGGGCCTTTGTGTGTGTTTGGGGAGGGGTACATCCAATAAAATTCTATATGAAGAAATCAAACATGTCAACAGCAGAGCTGTTCTGGTTGAAGAATTTTAACCACATAATCCCCATCTTACCCCTCTCCTTTCTCTGTCCTAAGAGAGCTTTAGAGTCTCTAGAACACAGCCAGCCACAGTGTAATTTAGTCCAACCCTTTTTCTTTACAAATGAGGAAACTTACTCCTGAATAGATGGAGTGAACTAGCCAAGGTCCTATGCACTAGTTAAAGGTTTAAATAGGGTTAAAATATGAACTCCTAGCTCTTATTACTGTTATTTCAGCATTAATGCTTGTCCCTGTTTGAGTATAGGGAGTGGGAGTATAAGTTCATAACTGTCTGTGGGGAAGCTTTGAGAAGATGAATGGATCATAGAAAGCAAACTTCTTGTAATCTGTATTTCAGTATTTTGTATTCAGTGTACATTCCCTAGAAATTCTCCCCATGTATGGTGAAAACAAGGGACAGAGTTGGGAGAGGGAAGAAAGTGACAGTTAAATAAATATATAATACCTTATTTGCCAGCTGTCCTCTTCATTCCATTCAGTACAGACCCAGCTTTGGTTACAATTTAGTAACTTTCCACATAGCTGAATTTTTAAATGACTTTTTATAATTAAAATGTGGCTTTCTATATGAATGCTACATGCTGGAAATATACTTGAGAAAGAAAGAACATTCATTGGAAGATAATCTGATTTAGGAAATAAATTTAATTTGAAGGGTATATATAATTTACACTTTATAAGCTACAGGGTTAATCTGAGTCAAAAGTGGTTCTAGGTGATAGAATTGATGAAGATAAGGAATTGACAGGCCTTTTATTCAAGAAACTTAGCTGTTGCCACAACAAGATATTAGAGTAGGAAAAGGCAAAAGAAAGAGATAGAGGAAGGAAACTCCTGGCAAACCAAGAGGAACAAAGGTAATTTTCTGGGACTATAAAACAGATGGTACACAGTGCACTAATTCCCTTTGTGCTTTTGTTTGAGTGGATGAATTGGTGTTCAGAATACTAAGTGACAAGCTGCTTCATTGACAAGACTGATTTATAATTTATTTGTGTGATCCATATATTTGACCTTACAAATTCAAAATAGCCAAATACTCTTCATTCAAAAAGAGACTTTTGAGTGAATTTTACATTTCCCTACCTTTTTCTACTAAAACATGCAACTCAATACTGTACTTCTGGTAGGGTACATCCAAGAACATAACGGAAGTATTTGGGCTGAAGGGAACTATGAAAGAAACAAAAACTCCAAAGAAAGGGAAAATATTTTGCTTTGTGACTTTGAAATTTTAAAATTCAAATTTGCTTTATATTGACCTATACATTTTAACATTTTAACAATAATAATGACAATGGCTGACATTAAATAAGCTGAGTACTTTGCCTAATGGTTTCTATATATGTCTTCTTTTTAATAAATAAAAAAGAAAAGAGATGTAACTTGTACCAGGGCATACCTTGTAATTTTCTTCTGTTTCAGTGATATGTATTTTTATTCCTCAATTTTACATTCCAAACTATGTGTAGCTCCTTAACTGGAAATAGTAACCCTTTGTTCATTTTCTTGGTGATAAATCAGGAAACATTAAAAAGAACTTGGTATATTATATCTGATCTCAAATGACATAAATTTTGACAATATTCAGTCTGCCGTATGGTATTTCAGCATCCTAGTGAAAGAAAAGAATGGGAAAATGATGGAAAAAAAGAAAGGAATTAGTGCTTTAGCTGTTAAGTAGTAAAACAAAACTTTAAAGTCTGACTAGGAAATGTACAATCAGCAAATATTTTGAAAAGATCTGGAATTTGGCTGTGACTGCTATGATTTGCATTCTATATTTTCATATATAAAGTTATATAAGGCGGGGTGGCGGGGGTGTTACCCTTTCTATGAACTTTGAACAATCAATGATGTTTTAAAATGGAAATGTGGGCTTCCCTGGTGGCGCAGTGGTTGAGAGTCCACCTGCCGATGCAGGGGAGATGGGTTCGTGCCCCGGTCTGGGAAGATCCCACATGCCGCGGAGTGGTTAGGCCCGTGAACCATGGCCGCTGAGCCTGCATGTCCAGAGCCTGTGCTCCACAACGAGAGAGGCCACAACAGTGAGAGGCCCACAGACAGCAAAAAATAATATTAATAACAAATAAATAAAATGGAAATGCACTAGAAGACTAGCCTGTAGTGACACTAAACATGGGAAATGAGAATAACCTTTAAGAATAGAAATTTAAATGTAGCTGTGGGAAATAAAGGTGGTGGTACATTGGACATCCAGAGAAAAGAGAATCAAATGAGCACAAAGAGGAAATAGGCTTGTTCGTCTTGTGGGAATTCTGAATAACTACCTGATTAGATTTTTCTTTTCATTACTGTTTTAACAGGAAATTATTTCAAATAAGATTTAAATTAAAAGAAATATTTCTGAACCTCTGATGTCAAGAGTAAACCAGATAAAAAGTAACCCAGTTTCAGTAAAGAGAAACCAAGTACTGAAAGTCACAGATTAGTTTTCCTTCAGTTCATTACTGAAGAATTCTTTTCTCTTCTAAGATTATGTGGCCAATTTATTTCGAAAGGCCATTTAAAAGCAAGATTGGATTTTTGGAAGAAAGCACAGAAATACCAATAGAAGTCTATGATCTTAAATGATAGACTAGAACAGAGAAAAGAACATAGAGAGAACTATTTAATGTCAATTTTATTTCTACACTCCTGTTGCCAAAATTGAATGTTTTAGCTAAGATTCTATATCTTGTACAATTAAAAAAATAATTACTCTGTTTCCAGTTCCTTAAATACTTGGGATCATTGTTATACTGTACATCTCATTGGATCCTTGTGCTGTTATTCATAATTATAACCATAATCATAGGATCCTATTTGGTTTACAAATATTTAGCCTTTCAGTAGAAACTATCGACAAGCCTCTTAGATAGCCTTATCCACCAAAGGGCAGACAGCAGAAGCAAGAAGAGCTACAATCCTGCAGCCTGTGGAACAAAAACCACATTCACAGAAAGATAGACAAGATGAAAAGGCAGAAGGCTATGTACCAGATGAAGGAACAAGATAAAACCCAAGAAAAACAACTAAATGAAGTGGAGATAGGAAACATTCCAGAAAAAGAATTCAGCATAATGATAGTGAAGATCCAGGACCTCGGAAAAAGGATGGAGGCAAAGATCGAGAAGATGCAAGATATGTTTAACAAAGCCCTAGAAGAATTAAAAAACAAACACCTAGAAGAATTAAAGAACAAACAGAGATGAACAATACAATAACGGAAATGAAAAATACACTAGAAGGAATCAATAGCAGAATAACTGAGGCAGAAGAACGGATGAATGACCTGGAAGACAGAATGGTGGAATTCACTTCTGTGGAACAGAATAAAGAAAAAAGAATGAAAAGGAATGAAGACAGCCTAAGAGACCTCTGGGACAACATTAAATGCACCAACATTCGCATTACAGGGGTCCCAGAAGGAGAAGAGAGAGAGAAAGGACCTGAGAAAATATTTGAAGAGATTATAGTCGAAAACTTCCCTAACATGGGAAAGGAAATAGCCACCCAGGTCCAGGAAGTGCAGAGAGTTCCAGGCAGGATAAACCCAAGGAGAAACACGCCGAGACACATAGTAATCAAACTGACAAAAATTAAAGACAAAGAAAAATTATTGAGTGCAACAATGGAAAAATGATAAATAACGTACAAGAGAACTCCCATGAGTTTAACAGCTGATTTCTCAGCAGAAACTCTACAAGCCAGAAGGGAGTGGCATGATATATTTAAAGTGATGAAAGGGAAGAACCTACAACCAAGATTACTCTACCTGGCAAGGATCTCATTCAGATTCGTCAGAGAAATCAAAAGTTTTACAGACAAGCAAAAGCTAAGAGAATTCAGCACCACCGAACCAGCTCTACAACAAATGCTAAAGGAACTTCTCTAAGTCGGAAACACAAGAAAAGAAAAGTACCTACAAAAACAAACCCATAACAATTAAGAAAATGGTAATAGGAACATACATATCGATAATTACCTTAAATGCGAATGGATTAAATGCTCCCACCAAAAGACACAGGCTCGCTGAATGGATACAAAAACAAGACCCATATATATGCTGTCTACAAGAGACCCATTTCAGACCTAGGGACACATACAGACTGAAAGTGAGGGAATGGAAAAAGATATTCCATGCAAATGGAAATCAAAAGAAAGCTGGAGTAGCAATACTCATATCAGATAAGATAGACTTTAAAATAAGGAATGTTACAAGACACAAGGAAGGACAATACATAATGATCAAGGGATCAATCCAAGAAGAAGATATAACAATTATAAATACATATGCACCCAACATAGGAGCACCTCAATACATAAGGCAGCTGCTAACAGCTATAAAAGAGGAAATCAACAGTAAGACAATAATAGTGGGGGACTTTAACACCTCACTTACACCAATGGACAGATCATCCAAACAGAAAATTAAAAAGGAAACACAAACTTTAAATGACACAGTAGACCAGATAGATTTAATTGATATTTATAGGACATTCCATCCAAAAACAGCAGATTACATTTTCTTCTGAAGTGCACACAGAACATTCTCCAGGATAGATCACATCTTGGGTCACAAATCAAGCCTCAGTAAATTTAAGAAAATTGAAATCGTATCAAGCATCTTTTCTGACCACAACACTATGAGATTAGAAGTCAGTTACAGGGAAGAAAACTTAAAAAACACAAACACATGGAGTCTAGCCAACACATGACTAAATAACCAAGAGATCACTGAAGAAATCAAAGAGGAAATCAAAAAGTATCTAGAGGCAAATTACAATGAAAACATGATGATCCAAAACCTATGGGATGCAGCAAAAACAGTTCTAAGAGGGAAATTTATAGCAATACAAGCCTACCTCAAGAAATAATGAAAATCTCAAACAATCTAACCTTCCACCTAGAAAACTAGAGAAAGAAGAACAAACAAAACCCAAAGTTAGTAAAAGGAAAGAATCATAAAGATCAGAGCAGAAATAAATGAAATAGAAACAAAGAAAACAATAGCAAAGATCAATAAAACTAAAATCTTGTTCTTTGAGAAGATAAACAAAATTGATAACCCATTAGCCAGACTCATCAAGAAAAAGAGGAAGAGGACTCAGATCAATAAAATTAGAAATGAACAAGGAGAAGTTACAACAGACACCGCAGAAATACAAAGCATCCTAAGAGACTACTACAAGCAACTCTATGCCAATAAAATGGACAACCTGGAAGAAATGGACAAGTTCTTAGAAAGGTGTAACCTTCCAAGACTGAACCAGGAAGAAATAAAACATATGGACAGACCAATCACAAGTAATTAAATTGAAAGTGTGATTAAAAATCTTCCAACAAACAGAAGTCCAGGACCAGATGTCTTCACAGGTGAATTCTATCAAACATTTAGAGAAGAGCTAACACCCATCCTTCTCAAACTCTTCCAAAAAATTGCAGAGGAAGGAACACTCCCAAACTCATTCTATGAGGCCACCATCACCCTGATACCAAAACCAGACAAACATACTACAAAAAAATAAAATTACAGACCAATATCACTGATGAATATAGATGCAAAAATCCTCAACAACATACTAGCAAGCAGAATCCAACAACACATTAAAAGGATCATACATGATCAAGTGGGATTTATCCCATGGATGCAAGGATTCTTCAATATATGCAAATGAATCAATGTGATACACCATATTAACAAATTGAAGAATGAAAACCATATGATCATCTCAATAGATACAGAAAAAGCTTTTGTCAAAATTCAACACCCATTTATGATAAAAACTCTCCAGAAAGTGGGCATAGAGGAAGCCCTCCTCAACATAATAAAGGCCATATATGACAAACCCACAGCAAACATCATTAAAAAAAAAGAGATAGCAACTATCAACATATATTAGGTTTTCAGACTTTCACACATGTATCCACACACACACACACACATATGTATATATACATATGCACACACATCAAAAGGTGTCTCATATTTAGTTACAAAATAACTAGAGATGATGTGTTACCCAGTACCTTACTTGTGAAGAATAAAGTCTATGAGATGCAGTCCAGTGTTTGAGACTCAGTTCTTCCACTTCTGGGGGCACAGGTTGATCCCTGATCAGAGAACTAAGATCCCACAGGCTGTGAGGTGCGGCCAAAAATAGAAATTAAGTAATATTTTATTGATATTAAGAAATAGGTGTTGATTTCATAATTTCTTCCTCTGAAGATTTGTAAGAAAGGAGCTTTACATGAGGAATCATCTCTTAAAATTATTTACAATCTAATACCAATTTCCTTCTTAAGCTACCTTCTCAGTGTTTGATGTGAGTGATTGGGATGAAGAAATGGTGCCCAGGATTCTCTGTTTGCTAAGTGTGGCTGTAGAGTCAAAATGGAGAGAACATTATTAAAATGTATCAAATATAAGATTTCTTCAGATGGTTCTAACATAAATTCAGTTCCTGAGAAATCAGGTTGCAGCTGGGTTATAAATGTTTGCTGATGAGGTGTGATAGGTGATGCTACTAATGTTAATACTAAATAGAGTGCAACAATGAGCAGAGGGTAAATTTGGAGTTTCAGGCTGACATTTTATAGACAATTTCTTAAAGAAAACAAACAAAAAGCTCCACTTTTTCATGAATGCTGTGGCACTGTTGTATGTGAGAAAATAGAAAGACTGTGGCAATGGTACCTTCCTGAGCAGGTTGAAGCAAAATGGGAGGCTAATAAAGTCTGGAGAGGGTACAGGAGGAGTTGAACTTCAATTAGGAGAAGGATTCTTGTGGCTAAAAGGAAATAAGAATATTCTTAAAATATCACTTATAAAATTGTACATTAAAAAACTAATTAACACAATATTATAGAGAACAAGAAAAGAAAACTTATTTTGAGAGACAGTAAAGCTTAATAAGTCAGAGAGATGTAGGTTCCAACTTCAGTCCTGCCTCTTACTAACCATGTGAACTTTGTCAAAATCTTTAAGTTTGCTGAGCCTAAGTTTCTCCTCCAAACGGATATCCCAATAGGGCTTGGGGAGGGGCATTTGGAAAAGGGATGATTGATTACAAAGAATGCACAACCCAAAAGACTATGATGAGATGTGGAGATAAAAGGAGCTAGGGGATAAAAAACCAGCCTCAAAGGCTATTAAAATAGAAGCTTAATTATTCATTATATGTAGAAGGAAGAAGTCTCTTTTCTAGGACTGAAAAATTCAAGAGACCTCAGGGATAGTGCCTAGCAGCTAAGAAAAATTTTAAGAAATGAACAAAGAAATAAGGAAAAAAAAAAACAAACCAGAAAAAGGAATGAAGTAATGAAGTATATACAGTTCATTCAGTAATGAATGAAGACAAATAAATTAAACCTTAAGTTTTATCTGATTATTGTTTAAATTTAAAATTTAATCACAATAGTTTGAATTACTTTGATGAGTTGATTTTATAATAAATTCTAGGGGCAATTGGAGTTAAAAAATCCTTACTATTAAAATTATTGAATTATTTCAGATTATAGAAAATAAATGAAGTTCAGAATATTTAATAAAATTATTAAAATGTTAACTGATCAGTATAATACAAAATGAAAAAAATAATGGACCATTAGTTTAATTCATTAAAAAATATAAACATTTAAATAAACATTTAACATATTAATCTAGCAGTAGAAAAGTAATAATAGTTTGCCATGACCAGTTGGATTTTGTTATAGAAATAGAGGGTGGTTGGAAATAGGAAATTTCATTTATACAATTTTTATATCCACACATTAAAGGAGAAAATTATGTTTATATGAAAGGCTGGAAGTGTATCATGACAGTTATAATTGCAAATAAAAATTCGAAGTGACATAGGAATAAAAACAAATTACTTAAGCATGATACAGATTCCTTTCCAAAAATCAAGAAAAAATATCTTATTAAATAATGAAATATTAAAGATGCTGCCATAATAAAAGAAGACAGCAGGACTGTTATTTCATCATTATTATTCAACATTGTTTTGACACTCGAGCTAATGAAATAATTCACTAAAATGAAATAAATGCTTTTTAATGGTGCTGGAGCAATTGGTCATCCAATATGCAACAAAAATAAAATATGAACCTCTAATTAATCCTCACATGATAGACAAAAAGTAACTCAAGATGATTCCGGGACTTATATGTAAAATATAAAACTATTACCCTTTTAGGAAAAAAGATAGGAGAAAATCTTCAGGATTAGTTGAAGCATTCTTAGTCTTGACAATAAAAGTGTGATTTATGAAAGGAAAAAATGATAAACTGGATCTCATCAAAATTAAAAAACTTTTCCTCTGCAGAAGTCCTTTTTAAAAGGATGAAAAGACAAGGTAGAGGGCTGGAGGAAATCCGAAGTTGACATATCAACAAATGATTTACATCTAGAATAAAAAACTCTAAACTCAACAGTTCAACAGTCACAGAAACAAAACAATCCAGTTAGAAAATGGGCAAATGACATGAACAGACATTTCACTTAAGAGGATATAAACATCACAAATAAGCACATTAAAAGATGTTCATTAGCTATTAGGGTAATGCAAATTAAAACCACAACGGCATATCATTACACATATATCAGAATGGCTTATTTTTTTAAAAAAAACCACCAAATTCTTGCAAGAACACAGAAAAACTAGGTCATTTCTACATTGCTGGTGAGAATGTAAAATGGTACAACTACCCTAGAAAAGCATCCGATATTTTCTTACAAAACTAAATGTGCACCATGTGACCCAGCAATTGCATATTTTGGCATTTACCACAAAGAAGGGAACATTTATGTTCACATAAAAACCTATAATTAATGTTCATAGCAGCTTTATTCATAATAACCCCAAGCTACAAATGATAACCCAGATTTCCTTCAACAGATGGATAGTTTAACAAACTGATACATTCATGCCCTGGAATAGTACCAAGCAGCAAAAAGGAACGGAGTATTGATACGCTCAACAACTAAGATGGATCTCTGCCAATCTCAAAATATTATATAATGCATGATTCCATTTACATAGCACTCTTGAAATTACAAAATCATAAAGATGGAAAATAGATTAGTGGTTGCCAAAGGTTGAAGAGGGAGGTTATGGCAATAAAAGGGCAACACAGGAGATTCTGGTGATGGAACTGTTCTCTGCCTTACTGGTGCTCATCATATTTGATACAATTGCATAGAACTAAAGACAGCCACATATACTCACATGTACACAACTGAATACATGCAGAACTGGTGAAGTCTGAATAAAGTTGGTGGAGGGTATCACTGTCAATTTCTTTTTGAGATGTTGTTTATGCAAGATATCATATGTTATTGATGGAAACTGGAGGAAGGGTATAAAGGATTTGTCTTTCTGTATTCTTACAACTGCATGTGAATCTGCAATACCTGAAAATTTTATATGTATATTATGTGTGTGTGTATATACACATATAAATGTATATATACACACACATATACATATAAATGCATATATATACACACAGATATGCATATAAGTATATATACATATAAATTTAAACTTCAGGAAAAAGAGAAAATGTATTTTCAGATGATAGAATTGAATATGTAGAAAAATAAAAGATTTAATTTCCATTGGCATTTTAAAGAAAATGTGATATGGTGAATAATATAATTATTAACTCTGTGTGTATGTATAAATTCATTTAGAATAACAATGGGAAATATTCTGTTCACAATAACAAACCATATATACTTACTAGTAAATATAATAGGAAATGTGAAGGATCTATATGAAAAATAGAAGATGAAACACAATTAACGTTCCTAAAGTTTAAAGTTTTCCAATTCACTGTGTATATATAATGCTATTTTAATAAGATTCCCATTCTAGTGGATTTTAATATGATTTTTAAGCTCATATGAAAGAACAGACATTTGAGAATTGCCAAAATAATATTTGAAAAAATGTATTTGAAAATAAGATTGTATGGTATGCTGCATTTGCCTTACAAGGTTTTTTTTGTGTTTGTTTTACATATGTCCAAAAGATACAGTAAACAAAATATGTGGAACTTACCTAGGAGCAAAAATATAATTAATTTTTCAATTCAGTTGATAAGGATCATTTATTTAATAGATTGTGCTATCATAATCTAATTTCCCCTGAAAATTAGACTCCTACCTCCTACCTTTACCTATATAAATTTCATTGGATTAACTAAATAAATGCATATCAAAGAGAGATGGTAAAACATAATCATCTAAGAATTAAAGGAATTGTATTGGACAAATTAGGGTGCATTTATATAATCTCAGGAAACTTTAAATTGTGAAACTTGTCTATACCAAAATCTGGTCTTATTGAGATATCTCATAGAATAAATATATTTCTGAAATCCTGATAAAGTTAGCTCATCTGATTAAAATCCCAAACTCCTATGACAGAAAATTAATTCTAGCATCAAAGCTTTTTTGCTGTGTCAAACAAAAAGCAGTCATTCTTTTCTCTAAAATGCTCTCATCCCTTCACTTGTCCATGCCATTCCCTTTCTCTGTCTTTTGAAACCTGTAAGGCCCAGGTCATTTAACTTTTAAAAATAAAAATGAATAGATTTTATTTTCAAGAGAAATTTTATGTTCACAGAAAAATTGAACAGAAGGTACAGGGATTTTCCATTTACCCTTACCTTCACATGGGTAAAACCTCCCCCATTGTCAGCATCCCACACGTGATATGTTTACTACAACTGATGAACCTACATTGACACATCATTATCACCCAAAGTTCATATTTTACTTTAGGGTTCACTCTTGCTGTTGTACATCCTATGGATTTGGACGAAAGTATAATGACATGTATCTACCATTCTAACTACTAGTATCTTTAGAGTCTCCATTGTTTACTTTTTCCAGCATGTTACATAGTTGGAATCATACAGTATGGAGTCTTTTCAAACTGGTTTCTTTCACTTAATAAATTAAGGTTCCTCCATGTCTTTTCATGGTTGATAGCTCGTTTCTTTTTATCACTTCGTAGTATCACAATATCTGGACCACAGTTTATCCATTCACCTATTGAAGGACATCTTGGTTGCTTCCAAATTTTGGCAGTTATAGATAAAGCTACTATAAACATCCATGTGCAGATTTTTGTGTGGCTGTAAGTTTTCAGCTCATTTGGGTAAATACTAAGGAGCACAATTGTTAGATTACATGTTTAGTTTTGTAAGAAACCGCTAACCTGTCTTCCAAGTATCTGTACCATTTTTCATTCCCACCAGCAATGCATGATAGTTGGTCATTATATTTTTCACTGAAGCCTTTTCTGATCGTTTTTGCAAGATATTTTCCTTCCTGTCTCTGAGCTCATATAGTACTCTGTATCCTCATTCTGACATCCATCATATTCTTTCTTGCTTTGTGTGAGCCCCTCGGGGCAGGACATAGATATGTCTCCTGCACCTTACAATACTTCACTTAACACCCTGAAAATTAAGAGCCCTAGTATTTGTTGAATGAATAAGGTAAATTTAAATTTTTTTGTGTCAGACTGTCAAATGGAGCATTTTGTTTTGCAAATCTATATATAATCTATATATAATCTTATGCTAGGCTTGGGTCAAACAATTCTCACTAGTTCCACTTGTTACATTTTTTTCAGTTGTTTCTGAACAATTATTTTGTGGGTTACTACATGGTTGATTCAGGTTGAAAGAAACTGCATTTGAAGTTATTGATTCTTTGCCCCAGCTTTTCAGCTGGAAGAAACAAAGCTCTTGTTGCAATAAGTACTGAACTTTTAGAAAACAATATCTAATGAGGTTAGCATATATTGTTGACATTTTATTTTCAACCAGAGTTAAGGTCACAGCTGAAAGGTCACAAAGATGATTTTATACAGTAAATAAACAATGATATTATTTTGCAAAGAAAATGAAATATCACAAACTTGTCTGTAGCCTCTTTTGTCTAAAAGTGTTTGCTATGCTTAATTTTGGTACCTAAACTGTGTTATCCTTCCATTTCTTAGATTTTGGGATTTAAAAAGGAAGTACACCTAGTTTATGTGTCAGGGACTAATATAAACATGTGCTTTTCATTCTTATTCTGGAATTATATTGAGTTTTTACATTTAACTCCTAAGTCCACTTAGTATTTGTTGGGGGGTAATTCTTTGTGGAATTTTGGTATTTATTCTGTTTATTTGGTGAACTTCCTTTCAAGTTGGGAAGTTTTATTGATCATATTTGTTTGAGACCTTTACCTCTTCATCTTTGGTGTTTACAACAAAACTGTAAATTTATCATTAGAGAGAATATGTTGAAGTGCTTTTGGAAAGTATTGGGCTGGATTATGGTTAAACAGTGAAAAATGTACGCTTTGGGGGCACAATGCACAATAGAAATTATTAACTGCTTTCATATTATATATCACTACATAACAAGGGATTGATCTCTTAAATTTGTGGTAGCTCAAGACAATTTTAATATTGAAAATAATTTAATGGATTGAAAAGTATCATGGAACAGACAAACTTCTAATGCCAAAGACCATTAAAATTTCCACTTTATATTGTCATCTAGTTAACATATTTTTAAAGCAAAGTAGTCCAGATAGTATAATTCCTTAGTTTTTTTTAAGACTTTTAAAAACTTTTTATTTTATGTTGCAGTATAGCCAATTAACAATGTTGATGATAGTTTCAGGTGCACAGGAAAGTGACTCAGCCATACATATACATGTATCTATTCTCCCTCAAATTCTGCTCCCATCCAGGCTGCCACATAACATTGAGCAGAGTTCCCTGTGCTATACAGTAGGTCCTTCTTGGTTATCCATTTAAAATATAGCATTGTGTACATGTCAATGCCAAACTCCCTAATTATCCCTTCCCCCCATCCTTCCCTCCTGGTAACCAAAAGTTCATTCTCTAAGTCTGTTTTGTAAATAAATTCATTTGTATCATTTCTTTTTAGATTCCACATATAAGGGGTACCATACGATATTTCTTTTTCGCTGTCTGACTTCACTCAGTATGACTCTCTAGGTCCTTCCATGTTGCTGCAAATGGCATTATTTCATTCTCTTTTTTTTTTTTTTTGCGGTACGTGGGCCTCTCACTGTTGTGGCCTCTCCCGTTGTGGAGCACAGGCTCCGGACGTGCAGGCTCAACGGCCATGGCTCACGGGCCCAGCCGCTCCATGGCATGTGGGATCCTCCCAGACCGGGGCACGAACCCGTGTCCCCTGCATTGGCAGGCGGACTCCCAACCACTGCGCCACCAGGGAAGCCCTATTTCATTCTTTTTAATGGCTGAGTAATATTCCATTGTATATATGTACCACATCTCCTTTATCTGTTCCTCTATCAATGGACATTTAGGTTGCTATTGTAAACAGTGCTGCAGTGAACATTGGGCTGCATGTATTCTTTCAGACTATGTTTTTCTCCGGATATATACCCAAGAGTGGGATTGCAGAGTCATATGGTAGCTCTATTTTTAGTTTTTTAAGGAACCTCCTTACTGTTCTCCATAGTGGCTGTACCAATTTACATTCCCACCAACAGTGTAGGAGGGTTCTCTTCTCTCCACAAAATCTCCAGCATTTATTGTTTGTGGATTTTTTGATGATGGCCATTCTGACCTGGTGTGAGGTGATATCTCACTGTAGTCTTGATTTGTATTTCTCTAATAATTAGCGATGTTGAACATCTTTTATGTGCCTCTTGACCATCTGTATGTCTTCTTTGGAGAATGTGTCTAACCTAAAATTTACTTTATTTTAGATGAACTCACAAATTCATCAGAAACCAGATTGTCTTTAGAAGACCTCTTCAGGAAAGAATTTGTGCTTCATGATCCAGAAGCTCGATGGATCAATGGTATGTGTATACATTCTTATATGTTATATTATTTCAAGTTCTGTATAATTAAAATTAAATAGTGTTTTTGTTGACCACTGGTTGACTACCAGTGGTTATTTTAATTGACATTATGCTTCAATGATTACAGATACCATTTAATCAGAAATTTATACCTTGGCTCATGTGAGAGAAAACTAATTCCTAAGCTAGGTCATCAATAAAATTATCCCCCAGACATTAGATTGACTGCTCTGTATCTGCTCTTCCCTCATGAATCATTAGTTATGTGACTGCAAACACGTGTTACATCTCTAGCATTTCTCTGGGTAATTCTCCTTGGTGTAGAAGTATAGATTTTGGGAGCGTACATATAAGTGATTCAAATTTGGCAATCAGATTAATTTTCTTCTCTCTCTTTGTGGCTTTTCTTTTTAAGTTTAAATACCACACACTAGGGAGACTCTCCAGTCTGAGAGTCTACAAAGTTGACTCTACAAAGTTGAAATGACAGAAGGGGCATGGGAACACATTGCATTTTTGCTTTTTGTGGCTTGGCAAAGAAATCACCTCAGCTTTCCTTAGGTTATTTCTGATTTTGCTATTTTCAAAAAGCTTTAAAAAGATTTTAGATTACAAATACAATCAGTCAATCAATCAATCAATCAAAACCACTGAGTGGTGGCTCCTTGGACTTTGGCTTGTCTTTGTGGGAGGTGGTAGGGGGAGTTATTGGGTAATCCAGTTATAAGAAATGTGTTGGTGAAAAGGAAGTCAGGTTTTCATTTCTGGAATATTACAATTTGCCTGACCATACTAGTCACCATGGTTAGATAGCTGTTAATCTTTGCCCTTCATTTTATTTAGACATAATATCTTTGCTTGTTTTCAAGGCCTAGAGTAGGTTACATGTATGATAGCTAAGAAGAGCTTTGCCTTTGTATCTAATGAATAACGTCTCACTTACAGTCCATCCTTTATTCTGTAACATCCTAATTAAATACATTTATGCCTGCAAATTAAATGTTTATTTATGGAAGCTATAAAAAGAATGTAACTTAATTCATGAGGGCAGGAGCCAAATCATACTTGTTTACCTAGCACTGATACAGTTTCTGGAGCGCAGCAAGCACTTAAGATTTGTTTTTTTTGAATAAATGAATGAAATCATTTAACAGAAGTTCAGTTTTATTTTTCTGTAAACTCAGGTTTCAGTTGAAATTAGTTGCAAGGTAAGTATTATCATGGTGATAATGTTACAAATAGAGAAAACAAGATAGCAGTTTTATTAATCTATTTGTATATTTTCATTTTGAATTTTCATAAATTTGGGTCTTGCCTTATTGTTGCCTTTGCACTATGATTATTTCAGAGGTACACTGTGATTTATTTCAGATGAGTACTATTACTAAATTTAAAAAAAGGTATGGAATTACCTAGCATTGCTCTAATACATGGATCTCCCACAAATCGTTCTCCTAATGTGCCACTGTAATTTTGTAAGCCATCTTTTTACTTGCTAGCAAGTATTTTCTATTGAAGGAGATGACCAAAAAATTTTGAGTCATTAGATTTGAAATGCTGAATAATATTCTGTTTTATTCATCATGATTTTGACCAAACTATAGAAATTTGTACAGTTTTTGACTTTGGGAAGCAAGAAAAAAATCATGGGTCTCGTCCCTCTTCTCAGGTTAGCTTGAACTATTTAAAGAGGCATTTACTCCCATGTGTAAATGACACTTTGATATCGAAGTATCAAAGGACTGGAGCGGTGTTTAAGCAGTGAACTGCATACTAAATTAAGCCACATTTCAGTATCTAGGGCGCACATTTTACTCTAATGCTTCACAAGATATCAAAATAAAATTATTTGGAGTTAATCATTTTAATCATTTTTTTTTCATAATTTCTTTACCAATCATTGGTAAAGCTGATTTTGAAAATATATCCTGGGACAAAGCTGCAGTGTGTTATCATACTACAAATAAAACCTAAGATCAAATATATTTATAAAAGAACTTGACATAAAACAACCTTTTAAACAGATTTAAACAATATCTAAGCTCTTAGAGCCATGTGATCTTTATAAATACCACTGAAAGAATTGACTCACTGTCAGTAGATTGTGTGCACTGGGTTGCTTTTCCAGCAGGGGAATAGATTTGTGCTCATTTTTTCCTCTATCCAATCCAGATCACCTTTCTGGCAATCACTGGGTACTTGGCCTATTTACATATTCCTCACAAAGCCAGATAATACAGTGGGGACTATAAATACAATGTGTAACCCTGGCTTCATTGTCACAGATTGTATCTGAATGTAAAATGTGAGCTTCTTATTTATTCTCATGACATGTCTCACCAGGTTTCTATAGTATATAAGTGGCTTGAAGGAGTCTAACCCAACCTCATTTGGAAGCTTCTTTTAGTTCTTGGAGGTCACCATAGGAACATTTAATACATTACTGGTCAAGGAGAAGGAGGGCGTCTAGATGGCCCTGACATGTGTAGGCTGAAGTGTAGCAATGTCATTCATTATGCTGCTTCTCAAATAATATATCTGTGAATGTCAATGCAGCCTTGGATGGGTGCTCATATTCATGGTTAGTGTAACAACTGCCTTCCACCAACTCTGCTCAGATCCTTGAAATCTCCATTTTTATAGCATCTTCTTCGTAGTTATGTCACCTTGAAACTCGGAAATCCATCTTCTTTAACATTATTCATCTCCCCACGTACATTTGAGGACCTATCAATCATCAAAGAAAAATCTAATATTAATTGAGTGCCTTCTATGCTAGGCTTTGTGCTGGATGCTTTATAGACATACTTCATAGATAGCATGTAAGTTATAATGATGAACCCCAGAAAACTGAGGCTAAAGCAAAACACTTATCCAAAACCACAGCTGATAAGAGGTGGAGCCTGCTTTAATCACTATTTTGAAGTATAAAGCCTACCTTCTCCCAGTGTTTCACTCTGAGATGCCATTCCACATCTTTAACACATGCATTAACTACCTCTTTGACAATCTCATGGGTACAGATCTCACTGTGACTAATCCTTTCATGTTGAATATTGCAGTCATGTCATCTACCCTAAGGACATCCATATAATGGTAACTTATGCAGCCACTAAAAAATGTATGAACATATTTACATGTTTATGGTATAAAAAGTAAACAACGGTGTCTTTAAAACAGAGTTGATAGTATGTAATTCACACTGTCTCTACTGTATACCAGTGAGTGTTTCCAGATGGCTGGATTTTGACCTGATACATTTTTTTCTTTTTGCTTATTCATTCTTTCCTGAATTTTTTCGATAAATATGTATGTTTATGTGATTTTATAACTATTTTTTCTTTTTTAATTTAATTTTTATTTTATATTGGAGTATAGTTGATTTAAAATGTTGTGTTAATTTCAGGTATACAGCAAAGTGATTTAGTTATACATATATCCATTCTTTTTCAGATTCTTTTCCCATATAGGTTATTACAGAATATTGGGTAGAGTTCCCTGTGCTATACAGTAGGTCCTTGTTGATTATCTGTTTTATATATAGCAGCATATATATGTTAATACCAAACTCCTTATTTAGTTTCATGGGTCTCCAATCCTCCAGCAGTCTCCTGCCAAATACAACTTTATAAGGCCCAACTAAAAACTGTAAACACACTTCTCAAAAACCATCAGAGGAACCCCTTTGCCAACTGAATAAATTCCAAACTCCTCCCTTTGAATTCCAGACCTCTCAGAATCAAGATTGGCCTCTATCCTACTATTCTACTTTACATTATGTTTCAGGGGTATTGAACTGCTTGATATTCTTCATAAGGCTCAAAAGCTCTTTTGACTCTGTGCCTTTGCCAACACTACTTTCTCTACCTGGAACCCTCTCCCCAATCTGGCAGCCCCAATTTTGTCCCACTGGAAACTTGATTCCCAGGTGCAAAGTTCTTTTTCCTGCCAGCATCATCTTCCGCTAAACCCCAGAGGTTGATTCTCTCATATAGAAATTTCTTCCTTGATTATAATTATAACATGTCTAATCTCCTCTAAGACAGTGCTTCTAAAACTATAGTGAAAGCCCACTGTTTTAAAATTTAATACTTTGTTTGTATTTCCTATTTGGCATGAATTAATGTTTTTGAAAAATACAATAAAATCAATTATTAGAAAAATAAAATAAGTAAATATTACAAATACAGCCCCCAAATTTAGCTCATTATAATTAACTGTTTTAAAATTACATTGCAAAAATATATAATAAGTACCAACATGACATTGGAATAAAATAGGAATTTCATCTATTACTTTGAGAGAGGATATACAGGCGACTAATAGGATTGCTATGATATTCATAACTTTTTGTTATTGCTAAATGAGAATGATACAAATATTGAGTGAAATAGTGATTATTCACATTAAATGCCAATTCTCAGGTTTTGAACAGGAACTGGCATATCAATATTCAGAGGTTTTAATGTAGGAAATGAAATTGCTTCCTTCTTGTTAACTAATCTAGGTTAGATTGACAACGGCACCACTCTTAGGGGATAATGTATGTTTAGACTGTCTCTATTTTTGTTTTAATAATATTATTGGAGAGAAGAAATCAGTCTCCAAAATAAGGATGATGGTAATGCAAGGAGATTTTAAAGCAATTTTAACAATCTCAGGATGTTCATTTTAAGCTTTTATACAAAATGAATAAAGTGATACTGTATTTTTTATCTTCAAATCTTTACCACTGGCTAATTTCAAAATTTATTCTGTAGATTATAAATCATTTATCTTTTCATCAAAGAATATATTTTGGATTTTAAGTACATCTGGGGTATACTGGAAAGACTAAGGTTGAATCACAGCATCATGCAACAAGGTTCTTCTGCGTATAGTTAGTCTGTTGCTGGCTCACCCATGGGTTCATCTGCTCAGTTAAATTAGGCTACTTATCATGCATTTGGATCTGGCGGCACTGTCAGATTGCTATGAAAGCATCAAATGCTTACCCTCAGCTCAACTTATCGTATTGTGGACTAGTGGCCATCACTTCCCAACTGGGTGTAGTCTCCCAACATGACTCTTAGAGCAGCTTGGTTCCAAGAGACAGTAAACCCTGAGGAATAGGACTTGTGTCATATTTATGTTTGAGTCAGCCCAGCAATTAGCACACTGTCTGGATCCAATTAAAACTCAAAGTAGTTCGGTTAGCATAATGAGATAAACTATTATATTTCTTTGATATATTAAGGAGGGCCCACTTGATCCACAATCAGTAGAGGTTTCATTTCAGTTCTTTTCCTCAGGGTGTGCATAGATTTTTCTCTGATCTATACAAACTTGTCCTTCCCAGTGTCCATCACGCATGTGAGTTGTTTCATGGTTTTTTTTTTTGTGTGTGTGGAAAATGTCTAGCTGGGATGAATGATCACATGTGAGGCCCTGGATATAATTTTTTTAAAACATCTTTATTGGAGTATATGTGCTTTACAATGGTGTGTTAGTTTCTGCTGTATCACAAAGTAAATCAGCTATACGTATACATATATCCCCATATCTCCTCCCTCTTGCACCTCCCTCCCATCCTCCCTATCTAGGTGGTCACAAAGCACCGAGCTGATCTCCCTGTGCTATGCAGCTGCTTCCCACTAGCTATCCAGTTTACATTTGGTAGTGTATATACATCCATGCCACTCTCTCACTTCGTCCCAGCTTCCCCCTCCCCGTGTGCTCAAGTCCATTCTCTATGTCTGCGTCTGTACTCCTGTCCTGCGCCTAGGTTCTTCAGAACCACTTTTTCTTTTTTTTTTTAGATTCTATATATACGTGTTAGCATATGGTATTTGTTTTTCTCTTTCTGACTTACTTCACTCGTATGACAACTTCACTCGTATGACAGACTCTAGGTCCACCCACCTCACTACAAATAACTCAATTTCGTTTCCTCTCATGGCTGAGTAATATTCCATTGTATATATGTGCCACATCTCCTTTACCCATTCATCTATCGATGGACATTTAGGTGGCTTCCATATCCTGGCTACTGTAAATAGTGTTGCAGTAAACATTGTGGTACATGACTCTTTTTGAATTATGGTTTTCTCCGGGTATGTGCCCATTAGTGGGATTGCTGGGTCGTATGGTAGTTCTATTTTTAGTTTCCTAGGGAACCTCCACACTGTTCTCCATAGTGGCTGTATCAATTTACATTCCCACCAACAGTGCAACAGGGTTCCCTTTTCTCCACACCCTCTTCAGCATTTATTGTTTGTAGACTTTTTGATGATGGCCATTCTGACCTGTGTGAGGTGATACCTCATTGTAGTTTTGATTTGCATTTCTCTAATGATTAGTGATGTTGAGTATCCTTTCATGTGTTTGTTGGCCATCTGTATATCTTCTTTGGAGAAATGTCTATTTAGGTCTTCTACCCATTTTTGGATTGGGTTGTTTGTTTTTTTGATATTGAGCTGCATGAGCTGCTTGTATATTTTTGAGATTAATCCTTTGTCAGTTGCTTCATTTGTAAATTTTCTCTCCCATTCTGAGGGTTGTCCTTCGTCCTGTTTATGTTTTCCTTTGCTGTGCAAAAACATTTAAGTTTCATTGGGTCCCATTTGTTTATTTTTGTTTTTATTTCCCTTTCTCTAGGTGGTGGGTCAAAAAGGATCTTGCTGTGATTTATGTCATAGAGTGTCTGCCTATGTTTTCCTCTAAGAGTTTGACAGTGTCAGGCCTTACATTTAGGTCTTTAATCCATTTTGAGTTTATTTTTGTGTATGGTGTTAGGGAGTGTCCTAATTTCATTCTTTTACATGTAACTGTCCAGTTTTCCCAGCACCACTTATTGAAGAAGCTGTCTTTTATCCATTGTAAAAGGCTCCATTTCTCCATTCTTCCCTCCTTTATCAAAGATAAGGTGACCATATGTGTGTGGGTTTATCTCTAGGCTTTCTGTCCTGTTCCATTGATCTATATTTCTAGATTTGTGCCAGTACCATACTGTCTTGATTACTGTAGCTATGTAGTATAGTGTGAAGTCAGGGAACCTGATTCCTCCAGCTCTGTTTTTCTTTCTCAAGATTGCTTTGGCTATTCGGGGTCTTTTGTGTTTCCATACAAACTGTGAAATTTTTTGTTCTAGTTCTGTGAAAAATGCCATTGGTAGTTTGATAGGGATTGCATTGAATCTGTAGATTGCTTTGGGTAGTAGAGTCATTTTCACAGTGTTGGTTCTTCCAATCCAAGAACATGGTATATCTCTCCATCTGTTTGTATCATCTTTAATTTCTTTCATCAGTGTCTTATAATTTTCTGCATACAGGTCTTTTGTCTCTGTAGGTAGGTTTATTCCTAGATATTTTATTCTTTTTGGTTCAATGGTAAATTGGAGTGCTTTCTTAATTTCACTTTCAGATTTTTCATCATTAGTGTATAGGAATGCAAGAAATTTCTGTGGATCAATTTTGTATCCTGCTACTTTACCAAATTCATTGATTAGCTCTAGTGGTTTTCTAGTAGCATCTTTGGGATTCTCTATGTATAATATCATGTCATCTGCAAAGAGTGACAGCTTTACTTCTTCTTTTCTGATATGGATTCCTTTTATTTCTTTTTCTTCTGATTGCTGTGGCTAAAACTTCCAAAACTATGTTGAATAATAGTTGTGAGAGTGGGCAACCTTGTCTTGTTCCTCATCTTAGTGGAAATGGTTTCAGTTTTTCACCATTGAGAACGATGTTGGCTGTGGGTTTGTCATATATGGCCTTTATTATGTTGAGGTAAGTTCCCTCTATGCCTACTTTCTGGAGGGTTTTTATCAAAAATGGGTGTTGAATTTTGTCAAAAACTGTCTCTGCGTGTATTGAGATCATCATATGATTTTTCTCCTTCAGTTTGTTAACATGGTGTATCACATTGATTGATTTGCATATATTGAAGAATCCTTTCATTCCTGGGGTAAACCCCACTTGATCATGGTGTATGATCCTTTTAATGTGCTATTGGATTCTGTTTGCTAGTATTTTGTTGAGGATTTTTGCATCTATGTTCATCAGTGATATTGGCCTGTAGTTTTCTTTCTTTGTGACAGTAAATGTATTTTTGATGTATTTGTGGGGAGGAAGGTGATCTTCACTTCTTACGCCTCCACCATCTTGAAGGTTCTCCCCCTTGGATATAATCTTAATTTTATTGGACAATGTTGGAGACAACTGAACTCATCTACCATATGATACTCAAAAATAGGTATTTAAACCTGTTATCTTTCAAACGATGTGTTACAGTATGACATATTGAAATAGGAAAAGTCCTTAAACAGAAAAAAACCAGAGTCTTGCAGCAATTTTTTAAAGTCTTCTGAGGCTTGGTTTCTTCATCTAAAGTGGGGATAATATTTTCTGTAGGCAAAAGCACAGTGAAAATTAAATAAGCAAAAATGTTCAAAAAGTAAAAATAAAAAGGTAAAGGCAAAAAATAATAGTTAAGAAAACATAAATAAAAAGCAAAAATCTGGAGCGGAATAAATCTTAGAATGGTTATTAGAATGTTATTCTGACAACAGCTTTTAGAGATGCTCTGGGCACCTGATAATTCTTTATAAATGCCCCAGGAGCCTTATCCTGATGAATTATATCCAGGATATTGAACAGAAAGTGAAAAGCCATTATTGTAATCTTCATGAAAAATAAAACAAATTACTGAAATAATATCAATAATATTCACTCATAATTAGGGAAATGGGACAAATGAATCTAGTTTGTTATTTTTTGGTTTGGCACTGTTTTATCCATCAAAGGCTTCTGTCCATCAGTTCAGTTTGGTTGTGTTGCAGAAACTGTTGGATTTCTTTGTGTGCAGGGAGCTACACTTCTGACAGCATTATCACTCCCAGCTCTGGGTCAGAATTTTAACTCTTTTAACTTATTTTTAATTTTTTCCCTAATTTCTTATAACCATCAACCAAGCCGATAGTTTAAAAAAGTAGAATTGAATCAATGACTATGAGGTTTTGAGGGTAATTTATATTTTTATTGAAACATAATTTATAAGGACAAAATGTTGGGTAGAGAGTAAATGTGCAAAAGTAGGTATGTGGTTAGATAAATTATTTTACATCCATTTAATGGAATATTATACAGCCATTGAAACTGATCTTTTGAAAAAAATAATGACATTAGAACATGCTTGGAATAAAATATTAAGTGGAAAGGGTAGAATACAGAATCATATGCATAGTACACTCCTAATTGTATCACACACTTGTAGATGCAACAAAAGTGATATCAGAATTAAATATGCTAACGTATTAAATAATTTTCTATGATTGATTTAATGTTTTAAATTTTTTATCTTTTTGTTTATGTTGTTATTTTTATAACATATAAAAATCTACTAAATTCTCCTTAAAATAAAAATGTTCTCAGAGCAGTGCTGGACTGTCTTAAGAGGCACAGATTCTTATAATAGCACTCTTACTCCTTGTTTGTTGAGACAGAGTATTCCCTGTAGTTTACTGTTTTTTTTCCCCCTCCCAGTAATGTAAACACATAGAAGGTTATTGAAATTATGACATCTGTATTTCCTGACTCACAGCTCAAAGAATTGAAAATTAGGTTAAAAATATAATTAATTGTTATCATTGCTGATCTTCTTTTTTAAAGTAATGTATGTCAAAGTATCTTACTATCAAGAGTAGATCATTTCCTGCCAAAACTAAAGAAGTGCTTACAGAAGTATATCATTAAAGCATATTTACCTTTCTGCGGATTACCAAAAATGTTCTCTTTATTGCTAAATGATTTACATGCTCCATATATTTTTACCAAAGTTTAAAATAATCTATATTAAAAGCACTTGAAATCAAAATCAAAATCAAAATATTTAGTATAAAAGAATCAAACTATGGTAACCTTACATACCACTGCAAATATTCATACTTTTGTTTGAAATTTAAATCTAAATAGTTTTTTAAGAAAATATTTTTAAGATTCCAGCTTATGTTAAAATGACTATATTTATACTAAATGCAAAGAGGGAGTAGGGAAAATGATTTACTCATAAAATCCAGTGTTAGTATTTTGGGGAAAATTTAGGAAAATAATATTTCTGTTTTAGAAATATGATGATTACTTAAGGGTATTTAAAGGGAGTTGGAAATATAAACCAAATTTTAGATTATGAGAGCTAAACTTTTATGTTACAACCTACTTTTTAAAAATAAATTTATTTGTTTTAACTTATTTATTTTTGTCTGCATTGGGTCTTCATTGCTGCACACGGGCTTTCTCTAGTTGTGCTGAGCAGGGGCTACTTTTCGTTGTGGTGAGCGGGCTTCTCACTGCGGTGTCTTCTCTTGTTGCGGAGCACAGGCTCTAGGCACATAGGCTTCAGTGGTTGTGGCACATGGGCTCAGTAGTTGTGGCTCACGGGCTCTAGAGCGCAGGCTCAGTAGTGGCACACGGGCTTAGTTGCTCTGTGACATGTGGGATCTTCCCAGACCAGGGCTCGAATCCGTGTCCCCTGCATTGGCAGGAGGATTCTTAACCACTGCACCACCAGGGAAGCCCACAACCGACTTTTTAAAGTAGAAAACTATATTTTGATTTTTAAAAGGAAAAAAATGTCTGCATGAGTGGTATGAAACAGTTATGCTTAGATTCGTCAGCAAACATTATTGAATTTCAAGTACATGCCCCACACAGAGTTTTGTATATTCCAGATAGGATCCATTGACATTTAAAAGGTTTGCAGTAAAACAGACTGTGTACCTACAGTGCATTCCACACAATCATGGTTGGTGTTGGCTTTGTTGGCCCAGGAACTGGGTTTGTCAACACAAATAAAGATTAAGGGCTTCCTTGGTGGCGCAGTGGTTGAGAGTCCACCTGCCGATGCAGGGGACACGGGTTCGTGCCCTGGTCTGGGAAGATCCCACATGCTGCAGAGAGGCTGGGCCTGTGAGCCATGGACGCTGAGCCTGCGTGTCTGGAGCCTGTGCTCTGCAACGGGAGAGGCCACAACAGTGAGAGGCCCGCATACCACACACACACAAAAAAAGATTAATAGATAATTTGACATTGGCATCTATTTTTCCATCAATTTATTCATCTAATATTCCTTCAAGATATACTTATTGAGCATAGCCAAGCATTCTTCTAGATATAAAGTCTATAAAGATGACTGAGCACAGTTCTTTTGCTCAGGAAAATTATGAATATGTTCCTCATTGTTCACACTACCTTTTTTTTGTATACAGAGTTTGAAGAAGTAGAGTTAGTCATCAAAAGGCCGTGACTGGGGTAGGAGGTAGAGGTAATCTGAGAGTTTCAAGAAATACTCTATTCAGACCATGATGAGGTTTGATTAACCTTTTCCCCAGAAGCCAAAACACACCTGTTCCACACTTCTCTCCCCACTATGATGGAGAACACACACCAGCACATTTTGCTTTTGGAACTCTTTTATTCTCTTTGCCTCTTCTTTATTTGATACGGTTTTCCCTTATATGTGATAATAGTTATGACTAATATATACATATACCACTGACATGTTTAAAAGGAATAAAATATGATTATGGTACCCAGGGAATTTAGAAACTAGATGAAAATAACATACCTGAAATAATCAGACAACAATTCGGTGATAAACTCCTGGGTTATTTTTTTATTATTATTATTTTTTTTTTTTTTCTTTTTGCGGTACGCGGGCCTCTCACTGCTGTGGCCTCAGCCTCTCCCGTTGCAGAGCACAGGCTCCGGACGCGCAGGCTCAGCGGCCATGGCTCACGGGCCCAGCCGCTCTGAGGCATGTGGGATCTTCCCAGACGGGGACACGAACCCGTGTCCCCTGCATCAGCAGGCGGACTCTCAACCACTGCGCCACCAGGGAAGCCCAACTCCTGGGTTATTACTGAAGAAAAGAGAAAAAAAAGACATTAGAGATCAGTTTGAGCTAAGAATAACTGGAGTCATCTTTATGGAAAAGATGGAGTTCAGTCTCAATATAGAGATGAGCCTAGCAGAAGAAAGAGTACATCACTGGGAGAGCAAGGAAGTATTATGACAGAGTCATAGGAATTCGCATAGTATGAAAGAGTATCTGTAATATTCTGTGTGTGCCTGTGTGTGTGTTTAAAATTAATGGTGAAAAAAGTCAATCAACTCAGATTAGTATATACTTAGAATATTAATACTATTACTTTACTGTACTTGTTATACTTTGATCTCCTTTAGCAGAGTCATATTATTAGATTATGATTTTAAAACAGAAGAATTTGAAGTTGCTCTGATGGTTACCAGCTGTGTTATTTTCCTTAGAATGGGAGATGTAGCTAACAGGAATTTCACCTAATATGTTTATAATAATTCATGTTTACATTTACTTTTCTAGGACATTTCAACGTATGTTACTTATTTGCATTTCTTTGAAAAACGTTGTTTCGGAGGTAGGGTGGACATTAATTTTGTGTTATAGATAAGTAAGTTGAGACACTAACAGTTTTTCTGCACTTCTTCCCAATTCAAAATCAGTACTTAGCTCTGGCCAGAATCCAGGTTTTCTATGTTCAGTGTTGGGTAGGATACATCAGAGTAGAGAAAATGTCTTAGGTAAGTTTTTTGTGTTGTCCTTATACTAACATTTAATAATGTATATAAACCAATAAAAGCACATCTATGGCTTAAGGAAAGACATATTATGGGAAAGATAGATAATAATAAGGGAAGATTTCCTTTGACTCATATCTTACTATATGAATTTGAGTAGAATTTTTAGGTGATGTTGAGAAAATGTAATCATTTTTGTGTCATTGACTGTAACTGTTTCAAAAAAAACTCTTGCAGCAAACCCTAATAATAAAGTCACATTTTACACTACACATTAAACTTTAATTCAACTTGCTTTGCTTGAGTCATGTTTTCTGCTTGTGTGTGTGTGTGTGTGTATGTGTGTGTGTGTGTTGGGGGGTGGTGTGCATTTCTTTCTAAGGCTAATTTTACTTAATCACGTTGGTCATGAAGTCAAAGTCAGTTTGTATGGGCCATTGGGACCTTTAGATGACACACAATCAACTATTCCACTATTTTATGTTGGGTAAACAAATATTAAGCACGTAAGTACATTTCAGAAAATCTTTAGTTAGAAGAATTGCTCGAGATAATTCTGTTTATCATTAAATGGCTAACATTCTCTATAGTAAGTTATTTCATGCACAAGCATCTACTCAATTGAAATGTTCCATCCTGTTCACAGTGGTCTGGTTTCATGTGTGCCCATAGAGGTACACACAATAGTATATCTAGCAATTTAATTCTACTTCTTTTCTATATTTATCTTTTATTTTTGTTCTTGATAAAAATTAAATACTATTTTTATGTAGTACTGTAGGGATGCAAAAAAAAGTTGTAGTATCTGCTTTCATTAATTTATTATTAATGCCAATAATAAAAGTTATGTGTTTTAGAGGTTATCTAATAGTAGCTAGGAACTATGCTTGCCTTTTTAATTTATCATACAAATGTTTCTAGTTCTCTAATTTAAGTAGAGATATATTCATTTTATAAATTAACAAAGTGAGCTTTAAAGTACATAGGTGACTTGTTCAAGTCCACACAGCTAGAAGGAGGCAGGTTCAGACTTTAAGTTCACATATTCTACTGTTAACCTCAGTCAACAATGAACCTAGTAACTGTAAACAAATATAAGTTTAAGGAATACAATATCAAGAAAAGACACATAACATAGAGAAAATAGTTTTCAGATATAAGATTAAGCATAAGCTATATAATTAATGTAGGAAAAAGTGAAACTTCTTTAATCAATTTATACAAGAACTCTGAAATAAGATGCACACAGAACTTAATGTGGAATTAAAAATTTAATGTGGAATAGAAAACAGAGTATTACACTGGGATTCAGGAGCCCTGGCTCAGTAACTGAATATTCACCTTGGGAAAACCTCACCACCATCAGTCTGCTGGACCCCGGGTTCTTAATCAGTGGGCTTGACTGAATGACACATGAGGTCTCCCCAGTTTTCTTACTTGGAGTTAACCAAATTTATGTGTGGTAGCACAACTGGCCCTAAAGCAATTGGCAATGTGGCTAGAATGCATACTTCTAAACTTCATATTACCTGGTTTAAGTGGAAGTTTTACTATTATTATTATTTGTAATAGTAGTAGTAGAATTTTAAAGTTCTCTGCTATCATTTTCAAAACATGATTCTCCTTTTCAGTTTCTAACAAACTTGCTAAATGACACGAGTTAAGCTGATAATCCAATTTATGCTGTCATGTAAGATGCCAACATTTTTATCATCAATAATGATAATGACTTAATGCCCTATGCATCTATTTATGAGTTAAAATATTAGTTTTGTCTTGTTTCAAATGAGAATTGGGACTTTTGGGCAGTGTGGAAGGTCTGAGAAGAGGATATTCTGATTGTGCCATTTTTAATACATTAAGCCCCCTACATACGAACCTTCAAGTTGTGAACTTTCAAAGATGTGAATGTGCGTTTGCATGTCCAATCACGTAAGTTAGTTCACGTGTCTGGCATACATTGTCACGTGCATGCTACAAGTGGTTGTGGTTTTGTGTACTTTACTGTACAGTACTGTATAGAGTACAGTAGTACAGTATCTTTATTTCAAGCCCAGGATGTCCAGAAGCAAGTGTACAAGCAATAGTGATGTAGCTGTTACTGTACTATACTTTTCAAGGTGCTATACTGTAAGATTAAAAATGCTTTCTTTATTTTTGTGTTTGTTTTTATGTATTATTTGTGTGAAAACTATTATAAACCTATTAAAGTACAGTACTATATAGCTGATTGTGTTAGTTGAGTGCCTAGGCTAACTCTGCTGGACTTACAAACAAATTGGACTTATGAATGCGCTCTCGAACAGAACACGTTCATATGTAGGGGACTTACTGTACAACTTTGATAATTTAACTTTTTCTGTTATACATAAAAGTGAAAAGAGTAGTATAATGAACCTCTAAGTAATTATGATCAATATGTGAATGATTACCAACATGTTATGTTAGTTCTTCATCCAAGGATACAAATATGAGTGTGAAATACTAAAGGTTGGAAAAGTGAAAGGAATAAATGTAAATGAAGCAGAGAGAAAAAGGATAGCAGTTGTTGGAGATGTGCTGGAGGGGAGTATTCCATGCTGATCATAGCTGTATTCTGGAATTGTGCTAATTCTGAATGATATAGCTTACTTTTAAGAGTAAATGCAAGGAGGTTAAAACCCAGAATTATGAGCTGGAATTCCTGAAATATGGTTGAAGAAAGTCAGACCTAGAGAAACAAGGAATTGGAGGTGTTATCCGAACCACCATTGGATATGAAAAGCCATCCTGTGAGTAAGGGGTTCGACTTTTCATGTAGACTTTAGGGTTACCTAAAATGAAAGCCCTCAGGGATGGATGTCTGCTCAACTGCAATATGTCACATGTAACAAGGGTAGTTTTCCATCTTTTGACTAGGTTGGTTTAAGTAAAAAATAGTGATGTCTCCATTCCTTGTTAATAATATAGAGAGGTTGGGTGATCATGTGGTAAGGGTACCTTAGTGGGATTCATATAACTGATAGAAAATTGTAAAAGATGATCTCTGAGTGCAACTTTAGATCTAAGATTTTGTCATTTTGTCTCCAAGTCAACAGAAAACCATGGTTTAACCTACACTGTTTGAATAGTTCTTTGGTTTAGTTAGAAACCAGTTGGTACTCTGGTCTAAAACAGTTCCTAAGGAACGGTGTCAGCTTTCACAGAAATTCCTCTGCTTCTCCTTTCCACACAAGGAAGCTCCAGTATGTGACATAACACTCTTTTGTCTTTGTTTTGACTGGCCATATGGAGTTTCTGAAACATAATTTAAAAGCTGATCTCATTTTGCACTTTCAGTTGATAACACCTTGGCATACTCCTTTGTGCTGTCAATACCTGTGCCAGTTTTAATGAGCTTGAACATTTATTACTGGGGCTATGTACCCAAGCCATTAACCTGTCACTGCCATGTGCTTGCAAATAGCATCTCAAAGCAGGTAGCTTGCACCTACCTAGTCTCTGATGATATCCAATTCGTAAGTGAAAAAAATATACATATTAATTAGTTGTATGTGTTTCCCCCTCTTTCCTAGGAGTGTGAATGCTCACTTGGTTTTCTGCCATGACCAGTTTTGCTAATTGTTTAATTTTCCTTTTGTCACCCCATGACAAAGTATTTTTTATATTGCCCTCCTTAGGTTTTAATTCCAGAAAGATGCTATTCTATTCAAAAATTATAAAAAATATAAAGCCTCTTAATTAGGAAAGTGAGTAAGGCCTTGTGTAGCATAAGTACTCCATAATCTTTTCTGGCTGATGATTAATTGACTTTGCTGCTCTGTACTGCTCGGATGTGATGCTCTCTGAGGCCCTCCCAACCATCAAGGTGGAGGAGTGTCTGACAAGGGAGGGGTTAGGCCTCCAGAAGTCAGAGCTTTAGTTCTGTCTCTGGTTGAGATGGTGGGCAAGTCACTTGACTTCTCTAAGTGGCCATGTCATTACCCATAAGACTGAGAGGGTAATTCCTCTTATGCCTTTCTAAAGTCATTGTGAGCATCACAAGGGATATCAATTCTCTAAAAGTGTTAAACCACTTAAGAAGTTTTGTCTCTATTCTTTTTTTTTTCCTTTATAACAAATTTAATCAGTTATACATATACATATGTTCCCATATCCCCTCCCTTTTTGTGTGTGTGTGTGTGTTTATATATTTTATTTTTTTCTGCTTTATAACAAATTTAATCAGTTATACATATACATATGTTCCCATATCCCCTCCCTTTTGTGTCTCCCTCCCACCCTCCCTATGCCACCCCTCCAGGCAGTCACAAACCACCGAGCTGATCTCCCTGTGCTATGCAGCTGCTTCCCACTAGCTATCTACCTTACGTTTGGTAGTGTATATATGTCCATGCCGCTCTTTCGCTTTGTCACAGCTTACCCTTCCCCCTCCCCATATCCTCAAGTCCATTCTCTAGTAAGTCTGTGTCTTTATTCCTGTCTTACCCCTATGTCCTTCATGATATTTTTTTCTTAAATTCCATATATATGTGTCAGCATACAGTATTTGTCTTTCTCTTTCTGACTTACTTCACTCTGTATGACAGATTCTAGGTCCATCCACCTCATTACAAATAGCTCAATTTAATTTCTTTTTATGGCCGAGTAATATTCCATTGTACATATGTGCCATATTTTATTTATCCATTCATCCAATGATGGACACTTAGGTTGTTTTCATCTCCAGGCTATTGTAAATAGGGCTGCTATGAACATTTTGGTACATGACTCTTTTTGAATTATGGTTTTCTCAGGGTATATGCCCAGTAGTGGGATTGCTGGGTCATATGATAGTTCTATTTGCAGTATTTTAAGGAACCTCCATACCGTTCTCCATAGTGGCTGTACCAATTCACATTCCCACCAGCAGTGCAAGAGTGTTCCCTTTTTTCCACATCCTCTCCAGCATTTATTGTTTCTAGATTTTTTGATGATGGCCATTCTGACGGGTGTGAGATGATATCTCATTGTAGTTTTGATTTGCATTTCTCTAATGAGTGAAGATGTTGAGCATCCTTTCATGTGTTTGTTGGCAGTCTGTATATCTTCTGTGGAGAAATGTCTATTTAAGTCTTCTGCCCATTTTTGGATTGGGTTGTTTGTTTTTTTGTTATTGAGCTGCATGAGCTGCTTATAAATTTTGGAGATTAATCCTTTGTCAGTTGCTTCATTTGCAAATATTTTCTCCCATTCTGAGGGTTGTCTTTTGGTCTTCTTTGTGGTTTCCTTTGCTGTGCAAAAGCTTTTAAGTTTCATTAGGTCCCATGTGTTTATTTTTGTCTTTATTTCCATTTCTTTAGGAGGTGGGTCAAAAAGGATCTTGCTGTGATTTATGTCATAGAGTGTTCTGCCTATGTTTTCCTCTAAGAGTTTGATAGTGTCTGGCCTTACATTTAGGTCTTTAATCCATTTTGAGCTTATTTTTGTGTATGGTGTTAGGGAGTGATCTAATCTCATACTTTTACATGTCCCTATCCAGTTTTCCCAGCACCACTTATTGAAGAGACTGTCCTTTCTCCACTGTATATTCTTGCCTCCTTTATCAAAGATAAGGTGACCGTATGTGCATGGGTTTATCTCTGGACTTTCTATCATGCTCCATTGATCTATCTTTCTGTTTTTGTGCCAGTACCATACTGTCTTGACAACTGTAGCTTTGTAGTATAGTCTGAAGTCAGGGAGCCTGATTCCTCCAGCTCCATTTTTCGTGCTCAAGATTGCTTTGGCTAATCGGGGTCTTTTATGTTTCCATACAAATTGTGAAATTTTTTGTTCTAGTTCTGTGAAAAATGCCAGTGGTAGTTTGATATGGATTGCATTGAATCTGTAGATTGCTTTGGGTAGTAGAGTCATTTTCACAATGTTGATTCTTCCAATCCAAGAACATGGTACATCTCTCCATCTATTTGTATCATCTTTAATTTCTTTCATCAGTGTCTTATAATTTTCTGCATACAGGTCTTTTGTCTCCTTAGGTAGGTTTATTCCTAGATATTTTATTCTTTTTGTTGCAATGGTAAATGGGAGTGTTTCCTTGATTTCACTTTCAGATTTTTCATCATTAGTGTACAGGAATGCCAGAGATTTCTGTGCATTAATTTTGTATCCTGCTACTTTACCAAATTCATTGATTAGCTCTAGTAGTTTTCTGGTAGCATCTTTAGGATTCTCTATGTATAGTATCATGTTATCTGCAAACAGGGACAGCTTTACTTCTTCTTTTCCAATTTGGATTTCTTTTATTTCCTTTTCTTCTCTGATTGCTGTGGCTAAAACTTCCAAAACTATGTTGAATAAGAGTGGTGAGAGTGGGCAACCTTGTCTTGTTCCTCATCTTAGTGGAAATGGTTTCAGTTTTTCACCATTGAGGATGATGCTGACTGTGGGTTTGTCATATATGGCCTTTATTATGTTGAGGAAAGTTCCCTCTATGCCTACTTTCTGCAGGGTTTTTATCATAAATGGGTGTTGAATTTTGTTGAAAGCTTTCTCTGCATCTATTGAGATGATCATATGGTTTTTCTCCTTCAATTTGTTAATATGGTGTATCACGTTGATTGATTTGCATATATTGAAGAATCCTTGCATTCCTGGAATAAACCCCACTTGATCATGTTGTATGATCCTTTTAATGTGCTGTTGGATTCTGTTTGCTAGTATTTTGTTGAGGATTTTTGCATCTATGTTCATCAGTGATATTGGCCTGTAGTTTTCTTTCTTTGTGACATCCTTGTCTGGTTTTGGTATCAAGGTGATGGTGGCCTCGTAGAATGAGTTTGGGAGTGTTCCTCCCTCTGCTATATTTTGGAAGAGTTTGAGAAGGATAGGTGTTAGCTCTTCTCTAAATGCTTGATAGAATTCACCTGTGAAGCCATCTGGTCCTGGGCTTTTGTTTGTTGGAAGGTTTTTTTTATCACAGTTTCAATTTCAGTGCTTGTGATTGGTCTGTTCATATTTTGTATTTCTTCCTGACTCAGTCTTGGCAGGTTGTGCATTTCTAAGAATTTGTCCATTTCTTCCAGGTTGTCCATTTTATTGGCATAGAGTTGCTTGTAGTAATCTCTCATGATCTTTTGTATTTCTGCAGTGTCAGTTGTTACTTCTCCTTTTTCATTTCTAATTCTATTGATTTGAGTCTTCTCCCTTCTTTTCTTGATGAGTCTGGCTAATGGTTTATCAATTTTCTTTATCTTCTCAAAGAACCAGCTTTTAGTTTTATTGATCTTTGCTATCGTTTCCTTCATTACTTTTTCATTTATTTCTGATCTGATTTTTATGATTTCTTTCCTTCTGCTAACTTTGGGATGTTTTTGTTCTTTCTCTAATTGCTTTAGGTGCAAGGTTAGGTTGTTTATTTGAGATGTTTCCTGTTTCTTAAGGTAGGATTGTATTGCTATAAACTTCCCTCTTAGAACTGCTTTTGCTGCATCCCATAGGTTTTGGGTCATCGTGTCTCCATTGTCATTTGTTTCTAGGTATTTTTTAATTTCCTTTTTGATTTCTTCAGTGATCACTTCGTTATTAAGTAGTGTATTGTTTAGCCTCCATGTGTTTGTATTTTTTACAGCTCTTTTCCTGTAATTGATATCTAGTCTCATAGCATTGTGGTCAGAAAAGATACTTGATACAATTTCAATTTTCTTAAATTTACCAAGGCTTGATTTGTGACCCAAGATATGATCTATCCTGGAGAATGTTCCATGAGCACTTGAGAAAAATGTGTATTCTGTTGTTTTTGGATGGCATGTCCTATAAATATCAATTAAGTCCATCTTGTTTAATGTATCATTTAAAGCTTGTGTTTCCTTATTTATTTTCATTTTGGATGATCTGTCCATTGGTGAAAGTGGGGTGTTAACGTCCCCTACTATGATTGTGTTACTGTCGATTTCTCCTTTTATGGCTGTTAGTATTTGCCTTATGTATTGAGGTGCTCCTATGTTGGGTGCATAAATATTTACAATTGTTATATCTTCTTCTTGGATCGATCCCTTGTTCATTATGTAGTATCCTTCTTTGTCTCTTCTAGTAGCCTTTGTTTTAAAGTCTATTTTGTCTGATATGAGAATTGCTAGTCCAGCTTCCTTTTGGTTTCCATTTGCATGGAATATCTTTTTCCATCCCCTTACTTTCAGTCTGTATGTGTTTCTAGGTCTGAAGTGGGTCTCTTGTAGACAGCATATATATGGGTCTTGTTTTGGTATCCATTCAGCCAATCTGTGTCTTTTGGTGAGAGCATTTAGTCCATTTACATTTAAGGTAATTATTGATATGTATGTTCCTATTCCCATTTTCTTAATTGTTTTGGGTTCATTATTGAAGGTATTTTCCTTCTGTTGTGTTTCTTGCCTAGAGAAGTTCCTTTAGCATTTGTTGTAAAGCTGGTTTGGTGGTGCTGAACTCTCTCAGCTTTTGCTTGTCTGTAAAGGTTTTAATTTCTCCATCAAATCTGAATGAGATCCTTGCTGGGTAGAGTAATCTTGGTTGCAGGTTTTTCTCCTTCATCACTTTAATTATGTCCTGCCACTCCCTTCTGGCTTGTAGAGTTTCTGCTGAGAGATCAGCTGTTAACCTGATGGGGATTCCCTTGTGTGTTATTTGTTGTTTTTCCCTTGCTGCTTTTAATATGATTTCTTTGTGTTTAATTTTTGCCAGTTTGATTAATATGTGTCTTGGCGTATTTCTCCTTGGATTTATTCTGTATGGGACTCTGTGCCTCCTGGACTTGATTAACTATTTCCTTTCCCATATTAGGGAAGTTTTCAACTATAATCTCTTCAAATATTTTCTCAGTCCCTTTCTTTTTCTCTTCTTCTTCTGGAACCCCTATAATTCGAATGTTGGTGTGTTTAATGTTGTCCCAGAGGTCTCTGAGACTGTCCTCTGTTCTTTTCATCCTTTTTTCTTTATTTTGCTCTGCAGCAGTTATTTCCACTATTTTATCTTCCACCTCACTTATCCGTTCTTCTGCCTCAGTTATTCTGCTATTGATCCCATCTAGAGTATTTTTCATTTCATTTATTGTGTTTTTAATCGATGCTTGATTCATCTTTAGTTCTTCTAGGTCCTTGTTAACTGTTTCTTGCATTTTGTCTATTCTATTTCCAAGATTATGGATCTTGGAAATAGAATCTTGGATCAGATTTACTATCATTATTCTGAATTCTTTTTCAGGTAGACTGCCTATTTCCTCTTCATTTGTTAGGTCTGGTGCGTTTTTACCTTGCTCCTTCTCCTGCTGTGTGTTTTTCTGTCTTCTCATTTTGCTCATCTTACAGTGTTTGGGATCTCCTTTTTGCAGGATGCAGGTTCGTAGTTCTCGTTGTTTTTGGTGTCTGTCCCCAGTGGCTAAGGTTGGTTTAGTGGGTTGTGTAGGCTTCCTGGTGGAGGGGACTAGTGCCTGTGTTCTGGTGGATGAGGCTGGATCTTGTCTTTTTGGTGGGCAGGTCCACGTCTGGTGGTGTGTTTTGGGGTGTCTGCGGACTCTTTATGATTTTAGACAGCCTCTCTGCTAATGGGTGGCGTTGTGTTCCTGTCTTGCTAGTTGTTTGGCATAGGGTGTCCAGGAATGTAGCTTGCTGGTCGTTGAGTGAAGCTGGGTGCTGGTGTTGAGATGGAGATCTCTGGGAGATTTTCGCCGTTTGATATTATGTGGAGCTGGGAGGTCTCTTGTGGACCAGTGTCCTGAAGTTGGCTCTCCCACCTCAGAGGCACAGCACTGACTCCTGGCTCCTCAATTTGGGATGATTTGTTGTCTATTCATGTATTCCACAGATGCAGGGTACATCAAGTTGATTGTGGAGCTTTAATCCGCTGCTTCTGAGGCTGCTTGGAGAGATTTCCCTTTCTCTTCTTTGTTCTCACAGCTCCTGGGTCTCAGCTTTGGATTTGGCCCCGCCTCTGCGTGTAGGTCACCGGAGGGCGTCTGTTCTTCGCTCAGACAGGACAGGGTTAAAGGAGCAGCCGCTTCGGGGGCTCTGGCTCACTCAGGCTGGGCGGGAGGGAGGGGCACGGAGTGCAGGGCGAGCCTGCAGCGGCAGAGGCCGGTGTGACATTACACCAGCCCGAGGCGCGCCGTGCGTTCTCCCAGGGAAGCTGTCCCTGGATCCTGGGACCCCGGCAGTGATGGGCTGCACAGGCTCCCGGAAGGGCGGCATGGACAGTGACCTGCACTCACACACAGTCCTATTGGTGTCGGCAGCAGCAGCCCCAGTGTCCCACGGCCGTCTCTGGGCTCCGCGCTTTCAGCCGCGGCTCGCGCCCATCTGTGGAGCTCCTTTAAGCAGCGCTCTTAATCCCCTCTCCTTGCGCACCAGGAAACAAAGTGGGAAGAAAAAGTCTCTTGCCTCTTCGGCAGCTCCAGAGTTTTCCCGGACTCCCTCCCAGCTAGCTGTGGCTCATTAGCCCCCTTCAGGCTGAGTTCTCGCCGCCAGCCCCAGTCCTCTCCCTGCGCTCTGACCGAAGCCCGAGCCTCAGCTTCCAGCACCGCCCGCCCCGGCGGGCGAGCAGACAAGCCTCTCGGGCTGGTGAGTGCCAGTCGGCACCGATCCTCTGTGCGGGAATCTCTCTGCTTTGCCCTACCCAGGTATGTGGGGAGTTTTTGCCTTTTGGGAGGTCTGAGGTCTTCTGCCAGCGTTCAGTAGGTGTTCTGTAGGAGCTGTTCCACGTGTAGCTGTATTTCTGGTGTATCTGTGGTGAGGAAGGTGATCTCCATGTCTTACTCTTCCGCCATCTTCCCCGGAAGTCTCTGTCTCTATTCTTTTTTTTTTTTTTTTTTTTTTTTTTTTTTTTGCGGTACGCGGGCCTCTCACTGTTGTGGCCTCTCCCGTTGCAGAGCACAGGCTCCGGACGCGCAGGCTCAGCGGCCATGGCTCACGGGCCCAGCCGCTCCGTGGCATATGGGATCCCCCCAGACCGGGGCACGAACCCGTACCCCCTGCATCGGCAGGCGGACTCTCAACCACTGCGCCACCAGGGAGGCCCTGTCTCTATTCTTATTGAAGGAGAATTAATATTCACTAGACTGTATGGCCTTGCCCAAGTCAACCAATATTTTTGGCATTACTTTTGTCAAAGCCCCATAATGAGAATCACAATATCTAATTCTTGATTGGGTGTTGAGTGTTTGCCCACTGGGCTGTTTGCAATGTTCAACTTTATTTAATCTTCACAACTCTCTGATTTTTTTTTTTTTTTTTTTTTGCGGTACGCGGGCCTCTCACTGTTGTGGCCTCTCCCGTTGCGGAGCACAGGCTCCGGATGCACAGGCTCAGTGGCCATGGCTCACGGGCCCAGCCACTCCGCGGCATGTGGGATCTTCCCGGACTGGGACACTAACCCGTGTCCCCTGCATCGGCAGGCAGACTCTCAACCACAGTGCCACCAGGGAAGCCCTCTGAATTGTTTTTATGATCTCCACTTTACCACTGGAAAAACTAAACCCAGAGACCTTAGTAACTATCCCAGGCTCCCATAGCTAATAAGTAGCAGACTTGGAGGGAGATTCCTTAGGTTATTGGAGGAGGAGGGATTCAGGGTACAAAGATTCAGTTATACAAGATGAATAAATTCTGAGGATCCAAGTACAGCAATGTGACTATAGTTAACAATACTGTATTGTTATTGAAAATGGTAACTGTGAGGTGATGGATATGTTAATTACTTTGATTGTGGTGCTTAGTTCATAATGTATATGCATATCTAAACATCAAGTTGGGGACTTCCTTGGTGGCGCAGTGGTTGAGAATCCACCTGCCAATGCAGGGGACATGTGTTCGATCCGTGGTACAAGAAGATCCCACATGCCGCGGAGCAACTAAGCCCGTGCACCACAACTACTGAGCCTGCACTCTAGAGCTCACGTGCCACAACTACTGAGCCCATGCACCACAACTACTAAAGCCCTCGAACCTAGAGCCCGTGCTCCACAACAAGAGAAGCAACCACAATGAGAAGCCCACACACCGCAACAAAGAGTAGCCCCTGCTCGCTGCAACTAGAGAAAGCCCGCGCGCAGCAACGAAGGCCCACCGCAGCCAAAAATAAATAAATTAATTAATGAATAAATAAATATCAAGTTGTATACCTTAAATATATACAGTTTATATTAGTCAATCATACCTTAATAAAGTTGCAAGAAAAAAGAAAACTTTTAAAAATTACTTAAAGTTTAGTCCATAAAACTTTGCTTTGGTACAGGTTAGAAAAAAGTAAAAAGTAGAGAACAGAATATCTGCTACTTTATTTTTGTGTTTTGCTTTGTTTTTGTTTTGGCCCAATTTGCCTAATAGCCTGCTTGCACAGTCCTTACCTGCTTTGAAATTCCAACTGCTGTTCTCACATTTGGGGACAATTTTGTCAGTTCTTATCGTTTAAGGATCCCGTAACTCAGTGAATGAGCTGGATAGCGCTGGTTACACACGTCTGGCATTTTGCTGTCACCAAACTACCCCTTTCTACTCTCCAAGGTTTGTCAAACAAAAGAGTAGTGTTCAAACCATGGAAAAAGAACACATTGTTGCATGTACATGAGTTTATGTCCTCAAACCTACTTTCCTTTCTATACCAAAAGCAGAAACCTCAGTTCTGCTTTAAATTCAACCATGACTTTCCTAGGCTAGTCTATTTTAAAAAAATCTCCCTGGACTAATTTATGCTTGGCCATGTTTGAGACCCACACTGGTAAACTCGGTTTCCTCACAGCAGGAATGTTATATTTTGTCTATATTTTCAGATTCAAAAAAAATGTCCTGTATGTAGTTATTTCCGCAAATTAATTAGTACTTTGATGCCACAGACCCTCATTTTAATTTGAAAGCACATGTAATTTTTTTTTTTTTTTTTTTTTTTTGCCGTACGCGGGCCTCTCACTGCTGTGGCCTCTCCCATTGCGGAGCACAGGCTCCAGATGCGCAGGCTCCGGCCATGGCTCACGGGCCCAGCCGCTCCGCGGCATGTGGGATCTTCCCAGTCCGGGGCATGAACCCGTGTCCCCTGTATCGGCAGGCGGACTCTCAACCACTGCACCACCAGGGAAGCCCGAAAACAGATGTAATTTTGAGGGTAGACTTGATGTTTCCTTATAGTTTTAGATGAAATATATATAGTAGAGGACATTATTTCTTCTTTCAACAATTGAAAGAAAGATAATCATTCACTTTGTTGAAAGCTTAACAAAGGAACTAAATTATTATGTTCCTTTGTGGGGTATTATTACTGATGGGCAAACTCCTGTATCAAGTTACACATATATAAGAAGACTAGTATTTTTTCTCTACAATTGCTGAGACAAGTTGTAAGGAGTAGACATAGTTGTTTCTGTGGGATCCCTGGAATATTCATTTTCATCATGGAACTACACTTGAGTAGACTAAATCTCTGGTACTACAGAAACTATGCTAGAATTCAATACATTGTTGGAGTATTGCATGCCAGTGGGGCAATAGATTTTGCTGAAGCCCGTCATTATCTAATTCCAGTTATGCTATAAAAGCCAAATATGAACATGGAGACTTTTAAAATATGAATAATTTGTACCCTTAAAGAGAGTACTTTTGGGTTACTGGGTAGGTTGACTCCTTAGAGCCATCCTGGATACCAAGAACTGGAAGAGTCTGTAGACATCAGGTGGGGATGATCCAAGTAATAAGGTGAAAATAGGTGAATTATTCAAAACAGATATCTTCATAAGCATCTATAGAGTTTTCATGTTCAGAAATGTCTTTTTTTTTTATACTGGGTTTCTATGTATCAAGTTACCTTTTTCTCATTGATTTTTCAAATGTTTCAATACAATGGCAATTAATCCTACATAGCTAAAACTGGAAGAGGTTTTAGAAGGTTGTTCCTCAGTTTACCATAAGATACTTGAGAGTGAGAGCAATGTTGAGTTTATTGTAATTCTGTGGTGCCCAGTTCAGTGCCTGACACCTTTTAGGTGTTTAATAATTTTTAGTTGAACTGAACTGGATTCCTATACATTACCTGACACCATCCACAGTCATCATACCAAGCCCTGTTTTAGACTTAAATGAAGTGAATCCTATGATGACTGTGGGTTTTCTCGAGGTCATAAAGGACAGACAGAGTCATATTTAAGATCAACCAAGTCATCTTTATTTTTGCTATAAATCAGTATTAATGTATGACTGCCTTTTCTGACCTCTATAGTGAAAATTTCTGATTATAGATTTATTGATTTCATGCAATCTAAAGGTCAGTTTTAAAGGAAGAGGACAGAAACAGTGATTGGGAGTCAGTGCCTGCGGTTTTGCTGAGAAGTGACATTTTGATAATAGAATTATCTGGTTTCTGCCCAAAGAGACTTATAATGCTTAAGATGACTCTTTACTCTTAGTCTTTTTTACCTATTATCATGCCTGTTATTACTTTCATCTCTTGACTAAGCTGCATATTCTAAGAGCTTCCCAAATTTACTTTCTACATTACTTTTTTTTCTTCATTTAGACTTCAGTACTACTCATGAATACTTCCAATGCTGTTACTGAAATTTTGGCTCCTTAAAGACAATTATATTTCTCCTTAATATCATTATATACCCTTTTAATTTCCATTTTATTCTTTACAGTTTTATTCTATGATTATATATAAAACACATTGTCATATTTCCTTTTAAGTTACTAAACAGATTTTTAAACTATTTTCATTTTTTTTAGAAAAATATCTAGTCTTCCACAAACAGGTCAGTATCAGTCATTATCTCTCCCTCTGAATCCTCAGCATGATGTTCTGTAAGTTCTTATTCATATACATTCTTTTCCTGCTTATCTTTGGAGGAAGGACTGTCTATTCCTATTGACTCTGCTGGGGCTTCCATGATCCGCAGACATAGGACAGATGGGGCTGCATCCGCCTGGGTTTCTTCTCAGCATCTAAGCAGACTCCATCTTAGTGATATCCTATGAGAACTGATATTGTATCTTTTCCCATCTCTTCAATTCTTGCCTCTCTGACACTTTAAACAGCGCTAATGAAAAAAAATCACATTACATTCCCAAGAATACCCTTTTGGGAAGGTTCTTCTTACTTATACTCAGGCCTACAACACTTTCAGATTACAAAATATATGGACTCCACCACTATCTTCCCCAACACATCCTATATATCAGAGCATTGGTATAATATTTGCTAGAAGTTGACATTTCTAATGGATATTGTAAGAATGATACCGTAGGGAGAAGAGAGTTAGAAAGTAAAGCAAAGCATGTGAGATACTTTAAGTTGCACCTAAACAGCAGACAGATGGCTGGCCTAATTATCTGGTTAATACACTCACTTGAATTTTAGATCCAAGACAGACAATGGTAGCAAATGTAGACCCATGTGTGTGTGTGTGTGTGTGTGTGTGTGTGTGTGTGTGTGTTTTAACCTATTTTTTGACAACATAGTCTGGTGATCCAAATATTGTAGTTTTTAATCCAACTCCAGTGACATTATAGGTAATGGAAATTTTTCCCAGTTTCTCAGAGGCTGGCAGTTCTACTTTTTAGTATACTATGATATTTGCTAAATACAACTATATTTGTTACCATGCATAATTTGGTAGAAATTTGTCAGAGCATGTGGAAAGTACTGGTAACAAGGTACCATTTAATATTAATAAACTTTTGACATTTTTTACTTTTTAAGTTCTGAATGCTGTTTTGACTGATTTTAAAGTTGTTCAAATCACCAAAACATTTCTTATAATTAAAAGGGAATTTAGGATCAATAAATCACTGAAACTTTGATGAGGTGCAGTATCAGAGCAGCCTTTTTCACCAGAAAGGAATTACAATTACTAATTAATAAGCACTAATGAGCCTCTACATCTTTATATGAATATATGCTTGGTATTTCTTTGTTTTGAAGTTATGATAAAATTGAAATTCTATACAATAGCTAATAAAACTAGATTTTGATATTTGATAGAAGTTTTAATAGAAAACTTGAAATTATTGCATGTCTTGGATTGGATTTTAAGATTTCTAGTTGACTCCAGTTCAGAAATTAAAGAAACCTTGCCCTAGCGCTGCCTCCATCTGATGTGTAAATTTGGGAAATTTCTTAATCTCAGGAATCTCACTTAGTTGGAGGTCATCCATGAGTTCAACATACTGTTTTTGGGGCCTCACAGTATATTAAGGTCTGTGATAATTATTAAAGAAGTCCCTGAACTCCTTACAGCCTTGGTTTTCCATCTCTTTTTGTCATGAGACTTTGCTCTAACAAAAACATACATGAAAGGAGAGAGATAACTCCTCTGAATAAGTTTAATTCGGGCAGGAGGTCTGGAATGTGCCAAATGTCTCCCCTTTCTTCCTGGCAGCCCCAGGAGGCCTTTGTGAAACCTTGAGGGCTTCAAGGAGCACAGGATGGACACCACAACACAGTGTGGTTTTGAGATCAAAGGATATATTGAAACACTTGTAGTGATATGCAAAGCCTACATATATAATGTTGATTATTATTTTATTCTTCTAGTGATTCACTTCTTTATAAAGTATCCATAATTTTTTCCAAGTCATTATTTCTTTTAAACATTTGAATCAGTATATGATATCATACTTGTTCTTAATTTTCTCTCTTTTTGCAATGTTTAAATTAAGTCACTAATTTGAATTGAATTTGATCAAGAAGGGTGAGAAGAAATACTAATTTTTAAAAATGTAATTGTCACAAGGTGAAAGGTTGGCAATTCCAGTCTTCTTATGGTCAAGTGGATATGATTTAATGCTATATGGTGTTTTTACTGAAGGTCTGCATGTTATGCATTTGTGCAGATGTGTGATGGTGCAAACGTTGTTTCTCTTTTTAACTTGAAGTAGTCAAAGTATTTTCTTTGAGTAAAATTAGAAATTATTATGGAAATTTACATGATTTTTACAAACTGCCTTTATATGGTAATATTACTGTATGGTTAGTTCATATCTCATTATTTTTGTGATTGCCAACTGGTCAAATATATGCTTTTATTTATTTTACTTGCTGATGAAAATGGACTGTTTTCACTAATTACAGAGGTTACTTTGAATAAGCATAGGATCTGCATATATTTGTTAACGGAGAGTTGTTTGAGTTTGAACTTTCATTGAAATGGTTTTCTAAGAGTTGATTGCATAGCAGAGGGCGATTTTTTTTCTAAAGTAGTTGGATATTCACATTTCAGTATATCTGCAACTAACAGAAAATGATCAGACTACTATCCAGACAGTGTAATTTATCTGTAGCCTTGTTAGACTAAAAGTATAATCAGATAAGTCAAGGACAAAATCGATGAAAAGGAAATGTTCTCAAAAGTATTTCAAAAATCAAGATTATTTTATAAACTCATCTATATTATCACAATAAGGCAGAAAATTGAACTTTGGATTATCATGAACAACAAAAACAAAAATTTGCCTCTAGTATAATTTCACAGTTTTTTTTCTGTCTTTAAAAAATTTTACATGAATAATTGCCTTAATTTTCCTCTGCAGTTTTGATTAGTTAAATATATATTTACTGAGTGCCTATCATGTGCCAGCCACATCTAAATATGGTGTTGGAAATACAAAGACGAATGAGGGATTATATCTTAATTCAAGAGTGAAGTAGAGATGTAGGCAAATAATTCCAGTAAAATATTCGGGTATCATGTAGTGTTATAAATTTTACTCAAGCTAAAAATTATAGCAGAAGAAAGACTGACTTTTTGTGGTACAGCCTTTACAAAAGAAATAGAGCTTGTATAGGGTTCTCAAGAATACATGGAAGTTGCTAAATGAACAAAAATGGGTTAGAGAGGATTACTGGTTGAGGAAACAGTGATGTCTTTAACATGTAGAGATGCAGCCCAAATGCTTTTCTACTCAATATGTGAGGAATTTCTTGTTTCTCTATTTTATTGTCTAGTCTGTCGCTGGCTGATTAGTTTACCTAAGCCAAAAACAAAAACAAAAAAAACCCCAACAACTTACTGTTAGTGGTAATCTTTGTAAATCTATCTGTAATACACAAAAAGGTATCCAGAGAAGAAAATGTTTTAGATAAAAGTTTTCAGACTTGACAATGCAAAAACCTGAGTTCCAGAGACCTGTCTCTGGAGCTATAGAAGGAGCAACTGCATGAAAAGCTTTCCTGATTCTCTGCTTTAACCAGAACAGTCTCGCATTCTATCACCAAAAGTAAACGCAAAAGCAAGATACATTTAACTAAAATCATAAACTTAGATGATTTTTTCTTGTTTAATCTGTTTTAGGTGACAGGATAATTGAGAGCTTGTTTATAGACTTGGAAATACTCATCCTTTGAAATCCATATTTACTTACTTGCAGGTCACTCATTTTTGCCCGTTGATAATTTTAGAAAATGTCAGGGAAAAAGACACAGAAATTGATCATATTAGGATGGAGTTAATCCATGAAAAATTGAAAGCTTGATCTTGAAAACAGTAATGTAGGACAGTTTTCGGGGAAAGAAAAATAAGCACAGAACAAAAGCTGTATAGTGTCAAGAATTGTATGCTGGTCCCAGTTCTACCCTCTGTAAACAAAGTAAACAATGGAAAGTTAAGTTTTAATTCCTGGATCATGTGATTTGTAAAATGAGAAGGTATACTGAAACAAGAAGATAAATTTAAACAACCAATGTGTCCTGGAGCCCTTCATCTGTTTGTATCACATACTATAAACATATATGCTCAGGAAATATAAGATAAACCAAATATTAAAGTGTGTCAGAATCATCTGGAGGCCTTGTTAGAACACAAATTGCTGGTTCTTATCCTCAGAGTTTCTGATTCAGTGGGTCTGGGTTAGGCCTGAGAATCTGCATCTCTCTCTCTTTTTTTTTTTTTTTTTTTGTGGTACACGGGCCTCTCACTGTTGTGACCTCTTCCGTAGCGGAGCACAGGCTCTGGACGCGCAGGCTCAGCGGCCATGGCTCACGGGCCCAGCCGCTCTGCGGCATATGGGATCTTCCCGGACCGGGGCACGAACCCGTGTCCCCTGCATCGGCAGGCGAACTCCCAACCACTGCACCACCAGGGAAGCTCCTGGGAGAATCTGCATTTCTAACAAGGGCCCAGTGATGCTGCTAGTCCCAGGACTACACTTAGAGAACCTCTAAGATAAACAGATCATATGAGCTTGAATTCCTGAAATTCTACCTTCTTCAAACAAGAAAACAAACTAATGACCATGTTTTTGCCTATAGAGTTGTGGAGGTCTTTTTATTAATCAAATTTAATTAATTTTGTTTTGGAAATTAAGTTTAAAAAGTTTGCCTAAATGACTATGACAATATCCATTACTCCTATTTTAACTCGATTTTTGGTTTCACTTTCTATTAATATTTTCCCCAAAATTTGAGCTATTTTAATCAAGACATAAGGTTAACTTATTCTATATTTTTTGCTTTCACAGTATATATATCATATGCGTTTAAAATTTTACATTTAGATTTTCAGGATGATCTCAATTGAACTCTTTATGTCCCTCAAATATTTTTTCCTGTAATTTGAGTATCTTGCTACCAGATGACAGAAGTGATCTCTTAAATAAACATGTGAAAATATTTGAAAACTCATCTTTTTAAAAACAGCAAGCCAAGACTTTTCATTAAAAGACATGAACCTGAACTCTTTAAGAAATACCATTTAAAGATGATTGGTTTTCAAACAAAGTTTACCTTATCACATCTCTTTTCCTTTCCCTAAAGATTTCCAATGCTATAGGTTGTTTTACCCTTTTCAATATCATTATGTTTTTCTTGTGTTTTTCTTTACGAGTGTTCTTTTTCTGAGAATTATTATTTTGGCACAAACCCAAACTTACTAAGTTGTGTTATTTTTCTGAATATTACTATTTGAGCACAAACCCAAACTCACTAATAATTCTGTTATCTTCACAGTGGAAGAGAAATGTACTAAAGGGAGAATAATCTTGATACTCAGATATTTGAAGAAGTAACATTTGAAAAAGGATATAGATTTTGATGTAGCCTAGTGTCAAAGAGGGGAAGTTATAGAAAAACATGTTTTATCTTAATGTAAGAGAAAACATCTAAACAAACAGAGTGGTAGAGCAGTTACATAATGTACTGATGCTTTCCATAAATGTCTTCAAATTATGAGTGTATGCTTATAAGAAATATTGTACAAGAGTTTCTCAAGTAGTATGAGTGTTAGTATGAATGTTGTTCTGATTTCTTTTTGCTCTAACAATGACCTTATTATAACTTAAGCTAGATTTTTTCCCCTGTAATGCTTGTTTTCTGTGTTAGTTTACTAACTTTTTAAGTCTTTTTAATATTAGTGTAGGTAAGAGTATAAAATTCCTTGGGGTCTTGCATTTTAAAGATTTTTTAAATTAATAGATGCAATTTTGTTGATCATATTGTTTAAACCATGAGCTATAAGTTGAAGAAATGCTATTCTCAACATGAATTATGGAAGAAAGACAACTGAAAAAAAAGACTTTAGAAAGAAAGAAAAAAAGAGTGCATGTGAGATCTTTTGGGTTTAAAAATATGAACGACTGATTTCTGGTGGTAGTTTTTGAAAACTGCAATTCTTGTTTGGTTATTTCTTTAGCTTCTAGGTATCAGTTAAGATGGTGAATGAAAAGATAATCATTACCCTTCAGAGGTAAAAAAAAAATCTCTGCAGATTTTATAGAACTAACTTGATTTCAATAAGCATTAAAAGGTTTTGTAATTTTTGCACTGTCCCACATTCAGTGTAAGGCTAAGATTGATTCTGCTCTGAGCTCAGCAGGATGAAACTCTTAGCAAGTATGAAACTCTCTTAATAGGCTTATATCCTTTCAGTAATACTATTACACAGCCAGAGGCCATTATTTGTGATAACCTGCTATTGACTTCTCAACTGGACCAGGGAAAAAAGTTGTTAATGAACCCTGATCAGAGACCAGATTAGTTGACCAGCCCTGGAGTTTATAATCCAGTATATGGAATAAACATATAACCATCACTGAAGTCAGAGTAATTTAAGCACTATACCTGAGGCAGTACAGTGTATGAGGACTGAGCGTAGCACTGGGGTCAGGCTTGTTTTGGAATCCTAGCCTAGATTTTTTCTTTGACATTATGCTAATTATTTAGCTTATTCTGGGCACTAGAAATATAAACACAATCAAGACATAGTATCTGCCTGCCTTCAAGAAATTTATTACTAATATAGTTGTTAGTGCAGTCAAGTTATTGACATTACAATATATAATACACACTATGTATAATTATAATGGAGTATGACAATGCTATGATAAGAGTGCTATAGTCAGCCCTTGGAAGCCACAGAAGGGTGCCTGACTACTTAAGGAGATCAGGGCAAGTTTCCTGGAGGAAGGAACAAAACTTGGCTAAAACCAGTAGGAAAAGTCGCAGTAATAGCTCTTCAGAAAATATTCATTGTGTGTCTATTTGACTAAAGCTCTGCTTAACAGTGAAATATTCCTACTTGTATTTCATACCTCTTCTCCACTGAAAGCTAATTCAGATGGGAGAGGAGACCTAATAATACGAACTAAATACAGACACAGCATTGGAAAGAAACCATTAGAACCAATGAGGGCTCATTAGTGAAGCTCAGGTTTGGAATGCCAGTCCGGAAGAGCAGAGCTAAAGAAAAAAAAAGTGACAGACTACCTCCTTGATAATGTTCTAAATGCCAGGCTCTCTAATCTTTGAAAGGAATTCTGTGAAATCACACCTTCTCCTAACACTGAGGACAAGACTCAAAATACTTAAAGATGTTCACACCTAGAATTCACACATTATATTTATAATGCAACTTACCCCCATTCCCACCAGAATTCACAAAATTTAGAACAAAATGGTGTAACAGTAACAAGAGAAGTGATTTCTTTTAAAAGTCTCTAGTCTGCACACAAACAAGCATTTGTTTTTTGTAAAAAAATTAAAAAAAATTTATACACACACACACACACACGTATATATACATATCTGTTTTAAATGTTCATCACATGTCCATGTCTCCTGCTACAGCTCCACCAATAAATTTCTAGCAAGGGTGGGTTTCACTCCCTTCATCTTCTCCCTGTCTCAACATTCGCCCACCTATGCCTTCTTTTCAGGCTTTCACCCTCAACAGTCTAATGAATTTCTTTAATCAAACACTATTAGGAAATTACAAACTGCTGAATCCATCATAATTTTATGTTATCTTTCTAACTATACTCTTTTGAAACATTCTTCCCATTTCTAGTTTCTCCAGTTATTCTTCTACAGGAGGGAGTTCCCCTGGTATAATGTTCAGATCTTTCACCCTCGTTCTACTATCAGTTAGCATTCTAATCAGTTTCCATAGCTTCCATATAATCTTTATAGAGAAGACTTGCAATTCTGTTTGTCTAACACTGCACAATATTGCAAATGGATTGATAGCATTAACTTCGTTTGGACTCCAAGCTCAGCTGCAACACGCTGTATGTAAACAATGATAATAATAAACTGTAATCTCTCTACACATCTATGTTCTCATGTGGAGGAACAGGAATAAGATTTCACATATCATTGGGTTGTCCTACTAAACTAGTTAATTATTATGAATATTATGTGAGTGTCTGACTAATTTGCCATCTGGAAGAATTAAGGTCTACCATACAGGCAGGATTGAATATTAGGATTTATTAAATTTGTTTTTTTAATTTATTTTAAAATGTTTGTCATACTATAGAATAATTAGTGGTTAGACAAATGTATATACCTTATATTCATTACTTAAAATCTCCTAGGAAATAAATTGTATTAGGCAAAATTTATAAAGTAGGCAAGGATCATTGAAATATTATTAATTAAAAGGATCAAATGAACATGATAAGCAGACTTCTTTGTTTCTTCTGCTCCAAGTAAAAGTAGAAAATTCTGTGTTACAGGATAAATTCCTTTTTAATATGTTTTTACCAATCAATAAATATTTATTGATTATATGTTAAGTTCTCAAAAAAAAAATCTATGGGAAAATACTAAAACGTGAAGTGCACAGTATAGCCCCTTAAAAAGTTTTAAATTCACCTGTGGAGTATATATACACTTTACATATCTACATATATATCTTTATTTTCTTTTATTATTAAAAATTTCAAACATACAAAAAAGTAGACAGAAGAGTATACCGGAACTTCAGCAGTTCTGGGGTCTGTTGGTTTTACATGCATTCCACACCTTTGCCTGCTCACCTCTGTGCTCTTTGCAGCAGTGGAAGGCAGACCCAGTGAGCTAGGGTTTTCAGCATTGTCCGCCCCTCTCTTGACTCTAGCAGTGGGAGACATAAGGAATGGGACCAGAGAACCCTCCAGGAGGTTTCTTCCCCTCCTCTCACACTTACTAGCTTCAAAGAACGCTAACATGTTGCCTTATTAGCTCCATCATTGGTTTTCTTAATTTAAAATAAACAAGAAACATCATGCTATTTTACCTGTAAATACCTCAATGTGCATCTGGAAAAATAAAGACATTGTCTTCATAAGCAAACCATCATTATCACATCTAACTAAATTAGCAATTAATAGTGCCATTTTTTCTTTAGTTTGTTAATAGTCTTAATTGTCCTTTATAATTGATTTGTTTGAAACATGCTCCAGTGAAGATCCCCATGTTTTAGTATATCTCATGCAATACTTGAGGCATATTTGTGCCAAAATAGTATTTTTCGTTTATCTGAATTTCAAATTTAACTAGGTGTTCTGTGTTTTTATTTGGTAAATTTAGCAGTCATACTCACATTTCATTTGGTTATTATGATTTTATAGGTCACAAGTGTTTGCCAAGCCCTGGTTCAGTTGCCAGTAGTAAATATGATGAGATAGTCAAAGTCTTACAGCACTTCCATTACATAATTAAGGATGCTAATCAGGCAATAAACAATTGGAGGAACAAGATCTTGACAACCACCATGAAGAAAGAAAAAAGAAAAGTGGTAGAATGTGGTTGGAAGATGGGACTAATGCACACTCAGGGAAAACTTATCTGAGGGAATGACACTGACCTGACAGTGAAATTACAGAAAGCATCCACGCATGTGCAAATACTAAGAAATTGTGTTTTTAGAAAAGAGGATCGATGATGTAAACTTTCTGATGTGGGAAAAAATGATTTTTTTTTCCTGGAGACTGCAATAAGCTATCTGTTTCTGGAGTGTCTTGAATAAACTTAAGAAGGTATTTTGAGATAAGAATCAAAGAGGTGGAAAGGTGCCATGTTATTTTAGAAGCTTTTGTGCCATGGGATAGCATTTTGGATTTTATGCTTAAGTATGATGGGGAGCTTTAAAGTAGGAGAGGAGAACAACAAGAAATTATTTCCTGTGGAAGGAGATCATTCTGGCTGCAGAGAACTGTCAGAGAGCAGGGGTGGATCTTGTACTGGTTAGCCGGGGGTAAATGTGGTAGATCCGAAGGAGGTGGAAGTGGTTCAGAGGAGAGTTGTAGCAGTGGAGACAGAGAAAGGAGGATGTATTCTGAAAACCACTTGGACAAATATTTCACGGCCCTCCAGGATGATTCAACTAGCTCTGCTTACCTCTTTCCTTACATTTCTAACAGGCTTATGAGTAAACCACCGTCACCGCATCTAAAATGCTGTATTGAAATTCCCAATGATGCTGTATTCTTCTCTCCCAGACTGTACACCTCCTGAGGATAGAATAAATGGTCTTTTGAATAGCATCTTGCTCATATTCAGTGCTCGAATCATATTGTGGAGAGGAAATGATTTAATGGGAATTTGCTTCATATTCCATAAATGCTTTTTAATGAATGTGGCCCCTGCAATTCAGTTAATTAAAAAACCCATATATATGATATAGACTATGGCTGTCATATAGGATAATTATTGTTATGTATGATATATGTTATATATAACATTTATATAAAATATATTGCTATATACATATATATGATATAAATTATAGCACTATAGAAACTTGAAAGCCTATTTCTTTTTTAACCCTTGAAAACTAAACTTGGGAAAATATGTTTGTAAGCCTGTGGTCACAGCAAAAGTAATCAGACACACAAGTTTTTAGTCTCTTGAGAAAAACCAGATATAATTTCCTCAATTTTCCATGACCAAATTGTATGACTCGTATCTGAACTCATCTTTTCTCCCTTGTTCCTTCTGCATTGAAGGCCACTTCCAGTTATCTTGGTTAAAAAATATAATCTGTGATACCTTCACTCCTGTCAATTTAATGAAATCAGTTTTCAAAATGTTGCCACAATGAACAAAATGCACCCAGCTGCAACATTCCCCCTGGCTGCAGTTAGGTGCCCTTACAATAATATCCCACACACACACATGCACACACACACATTCATTCTACTGAATGTCAACTACATGAAGTTTACTACATCTCAGTTATGGCAAAGAACATAACTTCTTGGCTCTTTTACAATTATGATTAATAATTAATCATTTGCATAATAACTTTAATTTTTATTTGCCTTTAACACTCTGGGAAGGAATCATTTCTATTTTGTTAAATTTTTTATCCACTTTGGCTCACATGAGCTTGAAGCTTGGAATTCAACAAGTTTATCATGAATGAGTAACTGACTTAACGAACTGAATAATAGCCTTACTGAACCTAATGATATGAAGGCAAGTGTGGTTATCTCCCTAAGGATGTTCAGGAGGTAGGAGGGTAAGAAGAGTCCTGGTTAGGAAGTACCCATGAATTACAACACCCACTGCTAACAAAACAGCACTCACCACATTCTAGGGAAGCTCAACATAATGCATGAGGATGTGGGGAAATTCCTGAGAACATTATTCACAAACGAGTAGTATTGAATATATAATTATTTATCTTAGAGCCTCTGTGTGAGTACTTATTTGGTAAACATGTGAAATTTATAGAATTACCCAAGAAGGCTTCTCTATAATTAATTAGTATTTCATTATTTAGCTCAACCCTTTGTTGTAAAACAACCTCTAATCTATCCTGCAACTAAGTTCTTATCACATCAAAGCTAATTTATACCTTATTCCCCATAGGCAGAATCTTGAGGGCATTAGGGAGAACTTGAGAATTCCTTTGTTAGTAATGGATAAAGTCCTTCTACATTCAGCAAGATTCTTTTCTAAACCCAGTCTCTCATTTTGTTATATATATATATATATATATATTTTTTTTTTTTTTAAGCGGGGCTGTCACTGTTGTGGCCTCTCCCGCTGCGGAGCACGGGCTCCGGACGCGCAGGCTCAGCGGCCATGGCTCACGGGCCCAGCCGCTCCGCGGCATGTGGGATCCTCCCGGACCGGGGCACGAACCCGTGTCCCCTGCCTCGGCAGGCGGGCTCTCAACCACTGCGCCACCAGGGAAGCCCCTGTTATATATTTTTGCCTTTCTAGTTCTTATTTCAGTGACTGGAAACTTTTTGGTACCGAAGTACTATATGTCATATAAGTTGAATGAAGAGAACAGAACTTGAGTTGAAACTAGGACAAATGCAACTTTTAAGAGGTTATGTTTATGTCCCCGTGGATGCTTGTTGACTACACACAAACGCCATGCTGAAGTATATCCATCCAAGGAAATAAAGCTAAGCAGGGACAATTCCCACAAAGGCTATTTTTAGTCCGTAATAATTATATGTTAACCACCTGGTACTCTCTGCCAAAGGGGAGATGACATTTCTGTTGATGATAAGTTGCATGTTCTACAGCTGCATCTTCATACACAACAGCCTTTCACTAAATTTCTCTGCAGTGGGGATTGACTATCAGATCATCTTGCTCTTTTTGTCACTGCTTTGTCTTTACGCTCTGCTTGATGTAAATAGAGGTACTGGACATTTCTCAAATGATCTTTATTCTGTCTTTGCTTCAGCACACCAATTGTTCCCTTTAACACTCAGATTTAATGTTGAGAGAGAAATGAACTGTCTCCACCCCACCCCCTGCCAGTAAAAAAAAAAAAAAAAAGAGTTTTGATGGTTGTATTTAATGAGATTAACACCTTTTCCTTCTGAAGACTTTCTATAATTCACATGCTAAAATTTCACACAGTGTATCATGTGTATAGAAACATATTAAACTGAATGCCAAAATTATCTAGACCTCAGTAAAAACTGGAATCTAAGTGCCTCCTTTTAGTAAAGAAATTTGAATTAGGAGAGATTAGATCATGTGTCTGAGGTCCAGAGCTAAGTCCCAGGATTACTGACTGCATCCCAGAGTTTTTCTCCTATCTTCACAGTTAATGTCATCTTATACTAGTGACCTTTCTTCTCACATATAACCCACACATAAAATATTACACTTCCTATCATTGCTTGAAATCCCAGTATTGATTTCATGAGGACATTAGACAAAAACACTTGTGTTGTTAGAAGGAAAAGCAGAGAAGACTATGGAAAAGGGAGCGCTTCTCAGGAGGGCTGGTTATGTGAGTTTTAGGAACCACATGAGGGTATTAGATTCTTTTGGAACTCAGAGTGGAAGTCAACATTTACTTAACATGTGGCTTATACCACTATTATTTTTGATTAGCGTGCAGTATTTGGAAATACTTTACTAATCCAGAGTCTTTCAAAGCATGAATATACAATCGTGGAATAATGATTATCTACAAGGACCTCTCTATGCTTATATCAAAGTTTGTTATGAATCCAGCAAATATAAAGGCCTTGCCATTGGATATAGATCAGGTGACCAGTGTAACATCCTTCCATGATCATACTGATCATGGAGAGTGATTACATTCTGAAATAATTCTGCTTCATGACAGCTAAAATAGGGTGCATTCAGGGTGCTGTGAGAACATTCAGGGTGAATACTGGCATCCAGAAAGAAGGGATTTTTAAAATGGTATATGAAATGGCTAAGTTTTGATGTCAGATAGATCTACGTTTGAGACTTGAATCTTCATCTTAATAACTCTAGGAGCTTTATCAACTAACCTCTCTAAACTAGTTTCCAGATCTATACATCTGGGATACCAATACATAAACTATGATGATGCAATGAAATAGGTGTAAAACCATGTGATTTCAGCACATATAAATAGTAAATAATCCTTCATCATAATTCTAAATATATATCTCTAAATAATTAGTCCAACATTTATTTTATTAAACTGAGGCCAAAAGGAAAATACTAAAAAAATTTTTTTCTCCTCCAAATGAATGGGAGAAAAGTACAAGGTGAATTGTGGAGGTGATATATGAGGAAATCAAAAATGTCTTCACAGTTATACCAGTTCACTACTTCATTTATCTTTTTTAATGTAAATGGATCTTAGTGAATTAAAGAGCTAGATAATAAGATTATCTCTTAGGAGAAACTTAAGTGTCACAACAGAAATGGTATTGACCTAGAACACTGGGGACCCTAAGTTCTCCCAGTAAGTTCCCCCTATATGACCCAGGACCACTCAGCTATTTGTGTGTCCATCTTCTCATCTGTATAATGGAGAGTGGGTCCTGGAAGTCATTAAGGTCACTTCTAGACATAAATTTCCACGGTTCTGTGAAAATCCATATTCTCTACTTGCTGATATAAAAAATGCCCCCTCCAATTTATTTATTCTTGTGTTGTCAAATGGGAAATAAACTCAAAGCCTCACAGTTTAATGCCATTTTGGATTATTTTTGTTTTCTTTCCCCTCAAGCCTAGAATTACTGGCAAGCTGTAGAAACACTGAAACATACTGAGTCTCTAATCTTCGGTGACCTTTTGTTTTATAAGCTGTGCTCGGTTTTATTGTCAGTAACTGGTTTCTTTTAAGGAGAGGAGGTCACTTTGATATCATGTTAGTAAAAAGGTGAAAAAAGTGTTAGCCTTAAAGAAATATATATATAAATTGTTGAGCTGTGTTTTGTTATTTTTAGTTTCCCATTTTCAATTTTTACACTTCACATATAAAGCTGTGTGCTTTCAATGAAAAAATACATAGTTGCCCTCATAACTTCAGAATATTCTATATATCATATGTATTATATATATATAATTTACTTCAGGGTATGGGTGAAAAAATGCTATACCTAGTGATTTTAATCATGTGGGATATTATTTTCAGGACAGTCTATTAGATGAGCAAGATAGTTACAAATCAGACTACATTTAATATCATTTGTTTTTAATTTTAGTGGTCATGATTTAAACTATAATGAATCCTAACATTTCCATACAGATACATTGTTTTACAGAGGTTCATTCTTTATATTCGTAATCACCATTAAATGAGATTTGTGGTATAATGAAATCAACATTTATAACCCTTGAATTCCAGTTGCTGCTAGAAGTCCCATCACAGGGTAAATTGGGGCACGTGGAAAAGGATCACATTGAATTCGTTAATGGTCAATTCAGTTTCTGGGCCTTTGTGCATCTTCAGTCAAAGAGAGAGACAGAGCTTTGGAACTTGTTATTTTTTTCAGGTCATGGGAGGCAGGCCTTTCTTTGGTCTGGCTTCATTAAAGAACTTAATTTAGAGGCAGATCAACCTCCCAGACCTGATCTGTCTGGCATGGTTTTTGAAGACAGCAAAATCCAAGCTGTGAAGCATGAATTGGAATTGTCCAGGCCAACTAAGTGAAGATGATATATCAGTAGTATGGCACTTAAGCCAATGAAAGAGAATATACCATATGTAGGGCCACAGATGAGAATGTATGGTTTATTCTAAGACCTGAAAGAAGTTTGTAGTTAACGGTATATAGACATAAAGTTTATTAGATGTAAGGGTTTGGGACTGACAGAGGGAAGTGGGATGAGGTTGGACCATTATACAGAAATTGACTCACTCAGAATTTCATCAAACATGCAAGGAAATTCGGAATTGATTCTAAAAGCCATGAGGAGACAACAAAGTGTTTTAAGTGAAAAGCGACATGATCAAATTCCTATTTTAAAAATTGGAATTTAAAATGATTAGAGTCTTCATATCTCAGAACTTCTGAAGCTAGAGGACAAAAAATGGATTGCAGACATTTCAAGTAAGGATACAGTCCTTGCCTCAGAATCACAGTGCTCTTGAAATGTAAGTGGAAGGACTGATGAAACCCACCCCACTGCTCTTGAAGATACTCTCTTGGGAATGTGGAAGATGTTAAAATTATTATTATTATTATTATTATTTTGTGGTACGTGGGCCTCTCACTGTTGTGGCCTCTCCCACTGTGGAGCACAGGCTCCGGACGTCCAGGCTCAGCAGCCATGGCTCACGGGCCCAGCTGCTCCGCGGCACATGGGATCCTCCTGAACCAAGGCACGAACCCGTGTCCCCTGCATCAGCAGGCGGACTCCCAACTACTGTGCCACCAGGGAAGCCCTAAAATTATATTTTAATAAATAAAAAAATAACACTTTATTATAGGCTGCTGTGAGTAATTCATACTCCTGAAAGAACAAATAAAAGCCCCATTAAATATTACCTCTCCGTAAAACTAGTGAAATTGTTGAATAATTTATTTGTGAAGCATTTATTCTAGCATGATACGATTTTCTACTATGAGAGCAAAGTAAAGATTTAAAACAACTATAAAAATAGTTCATATGAGGTGAAATCACTTTTCCTGAATTACAAGACTATTATAAAATATGGGTCTAATCAAAGGGGTTTTTGAAGGTTAACCCTTGTTACCAACCCAGGCTCTTGGACTCTTTAACCAATGAAATTGATAAGCAGCCAGAAGAGAATTTCAGACAAGGATTTTTTTTTAATTGAAGTATAGTTGATTTACAATGTTGTGTTAATTACTGCTATACAGCAAAGTGATTCATACATATATATATATATATATATATTCTTTTTTCTAATATTCTTTTCCATTATGGTTTATCATAGGATATTGAATATAGTTCTCTATGCTATACAGTAGGACCTTTATGGGCGCTCCTGGTGCAGCATGGGGGAGTAAAAGCAAGAAACAAGTACCCTTGACTAGTCTCCCAGCAGAGCAGATTGAGGCCTTAAATGGAGTAAGGGTTGGGCAGGTCTGATGGGTTGTGCCAGAGGTGTGGCCTGGGCGGTCTGTTCCGCCCCTTCCCCTTCCAGGGTGCCCTGTGCAAGGGTCAGGGGCCTCACTTCAAACACAGTGACCGAGCTCACTACCACCACCCCATGAAGATAGAAGAGCGGTCAAAATTGCCCTTGTTGAGCATGAGCAATGCCGGGATGTCCCTAGCCACAGTGGTGATCTCGTCTTTCAGTTTCACCTGCTGGTCAGAAGCCTCCTGGTCTGCCTGTGGTGAGTCAGCTTCCTGTTTGTGAACAAACAGGAGGCATTCTCCAGATGCTACTGTTCTGACAGGGTCCAGCCTATCTCAGTATTAGGTGGAGCAAAACTCTACCGGAGCAGGCAGCATGGTGAAGTGGGCTGTACCTTGAAGCACCGTTTTTGCTTTTACTTGATACCCCAAATTGAAGTCGACTAAGCACCAAATATTTCTACATTAACCTTACACCCCATTTTCTCTAAGATCCTCAGCCGGGAAAAACTTCTGGCCCATAACTGGGGCCAGCTCCTCTGCGGCCCCTGGTCACTGACCTACAGGGAAGGCCACGTGGAGAGCCTGGGTTTGGGGGACAGTCACTGACCAAGGGGCGAGACGGCCTGACTCCTTCCTTCCCTGGCGCCCGGCAGGAAAGGACCACCTAACCCCATCGTCCAGGAGCTCGCCTCCTAGTCTATCCATGGAGACCGCCTCTTGAGACCCTGGCCCGGGCCTGATCCTGCACTGCCCGCCCACCATGCTCACCTTCAACCGTGTGCGCCTCTGGGCCTTCTCCCGCCCCGCACCTGCAGACCAGCGGGCGGTCCCAAGGGACCCTCCCCTGTTCCCTTCACCTCACAGCCCCAGCCCCTCTGCCTTCCGCCTACCTCGGTCTGGGGTCCAGCCCACCCTTCGAGGACAGGCTCCGCACGTTCACCTTCTTGCCCTCCTGTGTTGCCAGGAGCGGCCCCTGCAGCCTGGTCTGCCCTGGGAACACTGCGCCGCCCGCAGCAGCTACCTGCCCTCCCGCGGCAGCTACCTGCCCTCCCGCCTCCTCGTCCCAGGTTCCTGCGCCGCCCTCCTGGCCGCAGTCTCTGCTCGCGGCCACTAGGGGCGCCCGCGTCTCGCAACCCACACCTGGGACCCGCCTCCAGGCCTGCCATCTTTAGGGCAGTCAACTTCCCAGCTTACCTCAACCTAATATATTTAACTTGACTGTGGGTCCATGCATAATAACAGTGTTAGAATTCCCTGTTAAGAATAATGATCTCAGTGTTATCCAAAGATGAGAGTGGCTCAAGAGAGTTGAAGATCAAGAAGGATTCGTTAGTCCATGGAAAAATAATTTCATCCTTTGATCCAATTGCTTGCCTTCTATTTGTGTAGAAGAAAGTGCTCTCATGTTCTCAAAACTTCATGGACTAGACTCTTCACCTCTGAATCAATTTGCTAGTGCTGCATAATCAAATACTACAGACTGGGTGGCTTAAATGAGAGAAATTTATTTTCTCACAGTTCTGGAGGCTGAAAGGCTAAGATCAGAGTGCTAGCTGACTTGGTTCCTTGAGGCCTCTCTCCTAGGCTTATAGACGGTTGCCCTCTTCCCTCTTCCTGTCTCGTTGTGGGGTTGTCCCTCTATGCATATGCTCCCTAGGGTCTATTTTAGTGTGTCCACATTGCCCCTTCTTGTAAAAACACCAGTCAGACTAGGTCAAATCTTACTCTATCAGCCTCATTTTAACTTTTTAAAGACCCTATCCCCAAATATAGTCACATTCTGCAATACTGGGGGTTAGCACCTCAATGTATGAACTATGGGGGGACATAATTCAGCCCATGACAACTACCAAAGGTTTCAGTGACACCTCATTACCAATTTAGAAATACCTCGGATTTTCTACCTATTGCTTTATTTTACTAATTAAAGTATGCCCATCCTTGATATGAGATTCTTTACCCAAAAAAGGTCTATACCTTTAGTTTCATTTCTCTAGATCCTACCTAGTATTGGCTTTTCAACTCAGCCCAGAATCTTCACACATTCTTTTGTTGGTAAAAATCTTTGCTGTAGATAGAACTCATAGGTGGCTGATACACAATTTTCCTCTTAATTGTGCATTCCTTTACATTGGATTCTCATTGTTCCATATATTTCCATTGTCTCTCTGTCTAGATTTCAGTTGATGAGGATGGAAATGACACTTTATATTCACTTTATATCTTAATAATGTCCAGTAGAGTGTTGTGTCCATATCATATTCTCAAATAATCCTATTTGATTGAATTTCTGGTTAGTGAAGTATACAGCTACTTGAATCTGTTTGTTTTCAATGTTACCTTAATAGGCTTTGTGAATTCCCAGAACTTTCATTCACCGTATTACTTTCTAATCATCTACAATGCTTGAGCGGGCTAACTGTTGAATGCTTTGGATAGCACTGTAGGCATGAGGGTTACCTCAGTGCACTGGAATACAGTGTGTACCTCAATGCACATCTATTACCTCATAGATTGTCAAACTTGATTTTATTGACATGAATGAATGGCTATCTAGATGTACTCATCATGTCTCACTTTTCTTTGTGTGTCCTTTCAAGAAAATGACCCTCCCCGATAGACAACTATTTCTTTTTAACCAAGGTTATATAGGCATCTGTGGATTTTTGTGATAATCTTAAAAGTCATGGACCCATTTGAACTACGTTAGGTGAAAGATTCATATTGACCTCCATGACCAATGTTTGTTTTCAGAACACTGGAATAATGTTTGGGAATAAGTTGATACCTGAACCAAGTATCCAGTAACTCAAGCCAGTTCCCCATGTGATTTCTTAAAATGGAAATTCTAGCTCCTTCAACTTGGAATAATATACAAAACATCAATATGCATAAAGGGCTCTTGGAAATAATTGTTTATTTATTGTTTATTCTTTATTTTTGTATAGTCATTCACCAAAAGAGAGAGAAATAGTGTGCAATGTCAACAGCTCCTACTGTGTTAGTCTTTTTACTGTCCCAACATATGTCCTAATATTTAAAAAGCAATAAAAATTTGCTGCTTCTGCAGTCATTAGCTTTGGTTGTTGCAGTCAATCACCCATAGAAGTCAGAGCCATATTAGTTTTTTTTCTTCTTCATTGCACAATCTAGCCATTGTCCTCATTTATCATTAAAGGAAAAATGAACTTAGGAAACTGCCCAGACACTAAAGTGCATTTGCAATGTGAGAAAACTCTCATCAGTTTACTTGAGGAAAAGTACCTCCATCATATTGAATGAACAGTAAAAACATATGAGATTAACATTATTGATAGAAGTATTATCCCATCTTCTTTTAAGTGGATTGATAGTTTCTAGTTTTAAAATATGTGTTTATTCAAGAAAAAATGATATGAATATTTGACAGAGATACTTAGATAATTTTAGATGAAATTTACTCTTTTCTCAGTGACTTGATTACTTTTGCTTAGATCATAGTTAGGACTGCCAATAGGATTATTTCAACAGAACCTGATCTATCAAGAAGTAAAATAAAAATAGGGCTTCCCTGGTGGCGCAGTGGTTGAGAGTCCGCCTGCCGATGCAGGGGACACGGGTTCGTGCCCCGGTCCAGGAAGATCCCACATGCCGCGGAGCAGCTGGGCCTGTGAGCCCTGGCTGCTGGGGGAGAGGCCACAGCAGTGAGAGGCCTGCGTACCAGAAAAAAAAAAAAAAAAAAAAAATATATATATATATATATAAAAGTTGGTCATGTGTGAATGAATGCCCTTGGTGGGTTATGTAACCTTGAAACAATTTTGACTAGGTTAAGGACAGTAATTTAATTTTTTTCAGTAAGCTCATTATGAAAAAATAAATTAGAAACATAGGCAATTTTACATTTACTTTTATTCTCTAAGTAAGATAAAAGTAAATATTATCTTCTATTTCATGTGAACTCGAGCACATTCACTGATAATAAATTGTGATTATTCCAGAGGCATATAATTATAAGCAACTTGAGTTAAATTTCAACTCTTCAGACATTCAGTTCAAATTATTATAATTGGGTTAAATATATATAAATTACAAAATATGGGTTTGGAAGTGAGCATCCAAACATGATCATGAAAACAATACATTGTATACAAGTACTCTTAGTAAATATAAGTTGAAGCACTGCATGATTCATTGGTGAGAAAGGGAGGTGATGTGTTACGCAAATTCAGCTTCCTCTTTAGTTTCTGACCAGTGCTATCCCAGAGTATTTTTCCTGTGCTTTTGGCCAGAACTTTTTGATTATTCAAATAACTGGTCTTCCTCCTTTGAGATAAGATTTTCAGGGTTAGTGTTTGTTCGGTTTGTATTTCCCTCACAAGTTTGTTTTCTTAACCAATGGTCCTTGCTCCTGTCCACATACCTCTATTCAGTCTCAGCTTTGTCACCTCAGCAAATTGCTGGGTTATTAGTACGAGAATTGATCTGGCAATACATAGAGCAAATGTTCATGACTGTTTTGTAATTTGATAAAGTGATGAAATTTATGGATACTTCCCTCACAGAGATGTTCATCACACAAACAACTACATATAATTTCAAGACTCATTGATGAACCTGATCTTAGAAGTCCTGGTTTAGAGGTACCTCTGAATGCATTTCCTTGGATATTTTCATTATATGTGAATTTTTTTTTCTTGTTCTTTTTTCCCTTGGTTATATTAAGCTGCTTATTAACAGTAAGGAAAGCAGTACTTAAGAAACTAGAATATCATTTTCTGTATGAATATGTGGCAAAATTTATTGCAACTATATATGATTTATTAAACTGAGCCAACCCTGAAGCAAATGCATTACTAAGTAGTTAAAAAATTCATGACATGTCCTTAACACAGTGAGAGTGCCTTAGAGGAGCTCATTCATCCAATAAATATGTGTTTAACAAAATTGCTCGAAATGAATCTCTTTTATGGGCTTTCATAATTATTGTACTTATTTAAGACATATATATATATATATATATATATCATAAATAACGGAATCTGTTTTTCACATAAGGTTGTGGTTTGTTTTTGAGTGCAAATAGTCACAGTCCTTTGTGAGTATGTAATAAAATGCTTTGTTGTATCATTAAAACTACTCAGTAGGCTGTGGTGTGTGGTGTCCTAGAACATATTCTCTACATTGTACGTAGCTGCCCTTCTATTTTGAGATATAAAGGAAGATTGCAATGGAAACCTTCTATGATTTCTTATTGTGGATGTTGGACTCTAAGCTCAATCATTTAGTTGCAGAATGAAGATCTTAAATTTTAACTTTTCTGAGTTTTCAGCCAATATGTTCAAAACTAAAGGGCTGTGCAAAAATGTTGTTTCCTGTGTCATCTGAAATAGAGGTAGTTCTACTTATGTCACATTTTGAGGTATATCAAATAAGTGCAAGCCTCTTCAGTACCCCAGTGTAATTTCCCTATGGCTTCAGTCACATAGAGAGCACAACTCTTTAAGAACTGCAGCTCTCCATTCTTTTAGCAGTTATTTATGTTTAGATTTGTGTTATTGATAAAGCACTACATACTTTGACTCTATATTCTGAGTCAGTGTTCATGACCTTTTTATTGGTACCACCCCTACCTCATTACTGCTATTACTACTAGTACCATCATCACTAAAAATGACAGTTTACTGAGTACTCACACTGTGACTGACATCAAGAAAAACACTTTATTTTAACCATGTTGCAGATAAAGAAATGGGGATCCAGTGATTTTTAAATAACATGCACAAACGCACACACACAAAAATGTATTTGGAAGATAATTCATTTTTTTTTTTAGTAATCCACATATGTAAACCAAAGATACACAATGATAGTATTATAATCTACTACCCATGTAAGGTAACTATTTCCAAACTTGTGAAGTTAATGTGATTTTTAAAAAGAATGTAAGTATTTGAATAATTCCTTACTCAGTGCTACAATAGAATAGCCCAATATCTAAGTTCACTTTGGCTGATCTGGTAACTCTCAAGAGAAATTCACCATTATACATATACATGGATTTCTCACGGTCCCTATTTTTGGCATTCTCTATATAAGAGATAATCAAAGATGAAAATTAAGGAAAAAAAAACTAGTACCCAGACTCTTATTAATGGGCACTTATAATGCAATAGAACACATTGTTTAGTTTTTTTTTTTTTTTCTTGGTAATTTATTTTTTTATTTTTTTTAATTTTATTTATTTTTTTAAATTAGTTTCTGCTTTATAACAAAGTGAATCAGTCATACATATACATCTGTTCCCACATCCCTTCCCTCATGCATCTCCCTCCCTCCCACCCTCCCCATCCCACCCCTCCAGGCGGTCACAAAGCACCGAGCTGATCTCCCTGTGCTCTGCGGCTGCTTCCCACTATCTATCTACCTTACGTTTGGTAGTGTATATATGTCCATGCCTCTCTTTCGCTTTGTCACAGCTTACCCTTCCCCCTCCCCATATCCTCAAGTCCACTCTCAAGTAGGTCTGTGCCTTTATTCCCGTTTTGCCCCTAGGTTCTTCATGACTTTTTTTTTTTTTAATTCCGTATATATGTGTTAGCATACGGTATTTGTCTTTCTCTTTCTGACTTACTTCACTCTGTATGACAGACTCTAGGTCTATCCACCTCATTACAAATAGCTCAGTTTCATTTCTTTTTATGGCTGAGTAATATTCCATTGTATATATGTGCCACATCTTCTTTATCCGTTCATCCGATGATGGACACTTAGGTTGTTTCCAGCTCCGGGCTATTGTGAATAGAGATGCAGTGAACATTTTGGTACATGTCTCTTTTGGAATTATGGTTTTCTCAGGGTATATGCCTAGTAGTGGGATTGCTGGGTCATATGGTAGTTCTATTTTTAGTTTTTTAAGGAACCTCCATACTGTTCTCCATAGTGGCTGTACCAATTCACATTCCCACCAGCAGTGCAAGAGTGTTCCCTTTTCTCCACACCCTCTCCAGCATTTATTGTTTCTAGATTTCTTGATGATGGCCATTCTGACTGGTGTGAGATGATATCTCATTGTAGTTTTGATTTGCATTTCTCTAATGATTAATGATGTTGAGCATTCTTTCATGTGTTTGTTGGCAGTCTGTATATCTTCTTTGGAGAAATGCCTATTTAAGTCTTCTGCCCATTTTTGGATTGGGTTGTTTGTTTTTTTGCTATTGAGCTGCATGAGCTGTTTATAAATTCTGGAGATTAATCCTTTGTCAGTTGCTTCATTTGCAAATATTTTCTCCCATTCTGAGGGTTATCTTTTGGTCTTGTTTATGGTTTCCTTTGCTGTGCAAAAGCTTTGAAGTTTCATTAGGTCCCATTTGTTTATCTTTGTTTTTATTTCCATTTCTCTAGGAGGTGGGTCCAAAAGGATCTTGCTGTGATTTATGTCATAGAGTGTTCTACCTATGTTTTCCTCTAAGAGTTTGATAGTTTCTGGCCTTACATTTAAGTCTTTAATCCATTTTGAGCTTAATTTTGTGTATGGTGTTAGGGAATGATCTAATCTCAAACTTTTACATGTCCCTGTCCAGTTTTCCCAGCACCACTTATTGAAGAGGCTGTCCTTTCTCCACTGTACATTCCTGCCTCCTTTATCAAAGATAAGTTGGCCATATGTGCGTGGGTTTATCTCTGGGCTTTCTATCCTGATCCACTGATCTATCTTTCTGTTTTTATGCCAGTACCACACTGTCTTGATTACTGTAGCTTTGTAGTATAGTCTGAAGTCAGGGAGCCTGATTCCTCCAGCTCCGTTTTTCATTCTCAAGATTGCTTTGGCTATTCAGGGTCTTTTGTTTTTCCAAACAAATTTTGAAATTTTTTGTTCTAGTTCTGGAACACATTGTTTAGTTTTATGATTTATAACCTACCTAAACTGTTGGAATAATCTTAAAATTATTCTCTGCTTTCCAGCTATATTATTTGCCTCTGAAAGAATCTTGAAATTTTGCCTGAGAATCAATCCACATACTATTTGCTGGAGTTTTATGGATTTATTTATTTTTTATTTTAGAAGTTTGTAGTATACTAATTTATATGCTTCAAGGCCTGTTTATGTATAGTCTTATATTTGAGTAAAAATATAACTTGAAGACAGGAAAGAAAATATTTGTTTCATCACAATTTCATCGAACTCCTTTACAAAATTTCTCAGATAATTCTCTTGACTGACTGAATTTACCAGATCAGCTATGAATGGAAAGAAGTGAATGAATCCCATCCAATAAAGGGATTTCAGATTAATTATTTTAAGAAACTAGAAGTAAATACTCTTACTTAAATTACAATGGACTTTTGGTTATGGCAGTATGAAGATGTTGTCAAATTCTCCCACCTCTCCCACCCCCCAAATAAGTATAATATTAGAAAAAATTGTCAAAAACAGCATTTCAGGGTACTGGATACCAACCAAAAACAGACAAAAGGTTAGTAAGAATTTACTCTTGTAATTAACTCAAGAGCTATAAGTTAGAAGACAGAGTTATCTATGGCTTTTTTGCCTAGGTTACTTCCCTCTTTACTTCACACCCCAATAGGGTTAGCAAAAACTGTTGTTTTAACAGTTGACATTGAAAACCAACAGCTCTGAGGCTATAGGGAGCTGATTTAGTTTGGAATTGTCAGTGAAAACCTATGGTTTTGGCAGCTAAAGTGGGAAATTAGATGGGAACAAATAGGAAAAAAAAAAAAAGCTCCCATCTTTGTTAGTCCAGGGTCATCATCATGATTGTGTGAGCAATAAACCAGCCAGACATTTAATTGAGAGATCCTAGAAAGGAGAGCCATAGAATGTCTGAAATAAGCTCTTCACATATCACTGGCAGATGGAAAAGTTTGCACATTTGTCAGGGAAACCTGAGAGGGCTTTAAGAAATATAAATGATGATGGAGACTTGAGAACTAGCTGCAATTTCCCATACCACTCACTAATCAAATTGAAGAGGGTACACACCTTATGGGAACAAGGATTTAGAGCACATCCTTTGTCCAAATAATTAGATAACCACTAAACTATAAAGACACAGAGGAGACTACTAGAAAACTAGGCATAAACATTATGAGAATAATAATAATAATAAGGAAAATAAGTAGAGAATCACAGGCTGCTCATCATGGGGGAGACAGATTCTACAATAAGATTAAGGAAGTTAACTTAAAAAATACAAAAACAGCAACTCACAGAAATATAAAACATTTCAGAGTTGATATGTTCTCTAAAATGTTAAGTTTTCAACTAAAAATTATGAGACATTCAAAGAAACATGAAAGTGTGACCAATAAAAGAGTATTGAATCAATAAAAACTGACTCTACATAGGACCAGGTATAAAATTTAACAGGAAAAAAAAAATTCAAAGCAGCTATTATAAATATTTTCAAAGAATTAAAGAAAACTATGTTCAAAAAATAAAGGAGATATAATGGCAATGAATCAACAAATAGGAAATCTATACAAAGAGAAATATAATTATAGTTTTAAAATGAGCATAAAAATTGTATATTTGAGGGCTTCCTTGGTGGCGCAGTGGTTGAGAGTCCGCCTGCCGATGCAGGGGACACGGGTTCGTGCCCCGGTCTGGGAAGATCCCACATGCCGCGGAGCGGGTGGGCCCATGAGCCATGGCTGCTGAGCCTGAGCGTCTGGAGCCTATGCTCCGCAATGGGAGAGGCCACAACAGTGAGAGGCCCGCATATCGCAAAAAAAAAAAAAAAAAAGAAAAATTGTATATTTGAAAAGTGCAATGACTGAAATGAACAATTCATCAGGTGGATGCAATAGCAGGTCTGAAGTTGCAGGAGAAATATTCAGAAATTTGAAGATAAATAAATATAAAAATTTTAAATCTGAAGAACAAAGTGAGAAACAATTGAAGAAAAATAAAAAGAGATGCTGAAACTACTGAGACAACATCAAATATCCCTAACGAAACATATAATGTAAGTGCCAGTGGGAAAGAGGAAAGATAAAATGGAAGAAACATTATCTGAAGAAATAATTCCTTAGAAGTTCCCAAATTAGATGAGGAAACAATAATCTGAAGGGCCAAAAACTCAATAATCACCAAGTATGATAAACACAGAAATCCATACCTGGAAGCATCATAGTCAAGCTGCTGAAAGATAAAGAAAAAGAGGAAATGTTGAAAACAATAAGAAAAATGCAATTTTTTCCACATCAGTGGTAGTCATTTCCTTAAGGAAGAACTGAAGAGCACTGTCAATGATAGCTATGTTGGTAAATATAAAAGACTCTGTGTGTGCATGTATGTGTATGTATGTTTATAGAATTCTTCTTTTATATCTTAAAAATAAGTTCATTTAAAGCAAGGATTATAACACTGCATTTTCAGAGTCAGATATTTGACTCTATCTTTCTCTCCATATATATATATATATATATATATTCACAACACAGGGCACTCTCAAAATAGACCATCTAGGGAATAACACAACTTTCAATATTTTTAAAAGTGATGGAAATCATACAAAGTATGTTCTCTGGCCACAGCAGAATTCAGTTAGGAATCCACAACAAAAGAATGTTTGGAAAACCTTAAAAGTTTGAAAATTAAATTGTAATTTCCAAACTCATTGATCAAAAGAGATCTCATGAAGGATATTAGAAAAAATATTGATATGAATGAAAATGAAAACAAAATAACAAAATTGATGGAATGCAGCTAAAGCAGTGCTTAGGGATGGACTGCTTTAAACATGTATATTCGAAAAGAAACAATATACAACGTGATTATAAGCCACGTGATTATAAGTGCATTTTAAGAAGTGTATGTTCTGGGGCTTCCATGGTGGCGCAGTGGTTGAGAGTCCGCCTGCCGATGCAGGGGACACGGGTTCATGCCCCAGTCCGGGAGGATCCCACATGCCGCGGAGTGGCTGGGCCTGTGGGCCATGGCCGCTGGGCCTGCGTGTCCGGAGCCTGTGCTCTGCAACTGGAGAGGCGACAGCGGTGAGAAGCCCACGTACCGGAAAAAAAAAAAAAAAAAAAAGTGTATGTTCTGTAGAATAAAAATTGCAAAGTGTTATTGAAGGAAATTAAAGAAGACCTAAATAAGTGGAGATATATGCCACGTTTTTGAATTAGAAGGCTCAATATGTTTCAGATGATGATTATCAACAAGTTAACTTGTAGATTAAATACAAATCTTGTCAAAATCCCAGCAGGCATTTTGTTGTAGAAATTGATTTACATGAAAATGCACAGGACCTAGAATTAAAGTTTTGAAAACAGGAGAACAAATTTAGAGGACTTACACAACTGATTTTAAAAAATATTATAAAGCTACATAATCAAGACATTGAGATATTGGCATAAGGTTAGACATATAGGTCAGTGAAAAATTAAATGGGCAATCTAGAAATAAACCTGGACATTTATGGTCAATTTAATTTTGACAAAGGTGCCAAGGTAATTCAATGGGGAAAGGATAGTGTTTTCAACATATGGTGCTGGAATAATTTTATGTCCTCACTTTGCACAAAAATTAACTTGAAATGGATTATAGACCTAAATGTAAGAGCTAGAATTACAAAATTTCTTTAAAATGTCATAGCAGAAACTCTTTGTGATCTTGGGAAGAGTAAGTTTCTTTTTTTTAGAAATGGCACCAAAAGCACAATCAATAAATTATAAAAATGAAAAACTGGACTTCATAAAATTAAAAACATTTGCATTTTAAAATACATAAAGAATATGAAAAGGCAGGCAAGTAACTGGAAAAATATTTGCAAATCATATATCTAAAAAATACCTTTATTCATAATACCTAAGGAATTTTTACAAATTAATGATTAGAAGCCAAAATGTTAAAAATGGACCAAATTGGGCTTCCCTGGTGGCACAGTGGTTGGGAGTCCGCCTGCCGATGCAGGGGACACGGGTTTGTGCCCCGGTCCGGGAAGATCCCACATGCCGCGGAGCGGCTAGGCCCGTGAGCCATGGCTGCTGAGCCTGCGCATCCGGAGCCTGTGCTCCGCAATGGGAGAGGCCACAACAGTGAGAGGCCCGCGTACCAAAAAAAAAAAAAAAAGGACCAAACTTCATTAAAGATGATATATGAGAAACAAATAAACACATAAAATATGCTCAACTTTCTTAGTTATTAAACAAATACAAGTTCTTATCCACATTAGATTTCACTTACCACTTAATGGAATGGTAATAAACAACCAGATTGACAATGTGAAGAGTTGGTGAAGATATGGAGAAACTGGAACCCTCACACATTTTTGGTGAGAATATAAAAACAAGGGAACCACTTAGGAAAACAGTGTAACAGTTTCTTAAAAACTTAGACATTTACTTACCACATGGCCCAGCATTTCCACTCCTAAGCATCTACCTAACAAAATAGAAACAGATGTCCATACAAAGACCAGTACACGAACGCTCATACAGTAATATTCATGATAGCCCCAAACTGGAAGCCAAATGTTCATCAACTGGTGAATGGTTAAACAAGCCATTACATCATACAACATAATACTAATCATTAATAAAAAGAAATTAACTATTGCATTATGGAACACCATGGATGGACTAAAAAACATTATGTTAAGTGAAAGAAGCCAGATACAAAAGCCTACATATGGTATGATTTAATTTGTATTAAATTTATTTATAAGGGAAAGTTATAGAAACAAAAATCAGTGTTTTCCAGAGGCTGTCTGTAGGATTGACTGAAAATTGATGCAAGGTAATATTTTGTAGTAATGGAAGTGTTTTAAAACTGGGTTGGGATGATGGTTAGAAAACAATATAAATTTACTAAAACTCCTCAAACTACACAATTAAAATTAGTCAATTTTATGTTATATAATTTATACCTCAGAAAAGGTCTTTAAAAATTTCAACTCATTTTCTTAAGACTTGTGCATGGCATGTTTGTTATACCTTAATATATTTTGAGTGAAAAAGTAAATCATAGCTAGTCAGTTATTCATAAATAAAAATAAGTTTTTATATTTTGTTAACTTGTTTCAGTTGGGTGTCATTTTTCTATGGGAATAAAATGATAAATGTTGGCTAATTTTTCAAATAGCGTAACAGTTTTATTTTAGGTCATGATGCCTTTTACCCTGAGTTTCCTTGCTTCCTATAGCTTATAGTTTTTACTAGTTTCTGCATTATCCTTCAAGGGTTTATTTTTGAAAAAAAAAAGCAATTGCAGAATATGATTACTTTTCAGACATTTATTAAATCTCATCACACATTTATGTGACCATCTACTAGGAACCATGTGTGGTGCTGTGCTTTAGAGATAAAACTGATTTAAGAAAAAAAACACAGCATTTTGTTCCATATAAAAACCTCATTTTAAGATCCAAATTAGATTGCTAAAAGCACATGAACTGACTGAAAGAAGTTCTAAAGGACTGGTAAGGATTTGGGAAGAGAGAGAAGGTCCTTTCTACTATGTTCTCATTATTTGACTATTTTTATTTTTTAATTTTTTTTACATCTTTATTGGAGTATAATTGCTTTACAATGGTGTTTCTGCTTTATAACAAAGTGAATCAGTAATACATATCCATATGTTCCCATATCTCTTCCCTCTTGCATCTCCCTCCCTTCCACCGTCCCTATCCCACCCCTCTAGGTGGTCACAAACAACGGAGCTGACCTCCCTGCTCTATGCAGCTGCTTCCCACTAGCTATCTATTTTACGTTTGGTAATGTATATATGTCCATGCCACTCTCTCACTTTGTCCCAGCTTACCCTTCCCCCTCCCCGTATCCTCAAATCCATTCTCTAGTAGGTCTGCATCTTTATTCCCGTCTTGCCCCTAGGTTCTTCTGACCATTTTATTTTTCTTTCTTTCTTTTTTTTTTTTTTAGATTCCATATATATGTATTAGCATATGGTACTTGTTTTTCTCTTTTTGACTTACTTCACTCTGTATGACAGTCTCTGGGTCCATCCACCTCACTACAAATAGCTCAATTTTGTTCCTTTTTATGGCTGAGTAATATTCCATTGTATATGTATGTGCCACATCTTCTTTATCTATTCATCTCTCGATGGACACTTAGGTTGCTTCCATGTCCTGGCTACTGTAAATAGAGCTGCAATGAACATTTTGGTGCATGACTCTTTTTGAATTATGATTTTCTCAGGGTGTATGCCCAGTAGTGGGATTGCTGGGTCATATGGTAGTTCTATTTGTAGTTTCTTAAGGAACCTCCATACTGTTCTCCATAGTGGCTGTATCAATTTACATTCCCACCAACAGTGCAAGAGGGTTCCCTTTTCTCCACACCCTCTCCAGCATTTATTGTTTGTAGATTTTTTGATGATGGCCATTCTGACCGGTGTGAGGTGATACCTCATTGTAGTTTTGATTTGCATTTCTCTAATGAGTAGTGATATTGAGCGTTCTTTCATGTGTCTGTTGGCCATCTATATGTCTTCTTTGGAGAAATGTCTATTTAGGTCTTCTGCCCATTATTGGATTGGGTTGTTTGTTTTTTTGATATTGAGGTGCATGTGTTGCTTATATGTTTTGGAGATTAGTCCTTTGTCAGTTGCTTCATTTGCAAATATTTTCTCCCATTCAGAGGGTTGTCTTTTTGTCTTGTGTATGGTTTCCTTTGCTGTGCAAAAGCTTTTAAGTTCCATTAGGTCCCATTTGTTTATTTTTGTTTTTATTTCCATTTCTCTAGGAGGTGGGTCCAAAAGGATCTTGCTGTGATTTATGTAATTGACTATTTTAAACAGCTGCAGCTTGCTTGATGAAATGACTATCTGTAAAGATTTTATTATTACATTGGAAAAAATTAAAAAGGATCATGATATAATATTTTTATCACTTTAAATCACCCATGAGTTAAAATATAAATTCTAGATTTATGGAGAATAAATCATCTTTAGACTATTTGACTGAAAAGGGTAGACTTTGAGGAACAACAGCAAAAACAAAACACCCTGTAAATACAGGTGTGTACTTGGAGAGTCACTGAAACTTAAATTTCTTCTGAATTCTTCCAAATAAGTGTTGAATTAACATTTTTATCAGAATAATAAAAGCATTAATGGTCCAGGGTTGACAACAGTTGATTTTGTGATGATAAGATGATCCTTTGTAGTAACTGTATGAGTTTTCCTTGACACAAGACTAAGCGCTTCTGATCTATTCACTGAAGTGCAAATACCTGAAATTATTCATGCTTTCCTACTCAATGTATTATTAGGGTTTTCCTCTCACTTTTTTTTTAACATGTTGTTTGGGAGAAATAAAGATCTTTAACTTTTATTGAGAGGGGAGATGAATTTTCTAATCCTAGTATATGACCACTTGATGCCAATAAAATGGGTGCTTTCACTGTATTATTTAGGGGAATTCAGCGGGTCCCTTTCGTACCAGGACACAATAGAGTATTCATGATTATTGGATTTTTTTTTTATATGAATACCTTGAGTAATTGCCCATAGAGTACTAATGCCATCAGGCCTTCTGCCACATGTAATTTCTCTTTTCTGGGATGTCTCCCTGTGTATGCCATGGCCACATCCCATTTTCTGAGGGGTGGTTCCCTACAAATGGGCTTCCCCCCGCTTTGTGCCATGGAGCTCTCGCATTTGAAACACTGCTCAATGGAACAGTGAAGGGCCTCTGAGGAAGAGGCAGCTTTCAGTGGACCAGCTAGGAGTTTGCAAAGTGGCCTGGTCCACAAGCTCTGCACTGCAACATTATTCTGCTGAATAGTAATTGGCAGTTATTCAGCTACTTTTTCTTTTGGCGTCTGAATGTATAGCATATGGAAAACAGATGCAAGGAGAGACAGAAACAGGAAAAGTCAGTAAACAGAGACCATGAATCAGTAAAGTTCATAAATTAGAGTTAAGTGATTGTCAGAAGCAGAAAATACTGGCAGAGCCTCCATGGTGGTGGGACACTAGAATAGGTTATCTCTTCATAGTGAGGTTTGAGTAAATTGGATCTCTTTCTTTAGATTTTCTCAGTTGTTTAGATGGTCTGCAATAAAGGAGTGTTACTTTCATGATCAGGACAATATATGCAAATAGCATAAATATACCTAAAGTTTTGAAAAGAATTACTAGCTTGATTTAACTAGATTTTCCCTTGTTTATCATCATGACTCTGCCAAAGCTACTGCATCTGTTGCTTTATGAATGGAATACTGATTGGGTGAACTAAAATACAGTTTTTTTAGATCTCATATTTAGGCTGCTGTAAAAAGCCTAGTTTCTCAGTAAAAGCCAGACATAGGTTTCTACCACGTGTTTTCAGCTCAGGGACAGTTTGTGGACGATGGGGGGTTTTAGCATGGTAGTGATCAAGTTTAATTCTCCAGCTGTCCCTTTAACCATCTGGCTTTGTCTAAGGAATGTAATTCTACACCTCTCAGTTATTCTTTTTTCCACTTAGGTTTCTCTGTCATAATGGATGTCTTTGACATTGTGACTGGAGCCAAAGGGATTCCATATATGCTTCTCATTCAGTGTTCCAAGGTGTTAAGAGATACACATTTTTTTCTGAGGAAGAGCTGTGAGCTTTTTCCTCTCATTAGTATAAGCTAGATTTATGCCAGGTTTATCCAAATGCTACCAGATGATTAATAAGAACGTATAATCACCATGCTCAAAAATTTGCCAATATGGGATGAGATTTCAGAATCTTACTTCAAACCTGGACTTTAAAAATAATTTATTCCAACTCTATTATTATAGGGATGAGTAAATGTTGTTCAAGACAAGTAAAGCCACTTGCCAAGATTAGAGGAAAGTCGTGACACAGTAGCTTCCAGATCTATATCCTCCTGTTTCTAGCCGGATGCTAGTTCTGCCATGATGTAAGAGAGACACATCCCATTCATCTTTTATTCCAACATTTAATATAGTTCCTGACACATGTCATTTATATGCATCATTGAATACTGAGTACATTCTGTATCACATATCAGGGACATGTACAATTTTTCTTTGGAGAAACTTTTATTTCCACAGTATACATTGTTATGGCAATTTTTGAGGCTGATATATGTTTAACATCAAATAGCATTCATTAATACACACAAAATTGTGCCTGGCACTCTGCCAGGATCTGTCCAAAGAAAATAATATAAAATTAGCCTTGTCTTTCTAAAGATTTAATCTCTTACACAGTCCAGAGAGAGAGAGAGAGAGAGAGACTTCAAGAAAGTGCTGAGCGCTTGAATACCTGAGGCAAAGCATGTATCAAAGACCAAAAGGCAGAGCCACTATTTCCCAAGTCAGTGTCGAGAAATAACGCTGTCTTTAGGAAGACTCTGGGAAGAAAAGCACTGCTACTGACCCGAAATTTCCACTCACTGATGAGCCATGTTAGTTAAGATGGGGACAGATTTCTCTGAAGTGCTATCGCCAGTATCAACTTTGAGTTTTCCTGTGTCATCTGAAGGCTTCATCATTATCTAAGATGTTGGCTTTCTTGGTGCTCTTTTCTTTTTTTTTTTTTTTTGCGGTACGCGCGCCTCTCACCGTTGTGGCCTCTCCCGTTGTGGAGCACAGGCTCCGGACGCGCAGGCCCAGCGGCCAGGCTCACGGGCCCAGCTGCTCCATGGCACGTGGGATCCTCCCGGACCGGGACACGAACCCGCGTCCCCTGCATCGGCAGGCGGACTCTCAACCACTGCACCACCAGGGAAGCCCCCCCTTTTCTATTCTTGAACTCTCACTTGTGCCTGTGATCTATGATCCTGTTGTTGATTTATCTTTATTATTAGCCCGTTTTCCTAGTAAGAGAGATGTTTAATTCTGCTCAGATTTCTCCTCTTGCATTCCTAATGGGCCTTACACTATCTTTCTGTTTATCATTATTCTCTTGGCCTCTGTTTGTCTAGCTGTACTTTGACCAGTTAAATGTACAGGAGCACAGATGCCAAAGATAGATAAAGAAGCAGCTGTTAGTGTAAATGTCTGGTTTAGTATGGGGTCATGGAATTTTCCAGTAAGGCTAGGTCTTGAACAATTCCATGGCCCCATCATAAACCAGACATCTACACTAACAGCTGCTTCTGTAACTACCTTTGAAATCTGTGCCCCTGTGCATTATTATTCTTTCAGCATTTCTAAAGGGTTAACCTCTAAAGTCCATCCTTGTATATATGATCTCTGGTTAAAATGAACATAGAAAGCAGTATGGTCTGTATTAATTAAAAGGCCCTTTAAGGGATCAATGCCAAAAGCTGGATAGATGAAAGCTTGCCAAATGCCCAGGACCAGAAACTTAATTGCACCTTTCTATAGCAACACTTCTATGGACTATCACACTCAAATGTATGACCATCCCTTAATTTTGTGCTAATGCATAAAATGAGGGTCCTGCTTGTCTTTGTGGAGTTTGTGTGAAGATAGGGCTCCTAATATGATGTCATTGGGAAATAAATCAGATGGTGTAGATGAGTCTGTCTGTATACTTGATATGTTTATGTAAATATATATGCATTCATATTTAATGACCAGAATATATGAGAATTACAAAGAGTTTTTAACATAGTAGTATTCTAATTCTAGGATTGTTGCTATTTCTTTGTACAGCTTCAAAAGGAACCATTACACAAATCTGAAAACAAAACAGTCAAGTTGAAGTCATTTGTGTTTACTATTAAGCTAATTATACTGCTAGGTATCCTTCGAAAATTGAAATTGTATTTTGCTCCTTGCAACTGCATTGTACTACAAAATATGTGGCCATGGAATGACCATCCCAATGGCTACTGAACAGACATTTTTCTTTGCCAAGTCACAGAGAGAAGTAACAAGGTGGATATAATGTTTATAAAGTGCAAAAGTCAATCCGTTTACAGTTCCTGGTTCCCTGGTATGCAGTGGAGTGCCCATTGAGATTTTGAAAAAGAGCTAATTAGGGTATTCCTCCCTATCTTCTCATAATTTGCCAATATTGGTTTCATGACTATTTCAAGTAGAAAACAAATCAGCTTTAAACTGGTAGCTTTTTCAGTAAGTAGATGATACAGGTAGATAGGCAAAATTGAAATCATGGCTTAATCTAGCCAAAAGAGGTACATGGAAAATTGATAGTACATTCTGGAACATCTTGAGCCATACTACTCTGAAGCATTTTCTTGCACTTACCCTTCCTTGTATCAAATACTTAACTACTAACTTAGGTGTACAATGAAGAAAAGGAAATCAGGAAATCTCTCCAAGACATGCATATACTCACAATGCCATTAATTGATTAACCAATTAATCATTTAAGTAAATCACAGTTTATTTGTATACCTTCCATGTGGCAAGCATTTCAGTAGTTCTGGTTTTATAAGAGATAAACATGAGAGACCATTTATGTATGTCCGCTGAGAGCTCAAAGGCTACTGTGGGAATGAGACCAATAAATGGACAATTATAAGGCTGTGTTCCAGTTTCATGAATAGGAGTTTACACAAGGAGACTGAAATCTGTGAGAAGATTTATAGAATTTAGATCTAGAAAGGATTGTTCAAGGCAAGAGACTGCACCAGAGTGGGGTGCATTACTTGCTGTGTAACTGCTGCCTGGTGACATCTTACTGGTCTTTTTAATCTAATAACATTTCAGAGGCTTGTTCTGTATATACAGGGAGCAGATTCTGTCATTTCCTCTCATGCTTGCTGTATAAGACCGATATAATCTTGTGTCACCCTCTTCTCTGAAGGATATTGGACACCAGGGTATGTGTGTGAATTTAAGTGGTCTCCGGTACAAATGTTTCAGAGCTCCCCAACATAGATCGAAGTCTTTCAATAATAATTTCTTGGTATCGTATATTGTAGGTTGTCCAGGGGCCACTAAATAAAAGATAAAATCAGTGGATTAAAACTCCCAAATAATGTGAAAATATCACCACTTCTGGCTCTCAGGTAGTGCTGTCACCTTCTTTCTAATGGATATGCTTATCATCGTGATGGGAGAAGAGACAATTTGGAAGGGATTGGGGAAGGATTTGCAGTTTGGAAAAGGGGTAACCTCATATAAATTTTGGTCATAGTTTACTTCAATATTAATAATAAATATCCTAACAATATACTTAGTATAGCAAACTCTTATGTATCTAACCAGTATTCCTAGTGCTTAATGTATATTAATTATTTTGCTCATTTTAACAACACTGTGATGTACTTTTTATATCACTCCATTTTATATGTAAGAAAATAGAGGCAAAACGAGGTCAAGGTTATCTAGGACCACAGCGCCAGCGTCTGGTTCTAGGTATTAACTCTTCAACATTATACTTAGTGCCTCTGAATTTATGATGCCCTGCTCTTTCTCCCATGCTGTGCTTGGTGTTTGTTGTAGTTCTGTTAATTTTTCAGTTGAATCATCTGTTTTCCAGGTGTTCAATCATGCCACAATGTATTTTTATACCATTAGTTTTTATTTTTCTCTAATTTCTTGTTTTTATCTAATTATATTGGCAGTACCTCCAGAATAATAGTTGTGATAGTAGGCATTTCGCTTAAGTGAAATGCTTCAATCTTTTCCCCCAGTATGTGTGATGTTGGCTTTGAAGTCTAGCCAGCCAGACTGTAGAAAATTAAGGTTCATATGGGAAAGCAACTTCAGTAATCCAGATGACAGTGTGAAGAGAAGTATTGAGAGTTTGACTTATTTTGAAGGTAGAGTTGATAGAATTTCCTGATGAATTGGGTTTGGATTTGGTGTGCAAGAGAAAGAGAGGATTCAAGATTCAAGGATGACTCTTTTGTTTTGTTTTGTTTTTTGGTTTTTTTTTGGTTTGTCTGGACAACAGAAAATAAAAAAAAAATTATACTACCTACCAGGGTGTGCAAAGTGTGGGAGGAGCAGGCTTGGTGGAAAGAACAGGAACTTTTTCTTTAACATGTGCAGCAGTCAAAGATGGCGGAAGAGTAAGACGCGGAGATCACCTTCCTCCCCACGGATACACCAGAAATACAGCTACACGTGGAACAACTCCTACAGAACACCTACTGAATGCTGGCAGAAGACCCCAGACCTCCCAAAAGGCAAGAAACTCCCCACATACCTGGGTAGGGCAAAGCGGAGAGATTCCCGCACAGAGGATCGGTGCCGAGCGGCATTCACCAGCCCGAGAGGCTTGTCTGCTCGCCCACCAGGGCGGGCGGCGCTGGAAGCTGAGGTTCGGGCTTCGGTCAGAGCGCAGGGAGAGGACTGGGGCTGGCGGCGAGAACTCAGCCTGAAGGGGGCTAATGTGCCACAGCTAGCCGGCAGGGAGTCCAGGAAAACTCTGGAGCTGCTGAAGAGGCAAGAGAATTTTTCTTCCCTCTTGGTTTCCTGGTGCGCGAGGAGAGGGGATTAAGAGCGCTGCTTAAAGGGGCTCCACAGACGAGCGCGAGTCACGACTGAGAGCGCGGAGCCCAGTGACGGGCGTGGGACGCTGGGGCTGCTGCTGCCGCCGCCAAGAAGCCTATGTGCGAGCGCAGGTCACTGTCCACACCGCCCTTCCGGGAGCCTGTGCAGCCCGCCACTGCCGGGGTCCCGGGATCCAGGGGCGGCTTCCCTGGGAGAACGCACGGCGCGCCTCGGGCTGGTGCAACGTCACGCCGACCTCTGCCGCTGCAGGCTCGCCCCGCACTCCGTGCCCCTCCCTCCCGCCCGGCCTGAGTGAGCCAGAGTCCCCGAAGAGGCTGCTCATTTAACCCTGTCCTGTCTGAGCGAAGAACAGACGCCCTCCGGCGACCTACACGCAGAGGCGGGGCCAAATCCAAAGCTGAGACCCAGGAGCTGTGAGAACAAAGAAGAGAAAGGGAAACCTCTCCCAGCAGCCTCAGAAGCAGCGGATTAAAGCTCCACAATCAACTTGATGTACCCTGCATCTGTGGAATACATGAATAGACAACAAATCATCCCAAATTGAGGAGCCAGGAGTCAGTGCTGTGCCTCTGAGGTGGGAGAGCCAACTTCAGGACACTGGTCCACAAGAGATCTCCCAGCTCCACATAATATCAAACGGCGAAAATCTTCCAGAGATCTCCATCTCAACACCAGCACCCAGCTTCACTCAACGACCAGCAAGCTACAGTGCTGGACACCCTATGCCAAACAACTAGCAAGACAGGAATACAACGCCACCCATTAGCAGAGAGGCGGCCTAAAATCATAAAAAGTCCGCAGACACCCCAAAACACACCACCAGACGTGGACCTGCCTACCAGAAAGACAAGATCCAGCCTCATCCACCAGAACACAGGCACTAGTCCCCTCCACCAAGAAGCCTACAAAACCCACTGAACCAACCTTAGCCACTGGGGACAGACACCAAAAACAACGGGAACTACGAACCTGCAGCCTGCAAAAAGGAGGCCCCAAACACAGTAACATAAGCAAAATGAGAAGACAGAAAAACACACAGCAGGAGAAGGAGCAAGATAAAAACCCACCAGACCTAACAAATGAAGAGGTAATAGGCAGTCTACCTGAAAAAGAATTCAGAATAATGATGGTAAAGATGATCCAAGATTCTATTTTCCAGATCCAAAATCTTGGAAATAGAATAGACAAAATGCAAGAAACAGTTAACAAGGATCTAGAAGAACTAAAGATGAATCAAGCGTCGATTAAAAACACAATAAATGAAATAAAAAATACTCTAGATGGGATCAATAGCAGAATAACTGAGGCAGAAGAACGGATAAGTGAGGTGGAAGATAAAATAGTGGAAATAACTGCTGCAGAGCAAAATAAAGAAAAAAGAATGAAAAGAACAGAGGACAGTCTCAGAGACCTCTGGGACAACATTAAACGCACCAACATTCGAATTATAGGGGTTCCAGAAGAAGAAGAGAAAAAGAAAGGGACTGAGAAAATATTTGAAGAGATTATAGTCAAAAACTTCCCTAATATGGGAAAGGAAATAGTTAATCAAGTCCAGGAGGCCCAGAGAGTCCCATACAGAATAAATCCAAGGAGAAATACGCCAAGACACATATTAATCAAACTGTCAAAAATTAAACACAAAGAAATCATATTAAAAGCAGCAAGGCAAAAACAACAAATAACACACAAGGGAATCCGCATCAGGATAACAGCTGATCTCTCAGCAGAAACTCAAGCCATAAGGGAGTGGCAGGACATAATTAAAGTGATGAAAGAGAAAAACCTGCAACCAATATTACTCTACCCAGCAAGGATCTCATTCAGATTTGATGGAGAAATTAAAACGTTTACAGACAAGCAAAAGCTGAGAGAGTTCAGCACCACCAAACCAGCTTTACAACAAATGCTAAAGGAACTTCTCTAGGCAAGAAACACAACGAAGGAAAAGACCTACAATAACGAACCCAAAACAATTAAGAAAATGGGAATAGGAACATACATATCGATAATTACCTTAAATGTAAATGGACTAAATGCTCCCACCAAAAGACACAGATTGGCTGAATGGATACAAAAACAAGACCCATATATATGCTGTCTACAAGAGACCCACTTCAGACCTAGAGACACATACAGACTGAAAGTAAGGGGACGGAAAAAGATATTCCATGCAAATGGAAACCAAAAGAAAGCTGGACTAGCAATTCTCATATCAGACAAAATAGACTTTAAAATAAAGACTACTAGAAGAGACAAAGAAGGACACTACATAATGATCAAGGGATCGATCCAAGAAGAAGATATAACAATTGGAAATATTTATGCACCAAACATAGGAGCACCTCAATACATAAGGCAAATACTAACAGCCATAAAAGGAGAAATCAACAGTAACACACTCATAGTAGGGGACTTTAACACCCCACTTTCACCAATGGACAGATCATCCAAAATGAAAATAAATAAGAAAACACAAGCTTTAAATGATACATTAAACAAGATGGACTTAATTGATATTTATAGGACATTCCATCCAAAAACAACAGAATACACATTTTTCTCAAGTGCTCATGGAACATTCTCCAGGATAGATCATATCTTGGGTCACAAATCAAGCCTTGGTAAATTTAAGAAAATTGAAATTGTATCAAGTATCTTTTCTGACCACAATGCTATGAGACTAGATATCAATTACAGGAAAAGAGCTGTAAAAAATACAAACACATGGAGGCTAAACAATACACTACTTAATAACGAAGTGATAACTGAAGAAATCAAAGAGGAAATTAAAAAATACTTAGAAACAAATGACAATGGAGACACGACGACCCAAAACCTATGGGATGCAGCAAAAGCAGTTCTAAGAGGGAGGTTTATAGCAATACAATCCCACCTTAAGAAACAGGAAACATCTCGAATAAACAACCTAACCTTGCACCTAAAGCAATTAGAGAAAGAAGAACAAAAACATCCCAAAGTTAGCAGAAGGAAAGAAATCATAAAGATCAGATCAGAAATAAATGAAAAAGAATTGAAGGAAACGAAAGCAAAGATCAATAAAACTAAAAGCTGGTTCTTTGAGAAGATAAACAAAATTGATAAACCATTAGCCAGACTCATCAAGAAAAGAAGGGAGAAGACTCAAATCAATAGAACTAGAAATGAAAAAGGAGAAGTAACAACTGACACTGCAGAAATACAAAATATCATGAGAGATTACTATAAGCAACTCTATGCCCATAAAATGGGCAACCTGGAAGAGATGGACAAATTCTTAGAAATGCACAACCTGCCAAGACTGACTCAGGAAGAAATAGAAAATATGAATAGACCTATCACAAGCACTGAAATTGAAACTGTGATTAAAAATCTTCCATCAACCAAAAGCCCAGGACCAGATGGCTTCACAGGCGAATTCTATCAAACATTTAGAGAAGAGCTAACACCCATCATTCTCAAACTCTTCCAAACAATATCAGAGGAAGGAACACTCCCAAACTCATTCTACGAGGCCACCATCACCTTGATACCAAAACCAGGCAAGGATGTCACAAAGAAAGAAAACTACAGGCCAATATCACTGATGAACATAGATGCAAAAATCCTCAACAAAATACTAGCAAACAGAATCCAACAGCACATTAAAACGATCATACACCATGATCAAGTGGGGTTTATTCCAGGAATGCAAGGATTCTTCAATATACGCAAATCAATCCATGTGATACACCATATTAACAAGTTGAAGGAGAAAAACCATATGATCATCTCAATAGATGCAGAGAAAGCTTTCGACAAAATTCAACACCCATTTATGATAAAAACCCTGCAGAAAGTAGGCATAGAGGGAACTTTCCTCAATATAATAAAGGCCATATATGACAAACCCACAGCCAACATTGTCCTCAATGGTGAAAAACTGAAACCATTTCCACTAAGATCAGGAACAAGACAAGGCTGCCCACTCTCACCACTCTTATTCAACATAGTTTTGGAAGTTTTAGCCACAGCAATCAGAGAAGAAAAGGAAATAAAAGGAATCCAAATTGGAAAAGAAGAAGTAAAGCTGTCCCTGTTTGCAGATGACATGATACTATACATAGAGAATCCTAAAGATGGTACCGAAAAACTACTAGAGCTAATCAATGAATTTGGTAAAGTAGCAGGATACAAAATTATTGCACAGAAATCTCTGGCATTCCTATATACTAATGATGAAAAATCTGAAAGTGAAATCAAGGAAACACTCCCATTTACCATTGCAACAAAAAGAATAAAATACCTAGGAATAAACCTACCTAAGGAGACAAAAGACCTGTATGCAGAAAATTATAAGACACTGGTGAAAGAAATTAAAGATGATACAAATAGATGGAGAGATATACCATGCTCCTGGATTGGAAGAATCAAGATTGTGAAAATGACTCTACTACCCAAAGCAATCTACAGATTCAATGCAATCCCTATCAAACTACCACTGGCATTTTTCACAGAACTAGAACAAAAAATTTCAAAATTTGTTTGGAAAAACAAATGACCCCGAATAGCCAAAGCAATCTTGAGAACGAAAAACGGAGCTGGAGGAATCAGGCTCCCTGACTTCAGACTATACTACAAAGCTACAGTAATCAAGACAGTGTGGTACTGGCATAAAAACAGAAAGATAGATCAGTGGATCAGGATAGAAAGCCTAGAGATAAACCCACGCACATATGGCCAACTTATCTTTGATAAAGGAGGCAGGAATGTACAGTGGAGAAAGGACAGCCTCTTCAATAAGTGGTGCTGGGAAAACTGGACAGGGACATGTAAAAGTTTGAGATTAGATCATTCCCTAACACCATACACAAAAATAAGCTCAAAATGGATTAAAGACTTAAATGTAAGGCCAGAAACTATCAAACTCTTAGAGGAAAACATAGGTAGAACACTCTATGACATAAATCACAGCAAGATCCTTTTGGACCCACCTCCTAGAGAAATGGAAATAAAGACAAAAATAAACACATGGGACCTAATGAAACTTCAAAGCTTTTGCACAGCAAAGGAAACCATAAACAAGACCAAAAGACAACTCTCAGAATGGGAGAAAATATTTGCAAATGAAGCAACTGACAAAGGATTAATCTCCAAAATTTATAAACAGCTCATGCAGCTCAATAGCAAAAAAACAAACAACCCAATCCAAAAATGGGCAGAAGACTTAAATAGGCATTTCTCCAAGGAAGATATACGGACTGCCAGCAAACTCATGAAAGAATGCTCAACATCATTAATCATTAGAGAAATGCAAATCAAAACTACAATGAGATATCATCTCACACCAGTCAGAATGGCCATCATCAAGAAATCTAGAAACAATAAATGCTGGAGAGGGTGTGGAAAAAAGGGAACACTCTTGCACTGCTGGTGGGAATGTGAATTGGTACAGCCACTATGGAGAACAGTATGGAGGTTCCTTAAAAAACTAAAAATAGAACTACCATATGACCCAGCAATCCCACTACTAGGCATATACCCTGAGAAAACCATAATTCCAAAAGAGACATGTACTAAAATGTTCATTGCAGCTCTATTCACAGTAGCCCGGAGCTGGAAACAACCTAAGTGTCCATCATCGGATGAATGGATAAAGAAGATATGGCACATATATACAATGGAATATTACTCAGCCATAAAAAGAAACGAAACTGAGCTATTTGTAATGAGGTGGATAGACCTAGAGTCTGTCATACAGAGTGAAGTAAGTCAGAAAGAGAAAGACAAATACCGTATGCTAACACATATATACGGAATTAAAAAAAAAATGTCATGAAGAACCTAGGGGTAAAACGGGAATAAAGACACAGACCTACTTGAGAATGGACTTGTGGATATGGGGAGGGGGAAGGGTAAGCTGTGACAAAGCGAAAGAGAGGCATGGACATATATACACTACCAAACGTAAGGTAGATAGATAGTGGGAAGCAGCCGCAGAGCACAGGGAGATCAGCTCGGTGCTTTGTGACCGCCTGGAGGGGTGGGATGGGGAGGGTGGGAGGGAGGGAGATGCATGAGGGAAGGGATGTGGGAACAGATGTATATGTATGACTGATTCACTTTGTTATAAAGAAGAAACTAATAAAAAAAATAATATTTACGAAAAAAAAAAAAAAACATGTGCAGCAGTCAGGGTTCTCCAGAGACACAGAATCAATAGGAGATGAGAGATAGATAGATGATAGATAGAGAGATAGATAGATAGATAGATAGATAGATAGATAGATAGATAGATGATACATAGATTTTAAGAAATTGGCTCAAGGAATTGTAGGGCTGGCAAATCTAAAATTTGCAGGGCAGGCCAGTAGGTTGGACGTTTCGGCAAGTGTTGATATTGCAGTGTTGAGTCCGAAGGCAGTCTAGAGGCAGAATTCCTTCCTTTTTGGAGAACCTCAGTCTTTCCTTTTAAGGCTTCAACTGATTGGATGAGGCCTGTGCACTATATGAAGGATAATTTACTTTCATTAAAGTTTATTGATTTAAATACTAATCACTTCTACAAAAACATACCTTAACCACAACATCCAGACTGGCGTTTGACCAAACAAGTGGACATTATAACATAGCCAAGTTGACACATAACATTAAGCATCACAACATGTTAAGTTTTAGATGCCTATTAGACATCCAAGTAGAAATTTCAAATAGCCAGTGAATGTACCCATCTAGTTATCAAGGGAGAAATCCAAGCAGGAGACATAAATTCCCCATTCATTACAATGTAGAAATCAATAAAGCTTTGCCACTGGATAAGAAAATCTTGTCCCAGAGTTCGAGTGGAGAAAGTGTTAATGCAGCTGATGTGTCTAGTAAAAGTTTGAAAATTAGACTGTTGGTTACAGTGTTATACAGGTCATCATTGTCCTTGATAAGAGCAGTTTCCATGGGGAAGTAAAGGTATAAGCTTGACTGAAGTGAAACCAAGGAAGAATGAGAGAAGACAAATTAGAAACAGCTCTTCCAAGCACTTTTGTTGTAAGGAAGAACATCCGGAAGAGACAGTAGCTATGGATGAAGGGAGTCGTGGAATCAAATGATTATTTTTTAATACACATACATTGTAGCATGCTGTATATTGATGGGAATAATCTAGGAAAGAGGGAAAGATTGATGCAAGAAAAAGAAATGCAGTTGATAGAGGTTTGTCCTGCAGATGAAAAGGATAGAATTTAGGTCTCAAAAGGAGGTATGATCAGAGAGTGGAACAAGGTACTTGATCCACAACCACAGGGAAGACAGCGCACCTAGGAACAGACAGGTACATAGACAGGGCTCTGGGAGAATGAGATAGGACTATTCTGATGACTGATTTTCTCTGTGAAGGAATGCCATCTGGTGAAAGTAAAGATGAGGGAGGAGGTATTGCGTATTTGAGGAAAGAGAAAAATATATGAATTGTCTTAAGAGAGTGGTACATTTGTACAATCTAGAAACAGCTATTCCTTCAAAATGATGCTTTTCTGTCATCTGCCAGAAAATTGCTAAAATAAATAAACAAATCTACAATGACTGTGAATGTAAATGGAACCCTCTGTAGTTGGGCAGTGCCCCACAAATACATGTTGATACTAGTTTTAGGAAAATATAGTAGGAAATCCTAGTATTCTTTTGTTGAGTGAATGAATTTAAAACATAATAATTGCCTTAAAAGGAAACTAATGAGATCTATTTAAGATGGATGATGAAGGTTATATGTATATTTTGGTCTTTGAGATATACCAAAATTAGGAATAGAATTGAGATAAAGCCCACCATTAGCTTCATGATTTAATGTTTTGCCCAATTTATCACAGTATCCAAATTATTAAAGTAAGCTTTCAAACGTTTATTTTAAAATAGGCCATCCTTTTCTATTCTTTATGACTTAAATAAGGTGAGTCCATTTTCCCCCAAAATGTATGTGCAGCTTATAGAAAAGAAAGAACTAAAATACATTTTAAAAGTATCTAAAGCCATTAAAATGTCCCCTGGTGATATTTAAAATGAGAAATAGGGCACTACTTATTTAAGTAGTGTATTAATAATGTGGAAATGGGTTCAACCTTCTCCTCTTGGGGTTCTGGAACTTTCCTCTTGCAATTTTATCTATCCCTAGATGACATATATTGTTGTTAACTGAGAGCTAAAGAATGTCTTATGGAAGTACTTTTGAGTCAGCTTAACATATTTTATGTAAAATGCCAAATGAAAGTTATCAGAGGAAACGGTGAGGTTTTGGTGGTTTTCCAGATGATTTTGGTCCAGTACTTAGTAAACCCAGATCCTGTCCTGCTAATCATGACTCCTTCCCATGTAGGATCCTGTACCCCAGTCCTGTACGTGGAGAATCTGTACATTTAGGTATGACAGTATCACTTGTACAATAGCCTTGTACATTTTTTTTTCTTTTTTTGCGGTACGCGGGCCTCTCACTGTTGTGGCCTCTCCCATTACAGAGCACAGGCTCCGGATGTGCAGGCTCAGCGGCCATGGCTCATGGGCCCAGCCACTCCGTGGCATGTGGGATCTTCCTGGACCGGGGCACGAACCCGTGTCCCCTGCATCGGCAGGCAGACTCTCAAACACTGGCCACCAGGGAAGCCCCCCAAACTCATTTTCTGAGGCCATTTTATCACCCTGATACTGAAGCCAGACAAGGACATTACAAGACAAGAACATTACAAGCCACTATCCCTAATGAACATAGATGTAAAATTCTCAACAAGATACTAGAAAACCGTCCAAGAGCACATTAAGAGGATCATACAGCATGATCAAATGAGATTCATCCCTAGGATGCAAGGATGTTTCAATGTATAAAAATAAGTTAAAGTGGACTTCCCTGGTGGTGCAATGGTTAGGAATCCACCTGCCAATGCAGGGGACATGGGTTTGAGCCCTGGTCCAGGAAGATCCCACATGCCGCGGAGCCACTAAGCCCGTTTGCCACAACTACTGAGCCTGTGCTCTAGAGCCTGTGAGCCACAAATACTGAGCCCACATGCTGCAACTACTGAAGCCCGTGCACCTAGAGCCTGTGCTCCACAACAAGAGAAGCCACTGCAATGAGAAGCCTGTGCACCACAACAAAGAGTTGCCCCCACTCGCTGCAACTAGAGAAAGCCTGCACACAGCAACAAAGACCCAACACAGCCAAAAATAAATGAATAAAATAAATAAATAAATAATAAAAATAAAATTCTAAAAAATATATATATATATATATAAGTTAATGTGATATACCACATTAACCAAATAAAAGACAAATATAGATCATTTCAATAGATGCAGAAAAAGCAGTTAGTAAAATTCAACATCTTTTCATGATAAAAACTCTCAACAGATTTGGTATAGAAGGAATGTTCTTCAACATAATGAAGACCATATATGACAAGCCCACAGCTAACATAATACTCAATGGTGAAAAATTAACAGCCTTCCCTCTAAAATCAGGAACAAGACAAGGATGCCCACTCATGCAATTTCTATTCCACCAAGTACTGGAAGTCCTACCCATAGCAGTTAGGCAAGAAAAAGGAAAAAAATGCATCCAGATCAAAAAGAAAGAAGTAAAATTATTTCCATTTGCAGATGACATGATCTATTTAGAAACCCCTAAAGACTACACACACACACACACACACACACTTAGTAGATTCAATATATGAATTTAGTAAAGTTACAGAATATAAGATCAACATACAGAAATCAATTGTATTTCTATACAATAACCACAAACTATCTGAAAGAGAAATTAAGAAAACAGTCCCATTTACAATATCATCAAATAGGTGAAAGACCTGTATACTGAAACTGTAAGATACTGACAAAAGAAATTAAAGAAGACACAAATAAATGGAAAGATATTCTATGTTCTTGGATTGGAAGAATAAATATTGTTAAAGTGTTCATCCTACCCAAATCATTCTACAGATTCAATATAATCCCTATCAATATTCAAATGACATTTTTTACAGTAATAGAAAAAAATCTATCCTAATATTTGTATGGAGCACCAAAGACCTCAAATAGCCAAAACAATCTTGAGAAAGAACAAAGCTAGAGAATTTACATTTCCTGATTTCAAACTATATTATAAAATTATAGTAATCAAGACTGTATAGTATTGGCATAAAACCATACACATAGATCAATGGAACAGAATAAAGCGCCCAGCCATAAGCTCACACATATATGGTAAACTGATGTTTGACAAGGGCACCAAGAACACACAGTGGAAAAAGGTTAGCCTCTTTAATAAATGACTTTGGGAAAACTGGATATCCACATGCAAAATAATGAAACTGGATCCCTATCTTGTACCTTTCACAAAAATTAACTTGAAATGGATCAGAGACTTAAATGTAAGACCTGAAACCATAAAACTCCTAAAAGAAGACAAGGAAAAAGATCCATGACATTGGTCTTGGCATTGATTTCTTGAATAAGACATCAAAAACAGAGGCAATAAAACTTTAAATAATAAGTGGGATTACATCAAAATAAAGAGCTTCTGCACAGCAAAGGAAATGATCAATACATTGAAAAGGCAGCCTACAGAATGTAAGAAAATATACGTAATAAGAGGTTAATATCTAAAATATGTAAAACACTCATACAACTCAATAGCAAAAAAATAATAATACAATTTAAAAGTGGGCAAAGACTTGAATATTCATTTTCCAAAAAAGGTATATAAATGTCTACTAGGTACATGAAAAGGTGCTTGACATCACTAATCATCAGGGAAATGTAAATCAAAACCAAGATGAAATATCATCGCATACCTATTAGGATAGCAATTATTAAAAAGACAGGAGATAAAAAATATTGTTGAGAATGTGGAGAAAAAGGAACTTTTTTACACTGTTGGTGGAAATGTAAATTGGTACAGCCATTATGGAAAACAGTATGGTGGTTCCTCAAAAACAAAAAATAGAACTACCTTATGATCTAGGAATTCCACTACTGGTTATATATTGGAAGAACTGAAATTAGTATTTTTTTTTTTTTTTTTTTTTGCGGTATGCCGGCGTCTCACTGTTGTGGCCTCTCCCGTTGCAGAGCACAGTCTCCAGACGTGCAGGCCCAGTGGCCATGGCTCACAGGCCCAGCTGCTCCACGGCATGTGGGATCCTCCTGGACTGGGGCACGAACCCGCGTTCCCTGCATCGGCAGGCGGACTCCCAACCACTGCACCACCAGGGAAGCCCTGAAATTAGTATCTTGAAGAGATTATCTGCACCTCCATGGCCACTGCAGCATTATTCACAATATCCAAGATATGGAAACAACCTAAATGTCTTTCAGTGGATGAGTGGATAAACAAAATGTGATACACACACACACACACACACACACACAAAATGGAATATTATTCAGCCACAAAAAAGAAGGAAACCTGCCATGCATAAAACTGGAGGGCATTATGCTAAGTGAAATAAGCCAGACAGAGAAGGACACATATTTTATGGTATCACTTATATGTATTATCTTTTAAAAATAAAAGGCAATTTCATAGAAGCAAAGGGTAGAATTGTGGTTGCCAGAGGCTGGGGGGAGGGGGAAAATGGGTGAAGTAGATCAAAGGGTATAAATTTTCAGTTATAAGAAAAATAAGTTCTGTAGGTCTAATAGTATAGTGACTCTAGTTAATAACATGGTATCATGTACTTAAAAGTTGCTGAGAGTAGGGCTTCCCTGGTGGCGCAGTGGTTGAGAGTCCGCCTGCTGATGCAGGGGACACGGGTTCGTGCCCCGGTCTGGGAAGATCCCACATGCCGCGGAGTGGCTGGGCCCGTGAGCCATGACCGCTGAGCCTGCACGTCCGGAGCCTGTGCTCTGCAATGGGAGAGGCCATAACAGTGAGAGGCCCACGCACTGCAAAAAAAAAAAAAAAAAAAAAAAAGTTGCTGAGAGTAGATCTTAAGCATTCTCACACACAAAAGACAAGAGTTAACTATGTGAGTTGATGGATGTTTTAATTATACTGTTCTTGGTAATCATTCCACAGTGTATATGTGTATCAAATCATCACATCATACAGTTTAAAAATGTACATTTATATTTGTCATTTAGTCCTCAAAAAGTTGAAAATAAGAAAAAAAAATATTGACATGTCTCCTAGAAGTCTGTTTTTTCAAATTATTCTTTTCTAGTCACTTAGTTACCTTTGCCTCAATATTATATATTCTTTTTTCTAGTAGGATATGTTTTTAAAATGCAAATGAATAAACAATAAATATATATTAAAATTTAAAATAGCTCAAAAGTATATATATAATCTCCAATAATATATACGTATATATGTTAGAGATTCAAAAAATGTATTTTAATGACAAAAGTGAGTGGGTGATAACTAATTTATATAGTAATTAAGACCTTGTCATTGTCATCAGTCTCAAAGAAAGAGACATTAAGTATTGCTAAGGTCAATTTAAGTGATTTGAAGTTTTGACTAACAGGTTATAATCAATTATTTGTAGAAGGGGATTGTGTTGAGTGTGCACCAATGGGCTATTGCACCTGACTGGAAAAGAGAAGTGGGTTAGATGGGAATGAATGGAGGATGAAGTATTGTACTTTTCAAAATGCAGAGAACGCTTTGCAGGGAAGCAATTCCATGACTCAGTTCTAAGGAGAGCAGAGGCACAGCTGGAAGAAGGGATCTAGAAGAAACTGCAGTTTGACAGGAGGTGCTGACCCCTAAGAGTTTTATTCCAGTATCTATTTGACTGCTTTCAGAAGAGGAGTAATGAGTTTGCCAAATTGAATGAGATGGCCAGTGACATGTGGAGAGGGTTTTTAGATAAATATATGTTGGACCATTAGAGAAACTGATCCAGGTATTAAAAATGACTTTGAGGGCCTCCCTGGTGGCGCAGTGGTTGAGAGTCCGCCTGCCGATGCAGGGGATACGGGTTCGTGCCCCGGTCTGGGAGGATCCCATATGCCGCGGAGCGGCTGGGCCCGTGAGCCATGGCCGCTGGGCCTGCGCGTCCGGAGCCTGTGCTCCGCAACGGGAGAGGCCACAACAGTGAGAGGCCCGCATACCGCAAAAAGAAAAAAAAAAAAAAAAAAATGACTTTGAATTCAAATTCTTAAGATAACAAATGCCTAACATGGTGACTGCCATTAAAGAACATCTTTCTTTCTCTGCTAAAACCTCTGTGGAAACTACATGTTTGCTCAAGATTATTTACTCTTGCCTCTTAAAATATTGTTGCCTAAAACTGAACTAAAGATTCTCTGTCTGGCATCAGTGCTAGTTTTGTTCTTCCTTAAGTGTTTGAGGGAGAGGAATGGTGATGAAGGAGAGGGGGAATCGTTTTATCACCAGGGACTTGCTGCAGGCCACATTTTTCCTGTGAGACTTTGACTAGGCTAAGCAATAAACATGGGAGGGACCTGAATATTTTCATCCATACAATGAATTGTAGGAGAAACTGAGGTGATACAAATTGTCAAGAAAAGGGAGCAGTGTAAGACTGATTTAGAATCCATAGTGGACTGTGTATGATAAAAGATACTATTGTATCTAAAGATAAAGATACTATTGTAGTATCTAAAGATACTATTGTATACTCTTTGTGAAATTATAATTTTCACGTTTTTTGGGGGGGAGAGTGGATGATCTAATATTGCAGTTTCTAACAATTTTAACATGCAGACTTTTAACTAGCAATACCACTTCTAGGAACTTTCAAAGTGATATTTCTTACAACATTATTTATAACAATGAAACAAAACTAAAGTTCTACAAATAAGGAAGTCGCTACAAAATTTAAGTAGTTCCTTAGAATATTTTGCCACTTTAAAAAAAGTGAACTACATGTATATAACAAGGTAAAAAGTAGTTCAGTCCATTTGTTTTTAAAAGATTGATGATTGATTGCTTGATAGGTAGAAGAACTAAAGGGAAAGGCAGAAAGGATTGATGAATGTATAGAAGGAAGGAAGGAAAGATGCACAAAAAAGAAATTGAAATGATACATGTTAATTTTTTTTTTTTTTTTTTTTTTTTTTGCGGTACACGGGCCTCTCACTGTTGTGGCCTCTCCCGTTGCGGAGCACAGGCTCCGGACGCGCAGGCTCAGCGACCATGGCTCACGGGCCCAGCCGCTCCGCGGCATGTGGGATCTTCCCGGACCAGGGCACGAACCCGTGTCCCCTGCATCGGCAGGCAGACTCTCAACCACTGTGCCACCAGGGAAGCCCCCATGTTAATTTTTAACTGTGGTTATTTTTGTGAATAAAATTATAGTGAATAAAGGAGGAATTTTTTTCTTTATACATTTAAGGTTTGTTTTCCTCCAAACTCCTCATATTACTTTTGAAATATGTTAGATAAGAAAAGCATCTGAACATGCTTTTCTTATTTGGGGCCTACTATTGTATTTAAATGAAATTATATTTATTAATATACCCCTCACTTTATTTGAAAAAACAACTTAAGGTTTACAAGGATACATAAAATTCAACAAGCTAACATAAATACAGTGTTTGGGAAAAAATAAATGATAAGATGGGGTATGATCATAAAATCGAGTAGTAATGAGGCCTAAAAATGCATAGCATACTCTCTAAAATGTGGTTCCATGCTGGCATAGAAGAAGAGCTCAAAAGAGGAGAGATTTACTTTATGTGCATAAAAATAAAAGCCAAATGCACTTCCCAGACACAATATCTGTAGTGTCTCCAGGACTTTAAAAAACTTACGCATATTTTACAAATAGAATCAGCATTAAGTAAGAGACTGACTTATATGCCCACTTCCTTAGCATCAGATCTTGCCAGGAACCTTCACTTGGTCTACTTTGTCTTAATACATATAGAAACATAACATTTCCCTCAGAAAAACAAACAGGTTGAGAGCATTAACAGTGCAAGGAAGGTAATAGAACAGACATTTATTAAGAGACATTCAGAATCTTGAATGACTCATGATTATCACACTCTACACTGTTGAAAAAGACATCTGTTAGTACTGGGTTCAGTTTTTGTTTTCATTTTTTGAATATGTATATAAACAACCTAGGCTGTGTTCAGAGGAGTGTGTGTGACCAGAAGGGTAAAAGCAGTACATCTGACAAAGAGTTGAAGGAAGTGTTCTGTTGTAGAGGTCTCAAAAAAAGAGGGGGGACACAAGGACTGTGTGATGTCTATTTTCAAATACTTAAAAGGAAAGTGCCAAGAGGAAAATGAATGAAATGGATGAATAAACCAGGGCCTGCAGTTGGAGGTTAGAAGGCAGTAGATTTGGGTTTGATCTAAGAAAAAGTTTTCTAAAGAGAAGATCTGCTCACTGGTGACATTAATTGCTTTAAAAAGTGATGTTTGCTATTTAGCTTTAACTGAATGGCTACAAGACCAGGTCTCAAATATTGGAAAAGTTCTGGAACTAGACAATTCTAAGATCTCTAAAATGTTGCCAGATCTATGGTCAGTTCTTTCTTTTTCTTATTTAGTAATTGAAGGATATGAAACTAATGTGAAACATTGTGAAACATTATGAAACAAACACACCTAAGACTCAGTGTAATATTTTTATCACTTAATGTAGCACAGGGAAAATGAGATTATTTAACACTGAAAAAATGGATAACAGTAACATTGTGATTTCTCTTTATCTACATAGATTTTTAAAGTCTTTGTTAATCAAAATTTTCAAGTACTCATGGAATTCAGCTATTTACCGGAAATAGGGTAGGCTGAGTAATACAGCAATAACAACAAACAAAGAAAAATTAATGCATTCTAGGAGAAGCAAATAAGAAAATAGCGCTCCTTTTACAGAGTGTATGAAGAGAAAGCTAAATTGATAATCCCACCTTTTTGCTTTCTACTGAATTTTCTAACTGAAAAGCCTCAGGCAGTCCTTTTTCAAGAATGGCGTTCTTTTCATACACGGTTTTAATAAAGACAACACACTGCCAAGGTCCATGAAATGGGAGATAAGCAAATTGCTCTGTGTTTTACTGCTCACTCCACTCCTGCATTCCTAGTATTTGACAAGTAGGGCTTAAATGGGAGCACATTTTCTTATTCTTTTTTTTTTCCCCTTAGGGAGGGCAGTTACTCTGAAAACTTAAATGAAACATTGGAGTAAGGTGGCATAAATTTCCCTCCTCATTTATTAGGATCCAATCTGTTTGCAAACTCTGCCAGGCACATTATATTAGGTTGGTTAAATAGATATTATACGAGCTCTTTAAGTGAATGAAAATCAGACAATATCAAAGTAGAGACACAAAGCTACTATTCATGCCAATGCACTGTAATTCTTCATGAACTAATGTCTTGCAAAAGAAAAGGAATCCAGGGATGCTGTAATCAATATTAGACAGTCTGTTCTGACCAGAGATCTAAAGGATCAAGCTAAGCATGATAGACTTTAAGGAGGTTAGAGTACAAATCCATGAATCTCACTCAGTCAATGAGAAACAGACAAATACTAGCACCTAGGTGTGGGTTCAGGCAACAAGAATAAAGCATGGAGGGAAGGGACCCAGGGTCAGTGACTATAATAGAGTCAGTGACCCTATCACCACATCATGGAATCAGAGGGCCAACAAAAAATTCCCTGTATTAGGAGGTCAGGATCTAGATTAGGTAACAGAATACAAGTGGACTGCAAAAATGAAGTTTGATTCTGAAGTTATGTAGGGATGGTGCTACCAAAACCTTTCTGCCTGAGGCCAGTGCTCTCTCAGTGGGAATCACAAAAAGCAAATGGCTCTTTACAGCTTTAGGACTGAGATTCTAAAATGATAGAGAAAAATCACAAGACATTCCTCACTCCTCCACGGACTTGACCTCACTCTTGGGCTAATCATATTCACTTCTGATCTCTAACACTTTGGTGGTCTAACCAGTTCACTTTCCTGTGTGTGTGACCCAACTTGCTAAATGCACATACCTCCATTGTACACCCCAACATTTTCTCTTCACTTCTTGGAGACCTGAGTATAAAAATAGGACAAGAGGGCACTTGTATCTGCCTAAATATTCATGTGAACTACATTTTGAACACTAGCATCCTGAATCTCCATTACTGCAGGATGTCTATAAAGTTGGATTTGGAATTTGATTAGAATAATGGCAGAATTATTGCTAATAAGGCAAATAAACTGTTTTCAAAGCTGAGCAGGAAACCCATCTACTTTATTCTGAGAAAAATCATGTCAGTAAGCATACTAATCAAAGCTGTATAAATTACCCATACCCCAAATAGAAAAGTAGACAAGACACCATTGACAAAAAAAGGGATTTCAGACAATATAGTCAACACTTATTCTCAGGTTTCTACCCTGAGATTCATTGTTATCTATCAGTTGCCTTTCCTCAGCCAACGTCAAGTCTATATGCACGTACGCTTAATTATGTTAGCTGGAATGTTCAGCTCCACGGCAGCACTCATCAGTCCCCTGCTCTTTTATTTAAGCTACTATAGACTTTGCTAAAATCTGAATGAAATTAGAGGCAGTTTTTTTCTAGGAAATAATGCTTGAAATTAAATAATGCTTGATTTCCAACAAGAAAGGTATATGTAAATAGAAAGGGTTAGTCTGCTGGTTTTGCTGCTGCCTATTTGAGGGACTTCAGGCCAGCCTTCACCTCTAATATGGGTCTTAGCTTCCTCATCTGTGACATGACTTGGTAATGTAGAGGACCATTCCTTTATGTTAGACTAGAGAATTATTGATGACTAAACAGAATGATTGGCTGACTGAAGTTCAATTTCGTATGTTTGTAATCATTTGAATTACTTTTGAGGGGTCCATGTTTAAAAGGCATATACAAGTGAGCGTGTGTGTGTGTGTGTGTGTGTGTGTGTGTATTTTTGTCAGCGTTTTATCAACCGGGGGCAGTTTTGCCCCTCCGTGGACTTTGAACGATGTCTGGTGACAATTTCAGAGGCACAGAGATGGGCGTATTACCGTCTTCCAGTTGGAGAAGCCACAAATGCTGCTAAGTATTTTAATGTGCACAGTACAACCCTCCCAAAACAAATGGTAATTCAGTCAAAAATATTAATAGTGTCAAGGTTGAAAAATCTTGCAACTAGTTATGGCCTCGGTTGACAGCATACCCCATATTTCTGGATATTGTGACCAGTCTGGTTGTGGCTTATCATCTAAATTAGATGTAGCAGGATCTTTCCCTGCCCTCACTGAGAAAGGATTTCTCGGTCTTGTCTCAAGTACTAAGGGTTGGAGGCTAAGTTTGTTCCTGTGGTTGAGATTCCACCTTATTATGAGGTTGACAGTCATAATTAGTGAATTCTGTGTATTTCTTTTTATTATTAATTAATATATTCTTTGTGACCTTCCTAATGTATAATTTTTTAAAGTTTCAAGGTCTATGAAAGAAATGTGTTCTCCATTTTCATGTTATGGCATTAAATGCATTAATACAATTGATATTATGGATTGCCATTTAGGTTTTCTATACCGTTATAGCCAACTGAAAACCAATGAAGAGATTTTCATTGATTTCTGTAATTTTAATGATTTTCTATATGTAGGCAGAATTGATTTGGCTATTTGTGTGTATGTTGAAAGATATATATATATATATATATATATATGCAAAAAAACACATCTATAAATTAAAAAACTAACTTTTCTATTTCCACATCATTAATTCCATTAGCAAGATACTGTTTATGTGTAACACACATTTTTTTTCCTAATTAAGATTGACATTTACTAAATGTTTTATATCCTCTTGATCTTACTTTAAAAATAGAACTTCAGGCTAACATATGGCTGTATTTCACACTAGATATACCTGCAGGGCCTCAGAAAATGAATACAGCCAGCATTTTGCTCCTGTTTCCTTTATTAACTCCATTTATTTCTTTATTCCCCTTAAACAAAAGGACTGGTATTTTCAAAGGTGAAAGTGAACTTCTCACTTAACTTTAATAAAGATTTGTCCTTCATGTGTCATTCATATATCATGACTAACATGTTCCTATCCAAATTCAAATTTTTGCCTTATGCGATTTCATAGGTTTCTGGTGACCTGAATTCCAGCCTGGCTCTAACAGTCATTTTACATATCTTTAGATAAACAACATCTGTATACTGTGGCCCACTTTCTTCTTTAATAATCTGGTCATAGTTTTCTGCTCAATTTGCCTCAGAAATGGTGGGTTAATAAATATTAAGGCACTTTGAAAAATATCAATGTCTATATACATGGGTAATGGTGGTAATATAATTTATACATTAGACAGCAGTAGCAAGAGCAACAAAAACATAAAATCAACTGGGGCAAATTTTAAAAAAGCTATGATATAAAAAAGTTCCTGGGTATTTTTACATTTAGATCATGATTCATCCATGATTGGAAATTTGAATAATTACTTCAAAAATCTCTATCACCAAAACTTCTGAAGTACAGGCTCACTTCAAGGCCAAGTAAATTATGTCCTTTTTTTGTTAAACAAAGTTGAGTGAACACCTACAACATACCACATATTGAATTATGTCCTGGGAGATACCCGGCTTAATCAAATTGGTTCCTTGTCCTCAGGAAGCACCTTGACAGATGCAATAATAGAATCATATATAGCAGGAGTGGAACACAAGGAAGCATGGATAAGCTCTTCTTGGCAGGAGGGCTTAAGACAAGCTTCACGGTGGAGGGAATGTTTGAACTGGTACTTTATGTGTTTGTACTTGTCTTGGAGAAGGTATAAATATTTGGGGTCAATTTTTACTTTGAAGCTCTGGCCTGTTTTAAAGCAACGGTCTTTGGTAAGCACTGTAGAAACTATTCATGGAGCAGGACTGCTTTTGCTAGTGCTGACTCTAGAAGTGTGGCATCTGCCAATGCGTTTTGGGCTGCGTGTTTACCTGTATCATCATTATGATCATGCACAATTTGAAGAGCTGTACAAAAAGTCTTTAAGAGTTTTCTTGGGATTAGAGATTATGCATATTTAAAACAATTTAAATATTCTCTTTATGTTTAATGGTAAATGAATTATTTTTGTTTTCTAAAGGACTATTTTATTCACCAAGAAAAGATGTTTTACTGTCGTACATACACGCGCGCGCACACACACACACGCACACACACACTTCAGTAAAAGTAAATGTATATTCTGTATTTCCAGAAAATATGTAGGAAATTTCAACTATTGTTTCCTTTTCCTTTTAAGGTTATCAATAATATGAATAGAAATGTGACACATTTTGCCAGTTAATGTTTTTCCCTTGTGTTTACTTCTGACCTGTTATACTGTTTGGAAATGTACCTTTTATAATTGCATGTTAAAATTCTTTTCCAAGTGCCTGAGTAAATCTGCTATCAGCTTCAAAAGTACAAAGTAATTCTTTTTACTTTATCATAAAAAAATAGAGTGCATAAAATGATATTTTTAGCAAATAAAAGCTCTTTGAAGATAATTGAAAGTAAGCAAACATACTGTGCAAGTATAATATGAAATATCTGGGACACTGTTTTATTCAGAGTCAAGAATATTGATTGGATTTCAGGTCGCAGTCTGTTTCTAAGGCAGTGTGACAGAGTGTTTACGAGCTCAGATTCTGACGGTGGATGGACCTACACTTGAATTCCTGCCACATCTGTGATTAAATGTGTGCTGGCATGGTGCTTAACTTTCCAATCTTTAGCAGGTCCCTCAATATTGTCAGACTGAAAATAATACCTTTTAAAAGCGTTGTTGAGACAATCCAACAAGAGTGTGTGTGTGTGTGTGTGTGTGTGTGTGCACGTGCGCACGCTTAGCAGAGTGGCTGGTAAATAAGAAGCATTTGATTAGGGTTAACTATTATTGTATTATTGTTTCATTTTTATTATTATGGATTTGGGCTGAAATAATACATTGTAAAGGTTTCTCTTTCTCTTCTCCAGACGTGTACAGATATCACTTGTTTGAAATGAATATCCAGGATATTCCTGAAGGGAAGGATATAACAAAATAAAGATGAAATGATGTCCAAGAAGTGTGCAAGGAGGAAGGAGAGTAGTTGCTGCTATTTGAAAAAGCAGAGCCAAATCTTTGTTCACATGGCTTTCTCTCCCTGAAATGGCCTGCTTCTCTTTACCTATTGCTAGGTGCTAATTCTTTTCTTTCTTTTTTTTTTTTTTTTTTTTGTGGTACGCGGGCCTCTCACTGTCATGGCCTCTCCTGTTGCGTAGCACAGGCTCCGGACGCTCAGCCTCAGCGGCCGTGGCTCACGGGCCCAGCCGCTCCGCGGCATGTGGGATCTTCCCGGACCGGGGCACGAACCCGTGTCCCCTGCATCGGCAGGCAGACTCTCAACCACTGCGCCACCAGGGAAGCCCGTTAATTCATTTTTCATGACTCTTCTCAGGGCCTTTTTTTGATCAAACCTCTTTTTAACCTTTCATCCTACTGCACCTTCCTTCTGTCCCCAGCCGTGGAGAGCTGACCAATCCTCCTCAACCCCACACTCTGCTATCTCTAGTGCATGCCTGGCATGTACTAGATGGTGACTCTTAACTGGAGGCTTTAGTATATGTATAAATTCTCTTAATAGGCTATAAATCCTTCAGATTTTATTTCTATATCTCCAGAACCTAGTAGTTTATAGGAATTTCATACAATTTTGATGTGTGAATGAATATGATAGATTCTGTATGTCATGACAGATGGACAGAAGCTGTCTGATTGCTGTAGCATATCAAATATCTTTGGGTTAGGAGAGCGACCTCTATTGGCTGTACTACTGAGATATTTCTGCAATTGGAAGAAACTATCAGAAAATATGTCATGATCACCTGATATGAGCCCAGCGGTCTATTTTGTGTTCTTCAAAACCCAACGGTATAAATTCATGTGAATAAACTAAAGTGAAACATTCTTCTGAAGGAAATAAATTGACCCTTCCGGGGATGCATCCATGACTGTAATTTCAGTACCACAGACAGCAATTCAAGGTCGCTTGCTCCATGGGCTTAGAGAGAGAATGGACATTTGTGTGCTAAGTTCAGCTACAGACATTGTCACTGCAGCATTTACCTGGGCCCTATGGGAAAGGGATGTGGGTGGGGACAGGGAAAGTAATTTGCTCAGTGAAAGCCTTAGGAGTTCTCATGAATTTGAATCTTACAAATGGGTCAAGAAACCTAAGGATAGTTTCACAAAAGACAAATGTGTAGAGCAGGTTGATTTTGACATTGAGAGTAGAGTCATGCTGAGCATCAATAATAGAAAGTTTGTTTTCATCTAGTCTTATTTCTCTTCTGTTCCTCTATTACCTCCCTGCCTGCAACAGTCTTCTATCATCACTCCCATCTTTGTAGATGTGTGGTTCTTTTTTCTTTCTAAAGCTTACTCATATCTGTTATCAATTTTTTGTTCTTTAATTCCTCTAAATATCCATCCTCACTGTTATCAATAAGCTTTACGCTTCTTAATCCCCTCTCCTTACTCCTTCTACACACTTGGAATGTCCTGCCATTCTTTGACCCTTCTCTCAAGTTTTGCTGTTTTTCTGTTTCTTTACTAAAACAGTATTTAGTGAGTTATTTTACTATTTCAGTCCTCATTGATTGTCAAAACTTGTGTACAAGCTATCCAGCCTATCCAAGTGATTTCCAAATCCCACTGATCATCAAAGGCATTTACTCCTACAAAGTTTTAGACTACATTCATGGAGATTAGATTTTGATAGCTCTAAGTTTGTTTCCAAGAATGTCTAACTAGATAAAACACTCCCAGTAATTTTGATGGTCAGCTGGGTTGATGATCAGAAAATACATATACTATATATTTTCTAATTAACTACTGGCCTCATATCTAATACAGTTTAATTATATTTTGGCTCAATTGTTTAATGTTTATTGTTCATTTCTCCTAAGATTTATTAGAAATTCCTTGAGTATTAAGGCTGTGTACTACATTCTGTCTAACAATAGGTAATAATTAAAGCATTTTTAATTTAGCTAATTTTAAGGAAATAACTCTCAGGGTTTTTATTTTTTTACTGTTTATATCTTTAATTTAGTGGAAGAAAAAGTGAAATTTTAGCTCCTAGGGCGAGGCACCTGTTTAATGACAGGGGTTTTTGGATGGTGTGAATAAGAGGAAAACAGCCTCACTGATGATGTTTTGTATGAGCTAAAGGAACATGAGGCTGGGGCAGAAAAGTCTCTGAAGTTTTACTTCCAAAAATAATACTTGCTAAGTAATTATCCTGGTACAAAACCCAAAAAGAGTTAGAATGCATACACACATACAAATACACGCACACAAACACTCATACAGAGTTAGACCTCTTTTTGCAGTTCTGCTATGTTTGAATTCACTTTCCATGGTTTAGCTAAATAGCATCAGTCCTCCAACACTATGGTTCAAGTTTCAATTACTATGGTGTATTAGCTGTGTGTAATTTGCAAAACATACATTTTACAGTGAGCTCATCGGTCCACATATCACTACGTAAATAAGAGATGTGAATCATGATCAGTGACCAGTTATGTCCCTTCTTAAAAGCTTGTTTGTGATCAGTCAATAAGCATCTTTTTAAAATTATTTTTATTTATTTATTTATTTTTATTTTTATATATTTTTATATTTATTATATTTAATATATATTATATTATATTCAATATATATTTATATATATTATTTATATATTTATTAAAAATTAAATATTTATTATTATTATTATTATTATTTATTATAAATTACATACATTACATTTAGTTCACAGACAGCAAAACATATAGTTGCGTTGCTCCTTGTCTCAAATTAAGTCCATGTGACATTTTACAAAAAGGAACGACCAAAATAAGAAACTGCCAGCAAAGATAAAAGTGCATCAAACAAATGAAAAGTGATAATGCTGGAAGTGAAATTTGAGTAGAATGTAAATGAAATAGGAATTAACGTGGGAATGTTAATACTGCTGCCATTCAAGAGTCTACATAGGCAGCCAGGGGAACTTAGTGAAGGGGAAACCTATGAACATAAATGAGGAAAGTGCTTTTGACAAAATGGATGAAGATGTCACTCAGGAAGCCATGTGCTCTAAAAAACTTCACATTAAAGGAACTCTCAGAGATATTTCACGACATTTAAGGCACAAAAGAGAAAATGTTAGAAGCATATCTAAACATAAAAAAGGAGTGTGACAATTCTCAAAGGCATAGAAAAGATACTTTATATCATTAAGATGAGAAAAAAAGACAGGCGTAGTTTAAAATACTCAATAAATTTCTTACAAGAAACAAAATGTAAGCACTTTAAATTTCAATATTCCTAATGTTTTAGATTACATCATACTAAGTAAATATCAGTTTTACTACTTATTTTCATTTCCCTATACATTTATAACCAATGATAAGAGAGGTTTTTTTTTAACATTTTGAAAACATTTTTCAAGTGCCATGGAACAATCATAATTTCTCCTATTGATTAAGACCGCTTTGCACAATCAATCAAAGCTTTCATGAACATTTTTACAGTCCCTCATACTGTATAAAGAAAGGATTGCCTGGATATTCTTTACATGAAGTGATAGAACTTGCCAGAAAGTAAAGGTAATCCTTTGGACCAGTGAAAAACACATGTGCCAGACTATGTGTGTTACTATATGTGTTAGTAATGATGCTAAACTTTGAATTTTTATGGGGCAAGGGCATTCTAGACAAATGGACAAATACGAGAAAGGTATCACACCATTGTGGCTTGAGCAAAGGGATTGTTGGTGGTTAGAAAATAGAGGTAAAATTTTAAAAGGGATGAGATTCTAGGGCTCCTTTTATCTAGCAGGTGAATCTAATTTTTCTTTAAGTAAAAGCATTTGGACAGATGTTATTGTGAGTGACAGTATCTTTTTGTGTTGTTTTCTGAAACAACTTCAGTAATAGATTAAGGCAAAAAGAAGTTTTTCAAACCTATCAACAAAAAGTCTATTGCAGTGCAAAATAACATGAATATACTGGGTGTGGAATGGTGATAAAAATCTGGAATCTCAGTTAATAAGTGATCACCCTACAATGACATGTTGAACATATTCTACCTGCCTACCTCTGTGTTCAAATGCTGCATATAAACTAGGTGCAGTGGATAAAATTGATGGTATTTGGTTTACATTCCTGTCTACAAATTTTGCTGTAAAAGCTTAGGGGTTTGATATGATTACATGTTTTTGATCTTGAGACAATATATTGTAAACTGATTTTTTTAATTTATTGTTCCAAGATGTAATACAACTTACATAACTTACATAAGCATTGTTTCAGAATGCTTGGCTGATATAAAGGTTAAAACATTGAGATAAGTGCTAGATTGTTGTTCTTTTTTAGAAAACACCTGATTTCAGATAATTAATGGATTCTGTGCACAGTCATCAGTGCTTGAATATTAAATGTAGTCTATCAACCACTTTTAAACACCATTTATTGATGCCCATTTAGAGCCTTGGTGTGGTATTGATGTTTGGATACAGCAGAGGACAGATAAGTAGTAAAAAAGACAATTATGACAAATGGAAAAGACATAAACTAAGACTTGGAAAGTTTTAAAAACATGGAAACCTAATTTGTCTGATTAGAAATTGTCTTGTTCCAGTTCTGAAACTTCATTCAGTTTGTGTGTACAACTATGTTTTGAAGTAAGGATTGAGGCTTTATTTCAAAATGACCTATATTCAATTCAGTTAATACTTTTGCTACCAAAATTTTAATTAGTAATACATTCTATTAACAGTTAATACAAAATTTAGGTTTAATGATCTGTAAACTACAGCAAGTTTATAAAGTACAAAATACAATATTTCTCTAAAGGAAACATAGAGTCTCATTGGTGGTTAATCATATGACTGCATGAAGCTAACTCAGAATATAATTTATTGATAATTATGTATCTTAAAATGCAGAATTTTTAGAATCATAGGAGACTTCAAATGTCATTTAATCCAGTCCCCTACATAATTTCATCTGATGAGTGATTTCCGTGGAGAAGATGGTGTTTGAATTGACCCAAAATGATGTCAAGATATTCTCTAACATTGATTGAGATTCTTTGTGAATTCTTTTTATCTGTTGTGAGGACCAACCAGCAAACTGAACTCTCTGATTCAGCTGTGTAGCTCCTTTACAAATACAAACCACCCTTTGATTTGACCACTTAGAGAGGTTTTCAGCTTTAAAGAAGAAATATGTTTTACCAATATCTACACTTTTTAGGGCAGATTGAAGCTGTGACCCTGTGCTCTACCCACCTATATTTCATGCCCACTTTCTTCTGGAGCTGCTACTTATTTGTTGTTGTTTTTTAAATTTATTTATTTATTTATTTTTGGCTGCGTTGGGTCTTTGTTGCTGTGCATGGGCTTTCTCTAGTTGCGGCGAGTGAGGGCTACTCTTCGTTGCGGTGTGCGGGCTTCTCATTGTGGTGGCTTTGCTTGTTGCGGAGCATGGGCTCTAGGTGTGTGGGCTCAGTAGTTGTGGCGCACGGGCTTAGTTGCTTCGTGGCATGTGTGATATTCCTGGACGGCTCAAACCCGTGTCCCCTGCATTGGCAGGTGGATTCTTAACCACTGCACCACTAGGGAAGTCCCTATTTGTAATATACTATTTATTGGTCTAAGTAGCTGGAATCCATCTCACTGCTTCCCTGGAGACTTCAATTCATGATATAGATTTTTAAAAAAAGGTGTCTGTGGAGTCAAAGTGATTAAAAGAGGCACTTCCTCAGTCACATTAATTGTATAAGTGAAGTGTGTTAATAGATGATCCATGTTGAATCTGAGAGAGCAGAGTGTCATTCCCCAAGTGTTCAGGTTGATAAGCACAGCTTTAGCATTAAGTTACTGATGACTGCAATAATCTCAGATAAATGTCTCCATGGTGCTTTTAAAAATGGAAAGTGATGCAGGATAGGAAAGCAGATGGCAACTTAAATATTCATAATTCAGTGTTCCTGTACCTTAATTATGCAGTAAGCAACGGCTTGCACCACAGTGCAAGAATATAGCTAATATGTTTAAGTTCACTCAGTAGGAAACAGGTGTGAATTTTGAAGGTGATAAATGACTCTCTTGGTGGTATTGTAAGCTGTCACTAAAAAATGAACAAGAATGATAGAGCATTTTTGTTGTGTCTGAATTTTCATTCAAACACAATTTATTTTATAACATGTATTTTATTTTATTAAATGTATTTTACACAGGTCATAGTGCCAAACAGGAAATATTCATGGACCTCAAGACTAAAAGTCATATTTGTTTTATAGTCTATATTAAAAATAATAAGTCCCTTTATATGACTAGGGGTTCAAATTGAAAAAAAGATGAGATAGGCCACATTAACGGATGGGATTTCAAATTAAATAAGAACTAGGATAAAAATAGTGGGAATAAGCACGTGAAAAGATGCTAAACAACACTAATCAATAGAAAAATACAAACCAAAACCACAGTGAAATGTCACTTCTCACTCATAAGGATGGCTATTATAAAAAATAAACAAAAAAATGGAAAATAACAACTGTTGCCAAGGGTGTGGAGAAATTGGAACCTTTATATATTGCTGGTGGGAATGTAAACTGGCATAGCCACTATGGTAGATGGTATGGTGGTTCCTCAAAAAATTAAACATAGAATTACCATATGATCCAGAAATTCCACTTCTAGTATATACCCAAAAGAATAGAAAGCAGGGCCTTGAAATACTTGTACACCAATATTCGTAGCAGCATTATTCACAGTAGCCAAAATATAGAAACAACTCACATGTCCATCAGTAGATGAATGGATAGACAAAATGTGGTATAAACATGCCATGGAACGTTATTTAGCCTTAAAAAGGAATGAAATTCTGATACATGTAACAACATGAATAAAATTTGAAAGTATCATGCTCACATTAAGCCAGACACAAAATGACACATATTGTATGATTTCACTTATAAGAGATATCTAAATTAGTCAAATTCAGAAAGTAGAATAGTAGTTACCAAGTCCTGGGGTGTAGGGAGGAATGGAGAACTATTGTTTAATAGGTACAGAGTTTCAGTTTGGGATGATGAAAAACTTCTAGAGATGGATAGTGGTCATGGTTGCCAACAGTGTGAAGGTACTTAGTGCCACTGAACTGTACACTTAAAAATGGTTAAAATGGTAGCTTCCGTGGTGGCGCAGTGGTTGAGAGTCCACCTGCCGATGCAGGGGACACGGGTTCGTGCCCCGGTCTGGGAGGATCCCATATGCCGTAGAGCGGCTGGGCCCGTGAGCCATGACCGCTGAGCCTGCGCGTCCGGAGCCTGTGCTCCGCAACGGGAGAGGCCACAGCAACGAGAGGCCCGCATACCGCAAAAAAAAAAAAAAAAAAAAAAAGGTTTAAATGGGGAAATTGATGTTATGTATATTTTACCACAATAAAACTGGTGAAAATATTTTTATTTTGTAAACTATACTCTTCAAAACACATAACAAAAGAATTTGAGAAACTTTTACTACATATGAATAAATGTTTTATTTGGAGTTTAAGGAATGGAATTCACTTTCTTTGACTCCAGATACCTTTGTCCTTCACCTAGGTGGCAGTTATCAGAAACAAATGAAATTTTTATTAAAATTTTATCTGGCTTTCCATAGATTTGGGAAAAATGATTTTACTAACCTTAAATAAAATATAAATCACAATGCATATATTGAACTGACATTGTTTTTCTCTTATACTGGTTTTCAGAAAGTTCAACAATACAATATATTCAGCTATATGAGCTCTATAGAGCTTCATTTATCTGTTTTATTCCTTTCTTCCTTTTTAAAAAGATATTCCTCTTTTATCTGTATTTTTCTTCTTTTTAATTTAGAGTTATGAATATTTTATTACTTCACAGTACAGTTTCTTATTTTAACTCCAGCAAGAATTTGAGGGAACTGGTAAACCCAAATCCACTAAAGTAAAATGATAAAGCTAGTCACAAGATAAAATTGGAAAAATAATGTAGTGTTAAGAGTCAAAGGTGTAGTTGAATAATTGTGCTGTATGAATCCAGAGACAGGAACACACACTTCCAGCTGGGCTCTTCAGCATGCTGTGATTTATATGGACTTAGATTTAGCTGCTTGATGTGGGACTTGAGAGTAGATAAAGATTTTATTACATGAAGTTGTGAGGGATGAGTTGGAAAAGAATTTTGTATGTGACCGATATATGTCTATTTGCAGTTTGAAGTCAGATGAACTATTATCTCCTTTAGGAAACTTTTCTACTTCTGCCTGTTCATGCTTAGGATAAATGAGTACTATGTTTTTTTGAGGATGACCTATAGTTATGTTAGCAGGGTCACTTACCTATGTCACACTCCAGACCTGCAGCATTCAATACAGTAGCCACTAGCCACATGTGGCTACTGAGCACTTGAAACATAGCTATTTCTTGGCTTTGAATTTCTGAAATCACACGTAGTTAGTATAAATTTAGACTCAAAATTTGTTCAGGAACACAGACCTAGTAATTTGATTTGTCATGGGACACTTGTGGGGTTTTTTGTTTTTTGTTTTAAATGCCTCTTAGACCCAGGTCAAGAAAAGCTTCTTAGTTTCTTCTTGCTCTGGTAAGTGGAGATTTTTTCTCCACTAGGCTTGCACTTCTGTGAAGTCATAGATTTATCACCAGTCATGCCTACCACCATGCCTACTACTCTAGATTTCTTGTTTTTCTTTCAAACTTATATGCATAGCTGTACTATGGCTGTGACTCTGTGTGTGTGTATGTGTGTGTGTGTGTGTACATTTCATCCAGTATTTCTTGGTGTTATTGTGCGAGTGTTTCTGAGTTACCCTAATTCTTGATATTTTTAATAGTATTCAGTGTTCAGTGGGACATTGCTTAAGATTTGTAAGAGAGAAAGGAGATCAAACTGGTGTTTTAGGAAGATTATTTTGGTTACTCACATGTATGTGAGTAGATTATAAAAGAAAAGACAGTAACTCAAGATGCCATTTATTTAATGCCTTTGATACTTACTGAGATATATCAGGTTTTAAATTGAACACAAATCTAAAAGAAACAAACTGATAAATGAGGTCTGTCTTTTTTGAATATATATAGGGTAGTTCCCCCTTGCGACTATATTAAAAACTATTATCACAGACATATTTTTCCTCAAGAGGGTTTCATAAGCGAAAGAAGCATAAAGTGAAAAGAATGAGCATTTTAACACTTGCCAGAATTGTCAATGTTTCGTCCCTCACCTATAGAAGAACAGTTGTCTTTAACAGTTATTTAAACCGTGTGCCTTTAGTTTTATCTGAGAATGCATGGTTAGAAAGCTAGGGACAGGGACAGCACTGTCTGGCTAAGAAGGAAGGGTTTAACAAAGATCAAGCCTATCCATCTGGATTGTAAACTATTTTACTTATTTATCTAGTTTTTATTTGCCTTTTTTATTTTATATTCATGCTGATAAAAATCCTTTTTAAAAAATTTAACATTATGTTCTAGTAAGTCCTTTCTTTGATTTGGGTCTAAGTTATGAGACACATGTCTTTCATTAGTACCAATGACTTGCATAATATTTTGTATAAGATTGTATAATATTTTAAATTCTTTAATATTTTGAATTCTTCAAGGCTTAAAACTGTTCGAGCAGTTTTGTCAATACTTTCAACCTTCAAGGAAGAAAATAGGCAAGCATTAGTAAATGCTCCCTCCCAGACTTTTATCTCTTAATGTTAAAAATCTATGCTTAACAAACATTTTGTTGTTGTTGTTCTATAAAGAAAATAGGGTTCAAACTCTTAGACTTTGAAATTTTATAGCAATAATCTAAACACTTAAATTCAAGACTTTTTTATTCACTGGAAATTTAAGTGCCTATTTCGTGAATAAGCAGTAATGAACTGAACAGACACTGCCCTTTATCTAATTGAGCTTAGAATCTAGAAGCAAAGATAGATATTACATTTGTGACTAGAGATATGCTATATCTTATGTAAGGAGAAGTGTAAGATTTTATGAGTGGTTATGTCAAAGTGATTTAAGTCAAGATGGCGGTTCTCAAGATGTGGTTCCCGGACAAGCAGTATTAGCAACACCAAGACATTTCTAAGAAATGTAAGTTCTACGGCCCCAACCAAGACCTACTGAATCAGAAACATTAGGGCTGAATCTAGCAATCTATGTTTTTAACAAGTCCTCCAGGTGGTTCTAATAGCTAAAGTTTGAGAACAACTGATCTAGGTCAGGATTTATCAACGTGGGCGCGATTGGTATCCAGGAGAGATAATTCTCTGTTGTGTGGGCCTACCTTGTGCACTGTAGTCTGTTTAGCAGCACTCCTGGCCTGTAACTACTAGATGCCAGTAGCATCTCCCAGTCCTGTCAACCAAAAATGTCACCAGATATTGTCAAATGTCCCCAAGAGACAAATTCTTGTTGCCAGCTCCCTTCCCCTCATCTCTCCTTCCACACACACCAGATAAAGTTCAAATAACATGCTCAGCCTTTTATCTTATAATCGTATAGTGTGTGGTGAAATTCTCTGAAACAAATAAAAGGGACTCTACCATGTTTATTCAACATAGGAGTCCTAAATTAATTCAAACTCAAGTCTAAACAGAGAATCTAAGTTCTAGTCACTTGGGTCTCTCAGTTTTTTCTTGCTTTTAGCTTCTTTCTTTTTCTTCACAGTTCTTCCCTTTTCTGCCATCTGTATTTTTCTTCTCCCTCTCTTTTTTAAAGTGGGGAGTTAATAAACACTCTTATAGACTAGTCCTGTTTTGACCTTAAATAGTAACTCATTCTGTTTATGTTCTAAAGTTAGCAAATGATGAATCTCATGTAATTAAAATAGGGTTTATTTTCACATAAATTAGACTGAAGCACCTGCTCTTTCCTAAGGCTTTGAACATAAAAAAGCAAAGAAAGTGAAGCGTGTGATTTTCATTTTGTTTTGTATTAATAAAAAACTCAAAATATTATCACTGATGAATTGTTATATAGAATCCTCTGCCAATCATAGATTACTTGGGAATTCATTTATTTTCAAGTCCCTTTTTTTTTTTTTGTATTTACTCATCCATTGTATTTCAAAACTTTTCCTAAGCCCTGGTTATGGAATAGGAAGCTGTTTCAGTTTCTTACGTCTTTGAAGCAAACTCCAGAGTGTTTTAGTTTTCTGGTTTTCAGATCATAGGAAGTCCTATTTGAGGACAGGTTCTAGGAGCCCAATAGATAAAAGTAGTTGCAGTGAAAAAGCAGAGATGTCTGCCAGTATAGCAGTAACGCATTTTGATAGGTTCACAAACATGTGTACACATTCTGAAATAGTTAACAGACCCAGACCGATGGCATGTTTCCACAGGTTAGTTATGCTAGGAGGCCCATAACAGGAGTTCATTCTCAGTAACGTTTGGCTGATACTAACTGATAAGGGTCAGAGAGGGTCAAGGATATTTTATCTCCACTAATAACATTCTTGAGCAGGATGGTAGTAATAAGTTGTATACCAGAAGATGTTGGAAATGATGATGATGGTGATCATAAATAATATATAGTTGGAAAAAGCTCAGACAGGGATGGATCCAACATAGCATCATCTGGGTTTGTTTTCTCTCTCTTTTTTTTTTTTTTTCTGTACGTGGGCCTCTCACTGTTGTGGCCTCTCCCATTGCAGAGCATAGGCTCCGGACGCACAGGCTCCGTGGCACGTGGGATCTTCCCCGACTGGGGCACGAACCCATGTCCCCTGCATCGGCAGGCAGACTGTCAACCACTGCGCCACCAGGGAAGCCCTGTTTTCATTTTTAAGAGCTATTTGTTGATGGCAATGCAAAACCATGAAGGGAGGGTAGTGGCCGAGTACCAGCCAGCCCTAACCCCCTGGGGGTCAGGTATAAATTACAAAAATAGAATCACCAATAGAGATGGGGTGGGAGTTGGGAATTTAATAAATTGTGGTCGGCAGGGGTAGGCCCTGCTCCCAGCCACACTAGCACCCTGAATTCTCAAAGATGCAGCTTGTAACAGTCAGTGATCCCTCAGGCTGACTCACAAAAAGAAAATCTCATGTCCCTAGCTAGTGAATCCAGAGTCAGAAGAGAGCTGGAGGGTCAGGGACGGTCAGAAAGGAGACAGAAGGAAATGGTCAGATAAAAATCGGCAGAGAAAAGACAGAGGGGGAGAGGCACTCGGGAAAGAGACAGCCAGAGATGGCTGGAAACAATCAGGAAAAAGAGCTGGAGACAGTCAGAGAAAAAGAGACCCTGAGGGCTTCCCTGGTGGCGCAGTGGTTGAGAGTCCGCCTGCCAATGCAGGGGACACGGGTTTGTGTCCCGGTCCAGGAAGATCCCACATGCCACGGAGCCTGTGCGTCCGGAGCCTGTGCTCTGCAATGGGAGAGGCCACAACAGTGAGAGGCCCATGTACAGAAAAAAAAAAAAAGAGAGAGAGAGAGCCTGAGACAGGCGAACTGAAGTTTCCAGAAGCAGTGCTACCAATTCAACAGCATGCTTTGAGGGCCAGTGTAGCCTAGGCTGAGGTTGGAGAAGCTTTCACACACATCCACATGTAATATATTTATTCATCCATAATGGATGCAAGTGCCTCTCGGAAACCAGGAAAGGGATAAATAACTGTAACAGGGGTCTGGGTTCAGGGTGGAGCCTTGGCACTGGGCAGGTAAAATGTTCTCCGTGCAGTAGGGGGGCAGTGTAGCCCACCCGCCCCCACGTTAAAAATATCAATTTGCCTTGTAATAAAATTCTCAGGAGGTGAAACACAAGGAAAGGTGGGGCGGGGAAGCCAAAGCCAAGATTCGGGGCCGGGGGAGATGAAAGACGAGAAGTTGGGATAGTGGGAGCCGAGCCCCTTCGAGGTTGCCAGTCCAAAAATATCAGGGGTTGGGGGTCAAAGCCTCAGCCCTTAAATCTTCTCCAGAAGAACGTCAAGCCCCCAGTAACCTCTTCTTGAGCTATTTTTAGAAAGGATGTGGGAGTACCAATGGGAGGGAGAAATTGGCGTCCTGGGCTGGGGAATGGTGACAGGCCTTAAAGAAAAAGGCCAGGGCTTGGGGCTGGGAGTCCTGAGGAGAGAGGCCACGCAGATAGATAATTGTCACTTCCTTCCTTGAATCTGTCACCCCCTTGAGTCTAACTTACATCGAGGGGAAGAAGGAGGCAGATGGTGGGGAGGCGAGACCAAGGAAAGGCTTTGGGAGGGATTCTGGAAGTATTCTGTCCCACTGGCCTCCACCCACAGCCTGACCAGCTCCTTTCCCAGATACTGTGCCTTTGGTTCCAGACCACCGCTATTGCAAATGTCACCATACAATTCACCCCTTAATTAAAAAATACTTTACTACTAAACAATGCTAACCATCATCTTAGGTTTCAGCAAGTCTTAGTAGTAACAGCAAAGATTAATGATCACAGATCACCATAACAACAGTAATAATGAAAAATAATCTGAAATACTGGATTACCAAAATGTGACACGGGACACAACGTGAGAAAATGCTCTTGGAAAAATGGCACCGATAGACTTGATCGACACAGGCTTGACACAAAGCTTCAGTCTGTGAAAAACTCAGTATCTGGGAATCACAATAAAGCAAAAGCTCAATAAAAGAAGGACATCACAGCGCCCCCTGCTGCCTGAATAGGAGAGGCCCAACAAGGAAGGCCTGGACGCGAGGCTGAAGGAGGGGCGGGAATAACACTGAATCAGGAAGGAGGGCGGGGGCTGAATTTGGAGGGGCCCCGAGGAGGTGGAAAATTCAAATCAGGGCCGGGTTTGCTGGGAGGTGGCAGCTGGACAGTCAGAGAAGTTCACATATCAGAGTAAGCCTGGGTGGGGGGAATGAGATTATTTGGGGGGCATCAACTGCCTGCCATCAAGAGGGGCTCATGGGCTTCCCTGGTGGCGCAGTGGTTGAGAGTCCACCTGCCGATGCAGGGGACACGGGTTCGTGCCCCGGTCCGGGAAGATCCCACATGCCGTGGAGCGGCTGGGCCCGTCAGTTATGGCCGCTGAGCCTGCACGTCCGGAGCCTGTGCTCCGCAACGGGAGAGGCCACAACAGTGAGAGGCCCACGTACCGCAAAAAAAAAAAAAAAAAAAAAAAAGAGGGGCTCATTTCAGAGGAGGATCTAACCACATGGAAATATTGAATAGATAAGCTAAGGTCAGGGCAGCAAGGAGAACTAGCCTAGTCGCCCACCTGAAGTGCGGCCATGGCAGACACAGTGGAGAGCTCTGGGGCATTTCCTTGTTGGGCTCTCCGGAGAGGACTCCAGCCTACCTTTTCCTCCGGCCCAAAGGTGGGCATCACCCCTACCCAGCCATCCCCAGAGGTTGGGTTGAAGTGAGAGGTTCAAGAGGCAGCTGGGGGGGTGTTCATCTCCTCCCCACCTCCTGTCCCCTGAGTCCTCCCAGGGCCACAGAAACAGGAGACGGCACAAAACACAAGGAGGTCCTTGTGTTCCGTGGGAGGGAGGCCACAAGGCCACCTTGTCCCTCCCCCTTTCCCTCTTCCTCCTCCTCCTCCTCTTCTTCCAAATCTTTCTCCTCTGTGCTGTCGTTGTTTCGTGTCTAAAGAGTTTACAGAGCAAGAAGGGAGGGTGAGTGCCGCGAGTCCAGAGGCTGGTTGCTGCCACAGCATTGGGCTCTGTGGGACACAGAGACCTCCACCTCCAGGCGGGGGAAGGCAAGCAGGGCGTTATCAGCAAAGACGGAGTCCCCGAGGACTTGAAGTTGACTGTGTGTCGGGGGGAAGCTGTCAGGTGGTGTGGAAGGCTGCGTCTTGGCTGGCCTGGGAGAGCGGGGGTGGTGGTGGGAGCAGTGGCAGCCATCTGAAGCCATCTTCATTAGTGGATTCCGTCCCCCACGAATCTCTCACAGTTCACTCCAGGTAACCCTTCGCTTCTCCTTCTCCTCCTGAGCAAGAGTCTCCCCTTGGGGTCTCCTAGGCGGGGCTTGGGCTGGGCAGGCAGGCCCAAGTCCACTGGTATGTTTCAAAAAGTTGTAAGATGCGGCTGGTAGTGGAAGAGACATAACATCGTCTAGACTTTGGGCAGAAGAGATCATTCATCCTGAGTGGGAAACACCGCGAACAGGTCTGCCATGTGGTCTGCCATCAAATGACTGGCTACTGGGAAGGCAGAGGGTGATGACCTGGAAAATGCACAGGACAAGGAGTGGCAGACTTGAAAGATTCCATTCTAGGGGAGAAGGAAGCACAATGGAAAGTAAAGATGCCCCTTAGAGGCTTGGTGGGGTAAGGAAAGAAAAAAAATGACCTAAGAAGAATAGGCCCTCTTTGAATAAAATGCCATCAAAGAATAAGAAGATGTCAGATAAAAACAGGCCAGTGGCAACAACAACAAAACAATAACAGCAAAAGTGGACCTGTATTAAAGAAAGTGAGCAGCTGAACTTCAGTGTAGCACAAAGTACACGCACCTTTGCACTAAGATGCCTAATGAGCTACCCTATCCCTCAAGTATTATCTGCTTTTGTTAGAGCAAAACTAATTCAAGACATAATCCTGATCATAAAGAAGCTAGAACCCAACATTCGTAAAACTTACTGTGTGAAGAAAAGTATCACCTACTATTTCAGGACAAGGAAAGTTCAAGACAAGAAATCCTCATCATTAAAAAGGAGCCCAATATTCACAAAAATTACTACATGAAGAAAAGGCACTCAATGAATAGTTCTTGAATGGATTCCTCAGTTTTTCTTTCAGTTCAGAAATGCTCATGAAAATACATGGGTAAATTAAAAAATGCTAACTTCATTTCATTCAAGCTCTGCTGAACTGAGGCATCCACAGACATGCTTTCTCAGTCCACACTTTCTCAGATAATTCTCCCCCATTACCCTCTTCATGGCAAATACCACTACCTGAGGTTTTACTGTATAGTTTTCATTGGTTTATTTTCTATCTCTGCCACTAGAATGAAAACACCATGTGGTCAGCAAATTCATTTGCTTTAATTTATCTCTCATACCTAAAATAGTGCTGGCCAAACAGAAGGCACTCAGTACATACCTGTTGAATGGTTAAATCAATGAGTGAATCCATTACATATTTTTGAAGGGATATGTATACAAAAGAAAAATGAAATGGTGGAATTTTCAGCAAATTCAATCATATATTTGAGATGGGGCTAATTCCTTTGCTTTAAGTTTGACATAAAAATATTGTGAATTTGTTTTAATAGTATAATTATAACAGGAGAAAAATATTTCTAAATGAGTCAGCTAGTACATTTTGGAAAACTGTTGGTACAAGAAGTACTGGGAGAGAGCCATGAGATCAGGCCAATTGAACATTCATTTTACTGTTGGAAATTTTAATAAAACAGTAAGATTGTTGATGTTGCTTCGTATTAGGAAGAATTATCAGAGCAACATATGCTGAGGGGATAAACAAAGATGAGGAGTATAAAGTCTAGTTGATCTTAGTAATTGAGGTAGTTCTCTTAACATTAGGAAAAGAAAAACTGCTCTGCTTTTAGCACTCGCTGTATTCTGATCATTGATGCTGAACCTGGCACTTCTTATATTTGACATGGAGTGAGAGTGGTTTATCTTCATTTTCTCTCTTGGCTAGGGCCAGTTGAATGTTCTGCCTGCATCTGACACATGAATGTATAACACAGTAAAGTGTTATTGACTTTATTACATTGGACGTCAGATTTGAGGGGTCCTGTGATGAGCACATGTCAGCTTCTGTCCTAAATGTTGAAATCAGAGTCATGTCTTTAATGGCCACTTGGCATTAAGCTCCACACCAATGGAGTCAAAATCATTCCCAAACTGCTGCAAAGGTGTAAGTCATAGACCCTCCATCAGATCCCCTGCACACATGTAATACAGATTTGTGACTGTAAATCATGAGGCAGTCACAGAAGTTACATGAAAATTAATCTATATTATAGTCAAGAAATATGTATGGTAAAAATGATTAAATTCAGGGCACTTTAGGTCTGGAGTTATCCTTTCATTATTCAGGAACAAATAAAATAAAAACCCAGAGGAGTGAATTTATTTTTCTGAAGCCCAAGGATTATTCATTAGCAGAATAAAGGCATAAACTGGGGCCTCTCGAATTACAATTCTTTAGTACTTTCTAATATATGGCATTTAACATGCAGAAAGTCATCTGGAATCTGATTAAATAAAGCTTTCAGCTAAGATTTTTTTAAAAAACATAAAACTTTGATTTGAAAAAACAATACAAAACAAACATTGAAATATAAGATACGAAGATATAAGCCAATACTTAAGTTATAATAAAAAGAAAACTACCAATTAGACTCCAAGGCCAGGATATAGTCAACATTACTCTTCTCTCTCTCTAGCACCTTGTTATTGAGATAATCAAGACAGGCATAAAGGAGATGAAATATGACCTTCACTTGTTCTTCTTCATAGCTCAGAATATCTGCTTTTTGTTTAACGCATGTCTTTTAGCTGGGAGAGGCTGCTAAGCCATTTATTGACTATGTGTTCAGGCAATTGTGCTGAGTTCTGATGACACAGTCCTTCCCAAGTCATCCACCTCTGTTTGTCTTTCTTAACTATGTATCTGTGCACATTTTTTGATGTTATTTGTTGTAATTTTCAAAATGCAAGGTAATAAAGATATAGAATTTTCTAGTATATAAAATGTTGTTTCTCACTTAGTATCAAATCCTGTGCAATAGGGACCAGTGTTCTATGGTTGCCTTACTCATGAAGAATCTGAGGCTCATAGATTGTGGTTTGACACAAATGACAAACCCACTAAATGACAAAGCACGTAACAGGGATTTCTGACTCAGAAACCAGTGGTTTTCCTAGTGGAGCCTTCGTACATTGCTGGTGGGAAAATTAAACAGTGTAGCACAATTTGACAGTTTCTTTAAAAGTTAAATATGTGTTTATTAGATGACATAGTAAGTATGTGCCCAAGCAAAATGAGACATATATTCACACAAAAGCCTGTGTGAAAATGTTGATGAGAGCATTGTTTGTATGGGCGAACACTGTAACCAGCCCAAAAGGTTATCAACTTGGTAAATGGATAAACAAAATATGTATATTTGTGCAGTAGAATACAAATCAACAATAAAGCAACCAAATTCTGATGTATGCTACAAAACAAAAACATTATTGTCTGAGTCCACTTATATGAAATGTCCAGAACAGACAAATTTATAGATACAAACTGAAGATTATGTGGTGCTGAGGATGGGGTGAGATTACACCAAATGGGCTCCAGAGAATTTTTAGGGGATGATGGAAATGATCTAAAACTGAATTATGGTGATTATTGTCCAACTCTGCAAATTCATTACAAATCTTTGAATTTTGTACTTATAATAGGTATATTTTAAGAATATATATTATACCCCCCCAAAATGAGAGGGGGACAGAGAGGGAGGGAGGGAGGGAAAAAGGGAGGGAAAGAGAAACAGAGACATAGATAGACACTCAGAGGGTATTACCAACCCAAGGAGCCATGGGAGCCATTTCTAGATGTAATCTAATCCTCTTAACTTTACCGTACTAAGGATGATGTTGACTGGTTCATTGGAAGAAAGTTTTAGGAGCATGATTATTTTACTGGTGACAGAAACAAGGGAATTTTAAAGAATTGAAAAACATTTAACCCATGATTCCATTTATGTATTAAATTCATAGATAATTGTTCAGAAACTCTTTTACTTGAAACAGTGTATCTCGACTGTCTTTTTTTTAAAAATAAATTTAGTTATTTATCTATCTATCTATTTATTTATTTATTTATGGCTGTGTTGGGTCTTCCTTGCGGTGCGTGGGCTTCTCACTGCGGTGGCTTCTTTTGTTGCGGAGCACGGGCTCTAGGCGCACCGGCTTCAGTAGTTGTGGCTGGTGGGCTCTAGAGCGCAGGCTCAGTAGTTGTGGTGCACGGGCTTAGTTGTTCCACGGCATGTGGGATCTTCCCGGACCAGGGATCGAACCCGTGTCCCTTTCATTGGCAGGTGGATTCTTAACCACTGCGCTACCAGGGAAGTCCTCGGCTGTCTTTTTGGACTGAAAAAAAAAATGTAGAAAGCTTCATATAGTTGAATATAACCTTCAACCACTTATTATATGCCTATCTCAACACTTAAAATGAAGGAAAGTGAAAAGGAAAATATGATGAGAGAAGAGATTTTATTCAACTAATTATTTTCACCTGGTACATTTTGGGTTCAGTAAAAGTCAAGATTTGATCAATATTTTGTATGTATATACATATTTATATATATTATATATAATATAATATATATACATATGGTCCTATATAATGATAATTAATATTCAACATGGTAATTTTGAAGTATAAGAAATATATCAATGCTTACTTTTACTCCAGTCAAAACTGCAGTCTAATATTTATTTTAGAGAAATGCTTACCTTATATGTTTGAAATAGATTATGAGTTAATCAGAAAACTCAATCAGTATCTAATGTCACTCCACTTTCCTCCCTAGTTAAATAGTTAAATCAGAAAATTTGGTAAATTTGGTGATTTCTAGGACAAAATAGCGCATTTTAACTTAATGACCAGTGGGGACCTACTGACTCACTGAGGAGTCCACATGTTTTTCTGAATTTTAGCCTTGCCGTGGATGTCCTCATGGCAGTTGTGTTCATTCCAGCACTGACTACGTTCCTATATTGATAATGTTGTTAAATACTTAACTTCTCTCTCATTAATTTCAACATCTAAATTTTAAAACTACCTAGGAAAATAAAATTTTAAGACCTCAACACTATGATTTATTTAGGCTTGTTTTCTTTTGTCTTGGAGAGTGGAAACTGAAGACAAACCACTATCAAAGTGTATTGATTGAGCATCGTGGCTTCAGTGTGTGTGTGTGTGTAATCAAGCTCTCTAATGATTAATTACATGCCAGTTTGGGGCATTTCTAGAATGTTGAGACTTGTGGAATTATCAGGCATATTGAAATAAACTATGATATAGAGGACTAGTAAAAAGCAAAACAACTTTCTAAAATGAAAAGAGATGAGGTGTATATGTACTATGCTTACTTTACATATATGTAGCCTGTCTACAAATCTATTACTTGTGTGCCTATTTTAGTCGAATATATGAGCCCTCTAATAATGTTAAACATAAAATATACATGCTAACAATGTATGCTTGGTTTATATTTTGCTGGGTTCTCCTCTTACCACAAGAAATTTTAACCTAATTGAGCCATAACCCTTTCCTTTTTGCCTTCATTCTGAAAGCAGAGACAGATAAAGAGACAACCTCTGTGACCCATGTGTGCTATGGTAGAGGTAGAGGCTCACAACTGACAACTGCCATTGCAAACAGTTAGTGCTGATGGGCACCTGTGTTAAACTCTTCTGAGGCCCCATTGGTGACTTGGGTGGGTATATGGCAGTCAGTTATCAAAGTTTGGGATAAGTCAGTTTTCATTTTGCAAGTTTGATTTTAAAGATTTCTAACCACATGAGAGGCAGCTTTCATGATTTCATCATCACAGTTATAATTGGTCTTTTTATTCCACACAGGCAGTGTTAACTTTATGAAACATAAAACGTGTACTAAACTTAATTATCCTGGAGTGTCCACCAGCTCTTCCATTAACCGACTACTCTCTAGGGATGAAAAAGGCAATTTGAGGAAAGGTGGGCCTCAAAGAACTCTGTGAAGAGATCAACAAAAATAAAAATTTTGAGGAACAAAAACTGAATACAATATGAATCCAAATCAGAGAGTATATTTCTATGTAAATGTTACCCAACTTACAACAATTGAATAATTGGGATTATTTTTAACTTCTTAGATTTTAATTTTATTCTTACAACTAGAGTTTAAAGAAAAAATTGGAAAGATATCCATATCATAAGAGTCCACCCTTAGGCATTATTACTTACAAGGCTTATAGAAGGACATATATATACTGAACATCTTTGTTCAAATCACTGTGCTAGATGATGTGGATATAAAACAGAATAGAATATGGAATTTGTCCTCAAGGATAGAAAATGACATTAAATTTTTTCTTTCTTCTCAGCATATAGCAATAAATGCAGTATTTTCCCTTTTTAAAATTAGTAACCACGGAATTCATTTGAATATTAAATGGTGATAAGAGTTTCAAATTTTAGCCTTATAAGGACTTTCTAGTGACTGATATAATAGGTTTCAGAGGCTCATTAACTCTACCTGGTGTCCACATAAGTAATCACACACTCTGTTGTATGAAAGGATTACATTTTTCATAACGACCTGAAAATATAAAACCTGTCTTTCTCTCCCTATTAGTTATTCTCTTTTGGCACATAAGTAGAAGAGACATAATGCAGTACCAGGAGTTTTATCTATTTGAGCTCAAGTAATATCTCCCAAGGTGACATTCCATAGCTAAAGAGGCAGTCTTCTTGGTTTTGTGTTTGAAAACACACTTATTTAGATCGAGATTTAAGATGGTGCTTTTTTTTTGCAGGAATTTAAAAATGCTTAACATACATACATTTAATCATTTCTTTTTACAAGTATATTCAGGCTTCTGAAGTTCTCTAATGAGCTCTTGTTTTTGCCCAGTTGCCTGTACATTTCTCTAGAAAATTTGCATCATCATGACAAAGTGGTAGTTACCTAACTGTGTCCTTACTATTAGATTCTGGGTCTCTCTCATGGTGCCCTCTCAGAATCCTGGGAAGTGGCAAAAGAAAGTCACTGCAAGGTTGCAGTGAACATAAATTTGATTTGGCCACTGCTAGGTTTTGTGAACGGGAAGAAAGAGTTGTGTACCGTGAACAATTGCAGTGGTGTCACGTGGATTTGATCAGGAGATATTCCCTGGCCCAACCAAAGTCTGCTTACACATGGGATTACCCCACATGACAGTGGGAACCTCTTACATAATGAGGTAGGGAAGTGACCATTTCAGATTAAATTTCAGAGTTATGGGGGATTAACTGTAGAGTACATTCTGACTACAGATCCAAAGGAAATATGAAATTAAATCCAATAGTGATGTATTCATGAATGCAAATTTCATTATTTAACCAATTTTTATTGATTAGCCCCTCTCTGCCTTCTGTATCAGGAGGATGAAAACGTGAGCAAAATGAATGTGTCCTTATGTCTTGTGATCTCAAAAGCCCCAAATGCCCTGAAACATTGTAGTAATTATTTGTTTGTTTGTTTTGTTTTTCAGTAAAATTTACAACCCAGTGACTAAAAGGGAACTTCTTGGAGTAGTTGAGATGTCTCACAACCTCCTTCCCTTTTTCTCTCCCTCGCTCTTCCTTTCTTTCAACTACACAAGCAAAAAGCATTATTTGGTAAAGAAATGCCCTTTCCTGTTGGCCTCTCAGACACCATGTTACTTCGAAATTTCTTTTATTCATTTATATCTTTCAGGAATTGAATAGTATTTTGAGAATTTAACACCTTGCTTTACTTTACTGCTTTTCTACTAAAGAATTGAGATTTTAGCTATCCACAGAGACACCTCAAACTCAACATGTTCAAAGTTGATTCACTATTATTCCTCGCTAACTCTTTCTGCTGTTTTCCAAACTATAAGAATGATAGCATCACCTGCCAATCATGTAGAACTCCTCCATGACTCCCTTTCCTGATCCCTTACATCCAGATGGCATCCAATTTCAATCAGCTCTACCTCCTTACCACTTCCTCATCTTTTTCCCTTGTAGTCATCCTCTTGTTTCCACCTTAATTCAGACTTCATTCATCTTTTGCCTAGCCTGCTTCTTCTTCTATGTGTTCTCCTTAAAATCTTGTCTCTCTTCAACACATATACCTTGCAGGAGTAAGTTGATCATGAACATATCAAATCAGTTGTATCAGTTCCTGATTTAATCTTCTTTTCCTGACTTCTCATTGCCTACTAGATTATAATCCAGATTCCTTGGTATGACATACAAGGTACCCCATTATAGGGAGTCTGCCCACCACTTCAACAATTACAAAACCTTACCATATTTAATAGTTTGGTCCCTGATATGGATTGAATGTTTGTGTTCCTCCAGAATTCACCTATCCTAACCCTCCAATGTGATGGCATTAGGAGGTGGGACCGTTGGGAGTTAATTAAGTTAATTAAGTCATGAGGGTGGGGCCTCATGAATGGGATTAGTGCCCTTATAAAAAGGGACAAGAGAACTACTCTATCTCTCTGCTCTTTGCCATGTAAGGAGAGACTAAGACAGTCATCTGCAAACCGGGAAGTGGGCTCTCACTTGATGCCAGTTGTGATGGTACCTTGATCTTGGACCTCCCAACCTCCAGAACTGTGAGAAATAGATGTTTGTTGTTTAAGCCACCCAGGCTATGGTAATTTGTTATAGCAGCTTGAACTGACTAAGATGATCTCTAAACTATGATAAGTTGTCTAACTCCTTTGTATTGTTGTTCAAGCTATTTCCTCTACCTTGAATGACCTTCAAGGTAGATTAGTTCCAGACATGTGTAATAGCTATAAACCACATTTGGAAATTATTCATATTCATCTGAGAGAGAATTTAGTGCTTTCTTATGCCTCCAACAGCATCCTATTTCTATCTATCTTTTCTTGTAATTTCTTTGAGGACAACATCTGTAACTGATTCATCATTGAGATTCTTATACCCAGCTTTGCATCTGACACATGGTAAATGCCAAACCTTGGCAAGGTACTGATAGCTATTTGTATTTTATGTGATTCATTTAGGCTGAAAGAATTAGGATGCTTCAAGTGTTTCAATACCAAGCTTTCAAGATCAAAGAAATCCAAAAGAGATACTTGAAGAATCAGTTTCTGAGTTTTTTAGAATGGAAAGAACTTACGTAAAAAATCATAATACTGTTGGCAGCCATCTCTTTAAATATGTAAGAGTGATTTTTTAACGTTTTTATTGGAGTATAATTGCTTTACAATAGTGTGTTAGTTTCTGCTTTATAACGAAGTGAATCAGTTATACATATATCCCCATATCTCTTCCCTCTTGCATCTCCCTCCCTCCCACCCTCCCTATCCCACCCTTCTAGCTGGTCACAGAGCACCGAGCTGATCTCCCTGTGCTATGCAACTGCTTCCCACTAGCTATCTATTTTACATTTGGTATTGTATACATGTCCATATATATGCTACCACTCTCTCAGTTTCTCCCAGCTTACCCTTCCCCATACCCATGTTCTCAAGTCCATTCTCTAGTAGGTCTGGGTCTTTACTCATATCTTGCCCCTAGGTTCTTCATGAACTTTTTTTTTTTTTGGTTCCATTTATATGTGTTAGCATAAGGTATTTGTTTTTCTCTTTCTGACTTCCTTCACTCTGTTTGACAGACTCTAGATCCATCCACCTCACTAAAAATAACTCATATTCGTTCCTTTTTATGGCTGAGTAATATTCCATCGTATATATATGCCACATCTTCTTTATCCATTCATCTGTTGATGGACATTTAGGTTGCTTCCATGTCCTGGCAATTGTAAATAGAGCTGCAATGAACATTGTGGTACATGACTCTTTTTGAAATATGGTTTTCTAAGGGTGTATGCCCAGTAGTGGGATTGCTGGGTCATATGGTAGTTCTATTTTTAGTTTTTTAAGGAATTTCCATAATGTTCTCCATAGTGGCTGTATCAATTTACATTCCCACCAACAGTGCAAGAAGGTTCCCTTTTCTCCACACCCTCTCCAACGTTTATTGTTTGTACACTTTTTGAGGATGGCCATTCTGACCGGTGTGAGGGGATACCTCATTGTAGTTTAGATTTGCATTTCTCTAATGATTAATGATGTTGAGCATCCTTTAATGTGTTTGTTGGCAATCAGTATATCTTCTTTGGAGTAAAGTCTATTTAGGCCTTCTGCCCATTTTTGGATTGGGTTGTTTGTTTTTTTCATATTCAGCTGCATGAGCTACTTGTATATTTTTGAGATTAATCCTTTGTCAGTTGCTTCATTTGAAAATATTTTCTCCCATTCTGAGGGTTGTCTTTTCGTCTTGTGTATGGTTTCCTTTGCTGTGCAAAAGCTTTTAAGTTTCATTAGGTCCCATTTGTTTATTTTTGTTTTTATTTCCATTTCTCTAGGAGGTGGGTCCAAAAGGATCTTGCTGTGATTTATGTCATAGAGTGTTCTGCCTATGTTTTCCTCTAAGAGTTTGATAGTGTCTGGCCTTACATTTAGGTCTTTAATCCATTTTGAGTTTATTTTTGTGTATGGTGTTAGGGAGTGTTCTAATTTCATTTTTACATGTAGCTGTCCAGTTTTCCCATAACCACTTATTGAAGAGGCTGTCTTTTCTCCATTGTATATTCTTGCCTCCTTTATCAAAAATAAGGTACCGTATGTGCATGGATTTATTTATGGGCTTTCTGTCCTGTTCCGTTGATCTATATTACTGTTTTTGTGCCAGTACCAGACTGGCTTGATTACTGTAGCTTTGTAGTATAAAGTCTGGAAGCCTGATACCTACAGCTCTGTTTCTTTGTCAAGATTCCTTTGGCTATTCGGGGTCTTTTGTGTTTCCATACAAATTGTGAAATATTTTGTTCTAGTTCTGTGAAAAATGCCATTGGTATTTTGATAGGGATTGCATTGAATCTGTAGATTACTTTGGGTAGCATAGTCATTTTCACAATGTTGATTCTTCAAATCCAAGAACATGGTATATCTCTCCATCTGTTTGTATCATCTTTAATTTCTCTCATCAGTGTCTTATAATTTTCTACATACAGATCTTTTGTCTCCTTATTAGGTTTATTCCTAGGCATTTTATTCTTTTGGTTGCAATGGTAAATGGGAGTGTATTCTTAATTTCACTTTCAGATTTTTCAACATTAGTGTATAGAAATGCAAGAGATTTCTGAGCATTAATTTTGTATTCTGCTACTTTACCAAATTCAATGATTAGCTCTAGTAGTTTTCTGGTAGCATCTTTAGGATTCTCTATGTATAGTATCATGTCATCTGCAAACAGTGACAGCTTTACTTCTTCTTTTCTGATTTGGATTCTTTTATTTCTTTTTCTTCTCTGATTGCTGTGGCTAAAACTTCCAAAACTATGTTGAATAAGAGTGGTGAGAGTGGGCAGCCTTGTCTTGTTCCTGATCTTAGTGGAAATGGTTTCAATTTTTCACCATTGAGGACGATGTTGGCTGTGGGTTTGTCATATATGGCCTTTCTTACATTGAGGTAAGTTCACTCTATGCCTACTTTCTGGAAGGTCTTTATCATAAATGGGTGTTGAATTTTGTCAAAAGCTTTCTCTGAATCTATTGAGATGATCATATGGTTTTTCTCCTTCAATTTGTTAACATGGTGTATCACATTGATTGATTTGCGCATATTGAAGAATCCTTGAATTCCTGGGATAAACCCCACTTGATCATGCTGTATGAACCTTTTAATGTGCTGTTGGATTCTGTTTGCTAGTATTTTGTTGAGGATTTTTGCATCTATGTTCATCAGTGATATTGGTCTGTAGTTTTCTTTTTTTGTGACTTTTTTTTTCTGGGCTTGGTATCAGGGTGATGGTGGCCTCATAGAATGAGTTTGGGAGTGTTCTGCTCTCTGCTGTATTTTGGAAGAGTTTGAGAAGGACAGGTGTTAGCTCTTCTCTAAATGTTTGATAGAATTCGCCTGTGAAGCCATCTGGTCCTGGGCTTTTGTTTGTTGGAAGATTTTAAATCACAGTTTCAATTTCAGTGCTTGTGATTGGTCTGTTCATAGTTTCTATTTCTTCCTGGTTCAGTCTCAGATGGTTGTGCATTTCTAGGAATTTGTCCATTTCTTCCAGGTTGTCCATTTTATTGGCATAGAGTTGCTTGTAGTAATCTCTTATGATCCTTTGTATTTCTGCAGTGGCAGTTGTTACTTCCCCTGTTTCATTTCTAATTCTATTGATTTGAGTCTTCTCCCTTTTTTCCTTCATGAGTCTGGCTAATGGTTTATCAATTTTGTTTATCTTCTCAAAGAACCAGCTTTTAGTTTTATTGATCTTTGCTATCATTTCCTTCATTTGTTTTTCATTTATGTCTGATCTGATCTTTAAGATTTCTTTCCTTCTGCTAACTTTGCGGTTTCTTTGTTCCTCTTTCTCTAATTGTTTTAGGTGTAAGTTTTGGTTGTTTATTTGAGATGTTTCTTGTTTCTTAAGGTAGGATTTTATTACTATAAACTTCCATCTTAGAACTGCTTTTGCTGCATCCCATAGGTTTTGGGTCATCGTGTTTTTGCTGTCATTTCTTTCTAGGTATTTTTTGATTTCCTCTTTGTTTTCTTCAATGATCTCTTGGTTATTAAGTAGTGTATTGTTTAGCCTCCATGTGTTTGTATTTTTAACAGATTTTTTTCCTTTAACTGATATCTAGTCTCATAGCATTGTGGTTGGAAAAGATACTTGATACAATTTCAATTTTCTTAAATTTATCAAGGCTTGATTTGTGACCCAAGATATTATGTGTCCTGGAAAGTGTTCTATGAGCACTTCAGAGGAATGTGTATTCTGTTGTTTTTGGATAGAATGTCCTATAAATATCAATTAAGGCCATCTTGTTTAATGTATCATTAAAACTTGTGTTTCCTTATTTATTTTCATTTCGGATGATCTGTCCATTGGTGCAAGTGGGGTGTTAACATCCCCTACTATGATTGTGTTACTGTCGATTTCCCCTTTTATGGCTGTTAGTATTTGCCTTATGTATTGATGTGCTCCTATGTTGGGTGCATAAATATTTACAATTGTTATATCTTCTTCTTGGATTGATCCCTTGATCATTATGTAGTGTCTTTCTTTGTCTCTTGTAATAGTCTTTGTTTTAAAATCTATTTTGTCTGATATGAGAATTCCTACTCCAGCTTTCTTGATTTCCACCTGCTTGGAATATCTTTTTCCATCCCCTCACTTTCAGTCTGTATGTGTCCCTAGGTCTGAAGTGGGTCTCTTGTAGACAGCATATACACGGGTCTTGTTTTTGTATCCATTCAGCCAGTCTGTGTCTTTAGGTTGGAGCAGTTAATATATTTACATTTAAGGTAATTATCGATATGTATGTTCCTATTCCCATTTTCTTAATTGTTTTGGCTTTGTTATTGTAGGTCTTTTCATTCTCTTGTGTTTCCTGCCTAGAGAAGTTCCTACAGCATTTGTTGTAAAGCTGGTTTGGTGGTGCTGAAATTCTCTTAGCTGTTGCTTGTCTGTAAAGTTTTTAATTTCTCCGTCAAATCTGAATGAGATCCTTGCTGGATAGAGTAATCTTTGTTTTAGGTTTTTCCCTTTCATCACTTTAAATATGTCCTGCCACTCCCTTCTGGCTTGCAGAGTTTCTGCTGAGAGATCTGCTGTTAACCTTATGGGGATTCCTTTGTATGTTATTTGTTGTTTTTCCTTTGCTGCTTTTAATATTTGTTCTTTGTTTTTAATTTTTGATAGTTTGATTAATATGTGTCTTGGTGTGTTTCTCCTTGGATTTTTCCTATATGGGACTCTCTGTGCTTCCAGGGCTTGGTTAGCTATTTCCTTACCCATATTAGGGAAGTTTTCAACTATAATCTCTTCAACTATTTTGTCAGTCCCTTTCTTTTTCTCTTCTTCTTCTGGGACCCCTATAATTCGAATGTTGGTGCATTTAATATTGTCCCAGAGGTCTCTGAGACTGTCCTCAGTTCTCTTCATTCTTTTTTCTTTATTCTGCTCTGCAGTAGTTATTTCCACTGTTTTATCTTTCAGGTCATTTATCCGTTCTTATGCCTCAGTTATTCTGCTATTGATCCCTTGTAGAGAATTTTTAATTTCATTTATTGTGTTGTTCATGATTCTTTGTTTGCTCATTAGTTCTTCTAGGTCCTTGTTAAACGTTTCTTGTATTTTCTCCATTCTATTTCCAAGATTTTGGATCATCTTTACTATCATTATCCTGAATTCTTTTTCAGGTAGACTGCCTATTTCCTCTTCATTTGTTAGGTCTGGTGGGTTTTTACCTTGCTCCTTCATCTGCTGCTCCTTCATCTGTCTTCTCATTTTGCTTAACTTACTGTGTTTGGGGTCCCCTTTTCACAGGCTGCAGGTTCATAGTTCCTGTTGTTTTTGGTGTCTGCCCCCAGTGTCTATGTTTTGTTCAGTGGGTTTGTTTCGTTCCCCTTCCTGGTGGAGGGGACTAGTTCCTGTGTTCCAGTGGATGAGGCTGACTCTTGTCTTTCTGGTGGGCAGGTCCATGTCTGGTGGTGTGTTCTGGGCCTTCTGTGAACTTATTATTATTTTAGACAGCCTCTCTGCCAATGGGTGGGGTTTTGTCCCTGTCTTGCTAGTTGTTTGGCATAGGGTGTCCAGCACTGTAGCTTGTTGGTCTTTAAGTGGAGCTGGGTCTTGGCATTGAGATGGAGATCTCTGGGAGATTTTCGCCGTTTGATATTACGTGGAGCTGGGAGGTCTCTGGTGGGCCAATGTAATGATCTTGGCTCTGCCACCTCAGAGGCACAGCCCTGATGCCTGGCTGGAGCACCAAGAGCCTTTAATCCACATGGCTCAGAATAAAGGGGAGAGAGAGAGAGAGAGAGAGAGAGAGAGAGAGAGAGAGAGAGAGAGAGAAAGGAAGGAAGGAAGGAAGGGAGGGAGGAAAAGATAAAGTCTAATAAAATAAAAAACAAAAAATAATGATTAAAATATTTTTTTACATAATTTAAAAAGAAAGAAAGAAAGAAGGGAATAACCAAACGAAAAAAATCCATCAATGATAACAAGAGCTGAAAACTATACTGAAAAAAAAAACCAAAAATGGACAGACAGAACCATAGGACAAATGGTAAAAGCAAAGTCATACAGAGAAAATCACACAAAGCAGCATACACATACACACTCACAAAAAGTTAAGAGAGAAAAAAATATATATATATATATCATTGCTCCCAATGATATATATATATCATTGCTCCCAAAGTCCACCGCCTCAATTTGGGATGATTCGTTCTCTATTCAGGTATTCCACAGATGCAGGGTACATCAAGTTCATTGTGGAGATCTAATCCGCTGCTCCTGAGGCTGCTGGGAGAGATTTCCCTTTCTCTTCTTCGTTCACACAGCTCCTGAGGTTCAGCTTTGGGTTTGGCCCCGCCTATGCTTGTAGGTCGCCTGAGGGCGTCTGTTCTTCGCTCAGACAGGACGGGGTTAATGGAGCCGCTGATTCGGGGGCTTTGTCTCACTCAGGCTGGGGGGGAGGGAGGGGCATGGAGGCGGGGCGAGCCTGCGGCGGCAGAGGCCAGTGTGATATTGCAGCAGCCTGAGGCGCGCCGTGCGTTCTCCCGGGGAAGTTGTCCCTGAGTCACGGAACCCTGGCAGTGGCGGGCTGCACAGGCTCCCGGGAGGGGAGGTGTGGAGAGTGACCTGTGCTCGCACACAGGCTTCTTGGTGGCGGCAGCAGCGGCCTTAGTGTCTCATGCCTGTCTCGGGGGTCTGCGTTGATAGCCGCGGCTCGCGCCCGTCTCTGGAGCTCCTTTAAGCAGCGCTCTTAATCCCCTCTCCTTGCGCACCAGGAAACAAAGAGGGAAGAGAATGTCTCTTGCCTTTTCGGCAACTCCAGACTTTTCCCCGGACTCCCTCCCGGCCAGCTGTGGTGCACTGACCCCTTTCAAGCTGTGTTCATGCCGCCAACCCCAGTCCTCTCCCTGCGATCCGACCGATGCCCGAGCCTCAGCTCCCAGCCCCCACCCGTCCCGGCGGGTGAGCAGACAAGCCTCTCGGACTGGTGAGTGCTGGGCGGCACCGACGCTCTGTGCGGGAATCTCTCCGCTCTGCCCTCTGCACCCCTGTGGCTGCGCTCTCCTCCGCGGCTCCGAAGCTTCCCCCCTCCGCCACCTGCAGTCTCCGCCCACGAAGGGGCTTCCTAGTGTGTGGAAACCTTTCCTCCTTCACGGCTCCCTCCCACTGGTGCAGGTCCCGTCCCTATTCTTTTGTTTCTGTTTATTCTTTTTTTCTTTTGCCCTACCGAGGTACGTGGGGATTTTCTTGCCTTTTGGGAGGTCTGAGGTCTTCTGCCAGCGTTCAGTAGGTGTTCTGTAGGAGCAGTTCCACGTGTAGATGTATTTCTGATGTATCTGTGGGGAGGAAAGTGATCTCTGCGTCTTACTCTTCCGCCATCTTGAAGCTCCTCCAGTGTAAGAGTGATTTCGAAACAAATATTTATCCATGAGCAGTGATATCACAAAATTGTTAATAATTCTCTTTAAATATACAGGGAAAACGTAATTTTTTTTCTTTTAACTGATTTGGTCATCCTTTTGAGTCATTACCTCTGTGCAGTGGGAAAACATACTTTATTTTGGTCTATTTGTGTCTAATCTTCTGCATTAACCTATAATGCACTAGATTCAGCTACCCTTTAGGTAATGCTGTCTCCCATGGTTAAACATGCTCAGTCTCATGGCTAGCCTCCATCTGTTGATTCTCACCATAAAATGGCATCTGGGGAAGAGTTGATTTCCTATCCTCATGCTGCTAAGATAATATTCACGCATTGTAATGCCCTCTGGCATCTCTGGACTCAAACGTTTTTATCCTATTTCCCTGTGGTTGCTGCTCTCTCTGTTGATCTTAATGGCTGAGTTCCTCAACTGGTAGAGCCCAGATTGGCCTCATGCATTTAACGTTGTCCCAGAGTTCTCTTAGGCTTTTTTCATTTCTTTTCATTCTTTTTTCTTTATTCTGTTCCACAGCAGTGATTTCCAGCATCCTGTCTTCCAGGTCATTTATCCGTTCTTCTACCTGTTATTCTGCTATTGATTCCATCTAGTGTATTTTTCATTTCCGTTATTGTACTGTTAATCTCTGTTTATTTGTTCTTTAGGTCTTCTAGGTCTTTGTTAAACGTATCTTGCATCTTCTCAATCTTTGCCTCCATTCTTTTTCCGAGGTCCTGGATCATCTTCACTATCATTATTCTGAATTCTTTTTCTGGAATGTTGCCTACCTCCACTTCTTTTAGTTGTTTTTCTGGGGTTTTATCTTGCTCTTTCACCTGGTACATATTCCTCTGACTTTTCATTTTGTCTATCTTTCTGTGAATGTGGTTTTCATTCCACAGGCTGCAGGATTGTAGTTCTTCTTTTTTCTGCTGCCTGTTCTCTGGTGGATGAGGCTATGTAAGAGGCTTGTGCAAGCTTCCTGATGTGAGGGACTGGTGGTGGGTAGAGCTGGGTGTTGCTCTGCTGGGCAGAGCTCAGTAAAACTTTAATGTGTTTGTCTCCTGGGTGAGGCTGAGTTCCCTCCCTACTGGTTGTTTGGCATGAGGCCACCCAGCACTGGAGCCTACAGGCTCTTTGCTGGGGCTAATGGTGGACTCAGGAGGGCTCATGCCAAGGAGTACTTCCCAGAATTTCTGCTGCCAGTTTCCTTGTCCCCACGGTGAGCCACAGCTGCCCCCCACCTCTGCAGGAGACCCTTCAACACCAGCAGGTATGTCTGGTTCAGTCTTCTATGGGGTCACTGCTCCTTCCCCTGGGTCCTGATGTGCACACTACTTTGTGTGTGCCCTCCAAGCATGGAGTCTCTGTTTCCCCCTGTCCTGTCCAAGTCCTGCAATCAAATCCCACTAGCCTTCAAAGTCTGATTCTCTGGTAACTCCTTCTCCCGTTGCTGGACCCCCAGGTTGGGAAGCCTTACATAGGGCTCAGAACCTTCACTCCAGTGGGTGGACTTCTGCGGTATACTTGTTCTTCAGTTTGTGAGTCACCCACCCAGCGGTTTGGGATTTGATTTTATTGTGATTGCTCCCCTCCTACCATCTCATTGTAGAGTCTCCTTTGTCTTTGAATGTGGGGTATCTTTTTTGGTGAGTTCCAGTGTCTTCCTGTCAGTGATTGTTCAGCAGTTAGTTGTGATTCTGCTGCTCTCGCAAGAGGGAGTGCACGTCCCTCTACCGAGACTAGATTCTGATACTCACTACTCTTCTGGGATTTATTGAACTGGACTGCCTGCATTTTAATGTGGCAAACTGAAGAACACAAGATATTTTTAATGCAATTTTAAAAATGATTATTGCATAATGATACTTGAGTGTTTACTTTTGACTTCTGTAGTAAGTGTCATTATGTAGAACAGTTTGTACCCAGGCAGAGCCTTGTGAAGCAAAGATTGTAACCCTTAGCAATCAGGAGAGCTTATAAACGTAAACTGAGACAGCAGAATCAGGGCCTTATCTGAATGCTGTGTTCCAGTTCTGCTCAGTGGATGTTGGAAGAATTTAAAGGAAGAGGAGAATCAAGAAAATTATGTAAAGAAAACAGAAATATAAATTTATTTTGTTTTAAATTAGAAGGGTGTAAGGAAAGACTAAATCTATTTTCAAATTAAAATTATTCTAAAGTAAGTATTTTTTTTTTAAGAGCAATGTCCAGGAGTTTTTTTTTTATTGTTTGACTAACAGAACAAAACCAGGCAGAGAAGTCCACAAGGATATGTTGGTCATACTTCATTGCTGCTTGCCATTTGGTCCTTCATCTTCCTAGCACTTATTGTGTTTCCTTTGAAAGATTTTAGACATTTATTTAATCACAAATGCAATCCAAGTATGAATAAATTAATGTATTATCTTTTAGGAAACCCCACACCCATGTTCCTTTAAATAGAAGAAGATGCTAAATGTCTCTTCATAGTCTGTTTGGCCATAGTTGTCCCACCTATCATTTGAAAAACAGTTTGAAATCCTTTCCTCATTCCATTAAAGAAATCCTGGGAAAGAAATCCTATTGATATTGTCCATAGTCTCCAAGAGGTGAGTATGGTAACTGGGCTGAAGGCCATTGCAAGGGGTCTTCAGCAAATGGAGGATAATTGGGAAATTGGGCAGAGGCAAATCTTGTCTAGGAGACACCAGCTCCTTCAATTAAAGCCCAGAGAATGCCACCCATCGCAGCTGACCCAACCATGGCCACTAGTCTGTTTCTTGCTGCCAGTATGGCTCCTGTTAAGGCACCGCTCATGATGGAGTTCCAGGGATCTTCTTTCCCTCTGACTTGAACCATACTGCAGTCAGTCATGGAAAACAGACCTTCCCCAAACAGCAAAGCTACCTCTCAACTGCAGAGCCCTGGTTTTAATAGCTGTCAAACTCCTTCCTAGTCTGTGGTTTACTCCCACTGGAGAACTGCAAAAACCTTTGATTACCATCACCTATGGTTCTCATCTTAAAGGCCCTACCACAGTCATCCACAATTCGCACGCATACTCTTGTACCTTGACTCCATGGTCAAAATAAATTTTCAAATTCAGTTTAATCTAGGGGCATTGTTGATTAAATTTTAGATGACAATTTGTTATCTGACTGAGATGAATAAACCACATGACAGATTTACTGGTTGCTGTTTTGTACTTTGTGATTTTAGCCCATAGTCAATTTTAAAGGTCTGCTAGTTAGAAGGTGCTGCCTCTCTACTACTGTGACTAAAACCTTTTTGACTTTAATTTTATCTCTGTTCAAAGAATTAACATAATTAACATCCTTTCAAAAGTTCTACAATCACATTGAGATTACTTTTAAAGAGAAGTTAGTTCTAGGTTTTACTTAAAAGACAGATTCTTAAACTTTTAGATATCAGTTAAGGTCTGTACATTTTATTGCATTTTATATGCATTGGATAAATTCAATTTTAAAATGTGACAAATCTTGTTTGAAAGGAAAGAACCCTCACTGAACAGAATTGTTGCACCCTAGTGTGTACTTTAATTTGGAATTTTCAGAATATGAATTTGTTTAGCATTGCAACAAACAAACAGAATCCTTATCTATACAAGTCCCCCATCCTAAAGAAGAACTTTGAATTTGGGTATCTATGCACAAACAAAAAGAGAGGATTTTCCTGTTAGCCCTTTGATACAATGTGGTTATTAGCTGCTTGATTTTGTTTTATTAAATTTTTAAATTTTTCGGCCACACTGTGCAGTTAGCAGGATCTTAGTTCCCCAACCAGGGATTGAACCCATGCCCTCAGCAGTGAAAGCCCAGAGTCTTAACCACTGGACTGCCAGACAATTCCCTTAGCTGATTGATTTTAAAACTTTATAGAAGAATGTGTTTTGGGGCAGACGTGTTGGTAAATCTGTTTCTGTTGCCAAGAATACAAGAGGACAGCCCAGCCTTTCATCGTGGTGAACCTCATTTATCATCCTGTCACTGCACCGTCTTTTTCCAGTTTCATCCTGGACCAGGATTTCACGGCACAGAAAGAAACCTGGGCATCAAACCATAGCATATGAACAAATGGATGGCCCAAATATTTGAGAGCATAAACATGCCTCTCTCACTGGGCACCAGTTGAGAGGGTTGAAGCCCATTCATTGTAATTGCAGTTCAGAGTAGAAGAAGAAACTGTGTCCAGATGAGAAACGATTTGAATGTTTGTGTGGGTTGGATTTTAATAGCTCTGTCACGTTCCATCACTGTTTGCTTGAGCATTTCCCCGATATGCTCTCCCAACACTGAGGCCATTTCTGCTTCTTTCTTGATATCACTCATTGTTTTCAAAATGTGGTTTTCCATGCTCTCTTCTCCAAATAATCTCAGTTAGGTTTGAAATTTAGTAAATGGTCAGTAAAAATATAGCCCCCTAGGAGCTTAAGTCCTGAAATAATATTAGAGATGATTTAGTGTAATATTTACTCACTGTAACATTTTTCTTTCCTTTTTAGTTCTCACTCATCTGAAGATGCATCTCAGTCTTAGCTAAAATTTTATTCTTTGCAAAATTAATACTGATATTAATGTCATTAGTGTCATTAATTTCTAAACCTCAAGGACGCTAAGTACCTTTTTTTTACATAAAGAAAAGACATACATGGCAGGAGTTTGTAGTGTTGAGCCATGAACGAGTGATAAATATAGTCTGTTAATGAGACTGTACAGGACAACACTACTGTTATGAGAGACAGAGTGTGCCTTACATAAGGGCAAAACTGCTGGTCTTCCAGTGACACATTCAACACTGTGATGGGGTGTGACAAAGAGGTGAACATGGCAAATTTTGAGATGTATGCTAATAACACACTACCGAGAGATATTTAGGGTGGGTACCTACTGTGATATCATCAACTGGAAATGTGCACTTTGGTACTGTCGTAGAATGTTGGCATAGCCCTGCTGTTTGTATCTAGCTGTTTAAGACATTGAGGACGAAGCAGTGAATCTTACTAAGGGAGAAAACAAAGTGATGCAATCAAAATTAAAATTATTTCAGATACTATTGCTGGTTGCTAATTGTTATAGGTTACCCTATCACAAATTTAGTATATAGGATATATACATATATTTGTTCATTTCACTTTTGATAATGTTACCTTATTCAACATATTTAAAATTTAATCCACAATAATTCCTTCCAGAAGAGTCTCCTTTCTTATTATTTTAATGCCCTTATGATATATCATTGTAACTACAATAAAATTAATTAAACAAGGAGTCTATTAGACTGAGGTGGCTCTAATGCCTCGGCAGCCTACTGAGCAAACCAAAACCTAAGGCAGAATCAATGCACCAGAATCCAAAAAAAAAAAAACCCAAAAGAACAACCGATCACAAGTAGCCCGCTTTTCCATATAGGACAACTGCTTAAGTATAGCCAATCGAATAACGTATTTGTTTTTCTTCTGCGACTTCTCTATGAAAACCGTTTCCCTAGCTTCTGTCATCAGGGAGCTCCTAACCATTTTTGGTTTGGTGCTGTCCAATTTGAATCGGCTTGCATAAATAAACCTTTAAAAAAATTTTATGTGCCTCAGTTTAACTTTTAACACTACCTATACCTCTAATACAAAAGGAACCTTTTCCTGAGAGCTTTCAACTTTTTCTCTTTCACCTGGGAGGTAGATCTCTCTGACTCTGTTTTGTCCTTATAAGTTATAAAGAACCTATGAGTGTTGTTGTCTATCCATTACCGTAATAGAATCTGAGCATTAATATTTATTTTGGTGAACGTGCCCAATTTACAAAATCCAAAATTTATTTTCATAACCTAGCTTATAGTGGGTGTATTAAATGAGTACAAGTTTTAGAGGCTTGTTGGCTTAATAGGCTCAATTAGTAGAAAAGGATAACTGGATAGCTATCAAAAGCATCCTGCCTTAAGGGTTAGAATGGGGAAGTAATATGCCTTACTACTCAGAAATTCTTTTATTAATATCTTAGCAATCTCCTTCATGACATCACTTATTCCCATTTCATTTCTTCTCTTTGTGTATCTCCTTTGACTCTCCTAAAACAATATGGTTAATTTGATAGAGGGGATTCCTAATTTCATAAATTCTTTAAAATAGTGTTGGGCAGTGTAGTGACCTGGCTTTTCTCCCCTCTTCAGTCTCTCTTCCCACCATTGCTTCGAAGAAGTTTGCAATCCTACACGTTGAAAACCACTTTCAGTTCCTGGAATAGACCTTGGTTCTTTCAAGTTTTATGACTTTATTTATATTGTCCCTAGTCTTGGAAATACTCGTATCCTCCTATTACAGTGGGAGAGCTTTCTGACATTCTTTGAAGGTTTATTATTATTTTTTATATTTTTTATTATATTTTTTACATTATTATTATTTTTTTCTTTTTGGAATTCTCTGAGTTTACTTCTTCTGGCCTGAGATAGGTACTCTTTCTATGTGACTACTTAATGCTTACATATTTAATAATAGTCACCTTTTAGATGTTTTGATTCACTTACTATCCCAACAACCCTATTGAGTAAACAACTATAATTGTTATCAGCCTCTTCTTATACATGAGGAAACTGAAGCAAAAAACAAACAAACAAACAAACTAGTACTTGCCTAAGGTCTTACAGCTAGTAAGTGATAGAATGAGTTTTTAAGACAAAAGGTCTAGTAGCATCAGTATACAAACCAACGCTGTCCAATAGAAATCTGAGTTACAAATGTGATGTAATTCATAAATTTTCGAAAGAATACATTGAAAAAGTAAAAGGAAACTGGTGAAATTAATTGTGTTAATACATTTTGTTTAATACAATATATCCCAAATAACATTTCAAGCATAATCAGTACAGTATTAAAAATTAGTTTTAAAAATGAGGTATTTTATATATTTTATATGAGGTCTTCAAAATGCAGTGTGTATTTTATACTTACAGGATATCTCAATTTGGGCTAGTGTTTTAAAGTACATGTGGCTGATTTCTACCTTTAGTTGATAACACAAGTCTTTACTCTTAATCACAGTACTGTACTCCTCTTTTTATGGAAATAGTTTTATTTGCCTGTATCCCCCATTGAACTCTGAACTCCTTAATGAGTGAGGATGTTTTGTATCTCTAGCACATAGAATAGGTATTTCCTGATACATAGTACAAACTTAATGAATATTTATTGAATTTTGTTGCTGAAGTACATTGTTAAGTTGAAATTTCAAGAGATTCAAAATAAACGACCAAATACATACATTTGCCACTTTTGAGCAGATCATGAGAGGAAATTGAGATGACATCCAGGAAGACAGTTGTATCTTTCAGGACAACAGGATATACATAAGGTTCCATTTTAAGAATGTATGTAAGTGCTGAATTTCACTAAAATCATATTATAAAATAATAAATGAAAACATGGTTTAAAAGTGTCACAATTTTTTTATTATTATAGAATACTGTGTTTTGTTACATTTGTTTAGTGAAAAAGGGGGTCAGAATTAACATTGTATCATCATGTTGGGTAAAATCTTGAGTGGAATCATGCCTCATGCATTGTAGATACCTAATAAATACTTTCTAATCTGATTTTTTTGAGCCGGAATAATAACCTCAACTCCTACAGGTATTTATTTATTTATTTTGAAATCCGATCCAACTTGCCATCAGTTTGGACAAGCTGGGACAATTTCTCAAAATGAACTCCACTATCATCAAATTGTTCTCCCCAAATGAAAGAAGGTTCCTTTGATGCTAGTCAAGGAGTGAGGGCTCCTTGACTCAGAACCGGATGCAAGCTTAATACCAGCCTTCCATTTCAGCTCAATTACATTCTTGGCAGCCAATGAGGCTCATGGGGTAAAACTTTTTATAACAATTATCAATATCAGCCAATTTTTCAGAATGGGCAAGAATAAACTTCAATAGCTCCAGGATGAGTTTTCAGTCTTCCAAAGGTTCTCTCTGGCTAACTGCCATGGAGAATATTGTAGGAGCATAAAGAGTGCAGTTTTATGCAACACTCTAGAAATCAGTTAACTTTATGTTCACTTAGATTGCGAAGATTTTATCAAGCTGTATTAACTATTTAATGGTGTTTTAGGGTACTGTTTCTTTTTGTGAGATATGGAAAATGGTCATTTTCTTGTGTATTTTATATACAGGACTGCAGCTGTGTGTGTGTGTGTCTGTGTGTGTATGTGTCTGTGTGTGTGTGTGTATGAATATTATCTAGCAATGTTTAGAGGTTGGCCTATCATTGACTCTGTTATAAAACTATCATGGATGAAAGAGAGAGAGCATCCTACTGATGGACTACAGGCTCAGTAAGAACCCGGAACTTTTGGATGTGTTTATTGGGGTTGAAATTTTTGTTAGGAGTAGAATTGATATTCAGGGTGATTTGAAATGGTATTAAGTTCTTGAACCCAGGAATGGCTAAATCCTGTCATTAGCCAGCATTCTTTATATTTTGTAACATCAGGTACATCATTATACAAGGAACTATTAACTATAAAATCACACGATTATTTGCTGAATGTCCATAACCACAAAAGTGAAATTCTTTCTTCAATTGTAATAGGGCATTTAGATTTCTTTCAAAGTTTAAGTGAAAACTTTCCTTTCCTTAAAAATCTAAATTTTAACACCATGCTGCTCTAAAAACTAAAACAAGTATTTTATATAAAAGAGAATAGGGTGAGAAGCCATAAGTATCCTCTTGCCTCTCAGCCAGGCTTTAATGTGTTCAACCCATGGAGGCAGGGATTTTAAAAAGGCACCAGAGACCACATGGAATTCCATGGAATTTCTTCTTAGGAATTCAACCACAGAGATTCTGGAAGCATAAGAAACAGCAATACCTCAACCATGACCTTTGAACATAGTGACCCCTCACATTAGTAATTGTTTAATTTGGTTTATACAAATATAGTTATTAAATATGGAGTGTCTTCAAGAAGCTAACACACCTCTTTCAATAAATACAAATTATAGTTTACAATATGCCCCAAGAGTAGCACACCATCATTTTTATAAAATGTTAATATATCCCCCCATTACTAGAAAAAAAAGAAAAAATATGGTGGAAATAATCACAATTGAGGTTTTGTGAAATATTTCATCATAGTAAAATAGCTGAATATCACTACAGTAAATGTAAACAGTCAAATATGTTTAGCTTTGTTTAACAATCTCATAACTTTTTGCTGATGGATCAGTTTTACTGAAATTTGTGTTAGAGTCTTTGAAGCATATTTTGAAATACAGCATATCTTTTAATCTTTCTGTGAATTGGTTTCATTTACTAACATTTGGAGGAGATCTCTTATTCTGAGGGAATCTGATGGGAATTCTGATGAGTGTTTGAAAAGTGGTAATTGTGGCACTTTGGGAAATGCTGGGAGAGGGCCAACCTGAGGGCCACTGGTGCTTTTCCCAGCCAGCAAGGAGGCTTAAGCAAGAAAGCTTTCTAACACTGTGCCAGGAGTTGAACTAGGGCCCTCAATAAAAGGGAATTGGATTTATCTGTAGATAAATATAACATTTCTTTGTTCTTTTCTATTTAAAAGATATACATTGTGATATATACCTCTAAAAAAACTCTATCAATCCTACAGAGAACGGGGTCCAGAGAACTCCTTCCACCTCCAGTTTATTAATACTACATTAAAAATGTGTATTACTTTTAAGAAATTTAAACATCATGGTTAAAATACAAATATTAAACTTATAAACAATCAAAAATTATGCAAAAGAAATACAAATACTATGAAATTCTACTTCTGCAAAATCTTGGATAACAATCTGAAGGTGGAAATCTTGATGATATACAACATTAATGAAGTTTCAGAATCTATTTCTGCTACTGCAAAGAAATGTCATCATCAACAGTACAGAAATAAAAATTTAATAATTCGATGCATGTTGCATAAAGGAATATTTTGCAGCCATTAAAAAATTGTAAAATAATATGAAAGAATCTAGCATAACCTTTTCTACCATTAGGGTTAAAATTGGTGTACAAAAGTTCATCCAGTCTGATTTAAAATGCTTAATGTAAAAAGATAAAGCTAATTGTATTATCTTTGTCAGGGTTTTCTAGAGATACAAGACCAATTTTCTTCCTATCTATCTATCTATCTATCTATCTATCTATCTATCATCTGTCTGTCTGTCTATCTATGTATCTATCTAGAGGGAGAAGGAGAGAGAGGGAGGGAGGGAAGGAGGGGGAGGGAGAGAGAGAGAGAGAGGGAGGTTAATTTATTATAGAAATTGGATCATACAGTGATGGAAGTCAAGAAGGCCCACAATCTTTCATCTGCAAGCTGGAGAATCAGGAAAACTAATGGGTTTCATTCAGTCTGAGTCCAAAGTGCCACAGGACCACTGATGTCTGAAGGTAGGAGAAGAGTTGCCCCAACTTAAGCAAAAAGAGCAAATTCACTCTTCTCTTGCCTTTTTGTTCTATTCAGACCCTCATTTGAATGGATACTACCCACCTACATTGGTGAGATTCTTTACTCAGTCTTTCTCAAATGCTAATCTCTTCCGGAAACATCCTCACAGACACACCAAGAAAAAATGTTCTACCACCTATTTGGGAATCCCTTTGCCCAGTCAAGGTGACACATAAAGCAAACTATCACAAGAACTCATAGAATTTTTATTTCTTTTTTTAATATTTTCATTAATTTCTAAAGTAAGTTGTGTTACCATTTAAGTCATAAATACAGGGGAAGGCTTCTTCAAAGATGGGTCTAGGTAGGACTTTATCTCCCTAACTAGACAACAACTGTACTGGAAGAATCTGTCTGATATAACTCTTGAAACTCTGGAGTCTGTTGAAGGTTTGTAACTTCCAAGGGGAGGGTTTGGATAGCAAATTGAAGATAACAGTCAATTTCAACTCTTTGCACAGTACAAGTTACCCCTCCTTCACACTTCAACCTGGGAAAAGAGGCAGTGCACATGTTACAGGAGAAGCTTGCAGGAGCCAGAGTGGACAAAGAGCACCATATCTTCCTTTGGAGATCAGTGTTCTATTTGCTGATTGTTGCTTCTGATCACAGAGGTGCAGAGAAAGAGGTGGTGGTGATTGTTGTTATACCTACCCTACTGTTGTAAGTAAGGTCCTCTCCTTTTGGCTGAAGTGACTTCTAGTGGTATTTAAAGGGCCAGCACCTTCCACCCCTGCCCCCTCCCTCTTTTTATTCTTTTTCTCCTTTCGGGAGCCAGACATTGAAGACTGATACATTTAAAATCAACTGCATATATAGAGAGCAATTAGGAAGTCACTACACATGCCTAGGGAAAAGCACAGGATCTAAAAAGACCTGAAAAACCCATGAGCTTACACCTCAGTGATCTTCAGCACAGAAACAGCCTATAACAATCAAAAATAAAAAATAAAAAAACGGAAAACCCTGAGGAAGGAGGAGAATCTGGTTTCCAGAGTTACCACACTACTACATTTAAATGAACAATTTTCAACAAAAACTAAAAAGGCTTAAAGAGTATAGCCTATTCAAAGAGAAAAAAAGTAAATTTGTTAGGTCACAAATTAAGTCTCAGTGGATTTTAAAATGTAGATATCATACAAAGTATCTTCTCTGATCACAATGGGATAAAGTTAAAAATCAATAACAGAGGAAACACTGGAAAATTCACAAATTTGTGGAAATGAGACAACACACTGTTTAAAAGTTAATGGATCAAGGCAGAAATCACAAGGGAAAGTAAAATATACTTTGATATAAATGAAAATGAGAACACAGCATGCCTCTAAATATATTGGATGCAGTGAAAGCAGTGCTAGGGGAGAAGTTTATAAATATCAGCAGTTACATTAAGAAAAAAAGAAAGCTTTCAGATCAACAACCTAATTTTATAACTTAATGAACTAGAAAAAGAAGAAAAATCTAAACCCAAAGCTAGAAGAAGGAAGGAAATCATAAAAGAGCAGAGAAAAACAAAAGAAATAATAGAAAAAAAGTAGAAAAAAACCCAGTGAAACCAAAAGTTTATTCTTCAAAAAGATCAACAAAATGGACAAAGTTTTAGGGATTTCCCTGGAGGTCCAGCAGTTAAGACTTTGTGCTTCCACTGCAGGGAGCATGGGTTCGATCCCTGGTTGGGGAAACAAGATCCCTCATGCCACGAGGCGCAGCCAGAAAAAAAAAAAAAAGAACAAACCTTTAAGTAGATGGACTATTTAGAAAGAAGTAGAGAGAAAGATAGAGAAAATATTCAAATCGCTAAAATCAAAATGAAAGTGGGGACATTACTAGTGGTTCTACAGAAATAAGAAAGGATCTAAGAGAGTACTATGAACTAGTGTACATCAACAAATTGGGTAACCTAGATGAAATGTACAAATTCATATAAACACAAAACCTACCATTAATAAATGATGAAGAAATTAAAAATCTGAATAGAGCTATAATTAGTAAGAAGATTGAACCAGTAATCAAAAATCTCCTAACAAATAAAAGCCCTAGATCTAAATGCTTCAATGGTCAATTCTACCAAACTTTAAAGAAGAAATAGCATGAATCCTTAAAGAAAATATGAATAAATGGAAAGATATACCATATTTATGGATTGGAAGACTTATTAAGATGTAAGTACTACTCAAAGTGATCTACAGATTCAATGAAATCCTTACTAAAATCCCAGCAATGTTTTTTGCAGAAGAGAAAAAACCATCCTAAATTTCATATGGAATCAAAAGGGACCATGAATAGCCAAAAGAGTCCAGGACAAAGGAACAAATTTGGAGGACTCAAATTTCCTGATTTCAAAACTTACTACAAAGCTACAGTAATCCAAACAGTGTAGTACTGGCATAAAGAAAGACATATATAACAATGGAATAGAATAGAGAATCCATAAATAAACCTTAACATGTACGATCAAATGATTTTTGGCAAGAGTGCAGAAATATTCATTGGAGAAATGACAATTTTGTTGACAAATGATGCTGGGAAAACTGGATATCAACATGCAAAATATTGAAATTGGACATTTACTTAACACCATATACAAAAATTGTATATGTTGTTAGGTAAATGTATATGTTGATGTACACTAGTTCATAACTCAGAATGGGACCATGACCTAAATTGAAAGCTTAACACTATAAAAATCTTAGAAGAAAACATAGTACAAAAGCTTCACAACATTGGATTTGGTGATGTTGTTTTGTGTATGACACCAAAATCACAGATGAACAAAAGGAAAAATAGACAAATTGGGCTTCATGAAAAAATTTAAAAATATACACCAAAAGACACTGTCAACCGAGTAAAAGGTAGCCCACAGAATTGGAGAAAATATTTGAAAATCATGTATCTGATAAGGGATATCCAGAATGTTTAAAGAACTCCTAAGACTCAAGCACAAAAACACGAAACAACCGGATTCAAAAATGGGCAAAGAACTTGAGTAGACACTTTTATAAGATATACAAATTGTCAATAAGCATGAAAAGATGCACAAAATCACTAAACACTAAGGACGTGGACATGCAAGTCAAAACCACAATGCGATATCATGTCACATGCATTAGGATGGTTTCTGTGCAAAGCAAAACAAAACAAGCAAGCAAACTCAGAAAATAATGAGAGTTGGCAAAGATGTGGAGAAATTGGAATCCTTGCACACTACTGGTGGGAATGTGAAATTGTACAGTCACTGTGGAAAACAGTATGGAGGTTCCTTTAAAAATTAAACATAGAATTGCCATATGATCCAGAAATTCCACTTCTGGGTATATCACCAAAAGAATTGCAAGCAGAGTCTTGAAAAGATATTTGTACATCTGTGTTCATAGCAGTATTATTCACAATTGCTTAAAACATGGAAACATTTCAAGTTCCCACCAATGAATGCTATGTACATGCAATGAAGTATTATTTATCTAAAAAGGAAGGAGAATCTGGCATTAGCTAGAACTTGAATGAATCTTGAAGTCATTATGCTAAGTAAAATAAACCAGTCACAAAAAGACCAATACTGTATGATCCCCCTTATATGAGTAGTGGAAATCATAGAGACAGAAAGTAGAATGGTGATTTCCAGGGACTGAAGGAAGAGGGATTAGTGAGTTACTGCTTAATGGATATAGAATTTCAGTTTTGCAAGATGAAAAAAAGGGTTTTGGAGATGGATAGTGGTAATGATTGCACAGTGATATAAATGTACTTAATACTTCTGACTGTACACTTATAAAGATGGTAAATTTTATGAGTATTTTAACATAATAAAAAATTGAAAAAAGAACTTAATTACTTTTTAAGTAAAAACACACATGAATTAATCTTTGATATGATGACATGGGGTCTAGTGTAAGAGTAGGAGGACTCGGTCAAGCTTCCTCCATTATCATGGTCCTTTCGACCCTTTAGAGGTTACCACTCCATCCTTGCTGAGCTTCAGAGGTGGGTCTGCCTGCACCAGTCAAGCTGGGACTAGCTCCACTGTTAGCCAGACGCTCCCTTGGTTTCTGACCAGATTCTGATAGCTGACACTGATAAAGCTGAGAGAAGCACCCTACAGAACAGACATGGAGGCATCTGCTCCTGATTTGGCCATGTTCAGGTCTCAGTTACTTCCCATAATGAGACATTGCAGGGGCTTTCAGGAGTTACCCCTTCAACTCCTGCGTCTGTGTTCAGGACACCAGCCAGCACTGAGCGGGTTGTATGCGGAAGGGGTTAGAGATCAGGTTGTAGCATCTTCTGGAGCAGCTGCTTCAACTCTCGTTGACAAATTGTACTTAAAATCTGTCCCCCATCAGAATTCTGACCCCACCATTCTCTTAATCGTCTAATGTTAGTCCCGTTAACTAAGTTCCCTGAGGCTCAATTTTCTCTAATGTAACAAGAGCCGTTACTGTGAGAATTAAATAAGTATAAATGCCTAATAAAATTCCTTTCTTATTGTGGAAGTTAATAAATGTCGTTTTTTAATATGCCACATAACTTTATTTTATTTTACTGACTAAATTTTATTTTTTATTTTTATTTTTTTTATTTTTATTTTTTTGCGGTATGCGGGCCTCTCACTGTTGTGGCCTCTCCCGTTGCGGAGCACAGGCTCCGGACGCGTAGGCTCAGCGGGCCTAGCCGCTCCGCGGCATGTGGTATCTTCCCGGACCGGGGCACGAACACGCGTCCCCTGCATTGGCAGGCGGACTCTCAACCACTGCGCCACCAGGGAAGCCTGACTAAATTTTAGTTGCCATTTTCTCCCATTTATATTTCCAAGGAACATGGTAAACACTTAAGTAGTTGTTTGATTATTCTAACAATACATTGAAAAATTGTGTTTATTATTTTGTTAATTGTTTATCAGAATACTTGATAAGGACAAAAAATAGTGCGTGTTTTCTATATTATATCTCATCTGTAAACAAATTACATACTAGTTTGTCGTATTTTTGCTTCCAGCTGTGCCCCAGAGCAAATGTTATGAGGGTGAAATGAAGGTGAAATGGGGTAGGATTTACAGATGTGGCTCTTATCTGCTTAATGATGTCTATAATGTCATATTAGGAAGAGGGACAGGAAGGTTCATCTTTTTGAAGCAGAAACATAATTTTCAATGCAAGGTATATCATGTTTTCTAAAAGATCATGGGAGACAAAAAAGGTGAAATAAAATGCTTAAGGAGAGACATCTGTTCTCTCTGATTCTTTAACTCTAAACTTGGAGAAACAAAGCAAAGTGACAGTTAACTCTTGTGTTTTGTCAGGCCTAGATCTTTATCTCTTGTATAAAAGTAAGCAAGCAAGCTACCATCTGTGCAAACAGGTGGCTTGAATGATGTGGAGTATTAAAAAAATCATATTTGGAGCAATGGCAAGGAATAGAGAATTTAAGAAAACTCAAGAGTTTCTTTAGTAAGATGAGAAATGTGAACCATTGATTGTGTGAGTGTTAGAAGATAAAATGTGTAAATTAAAATGTGGAAATATTTGTCCAAAAGGCTCTTCATGATACACATATTCCCATAGTAATTCTATCATCAGTGCGCTTACCCCAAGCAGCAGATGGCGCACTATTACCCTTGTGGCTCCCTCAACAGACTAACTGAGGCCATCTTGGAAACAGTAGTAGGGAAGATGCCTTATGCCACAGCATAACTAAGGTATTGCTCACCCTTGACTTATTTATGACTTCGTGGTCACTCTCCTAGCTTCATAAAGGAGGTTCTTGAAGCCTTGAGGCTGAGTGGAAAGAAAAGAATACACGGACTGGAGGGTCACCTTAAGGAACTAGTATAAGCATCAGTTATTAGTTAACAGACAGCCAGTGTTGCAGAAATTGGACTGGATTTGGAATCCTCATCCAGGAATTTAATTGCTGATTTCTCAGTGTTTTCACCTAACTTCCTGTGGCTTTATTTTTGAGAAAATGAAGGGATTAGACAAGATGACCTCCTTGGTTCCTTCCAGCTCTTCAAAATATTTTAGAGCCAATTAGATCGGCAACATTATTTTTAGGACTCCTTTTATAGAAACAATCTGTGAAAATTACTGATAAAGCAGTTAGGTACTCATATCTGTATGACTAATGTTAAATATTCATAGTTTACTTACGATCTACTGTGTGTAGATCCCTGCATTAACAGAAGTGAGGATGAGAAGGTTGAAAGTAAAGGAGAAGATGAATTATAGATAGCAAACATAACGCAGAAAAAAAACATTTTTGTTTCAAAGACGTTGAAGAATTTAGCTTTATTTCAAATAGTGGGAACAAATGCCAGGTAAATAGCACGTATATATATTTTTTCTATTCTACCAACAGTTTTGTTTTTAAAGCCAAAATAAATCTAAAAATGTATGTTTTAAACTTTTGGCATCTCTTCTTTGGTCTACATTTTTTCTAATTTATTTATCTTTTTTTTTTTTTTTTTTTTTTTTTGCTGTACGCGGGCCTCTCACTGCTGTGGCCTCTCCCGTTGCGGAGCACAGGCTCCGGACACACAGGCTCCGCGGCCATGGCTCGCGGGCCCAGCCGCTCCGCGGCATGTGGGATCTTCCGGGATAGGGGCACGAACCCGTGTCCCCTGCATCGGCAGGCGGACTCTCAACCACTGCGCCACCAGGGAAGCCCTAATTTATTTATCTTTTAATAAGAACTTTATTGAGATAAAATTCATATACCATAAAATGCACCCCTTTAAAGTATACAATTCATTGTTTTTTAATATATTCATAGAATTGTCCAACCATCGCCCCTATCTATTTCCAAAATATTTTCACTGCCCCCCATACTCATTAGCAGTCATTTCCCCTTTCCCTTTCCCTTTCCCCTTCTCCCCTGGCAACCACTAATCTACTTTCCATTTCTATGCATTTTCCTACTTGGACATTTCCTATACATTGAATTATATAACATGTGGCTCTTTTAGATTTGCTTTTTTCAGTTCGATTGTTTCCAAGTTTCATCCCTCTTGTAGCATGTATCATCAGCTCCTTTATTGACAAATAATGTTCTGCTGTATGAGTATATCACATTTTAAAATCTATTAGTTTATGATATTGAGTTGGTTTCCTTTATCATTGGCTTTTGATCTTAATATTATTTTATTTCTTATATTATTGAGTGAATAATTAACCCTTGGAACTTCCTACTATTCTTCTTGCCTAGTTCTCATCAAATGTGGTGATTTTACAATGCACAAAATGGAAAGATTTAGAAATTAATTCAATGAGACACATAAACACCAACTATATACTCAGCTCTATTCTAAGTAATGTGGTAAATAAGGAAATTTGAATATTTCCTTTTAGAAAGAGTATGTGCACTTTTTAATGATTAATGACAATATCTGATAAGGATGGAATATAGGTCGAGTGGAGAATTATTTTTTAAAATGCTAGTTAAATCATCATAATCAGCTTTGCTACCTCCATCATCACCAAAGCCAGGATCACTCATTGGGCACATATGCTGTATAAGATATTGCATTTTTTTGCATACATTGTAGTGTTTTATATGCAAACAATTTAATTGGGACATGGCTTTTTCTTATTTCAAATTAGAAGAGTAAATTACAGATAGCTAATGTAACCAGACCCAAAATTAAATGCTTAGGAATAAGAAGAGTCAGATTTTATCCTAAATCTCTAAAACATACTCCATATATATGTGTGTCAGTGTGTGTATATATATATAACATAGTATTATACTATGTAATATATATTACATTATATATACTTATATACTGTACTATATAATATATATTACACTATGTATACTTATATACATACATGTACTATAAATATACATGTATTTTATATATTTATATAAATTATATACTTGAAAAGGAGTCATGGTGGAGGGACGGACTTTGAACTTATCCATGATGTTTAGTTTCAAGATTTGGTTGATCAGAGTTGGGGTTGCGATCAGTGGTTTGAGGAAAAGAATCACAGTAATAAAAAGCATCCTTTCCACTGCAATGCTGTTGTACCACTAAATGATTTTAAATGGTACGTTTAGAGTTTATCCTTATTTGCAAGACTCATTTGTAATTTCAGTCCATTCCTTGGCAAATCTGATCTCTCTTAACAACTCAACAGGAGAGTTGAAACTTTGATGGAGATTTGTGATTCTTCCAGGACATACATGTACATCTCCTCAGCAGTATCAGATTGATCTGCTGCCAACATGTTTTCTCCCCTCTCAGGAGAATGAATCTCTGACTACACATCCTGGCAAACCCACACATTCCTCCTGGCAAGCTTCACCAGTGGGCCACAAAAAGTCTTATGCTTTCAGGCAAAATCATTTTTCTCTAAGGGAAGTGTGACTTGGGAATATGGCAAGGCCCCAAATAACCTGGAAAGTTTCCTCAGAATTTTAACAATTACTGAAATATATTTCCTTTTATGGACCCATTTTTCTGCTACAAAGTACCCATCACACACACACACACATACATACACACACATAATCAATTGTGCTGCACTTTCCTGCATGCTAAAATGCCAGTTTATGGTAAGTTTGGAGAGGCATCGTTTTTGTTGTAAATAACACCCTTCATAAATAAAATCAGTCTTCATTAATGCACATACACTGTATAATAGATCTGTTACCTATTTCACTTATCCAAACTTGACCTTTTTCTGGCATCCACAGAATGATTTCTTTTTTTAAAATCAACACATACCCAACACTCAGCAGGAGTGGACATGAGATTTAGTCCTGTGCCTGTTAGTACATCACATACCCGTAACACGCAGGGCAAGAATGTTTACCTGGCCCAATCAGGACCAGAGACAGCAGCGAAACTCTGATTGAATATCCTAGAAAAAGAATCTTAATTTTTTCTGTCGGGCTTGAAAGTGAGAGGCCATGAGGTTTTAGTGATATTTGAATCATGAAGGGAAAGCCTGTCTGAATAGAGCCATCTGAAAGAAAACTATAAGATAGTACACTTGGCCTGATGACATCTGAGCCCTTGCATCAACTGGTACCTTGAAGCCAGACATACAATAAAATACTTTTTAGACTTAAATCCATTTGGGTCAGGTCTTCCAGTACTTGAAACAGAAATAATCCTTTACTTTTCTCCCAATTCCTACCCTTATATATAAAATAGTAACAACTTATCCATGTGTTCTTATTTAATCAATCTTCTCCTAAGAGCATGAATTAGTATAATAGCTGTTTACAGTTAGATTAATTTCATCTTAAGCATATGACAGAATATGATTAAGTTCATTATACAACTTGGACTCATCAGCATTTTTCTTTAATCAACTGAGGTTTTCTAATGAACTTTAACAGTGTTTAAAAAAAAAAAAAAACTAAACTAAATATGCTTGAGAAGTGATTTAATCCAAACTCAAAAACCAAAATTATTGCCCAAAGTTATTGCCTCTATCCACTAAACTTAGCCATAGAGCTAACTACAGTTTTCTTATATTGGTAAATATCCTATAAGTGTTTTAATATATTTTATATTTCTGTTATAATCCCCAGAGTCTGATTGTCTTTCAGTATGTGAATTTTTAAGCAGTACTTTTGTCACTTATTTCAATATTTTTTCTGTCTAAATCAATGCAATACTTCCATTTCATTTAACTAAGTCAATTTCCTATTCAATTAAGTCTTACCTTATGGTTCAGTTATATACTACTTGGAGTGCAGTGATCAGTTTTAATCTCTAGAGATTTAATTGAAAATGAAGAAGTTGATAAAGGTATGCCATTATGCACTTGAAAAGTCACAACATCTGTTGTTTAGATGTATGAATTAGTTGTACAACAAAAAAATTCCTCAGTGCTACTTTGTAAAACTATGTTCAGGACTAAAATATCTACATTAACTTTATTCTATTTTTTGTTGTTGTTGCGGTACGCGGGCCTCTCACTGCTATGGCCTCTCCTGTTGCCAAGCACAGGCTCTGGATGCGCAGGCTCAGCAGCCATGGCTCACGGGCCCAGCCGCTCCGTGGCATGTGGGATCTTCCTGGACAAGGGCATGAACCCGTGTCCCCTGCATCGGCGGGCGGACTCTCAAACACTGCACCACCAGGGAAGCCCCACTTTATTCTATTTTTAAATGTTGTCACTTTTTCTTTTATTTCCAACTATCATGTTTTAATTTATTTTTCTTTATATAATGTCAGTTTGAGCTGAAAGTGTTAGGCATTTGAAATAGCCAATGGAGAATTTTTAATGATAAGGTATAATGCCTAATTTATAATTTTAAGAGAAGAAAAAGGGATACAAAACATGACGTACTTTGAGATCTCAACTGCATGTTTATAAGGAAACACATTAAAATTTTCATAGTTATTTTCCTTGGTATGTTGGCATTATACAAATTTTCTATGTTGCATGTATATTACTTTAAAATCAGAAAAGAAACAAAAGTTACTGCCTTTGATAATATACCTCTTTTTCTTTTGTTATCTTGAATGTTCTAATATTAAACATGACGAGAAAAATATTCATAGGATGAGAATCTGCCTAAGATAAACTGGCACTAGATAGGGAAAGGTAACAAATTCATCTGTCCATTCAACTGGAAGACCAATATCAAGACATTGGATCTTGATAAGAAAGAATAGCCTTATCACATATATCGGAGAGTAAACAAGTTTGTCAGTGGAACAATGTCAATTGTTAATGGAAATTGACTAAAGTGTATGGACTGGCCAGAAAGGATCCAAGTAGCTAAATCTGCACAGATATAAGTATTATAGATATATAGTTATATATATATATATATATATATATATATATATATAATACTATTTATATATTATAGATAGATATCTAAATAGTGGATTTCAGAACTTTAAATGGCAGTCAGTGTTGCAAGATTAAAGCACAAATTGGATGTGTAGAGTTAATGTTAATTTTGAGTCTCTAATTTACAAGTTTGGTGCAAGATTATTTGATTTATGATTAAGTTAATGAAATGTCACTCTGCAATTTGAGACCGTGTTATTAATGATGTAGAAATTAATATTAAAATTAAAGCCTTGAGAGAAAAAGGGGAGGTGTTTAGAATTGAGGAAGGATAACTTGTAAATGAGTAACTGAATGATCTGAGATTTTACTCTCCTTGTCAATATATATATATACATATTACAGTGATTGGTGACTAAACTAACATTTCTAAATATGGTAAGTAAAAAATGTGATCTTTGAATGAAGCAAACAACCAACACAGAAGTCAGCAGATTTTTTTAAAGGATCAGAGAGTAAACGTTTTAGGTTTTATGAGCTATATACTCTGTGCTGCAGCTACTAAAATCTGCTGTTGTAGTGCAAAAGCAGCTACAATATGTAAATGAATAAACATGACTGTGGGCCAAATTTGGTGCACCTAAACTTAGGTTTGTAAGGTTGGGTTAAAGAAAAATTATTTTGCCACATGTTAAAATAGTAAGGAAGACTTCATTCAAGACTATTACAATAGAGGGTAGACTATTGCAATAGAGGGAAGACAACTAAACTCAACTCTAAATACAGCAAAGATACCTAGGGATTTATAGCCAAGAAGCAGAGTGTGAAGCAGAGTACATGTAAAATTTCTAAGAGGACATATCAAGGGTAGTCACTAAGCTGACTTAGCAGGATTCTTGCTAGCAGTGAACAGTCAAGGTCTAGTGAAGAAGAGGGGTCAGAGGTGCCCAACTAAATTTTGGTCAAGAAGGGAGTCTTTGTCAATAGTGCTAAATGCATTTCTAAATAAAGTTATACATGGAAAAATAAAATATAATTGATAAATGTAGTGAAAAGACTTAATCTTGTACCAGAGAAAAATATTTGTTGAGGTCTTTCAATGGGATAGGTGCCATATTGTGTACTATAGAAGTTATAAACTGAATACTAGTTCCCCCAAATTACCACCAAGATAACCTGTTAAACATGATGAAGCACAGCTGAATTTGTTGCTTACTTTCGTAAAGAAGATCACTTTCTTCCCCAAGAGTAAGCAGCATATTACCCAAAGGGAATGGTGAAAGAGGGATGTTTATGAGGTTTGGGGGGGATCTGGTTTGACAGGTTTTTCAAGAAGTAGTATTGATTAGGATTGGTTGAAATTTGAGTTGTAAAAGTTGAGGATTGGTGAATTTAGGGAGGGGAGGGTTCGGGAGAGACTCTTGAATATTAAACAGTCATTTGGTTGAGTTATGTATTGTTCTGAGAAAGAGATGTTTACTTCAGTGAGCATTAGTTGAGTAGTCTATTCTTCAAATAAATGGGTTTTCAGAAAGTTCCTGAAAAAAAAAAGGGATGACGTTATTTGCAACCTCATCTTACCAGCAAGAATTTTCTGAAATATTAAAGCCATATTAATACAGACACTTGAATAGTAAATTCATGTTAATGTAGATTGTGGGATGTGTGGGTGTGGATAGTTTCAGTTCTGAAAGGAACAAGAAATAGGGCCTTCTAGAATTTCTAAAGTAATTGAAAAGCCAAAACAAACACATGAAAACTAAATAAAAATAGACAGTAAAATTATTTGAAACAAATTATATGATTAAATATTAAATGACTGGTCAAAGAGCTCAGAAAAGAGAGACACTGTGTGAGGACTTTAGAAGTGTCAGGAATCTAACAATGCTTTGGGAAAGATGGAAATTCTGGACAGGACCTGGCCATTGGTTACTGGGCATCATAAGGAAAATAGAGTGGGAGTGAAGTATGAGTTGTGTGGACAACTGTAAACAACAGACGATCAGAACTTTTTATAGGGTATCAGGAGATAATAAGTAGGGAAATACCTTTTGAAGCCATGGAGTGAGTAACCTGAGTGTTATGATTGTTTTCAGAGCAAATGAGAGCATTCAGAGTGTTGTTTAGGATGTGTTAGACTATGTGATGGGAATAAACTAGAGGCATAGAGAACACTGAAAAAACTAAAACAATCTTCCAAGTGAGAGGCTTTATAGCCTCTATATAGGAGATCCCTATATATGTATATGTATATATATATATATATATATATATATATATATCCATCTATATAGGAGATGAGATAGGAAGATGTAATGAACTTAAGCATATATATATATATATATATATATATATATATATATATATATAAAACTTTGAGGGAGGGTGTAGCCAAAAATATAATGAGTTTAATTTCAGTCTACTGAGTTTTATGTATCTGCAAGTCATGTATGTCATCTAGCATAGAACTGGAAATATAAAACCAGCATACGGGAGAGGTCAGGGCTTAAAAGTTTAAGAATCAATATAGGTTCATTCTCTAAGTCTGTGAGTTTGTTCTGTTTTGCAAGTAAGTTCATTTGTATCACTTTTTTTTAGATTCTGCGTATAAGTGATTATCATAGGATATTTGTCTTTGTCTGACTTACTTCACTTAGTATGATCATCTCTGGGTCCATCCATATAGCTGCAAATGGCATTATTTCATTCTGTTTAATGGCTGAGTAATATTCCATTGTATATATGTACCACATCTTCTTTATCCATTCATCTGTCCGTGGACATTTGGAGAATGAACTTCTGGTTACCAGGGTGGGGGGAGGATGGGGGAGGGATAGACAGGGAGTTTGGGATTGACATGTACACACTGCTATATTTAAAATAGATAACCAACAATGACCTACTGTAAAAATAAATAAATTTTTAAAAAGTAAAGAAAAAAGAATCAATATAGGTAGGTCTGAGTAGAAATGACCAGTTAGAGGATAGCAGCTGGAAAAAAAAAAAAGCTCAAAATTGAGCTTTGGAGTGTGTCTTTGTTTAGATAGCAATTGGATGAGTAGAATGTATAGAAATTTTTGAAGAAAGGGTTCCAGGACAAGGTAATGCTTCAAAGGCAAGAAAAGATTTCAAAATCCTTCTGCCCATTGTAATTGTCACAGACTGCAAAGTTGAGTGCAGTGGGGATTAAGCGTGCAGAAAGAGTACATTAGATTTGGTTATCACAGGTCAGTGTTGATGTTGGCAGTTTGCTAGTTCAGGAGAGTGAGGACTGCAACTGTGCTTCAGGGAGATATGGAGAATTACATGTATGGTGGACACACAGGATAAGGCTGAAACCCCTTGTACAAAAGGTATACTGAGGCTTATTGTGAAAGGACAAAAGCCTGGGAGAGAGCAAAATAACTGAATGAGGGTGATTATTATTATTATTTTTTAATATAGAGAAGAAATATACAATATGAAAAGTACAAGTAAATGGCAAGAGGTAGATATTTAAGAAATATCAGAAATAAAAGATATTTAAAAGCACGGAGCATACTGATTTGGCTACAAAACAGCTTTTTTGCCTTTCAAAAGAGAAAGATCGCCTCTTTCCAGAAGTCTGGGGGAACAGAAGAGTGTACATGGAATGAGAATTTGAGGTAGACAAAAAGGACAACTAAGCCATTTCAGATGGCCTCAATTTTCTCACGTAAATATATGGAGCCTGGGATTCCTTAAAAAGTGAGGAAAATTTCTATATAGTTGTGAGCAGTGTTTTAGGAGAGATGGGTAAAGGCCTGCTGTGTTTCAACTATGATTAACTCATAGTCTAGGTTTACCACTGATATCTTTAAATAATGATTAAATCTTAACTTGATATTTAACAAATCCTTCCCAAATTTATTTGAACATTTTCAGTGATTATCATTTCATTATTTTGTTTTACTGTTTTTTTCTAATATTTTCAGTTTGAGTGTGAATTTTAAAAAATGGATGCTATAGAATTTTTATTTTAGATATGTTAAAAATAGGTTTTTCAGGCAAAAATCATATTTGTATTAAAATGTTTCAAACAACCAATTTGCCAAGATTTTTTCCACTTTATGAATATTCTCTCCATGGATAGATGATAGAGAGATAGATTTAATTTTGAAACATTAAAAGCAAATGTCTAAATTAATGCATCATTACATTACCAATAATACCATTAAAAAATAAGGTGACTTTATATTGATATTCATGGGAGGTGAATTTTCTCAGCTGTCAACACCCAGAATAACCTGTTATGCAAAGCTGAGTTTATTACCTATTGCAGTCAGGGAGGACAACATTTTGATGGCCTTTGTACGTCCAGAAGGAGAGGTTGGTGGGGTAGGTTGGGGGTTGTGTATAGGGCTGGAAATATAGATGTGAACTGTTAAGACAGGTATTTCAGTGTGAGGGTCTGATCAAAGATGGATGCACTTCATGATGTAATGGCCTAGGAGGGGTGCACATGGAGAGGCAAGCATCTTGAGGTGACCCTTAATTTAACAGTTGTTTGATAATTTAGAAATCTGCTCAGTTTTAGGAGCTTATGGTTCAGATAAATTACTTTTCAGGAAGTTTATGAAAAAAAATTAAGTTTTGTACTGATTTACAGTCTCGTCTTCATGGGCAAGAACTAAAAGTAAAATCTTATGTATGTAGGTCTTGACAGTTGGGGTGGATGCAGAGGCCTCCATTCTCAATTTCAACAGCAAACTGGAATGTGAAGTCCATTACTACCTGCTTTGAGTGGACTAGGTATAAAATAAAAGTTTGCCTTTACTGGAAAGAACTTAAACTAGGATACAGTACTGTTTTTCCTTTTGCTAGACAAATTATGGAAAAAGGAATTGGACAGAAATGTCAAGAGTTTGGATGGTGGGGGGGCAGACACTAAAAGTATCATTATATTCTTACAGCTCAGGATGGAGGGGTATGACATTGATTCTATCTTGTCACATCTTTTCATTAAAAAAAAAAAAGACTGACTGAATATCGGTTCAGGATAATTGACTCTTAATGTTCAATGAGCTGAAAAGGAAGAAAGATTATTTAATCAAAGTACTGTATAGACATGCATAATACAGTGTTTTAAGAATGTTTCAAGTACACCTACCTTAATCTTCTTGTGTTAATGCACTTTACTCATTGATCTTATTCACTCATATTTCATTACCTAATATTAAACAAAATATGAGGTGACAGTTTTGAAATATATTTCCAGAAAGTAATTTATTAATGCAATATTAGGAGTTTCAAAACTGGGAGATTCCACTAGCGATTATAAATCAAACAGTAAAGTAGGATAAATATGACACACAGAAGACCAGATTTTAAAGACCAGAAAAAATTAAAGATAATTAATAAAGGCAGATATTAGATGCTTTTAAAATAATTCATGCAGACATCTGTATTAAATATTAACCTGGAGAGTTACAGCTGAATTAAAACAAAAAAAGGTTTCTCCCACTAATGCAACATTGAAAGTCTAATAGTAAAATTTGCAGGAGTACAGATCCAAAGGGATTTATAAATCTCAAATCTCTATAGATGTTTTTCAAGTCTAAATAATTATCCAATGAAATTTACTTTATAAATATTAAATGTAAAGAGATGAAAGGGAAAAACCTACAACCAAGATTACTCTACTGAGCAAGGATCTTATTCAGATTTGACAGAGAAATGAAAACCTTTACAGACAACCAAAAGCTAAGAGAATTCAGCACCAGCAAACCAGATTTACAACAAATGCTAAGGGAACTTCTCTACGCAGGAAACACGAGAGAAGGAAAAGACCTACAATAACAAACCTTAAACAATTAAGAAAATGGTAATAGGGACATACATAACGATAATTACCTTAAATGTAAATGGATTAAATGCTCCAACAAAAAGACATAGACTGGCTGAATGGATACAAAAACAAGACCCATATATATGCTGTTGACAAGAGACCCACTTCAGACCTAGGAACACATACAGACTGAAAGTGAAGGGGTGGAAAAGGATGTTCCATGCAAATGGAAATCAGAAGAAAACTGGAGTAGCAATTCTCATATCAGACAAAATAGACTCTAAAATAAAGACTATTACAAGCAACAAAGAAGAACACTACAAAATAATAAAGGGATCAATCCAAAAAGAAGATATAACAATTGTATATATTTATGCACCCAAAATAGGAGCACATCAATACATAAGGCAAATGCTAACAGCATTTAGGGGAAATTGACAGTAGCACAATCATTGTAGGGGACTTTAACACCCCACTTTCACCAATGGACAGATCATCCAAAATGAAAATAAATAAGGAAACAGAAGCTTTAAATGATACATTAAACAAGACGGTCTGAATTGATATTTATAGGACATTCCATCCCAAAACAACAGATTACACTTTCTTCTCAAGTGCTTATGGAACATTCTGCAGGATAGATCATATCTTGGGTCACAAATCAAGACTTGGTAAATTTAAGAAAATTGAAATTGTATCAAGTATTTTTTCAAACTACAACACTATGAGACTAGATATCAATTATAGCAAAAATCTGTAAAAATTACAAACACATGGAGGGTAAACAATACATTATTAAATAAGCAAGAGATCACTGAAGAAATCAAAGAGGAAATCAAAAAATACCTAGAAAGAAATGACAATGAAAACACGATGACCCAAAACCTATGGGATATAACAAAAGCAGTTCTAAGAGGGCAGTTTATAGCAATACAATCCTACCTCAAGAAAAAAAAATATCTCAAATAAACAACCTAACCTTACACCTAAAGCAATTAGAGAAAGAAGAACAAAAGAACCCAAAAGTTAGCAGACAGAGAGAAATCATAAAGATCAGATCAGAAATAAATGAAAAACAAATGAAGGAAACAATAGCAAAGATCAATAAAATGAAAAGCTGGTTCTTTGAGAAGGTAAACAAAATTGATGAACCATTAATTAGCCAGACTCATCAAGAAAAAAAGGGAGAAAACTCAAATCAACAGAACTAGAAATGAAAAAGGAGAAGTAACAACTACAAGGGATTATGAGAGATTACCACAAACAACTCTGTGCCAATCAAATGGACAACCTGGAAGACATGGACCGCTTCTTAGAAGAGCACAACCTACCAGCACTGAACCAGGAAGAAATAGAAAATATGAATAGACCAATCACAAGCACTGAAATTGAAACTGTGATTAAAACTCTTCCAACAAACAAAAGCCCAGGACCAGATGGCTTCACAGGTGAATTCTATCAAACATTTAGAGATGAGCTAACACCTATCCTTCTCAAACTCTTCCAAAATATAGCAGAGGGAGGAGCACTCCCAAACTCATTCTACGAGGCCACCATCACCCTGATACCAAAACCAAACAAGGATGTCACAAAGAAAGAAAACTACAGGCCAATATCACTGATGAACATAGATGCAAAAATCCTCAACAAAATATTAGCAAACAGAATCCAACAGCTCATTAATAGTATCATGCACCATGATCAAGTGGGGTTTATCCCAGGAATGCAAGGATTCTTCAGTATATGTAAATCAATCAATGTGATAAGCCATATTAACAAACTGAAGGAGAAAAACCATATGAGAATCTCAATAGATGCAGAAAAAGCTTTTGACAAAATTCAACATCCATTTATAATAAAAACCCTCCAGAAAGTAGGCATAGAGGGAACTTAACATGATAAAGGCCATATATGACAAACCCACAGAACCACAATTCAAAAAGAGTCATGTACCACAATGTTCATTGCAGCTCTATTTACAATAGCCAGGAAATGGAAGCAACCTAAGTGTCCATCGACATATGAATGGATAAAGATGATGTGGCACATATATACAATGGAATATTACTCAGTCATAAAAAGAAACGAAACTGAGTTATTTGTAGTGAGGTGGATGGACCTAGAGTCTGTCATACAGAGTGAAGTAAGTCAGAAAGAGAAAAACAAATACCATATGCTAACATATATATATATGAAATATATATGTTAAAAAAAATGTTCATGAAGAACCTAGGGCCAGGACGGGAATAAAGATGCTGACCTACTAGAGGATGAACTTGAGGATACAGGGACGGGGAAGTGTAAGTTGGGACAAAGTGAGACAGTGGCATGTACATATATACACTATCAAATATAAAACCAATAGCTAATGGGAAGCAGCCGCTTAGCACAGGGAGATCAGCTCGGTGCTTTGTGACCACCTAGAGTGGTGGGATAGGGAGGGTGGGACGGAGGGAGACACAAGAGGGAAGAGATATGGGGACATATGTATACATATAGCTGATTCACTTTGTTATAAAGTAGAAACTAACACACCATTGTAAAGCAGTAATACTCCAGTAAAGATGTTAAAAAAAAAAAAGTATTTTACTGGAACTATTTTCTATGTTGAAAAATATTCAACAACAGGTGAGTGATAAAGGAATGATGTCATATTCATGAATAGAACACTGTGCAACTGTTAAAAGAACGAGGTAGACACGTGTACTGACATGAAACTCTCTTTAAGATTATTAAATTTAAAAAAAGTGCATCATCAAAAAACAGACATCAGTGGAACAGAATAGAGAGCCCAGAAATAAATCCACATACTTATGGTCTATTAATCTATGACAAAGTAGGCAAGAATATACAATGGAAAAAAGACAATGTCTTCAATAAGTTGTGCTGGGAAAACCAGACAGCTATATGTAAAATAGTGAATTTAGAACATTTTCCCACACTATATACAAAATTATAACTCAAAGTGGATTAAAGACCTAAACATAAAACATGACACCATAAAACTCCTAGGAAAGTACATAGGCAGAACACTCTTTGACATAAATCACAGCAATATTTTTTGGATCTGTCTCCTAAAGCAAAGAAAACAAAAGCAAAAATAAACAAATGGGACCTAATTAAACCTAGAAACTTTAACACAGCATAGGAAACCATCGACAAAACAAAATGCCAACCTACTGAATGGGAGAAAACTTTTGTGAATGATATGACTGATAGGAGTTAAAGAACTCATACAACTCAATATTAAAAAAAGAAACGACCCAATTAAAAAATAGGCAGAAGACCTGAATAGACATTTTTCTAAAGAAGACATACAGATGGCCAACAGGCACATGAAAAGGTGCTCAACATCATTAATCATCCGAGAAATGCAAATTAAAACCACAGTGATATATCACCTCACACCTGTCAGAACGGCTATCATCAAAAAGTCAACAAGTAACAAATGCTGGTGAGGACATGGAGAAAACAGAACACTTGTACACTCTTGGTGGGAATGTAAATTGGTGCAGCCACTTTGGAAAACAATATGGAAGTTTCTCAGAAAAACTGAAAATAGAACTGCCATATGATTCAGCAATTCCACTCCTCAGTATATATTGGAATAAACCAAAAACACCAATTTGAAAAGATACATGTACCCCAGTGTTCATAGGAACATTATTTACAATTGCCAAGATATGGAAGCAACCTAAGTGTGCATCAACAGATGAAGGAATAAAGAAGATGTGGTATATACAGGGATATACAGTATGTGGATATACAATGGAATACTACTTAGCCATGAAAAAAGAATGAAGTTTTGCCATTTGCAGCAACGTGGATGGACCTGGAGAGCATTATGCTAAGTGAAATAAGTCAGACAGAGAAAGAAAAATACTGTATGATACCACTTATATGTGGAATCTAAAAAATACAACAAACTAGTGAATATAACAAAAAAGAAACAGACTCACAAATATAGAGTACAAACCAGGAGTTACCAGTGAGGAGAGGGAAGGAAGGAGGGGCAAGATAAGGGTAGGGGATTAAGAGGTGCAAACTACTATCTGTAAAATAAGCTACAAGAATATATTGTACAATACAGGGAATATAGCCAATATTTTATAGTAATTATGAAGGGAATATAACCTTTAAAATTGTAATCACTATGTTGTATACCTGAAGCTTATATAATATTGTGCATTATCTATACCTCAATTAAAAAAACATTAAAAAAAGTGCATCATAAAAAAAATGATGTGGCACACATATACAATGGAATATTACTCAGCCATAAAAAGAAGTGAAATTGCGTTATTTGTATTGAGATGGATGGACCTAGAGTCTGTCATACAGAGTGAAGTAAGTCAGAAAGAGAAAAACAAATACTGTATGCTAACACATGTATATGGAATCAAAAAAAAAAAAGATTCTGAAGAACCTAGGGGAAGGACAGGAATAAAGACACAGACGTAGAGAACGGACTTGAGGACACGGGGTGGGGAAAAGGTAAGCTGGGACGAAGTGAGAGAGTGGCATGGACATATATACACTACCAAATGTAAAATAGATAGCTAGTGGGAAGCAGCCACATGACACAGGGAGATCAGCTTGGTTCTTTGTGGTCACCTAGAGGGGTGGGATAGGGAGGGTGGGAGGGAGACGCAAGAGGAAGGAGATATGGGACATATGTATATGTATAACTGATTCACTTTGCTATAAAGCAGAAACTAACACACCATTGTAAAGCAATTATACTCCAATAAAGATGTTAAAAAAATTAAATGTAGTCTTTATTTTCTCAAACAAACTCCACTTCCTTCTGTTTTGATTCTAAGGGAAATAAAAATTAATTTTCCTTCATCTATCCCAATATAATCCATCATCGGCTGTGGGTTTCCTTACTATTGAGAGACAGTACGGCCATATGTTACTTTATCTCTTCTGTTGAAGAAGAATCACTATTCATGCTCTCTGGGCTCCTGTTTCTCCCTAAGTCCTTAGATCCTCATCCCTATTTAGAATTCTGCAGTGTGCTGGTCCCCTGGGAAAAGAACCAGTCACTGATTGGCTTTTTGCTATATTTATTACCATGGTACAGTAGAAGGGGAAAACCCTCTTTCTCTTAATTTATTGTGAAAATATTTTAAGGATGTTTGTTAAGACACGTTATTTAGGCTAACCTATGATGGCAGTGTCTATCCATACCAAGAGGTGGTCCAGAATGAGAAAATGAAGAAACATAACAGAGGTGTCAGTTGAGGTTGGACCATAGATTAAAGCAAGCATTGATTTTGAGCAGGAAGACAGGAGACCAGAGTCCGCTGGCAAAGCTGAATTGAGTAACACTGGTGACCAGTATTGCTCTTGAGCCTGTGATCATATATTTGGGATAGAAAGGAAAGGGAAGAGAGGTAAAGAATAGAAAGCAAAATAAATATTTATTATGTGTGTAACCCTGTTACTTGTCTTACATCACTAGAAAGGTCAGCAGGTAAAGTTAATGATAAAAAGAACCCAATTTATCTATAGGTGATGAAAGAAATTCAGTAGGTGATCCAAGACCTTATTTTTAAGTTCACATAGGACCGTCTTTCAGTACACCTAAGTACAACTCAGATAGTAACTTGAAATCTTTGTCTCTTTTCCTCCTTTCTTAAAACACTATTTGTCTTTCCTTGTGGCCCATGTCTTTCCAACATGTCACTGTCCCCATGTGACTAAGGTCAAGAAGAACCATTGGCCTTCTGTGCCATCCCTGACTCTAGTAGGAGAGTCATATTGGACTCTCAGTCTTCTGAATGAAACACGGAAGAAAGACAAACTTCATTTTTGCTAGTATTGATGGCTTCTCATCATAACTTCTGGGTGTTACTATTTATAATATTGAAATAACTAGAGAACTAGTCAGAAAACCTTGCTGTGCCAAACTGACAGACATTTCCACATAATTTTCACAACCCACCATGCAGTATTTGTTTACCACCATTATGCAAATGAAGACAGGTTCTGAGAATTGTAAATTATATAACTTCATTTACTGTGAATAGTAGGTCCAACCCCTCTCAATATTTCTTCCAAGAATGGGCAGGCAGTTAGGGGGGTGCAATACCATGGAGAAGTTTAGAATTGGGTAAAACTGAAAAGGACATTATCAAAAAAATAAAGAAAGCAAGCCCTCAAGACTGCTTTTATTTGGGTATCTTCTCTTTTATCTAATCACATAAATGTATGTATAATATATGTATTATTTATTTAGCTTTTATGTAGATACAGATATCTTTCTTTTTTTAACTTCTGAATATCCTTTCTGGCAGTTTGTCTCAGGTTGGTATTTGCAGTCTATGGTATTCTTTTTTTTTTTTTTTTTTAAGATGTTGGGGGTAGGAGTTTATTAATTAATTAATTTATTTTTGCTGTGTTGCGTCTTCGTTTCTGTGCGAGGGCTTTCTTTAGTTGTGGCAAGCGGAGGCCACTCTTCATTGCGGTGCGCGGGCCTCTCACTATCGCGGCCTCCCTTGTTGCGGAGCACAGGCTCCAGACGCGCAGGCTCAGTAGTTGTGGCTCACGGGCCTAGTTGCTCTGCGGCATGTGGGATCCTCCCAGACCAGGGCTCGAACCCTTGTCCCCTGCATTAGCAGGCAGACTCTCAACCACTGCGCCACCAGGGAAGCCCCAATGGTATTCTTAATATGAGTTAATTTCCTGATAAATGTGGCTGAAGTTAACTCAAACATATTTAAAATCAACAGCTGTCCAGACGAAATGCAATTATTTACACTGAAAACATCATTGTCTTTAAAGTTGAAAAAGTGGATACAGTGGACACATACAGTCTCAGAGATTTTGACCAGTGGTCACACAATCCAGGCAAAATACCAGAGGCACAGTTCCAAACCCAAGGGAGAAAGAGGTTGAATGGCAATTGAGCGGTGGTACGACTGGGTTTGTGAAAAAGTCCACATGAAGGTGTTTCATATGACAGTCTCAGAATTGTGTCCAGTTATGTTTAACTGGCAGCCTCGTTGAAAGTTTACCTAGATCACTAATTAGTAACAGCTTCGGAAATGGGAGGCATTTCTCTTTGTCCCTTCTTTCTCATCTTAGAATGGGCAGCAGTTGCCCATGTTTTAATTACTTTTCTTTTGTTCAACCAAGAATCTGAGTGACCCTGTCACTAACACTGTTTTCATTGCACAGTAGACCATGTGCTGGGTGGGCTACCTGAAGAGGATTCATGAGGGCCAAGTACAGAAATCTGCTCAGGTTATTAAAGGCTAACAGTGATTGTTCTAATGTGTCTGTTTATTATGCACATTATCTCCTCTACACTCATTATATTACCTAGTCAATGTGTTTGTCAATTGTTAATATCTTTTTGTTGCAGATACAGATGTGGTGTATAAAAGCGAGAATGGACATGTCATTAAACTGAATATAGAAACAAATACTACCACATTATTATTGGAAAACACAACTTTTGTAAGTAATGAATAATTAATTATTTAATCATTTCAGTATTGTTTAGAATGCTCTCTTGGTATACATAATGGTCATTTTTTTTCAGCTTCAGCTCTTGCAAAGCTTTTCAGGTGAAAAGTTAAGGCTGGGATATTATTAGAATCAGTAGATATATTGATAGAAAATTCCCATGTGACCATCCACTCTGTTTTCTCCCCAATTATCCTTTTTAGTAGATGAATAAGTGTTTCTAAGAATAATATTTTTTAGAATGAATATTTATTCCAATATTTTCTATGTAAGTTTAGCCATACAAATGCCAAAATTAAAAAAAAAAAGGTTAATCTAACCCAAGTCATCATAACTTTTTCTCCCCCTTTACTTTTCATTCTTCCTGACTTCTTTCTAATTGTGGTTTTCGAAATCAAGTAGAAGGCAGGCTTTCTAAAACTGGCCTTTAGTTGGAGTTGATATGCTTTACTTTTATAATTAAGCATTCTATCAGTATCATTTCTCTTCTCCAGAATCATTGTTTGGCCTAACAGTGATCCAAATAACTGAATGTATTTATTTTGCTCTCATAAATGTATATGAACTTTGGGGTACATTCAGTCTTCTTAAGGTTAGATTTAGCTATGATTACCTATTGAGTAAGTGATAATGAATTAACTGTTTCAGATGTTCAAAATCTAGGATCAAACATCACTGAAAAATAGTTTAAAGTTATTTGCTCATTGTTTTATACAATCAAAGTTTCAATGTATTGCCTATTAGATGAGTTCCTATGTTATAACACATGAACTTAGGCCTCAGAAGACCTCCTATACAAATTAAAGGAATAAGCAAACCATCAGATACTTTTTGTACTTATTGCTACTTGTACATCTGGAATAAACATTTGGTCTTCATGTTTGTAATAGGGTGGCCAGGTGGAAGAGATGAAGTGAAAACTTATGTTGTTAGTGCTTTTATTTAATAAGAGAAAAGTGGTTGTTGAAATCATGCAGTGATTATATATGTATATATTTCTTAGACTAAATTAAACCAACCAGCTGAGGTACTTTAGCAATTAGGTTATTAACTAACTAATAATGGCATTTCTATTTTTAAATGAATCAGTTAATTCACAGATATTAGAAGAGCAGATACTCTGAATGCAATGATTTATAGTATTTGTGGAATGCCAAGGAAATGTAAGCCATATTGCTCACTTTCTTAGAATATGGATTTCCATGGGGAAGGTAATGCTTACCTTCCTGAAAGAGTTCAACAACACCATAGATCAGTATCTATTATTTCTTAATTGGTTGGTCCTCGGGGATACTAGAGAAGAGGCTAAGGAATCATCCAGAGATGCTGAAATCAATGGGAAAGAAGCTCTCCATATGAGATAAGACAGGAGGTAGAAAGCAGGAATCAGTAATTATGACAGCTAATGATTGGCTGATTAAAGTCAATACAAATTAATTTCAATAAAACTAGTTTGGAGAGCAAAAGTAAATGAATTTTTGTATTTGTTTCCTTTATTATAAAGTAACATTTTTGATGGGGGGTATAGACCTTTAGTGGTCAAGTATTTAAGTTGAGGATAGACACGTAGTACATGAATATCTGGTTATGTGACTGTTCCACACTGATCATCCCCTTACACAGGTTAATGAGGTCTTCTATTGGTCACCAATTATCTTTTTTTTTCTTTTCAGCATTTATTCCTTGCTTTCTTAGTCTCTTTGGTACATCAGAAAAGGAACAGAACAAACCTTGTTGGTTATTGTTTCATTCTGTCGTTGGTACTTCGTACTTTACACCAACCCCATCTCATTGTAGTTTTCTCCATGTGCTGATTAATGCCATTTTATCTTTATGCTTGTATGTTTAATCTTTTAAAAATCCTTTTGAGGTCTATTTTGCTCTTTTCTGTGTTGGCCATGACTCTTAATTACCACCGAGTCATATTTAACAAATATTCTAATTTACTGATCTTTTAAAATTCATAGGCTCCCTGAAGATATTTATCTCACAACACAGATAATTAAGCAGTTTATAAGTCCTAGAGGCATCAGAATTCAGTGGAGGAGGGTGAGGATAAAGATTGGAATGCGACTTATGTTTCCAACTAGTTAACTCAGAACTGCAAACAAAAAATACAAATTAACACGAATCCAGATGAATTCAAATGAACTTATTTAATCATTTTCTACTTCTAACTCCAAGATAGCATTATTAAACACACTTGTGTTTTAAAGATCATGCTAAGCTAAAGTCTGGATATGCTTTCTCTCTCAGGCCATACTCTTGGGAAAAAAATCTCTTACCAGAGCATAAAATTTTTATTTATAGCACAGTTTTTTTTCATTGAGCAATTAGCAATACTTTAATGACAATTATAATTAATTGGATTAGATCACTATAAGAAGCTTTGTAGTAAAGTGTACCAAGGCAATTGAGAAAAAAAAATTATTACTTAAAATGTGACAACAGAATAGCCTATTGTATAATAAGACATATTTTGCAAAAAAATGTGACTGCCAATTTATTTTAAAACTTAATATAACATCACATTGTCATTTCTCTGCTTACATACATTTTAAATATGAATGGTGGGCACTTTTAGCTATGTAGTCATGGTTAGCAGACACTATGAGTAATGATAATATTGGCTGTGACTGTCAAAAATAAAACAAAAGTAAATAATTTTCCTGAAATAATTGGCTTATGTCTTAAGGCATTCTTTTGGAGTGAAGATAGGTGGACTTCTAATGAAGGAGAAAATTAAAGTGTATATAACTTTTTGAAGAGGAGTTACATGAAAGGAGTGATTTAGCCCCAAAAGTGCTCTTAATCATTTTTAAGTGTTTGGAAAAGTTATCTCATAAAACCACAATTATTTCAAACAAAAGCTCATTCACAGTGTCATAATGAGGAAAATATTTCATAAGTATTAGCTGTATTCTTTCTACTGGAAATAATTTGAATATCACCAGTGGTCTTGGCAAAAAACACCAGCATTCATAAATAGTTCTATCAAATCTCTGATATTAGAAAGGAATTGGAAACATGATTCTAAGCTATATGCTTAAACATTACTAAGATTAAAAAAAAAAAGCTTGTGTACTAATATGGAAAGGGAAACTAAATATCTGTAAGCTTTTAAAACTATGCTATAAAAATAGCCTAAAGCAGAGAAAGGAAATTCACGGTAACATTCAAGAGAAATGTTACCTACACATGTTTTGGTCCAACTATTTATTTATATGTCTTTACAAAATAGTAGGTTTGACTAGAACCAAGGAATATTTATGGACTTCTCATGCATAGAGATAGCATCAGTTGATTTGCATACCACTGCAGTATTTTTTTTAACATCTTTATTGGAGTATAGTTGCTTTACAATGTTGTGTTAGTTTCTGCTGTATAACAAAGTGAATCAGCTATACATATACATACATCCCCATATCCCCTCCCTCTTGCATCTCCCTCCCACACTCCCTATCCCACCCTTCTATGTGGTCACAAAGTACAGAGCTGATCTCCCTGTGCTATGCGGCTGCTTCCCACTAGGTATCTGTTTTACATTTGGGAGTGTATATATGTCAATGCCACTCTCTAACTTCGTCCCAGCTTACCCTTCCCCCTCCATGTGTCCTCAAGTCCATTCTCTACATTTGCACCTTTATTCCTGTCTTGCCCCTAGGTTCTTCAGAACCTTTTTTTTTTTTACATTCCATATATATATGTTACCACACGGTATTTGTTTTTCTTTTTCTGACTTATTTCACTCTGTATGACAGACTCTAGGTCCATCCACCTCACTACAAATAACTCAATTTCGTTTCTTTTTATGGCTAAGTAATATTCCATTGTATATATGGACCACATCATCTTTATCCATTCATCTGTTGATGGACACTTAGGTTGCTTCCATGGCCTGGCTATTGTAAATAGAGCTGCATTGAACATTGTGCTCCATTACTCCTTATGAATTATGGTTTTCTCAGGGTATATGCCCACTAGTGGGATTGCGGGGTCATATCGTAGTTCTATTTTTAGTTTTTTAAGGAACCTCCATACTGTTCTCCATAGTGGCTGTATCAATTAACATTCCAACCAACAGTGCAAGAGGATTCCCTTTTCTCCACACCCTCTCCAGCACTTATTGTTGGTAGAATTTTTGATGATGGCCATTCTGACTGGTGTCAGGTAATACCTAACTGTAGTTTTTATTTGCATTTCTGTAATGATTAGTGATTTTGAGCATCCTTTCATGTGTTTGTTGGCAATCTGTATATCTTCTTTGGAGAAATGACTATTTAGGTCTACTGCCCATTTTTGGATTAGGTTGTTTGTTGTTTTTATATTGAGTTCATAAGCTGCTTTAATATTTTGGAGATTAATCCTTTGTCAGTTGCTTTTTTTGCAAATATTTTCTCCCATTTTGAGGGTTGTCTTTTCATCTTGTTTATGGTTTCTTTTGCTTTGCAAAACTTTTATGTTTCATTAGGTCCCATTTGTTTATATTTCCATTTCTCTAGGAGGTGGGTCAAAAAGGATCTTGCTGTGATTTACGTCATAGAGTGTTCTGCCTATGTTTTCCTCTAGGAGTTTTATAGTGTCTGGCCTTACATTTAGGTCTTAAATACATTTGAAGTTTATTTTTGTGTATGGTTTTAGGGACTGTTCTAATTTCATGCTTTTACATGTAGCTGTCCAGTTTTCCCAACACTGCTTATTGAAGAGGCTGTCTTTTCTCCATTGTATATTTTGATCTCCTTTATCAAAGATAAGGTGACCATATGTGCGTGGCTTTATCTCTAGGCTTTCTATCCTGTTCCATTGGTCTATGTTTCTGTTTTTGTGCCAGTACCATACTGTCTTGATTTCTGTAGCTTTGTACTATAGTCTGAAGTCCAGGAGCATGATTCCTCCAGCTCCCTTTTTCTTTCTCAAGATTGCTTTGGCTATTTGGGGTCCTTTGTGTTTCCATACAAATTGTGAAATTTTTTGTTCTAATTCTGTGAAAAATGCCATTGGTAGTTGATAGGGATTGCAATGAATCTTTAGATTGCTTTGGGTTGTATGGTCATTTTCACAACGTTGATTCTTCCAATCTAAGAACATGGTATATCTCTCCATCTGTTTGTATCATTTTTAATTTCTTCCATCAGTGTCTTATAGTTTTCTGCATACAGGTCTTTTGTCTCCTTAGGTAGGTTTATTCCTAGGTATTTTATTCTTTTTGTTGCAATGGTAAATGGGAGTGTTTCCTTAATTTCTCCTTCAGTTTTCATCATTAGTGTACAGGAATGCAAGAGATTTCTGTGCATTAATTTTGTATCCTGCCACTTTCCCAAATTAATTGATTAGCTCTAGTAGTGTTCTGGTAGCATCTTTGGGGTTCTCCTTGTATAGTATCATGTCATATGCAAACTGACCATTTTACTTCTTCTCCAATTTGGATTCCTTTTATTTCTTTTTCTTCTGTGATTGCTGTGGGTAAAACTTCCAAAACTTTGTTGAATAATAGCAGTGAGAGTGGGCAGCCTTGTCTTTTTCCTGATCTTAGTGGAAATGGTTTCAGTTTTTCACCACTGAGAACAATGTTGCCTGTGGGTTTGTCATATATGGCCTTTATTATGTTGAGGTAAGTTCCCTCTGTGCTTACTTTCTGGAAGGTTTTTATCTTAAATGAGTGTTGAATATTGTCAAAAGCTTTTTCTGCATCTATTGGGATTATCATATGGTTTTTCTCCTTCAGTTTGTTAATATGGTTTATCACATTGATTTGCATATATTGAAGAATCCTTGCATTCCTTTGATAAACCCCACTTGATCATGGTGTATGATCCTTTTAATGTGCTGTTGGATTCTGTTTGCAGGTATTTTGTTGAGGATTTTTGCATCTATGTTCATCAGTGATATTGGTCTGTAGTTTTCTTTCTTTGTGACATCTTTGTCTGGTTTTGGTACCAGGGTGATGATGGCCTCGTAGAATGAGTTTGGGCGTGTTCCTTCCTCTGCTTTATTTTGGAAGAGTTTGAGAAGGATAGGCATTAGCTCTTCTCTAAATGTTTGATACAATTCACCTGTGAAGCCATCTGGTCCCTGGGCTTTTGTTTGTTGGAAGAGTTTTAATCACAGTTTCAATTTCAGTGCTTCTCTTCTAAGAATTTGTCCATTCCTCCCAGGTTGTCCATTTGATTGGAATATAGTTGCTTGTAGTAATCTCTCATGATCCTTTTGTATTTCTGCAGTGTCTGGTGTTACTTCTCCTTTTCCTTTTCTAATTCTGTTGAGTTGAGTCTTCTCCCTTTTTATCTTGATGAGGCTGGCTAATGGTTTATCAATTTTATCTCCTCAAAGAACCAGATTTAGTTTTATTGTTCTTTACTATCATTTCCTTCATTTCTTTTTCATTTATTTCTGATCTGATCTTTATGATTTCTTTCCTTCTGCTAACTTTGTGGTTTTCTTTTGTTGTTCTTTCTCTAATTGCTTTAGGTGTAAGGTTAGGTTGTTTATCTGAGATTGTCTTGTTTCTTGAAATAGGATGTATTGCTATAAACTTCCCTCTTAGAACTACTTTCGCTGCATCCCATAGGTTTTGGGTCATCGTGTTTTCATTGTCATTTCTTTCTAGGTATTTTTTGATTTCCTCTTTGATTTATTCATTGATATCTTGGTTATTTAGTATTGTATTGTTTAGCCTCCATGTGTTTGCATTTTTTACAGTGTTTTTCCTGTAATTAATATCTAGTCTCATAGCGTTGTGGTTGGAAAAGATACTTGATACGATTTCAATTTTCTTAAATTTACTAAGGCTTGATTTGTGACCCACAATATCGTCTATCCTGGAGAATGTTCCTTGAGCTCTTAAGAAGAAAGTGTATTCTGTCGTTTTTGGATGAAATGTACTATAAATATCAATTGAGTCCATCTTGTTTAATGTGTCATTTAAAGCTTGTGTTTCCTTACTTATTTTCATTTTGGGTGATCTGTCCATTGGTGAAAGTGGGATGTTAAAGTCCCCTACTATGATTGTGTTACTGTCAATTTCCCCTTTTATGGCTGTTAACATTTGCCTTATGTATTGAGGTGCTCCTCTGTTGAGTGCATAAATATTTACAATTGTTATATCTTCTTCTTGGATTGATCCCTTGATCATTATGTAGTGTCCTTCTTTGTCTCTTGTAAGTCTTTATTTTAAAATATATATTTTCTGATATGAGAATTGCTACTCTAGCTTTCTTTTGATTTCCATTTGCATGGAATATCTTTTTCCATCCCCTCACTTTCAGTCTGTATGTGTTCCTAGGTCTGAAGTGGGTTTCTTGTAGACAGCATATATATAGGTCTTGCTTTTTTATCCATTCAGCCAGTCTATGTCTTTTGGTTGGAGCTTTTAATACATTTACATTTAAGGTAATTATCATTATGTATGTCCCTATTACCATTTTCTTAATTGTTTTGGGTTTGTTATTGTAGGTCTTTTCCTTCACTTGTGTTTCCTGCCTAGAGAAGTTCCTTTAGCATTTGTTGTAAATTTGTGGTGCTGAATTCTCTTAGCTTTTGGTTGTCTGTAAAGGTTTTAGTTTCTCTGTTGAATCTGAATGAGATCCTTGCTGGGTAGAGTAATCTTGGCTGTAGGTTATTCCCTTTAATCACTTTAAACAGGTCCTGCCACTCCCTCTGGCTTTCAGGGTTTCTGCTGCTAGATCAGCTGTTAACCTTATGGGGATTCCCCTGTATGTTATTTGTTGCTTTTCCCTTGCTGCTTTTAATATTTTTTCTTAGTATTTAATTTTTGATAGTTTGATTAATATGTGTCTTGGTGTGTTTCTCCTTGGTTTTATCCTGTATGGGACCCTCTGTGCTTCCTGTACTTGATTGACCTATCCTTTCCCATATTAGGGAAGTTTTCAACTATAATCTCTTCAAATATTTCCTCAGTCCCTTTCTTTTTCTCTTCTTCTTCTGGGACCCCTATATTTCGAATGTTGGTGCATTTAATATTGTTCCAGAGGTCTCTGAGACTGTCCTCAGTTCTTTTCATTTTGGGTTTCTGGTGAATGTCTAACTCAGTTTGGTTATGTATATGTTTGCCTAAATGACATATTTAGTTGGTTTTGAAGTTTTAATAGAGGAACCGGGCTGTCCATGATTTTCATATGTGTCCTTTTATCACAGCATTCTGTTACTGATTCATGTATATTTATATTTAGTTGTAGCTCACTAATTTTTATAGGATATTCCATACTTTTATGTTATTTTCACATTATTGTATGGATTGTCATTATTTTCATAGATTACAGCATATTTGTTGTTTATCTGATATTCAAGTTTAACTGGGCATGTTATATTTTTATTGGCTAAATTTATTACAAATGACACTCTGTCAAGAGACAACAGTTATTATTAATCTAATTCTCTGCATCCAAGGTCCATTCAGATGAAAACAAGAAATAAATATTATACTCTTTATATAAATAGTTTTACCAAAGATAAAAATAAGAGAGAAGAAAGTAGATATCTAATCTGATATTATTGAAGAATATACCAGAATTTATTAAATATCAACAAATAAGTTTCTTTTTAGTTACTAACCTATGTTCTCTCTTGTTCTTTGGGATTACCAATGGTAGTGCTAAACTAATGATGTCATACCAACTTTAAATGGGTCTTTGATCCATAAGAAAAATGGATCACTTGTCAACCAAAATTTAATCTTTACAGCACTAGTATTTTCCTATTTTTCCCTCATTTTTAAAGAAGATTCAGCGAGGTTAAATTTTTTTATGAAGCGATATTGGTCATTATATTTTCTCTTCTTTTTAAAAATATGAAAATTCCAAAGTTCTTAGTAGCCACTTCCTGGCCTATGAGAGATATAAAATCACATTACTGACACAAATTCTTGAAATGTCCATATCATGTTTTAAAATAGTAACTATTAATTAGGTTTTCTCTAATATTTATCTTATGGAATATCATTGCAAAAATGTACTTAAATAATTTGCTACTGGAAAAATCCAGTCAACTTGTCTTATAAGCATTGTATTGAACAAATTATATTAGGCCATGATTAGGAAAACTTATCCAGAAATTCTAATGTGATATTTTTTGGACTTTCATAACTTTTAATTTCTTTCTATATGCTGTATTTTTTAGTGCATTACATTTAGTGAATTACATTCTTTACCTGAATGTAATAACGCCATTTAAGATAAATTATGTTTGAAGTATTGTGATTAGAAAACATTAAGACAATTTGAAGAATCAGATTAGTGTAACTGAACTTCAAAGGAATAATTTGTGTAAGTATACATTTTACCATATTCCTTAACTTCCTTCTCCAGCCTAAGGTTTCCTAATTTGTTGTATTTTTCAGTGCAGAAATACTGACATTTTTCTCAAAATGGCCCTTTTTTATTGACCCTTTTTTTAAAGTTATTAACAGAATTCAGAGACCATTAGTTTTACCTTCTATTAAAAATAAAAATTGTTTTTTAAATGTTTTAGTGTATGGACTATGATCCAAATCAATAAAATATTAATTTGGCCGTTCACATTTATTGAGCAATATAGATATATGTGAGGCATTCTACATGAGTTAGTAAGTACTGATTTAGTAGTCTTAAAAACTACCTACTTGCACCATGGCATTTTTTCCATTGAGTTTTTAAATAAAATATTCTAGAATCAATAAATGCATGGTGCCAAGAAAAAAAAATAGAGATGATCTATTATGTTTATACAACATGGATGTCCTAGGTATCACAAAGTAATATAATTCAGACACTATACTAATTAATTGGGTAGCTACGCAAAGAGAACATTAAAAAAATACAATAAAAGGTCTGATTTTTTAAGAAATCTTTGCATATAAACACAGTTATGGCTATAACAAATGAAAATGGCTTTATTTAGATCTGCAAGATAAAAAAAAAACAATCGCTCTGCTTCTTCCTTGTTTCTTTCACTTGAAGCCAGACAGAGAAAGAGAGTCCATCTTTGGTATCACTTAGTAGACTGCAATTTGGTTTGCCTTCTTTTCTGCCTTCTTTCGACCTTCTTTTCCTTTTTTATCAATTGTATAGTAAGCATTTCCCTCCTGCCATCCACTTAAGGTCAACTGGCTTTTTAAAATCTTTTCTCATGCTCATTTCATGATTATTTATAGACTGCATTGTAAAAGAAGCTTATTGACAATATATACTTAATCACATACTTGAAAAACTAATATTTTATTTTTCTAGAATAAGAGATCACTTTTCTAAACATTTTTTGTCAGTTATCAATAAGCTAAAAATTAGATTAGGTAATGAGGGAAATTATAGCCAAATAAATTAAACATAAGGTGTGTGTGTGTGTAGGATTTTGGTTGGGTGAGGTGGAGAGAGCAGGAAAAAAGACCATAAGGACCTACTTTCTTGTTTTCATCATTCTATATCTGTTGAAAATGTACCCACCTACACTTTAAGACTTAGCGGATTCTCCAACTCAAGTTCTTGGAACAGTAATTTTTTTTTTTTTTGTAATAGAGATGCCTATACATATTTTTATCACCAGCATGTTACAAGATCTAGAATAACACTCACCTGAACTGTACTGTTCTTATGCATCTGTCATTTCTCAATCTTAAGGCAACCAAGTCTTCTACCAGCTTTTGTTAATTTTAATCCAACCTCTTGTTCTTCTCCTCTTGCTCATTCTTTTCTCGGCCTTAAGTCATACAAATACATATTTTATATGTTCTGGCACTTCTGATATTTACGTTTGTGTTTAATGATTTCTTGCCATGATATTCAATATCTGACATCTTGGAATAGTCTAGTCCATTGTCTAGTTTTACCTCTAGTTATAATGTTTCTGACAAGAATGAATCATTGCAATGGAGCCTCTTAATAGGGGCATTACTGTGGCAGTAGATGTAAATTGAGGTTCCAAACAACCCAGAAGAGCAATAATGGAAGCGATCAGTGATTAAATGAACTGCACATATAATTGTATACATATGACTCAGACGAATCACTTGCACTGAAAAGGACAGAGAAGGCTTAAAGAGGGAGAATTAGAATGATATTTGAGAGAAATACAGCTTGAATAAAGAGCAGGGAGAGGTGAAGTTATTATGGCAGGTGGAGCAGGTTTACTTATAAAAGTAATCATAAATATTACTCATAATAACTGCATTGTTACTGATCCACTCATAGTAGAACATGTTGTTTGAGAGGTTTTGCTCCTTTTATCTGATGAGAATGAATTTACATTGAATGTAAACTTTCATCTAATACTCCATAAAATCCCAGATATCTCTCTTAAACTCCATGCTTACGTACAAAAAGCTTGAATATCCCCTATTGGATATCCCACTAGGATTAAAACCATAGTATATCTAAAATCGGTATGTCTAAAATTTTCCTCAAAATATGCCTGGTTTTTGCTTTTTCCCAAGTTTGGTTGCAGTAGCAACATTTACCCAGTGATAAAAACGTGAAAACCCAAAATTGTTTTGTACACTTTCTTCTTAGGCTTCAGATCTAATCAATAAATTCTTTTGTTTTTATCAGCAATCTCCCTTGCAGATGTACCCTCCTCCCTATGCCCTTGCATCTTTCTTAACTTCTTGACGTTGCTTGTCTGGATTGTCATGAGAGCTTCTTACCAGATCTCACTGACCTCAAGATGTCATCAGATCTAACTCACCCAATTGCCAGAGGAATCATTCTAAATTCAAATCTGATTCTGTTGCTTCCTTGGCTTTAAATTTCACCATTCATGAAAACAGTGATTAGCTCTGCCATATTCATGTTGGTAATAATACACGTATAATATTAACACTAAGCCATGGGGCTAGCCCCACCTCTCTGGGAATCTTTTAAAACTACATGTACATTTTTAAAGGTTGTTCTCATAATGCAGTCTATAGTTTCATTTAACTGGAAAACGTGGGATCATGAAGTTTTCACTTACATTACCACCAAGTATATGAAAAATACACCACCTGTTTTTTAAATCTCATAACATTGTTTCCACCCCCACCCCACCCCCCTTATCCTTATGGCAATTTTTGCTTTACCAAAATTAAGCAAACTAGCAGCCCCTAGGCAGAATCTGGTACACATATATGTTTCAAAGTATGGGGCTATAATTTAAGAATCATGAGATTGTAAATTAACAGCTTGATTTCCAGCTTATCTTGAAAAAAATTGGAAAGTTAGAAATACTGTATATAATTTCCTATAAGATAATGATTATTTGAAGGTGAGGGGCTACTGCCCCCTTTTGACAGCCTGACTGCTCCATTTGTCCTCAGTTTACTCAGCTGCTTTCTTCTACCACACATCCAGTCTTTTAAGGCCTTTGGGGCAGAGAAACACAGTGCTTGTCTTATCCTGCCCAATATGAGATGGGAAAGATTCTAGTGAATTTGTTTTTCAACTTTGTAGCACCTTCAGTGTTTACCATGGTGTTCATCTTATTTTGAATGTTCAATAAGTTAGTTTTGGTATAGTTGAATGATACATACAAATGAGGTGCTACAAAATCTTGCCAAGCTGCCTGAAAGCATGCATTTGTTTCTCAACTGATCAAATGGCTTGTCTCCCTTGTTAATTTGTTTAGTTAACCACCTGCCTATTTGTTTTCCTGTTTATCCCACCTTATTTGGCTTTAATCGAATGTTCCTAGATGGCAGAGTTCATGCATTTTAATGCCCTTTGTTCAAAAATGCATTAGTAAGCATCATTGCTGAATAATACCGATAAACACATGTAGAAAATATTTCTGCATCCTTTTATTACAATAGTAATTAAGTGATTAAATATGTACGTAACATAATAGCATTATTGGCAATAATAGGCTTCCCAAAACACTAATTTGAGGCCATATCAAGTTGAGACTCAACTGGAACTATATTAATGTCTGTAATTAGGGTCAATGTAGACCAAGGGGTCTCCGGTGGCTGCTAGGAAGGATTAATCACCCATATGTAGCAGATGATAGCATTAATGGCTTAGGTTAAGAGGGATTTGCCTGAAACTTCCCATGCCCCTTGACTAAGCGGCAAGGATGTGTTTCTTACACGTGTATCATCAGCAAGTCTCCTTGCAGCACTACCTGTGCACAACTCTTAAGTTCGAAGTTTCAGCAGCTTGGGCCTTTGAAAAGGTATTTGGAAAGTTTCCCAGGTTGTATGCTGCAGAAGCTGAAGGCAGTATAGTGATAATTAATAAAGTGCCAGACTGGATAATTGTAGGAACTGTAAAAGATACTAAAATGTTGTTACCAGAGGCTCAGATGCACCTGTGAACGTGTGAAGTTAATTTGCGTGAGCAACATTCCGTGAGAACGGATGGGGACAAGGGGGGTGAGATTTTCCTTAAATAATTCAGACTTCAGACAGGGTAGCTCTCTAAAACAAGAGAGAGAGAGAGAAAGAGAGGAGAGAGAGGAAAGGGGAAGGGAGGAAGGAAAGAAGGAGGGAAAGAAGAGAGGAAGGGAGGAAGGGAGAAAAGAAAGAATCTCCTGTTGGCATAGGGCCTATGAAAGGAGTTCCTCCTGCATTCTTTCATTATGTATACTTCTCTGTGACCTTGACAAAAGTTTAAGAACCGTATTATTAGAGTTTTCTTATTCCCGTAGGACTGGAATGATGGCATTGCCCTTTTAACCAATTTTTAAATAACAATAAACCTCCTTTTGTGTAACAGTCTACCTCCTGATACTGCAATGTGCAATGCTGAGTGAGAGGACCTTGTGTTCTGTATGTCTCCCTAAATCTCACACAGGTTAATATCTATCAAGCTTCAATATACAATAAGTTAATGAGAAAAAAAGAAAAGGTTAGAATGAAGATAGCTCCCTCACAGCTTTGACATGGGGCAGGAGGTGGGGGAATTATTGAGAACCACAGCATTCTAAGCAATTTCAGAGCTTATGATAGATGATAGATCAATGGTAGCCCTACTGTTGTGATTGTTGTTTGTTGTTGTTATTTTCATTATTATTGAAATGGCTTTTCGAAAAAATGAATAACAAATTCCTTGAGGTGAATTTTTGCCAGTGATTATTCTGATCTTCTTCTAAGTGGATGGTACAAGATGTATGTATGTAGGCAACACCTCTTCTAAATCAACGTTACCATGTACAAGCATTTTCTCCCAGAGTACTCCATTCTCTTGCATATCTGGCTCAGAAATGAACAGACTGTGTTATTTCAACAATTCCCTGGGTGACTTACAATCCAATTCATTCTGATACTAACTACTCAGAGTTAGTGAAGACCCCACGGGTTAAGGACTCAGTGCCTGCTCTCATTTCAGATACCGGCTTCAAGTCCTGAGACCCCAGGCTACTTGCATTTTTATCGGACTTGGTTTACAGATTTGGTGGTTCTCACAATCTCCCTTCAGATTTGATAATTTGCTAGAATGACACAGAAAGAATTATACTTATGATTACGGGTTTATTATAAAGAATACAAATGAAAAGCCAGATGAAGAGGTAAATAGGGTGAATGGAGAAGGGTCCTAAGTACAGTCTTTTTCTCTGTGGAGTTGGGATATGTCCCCTCCAGCTACATTGATATGTTAACTAACAAGGAAGCTTCTGCAAATCTCATGGTTCAGAGGTTTTCTACTGAGGTTTTGTTACCTAGGCCCGATTGATTAAATCATCGGCCACATGCTTGAACTTCAGCTCCAGTCCCACCACCCTCCCTGACCTCCAGGTAGGGTTCAAAGTTCTCGCTCTCTAATCAGGTGGCTGGTTCTTCTCCAGAAGCTATCTTGCCACTCTCCCCCCACCCCCAATCCTGGAGTCATCTCATTAACATAAACTGTGTGTGGTCAAAGAGGAGGGCTAGTTATTAATTAACAAAAGACCCTTCTATCGCTCAGGAAATTCCAAGCATTTTAGAAGCTCTGTGCCAGGAACCAGGGAAAAAGACCAAATATATTTTTTATTATACCATGCAAGCTTTGCCAGATATTGGTTCTTCTGAGTTTCTTATCCTTTCCATTGTCTTTGGGAATTTCTAAGTACTAAAACCTTGACTTCACCCTTTTCTGTTTTTCTTGGAGACCAGTGTTGTTGAAACTGCCTATACATAAAATGTATACAATTATTTATACCTGTATTTCTCTGCAAAAACCATACAAATTAGTTTGCTTAAAATCCATGTACAGTTTATTTTATTTTTTTGTTTGCGTTTTGTAGGCTTTTGATGCAGCAACTCAATTTGCTTGCCTTCTCTTTAGATATGAAATTACATGTAATCTCTATGCCAAATAAAACCATTTTCCCACTCTCAGTGTATTTATCCTTCACTTTATGTTCTTATGTTTAAGTCTTTCTAACATTGAATTTATTCAATGGTAAAATAAAAAGCTCAAAACTAAACATGTATAGTCTATTTGTTTATATTTCTATACCACATACATATATTGAGTATAATCAATTATGTATTTGTGTTTTAATCTGCCTCATTCTGGGAGTTTCCTTTAAGGAGATTTTGTCTTTAACATATGTCTTTTTAAAAATATAAATATACAACCTGTGAAAAAAAAAAAGTGCAGAGACAGAAAATCATGACACCACAGAATGCCACTATTTCTTTTCCTTTTGATTAATCCAACATGCAAATATAAAAGCATTTTGGTTACTTAAGAAGTTCAATGATGTTTTGCTTTTTTATTCTTATAAATGAAAATATGAACTTAGTCTTTACATGATAACATGTAGGGGAGATACATTAGCAAAACTTTTCTTAATGAAGTGTCTAATATAGCCTCTCCAAGTTTCTATATCCATCTGTAAGGTCATACATACGTACATGCCTGTGCATACTTATAATACGAACAAGAAAGCCTATTTTACAATGTTAGGAGGAGAATGGACATCTTTTTTTATACTTACATATCCAAATGCATGTCAATCTTTCTGTTATTAAGCTCTTTAAAATAATTGTTTCTTTTTATTTCTAGGTAACCTTCAAAGCATCAAGATATTCAGTTTCACCAGATTTAAAATATGTTCTTCTGGCATATGATGTCAAACAGGTAAAGGAGTGATCTTTGAAAACAATTTTTTCATTGTGTTTTGCATTCAAGTGACAGTTCATAGTTGTGTTGCATTCAAGTGACAGTTCATAGTTGTCCTCGGTCATCTACTCAACTAGAGAAAATTTGACATATCCAGTAGGTGCAGGTGAATACTGATAACCGATATTGCACAAGAGAGTTTTGGCAACAATGTCCTTTCTTCCACACCCAGCTAACAAATAACTGGAACAATCTGCTAGGTGCCTGTGCTGGTCCAAGTCCATCTCTTTTAGAGGAGAGTGTGGCAGAGCTTAGCAAATCCAAAAAATGGGGGCTTTTGACAATTCCAGGATAAGCCTTAATATCTACTTGGGTTGTATGTATATGTAGATTAAGGGGTTTCCTAATGGCTGTGCCTGAGCTGCAGTGTGTATTGTGGGAAGAGCTGGTGAAAACATTGATTCAGTTTATGGTCAAAGGATTCTTCGTTGGTTTTTGAGCATAAGCCTTGTGGTTGTAGAAATTTCTAAAAGTGGGGCAAGGCAAGGAATCAATTCTGAACAAATGAAGTGTTCTAATTGCAATTAGTATTTCATTATTCCATGTCAGCTCTATAGCACAATTAGAGCAATATGTATGGTTGTGGAGTATTTTTACTCAGATATAATTTGCACTGTTAAAAAGGAAAGTAAATGTTGAAAAGGCAATTCAGCAGACTAGCTTCTGTAGAAAATAAATGATTTTGGAAATTATTCAAGAATGTTTTGTGTGCTTTAAGGCAGACAATAAAAATTTATAGACTTAAAGCAGGAAGCCTCATATAATGCATTGAAACCCTTCGAGCACATGAAATGTTACTGTTCAAAGGACCTTCTACTTGATGGTTTTAGTCTTTTGAAATATACATGTGTTATATTTTTAGACAAGTTTATATTTCTTATTTAAAATAATTAATTTACTCTACAAAAGGCGGGGAGACTGTAGTCAAAGACATCTTTTTCCTGTTATAAATTTTAGCCCTTTTCCTTTACCTTTGTTCTGTGTTCTCTCTACTCATTGAGATTTTGAAAAACATGTAATAGTAGGAAAAGTGCTTGAGCTTTATAACCAAACTATTACAGCATCCTCAGGTTTTTAAAACAATATTTATCTAAAGAGTTTTAACTTAAAATGACTGCTATATTAAAATGATAATAAACTTTTTAAAATCTCAGGTTTCAGTAGCTACAATTTGTTTTATTCTGTTTCACTGATCTATGTGTCTATCCTTCTGCTAGTTCCAAATAGTCTTTGCTTATTTTTGGATATTTTACATAAATGGAATCATCCAGTATATGACTGTTGTCTGGCTTCTTTCACTTAGTAGAATGCTTTTTAGATTTATCCACATTATAATATGTATCAGTACTTCGTTCCTTTTTTATGGTTGAATACTATTTCATTGTATGTATGTACTACATTTATTCATTTATCCATTGAAGGATACTTGGGTTTTTTCCACCTTTTGGCTGTTATGAATAGTGTTATTGTAAACATTTGTGCACAAGCATTTTTTTTGAGTACCTGTTTTCAACTTCGGAGATAAATATTGAGGTTTGGAATTGCTGGGTAATATGATAATTCTATGTTTATCTTTTTGAGAAACCACCAAAGCACTTTCTAAAATAGCTGTACCATTTTATATTCCCACGGGCAATGTGCAAGTGTTTCAGTTTCTCTGTATCCTCACCAACAGTTGTTATTTTCCATTCTTCTTATTGTAGCTATCCTAATGTATATGAATTGATATCTCATTGTGGTTTTGGTGTATACCTCCCTAATTAGACTAATGATGTTAAGCATATTTTTATATATTTGTTGGCCTTCTGTGTTTCTTCTTTGGAGAAATGTCTCTTCAAGTCCATTGCATGTTTTTTTTTTTTCTTTTTGTAGTTGAATTTGAGAGCTGTTTAGATATTCTGGATAGAAGACCCTTATCAAATATATGATTTGCAAATATTTTCTTCCACTCAGTAGATTGTTTTTTCACTTTTTTGATAATGTCCTTTGGTGCATACATTTTAAAAATTCTGATGAAGTATGATTTATCTATTTTTATCTCTTGTTACTCATGCTTTTGGTACCATATCTAAGAATACATTGCCAAATTCAAGGTCATGAAGTTGTACCCTTGTGGTTTCTTCTAAGAGTTTTATATTTCAATTCTTATATTTAGGTTGTTGATATATTTTGAAATATTACTTTTTATTGTTTGAGATAGCCTTAAAAACGTTTTAAGGTTCCTGTTATATATTGAAAAACCATTCTAAAATGGCTTTGTTGGTTTATACTGCCCTTAGGCAATGCATAGCCTGTTACATTGACATATATACACTACCATGTGTAAAATAGATAGCTAGTGGGAAGCTGCTGCATAGTACAGGGAGATCAGCTCGGTGCTTTATGAAGACTTGGAGGGGTGGGATAGGGAGGATGGGAGGGAGGCTAAAGAGGGAGGGGATATATGTATATGTATAGCTGATTTACTTTGTAGTACAGCAGAAACTAACACAACATTGTAAAGCAATTATAGTCCAGTAAAGAAAAACAGAGTAATTATTAAATTGATAGATTATATATAACCTAACTACTAATTGAATGCATACAGAACCCCCACACACACACATCACACACATATGCACAATAAGTATTAGTGTTATATTACTATGTAATAAATTACCCCAAACTTCGTGACTTAAAAAAAAAATTACTGTTGTTCACAGTTTGTGTGTATTAGGAATTTGGGATTGGCTTAAGTGGGAGGTCTGGCTTTAATGATGTTGCAATCAGGTATCAGCTGGGGCTGCAGTCATCTGACAGCTTGACTGAGGCTGGAGGATAGACATCCAAGGTAGATCTCTCACATAGATGGGTAATTGGTGTTTGCTGATGTCATGAGGCCTCAGGTTTCTCCACATGAAAGTCTCTACAGTGCTACTTGAGTGTCCTCATAGCATGGTACTTGGATTATCCCAGAGTGAGTAACGCAGAAGATAAAGAGAGATTTCAGTGCCTTGCCTGATCTCTCTTTGGAAGTAACCTGTTATTTTCACCATGTATGTATATTTTTTTGTCACACAAGTCAGGTCTAATTCAGTGCTGGAGGGGGCTACCAGAGGGTGAGGATTTGGGGAGACCATCTTAGAGGCTGACAAACATAGTCCCCAAATATTTCATATTCATCCTATGTGAAGTATACTCAAGGCCCCCCAAATTTTTATCCATTACAGCGCAGCATTTTAATCAAGCAGATCAATCTCCTTAGGCATGGTTTCTTGACTATAGTCCCTTGAGTATATTTATATATTCATATATAAAATTAAAATGCTCAATATATATCCATGTGTTTGTATCCATATAAATACTATAAAGATACACATATATTTTAATATGTATTTAAATACCAATTTGACTATTATTCTCAGGTTGTTTTTTTTTTAGCTTTATTGTGAATAACATTTACTTATTCCATTCATTTATCTTTTGTAGTCTTAGTATTTTTTTAAACATTTATATGTATAATTCAATCATTAGTTTTATTGTCCTTTCTTTAAATATATCACTAACTTTTTGGTTTTAATTGTTTTTTGACTTGAAGAAATTTTGAATTTTATGAATTTTTATCTTTCACTTTGTTGTGTTTATTTTTGTTCTAGGCTTAGAGAAATGCCTCCCAATATGATAAATATAAACTTGTATTTTTTTATTTTTATATATTTTATGCATAAACATTCATTCTATTTTAGTTGCAATTGTTTATGGTGACAAGTGATCAAAACCTCTCTTTCTAATGATCATAGTAATAAAAAAACCTATCTTTCATATGAGTGAATGTAAGCATATGCAGTCTTCGGAGGGGCAAGACTCCAAAGGGACATTTTTGATGTATTATTGGAAAACCACCCAACACAATAAACTGTTTCATGAATGCCATACCTGTCCTCAGTTTCCCCATGACTATAATGAAGAGGGAAGAAGTATGAATGCTTCTCAAACTTACTCAAATTTACTGTCCTGAAAAATTTCCTGGTCATGTGATAATAATCCTGCCTCTGGGATCCTGTGCAAGATCCACTATACAGGATCTAGCACTGTTATTTTGGAGTCAGAGGAGCTTGCTGGGGAGAGCTAATTTAGTTTTATTTCCCTACTGATATTCTCAATTTGAATCAAATATCAATAATTTAGTGTAGGCCAAATTTAGAAAGTGTCTTTTAGGTCAACAACTGAGTTCTTCTGTGTGTAACCTGTGGGCTACCAATGTTGAATCACACTAATCTGTGGGTTACCAATGTTGAAATGCTTTATTCAGAGCTTAAGTTGGCATCATCATCGTGTCTAAGCTGTGAAGAGTATGATTCTGACTTTTTTCTTAGCTTTTTTTTTATTTTTATTTTTTTCTTATCTTTTTACATGTTAAATGTACTATTTTAACAAACACTACAATGATCTGCAATTGTAGTACAGTAAGTTCCTTACATATGAACGAGTTCCATTCCGAGAGCCCAATTTGTTCATAAGTCCAACAAAGTTAGCCTAGGTACCCAACTAACACAATCGGCTATATAGTACTGTACTGTAATAGGTTCATAATACTTTTCACACAAATAATACATAAAAAACAAACACCAAAAATAAAAACATTTTTAATCTTACAGTACAGTACCTTGAAAAGTGCAGTAGTACAGTACAACAGCTGGCATCCAGGGGCTGGCATCGAGTGAACAGGCAGGAAGAGTTACTGACTGGAGGAGGGAGAGGAGGTGGGAGATGGTAGAGCTGAAGGATTGTCAGCAATAGGAGATGGAGGGCAAGCTGCAATTTTACTCACACCTGACACTGATGGCACAGGTTCTGGTTCCTTGCTGGATTCAATTCTATCTACACTCTTGAAAAAACGATCCAGTGATGTCTGGGTGGTAGCTCTTTTTTTCTCATCATAGATGACAGGGTAGCACTGGATTGTATTCTCAACGGCTGCTGCAAACTTCCTGTACTGTTCTACATTCGGGTATGGCTCAAAAACTCACAGTGCCTCCTCAAATAAAGAAAATCCCCTTGCCATTTCCTGCATCCTGAATCTCTTTGGTTCTTCAGTTACTTCTTCCTCTTGTCTCTCTTCGTCCTTTCTCTGGGCCTCTAATTCCTGCTGCTTCTTAGCAGTACCAGCTGCATCACCACTGCTTTTATGCCTGCTTCCAGACGTCCTGGGCTTAAAATAAAGATACTGTACTACTGTACTCTATACAGTACTGTACAGTAAAGTACACAAAAGCACAACCACTTGTAGAGGATGCATGCACACGACAGTGTACACCAGACACATGAACTAACTTAACGTGATTGGACATGAGAATGCATGTTCGCATCTTTGAAAGTTCACAGCTTGAAGGTTCTTATGTAGGGGACTAACTGTATCCATAGTCATAAAGCAATTACGATTACTAATATAGTGTTATGGACAGTTTTTGAAGATTCTGTATCAGGAGTTGCATGCTAAATAAATCATGGAAACTATAAGCCAATAATTTTTTTAGTCCTTTGCAAAGAAGCCAAAATAATATTCATTTTTGTATCAATGTCAATTTTATTGAACTTAGGCTGAATCTTTTCTGTTGAGATGTACAACTATTAATTAATTCTAATATGATTAATATGAAGACTGTTTCCCCCATGCAAATTATTTGTGTTCTACAACATCAAAAATGTAATTTGAACAAAGTGAGAAGTTGCTCTTCTTTTTCTGGCCAGATTAATATTTCTCATATTTTGGGCCTATAGCATGGTTCCTAGGTTGTTCTTCTGCTCCACAGAATTTGAGAATGTTTTGTGCTTGTTGTCTACAGGAATCTGTGGACAGATCAAGGTAAATGATATTCTCCTGTAAGACTCTTACAGATAAGTGGGGGAAAGAGGGAGAAACGATCGTTTATGATTGGAAGGAAAGATGAGTCTTCCTGTAGGAAGGTAGAGAATGCCACAGGGGCACTTTGGGGTGATCTTGTGATCCTTAAGACCGTAAGAGTGCTGTTTATTCCGTTTGCTGCAAAAGGAGAAGTCTACTGGCGATGGTAGAGCTTAAGCCTGGCTGCCCCTGCTGAAGTGCTTTACTTGAGGCTGGGAAGCTTCCTGATAGTTTGTTTTTTTATGCCCAGACTACTTGTCACAATTGCAGGAACTGTCAGACCCATATCACTTGGTGACCCTGTTTACACAGAAGCTGACACCAAAGCAAAGCAAACTTAAAAACCTCCAGGTGATGTCCCAGAAATGCTGGAGAAAGGAGCAGGAAATCAGATTGCACATTTTCCTCTTTTTTTAAAAGAAGATATTAAACTTGCATAATCAAAGGGAAAATAAATAAACTAAACCAAAATAAATCTCACCTCATATATCCAGATTGTTGAGCTTATCCAGCTATTTTTTAGGATGTAACAATATCTGAGAGAAATATTTCTAAAATAAATGGTATATTTTCTGCATTATTAGACCAAGGAAAGAGAACTCAATAAATGCTTTTCTCCTTGGTTCATGGCTACCATTATGAACACTGATTACTCTGCAGTAACCCTGCAGGAAACCTGCCTGGTTTCTCGCATCTGTGTCCTTGTCTGAAGGATGGGATACAGAAGAATGAAGAGCCTGGAGAGAAAGACAAGTACTGTATGGTATCACTTATGTGTAGAATTTTTAAAATGCAAACTTGTTAAAACAGAATAAAATGGTGATGGCGGGTGGGGGAACAGGACAGATGTTATTTTAGGGGACAAACTTACAAGGAGTAGTAAACAAGCCCTAGAAATTATAATGCACAGTACAGTGAATATAGACAACAGTACTCTATGATAATCATCAAACTTGCTGAGACTAAAAATTATTGTAAATACCTAAAAATAAAGTGTAATTATGTAATGTGATAGAGATGCTAATTATTTCTACAGTGGCAGTCATATTACAATATATAAATGAACATGTACACATTAAACTTATACAATGTTATAGGTCAAAATATATTTCAATTTATAAAAATGGGGGGATAGTGTGCTTAAGTCACCTCTTGTCGGAAGGAATGTCATAGCCCAGGTTCCCTTCAATCACTCCTCTTCCTTTTAATCAGTGTCCCACACTCAAGCTAAGCTGATCTTTAAAACAAAAATCTGATTGTCATCCTCTGTTTAAAATCTTCCTAAGGCTTCTTGGGATAACGAAGTCATAACAGCCTACACGGCCCTGCCTGCCATTTTACCCTCACCTTCCACAAACCACCCGCAACTTGTTCTCAGCACTTCTGGGATTTCCTTCAGTTCTTCGAAACACCATGCCCCTCCCATCATCGGGCTTTCACTACTCTTCTGCCTGGAACAAGTTCCTACCCCTTTTCTTCATATTGATCAGTTTTACATATTCTTTAGACGCCAACTCAAGCATACATGCCTTAAACATCAAGGCTGTTCCAGACCTTCTCTGATTTGGTCAAATTTCCCTATTATAAGTTTCATGGTACTCTCTCTCCCTACTGTAGAATTTATCACAACTATAATTGGGTCTAACACAATGCCTGACACAGCGTTACTCAAAAAATAATAATAATAAATAGAAACATAATTTATGAATTAATAAAGGAGAACCTCCACCAAACTTTTCCTTAAAGTGCCAGGCAAGGGTCAGTTGCCCTTCTCTATGCCTTTAGGGCATCTGGTACATACTTACCTCTCAATATTTCTGTCATTGCATTGAACACGACCATTTATGTGTACATCTCCTTGACTAAACTATAAGACCCTTAAAGTCAAGAACTTTGCTTTATTCATTTTAATGCCCACAGGGTTTTCTGCAGTGAATGGCACATAGTAAACACTTAGTCAATGTTTGTGAAACTAAAACAGTGATTATCAATCTTGGCTGCACATCAGAATCACCTGGAGAGTTTTAAAAATTATTGATGGTTAAGTTCCACTCTGCAGAAATCCTGACTTAGTTGTTTGGGGATATAGCCCAAACACTGGAGTTTTAAAAACTCCCCAGGAGACTGTAATGTCAGCCAGGCTTACAGTCCACTGAATTTAAGTGAACTGCTCTCTTCCACCTATTGAAGACTTTTCAGACTTCAGACAAGGCAAAGACAAGAAATAAAGATTAAAATACCTGCTTTTTAATACTGCACCTACTTGGTACCAAAGACTGTACCTGTACATCTTCATTCCTTACCATTTCTCTTTATAGTAGTTGATGTTATTTTATTAATGAAAATATAGAGACAAAGGAGATTCCTTTGCATAATAAATTTGCATAAAATGACTCAAGATTGAAACTTTTTTTTTTCTGGAACAATAGTTCTCAATATATGGTCCCAGAATAGCAGCACCAGGATCTCCTGAGAATTATTAGCAATGTAAATTCTTGGGCTCTGCCCAGACCCAATGAGACAGGAACTCTGGAGATGGGACCCAAGATCTGTGGGTAACAAGTCCTCCAGGTGATTCTGATATAGCTCAAGATTGAGAGCCACCTATTCAGAGGAAGTGATTCCTTCAAATTCAAGAGCTCTACTTGGGAAAAGACCTAAGTAGCCAGAACTTAACCATGTCTATGGCAGTGATTTAGAGAAAATATCATTTAAAAAAGAGAGTCTACCATTTTCTCTTTAGTATTTCAAAATAATTTAATCCTGATTTAATGTTCAGCTGTTCCTTTCTGACCTTGGCCATTGGTCTGGCCTCATTTACTCTTCAAGGTTGATGTTTAATCTGTCATATTAAAATTAGATGTGACCTAGTGAGGAATGCATGGAATATGGAGAAAATAGGTGAGTTTATATTCAAATTATCCATAGTTAAATTTTTTGTTGAAGTGTAGCATGCATACAGGAGCATGCACATACTGTGAGGATAGTCTGATGAAGTTTTACAACTGAGCGTATCTCTGTAACTATCACGCAGATCAAGAAGCAAAACATTGCTGTGCTCCTTTCCAGTCACTACCCACCTCAAGGGAGGCCACTGTTCAAGCTTTTAACAGCTTAGATTATTTTTTTCTATTTTTCTACATATATATATTCATACAGTGTGTGCTGTTTTGTGTATGTCTTCTTTTACTCAATGATGTTTGTGAAATATATCCATATTGTTCAATAGTTGGATAGTACCTTGTTTATTTTCCCTACTATTATAGCATTCCACTGCAAATATCATTGTTTATCCATTTGACTGCCAATTGGACTATAAAAAATATATATCTGAACAATAGCTTTTTTGTGTTGGATTATTTTCTCTGATCACTCCCTTTTCTATCTATTACCCTGCTGCTTTTTTGGTGCCTGTTTCAAAAATGGATTTTAGTAGAGGGAACAAACTTTTGTTGAGTACTCAAATAGTGCCTCTTATATGGTTAGTCCGTCAATTTAAACGTGCCCAAATCCTTGCTCCTTAGTCACTGATAACATATTTTACAAAGGTGGGAAGCTTAGAGATGCTAACTTACTTACTTAGGGTCCCACTTCCCATTTGCAGAGCTCGGACTCAATCCCATCTTTCTAGCTCCAAAGCCCCTGCCATTTTCTGAAAGTTATGACATATCTCCATAGATTTATTCTGTAATCTGGCATAATTATTTTCCCATTCATTTGCAATTATATCAACTGTATTCTAATTAAGTAATTAGAAAACAAATGGAACTTGTATTGCATATAATTATTTGCAATACTCAGGTAGCATTTATTATATTCATCCAGACTTACTGGTTATGCATTTTAATTTTCTATATGCTTCTTAGAAGTTGTTTCTCAAAATAACCAACTAAATAACTATGGGTTGCACTTTGATACCATTAATTTGAAAGTATTCCTGAGGAAGAAAAAAGTATTCCAAAATATAATGCAGTCTAGATTTTGTGAAATCTTGATTATCAGAATATTTGTGCTTAAGAATTGTCATCTAGTACTTGACATTTCCAATATCAAAGTTATTTTTTCCTTTCTTCTGAGTTATGTTAAATCATAAATAGTTTTAACTGTTTAAATAAAGTTTATTTTATATATTATTTCAATATACTTAACATTATTAGTCCATTTGAATTATTTAACAATTGCATTTTAAGCCATTTTTGAAAAGTCAATAGTGTAATATATGTATTAATATATACTTAAGACAAACGAAATAAGTAGAAACAAGTATTTAAAAAAAACCTTTAAACTAATGTTTATAGTTTTCTTACTTTTTTGATTAACAATGCAGATTAAATAGACTAATAAATAGCTAAATTAACTATTTACATTGCCAACATCCTTATTATGTCTTATGTTTGGGGTCAGAAACCTTAATTGCATTTACTGTTGTTTAGGAATAATTAGAACATAAATCTTCATGAGAATAAGCTCTTTCTAAAAAGAAAAGCAAAACCGAATGAATCTTTTAAACCATGTCTAACAGAAGGAACAAATCAATTATACGTGTGCTCCAGTTACTGTGTTGATGTCTGTCCTCCAAAGTCAATGCTCTGCAGAAAAGTGGTCTTGTTATTCTCTAGAGGTAGATGCATTCACTTCAGTTTATGTTTCTACTAGTCTGTAGCTCTGTAGACGAGACCTTCTTTATGATAAATTTCTATTTTAACTAAGATGTAATTCACTGTACCATGAATCCTGCATGCACTACTGCCTAAAAAAGTAACTCTTCTCTAGTGAATTATCTAATTAAATTCTGAGCCTTAATACTTCAGTGCTTTACAATTACAGACAAATATTTAAGAAGTCTGTGGGAGTACATGATCTGGTTCATGGGATTATCTAAGCTATTAAGATTCATGCACTTGGGGAGCACTAATATTTCAAATAATCCTATTAATAATAAACTCAGGAAATCACAGCCTAGGAAAGTGACTGTACTCAAATATATGGGACTTGGAGTTCACCTTGAGAGCCTCCTGCCTTCCAGTGCCCATAGAACACACCTTCTTGGTCCCATTGTAGCTGCTGCTGCTAAATGAGCTTTCTAGTTAACCTCCTCCTTTCTAAAGAGAGATAATAAGGCATGAAAAAAATATTAACATCAATTTTGGATTTTTTTCCTTGTTTAAAACAGAAGAATCCTAGGAGGAAAAAAAAGAAAGGAAGGAAGGAAGGGAGGGACCCTAAGTTTTGGCAGATAGAATTTACAACTTTTCCTTTTTGTAGTAGCTATCATTGTATTTACCAGTGTATCATTAATTCAACCACATAGCATTTGTTTTATTTTGATTTTGAAAATAATGTTTAGTATAGAGAATTTGAAAACACTGAAAAACATGAAAAAGATGATTATAATGCTTGTATTTACCTCTTTTAGAGAACACCACTAACAATATGTTGATTTATCTCATTCAAGTCTTGTTTTTGTCATAGATACATATATCTTGTTTCCATTTATAGACAAAATTATTAGAATACTTTGAGAAATAATGTATTAGCAAAATATTGTCATACTAAGCATTCCGATCTTGTTCAAGTAATCTAATGTTGTATAATTACTACAAACCTTTGTAGCATAAAACAGTTATTTATTATCATCGTGGATTTTGTGCATTCTGGAAGGGCTCTGCTATGCCATTCCCACTTGCATTCTCATTTGTGATTGCTGTCAGATGGTGTTTGGGGCTGCAGTCATCAGAACACTCGACGGGATGGAGGATCTGCTTCCAAGGTGGCTCATTCACATGGCTGGAAGTTAATACTGGCTGTTGGCTGACAGCTCAGTGTTTCTCCATGTGGACCACTCCACGGGGTTACTTGATGTCCTCATGGCAGGGTAGCTGGCCTCTCCCAGAATGGATGATCCAAGGGAGCAAGGTGGAGTCTGCAATGCCTTTTTGGATCTAGCTTGAACCACATAAGCCTCCATTACCACTATATTCTATTGGCCACACAGGGTCAGCTGTGATTCCAAGTAGGAGGGGAGTATACTAGGGCATGAAAATAAGGAGATGAGAATAATTATGTGTCACAGATCCCGATAGGAAGAAATTGAATTGCATGAAGGTTTTGGACAGTTCATCATGAACTCTGTAGCATTAGTGGAGATTACATGCTGGTGAAGTCAGGTGGCTTTGAAGCTGGCTAACTACCAAGAGAGTTATGATTAATTAATATTATGTGTGAGCATCTCTATCAATGTATCACAGGCCTGTATTATTGTTATTGTTCTTTCCTATTCAATATGATTAAACCAGATTTAAATAGATTAAAAAATGCAGATAAAAGTTTAGAATGAGAGTTGAGTTAGTAGACTACAAAATCAAGATTACAGATAATCTAGAGGTGGAAATGCTAGCCCAAGTCAACAACATTAAATTTATTAATGGTTAGAATGAATTTAAGCATGTGTTTTATTTAAAAATCTGGTTCTTAAAATATAGGATGAAAAGAGTAAGCGGTATCCCAACTTAGGTACTTTTATTGATCATAAATTCAGTAGGGACTTAGACTCTCACATGAACTTTAAAAACATCAATATATTTTTCAAGATGAGTTAATAAAATTAAGCTGCCTAGAACTGTGCTGTCCAATACTGTAGCCACTGGCCACATGGGCTGAATGAGCACTTGAAATACAATTAGTCTAAGTTGATGTGTGCTGTAAGTGTAAAATACACACTCCAGATTTTGAAGGCTTAGTAAAAAAAAAAAAAAAGTAAAACATTAATAATAGGTCATATTCAAGATATGATAAAACAACATTTTTGTATATATTGGACTAAATACAATATATTGGTAATTTTTAAACTTTTTCCTCTATTTTTTATTAATAGGGCTATAAAAATTAAACTTACTTATATAGTACTTGCATTATATTTCTCTTGCTCAACGCTGCTCTAGAACACAGGAGGTAAACATCCCAATGTTTTAAGTGCCAGTTGGAAAGCACCTGGGATGCTGTACCCAACTGGAGACCATATGGAAGGAGAAAATCATAATTCTCAAAGACTTAGAAACTGTAATGAAGGAATTAGATATGTAGCTATGAACAGAGAAAACTTGGCAAAATACAGGGATAATAATAGATATCTTGAGTGTTGCAGGACTGTCAAAGAGAATAGAAGTCAGATGTATTTCTTGCTGTAAAACTAAGGCCAATAAAAACAAATGGCTACAGGAAGACAGATTTGGCTCAGCATAAAGAAGGCCTCTCTAACAGTTACTTGTTCAATGATACAGGGGCCTACTTTCTTTAGAAATTTACAAATGGTGGATGGCTAACTCTCCATTATAGGCACTGTGTAAAGGAAACTTGCTCAGGTGAACTGTGTTGGAATAGTTAAATTTCAGTCTTTCATTAATTCAAGAAAGACAACAATTTCCCCTCTAAAATACATCATAGCATAAACACAGGAAAAAGAGTTGTGTGACTCTCGCACTAATATGTCAAGTTTGAAGTCTTGCAGAATATATAGTCCTGAAATTTTCTTTCTATAAATGTCAACATTTATAGAAAGAACGTCAAAAGCAGTCTACTTTGCTTTATTTACTCATATCTAGTTTGAAAAAGATCAAACATAGGACTTTACAGAAAAAAATAACAGTAATTCTTACTAGAAATAGCAAACTTCAAGTAAAAAAAAATGTACACAAGGAAAGACATTCAGATGTAGTGTTTTCTAATTATACCAAGAGACAACAATGTTATGATTCCTAATTGGAGTTTACGCTGATTCACTTGTAATTGCTTTTATGTTGCCTATTTAAAAAAGAAAAAAAATGGTAAAGATTGTGCGTTAGTAAATTAACCAGCTCAAAGATAGTCTGTGGTATAAAGACCCTCTTAATTTAGCCAAATGAAAAGGACACGAGCATTTCTGAATAAAGAGGGAGCAGAGAATGTAACTAGAGTAATGAGGCCATGCAGTTTTAAAAGAACTCAGCCAGAAAATGACCAACAGTCACTGTCAAAAAATTGAGACTTCATTTTTAAGAGCACATTTTTTTGTTTATATAGAAGATTTAATCCAGTGTACCTGAAACATAACTAAATGTTGCATAATCATACTTAATTTTACTTATCTGTACTGAATTATTTCCAATTTACATTTTTACACATTTTTCTCCTCTTGTGCCTTTGAGATCATTTAAGGCTCTAACAAGGCCTTAATTGATGTGACATCCCCAATACCAAGATCCATGCAGCTGTGCACTATTGTCATTTCTTTCTTGAATAAGTGAATGACTCCACAAGGAGCGGGACAAAGATTCGCCACTCAAGGAGAGAGGACCTATTCCCTGCTTCTTCTGCTTAACAGCCTTTCAAGACCCTGTCTCAAAAAATAAGACATACTTTACAGAGATGATGAAAAGCTAGTGGTATTGATGTGAAATTTGATCTTCATAAAAGAGATAAATTCAATAATCAAAGCCTTTCACATTAATTTTTCACCTTAAACTAGTTTTTGCACCTATAATTTTACACTCACATTTATGGATATTGGCTGATTGACAATGATTTAATCGCTTTTCTTTTCAAATAGAAAAATATTTCTGCCTATAATATCTCAAATGCGAAAACATTAACAGTTTTCAATATAGGGTATCACTTTGTCGTTATTGCTTTTCCCTCTAAATGGAATTGAGGAGCAGATTTTTATTTTTGGTAGTTGAATTTCACTTAATACATATGCCTGTCATGCATAATAACACATTCTGGGAGGAGGGCATTTTATTAATAACTTAGTTGCAAATTCAATATCATGAGACCAAAATAGTGATATGCATGCTCACTTACTCTTCCTTATAATTGACAAAACTATTTGTGTATTTACTGGTGTAATGAAAAATACAGGTATATTTGATGCTGTAGCTAGTCATGATGTTAATAAAGAATAGACATTTAAACCTGACTATAATTTATTGCAGATTAGATCTGTCCTTAATTATTCATTCATAAAAGAAAATGATGTCTTTGTTTTCAGAAAAATGCTCCAAATTGCTGTATAATTCACCAAAACCACAAAGCCCTTTTTCCTGTTTTTGGATATTTAGGTTATTTCAAATTTTCCCTCTATTTAAATAATGTTGTGATGATCATCCTTGCACTTAAAACTGTGCCCACGTTTCTAATATATCACTAAGTTGAATGATACTAATTTTGTAAGGGTTATTGAAACATATTACTGTACTTATTTCCAAGAAGTTTATCTCAAATAGCACTTCTACCATCTCTGAATTATTGTGTTCTTTTGTTTTTTGTTTTTTTGTGGTACGCGGGCCTCTCACTGCTGCGGCGTCTCCCGTTGCAGAGCACAGGCTCTGGACGCACAGGTTCAGTGGCCATGGCTCACGGGCCCAGCCACTCTGTGGCATGTGGGACCTTCCCGGACCAGGGCACGAACCCGTGTTCCATGCATTGGCAGGCGGACTCTCAACCACTGCGCCACCAGGGAAGCCCTGTGTGTTCTTTTAATTTAACCTTTTAAGCATTATTAATATTTTTGATGAGAAAATTGAATAAAAAGTTAAAGAGATTTGATTAAGACCTACTAGCTAGATAACAGCAGGGCTGGGATCAGAATCAAAGGTCAGATATTAATCACAAAGTTAAGATGGTTTTCCTTAATGTAAACTAGTATAGTCATCCAACATAAATTTATTCAATACCTATTCATGGAGCGCTTACTCTGTGCCTAGCATTGTTGTATGCATCACGGATACAGCCCTGAACAAAAATGAGAATTTCTTGTCAGCATGGAGTTTTCATACCAAGTGAAAGAGAATAATGAAAATAAATGAGTAATTTATACAGCATGTTAGATGGTTCTAAGTGCTAGGGGATTTTTTAAATTTTACTTTTTATTTTTACTTTTATTTACTTTTAAACATAGATTCACAAGAAGTTTCAGCACAGCATGGAGATGTGTCTGTACCCATCACCAAGCTTCCTGCCGTGGTGACATCTTTCATAACAGTTGTGCATTATTAAAACCAGGAAGAGTGTATTTATCAAAAATTGTACAATAAAATTAAGTAGATTATAGATCTTTCTCACATATTACCATATTTTGCATACTCATGTTTTGGCATATCCTATGTATATTTCTGTTGCATTTTCTTACATATAACTAACATCACCACCCATAATTGAGATACACATCCGTTCCATCACCATGAAGGAAATCTCTTATACTTCTCCTTTGTAGTCACACCCTCCCTCCCCTTCTCTGATCTCTGGCAATAACTGTTTTCCATCTCTACAATTTTGTTACCTCTGGCATGGTATATAAATTGAATTATACAATATATAACCTTTTGAAATTGACTTTTAGGTTTGTTTTTTTTTTCCATTCAGTATAATGCTGTTAAGATCCATATAAATTGCCATGTGTATCAATAGTTTGTTCCCTTTTATTGCTGAGTAGTACAGAGAGATCTATAAAGCAGAAAAGAAAACGCCATTAAGAAGGGTGCAGTTGGCACAGCCTGCTGCCATCTTGAGTTGGGTGTCCTGTGAGGAGCTTCAGCACACATCCCGAGCTGAGGTGTTGGCTCAGCCATTTCACGAGGAACTATGGTCTGAAGGGCCAGGGACGAGGCCTCTGCATGGGGCCAGCTATGAGCAAGTGAAACAGACTAAGCACAGAGGGAAAAAAGGTGGATGGGCTAGGCCTGAAGTGAGATGACCAGATTCATGTCCTTTCCAGATGAAATGTGGATCCTCTAGCAACAGGAGCCATGTGGCTGACAGGGTCTTGGTGCTCCAGCCAGGTGTCAGGCCTCTGAGGTGGGAGAGCCAAATTCAAGACATTGGACCACCAGAGACCTCCTGGACCCATGTAATATCAATCAGCAAGAGGTCTCGCAGAGATCTCCGTCTCAATGCTAAGACTCAGCTCCACTCAATGACAGTGCTGGGCACCCAATGCCAAACAACTAGCAAGACAGGAACACAACCGCAACCATTAGCAAAGAAGCTGCCTAAAATCATAATAAGGTCACAGATACCCCAAAACACATCACCAGACGTGGACCTGCCCACCAGAAAGACAAGATCCAGCTTCATCCACCAGAACACAGCCACTAGTCCCCTCTACCAGGAAGCCTACCCACCCCACTGAACCAACCTTAGCCACTGGGGGCAGACACCAAAATCAATGGGAACTATGAACCTGCAGCCTGTGAAAAGGAGACCCCAAACACAGTAAGTTAAGCAAAATGAGAAGACAACGAAATACACAGCAGATGAAGGAGCAAGGTAAAAACCCACCAGACCAAGCAAGTGAAGAGGAAATAAGCAGTATACCTGAAAAAGAATTCAGAATAATGATAGTAAAGATGATCCAAAATCTCGGAAATAGAATGGAGAAAATACAAGAAATGTTTAACAAGGACCTAGAGGAAATAGAGCATACAAACAATGATGAACAACACAATAAATGAAATTAAAAATTCTCTAGAAGGGATCAATAGCAGAATAACTGAGGCAGAAGAACAGATAAGTGACCTGGAAGATAAAACAGTGGAAATAACTACTGCAGAGCAGAATAAAGCAAAAATAATGAAGAGAATTGAGGACAGTCTGAGAGACCTCTGGGACAACATTAAACGCACCAACTTTCGAATTATAGGGGTCGCAGAAGAAGAAGGGAAAAAGAAAGGGACTGAGAAAATATTTGAAGAGATTATGGCTGAAAACTTCCCTAATATGGGAAAGGAAATAGTCAATCAAGTCCAGGAAGTGCAGAGAATCCCATAAAGGATAAATCCAAGGAGAAACATGCCAAGGCACATATTAATAAAACTATCAAAGATTAAATACAAAGAAAAAATATTAAAAGGAGCAAGGGAAAAGCAACAAATAACATACAGGGGAATCCCCATAAGGTTAACAGCTGATCTTTCAGCAGAAACTCTGCAAGACAGAAGGGAGTGGCAGGACATATTTAAAGTGATGAATGGGAAAAAACTACGACCAAGATTACTCTACCCAGCAAGGATCTCATTCAGATTTGATGGAGAAAGTAAAAACTCTACAGACAAGCATAAACGGGGAATTTTATGGCTTGATTGGAATTTTATCTTTAAAAGGGTTAAGTGAACTTCATTTTATTTTGTTTATTGTTTTATACAGCAGGTTCTTATTAGTCATCAATTTTATACACATCAGTGTATACATGTCAATCCCAATCGCCCAATTCATCACACCACCACCCTCCCCCCACACCGCTTTCCCCCCTTGGTGTCCATATGTTTGTTCTCTACATCTGTGTCTCAATTTCTGCCCTGCAAACCGGTTCATCTGTACCATTTTTCTAGGTTCCACATATATGCGTTAATATACGATATTTGTTTTTCTTTTTCTGACTTACTTCACTCTGTATGACAGTCCTTTGATCCATCCACGTCTCAACAAATGAACCAATTTCATTCCTTTTTATGGCTGAGTAATATTCCATTGTATGTATGTACCACATCTTCTTTATCCATTTGTCTGTTGATAGGCATTTAGGTTGCTTCCATGACCTGGCTATTGTAAATAGTGCTGCAATGAACATTGGGGTGCATGTGTCTTTTTGAATTATGGTTTTCTCTGGGTATATGCCCAATACTGCGATTGCTGGGTCATATGGTAATTCTATTTTTAGTTTTTTAAGGAACCTCCATACTGTTCTCCATAGTGGCTGTATCAATTTACATTCCCACTGACAGTGCAAGAGGGTTCCCTTTTCTCCACACCCTCTCCAGCATTTGTTGTTTGTAGATTTTCTGATGATGCCCATTCTACTGGTGTGAGGTGATACCTCATTTTAGTTTAGTTTAGTTTTTTTTTTTTTTTTGTGGTACGTGGGCCTCTCACTGCTGTGATCTCTTCCACTGCGGAGCACAGGTTCCAGACACGCAAGCCCAGCGGCCATGGCTCACAGGCCCAGCCGCTCCACGGCATGTGGGACCCTCCCAGACCGGGGCACGAACCAGTGTCCCCTGCATCGGCAGGCGGACTCTCAACCACTGCTCCACCAGGGAAGCCCATCATTGCAGTTTTGATTTGCATTTCTCTAATAATTAGTGATGTTGAGCAGCTTTTCATGTGCTTCTTGGCCATCTGTATGTCTTCTTTGGAGAAATGTCTATTTAGGTCTTCTGCCCACTTTTGGATTGCACTGTTTGTTTTTTGATATGGAGCTGCATGAGTTGCTTGTAAATTTTGGAGATTAATCCTTTGTCAGTTGCTTCATTTGCAAATACTTTCTCCCGTTCTGAGGGTTGTCTTTTCGTCTTGTTTATGGTTTCCTTTGCTGTGCAAAAGCTTTTAAGTTTCATTAGCTCCCATTTGTTTATTTTTGTTTTTATTTCCATTACTCTAAGAGGTGGATCAAAAAAGATCTTGCTGTGATTTATGTCAAAGAGCATTCTTCCTGTGTTTTCCTCTAAGAGTTTTATAGTGTCCAGTCTGACATTTAGGTCTCTATTCCATTTTGAGTTTATTTTTGTGTCTGGTGTTAAGAAACGTTCTAATTTCATTCTTTTACATGTAGCTGTCTAGTTTTCCCAGCCCCACTTATTGAAGAGACTGTCTTTTCTCCATTGTATATCTTTGCCTCCTTTGTCATAGAGTAGTTGACCATAGGTGCGTGGGTTTATCTCTGGGCTTTCTAACTTGTTCCATTGATTTATGTTTCTGTTTTTGTGCCAGTACCATATTGTCTTGATTACTGTAGCTTTATAGTATAGTCTGAAGTCAGGGAGTCTGATTCCTCCAGCTCCGTTTTTTTCCCTCAAGACTTCTTTGGGTATTCAGGGTCTTTTGTGTCTCCATACAAATTTTAAGATTTTTTGTTCTAGTTCCGTAGAAAATGCCATTGGTAATTTGATAGGGATTGCATTGAATCTGTAGATTGCTTTGGGTAGTATAGTCATTTTCACAATATTGATTCTTTAAAAGGATTAAGTGAACTTTATATTCCCTTTATGAAATGTTTGTGCCAGTTTTATCAAATTGTTTAAGTGACTTTGGCATGAAGTGGAAGGCACACATATTCTATTCCTTTGCATTGTTCATGACCCAGTGGTGCCTTTAGACCTCACTCAGAGGGCACAAAAGTCTTAAGAATTTACTGGAAGAACAGAGATGACATCTCCTGTGACTCAAAGGGCATTGCATCAGAGTGTGGTGTTCATCCCAGCAAAATCTCATGGAAGGGGATATGAAGGTGAAATCTTACCAGACAGTATCTGTGGTTTTTGTGGTCATGTCAGGTAGCAAACACTAAGTGGACCCACCCGAAAATCCAGTCCATTTGGAAAATTTTTCGACCTAAGCCAAATCTTAGCCTTTCACCCTGTCAAAGAATAAGGGGTCCACTTTGTTCCTTTGATAGGTCTCAGAAGCAGCTAAATAAATGAACAAAGCTCAGGAAGCCAAAGCTGTGGATATTCATGAATGTTCTGAATTGAACTGGTGTTGGGGAGAGCTGGAAATCATAATTTTGTTCACAAACATGCTGACAATAAACAATAAACTCTCAGGTAAAAACAGCCAGACACATAGAAGTTCACTCATTTCAGCTAAGTACAACTTCTCCAGGAAAACTTTCTCTCCTGTCTTCTGCACTATGCAATTGGAAAGTTACCCCCACAGTATTAGATGCTATATTTCCACCATCAAATATAAGCTCCCTGAGGAAGGATACTATTTTTTTCTTTCATTTATTTTTCCTGCCATACCTAGAATGTAGTAGAAAACAGTAGGCACTCTGTAAAAAGGATACATTTCTCTTACATCAAGGAACATAAGCTATGACTTGCAGGTGTACTTGGAAATGTGACTACTGCTATAAACAGTTCTCGACATCCCTTCAGCAAGCATCCATATATGATTAATATCCTTTCTACTTAAAACAAAGAATTAAGAGATGAAACCTAACTGCCAAGAACCAGTAGGGGAAAGTAGTCACTGTGTTGATTTGAATGCCTGCTGTGCAAGTGACATATTAATATTAAATGGGTTTTTATTTAACAGTTGCATTGTCAAAGGGGAAGAAATTAATTATTTGAAAAAATCCAACGCATTTACCCCCCACTGTGTAGATAAAGAGAGAAAAAAAAAGCTGAAGAAACAGTAACTCACATGCTTATTTTTTTTCCTGAAAGTGTGAGATGGTAAAAACTGAGAAAGTATAATGTGCTTTTAGCTATTTATAATATTATGTCACAAAAACAATAATAAAAATAAAAATTCTTTTATGGGGTTCACTTACAGAATATTAAATAATCCTTAGGAAGTTATCAATATAGTCAGCTTTCTAGAATTACAGGTATTTGTTGTTATTGTTTTAATTTCTTATTTTTATATTTAACCTTCTTGGGCTACCTGACGCACAGGTGTTCATGATGAAGAACAACAACTGATGAAGATAAGAAATTGCTGATCTTTATTGCTTAAGGTTGTTGTTCATCTTCAACAAAAGATGAAGATAAACAATTGCTATTTCTATAGGTTCTTTAATGCTGACATCAAGTTTCCCATTTACTTCATATTAATTCCTAAGCACTCACATCTTTAAAATTTAGGTAGGAGAGTGTAATCTCAAAAGAAGCAATAGGAAATACAAGGCAACTTGGTCAAGCTTGTAAACCTCACATAGGGGATTATTTTGTACTTGTCCCAAGATTTATTCTAGTGCAAAATTTAACCATACATCCAAAAACTATTTATTAAGACCTTTTCTCAAATCAAGTGTAGAACTCTGGTTAGAAGTTTTCAGTCTGGATCAGTTTAGGTCTGGTTTATTTTCTGGATTGGAGCCAAATTAGGCCAAGTGTATTCAGACCAGTTCCTACTTAAGGGCAATGTAACATGTGATATCCAAGCATATGACACCTTAAAGTTGGGGTTCCACATTTAAAGAGGTACAAAATGTTCTTCCCCTGCTGCCAGAGGTAGATTGAATGGCGAAAATGGGCTTAGTGATAATTTGGAAATACTGCCTTTTGCTTTATTTCATCTTGTGTTTTCTGTTTGGTAAATAGGCTGTCCATTGAAGTTTTGTCTTCATTGTTTATTACCCAAGTTGTTTTATTTCTTCCGGGTTGAGGAAGGTGTTCTGGAAGAGTTATGAAGAAGTCACAGCATTTTTATGTTACAAAGGACTTAGAACACCCTGATTTATTGCTGGGAAATTGAGGCCCAGACAGTCAAATGACATAAAGCTATGGAGTAGCAGAGTCTGACCTAGATATTAGGGCTCTGAATTCTCAAGGACTTTTTTTCATTATTCTTTAAAATATTCCATATCATTAGGAGAGGGAAGAATTATATTCCCTCCAAAAAATTTAAAAAGGACACATGTGTCTTAGTCCCTTTCAAATACTAGTTATATTGTATTTTTCCCACACATCTACTCATTCATTTTCAAATAATTGAATATCAACAAATGTGCTAGGAACTAAGAATAAAAATAGTTGCATGTAATTCCTGCTTTTCATTTGAAGTGTTCATACTCTAGATGGGAAATTTGTATAAATAGAAGAAATATAATAAATGGAACAAGGATTGACCTTCAAGAGCCAAGATAGCTCAGAATTCCCAGAAAAGAACATCAAAACTGTACCTTGAAGATTGAGTAGGAATTTTCTAGGGTTAAAAAACTAAAGTGGGGGCTTCCCTGGGGGCGCGGTGGTTGAGAGTCCGCCTGCCGATGCAGGGGACACGGGTTTGTGCCCTGGTCCGGGAAGATCCCACATGCTGCAGAGCGGCTGGGCCCGTGAGCCATGGCTGCTGAGCCTGCGCGTCCGGAGCCTGTGCTCCACAACAGGAGAGGCCACAACAGTGAGAGGCCCGCATACCGAAAAAAAAAAAAAAAAAAAAAAACTAAAGTGGGGAGATGCCTTAAGGCACATACAGAACAAAAGTCATGAAAGGGCCCAGCATGTGTCCAGAGCAGTGAGATACTTGGTGTGGCAAGAATGTTGGGAAGTGAAGTGTGGAAGAGGTTCAGAAGGTCTTAATTTGCTCGCTAATTATTTTCAGTCTCTGAAATGTGTTGTGTTGAAATAGAAGCATGAGTCCCCAAATCCAGTTGCAGGCTCACAAAGAGCCCATGAGTTTTCGATCATAGGAAACTACAGGGGCTCCTTTTCCCCCCTCTCACCCAGGACTAGCCATGAAGTTGGTGTCTTGATCCCCTATCTTCCATGTTCTCATACTTGGTACTCAGGGCTTTTCCATTCCATCCTGACCTTGCTAATACCCGTTTTATTTGGGAATGGAAAAAGGGGCAAAAAGAAGCTCTGAATAATCCCTAACTTTAGGAATGACCTCTTAGACCTGCACTGGGGCTTGGTTTCATTTTTGTTTCTTTAGGTTTTTTTTCCACTTCTGAGAGGCAGTCACACTGATGGGTTCCATCCCCTCCCTTTCCAATTGATCACTGAAACATATCAAAGGTAAAACAGCCAGGACCTATCTGACCGGCTGTTTCCAATCAGATGAACATTTCTTTAGTTAAAATTGAAATAAGTAAATTGATTATCAGGCTCTGTTCTAAATCAATATTAAGTATGCATATTTTGTGTATATATGTATGTTTATATGTATTTTCATTCATGTAGGTAGAGCATCCTCTATTTGTATTTGTTAGGTGTCCTCAATCTGGATAAACTATTATAAAACCTTTAATGCATCCATGGTTCCCTTGCGATGGGATAAGAGATGTATTTCCTTCCCTCCCATTCATTTGGGGTTATCCACATCATTATTTTTTTTTCTTTTCTCTTCAACATTCTTACTCCTCATTTATCTTGCATCCTGGTAGTAATATAACTAAGAGGATTATCTACTCTCATTAAAATGAATGAAATAATCATGGTTCTGATAAAATATAGGTGTAGGGGTAGGATAAAAAGGAAGACACTGATAATTGAACCTCTTAAAGACTAGCAGTATCATTTGCATTCAACTCCTTTCTTTGCAGATAGTAAAGGGCTTGGGGAGTGTTGTCTGAGGAACTAAAGGTCTAAGTCTTTTGGAAGACCTGTCAAAGCGGGATGGTGTAGCAGATGGCATGAAAATTTTGGGGAAGACAGATGTTTTACCTGTTTCACTATTGCGAGACTACAGGTCTTTCCCAGCTCTTCCTGTTCTGTTTGCAATGTTGCAGTTTCATCACATCTACATGCAATTTAATCTGAACATGAATTATTAGCTCTTACTAATATCTGCTAAGCCTTATGGGATATGATTATAAAATCCTTGGAAAGGATGACCCTAGCCTTTGAGAACCTTGTAATTTGATATTCTTTCTTTGACTCATTTTTAGTTCTGCATTCTACCCTTTATCCCTGACACCAAATGTCACCTCCTAGCCATTTCCATCCCAGTATTGCCTTACAGAAAAACTCTAAGAAAGACATGAATGATAACATTCCCAGTGAGGTCATTCTTCATCTTTCATTTTGTTAAATAATTGGAGAACTATTTTAAAAGCTGTCTGGCTGTAACATATAAAGCCATTTTGGAAGGATGCTTTTGCAGAGTTACAGCACTGAAATCATTTTTATTAGAACTTAAAGATCTTTGAAAAAGTCCCTTTGTACATGAGAATATTTAAGTCTTCCATGATATATTAGTAGCTTATATTGAAAAGAAAACACGATGCCTTATCTCATTTGCCGTTTCTAAATTTGTTTTGTAAGTCTACATCAGATATGCTTTTCTAAAAATGGCTTATAAATGATTTTATTAGGGAAAAATGTTAGGGGAGCAGGCGTATTTTATATTTCTTTACATGTAAGAAAAGCACTCCCTTAATAGTCTTAAGTAGAAATGGCATCTTTACTTATTAGAATAAAATCTGTTTCTTTTATGTTTCATTGTTCAAATGCATTTTACTTAATAACCCAATTAGTCTTGAAAACAGTACTTGAGTAAATAAGTCATTTTAACTTTTACACAATAAAATCTTGATTAGCTAGAGCAAAACTAACAAGAAATATCAATTTACCAGAGTGAATTAAATTATAAGGCAACTCAAAAGTACCTGGAATTTAGAAATCTATATTAGAAACTTTGGGGGGAAATATGCTGAAGGTTATAATCATCTAATCTAATTCTTTTGCTTTTTATGGTTTTAAAATCACAATTTAGATATTTAGGTCTTCTTGGGTCCTTAAAGCAAGTTTTCTTCTGTGCATTAGATTCTTCTTACAAACTAGGAAAGTGGAATAAAGTTATGATAATATAATCAACAAAGAATGAAAGAACAGCTTCCAATGATTCCTCAGTTAACTGGGATCGACATAACTTCTTCTTTTGCTGGCACTGTGTTGAAAATACATACATGGAGGAGTTGATAAAACAGTTAGTCAATTAGACGAATTAGGACACAAAAGTACAGAGAGAAAGGCAACATTCTGGGGATATTCTTCAAACCTCAGTTTCAAAAAGTCAGTGATGCCATGAGGAGCTTTAGCTACTTCCTCAACAAATCTCAAGGCCTTTTTTATTACCAACACTAGTGACTCTAAAGAAGACACAGTTCCTGTCCTCTAGGAATTTACCATCTAATGACAGAAATTGGAGGGAGGTCAGTAATTAGACACATTTAAAATACTCATCATAAATGACATAACCATGGTGGATTTGTCCACAATATAAACACATGTGCACTTTAAAGTAACTATTATTCATTTGAAAACAGTGTTTGTTCCCATCTCAGTTACAATTAGTTTGCTTGATTCTATGGAAACAAAGCAGTGACATCATATAACAAATTTGTAATAATTTTACAATTATCCTTTTCTTTTACCAAAATATTCTCTTAATTTTTCTGTTTCTGTTAACAGTATTATTACCCATATAATTAACAAACCTTGAGGTTTCAGTTATCTTTGTATTCCTATCACCATCACTCATCCAGTTGTTTTGATATCAGCAAATCAACCTAATGCTTCTTCTGCATTTCCACTGCAAAGACTTACTAAGGCCCTTTTAATCCTTTCCTTAGCTGGGACTCGAGAAATTATTTCCCTACTACAGCCAGATACATACTATTAAAGCATAGCTTTGTTTGGATAAATTGATTTCCTGAAAACCTTAAATGGTCCAATGCCTTCTGTTGAATAATGTACAAACAAGTCAACCGGGCATCAGGCCAACACAATATACCCAGATCTGACTTTCTGACATTGTTTTCTATGTCTGCATTAAATGTTTCCTTTGTGTCGCAAATGTGCGTAATTACTCTTCGACCTGCCCCAAACTGTTAGTCTTTTCCTTTCTTACTGATGATGCTCACAGATGTTGCTTCACTGATCTCCATCTCTTTTTATCAAACTTTTCTATCCTTCATTGTTTAGTTCAAAGATCTTATCTTCCATGCATCCTTTCCTTATCCCTTCACTTAAGATGACCTTTTCTGTTACTGAGATCTTACAAACTTATCCGCAGTCCTGTGATACGTTATAAATATTGACTTCTATGTGCTGCTGGACCACATGTATTAATTATATCCCTCCAATACCACACTCCTCAGAATCTCTATCATCTTTCACCTGTATTGCTACAGTAGGCTCCTGATTGGTCTTTCTACTGCCAAGGCCTGCCAGTTCCTCTCTTGTTCATTCTCCACACAGAAACTAAGGTGATATTTTTAAAAACCATAAGTATGACCATTCCAATCATTAAAATCAATCAATGACACCACATTAGGGCAAAGTCCAATCTTTTTCAAGATTTACAGTAATTCAAAGCCTCCATCTCTGGCTTTGTCTTTCTCCACTATCGTTCTTCACTATCTATGCCCCAGGGACATTTGATGAAATGTATCTTTGAGTACATCATACTCCTTCTTACTGCAATATACATATACATTATACATATGTACATATGTATATACATATGTATATACATATACATTATACATATGTACATGTGTATATACATATGTACATATGTATATACATATGTATATAATATACATATACATTACATATACTCGTCTCCCAACTGTAATGTTCTTTCCTACAACACACCCATCCCTGAGCCAGGCGCTCTAATGATGTTCAGTATAGCATCCTCTGCATGTCCTCTGTATGATGTATATAGAAATCAAGTCCATTCATGCAAGTTTGGTGGCATCAATCCCACTCAATCATTTTAGTCATACAAAAAGTGGGAAAGAAAATTTTCTTGGGAAAGTCCAAATGCTATCAAGACAATGAAACAAAGAGAATAGTTGCTAGTTAGGCAACAGTGAAACTCCACTGCACTAAGTAATGGCATGTGTGTATAATAATACATAATTACAGAGGCTTTTTATACAGTTGTGAATTACAGTTCATTAAATAGTGAGCTATGTGTAAAAATTAAAGAAAACCCATCATTGTATGCATATCAATCCAATGGCTAAAGTTAGCTGACTTTATCCTTTGGCCCAGTTAGAAGTTTTCATTCTCATCACATCAATTTCTTTAGCATCATTATTGTCATTGCACCTCTGAACATTTTTCAGATCTGACAGCTATAATGAAATATATGATACATACAAAATGTACTTAAAACCATGCTTAGCGGAATATGCATAGCACATTACCGAAACAGATGAAGAGAGTCCCTAGTGCACTTTACATCACAGAAATATCTGCTTCATTTTCTAACTGCTTTTCATGCAGAAACTGACCCCTATTTTTGCTATTTATCCGTGAAGTTCTCACTAGCCGTCTGCTTAGCCTATGACCTATTTTATTTCTCAACTTTTCAGTTGAAATGAGAATCAACTTTAAAGCTTATTTAAAGGAATGTGAAAAAGCTAAATATGGGGTTGCAGCTGGTTCAGACTTTCTGTTGAACTTATTATGGCCTGGTATAATTTAAGATCTATTTACATAGTTGTCTTGAACCAGGAAAAACGATCAAAGAAAGCTGCATGTTACATCACTTTGCCAAAGTGAGATATATCAAAAGTGACATTGTCTTTGTCTTTTTGTTTAAAGAATTTAACTCCAAAATAGTAATCTGGCTCACCCACAGACGTGTTAGGTTGACCCTGAGGATGTTGCTTCAAATATTGGCTAAAAAATTCAAAAACAAATTAGTTGTCACCATTTAACATACAAATGTTAAATGGTGACATACAAATCCAAATTTTACATACAAATCCATATATTTTTCTCTTGAAAACTTGTAAGATCTGTCAATATTGGCATATTGAGATGACGTTTCCTCAGGCAAACAATGACTGACCATCATAGATACGTTATTCTCTCTTTAGTTAACCTTGTACTCATCATTTTTAATATTTTTTTATTCTTGCATACTTCACTTATTTATACTACCTGTCAAACTTTTGTAGACCTTTCAGAATGTAACAATTACTTATCACAATGAGAACCTCTGAAAGGATTTGACCAAAATGAACAGTATAAGGAGCTCAAGATGCAATATCAAGATCAATTACAAGCTTAAGAACAAATCACTCAAGTGATGAACAAATTACAAAGTGAATAAACTAGAAATGCTTGCAGCTGCAAGTGTAAGAAAATCCAAATACAGTTGGTTACAAAAATTGAGTTATTAGTTTCACATAAGAAGAGGTCTTAAAGTAGGCAGCTAATGTTATTTGTTCTACAGTGGCTGGACTGGTATCTCTAAATGCTCTTACCTTTTTCCTTATGTTTGTACCTTCTTATCAATAAAGCAATGTATTTCCATGAAATCCCACCTAGCTGACTAATTAAGGCAAGATCTCTGTTCAAGAGGAAAGAAATTGCAATGATTCATTTAGAATAATCATAATTTACCCCTTTAGGATAACATAGGGTTTGCCCTCCCTGAGATTAAGTTACCTCCTAGAATTTTCTTAACACAGAATATGAAAATGAGGAGGAGACAGTTGTGTAGGCATTGATCAAAATCTATCACACAAGACTTGGATGCCCCCAGTCAATTTCAAAGGACTTCACTATAAATTTTGCCTTGTACTTTAGGAAGGCTCCTTCCAAAATAACCATTTTCTCACACTAACAGAATTATTATCAAACCAATCAATATTTTCTGATAGATGAGGCCACTGAGTCTTTCATTCTGGAGGCTTCATACTTGTCATCTTTTATCTTGGATTGCAGTTGACCTTGGCAAGTGATATGTATTATGTCGAAGCAGGTGGAAGATTTTCCCAGGCAGTACCGTTTTAGGGTGTAATAAGGTCAGGGGGCAAAAAATCGTTTTAAAACGCTTTGTAGATTTAAAGAGCACCATGTAATAAGCATATTGAATAATCATTGATTAAAAAATATTATTAGTTCAAAAACTTCAAGATCATGTTTTCCAGGCCAGGAAGGTGTTAAAGAATGGATTAACCAGAAAGACAAGGCAGGGAAGAAACCAACATTTCTTTATGACTTCTATCTTTTTAAAACATTCTTTCTCCTTCAATTTTAGGCAAGATGAGGTTACACAGTTTATTCAAAAATTTACTTATAGTTTAAATTCCTAGATTTGATGTTCTGAAATTTAAAACTAGGTTAACCCAGATAAAGAGAGTAGAAGACTCAGACCAAAACCTTCATAGACTTGTTGTTGCCTGGCCTAAGGAATGAAAGGATTTAAAGGGAATTCAGTATGGCAAAGGCAATTCAGATAAATTTAATGTGAACATTAAAGTGTACAACTCTTGCATTATTCATGTTTTCCAGATATTATCATTTTATATGTAAGTCTATAGTCATTTGACTTTCAAAGCATATCCTGTAGATATCATAGGCCTGATATACTTGGTATAAATTATGAGATTACAGGATAACATTACCATGGATCTTTATATTCAAAAGCAGATTATGTCTTTCCTCATAGCTATTCTTCTTGCTCATCTAAAAACTATGAAGCCAATATAAATTATATTTGTAAGTTGGAATTATCACTATTTTCATGACTAAAAAGTATATAAACATATTAGTAAATTATTTTCAAATCTGTAATTGTACACATTTATTGTTCTCCCTCAAAAAATGTATAACTTTTTCATTGTAACTTTGAATGGATAAAGATGATGGCATATTAACTTACCATAAAATATTTTGATTATTGAGTGTCATACATTTGCATGGGCTTCCTACAGGAAGAAATAAAGTGATACTGATTGGATTGGGACATTGATTAAATACATTATTGAGTAAATTGAAGCTGATATTTACTAAACAAATGGTGTATTTTACTTTGTACTATGATCTTTACAGCAAAATAATCTATTCTAATTCTTTTGTATAGATTACCCCATAGACACATGATTTAGATTCATGACTGTGCTGGGAAGATGCTCTTACAGATGCTTTTTTGGCTCAAAAAATTATGCTGGGGTGTATCTAATCATCATGCTTAGATGATTTTTATTATACCATTCAAGCAACTTCCTAAATAAGCCACTACAAACTGAATTGTTCAGTGTTTCAGGTGGAGTGAGTAGTAGAGAGATTCAGATCCAGGTTCGTTTCTCAGCTCTGACACCTCTTTCTTTTTCTTTTTCTCACACACACACACACACACACACACACACACACATACATGCACATGTGTGCACATGGCAAAGGAACAGCTTTCTCCAACCACATCCATAAACATATTAACTGAAAAACTTTATTTTGGTTTAATGCCAGTGGTTATTTGTGTTGTTCTCAAGCCTACTATGCTATCTACCTAGAATTCTGACATGACATTTGCCAAAACTTGGGGAGTTAAAATTGATCATAATTGCTGAAATTTTATCACATGTGAGAAAATAGGATTTAAATCAAGATTTGCCCTCACATGAGTTTACTATAAAAAAAAAAGCAAATGGCGACCAGAGAATCAAGTTTTTGTTTTCAGTTGCATTATCATTTTTCACCACTAAGCCAGCCATTTATCATTTTTGAAAAGGACACCATCAGAGATGTTATTGCCTAGGTTTACAAGTAGAGAAAAGACTAATATTTGTTCTTGGGCAACAGCAATTTGAGTACCTACTGTGTGATGGGGAGATGAAATAAATACATCATATACATATATTCCCAGCCCTCAATTACTACATGCATTGGTCAGAGTAGGCTCCGTCTGTACTGATCTCAGGGTCTTAACATGATCTCATACCCCAGAGATAACAGTCGCTAGTGGTTCCTCAAAGTCCTTTCAGAATCTTCTTTCTTCATAACGACATACATATTCAAGCACATACACTCTTTTATACAAAGGAACTAGTATACTGCATGCTGTTTTGCAGGGGGCCTTATTTATATTTAACCATTTTTATAAAATATATGAAAACCCACAAATATCGGCCTCTTCTTTTGCAGCAAATCATTTAAAAAGAATCATTTCCTTGGTTTGTATTATAATCTTTGCCTCTTGTGCAAATCCTGCCTATTTTACTATATATATCACCCATTACCCATTGAATTGAACTCTTTGTTGATGTTCTTTCCAGAAACATTCCCCTCTAATACAGAGGCATCTCTATCTCTTCGGCTCCTGTTTGGTGCTGGGAGAAAATGTCTAATTCCTGTGCAGATACCCAGGTTTTCACACCTCTGAAACAGAGAGGAGAAGGAGACTGTGGCGGGACGTCAGTATCCCATTCCTGCTGCCCTTTCTTTGGTAACTGATGTTTGATATGGACATTGATGAGAGAATTTATTCCCAATCTAAAAATCAGAGGCAGAAATAAGTCTTCTCAAAGGCATTGCTTCCTGTCTTATGTACTGTTCCTTAGAAATTGGGAACACATGATTATGTTCCTTTTTCTTATCTAAAAATGATACCCCTTAACTCATCCTTGACCTTTTCCTACCTTCTTACATATTAGCACTTGAGGAAATAGTGAAAATGCTGACGTTTGGAAGCCTGATATGTTGAAATGTGTATGTCCTTTTTGTTGTGAGTGTGTATGTTTGCAGAGGGTGTGGGGAGCGGATGGGGTTACCTGGGGGAGATATCTCTGTAACTTGTAGTTTCTTCAAATATATTGTCAAAGTATATACTTCTTTCTGTATGTGTTCCCAAGGCATCATCAGTAGCATGCACTAACTCTTGAATGGCCACTTGAGAACCTTCAGAATCTTTTATATCTTTGAAATAGGAAGAATTTTTCTGAGTATTAAAAGCATAACCTAAGGTTAACTTCCAGGTTACTTCTTTAGTATAACTTTAACTCAGGTGTACAAAAGAGGAGCAAACTTTGATTAATAGACCGATACTCTTTATAACATTAATGTGATTCTGGGAAAAATAAGAAAAGAAAATTAGCTAGAAGGTGAGAAAAGAGGTGCCATTACATTTAAAAGTGTGCCTTGCTTACAAGTGACCCCAATATTAGAATACCAATTGTGCATTAAATAAAAGTGTGATCAGAATCTTTCTGCTCTTAAAAATGGGTTTAGTTAGTGCTCACTTTCAAGTATTCATTCTATACATTACACATTCTCATATTGTTGTTTTAACCAATAAAAAAGTGTAATATAATATATCCCATATCCATTTTTACAAGGACATTCTGGCTAAATTAATTTAATCAAGGTGCTGAAATCGAATGTTTTCTCCTGCAAGGTAACAAAAGCATTTTAGAGCTACTTTCACTTCTTGGAATGGGTCAAAAATTGATACAATAGCTTTCTGTTTACCACTTTATACACTATGATGAAGTTATAAAATGTAAAGCTTACACAGTCTTGTGATATTAACATTTTTATGCCATTTTTAAATTGTATTGTATTAAAAGTTAAATTTCACCACATTAAGAATGTGTGTGTGGTGGGGGGTGTGTTTGGGTGTGAGTGCGTGGGTGTATGTGTGTGTGTGTTTAATTGCTTGATGTAATAAAATACTGTCAAAAGAGTTCTAGATGCAACACAGTTTTTTTCAACATGTCACTCCTGAAGAGAAAAAAAATGAGAGGTTTCTTTATAGCAGCAGGAAAGAAGTTGAAGCACCTTTTACAACATGTTACCAAACCAGCTGCCATTTTGACTCTGCGTAAGACAATCATAGAATTATCCATCATTGAGGGTTTTGCCATGAAGCACTTTGCCCGTCACCTCTATAGAGATTGCAGATTGAAGGACTGCCTCTGTCAGAATCTTCCCTATTGCTCTAAACCTGACCTCTTGCAATTACCCTTCTAAATTCCGTAAGAACCTCCTTTTCTCAGAGTATAATTTTCTATAATGTGTTAAACTGGTTTTAAGATTTTTGGACATATTGTAGAAATACTCAGAGATACCAAGAATATTTTTTCCAGATGTTGCAGAGGGCATAGATCCGTCATGGAGGCCTTTGGTGAAGAAAAATGGATCAAGGTCAGGCAGAAAGCAGAATGGCCTGCCCCCATTTGTCACTGATTCTGAAATGCAGAGGCTTATGCTTAGGAAGGCATTTTTTCAGGGGCTGAGAGGACTCTTGTGATTTTATTTACTGTGAAGTTTTCAATTGTCAACTTAAATGCAGGATTAATGCTCAAAAAGAGGAAGCAACATTGTCTAGTGAAAAAAGCATGGACTTGGAGACATAGAAGTCAGATGTTACTGGGCTTGTTCTTCATCTCCATCACTTAGTACCTGTGGGATGTTGGACAAGTCGCTTAAATGAAGATGATGATATATGTACTTTATAAGACATTATATTGTATACATTATATATACACTATATTCTGTGGGTGCGTATGTGTGTGTGTGTTCCTCCGTGAAGCAGACCCAAGATGCAATTAGACATGCAAGAGATTTATTCAGGAAAAGCTTGAAAAAGATAGACATGAAAGAGCAGAAGTACAGACCTCAAATTTGACACTTAGAGAAGTAAAGGGGCAATGAAGGAAGTTAGGAATTGTCTCAGACTACAGGGAGGACCTAAGAAAATTTCAGGTAGGATTGTCTTAGGGACCCCCTATGCCAAAGTTGCCCTTCAGGGAATTCTATCTCCTGCAGGAATGGGCTTGCCTTTGTACCCTCCTGAGAGCAGCCCTCAGGGAACATGGCCTCAGTGCAAACTTGATAGTGAATCCAGCGGGGCAGCAGATGGAAATACGAGTCAACCCTGCTCCCTCAGCAGGGTCTCTTAAGGGAGATCTCAGTGGATCATGGTGTGTGAACTAGAAGTTGCACAAATAACTTGGGACAGTGAGAGACAGTAGCTTTGTACATTATAAGAATTACTGTCTTTATTGAATAAATTGTAGGGGCAGTTTTTAATGAGGATCATCAGTCAGAGGTTTTCAACTTTTAAGTTGCATTAAGAGTACGTTTCAGGGTTTAGCTAAAAACTCTGGTCCTCATCTCAGAAATTATGATTCAATGGATAGGTATGAGGAAGAAAAATGTGCATTTTGTGTGTGTGTGTTTGTGTGTGTGTGTATATATCTGCGTGTTTGTTTTCTAACTTTATTTTATTTTGTATTTTTTCACAGCCTTTTTATTTTTTTTCAATATTATTGACTATATTCCCCATGCTGCATATTTCATTCCTGTGACACATTTATTTTGTAACTGGAAGTTTCTACTACTTAATCTCCCTCCCCTATTTCACTCATCCCTCTATTCCCCTCCTAACTGGCAACCACCAGTTTGTTTTCTGTATATTTGAGTCTGTTATTGTTTGTTATGTTTGTTCATTTGTTTTGTTTTAGATTTCACATATAAGTGAAATCATATGGTATTTGTTTATCTCTGTCTGACTTATTTCACTTAGTATAATAAAGTCCATACAATCTTGCAAATGGCAAGATTTTATTCTTTCATATGACTGATATTCCATTACATATATATTATGTTATTATATATGTATATATATATATAAAACACATCTTTATCATTCATCTATCAATATACAGTTAGGTTGTTTCCATATCTTGGCTTCTGTAAACAATGCTGCAGTGAACATAAGCGTGCATATATTGTTTCCAATTAATGTTTTTTTTTTTTTTTGGATAATTACCCAGAAGTAGAATTGCTAAATCTTTGGTATTTATTTTTAATGAACTATTTTGAGGAAATTTGGTACTGTTTTCCATATTGGCTATAGCAATTTACGTTTCACCGACAGTGTAAAAATGATCCCCTCCTCATGGACATTTGTTATTTGTTGTCTTTTTTTTTTTTGAGAATAGCAATTCTGACAGGTGTGAGGTGGTATCTCATTGTGGTTTCAATTTGCATTTTCCTAATAATTAGATATGTTGAAGATTTTCTCATGTATCTATTGGCCATCTGTATATCTTACTTGGAAAAATGTCTGTTAAAGTCCTTTGTTCTTTTTTTTTTTTTTTTTGGCGGTACATGGGCCTCTCACTGTTGTGGCCTCTCCCATTGTGGAGCACAGGCTCCTGACGTGCAGGCTCAGCGGCCATGGCTCACGGGCCCAGCCTCTCCACGGCATGTGGGATCTTCCATGACCGGGGCACAAACCCGTGTCCCCTGCATCGGCAGGTGGAATCTCAACCACTGCGCCACCAGGGAAGCCCCTCTGTTCATTTTTTAATCTGATTTTTTTTGATGTTGAGTTACACGAGTTCTTTGTATATTTTGTATTGTATATTAACCTCTTATCAGATATATTGTTTGTTAATATATTTTCTGATTCACTAGGCTGCCTTTTCATTTAAAAAGCAAAAGCTTTTTAATTAGATATAGTCCCATTTATTTACTTTTGCTTTTGTTTCCCTTGCCTGAAGAGAGATATTTAAAGAAATATCACTAAGACTGATGTCAGAGAGTGTACTGCCTGGTTTTCTTCTAGAAGTTTTACAGTTTCAGATTTACATTTAAATTTCTAATCCATTTGAGCTTATTTTTGTATATGGTATGAAAAAATAGTCCAATTTGATTTTTTTGTATGTAACTGTCCAGTTTTCCCAGCACCATCTATTAAAGAAGCTGTCTTTTCTCCATTCTATATTTGTGACTCTTTTGTTGTAGATTAATGGACAAATAAGTGTGGGTTTATTTCTGAGCTGTATTCTATTCCATTGATACCTATGTCAGTTTTTATGCCAGTATCATTTTGTTTTGATTATTGTAGCTTTGTAGTATAGTTTTAAATCTGGGAATGCGATACCTTCAGTTTTGTTTTTCTTTCTCAAAATTGTTTTGATTATTAGGGGTCTTTTGTGTTTCCATACTAATTTTAGAATATTTGTTCTAGTTCTGTGAAAAAATGTCACTGTTATCTTGATAGGGATTGTGCTAAATATATAGATTGGTGTGGGTAGTATGGTCATTTTAACAATTATACTTCTAAACTGCAAGAACAGTATATCTTTCCATTTGTTTGTGCCATCTTCAATTTCTTTTTTCAGTATTTTATAGTTTCCAGAGTATAGGTCTTCTTTGGTTAGAATTATTCCTAGGTATTTTATTATTTTCGATGGATTTGTAAATGTGATTGTTTTCTTAATTTCTCTTTCTGGTAGTTCATTGTTAGTATATAGAAACACAACAGATTTCAGAGATTAATTTTATAATCTGCAACTTTACTGAATTCATTTATTAGCTATAATAGTTTTTTGATGACATCTTTAGAATTATCTGTATATAGAATCATGTCATCTGCAAACAGTGACAGTTTTACTTCTTCCTTTCTAATTTGGATTTCTTTTATTTCTTTTTATTGTCTGATTGCTGTACCTAGGATTTCCAATACTATGTTACATAGACTTGTCACATGACCTTTATTATGTTGAAGTAGGGTCTCTCTATACCCACTTTGTTGAGAGTTTTTATCATAAATGAATGCTGAATTTTGTCAAAGGATTTTTCTGCTTCTATTTAAATCATCATATGATTTTTATTCTTCAGTGTGTTAATGTTGTATATCACACTGAATGATTTGCAGATATTGAAGCGTCCCTGCATCCTTGAGATAAATCCCACTTGATTATGATGTATGATTCTCTTCATGTATTGTTAAATTCAGTTTGCTAGTATTTTGTTGAGGACTTTTGCACCTATGTTCATCAGTTATATTGGGGTGCAATTTCCTTTTTTTGTGGTGTCTTTGTCTGATTTGGGGCAGGGTGATGTTGGCTTGGCTTCATAAAATGAGTTCAGAAATGTTCTAACAACCCTGAATTTTTACTCTCCCCTGACAATGTTTTCGATATCATATTTTATATCTTTCTGTTTTGTGTATCCCTTAACTACTTATTGTGGATATATTACTTTTCCTACTTTTTTTAAAACTTTCCTACTAGCTTTATAAGTGGTTTATACACTGCCTTTGCTGTATACTTGCCCTTACCATTGTGATTTTTTTCTTTTATAATTTTTATATTTCTATTTGTGGTCTTTTCTTTCCCACTTAGAGAAGTCCCTTTAACATTTCTTGTAAAGCTGGTTTAGTGGTTCTGTACTCTTAACTTTTGCTTATCTGTAAAACATTTATCTCTCCTTAAAATATGAATGGTAGCCTTGCCTATTAGAGTATTCTTGGTTGTAGTTTTTTTTTTTCCTTTCAACAATTTAAATATATCTTGCCACTCCATTTTTGCATAGTTTCTTCTGAAAAATCAGTTGTTTGTCTTATGGGAGTTCCCTTGTACTTAACTAGTTGCTTTTCCCTTGCTGCTTTTAAGATTCTATCTTCATCATTAATTTTTGCCATTCTAATTACAATGTGTCTTTGTGGCGACCTCTTTGGGTTGATCTTGTTTGGGACTTTTTGTGATTCCCAAATCTGAATGTCAATTTCCTTTCCCAAGTTAGAGAAGTTTTCAGCTACTAGCTCTTCAAATAAGCTTTCTGCCCCTTTCTCTCCCCCTTTGCCTTCCAGGAGCCTATAATGCAAATGTTAGTATGCTTGATGTTATACCAGAGGTCTCTTAAACTATGCTAATTTTAAGTATTTTTTTTATTTTTTTCTGTTCAGTTTGAGTGATTTCCATAACTCTGTCTTTAAGTTCACGGATCCATCCCTCTGTATCATCTAGTCTACTGTTGGTTCCTTCTAGTATTCTTTATTTCAGTTATTATATTATTCAGCTTCTGTTTGGTTCTTCTTTATATTTTCTAAGTTTTTGTTAAAGTTCTCACTGTGTTCATCCATTCTTCCCTAGATTTGTTGAATATCTTTATGATCATTACCATGAACTCTTTATTGGGTAAATTGCTTAACTTTACATCACTTAGTTCTTCTGGTGTTTCATTTTGTTCCTTCATTTGTTCCTTCACATATTCCTCTGATGCCTCATTTTGCCTGAACTCTCTGCTTTTATTTGTATGTATTAGGTTTGGTGCTTCCTGATCTTGGAGAAGTGGCCTTGTGTAGGATATGTCCTATGGGTCCCAGCAGCACACTCGCATCTGGTCACCAGAGCTACATGCTCTAGGGGTGGCCCCTAGGTGGGTCATGTGGTCCCTTCTGTTGTGGCAGGGCCAACGAATGTAGGTGAGCTTGTAGGCAGGGCTTGATCCTGGTCTGGTTGACTGCCAGGTCCTACTTCATACTGTGGCTGCTAGCCCACTGGAGGGTGGGACTGGGACCCAGCACAGCTAATCTCCTAGTCCAGAGAGTCCCAGGGCTGTTGCTTGCCTACTGATGGGTGGCAGTGTATCCTGTGACAGCTGGCTATGGAGCGCTGGGGTTCCTGGGGCTGGTTCTTCCTGGTTGGTGGGCACATAAGCCCCCAGCACTAATAGGCTAGTGGGAAGACTACAAAATGGCTTTTGCCAGCACCAGTGTCCTTGCGTTAGAACAAGCTCCCCAAAATGGCTGCCAACAGCATCTATTTTTGCAGGGGTGTACCATTTACCTCTTTCCTCTCTGGGAAACTCTCCAAAAGCAGTGAGTGGGTGTGATCCAGGATCCCTTCAAGTTACTCTCTCTGTGCTGGGTCTTGGAGAGTGTGAGGTTTTGCATTAGTTAAGGTTAGAGCCTCTGTTTCTTACAACCTTCTGGCTCTCCTGTATGCAAACCCCTCTGACCTTCAAAGCCAGAAATTCTGGGGACTTGTATTCCTGGTGTAGAACTCCAGGCTGGAGAGCCTGATTTGGAGCTCAGACCCCTCACTCCTTAAGGAGCACCTCTGCAATTGTGATTATCATCCTGTTTGTGGGTTGTCCACCAAGGGGTGTGGTTCTTGACTATATTGTGTCTCCACTCCTCTTACCCACCTCATTGTGGTTCCTTCTTTATATCTTTAGTTGTGAAAATATTTTTCTACTATCTTTAGGTAATTATCATCAAGAGTTGCCCTATAAAAAGTTGTAATTTTGGTACGTTCATGGGAAGATGTGAATGCAGGGTCTTCTGACTCTGCCATCTTGGCCACTTCAATGATGTGTATTGTTAACAAACAACCAAGGGAGTCTGATGTTTGTATAGCACAGCCTGAAAAACACTGACCTACCTAAGTCATATAGACTGTATAAACTACACTGATTATTGTATACCCTATTTAAAATTAGATACATTAGGTTTTTACATTAAAAATCTATGCTGGGGAATTAAGAGTTATTTTCATTTATTCAAAAAATTGTATTTGGTGTGTGACATCATACAACTGAGGCATCAACAGATTAGTGATTTTTATGGAAGTTCACGGAGGCAGTATAGACTAGCAGCCATTTGGAGGACTTCAGTTTCCTTTCTCAGCTGCTATCTCTCTGCTATTCCAAGTACCATTATCTACTTTAATCATAAAGAATCACTGCATTTGTGAATGACAGGTACTTACTTATGCAAATGAATTTGCCATACTGAGCTAGTTTAGTTGATCAAGCTTTCCAGGTCAAGTAGGGCATTTCCCTAGATAAGACTAAGAAACAAGATAAATCTCTTGGGAGATAAAGAGAAAATCATTAGAGCATATCATCTATTTGGAATTTCAAGTAGCATTTTTGTCCTTAAATTGTTCCCCAGTTATTGGTCAGATTCACTATAGACACTGTTTCTTGGAATATTCATTACCTTATTGAACTCTATCATTTTTCTGTTGTTCAATCTCACAAAAATGTACTCAAATGAGATAAGTATTCCAGTGGAAATATGAACATTATATGAAAGGCAGGTTCAGTATAAATGCAAATTGCTTCATAAAACTATTGGAAAATACTCTGAAAGGGAGTAATTTAATGTGAACAAAACATTTTAAAGTGACTTTTAATGTTAATGTCTCTATAATTTTTCAATATCCTGAAAATAGTAATTAGTGACAAAATTATAATTTTATGACAATACCCTGCATAGTGTGAGATCATTGAATGAGGTCATTCTTATTTGTTTTACAGTTTCATTTCCAATTTACAAACTTGAATAAGACTGCCTTCTTGGTGCTTAAGTTAATCTAGAATAATATAAATAATGCTAAACTGATACAATGGTACATTAGACTTCACTTTATTTTCCATTAAAAATTAAAATTATTGGACTTCCCTGGTGGTGCAATGGTTGAGAGTCCACCTGCCGATGCAGGGGACACAGGTTCATGCCCCAGTCCGGGAAGATCCCACATGCCGCGGAGCGGCTGGGCCTGTGAGCCACAGCCACTAAGCCTGCGTGTCCGGAGCCTGTGCTCCGCAACGGGAGAGGCCACAACAGTGAGAAGCCCGTGTACCACAAAACAAAAAAACAAAACAAAACAAAACAAACAAACAAACAAACAAAATTAAAATTATTAGTTTGTGGCTGGTGTTTTTGTTTATATAACTGCATGAAAATAATTACTTTTATTTTCCAAATAATGTACAACTTAGTAGAGGACCTCTGTCAACTTTATAACTGCAGTACTCAGAGAGTACCTTGAAATTTATTTTGCATATAACAAGATCAAATGAGCAGGATGGGCAGGCCATTTAACAAACATTAAATTTGTTAGTTAACATTTAATAATGTTAAATTATTAACATTTAACATTAATAATGTTAAATTATTAACATATAAAAATTAATAAACTTAAATGTTTAAATGTTAAGTTTGTTAAAACATTTTAATTTCTTGTGTAAAACCTTATATCAGATTATTTCTAATATTATTATATGAGTTTGTGGTGATTCTCTGTTAGACATGGTGTCTGCAAAGGGTGCATTGTTTTATGGTTTTAGAATCCTGACTTTGATCTACCTATGAGCACATATTCATGAATCTAAAAAGAATAGTTCTTTCTTCTGGATGAACTGGTCACAACTGCCTGCTTTGAATTTTCTCTCTTAGGCTTGAGGTCTCCGTTCAAAGAACTCATTGCTGCAGAAGGGTCCACAGTGTCTTCTTGCTTTTTAAAATAGTAAGACAAGCTACCAGTTGTCTTGTTGGAAATGTATTTACAGTCTACAAGATTGTGTTGTTGTTGCCAATTACCTAAACAAAGAGCTCACAGAAATCTACCCCCCAGATAGTTCTGTTTAGAATAATATGTTACCTAACCTAATCCCAAATATGAAGGTGGTTCGACCTGCTGAGACCTACGATTATACAGAAAAAGATCAACCAAAATGACACCTGAGCATTTAAAGGAAAAAACAAATAAGAAATGAATATTTTAATGTTCATTGTTAAATTGTCTTACCATGGCCATTATGACCATTTACACTTCCATTCTAAAATGACTGGAATGTTTTTAAATGGATTACCAGGCCCTCTTTGAGTCAGTGATCTTGGTGTCTCATGATATGGACAACTCTGTTCATTTAGGTATCACCCCTACTCCACACCTTCCAGTGAAGTGAACAGAAGAAAGAGCAGGCCATCAATAGAGGTAGTTCTTTCTACACAAAGAGTATACAAGTTTCAGTATTTTGTTCTTTTATAACAGGAGCCTTAAGGAAACTAGGCCATTACCCACACTGAGCTGATAGAATTTGCCTGCTAAAATCTCAACGGTGGAAGGACTGATTCACAGCCAAGTTAGCATGTCCAAAAACAGTGGGCATATTTACACATTGCTTTAAGGGAATTTAGGTCATTTTATTAAAAAGTCATTGTAGCATGTATAAGAAGTATTTTTTTAAATGTTTTTATTGGAGTATAATTGCTTTACAATGGTGTGTTAGTTTCTGCTTTATAACTAAGAGAATCAGTTATACATATACATATATCCCCATATCTCTTCCCTCTTGCATCTCCCTCCCTCCCACCCTCCCTATCCCACCCTTCTAGCTGGTCACAAAGCACCAAGCTGATCTCCCTGTGCTATGCTACTGCTTCCCACTAGCTATCTATTTTACATTTGGTAATGTATATATGTCCATATATACTCTACCACTCTCTCACTTTGTCCCAGCTTACCCTTCCCCCTCCCCATGTCCTCAAGTCCATTTTCTAGTAGGTCTGCGTCTTTATTCCTGTCTTGTCCCTAGGTTCTTCATGACCTTTTTTTTTTAGATTCCATATATTTGTGTTAGCATAAAGTATTTGTTTTTCTCTTTCTGACTTACTTCACTCTGTATGACAGATTCTAGGTCCATCCGCCTCACTACAAATAACTCAATTTCATTTCTTTTTATGGCTGAGTAATATTCCATTGTATATATGTGCCACATCTTCTTTATCCATTCATCTGTCGATGGACACTTAGGTTGCTTCCATCTCCTGGCTATTGTAAATAGAGCTGCAATGAACATTGTGGTACATGACTCTTTTTGAATTATGGTTTTCTCAGGGTATATGCCCAGTAGAGGGATTGCTGGTTCATATGGTAGTTGTATTTTTAGTTTTTTAAGGAACCTCCATACTGTTCTCCATAGTGGCTGTATCAATTTACATTCCCACCAACAGTGTATGAGGGTTCCCTTTTCTCCACACCCTCTCCAGCATTTATTGTTTCTAGATTTTTTGATGATGGCCATTCTGACCGGTGTGAGATGATATCACATTGTGGTTTTGATTTGCATTTCTCTAATGGTTAATGATGTTGAGCATTCTTTCTTGTGTTTGTTGGCAGTCTGTATATCTTCTTTGGAGAAATGTCTGTTTAGGTCTTCTGCCCATTTTTGGATTGGGTTGTTTCTTTTTTTGATATTGAGCTGCATGAGCTGCTTTTAAATTTTGGAGATTAATCCTTTGTCAGTTGCTTCATTTGCAAATATTTTCTCCCATTCTGAGGGTTGTCTTTTTCGTCTTGTTTATGGTTCCCTTTGCTGTGCAAAAGCTTTTAAGTTTCATTAGATCCCATTTGTTTACTTTTTTTTATTTCCCTTTCTCTAGAAGGTGGGGCAAAAAGGATCTTCCTGTGATTTATGTCATAGAGTGTTCTGCCTGTGTTTTCCTCTAAGAGTTTTATAGTATCTGGCCTTACATTTAGGTCTTTAATCAATTTTGAGTTTATTTTTGTGTATGGTGTTAGGGAGTGTTCTAATTTCATTCTTTTACATGTAGCTGTCCAGTTTTCCCAGCACCACTTATTGAAGAGGCTGTGTTTTCTCCATTGTATATTCTTGCCTCCTTTATCAAACATAAGGTGACCATATGTGCATGGGTTTATCTCTGGGCTTTCTATCCTGTTCCATTGATCTATTTGTGTTTTTGTGCCAGTACCATACTGTCTTGATGACTGTAGCTTTGTAGTATAGTCTGAAGTCCAGGAGCCTGATTCCTCCAGCTCCATTTTTCTTTCTCAGGATTGCTTTGGCTATTCAGGGTATTTTGTGTTTCCATACAAATTGTGAAATTTTTTGTTCTAGTTCTGTGAAAAATGCCAGTGGTAGTTTGATAGGGATTGCATTGAATCTGTAAATTGCTTTAAGTAGTAGAGTCATTTTCACAATGTTGATTCTTCCAATCCAAGAACATGGTATATCTTTCCATCTATTTGTATCATCTTTAATTTCTTTCATCAGTGTCTTATAATTTTCTGCATACAGGTGTTTTGTCTCCTTAGGTAGGTTTGTGCCTAGGTATTTTATTCTTTTTGTTTCAATAGTAAATGGGAGTGTTTTCTGAATTTCACTTTCAGATTTTTCATCAGTAATGTATAGGAATGCAAGAGATTTCTGTGCATTAATTTTAGAAGTATTTAAGTGAAGGAATAAATTAGATAAATATTTTATGTAAAATAAAGCCTTTTTAGAAGTAAAATAATTAAACTACTTTAGATAATAAAGAATAATTATTTAAAATTTGGGTATTAAATTCCTCTTATGGAAAGAGAATACACAAATACACATTATTGATCTCTTTCTCAATCTTTTGAAGTTTTGGAGGTAATAATTTGGAAAAAAATAAATCTCTATATGAGGCTTTCTTACATTGGGGTGTTTAAATATAGGCTCTGAATCAATATGGAACTCTCAATCTTCCCCAAAACAAAACAAAATGAAAACCACTTCTGTGTTGTGTTTTAGAGGTACCTTTCTCTGATCCCCACAACTGTCCTATATCTTTAAGTGCTTCTCTGAATATATTCTTCCTTTTCTTCCTTTCTGAAATCTGACAATTGTTTTTTGAAATCACAATCTCTAAAGCCTCTGCAGGGAACAACACATTTTTTTTCTCCCATTCCTCCATGGGTTACAGAGCCAGGATATAGAGTAGATATTTTATCAGCTCCTCGTTACCACCTCAAAATAATTTCTCACCTTTCCTTTTTTGAGAACCCAGATTCTGTAAAAAACTCAAGTCACCTAACTACACAGATCTCTCCCTTTCTCAGTCATTATCTACAACATATTTGCCTTTCACTGCTGTTTATCCATGGCTTTAGATTCGGGTTCACTCTTTCTCTTCATCTCTGCTCTAATCTACTTGACCTCAACATCAAAATGCTTCTAAAACCTTGGGCTTTTTATCCCTTGATTTACCTGCTTCCAGAACATTTTACTCTACCCTAAATCAATTTATCAGTTCAAGGCTCAAACTACATTTTTTCATCACCATTAAGCAGCACCCCTCTGTCATCAATCATGATTCAAAAAATTCCACACTCTAACATTTTTACCCCATTAGATTATCCCTCATTTTTAATTATTTCTATCCCATTTCACTCTCCATCATCTCCTTCTGTTTTCACCTCTCTTTTTAAATCAGCATATATTCCAAAGTCCATAATATCCACTTCCTTGCCAACAACCTCAATTATTTTGTCTCTTGCTGAATCATAGTCATCTGTCAGATCTGGGTTCTACTTAATCATTTGCTTAATTTCACCTTAAAAAAACATCTCCCCAAATGCACACCAATCTCACACAGATCTAATTCAATTTCCCACTTTCTAAGATGATTTCATACCTTCTATTTTCTATAAACCTCTAAATTGTCTTTCTTAGATCAGAACTTGTGATCTGAATAGTCAAATAAGTTTCATAGCTGTCAGTTTCAACTCATTAGTACTCCATCACCATCAGGAAGCTGAGTGATCAGAAATAAGTTAATAAAATCATGTCAGTCATTAATGTATGAAGTCAGTTGACTATCTCTTTTCCTGTATGACATATATTTATGCAAAAGGGCATGAAATATTCAACTGTCTTTTCTTAAATATAATATGTGAGTATATATCAAGACTAACTTATTTCTCCTCTAATGAACACTGTAAGCAAAACATGAAAACATAGAACAATCTTATCTTAAACATGTCAATCAGCTATTGTAGTCATTTGAACTTTGACATTATGACTGTTTCTGGAGCAGGTACTATTTGTATTTCATCATTATGCCTCTCAGCATTATTCCTAACAAAATAATATATCATATATATCTTCTGATAGGAAAAAACAAAATCCCTCTCCAACCCAAGACAGCAGCTACAATCAAATGAGAATGAGTAAAGGCAATTAAAAGGACAAGAGACTCACTTAAGCTTTAAGAACATTCATAAACTGAAAGTGAAAGGATGGAAAAGATATTTCATGCAAATCTAAACCAAGAGAGAATGGGGCTAACTATACTTATACCATACAAAATAGACTTTAAGTAAAAAGCTGTAATGAGAGATAAAATAGGTCATTATATACTGATAAAAGTGTCAGTTCATCAAGAGTATATAACAATTATAAATCTATATGCACCCAATATTGGAGGAGCTAAATACATTAAATAATTATTAGCAGATATGTAGACAAAAATAGACAGCAATCAATGAAATAATGGTAGGAGATGTCAATATCCCACTTTCAATAATGAATAGATCATTCAGACAGAAAATCAATAAGGAAATAATGGACTTGAACTATACTTTAGACCTAACACACATATACAGAACATTCCATAAAAAAACAGTGGAATACACATTCTTCTCAAATGCACATGGAACATTCTCCAGTACAGATGACATGTTAGGCTACAAAACAAGTGTTAACAAATTTAAGCAGATTGAAATCATACCAGGTATCTCTTCTGACCACAATGGTATGACACTAGAAATCAAATAATAGGAGGAAAGATGAAAACTTCCCAAATATATGGAAATTAAGTAACAATATATGTGAACATCAAATTCGTTAAAAAAAGATGTCAAAAGAGAAAAAAAACTATTATGAGACAAATGGAAATGGAAATGCAACATACCAAAACTTATTATGGGATGAAACAAACTTAGTTCTAAGAAAGAAGTCTATAGGATAAATGCCTACATTAAGAAAAAAGAAAGATTGCAAAAAAACAAATTAACCTTATCCCTCAAGGGACTAGAAAAAGAAGAACAAACTAAGCCCAAGGTTAGAAGAAGGAAAGAAATAACAAAGATCAGAGCAGAAATAAATGAAATAAAGATTAAGAAAACAATAGAAAATATCAATTAAACTAAGAGCTGTTTTTATTTTTAAAAGATAAACAAAATAAGCAAACCTTTAGCTAGATTAACCAGAAAAAGAAGAGAGATGTCTCAATAAAATTATAAATTAAATAGAAGATACTACAACTGATATCACAGAAACACAAAGGATCATAAGTGACTACTATGAACAACTATACACCAACAAATTTGATAACTTAGAAGAAATGGATAAATTGCTAGAAACAAACAACTAACAAAGACTGAATTATGAAGTAATAATAAAGTATAAACAGACCAATAACAAGTAAGGAAATTAAATCAGTAATCAAAAATCTCCCAACAAATAAAAGCCCAGGACCAGATAGCTTCACTGGTGAATTCTACCAAATATTTAAAGAAGAATTAATATCAGTCCTTCTCAACACTTCCAAAAAATTGAAGAGGAAAGGAACCCTTCCAAATTCATTTTACAAGACCATTATTATCCTGATACTGGATACTACAAGAAAATTGCAAGCCAACATCCCTGATGAACATAGATGCAGATGTCCTCAACAAAATACTAGCAAACTGAATTTAAGAGAAAATTAAAAGGATCATTAACCATGATTAGTTGAGATTAATCCCTGTAATAAGGATGTTTCAGCATATGCAAACCAATAGATGTGACACACCATATTAACACAATGAAGGATAAATAGCATATGATCATTTTAATAGATGCAGAAAAATTATTTGACAAAATTTAATATTTTTCATGATAAAAACTCTCTATAAATTAGGTATAAAAGGAATATGCCACACATAATAAAAGCCATATATGATAAGGCCACAGTTAACATTATATCCAATGGTGAAAAGTTAAAAACCTTTCTTCTAATAACATGAACAAGACAAGGATGCCCATTCTCACCATGTCTAGTCAACATAACACTGGAAGTTCTAGCCAGGGCAATTAAGCAAGAAAAAGAAATAAAAGACATCAAATCAGAAGGCAGAAGTAAAATTGTCTCTATTTGAATATGACAAGATATTATATATGGAAAACTGTAAAAATTTCAACAAAAAAACTTTAAATGAGTTCAGTAAATTTGTAGGATACAAAATCAACATAAAAATATCAGTTGCGTTTTTTATACATTAGCAACAAACCATCTGAAAGAGAGATTAAGAAAGCAATTTCATTTACAATAACATCAAAAATAATAACATACTTTGGAATACATTTGAACTGAACACCAAAAACTATAAGACATTGATGAAAGAAATTGAAGACACAAATAAATGTAGACATCCTGTGTTCTTGGATTGGAAGGCAGAATATTGTGAAAATGTCCATACTATCTAAAGTGATCTACAAATTCAATGAAATCCCTTTCAAAATTCCAATGACATTTTTCATAGAAGTAGAAAAAACCTAAAATTTATATAGTCCCACAAAAGACTGAATAGCCATAACAATCTTGAGAAAGAAGAACAAAGCTGAAGGCATCATACTTTCTGGTTTCAAGTTAAATTTTAAAGTTGTAGTAATCAAACAGTATGGTACTGGCATAAAAACAGGCACATAGGGCCTCCCTGGTGGCGCAGTGGTTGAGAGTCCGCCTGCCGATGCAGGGGATACGGGTTCGTGCCCCGGTCTGGGAGGATCCCATATGCCGCGGAGCGGCTGGGCCCGTGAGCCATGGCCTCTGGGCCTGCGCGTCCGGAGCCTGTGCTCCGCAACGGGAGAGGCCACAACAGTGAGAGGCCCGCATACCGCAAAAAGAAAAAAAAAAAAAACAAAAAAAAAACAGGCACATAGACCAGTGGAACAGAATGGAGAGCCCAGATATAAGCCCACACATATATGGTAAACTGATTTTTTGACAAAGATGCCAAAAACAAACAATGGGGAAAGGATAGTTTCTTCAATAAATGTTGTTGGAAAAACTGGATATCCACACGCAAAAGGATAAATCAAGATCCCTGTCTTAGACTACTCACAAAAATGAACTAGAAATGGATCAAAGAATTAAATATAAGACGTGAAACCATAAACTCCTAGAAGAAGACATTGGGAAAAAGACTTTGACAGAGGTCTTGGCAATAATTTCTTAGCTAAGACACCAAAAGCCCGGCAACAAGAAGCTAAAATAAACAGTTGGGACAACAACACACTAAAGAACTTCTGCACGGCAATGAAAACAACAGTAAAATGAAAAGTCAAACTACAGAATAGGAGAAAATATTCACAAACCTTATATTTAATAAGGGATTAATCTCCGTATTATATAAAAACCTCATGCAATTCCATAGCAAAAAATCAAATTATTGTTTTTATGTAAAAATGGGCAAAGGACCTGAATGGACATTTTTCCAAAGAAGACATTCAGATGGCCAGTAGGCATCGACAAGTTGCTTGGCATCATTAATCAACAGGGAAATGCTAATCAAAACCACAATGAGATGTCACCTCACACCTATTACGATGGGTGATATCAAAAAGACAAGAGATACGTGTTGGCAAGGATATGGAAAAAAGGGAACCCTTTTACACTGTTGGTGGGAATGTAAATTGATACAGACATTATGGCAAATTATATGTCATTTCCTCAAAAAAAAAAAAAAAGATCTACCCTATGATCCAGCAATACCACTTCTGAGCATATAAGAATCCCCCACTTTTTGAAAGTTTACGCTACTTCGCTTTTACAAAAGACCGACATTAGCACTTGCTTCTGCTAACCTAAAGAAATCCAAAGAGGATTTTTCGCTTTTATGAAAGAAGGTGAAATTTAACTAACATTTTTGTTTTTTGTTTTTACTTATAGAAAAATTAAGTCTTAGTTGTTTTAGAGTGGGAAAAGCTGGAGTTCTAGAGGCAGATTCTGCACTTGGACTGGGTCTGTGATGCTTGATTTTGAGAAACTAAGTGTATTTCCCTGTCTTCATTCAGACAGAATGGGTGGTAATCTGAATTTCCTTACTTTTATACCAAATGACCTACTTATTTTCTATGATACTGTGAGGACAACCATGAAAATGCATTAAAACAGAAGCAGAAAGCACAGAACTTTCTCCTACTCCCTGAAAAGCAGGAGGTAGCAAGCTCTGAACTTTGTGATTATGTGTGTGTGTGTGTGTGTGTGTGTGCGCTTGCCTGCATGCATGCAGCTGACCCTGAAAATACTTTATTTTTTTATATTTGAAAACTGTTGAATTTGAAATAATTTCATATTTTTAAAGTTACAAGATTATTTAAAGAAATATTGTAACCCCTTCACCCAGATTCTTTCTTTCACTATCTGTATATGTACATATACACTTTACATACAAACAGAGGCATTTTTTTCTGAACCATTTGAGAGTGATAATGTTCCTTTAGTCCTAAGTACTGTAATTTTTATTTCTACAAAAAAGGACATTCTCTTAGAAAACCTTAACATGATGATCAAATCAGGAAATTCATATAGATACAATATTATCAAATTTACAGACCATATTCAAATTTTGCCAGTTGTTCTACTAATGATTTTTAGGGTGGGGTAAAAATATCCTGGTCCAAAATCCCATCTGGGAATCACAGATTACTTTTACTTGTGTGTTTTGTCTTCTTTTATCTGGAATATTTCCTCAATCTTTTTGTCTCTTATGTGCTTGACATTTTTAAGGAGTACAGGTCAGTTATTTTATAGGTATTCCTTCATTTGGGTTTGATATTTTCTCATGATTAAGTTCAGGTGATGTATTTTGGGCAGTGGCAGTATGGAAGTGATTTTGTGTCCTTCACAGTGCAGCAGATCAGGAACTACCTACTGTCTATTTGTCATTTTAATGGCAGTAGTTACTTTTATGATTGGGTTAAGATAGTGTCACTTTGTAATTTATAAGTATCAATAATTTTCCATAAGAGAATACTATGACTCTGTATCAATGGCATATTCTCTGTCAAACTTTTCTTATGCTTTAGCGTCCATGGACTTTTCTTGCCTGAAACAATTATTACTGTGATATTTCTAAACTGTTTTTAGTGATTTTTTTTCTCCCCTATATTTCTTCTACATTTATTAATTTGAATTCTACTATAAGGAAACACCTTCCATTCGTCCTCATTCATCTATTTTATCCTATGGGTTATAACACTTTGCCATTATGACTTATTTTGGTGATCCAATTTTCCAGATTTTGCCAATGTGATCCACTTCAAGCTGGCCCTTTGCAAAATTTGAATATGGTCAGTAGATTTAATGATAATATTGTATCTATATTAATTTCCTGTATTGATTCAAAATATTTCCATCATTCTATGAACATTTCCTTACTTTTTGGTAGGGCATATTACTCTAGGCTCATCTTGAATGTTTCCTGCTCCAATTTAAGAATGAATCATTTGTCCAGTTTATCTCTTTTTATTAAAGAATGATATTTAGGAACCAAGACCTGGGCTTTAGGTGTGTTCATTATTACTGTAATGACAAATAAACACATGTATGTAATATGATTATAGACACTTTCCTATATCTATTTCTAGTTTTATATTAAAACTCATTAATTTATACTGATATTCCAATTCCAATTAACATTGCAGGGTTCATTTTAGCCTTGCCTTTTTCTATGTTCTTATATTCTTACTTAGACAGAGAGAAACTAGGATTCCATAAATCATGCCATTGTGGAACGCAAAACAACTCACTACGGCCCCTCTCTCTCTCTCTCTCTCTCTCATTCAACTCCAGATTTAAATAACATGTTTTTGGATTAATTTTTTTTAATTTAAAAATTTAAAAAATTGAGTCTTAGTTGCATTAGGGTGGGAAGAGCTGGAATTCTAGAGACAGATTCTGGACTTGTTTTATGAGGCTTGATTTTGAGAAATTAACTATATTTCCCTGTCTTCAGTCAGACTGATTATTATAAAAAATACTTTAATCTGAGGATATATGTCAAAATATCAATTTCAAATACTATATGAATTATATTTTTTCAGCATATCTCTTATTAATTTGAAATATGTCTTCCCCCACACTTGTAGAGTTTATGTACCTTTTTTGTATGTCCAACATGAAAATAATTGTGAAATTTAAAATTGTACAGAAATATATACTTAAGGTATTCTTCCTGCCCTTGTTCCTTTCTATCCTTTTCTAAACCACCACCCTTCCTACCAGTTCTCACTCATCCCTTATACATAACCAATTTCATTAGTTTGTGGATTATCTCTTCAGTGCTTCATTTTTTAACAAAGAAATGCACAGATACAAACAAATAAATGCCTTACCTCTTCTCTTTTACATGAAGCAGAGCATACCTTAGATAAACTTTTGTACTTTGCTTTTTTTTCACTTAACACTGTATCCTGGATATCACTCCATATCACACTTCTTAAGATCATCTCATTTTTTTACAACTAAATAGTGTGGATGTATACAAGTTTACCCACCTTCTCTCACCTATTGATGTTTGGCTTGTTTTCAATTTTATGTATAGGCATTTGGCTTGATTTAAAATTTTAGCAGTTAAAAAGACTGCTTCATGGAGAATTTCTAGATGCTGACTTTCCGGGACAAAGATAAATGCATATGCAGTTCCATTAATTAAATGTTGCCAAATTCTCCCCTACAAAGTCAGCACCAATTTGCATTCACAGTAGCAATGTTTGAGAGCGCCTGTTTCCCTTGAACTTCACCCAGAGAATGTTAACAGTATTTTAATTTTTTCCAGTATGATTGGTAAGAAATGGTATCTCAGTGTATTTGCATTTGCATTTCTCTAATTACACTTGAGGCTGAATACTTTCCTTATGTTTAAAGGCTATTTTGGATTTTTTTGTGAACTGATTTTGTCTTTTGCTCATTTTTCTACAATGTAGTTTATCATTATTCCAAACCCAATCAAGTGGTAAGAGTGTGTGTGTGTATATGTATATATGTATATGTAGAATATCATATGTATGCTACATATTTATAATATATATAAGTATATAATATGTATTAAATATATATTAAATATAATATACTACATATGTTATATTACATGTTATAATATATTGTTATAAATATATTATTTATATTATAATATATTTTATATTGTACATTATATAATATAAAATATATATAATTGTACATAGTATATAATATATGATAAATAAAATATATGATATATTTATATGATACATACATATTAGTAAATATATAATATAAATATATATTATTTATATTATATGTTATACAATATATAATATACCTTTCATATATTTATATGTAATATATAATACATTATATATGATATATATGCATAACATATATATTATATAATGTATAATAAATAAAATATAATATATGATATATTTATATTCATATATTTATATTGCATATTTATGAATATTATAAATATTTATAATATTCATAAATATATTTTATATTATATATTATACATAATATATACTTATATAATATATTATATAAATATATTAAACATATTTATAATATCATGTGTATGATATTCACTCTTTATCTGTAATATAGTTTAAAAATATTTGCACTCAGTTTGTCAGTTGTCTTTTGTTTATGATATTTAATTTATTTTCAAATGTAATCACCCTTACTAGTGTTTTATTGTATCTGAACTTTGAACTATTTTCTCAAAACCTTTCTGTACAAACAGTACAAATAGGTGATAGAAGAATTCACATGTTTTCTTGTAATATGGTTTCATATTTTACATTTAAACCTCTGATTCATTTGAAGTTTATCCTCATGTATATAGTGAGATACAGATATAATTTGATCCTTTTTGACTATTGGCTATTGTCAATTTATTTATTAAACTATTTATTAAAAAGTTAATCTTTGCTGGTATACCAAATTTGAGGTGTCCCCCTTACCATACACCAATTTCCTATTTAGTATATATTTTGTTGCATGAAGGTTTTTTTAATTTGTTTATTTGTGTTAATTCTCCTCCATTGTTGCATTACTTTGTATGCTTTGGAGAAGTATAATGCCTGGTTAATTTCTTTGACCTTTTAAGTTATGTGATATAAAAAGCCACAAAGGCATCAAGGATATTTTCTTTATCATAGATCAGTACATTTATACACATATGTCTTGCAGTTGCTCATTCTTAGGCAGTTTTTCCAGATATCCAGTGGCCCCTTCCAGTATGCAAATTCAGATCTACAGTTTTCTAAAACTTGAATTTCAGTTTTAACTATTAATAATGTTCCATATTATATGTCTTTGCCTATGTTCAATTTCAGCCACTTTCTCTTGATCTTTTTAAATTTATTTCATCACCAAATTTTCATACTGTTGGCATTTTTCTTGGCTTTTCTTTGACTCCTTATTAGATTTTCATTTAAGTCTGTTACCCCTTGACATTTATTAAATTTAATCTTCAGGCTGGGATGATTTTTATCTTTTTTTTTCTTTTTTTTTCAGGCAAATATGTTTCATTTTTTAAAATAACTAATGGCAAAGTAAAATATTTCCATCACATCATTTATTTTTGAGTTTAATCAACTTTCTCTCTTTTTAAAAACTTCTTCCTACTCACTGATTTTTTTTTTTTTTTACATTTTAATTTCTGAGTTAAGGTGCTTTTTCATATCCTCAGATATTTACCTCATTTTGAGGTGTTTGAGGTGTTCAATTTTCTTTTGCTTTGTGGTTGACTTTTGTAGTTATAGATGAGGAAGTGGGATTTCTTCAGCCTGGGTGCCTTAGTTCTCATTTTCTACTTTAATTGCGTTGTGTAGTGTTATGTAGTTTTTATGTAAACATTTGAAATATTTTCATGTAATCATTTGAAATATTCATGTAATCATTTGAAATATTTCAAATATATTTGAAAAAAGATCCAGGGCTTAACGGTATTCTCTTGTATTTCTTTATTTTTGTTTTTGTTTTTATTTTTTGGAGAGGGAGGGGGATTGAATGACCTGTAATTTGTTGCTTCTCTTTTTTACAGCAGGACCCTCAATTTCCCATTTGCTTATTTTTTTAAATCAACAATTTCTAAAAGCACCTCATCCCTCCGCTTTATCTTCTTTCCCAGACATATTATTGCTTTCAGACTGCAACCTCAAATGGCATGTGCTTTCCTGTAGGAAGTATTCTCAACCAACAAGTCTCTTTTCTAGGCTTTGTACACTTAGAGTGAACTTTCTTTCTCCTTTTGGCAGCAATTTTAGCTCAGTTATATACCTACCACTGGCTTCCCTCTTCTCTCTTTCTTTCCATCTTTACTCCTGGCAAAGATTTTCTGTAAGAGCATAAGTGATAGCTCACCATGATTGGTCTTTTTCTTCTTTTTCTTTTCTTCTTCTACTTTTTCTTTTTTTTTTACCTAGAGGTAATTTGGGGTTTTTTTCCCCCTATTTTTTAATCATGAGCAGTTTGGTGTATTTCTGTGGTTTTGCTTTTCTTGTTGTTATTTATTGTTTTTGGAGAACATGTCATTATTGTCGACTATTTGAAAGTCTTAAAAAATACACACACACACAAACACACACACACATACAAACACACACATACATATATTTAGCTGTTGTTTAATTTATTTTTCCTAGAACTCATGAAACCATGACTTTGCCAAACTGCTTAGAATAACATTTTTAACTGATATCCCTGACTATAATCTTTTACTTTCTCCCCGTTCATTCTTACCAGAGAAAGCTTGGAGGCTCATTTTAGTAATGTCACTTCCCTACTCAGAAGTCCTCAGTGGTATCACTATTCATCTTCAAATCAACTTGAAATTCTACACGAGTTATGTGGGATCCCAGGTTGCCTACTTTTCTTCTGTGTCTCTGCTTATTCCCATGAAGCTAACCTGAGTTTGTTCTCCACTTAAACTTCACCCAGACTAAGCTGTCCGTCAGTTCACCATTCTGCTACCTTTTGGCTATCATCATTTCCTTTTCACCTAGAAAACAGTTTTCAAGAATAACCTTGAGTGAGCATTACCAGAACAAACTGGCTCTGCACTGGCCACATTGGTTAATGAAAAGTCCCATTAATCCTTTGTGGCATTTTAATCCTTTCTCATGCTGTGTTTCTCTTTCCTTGGTATAAATATTTTAATATGGATACTTAGCAGTCTTCCTTAAGTCTTTCTACTGTCCATGCCATAAACAAAGGTCCTTCTTTTGGTAGACATGCTCAAGAAATATCCTAAGTCCTTACGTACTATATCACTTATACTCTACAACAGCTATATGAGGTATGTACTTTCACTAAACCTTAGTTTACAAATAAAAAAGAGAAATCAAGTTACAGAGAGATGAAGTAACTGAGTTAAAATAGCTAGCAATTTGTACAACCAGGTTTTGGACTCAGGTAGCCTGTTTTCAGAGGCTGAACTCAAAACCAGTAATCTGTATGTTGCATAGAATGAATGGATACTTTATTAATTTTGAAAATTTCAAGAAATATAATCCAGTATCCTAAACTTTAAAATCAGAAAGGTTGCCTGACAATACAGTAGGTAAATGAGGTATCTGATTTTGATTAAAAGAGCAGTAGTATGCTGTAGTTCAGCTATTAGATAATTATAATTATGTAATATCAGTGGTTTTGAAAATTAATTTATACTTAATGAGATATACCAAATATTAATTATACTTCAAGAAGGAGAGGGATTAATACAGAATTCATTAATAAGAGATTACAATGATTTATTTTAAAATATACTTAGATTGTGTCTACATAATTGAGGGATATTTTTGGGTTTTTTGGTGTAAGAGTTGTATGATTCAACAAGAAGTGATCAGTAGGAAAGTACACCTGTTGAATTTACTTGGCAGAAGTAATTATATTTAGCATGGACTACTATTAATATGTATTCAAAGCCACACCCTTGCACAGACTGCAGAGTACATGAACACCTACCCAGGCTGGGAACACTGCAAAGTCATCTGAGTCAGAAATCAGGGAGAACCTAAAAGATTCAGTTGACATTGGGTCATGATCACAACTCTTTATTATTAACTAATTTTATCACAAATATGAACTAAAATTAATTTAAAATAAAGTGGTAATATACCATGTATAAGTACAAATTATTCAAAATTGAATGACTTAAAAGTAAGATAATCAGAAAACACATTTTATTATCAGAAATTTTTGTTTAAATGAGGTTCATTGCAATTGAAATTACCTTACAATGACCTGTGTGAAAAAAGACTGAGGTCTGTGGTCTGAGGAAAAACTTTTATGTAATGTATGTCTTCTAGCATTGAAGTGTTGCTTTCTGAAGAGTCTTTATTTCTGCAGAGAAATCAAGACAATTGGAAAACTCATCTTTCATGCCTGCTGTTTTCTTATTTTATGAAAGTGACATTCATCATAGGTTAGTTGATAGAAACTGAGCAGTAAATGACGTTCTGAGACCTCATCTGCAGAAGCAAAATAAGCAGCAGACCTTAAAATAATCCCATGTACTCAATATAGTCAAAACAGAATAAAGGAGGAAAATTGTAAATCCACATTTACCTAAAATGGCCCAACAGTTTCAATGACACACTTGTAAAAAAATCATTCTTTTCTGTGCTATCTATTTTCCTTATATTTCATCAGGAGCAAAATACTTGATTGGAACTTCTAGTATTACATGCCTTGGTATTTCAGATGGAGTCTACACTTCAGATCACACATAGAATCTATAACTACAGTTCTCCCTCTATGTCCACATGTTTCACGAGAACTTAAGACCCGTTGTCAGAATTTCCTCGTAAAGAAATCACTCCTCTATCTGCCATCTTCTTACTGTGTCATCTTCAAATGCATGCCAAATATTTGTTCTGAGTTAGTGCTATGGTATAATTATTTTAACTTGTGAACAGGAAAGTGCCAATTAAAGGAGATAAAGGCCTGCAAATAAAGTTCTTTTGTTAAAAACATAGCCTTAGAAATGCTTTTAAGTATATTTATTAATCAATCTGCTGAAATGGATACAGTAATTATGCATGACCAAAGACTATATAATTTGAGTAGATAATATTAGTGTAAATGTAATAATACAGTAAAAGACAAAATTGTCCCTCAGGCTCTCCGTGTCTCACACGCCTCCTTGTGTCATTCTTTGTTCTTTCTTGACTCACTGACTCTCACCGGATGAGGGGAGCTGGTGGGTGTCGGCCACAGTGTGAATCAGGATTCGGGGATTCACTCAGTCACTTGCCCCAGGCACTCACACACACACCCACTTAACGTTCCAGGAAGCCAGGACTAATTCCCCTGTCACTACACTCTCAATTCCTTTTACTTGACTCACTAAAAAAGCCAAATAATTAGATCCTTTGAGACATAAAGTGTGAGTTTTTGCAATGAAATGCAAAAACTATCAAAGCATTCAGTTACTTATATCATCTTGAATGTTAGCAGTATCTTTAATCAAATATGCAATATGTAGAAATATGTCAGGAAAGGCAGTGGACTGAAAATGGACACTGATACTATGTCACTCTTCTCTCCCTCAAACACGAGGACCCTGCCTAAGGAGGTTTAGCCCTCTTTTGTTTCAAAACAACGTGTATAGTGGAAATCAAAAACCACTCATTCCCAAAAAAGAACCTCCTGAACAATTTTTGATACATTTTTTCTCCAAAATCTTTGTGTGCATCTGCAGGTGTGCACATGTGTGCATGTATGTATTTTTTATAGAGAAAAATGGGCACTCCCAAGCAGGATATAAAGTAAATCATTTTTACCTTTCCAAACTAAACTGTTAAGGGCCATTCCTTTACTGAAAAATCATATCACTCAATTTAAATAGAAGGTATTTCACCCAACTATTGTCTGAACAAACCAAAGTTGTATAATTACAGTATTATTGTATTCTTTAAAAAGCCTGATATATTTACAGATCAAAGCATGTAGTGCAACACCTGGGTTGCTATAGAGATACCTAATTTTATCAAGATTAAAAAAATTTAACAACAAATCCATTTGTTTTATAAGTATTCTAAAGGCTTACCATAAACACCCACAAGCATTTCTTTCATCAATTTTATAGGACAATACAGGAATAAGATATTATGTGCCTTTTAATTAGCTACATTTTCCAACCTCATGTCTTTTATTTTTCTGATACATCCTCTCTACTGATATATTTCCTCAGTTTAGAAAGATCAGTGGAAAAGTTATATTCTTCAAACTTTTTAAACCTGGACTGCCAAACTGATAATGTGAGTATGTATTATACATATATACATATATCATATCTCTATTTTTTCTCTATATGTGAACATAGCACTAGCATGAAGGTTCTTTTTTTTTTTTTTTTTTTTTTAGCATGAAGATTCTTAAAATGTTTGTGGGACAGAATCAAGGTCATCTGATTACTTAAGAGTCATCATTCAGATTTATTTTTTTGAAATTGCCTGAGAGTTTAAGGAGGATATATCTCTAGGGATTAGAACCTTAGAATTGTGGTTTTTGATTTAACAGGGTCTTTAAGACCAATTATTAACGAGACCAAAACTTACTATTATTATTCTGTTTTTTTGAACTACCTTTGAAATACTTTGGGGTAACGTTGGGTCTTATGGAAAGTAACTGACTTGTGTTAACCATGACGATTTCATGTTGCCACCTGAAGGAAAAAGAGTGAAGAGGAGACTGGATCTAGAATTCCATCTGTAAAAAGAGCACAGAGAAGGTATATTGATTGCTGCTTAAGCTATGTCTAAATGCTGTGTTAGAGCCCCCCAAAAAGCTGTCATCATCCTTTGTAGGCACTCACAGCAGAATTTGTTAGCCAGATTCCCAAGAAAGAAATGTTAGAATGCTGAGATGAAATTCAGGGTAGAGATTGAGAAGACCTATTAGTAGCGAATAGGAAATAGACCAGCCATCAGTGCATGGTGGAGTCATCTCAGTGAGCAGAGCTATAAAGTGAGGATCTATAAATTCTTACTGCTGAAGTGCTAGCCCTGCCTGACATATAGCCTGCATGAAACCCAGGTCTCCTGGGATTTTGGAGCTCCTAAATTTCCAGTGTGATTCTTATTTTCTTACTGCTCTGTACCTATCTTATACTAACCCCTCCCTTCACTTGAGCTAGCCTGTGTCTCTCTGTACATCTTGAACCACTGAAGCTTAACTAAAACTATGTCTTTACTAACCACAGTTTATGCTAAGCATCATACTTTTCTTGAGTTATTGTAAGCTAATTCAGTCACCAGCCATCCATTCATCCACAAAATACAAGGACCTGGTGGTCATACTTCACTTTCCTCTCCACTTCACCAATGCCTTCTCTTACCCCATCTACACTCCACACTTGTCCTGCCACCTAATTCCCAGGATTAATTAACCTTCTTCCACCTTAATACTACTATCTCACTGGAGTAATATCTCTTCCCTGAACTATTGTGAGAGTGTGGTAACTATTTCCCTCCCATCAATTTTGTTTCCTTATCATCCTCCACATTTTACTTAGGAAAATCCATATGGGACATGATTAGAGCCTTAGCACAAGCTTCTTGCCCTCCTGTACTAAGTTTTCTAATGACTTGGTTCTCTCTACCTCACCAGACTTTAGCTCCTCCAGCACTTCCTGCTCTGTTGCTTCTGATTCAAATGCCTACCCCATCTCTGTTTGCTCATCATCCCCACTTGCCCTTCAACACTTAACTGAACCATCATTTTCTCCAGGAAGATTTTCTTAAACACAAAGATTAGACTCTCCGCTGAGCTTCCATAGCTGTGCTACCTCCAACTGAGCACACAGCATTGTCCGCTGAGTAAATATCTTAGTTGTCTGTGTTTTCACAAAGCTGTAAGTTTATTGATGCTGAGGACTGCCGTTATTACACCCCAAACCTGGAACAGGGCCTGGAATATGCCAGTGACCAATACACCTTTTTATGAATGTACTTACCCTTGGCCTTGCAATCCGTTGGATTTAGATGACCTCCAGGGCCCTCTCCCAGCCCACGTGATCCCAGTTTTCTCTGCAGCATGATTGGCAATGGCAGCTTGTTTACCTGCTGTGCCAAACCCAGTCTGTGGCCGGCACTGGGGCTTACAGGGGCTTAGAAGGAAGCCCCTGTAGAATGATTAGAACTCCTTAATGGTTTCCCTGAGAGCTGGGTTTACTGAAATCATCCCCCCAACCCCAGTTTTATTTTAAAGTACCTTCAACTTTACCTTCCTTGATTAACCATACATCGAGCAGAAATTCTCAGTTTCTTCTTGCTTTCTTTGCCCTGCAATAAAAAGAAGAATCTGCCCTTTTAGAAAGATATGTTTCGATACTAACAGAAGGGGCTGTACAGCCAGGACACAGTGCAGAGAAACAAGAGTGCCCTCAGGCATCAGACTGCATAGTTGGATTTGGGGTAAACATAAATAATAACAATAATAAACCCTTGCTCTTACTTCACCATGTTTAGTTTTGATTTTTTTGGATAAAATATATCTTTTAACAGCATCATAAGGAAACGAGAGTTTGGTACTGTTTCAGAGCTTCCACTCGGAAAAGATTTCAAGGGTGAGGAGGCCGTATCCCCTGGAGACATTTCATAGGCACCATCATTAGTGTTAAGTGGGGCAGCCCTGTGGGTTTCTTTACGTTTATAGTCCTTGTTCCTACAGGATCAAAAGTAGTTTTTCCTTGTACATACAGTAGCTAAGAGCTTGCCACTTCAGAAAGTGCCAGCTCTGTGGCTGAATGCAAGTCGTGTTCAGAATTGCCTAAAGCAGAATTTCAGACCCCAGAAGCAACACAGGATCTCATCCTTGTAATTACCCACAGTTGATGATTGTGGTGAGCAGAAAAATGGCCCCTCAAAATGTCCACATCCTAATCCCTGGGACTTGTGAATACATTTCATTATAAGGCAAAAGGGAATTAAGGTTGTGAATCAGTTGATCTTAAAGCAGGAAGATTATACTGGATTATGCAGGTGGATCTAATGTAATCACACAAGTCCTTAAAAAACAGAAGAAGGGGGCTTCCCTGGTGGCGCAGTGGTTGAGAGTCCGCCTGCCGATGCAGGGGACACGGGTTCGTGCCCCTATCCCGGAAGATCCCACATGCCGCGGAGCGGCTGGGCCCGCGAGCCATGGCCGCGGAGCCTGTGTGTCCGGAGCCTGTGCTCCGCAACGGGAGAGGCCACAGCAGTGAGAGGCCCGCGTACAGCAAAAAAAAAAAAAAAAAAAAAACAGAAGAAGGAAGAAAAGTCACTCAAAGAAATGCCACAAAGATGGACGGAGGGCATGAGCCAGAGAATTCAAGAAACCTAGAAACCACTAGAAACTGGTAAATACCCTCAGCTGACAGCCAGCAACATGGACTGTAGCCCTACAATTGCAAAGAACTAAATTCTGCCAACAACATGAATAAGCAAGGAAATGGATTCATCCCTAGAGCATCCAGAAAACCTCCCTGCTCACACTTTGGTTCGATTCTACTAAACCTGTGTCAGACATTTGACCTACCAAACTATAAGATAATAAATTTGTGTTGTTTTAAGCTACTATGTTTGTGACAATTTGATATTACAACACAGAAAAATAATACAATGATCTATCAAACACTTACCCTTGGCAGGAACAAAACGCCTACAAGAAGATTGCAATTTAATTGTCAGGAAAGATATAAATACATGGAAATTTCAACAGTGATGCGAGAACAAGGCAATATTTTGAGACAGTAATTGGTTTAGTGGCATAAAACAGTGCTTGATAAATTGCCACATGAATTCTGCTGAGTTTTGAGTAGAGTTTTAATGAAGAGGTCAAAAGAAATGAGTCTCAGGTTCATGGTCTCAAGTATATATTAAGAGACTGTGCACAGCATTGGTAGATAACCTCACAAACATTGCATTATTTAATGTAAATTGGCATTATATAATTAAGTTGAACATTTTATGACACCGAATGTAGGAATTCACAGTATTTGAAATTTTCAGGAAAATACTGAGAAACAGACTAAATGGGAATTAAGCATGAATGTCTAAGTAGGATTCATTTGGAAAAGGAGGTGAGAGAGAGGCTTTGCAGAAGAGAACAAATTGATCTGTGCTTCACAGTGGACAACGTCTGCATTACCTCATGGGACAATTGAGGATAATGCACATTTGCTGCAAAACACCCACAAAATCTGAGTGGAACCCCCGGCTCTAGGTACACAAACAATCACAAACACATATCTCCCTCACCTGAGCAGTTGGCAATACACAGTTTCTGAAAATGAGACAGAATAAAGCGTTATCTCTCAGGCATTCGCCATTAACCCAATAGAGACAGAGCCTCAGTTGTAAGAAAATTTAGATAAAGAAGCTGCCAGTATTTTGGTTTCTAATCCCTTTCAATTTCGGGCTCAAAAAATCATTGAAAGTCAGGAGAGGAGACTTCCTTGGTGACACAGTGGTTAAGAATCCACCTGCCAATGCAGGGGACATGGGGTTGAGCCCTGGTCTGGGATGATCCCGCATGCCACAGAGCAACTAAGCCTGTGAGCCATAGCTACTGAGCCTGCACTCTAGAGCCCATGAGCCACAACTACTGAAGCCCACGTGCTACAACTACTGAAGCCCGTGCTCCTAGAGCCCATGATCCGCAAGAAGAGAAGCCACCACAATGAGAAGCCCGCGCACCGCAGCAAAGAGTAGCCCCCGCTCGCCACAACTAGAGAAAGCCCACGCTCAGCGGTGAAGACCCAATGCAGCCAAAAATAAATAAATAAATTTATTTTTTAAAAAAAGATAAGAAAAAGAAAGCAGGAGAAATCCTCAGTTAATGCCACCCTTCCAGCCAAAGGTGAAAGTACTAAAGGAACAGGGAGGGTTTTTTTTATGATGAGCACAGCTCTTGGGTAAGCCCCTAATGCTTCCTCTGTCCCAACAGGGTTGGTGACCAAGGCAGCGAGGGCCCCCAATTGTCAGAAATTGTCCCTGCAGATGCCCCAGCTGCTCACTGATTTCCAGACCTAAAGGGGTCAGTCTAGAGGTAGACACTGCATCTATTGTCTCCTCCTATCTGGAGACACATAGAGCCAACATCCTGGGGAGCAGGTGGCCCTGGAAAGCCAAGTGTAGAGTGTGATCCTTTTAGTAAGAAGACCTAGATGTAATTTGTGTCTTCATTGCTAATTAATAGTGGAACTTCATGCCAATCACCAAGCCTCTCTAGGCTTTAGTTTCTTCATTTGTAAAATGGCACTGATGATATTAGTGTGCCTCTCTCAGTGTAGGCAATCACAGCCTTTTGTGTGTGTGTGTGTGTGTGTGTGTGTGAATTTTAATGAGATCATACAAATCTTTGGTAAAATATAAAGTGCTATGATATATTAGTACTGTTGTATTATTATTGTATTAGTCCTCTAAGGCTGCCATGACAAAGTACCACAGACTGGGGACCTAAACAACAGAAATTTATTTCCACACAGTTGTGAAGGTTAGACATCCAAGATCAAAGTGTCGGCAGGGTTGGTTTCTGCTGAAGCCTCTTTCCTTGGCTTGTAGGTGGCCATCTTCTCCCTGTGTCTTCACATGGTCTGCCCTCTGTGACTATATGTATCCAAATTTCCTCTCTAATATTATAGACACCAGTCACTGGATTGGGATCTCCTCTAATGACCTCATTTACTTCTTCAAAGAATCTATTACCAAATACAGTCACATTCTGAGATACTGGGGGTTAGGACCTCAACATAGGGAATTTGGGGGAACACAATTCAGCCCATAATAATTATTATTTGATGATGATGGTGATGATGATTAATGCCAGTTTAGTGGTTAAAATAATATATTTTTGTACTATGTCAGTTATGAACTTCATCTATAAAAATAGTGAATACCTATGTTGGGTCCCTTTGAGGCCTTAAGGTCACAAAGTCACTGCTTCTCAGGGGCAACAGAAGCTGGTAGTGTGGCTCCAGTGCCTCCTCTTGGCTCAAATACAGTAAGTCCCCTACATACGAACCTTCAAGTTGCAAACTTTCAAAGTGCGAACGTGCTACTACCCAGACATCACTGGATCGTTTTTTCAAGAGGGTAGATAGAATTGAATCCAGCAAGGAACCAGAACCTGTGCCATCAGCGTCAGGCATGAGTGACATTGCAGCTCGCCCTCCGTCTCCTACGGCTGACGATCCTTCAGCTCTACCATCTCCCACCTCCTCTCCCTCCTCCAGTCAGTAACTCTTCTTGCCTGTTCACTCGATGCCAGCCCCTGGATGCCAGCTGTTGTACTGTACTACTGTACCTTTCAAGGTACTGTACTATAAGATTGAAAATGTTTTCTTTATTTTCTGTGTTTGTTTTTTATGTATTATTTGTGTGAAAAGTATTATAAACCTATTACAGTACAGTACTAGGTAGCTGATTGTGTTACTTGGATACCTAGGCTAAATTTGTTGGACTTATGAACAAATTGGACTTACAAATGCACTCTCAGAACGGAACTCATTAGTATGTAAGGGACTTACTGTAGGCATGCCTTGATGCTGGTGCCTAGGCCTCTGGGGGTTTTGTTACCTTTAACAGGACAAACTGTCCTCAAATTATAGTCTCATCTTTTGTACTTCATAAAAGCATTCAGTTTAACTGTAGAAATTGACTTCAATGACAAAATTAATGTGGAAGCTAACTACTTTTCTGCAGCAGCTCTAAATTCCCTTCTGACAAAAAAAAAATTGCTAAAATTATCATGCTTCATTGGCATTTCCTATTAGAGCATTTCTCCACGACGCACAGAGACTAGACTGGGTAATTTAGGGAGAAGGGCTGTATCCCAAAGTACTCCAAACCCCCAGGAGGCCCATTTATATCCATTCCTCAGAAAAGCAAAGATATGGACAGTGAACAACATTTATCCTGGGGAAACTGATCAAGGAAGAGAAGCCACCTGGAAAAAACAAGTCAAGGAAACCGGCAGACTTAGAACCTTAATTTGAGATGCTAATCATTCCAGAAGCATGTTTTATTGGTTCACTTAATTTGATTTGGGGAGAAATTTCCCACATGGATTAGGGGATTTTTTAGACCTAAGATACTGACATAAAAAGTAAAGTTTGATTTACTGTATTAGCTGCCCCAGTGGAATTAGTTCCTCAAGCCTCCTAATAACTAAAGCAGTGGCTTTCAACCTTCAATCTTTCTAAGAATCATCTGGAGAGCTTGTTAAAATGCTACAGGCTCAAGAGATTCTTCTTCATCCAGTCATGAGTGGGACCCAGCAATCTGCATTGTATCAAGCCTTCCTTCCTGGAGGCAATTTTAATTTTTGTAACAAACACTTATATAATGTTTATTACCTACAGACACTGTTTTAAGCATTTTATAAATGTTAACTTCTTACAAGTCAAACTACTACATTTTGTTATCTGTATTTTACAAGAGAGGAATGGGGACAGAGTTGTTTGCCCAAGGACATAGTGCTAATAAGTGGCAGGCCTGGGATTTGAACGCAGGCAGTTTTGTTCTGGAGGCCATGCTCTTGGCTACTATGTTGTGCTACCACCTCACTTTGCTGCAAATTTTCCAGCAGTGACGTTATAAGAAACACCACAGTAAACACAGACATAAGAACTGATCCCATAAGGCAAATGGTGTCCATCATTCATGTATACCTGTTTGGGGAAAAGAAAAGCATAAGCCTTTATGTAATACCTATTTTGTGCCAGAAGTTCTGATAGCCATGCAGACATTACTAGAGAAATGATTTTAAAAATTCTAAATGGAAAAATTGTTCAACCCCATTGAGTTTCTCTGTGGTCCTAATGAATGATCAGGAAGCAACATAAAAGCCAGAATTTGCTTCCAGATGCTCAAACTGCTGTTGGCTGCAGGCTCTGGCTCTATGCAACACATGACTCAGGAATTTGCCCCTATTTTTTGTCTTTTTCTTTTAAAAACACGTATTATTTGGAAACAATTTCAAATTTATAGAGATGTTACAAGAAGAAGAATCCTACAGAAGATCATCCCTCATATATCCTTCACCCTGGATATTCCATTATTAAAAAATTACCTCATTATTTCCTCCATTTGTTCAGCCACTTCCTCCCTTCTTTCCCTCTTTCCCTTGGTGCATGCCTGTCTTCCAGCTCTGGAAAGTGTGCATGAATCTGGAAGTCCTCAAGAAATATTTGTTGAACAAATATCCATTGGGCAGATAAGGAAAAGGAGGCCCAAAGAGGTTAAATCACTTGACCAAAGTCAAATTTCTGGAAGTTGACAAAGCAAAGATGTGTTGTAGAGCCCACATTCGTATATACATCTGTACATCTGATCATCTGAGAGAAATAAAAGGAGCAAGGCTGAGGCTCATATTTTGGAGTTTTCAGTGGTGGAGCTTCTATCTTCTTACTGGAAAAGCTGGATATTCACACATAAATGTCCCTGTCTTCCTGTGATCGCTGTGCTCAGCTCAACTGCAGAAAATAATTTGACTCAAAAATAATAAGTACTCTTAGTAGTAGTGTTATAAAAGTGCTTTTCACTTGCAAATCTCTTCCCTATTTTCCTAGTGCTGTAATATACATTATGTCATTTTACATCATAACGTGCCAATGAATCAGGGCTTATCAACTTTCTGTGAATGAAGAAGTTGAAACTCAAGGAGTTAGTGATTTCCTCAAGGCCATATAGCAAAAATATGATTGAGAACTGGGGCCCAGGTTCCCAGTTTCTGACCTCGTCTTCTTAGTACCAAACTTCTGGATCAGCCACATATGCTACTAAGCTCTGTTATACAAAATAACCCTGCTAAGCAAAACTAACAAACCACTGACCCATATAAAATTGTAGGTATGATAACAGCAAGGTTCTCAGTGGTACCTGCAAATGACCATATTATATGGAATAAATGTTACTCAGAAATGCTAAAAGGCTCTGAGAAGTTATGCAAGGCCATCTGGTCATTTGACGATAGACATTTAGTGGCATATTGAACCTGAATCTTATTGTGACCCCAGAAGCTGGCTTCCTGAGTGACTAAGGGAGGTGGAATTCAAGGAACAAAACATCTTCTCTGTAGACACCACCATTGTGCTCACCACAAATTCCAAGGACTTGAGACTGAAACATGGATCTAGAGGTTTCAGTCCAGGGAAATAATAGACTCTTTGTCATCATCAGTGACCATCACCAAAATTTCATACTTCCTAGTAGTTTTTAACTTCATAAACTTTGTTAATAGCAATTGACATATTTGAATCTCAATATAAATGACCAACTTAGGTTATGAGACAATGTAACAATCTCCCTCGCTGTCAAATTCCAACAGAATTTCTTAGAGATATTAATGATTCATCTAATATCTCACTGTTCATATTACACAGTCTCCTGATGCTGAGTCTGTCCTCTTGTCACCAATCTGCAAAGGGGAAGGAGAAGAACTGGTACAGGCCTGCCATATACTACTCAGTCAACATTCCTTTTCTCTTTCTTATTCTCCCTGCTCTGTAATTGAAGTATTTTATCATCTTGCATCTCTGTGAGATGATCAGGTATTGTTATCTCCATTTTTTATCAATGAGAAAACTGAACCTCAGAAAGCTTTTGCAATTGTTCCTAAATAGAAGAGAGATTTAAGTCCAAAAAGCAAAGAATGGGGAAATAGGACACTGAATATTTTCATTAGGTTTTATATGTTCCAGGTCACGTTCTAAACAAAGTGACCTCCCTCTTAGATTTCTCTGTTGTCAGGATTACGAAGAAGTTAGTTCCTTTGTAGCCTCTTTAGAATCATTTGTACTCAATTATTTCATTCTGTCCCAGTTATGTATCATTGTGTTGTGTAGTACCAGCTCCAAGGTTACTAGAATAAAATAACAGAATTTCATTATATGTTATGGTTTTATGGGTCAGGAATTTGAGTAAGGAGTTTATTCTCTTCCATTGGACATCAACAGGGATTACTTGATGGTATTCAGTTTACTTAATGGTATTCAGTTGTAAATGCGCTGGCATAAAAGGTCCAAGAAGGCTTCTTCTTGGTGTCTTAGAGGACATGATCTCTTGGAGTGGAAGGTGCCTTGGAGTAGATGGCTGGGAGGCTGGGTCCAGCTGAAACTATTGACCAAAAGCCACATGGTCACATATTGACACATGGCTTCTACAACATGATGGTCTCAGAGTAGTTGGATTTCTTATCTGCTTGCTCAGGACTTCCATAAGGAGTGTTCCAAGAGGCAGAAATCTGAGAGTGCCTTAGGGCCTGAGAGCAAATTTAGCAGCATCAATTCTACTGTATTCTACTATTCAAAGAAGTCATAGGGCCTGTCCAGATTCAAGGGATAGGAGTATAGACAGGATGCTTCAATAGAAAAAATGGTACAGACTTTGTGACCCTCTTTAATCTTTATATTTTGTATATTTCTACATCATGATGGTGAGCATGCTGGCATCTGAACTGGTCAGGCTATGCAGCATAAGAAAGGGGGTAGGTGAAATGTGGAAAGTGATAAGCATTAGAAGATGGTTCCTGCCTCTGAGGAGAAAGATTTCCCTAGGCAAAAACTGGTAAGTAGTTCAAGTTGGTCTTTGCTAGTCTCCTAACATTTTTGCTATTAATCTTGTCGATGGGGTGAATGTTTTGACAAGTATATTAAATACTGATTTTTTTTTCCATCAACCAATCCCTGCCAGAGCCATATCTATGGGGTTCCTAAGTCAATGGTTCCAAATTGCTGTAATTCTGTATCTTGCTGACCACTCTTAAAACCATATCAGACTTCTTGCCGTGTTTTTTAACTTTAATTGAATCCATGAGACATGCACACACACACGAACACACTGTTTACTATTATAAACATTTGACTTCAAGCCTGGAATTGGGCCAGAACATGTATGAGTTGCAAAAATTACCTTTGTTCCTCTAGTATAAGACCAAGGACAGCATTCTCAAGTTGCAGCTTATGAAGAATTAGTATTCAGCAAGATGTTAATACGTATTCTGGAAACAAACACAAAATGCAAAGTCTCCCAATATTTTGGGGAGTGCTTTGATTAACAACTCATTTTGAAAATTCACAGTGTTCATATTAATATATAAAAGTCATTGAGAAAATCAGTTTAACTCAGTGTTTCCCAGACTATTTGACCATAGGAACCTTTTACCATGGACCTCCCAAATTTCATTCAACAAATATTTATTACATGCCTACATTGTACCAAGTCTTGTGCTAGACTTTGGGACTAGAGCAGTGACCAAGCAGATGTCAGCCCTTCTCTTAAAGATTATACAGTATAGTGGGAGAGCCAAATATTACCCAGATGGCATACAGCCAAAATAAATATGCTAAGAATGAAAATCTTAAGAAGAAAATATACTGAGTATGATATTTACATATAGTATTTGGAGATCAAATTTAGTCAGCAGCAACCAACTAGATGAGAAACTACTTACAGGTGTAACCCACAGGCTACATGTAGTTTCAAAAACAAGATGGGAACATTATTTTGGAAAATGTTGGGCTTCTAATACAGCAGCTGCTAACCATATGTGACTAAATAAATTAATTAAAATTAAATAAATGTAAAAATTCAGTGCCTCCTTTGTACTCATCACATCTCAAGTGCTCAATAGCCAGATGTCCCTATGGCTACTGTAAAGGAGAGTGTGGAATAAAACCCTTCTATTTTCAGAGAAATTTCCATTAGACAGCCTTGATCTAGAAGAGCAAGTGTCAGGAAATTATGGCCCACTGGCCACATCAGGCTGTGGCCTGTTTTTGCATGGCCCTGAACTAAGAATATTGTTAACATTTGTAAAGGGGAGGGAGAGAGAGAAAGAAGAAAAAGAAGGAGGAGGAGAGGAGGGAAGGAAGAGGGAGAAAGGGCAAGAAAGAGAGGAATGAGGAAAGAAACAGGACTTAATTGCCTGCAGAACCTAAAATATTTATTGATACTGTCTGGCCCCTTACAAAGAAAGTTTGCTACCCGGATCTAGAGCCCAGAACTTCTAAATTTGTCCTTCTAATGCAGTATTATAAGCCTGTGTTTGCCACCTGCTTAAAAAGCTACATTTGACACTGCTTGGTGACCAACAAAAAACTATGGCCCCATCCCATGGTGTAGAGTTGTAACTAAGCAGCAGGTGTCCAGGCCATAGATTATAATTCTGAGCCTTGCCTCATACCCTGACCTCTAGTGAGACTATTAGAATAATTCTCACTAATGGAAGATAAGCAAAACTGATGGATGTTCATTTTGGGTTCAAGATGCTTAAATACTGGTTGTGTGATCCTCCACAATCTTTTTCGATCTCTTGCCTTTGTCTGCCAGTTGGAATATTCTATGTTTAACGAAATAAGAGATTTTTCAGTCTGTACTATGGGATCTGATCAACAGTTGTCAGCCTTATAGACTAAACATAGTCATTAATTTGTATTGTGTCCCTTTGGCCATAATTATACCAAAATATCCACACTGATAGAGACATAGTAGCAATAGCCTTATTACAGAGTAACTATTATATGGGCTTCTGCGCCATGGAAGTCAGCAGTTAAGAAAAAATACTGCTTTGAAGGCTACAGTGGCAACATATTGGTTATCAAATTCATTCAGGGAATATTTCCTAAATCCCTGAAGCAGGTGTGAGATGAGAAGTAAATTAATCAGTTAAGATTACTTTAAGTGAAATTCCAATGATTTTAATTTTAATAAATTGCAATGATTAACCCAGACATTAATTTCAGTTGCAGACATAGGTAATCCAGATAAATGACATCCTGAAGAGTTAAAACAGAAAATAACCCACACAGTACTGGAAAAAATATATATATATATGTAAATATGTTTCATTAGTTAGCCAATCCATCAAGATTCTTGTTTACTATTGCTAATTGCAGTGCCTTCCATGTGCAAAACAATGCAGTTTCTCATGTGTGATATCACTTGAGCCTCAAGGTAAACAAATCAAATTTTATCTAGTTTTCTCTCCCCCCCTTCCCTCTCTTTCTTCTTTTCTTCTTCCTCTCTCTCTCTTTCCTCCCTCCCTCCTTCCTCCCTCCCTCCCTCCCTCTCTTTCTTTGTTCAAAGCAACAAAGATGCATAGTGTAAAGCAGTTTGCCCCTAGTCAAGTGAGAAATCCTAGATTCCACTGCTGTCTTCCCCATCCTTTTCCTTCTCTCCTCCAATTGGTTAACCTTTTAATTCATTTTTGCTTTATATATCTAGTTTAGTTTGTTTTTAGTGTAAGCAAATATATGTGTGTAATGCGCCCATCTATCCATGTCCTCACTTCCTTACACGAAAGGTAAACATCGTTCTGCATTTCGGTTTTGCTTGTTTCTTTAATACTTAACTATATATCCTCCAGATCACTGCATAGCAATATACAAAAAAATTAAAAATAGAACTATCATATGATTCAGAAATCCCACTTTGGGGTATATATCCAAAGGAAACAAAATCAGTGTCTTGAAGCGATACCTGGGCTCCCATGTTCATTGCAGCATTATCCACAGTAGCCAAGATATGGAAACAACATATCCAATGCCTATCAACAAATGAATGGATAAAGAAAATGTGGTACACATAGACAATAGAATGTGATTCACCTACCATTTGCAACAACATGGTTGGACCCAGAAGATGTTATGTCAAGTGAAATAAGAAAGACAAATACTGTGTTATCACACTTGTATGGGAAGTCTAAAAACACTGTACTCATAGAACTAGAGAGTTGAATGGTGATTACTAGGGGATGAGGATGGAGGATATAGGGAGAAGTTCACTGATACAAACTCAGTTATAAGATGAATAAGTTTTATGGATTTAACATACAGCATGGTGATTATAGCTAATAATACTACATGGTATATTTGGAATTTTCTAAAGGAGTAGATCTTAATTGTTCTCACCACACACACACACACACACACACACACACAATTGGTAGCTGTGTGAAGTGATAGATTTGTTAATTAACTTGGTAGTGGTAATTAGTTTATGATATATTAAATCACCACGTTGTAAACCTTAAAAATTATGTTGTATACATAATGTTGTATACATAAATATATACAATTTGTATTTGTTAATCATATCTCAGTGAAGCTTGGGGGAATTTTTTTTGAATACACTGTCTTGACTACTAGTGCTTTACGGTAAATATTGGAACCAGTAGTGGTTACTTTTCAAACTCTGCTTTTTTAAAGATCACTTTAGCTATTCTTGATAATTTACATTTTCATAAAATTTTTGAATCACCTCTCAAAAACTGAAAAAAAAATCTATTTGAATTTTTATTTTGTTTGCATTAACCTTAAAGATCAATTTGAAGGAATTGACATCCTGAGTATTGAGTTTTCCAGCCTATGAACATGATATATCTCTTTATTTTGTTTATCTTTAATCTTTCAGCAATTTTCTGTAGATTTCAATGTACAGATCTTGCACATCTTTTGTTTAATTTATTCATATATATTATTTTTGATGCTCTTGTAAACAATGATTTTTTAATTTTATTTTTTATGCTACTACTATATAAAACTAGATTTTTTACTTTAACCTATATCCACTGACTTTGCTAAGTTTACTGTCAAAGTTGTTTTGCAGATTCCTGAGGATTTTCTATGTAAATAATCATGTCATCTGAAAAAGGAAATTTACTTCTTTCTTTGTTATGACTTTTTCCCCTTGCTTCATTGCAATGGGTAGAATTTTTAATATAATAATAACAGAAATTGCAAGAATAGACATCCATGCCTTGTTTCTGATCTGAGGAGAAAAGTCTTTAACATTTTATTATTAAATAAGACTTTAGCAGTAGAGATATTCTTTTATAGATGCTATTTATCAGCTTGAAGATGTTTTCTATTATTTATAGTTTGCTGAAAGTTTTCATCATGATGTTAAATGTTTTCAAATATTTCTTCTACATCTTTTGAAAGATCATATGGATATTCTCCTTTGTTTTATAAATATGATGGATTACAATGATTAATTTTTAGATATTAAATCAATCTTGCATTCTTTTTTTTTCTTTTTTTTTTCTTTTGTTTTCTTTTCTTTTTTTTTTTTTTTTGCGGTACGTGGGCCTCTCACTGTTGTGGCCTCTCCCGTTGCGGAGCACAGGCTCAGTGGCCATGGCTCATGGGCCCAGCCGCTCCGTGGCTTATGGGATCTTCCCGGACTGGGGCACGAACCCGTGTCCCCTGCATTGGCAGGTGGACTCTCAACCACTGTGCCACCAGGGAAGCCCAATCTTGCATTCTTGAGAAAATTTTCCAGGAATGATTTTTTAATAATCTGTTAAGAATATTTACGTGTGTGTTCATGTGCACTATTAGTTTGTGTTTGTGCATGCTATTGCTTTTTGTTTGTTGTTATGTCTCTATTTTTGGTAACTAGATAATGTCAAAGTCACAAAATGAGTTAAGAAGTGTTCTCTATTTTATGCAAGAGTTTGTGTATAATTGATTTATTTCTTTCTTAAATGTTTGGCAGAATTTACCCAGAAAGCCATCTGAACCTGTAATTTTTCTTTTAAGAAGGCATTTAACTAATAAAAAGTTCAACTTATGTAATTAATGTAGGACTATCCAGGTTATCTGTGTTTTCTTGAGTGGGCTTTCACAGTGCTTATCTTTAAAGAAATTTTTCATTGCATCTATAATGTCATTTTTTTTGGCAGAAAGCTATTTGTAATATAACCTCATTATTATTATTTTTTAATATCTGAAGGACCTTTCATTTCTGATACTGGTGATTTATAGCTTCTCTATTACTTGTTGAATATTTTGATCTTAATTTCTTTCAATGAACAAGCTTTGGCATTAATTATTTTCTATACTGTTCGCATCTTTTCTATTTTGTTAATTTTTCTTTTAGTATTAATATGTCCTTTCTCTATTTACTTTGTGTTTACATTGATCTTTTTCAATACCCTTTAGATGGCATTTAAAACTAGAAATTACCCCCAAGTTCCCTCAGGCTCAGTCCATTTATTTTAATCTTCTTTTTTTCCCTCTCATATTTTGACTTAATGAAATCTATAGGTAGGTCTTCAAGTGCACTGGCCCTTTTCTCTGTCATCTTTTTCTACTATTAAGCTCATCTAGTGACTTCATTTCGGATGTTTATTTCAATTCTAACATTTCCTTTTATTTCTTTTTTGTGTTGTCTAATCTTTGTTGAGGTTTACTATTTTCATTCACTACGAAGGCATATTTATTTACCTTACACAATATAATAGCTGCTTAGCATCCCCATCTGATAATTCTAACCTCTAAGCCATCTGGTTGTCATCTGTTGATGATCTTTTGCCTTAGAATTGAGTCACATTCTTGACCTTCATATACCTAGTCATTTTGGATTGTATCCTGGACATCGTGAGTGTTATGCTGTATAGACTCTGGATTCCATTTTATTTTTTCCCAAAGAATGTCTATATTTTTTTATTTTAGCAGGCAATTTACTTGTTAAGACCCATTTGCAGACCATCACACCTGCAGTGCATAATGACTCACATTTTCCTTGTTTGGTAATTATTTGTAAGTTGCTTTAATTCTGCTCACCACCTCCACTCCCCAGGAGTGATTCAGTGATCAACCAGAAACTTGGGCCGAGTTTGTGTATGAATTAATGTTTCCCCTCTCCAGCTTTCTCCTTTTTGCTCCTTACACTTTGGCAGCCCTTGTTACCCCAGAGTTTTTTCTCCTCGTTCCTCTGAACAGAAATCATCTTAGCTTATCTCCACTGAAACTGCATCTACTCTAAGGGTAAAGCACCAATAAAATGGGGATCTACTATATGCTGGTCACTTTCTCCAAGTTTTAACTTCTGTCTTAGAAACTCCCTGTTTTGTTCAGCTTCCAAAGCTCTCCGCTAGTTGCTTTTTGTATTTTATCCAGAACTTAAAGCTCTTATTTATGTGAGAGAAGGTTTGTTAGGACCTCACTTCTCCAACTCAAAAGTATAAACTTCATATTCCATAAATTTTAATGACTAAAAGAATAATGAAATAAAATTTCCCTCAAATGAAAGATACATATTTTAATACATTTTGTCAGATTCATTAACATATATTTTGAAAAAGAACAATAACAATGGTGATTTTCTGAAATTTGTATTTATATATCAATCCTGTTAAATGTGTTAGTTGATTTCAATATATGTATTGAAATGCACAGGACTAAAGTGTTCAATCTATTCTTGCACATCATTGGTGAAATGATTTCTGCTTGATTGCCTCTAAAGCATGGTTCATTCACATTTAATTAGCATAAGAATAGGCCACTTTTAACATTAATCCACAAAGCTGAATTTATAATTGTAAGAGGTGGCAACTTTGAAATTGGCATTTCTTTTATATCAATGAGATTGCAGCTGCAGATGACGTGCAAATGGTATATTATGCAAAATAAAAGTTTGCTTATGAGAGAAAGCTTCAGTTGAATATTCCTGTTTGATTAATAATCTATAAGCAGGTACCATCTAATTTAAATTTACATGAAAGCATAACTGCTGTTGAAAAACTGCTACAATTTAACAGTGACATCAATCTGAGTGTCTTTCCCCAATTTTTTTGTGTATAGGCAAAGCTAATAGTCACTTATATATATATATATACACACACACCATTTGGCAGTTCTATCTCATATAAATAGGAATCTATCCAGGCAAAAGAAAGAATTATTACTTGGGTTAATGAGCATTACACAGGGAGACAGTTTAGTTTTGTTTTTCCCCCAAATTAACATTTCTATGAATAACAACCCTGAATGCACCAGGAATTTAACAGTCTTTAGGTAAAAGTCTGTTTGTCAAAAGGATAGAAGGCTCAAAGTCATGTTGCTTCTTATAATCTTACTCACTTGTGTACTTTTTGAGGACTCAAAGATCTATTAGACATGGTCTCTGTCTGAAGGAGCTGCCTATTTTATAGACCGACAGGGTTATATGTAAGAAAACATAACAAATGTTTCAAAAAGTGCTACAGAAATGTATGTTTACAAAGTCAATGTGTGTTTTTAACACAGAATCTTATACAGACCTTTTAATCAGACTTACATGACATTGAATAGGTAATTTCAACCCCTTATTTTCTGTTTATCTTTACTTCTGTGTCTAGTGAAAGAGATTATCTCATTCAATATTTAAAAGCATCTCTTCAAAAATACTTTCTGTATTTTGAGCCATATAAATTTTGCTTTTATTTTTTCTTTCTACTTTTTCAAGTGACGTTGCAGATCTTATGAGACAGATTTTTATGAAAGAAAAGGGAGGTCTTCCTTGCAGGCAAATGATCTATGTGAGAAAAAAAAGCATGTGTTTGCAAGGTGACAGCTCTTTGAGGAGGTCACTCACTGAGCAGCCAGGGTCCACACAGATCATATAACAATGGCTGTGGGGAAGTCAGAGCTTTGCATATTGCTTTAATTGTATCTGCCAGGGATTCATTCAGTGCTCTGAAAAAGCCACTTAGTCACTGGCTATTTTAAATAATAGTGCAATGAATACACCTATACGTAAATTCTTATTTACATCTCTTATTTCCTTGAAGTAATTTCTGTGAAGTATAATTATTAATAAAAAGCTTAAATGTAAGTAATTTAAGAGAAATGATTACTATTAAGATTCTTGATATACATTGACATATTATCCCCCAGAAAGTTGGTACATTGTCTATTTTACCTGGAACATTTTTTGTTTTTTCTTTTCTTTTCTTTTCTTTACTTTTTATTGAAATATAGTTGATTTACAATGTTTTGATTACCTGGAGTGTTTGAGTCATATCTGCTTTCATCCCTTTCAACATTCTAGATATTATCACTTAAGAAATAAAAAAATCCATATATAAATTTTCTCGGACTTCCCTGGTGGCACAGTGGTTAAGAATATGCCTGCCAGTGCAGGGGACATGGGTTCGAGCCCTGGTCCAGGAAGATCCCACATGCCGTGGAGCAACTAAGCCCATGCACCACAACTACTGAGCCTGCACTCTAAAGCCTGCGAGCCACAACTACTGAGCCCGTGTGCCACAACTACTGAAGCCCACGTGCCTAGAGCCCATGCTCCACAACAAGAGAAGCTACCACAGTGAGAAGCCTGCACACTGCAACAAAGAGTAGCCCCCACTCATCGCAACTAGAGAAAGCCTGCACACAGCAACGAAGACCCAACGCAGCCAAAAATAAATAAATTAATTAATAAATAAGTTAATTAATTTAAAAAATTTCCCATATGATAATTGAATATATTTTATGGGAAAATAAAAGGCTAGATTTGCATCAAAATTTCCTGGTCAAAATACAGCCTGTCATTTTCTTATACTTTCTTCGGTTGGTGACAAGCGTACCATATTATCTGTGATTTGGAAGAGGCACAAAAAGGAGTCCAGTCTCAACTCTGAGAGTGGCAGTGACCAGGAAAACAGAAAAGATCTATTTTCTCGGCTTTCTCTGCTCTCCCCAGTGTTTGAAGAAGCAGGTAAGCTAGGGTGTAGGCTCATGCTCCTGTATAACATTTGGGCATAACAAAGCTCAGCTGGAAGAACTTGACCTCCCTTCAGCTCTGTTTTTCTTTGGTTTCCTGACAAGTATTACCATGTCAGCCAAGAAGCAAAGAAAAGGAGAAAGAGGCATCAGTCCTGCTATGTGCAATGCTGGAATATTTTTGAAGTTGCACTTTGTGCAGAATAAATCTCAACCATTTCATAGCAGTGATATTTCTTCATCAGAATTTGGATTTATGAACCAATTCTATCCACTGTCCAAGAGGTGTGATAAACGCAAGGTTGATTTTTTTCTGAAAGATAAAGTATTTATGAAGTGATTTTTTTTTAATCCATAGGCACTTATTAAGCAACACTCTTTTCAGACCATGCTTGGTGCAGACTGTCTATGCAAACTTAAACTAAGGTAAACACCTAGGAGTTTACTTCTTAAGAAAGACATAAAGTGCGATAGCAACTGAATGCTGAATAAGAACATGCATTTATAAAGACTTGGTTTACAAAAGCAAAGAGGGAAATGTATCTTAGGCTGATGGAGGAAACGCCAAGAAAGAGACAAGCCACAATTTGAATAAACCTTCCTTCAAGCTATTTTATTTGACAATAGCAGCTTTAGAAGCAGTGCAATCTTTCAGGATATGGAGATGCCCTTTCAAACACATTGATATTGTGTGACAAGACTGCTTCTTTTTGTAAAACGGGCTGAGGACAGCTGATTCTCAAGATTGTCCTCCTGAGAGGTTAGCCTGGGACCCTCTTTTCAGATTTGTCAACTTTCTAGTCTTCCCTGTATATCTCTCAGAAACTTCAGTCTCCTGGCATCCATCTTAAAACCATGTAACTTATATAAGGAGTTATTTAACTTCTGATTTAAAAATCAGCCTACCTAAGTGTAATCCTCATACCTGTCATTTGTTTTCCGACCCCAGAGGAATCTCTCAACCTAGACTACTCACCCACTGATTGCAACATAACAACACTTTCTGAGCCTGACCTGGTCACCCACAGTTGTTCTGTTCTGTCAAGGTAATTGCTATCATGATTCACAACCACTGTCTCTTTTCCTCAAGGAAATGCCACTCAGATTTATCCTACCTCCTTCACCCTGAATACCATCACCTAAGTCCAAGCCTTTTTCATATCATGACCCTACATCTGCAAGAATCTCTTAACTATTAGCTCACTTTCTTCCAGTGTGCCAGTAGCAATATTATTGCCCATTATACTTTTTCATTAGGTCATTTGTTTTTTGAAAACATTAAGTAACAGTTGCAGGAAGGGGGACCCCTTCCAGGACCCGAGATTAAGCTCTTGTCTAATACTTGGAAATGAATTGTCCTAGGAGACACATGTGCTGACAAAGCAAAAGACTTTATTGGGAAGGGGCACCCAGGCAGAGAGCAGCAGGGTAAGGGAGCCCAGGAGAACTGCTCTGCCACGTGGCTCGCAGTCTTGGGTTTTATGGTAATGGGGTTGGTGTCTGGGTTGTCTCTGGCCAATCACTCTGACTCAGGGTCCTTCCTGGTGACGTGTGCATCACTCAGCCAAGATGGATTCCAGCGAGAAGGATTCTGGGAGGTTGGTAAGACATATGGACTGGCATTTCCTCTCTCTTTTTGACTTTTCCTGAATTCTTCTGGTTCCATGTTCTTACCAGGACCTCCTGTTGTAACATAACTCATGCAAGTGGTTACTATGGTGCCTGGCCAGGGCAGGTGGTTTTGGTCAGTGGTTCCCTTAGCATAACCACATTGTCAAAACCCCTTTATGAGACTGTTAAGGTCATTCAAATCTGAAAGTTTCCAATTTCATCTCTCATTCTTTTTTTCTATACATATATTTATTGGCATATAATTGCTTTACAGTGTTGTGTTAGTTTCTACTGTATAACAAAGTGAATCAGCTATACGTATACATATATCCCCATATTCCCTCCCTCATCTCTCATTCTGATCACAAAAATTGGGGGAAACATTTATTATGCAGTGAATTATACTATTTTTTCTTGCATTTTATTCTAATCGTTCCAATGCTTTTTGTAATTTAATAAATGACTTCATAACCCACTACTAGTCTTTTATAACTTATTGCTTAAAGATGAATTCTATAAAGGTTTCCATGATCTTACAACAGAGTGTGAGGATGAGTACATGATAATGTGACAGAGAAAATTAATCACCAGTATTCACCTGCTTTACAGGACTGGGTTGTGGCTATACTTTTGGAAACTAAAGGAATTTTGAGATTCTATTCTTGGGCAGATGATAATTAACAGGCATTTATTGGGTGTAATCTGTGTCTGAGACACCACATATGTTATGTCATTAAATCTGATAAGAAACATACTACTTACATTGTTTCCCCAATCTTGAAGTTGGGAAGACTATGAGTTAGAGACTATGTACTGTCAACTAAAAATATTCACCACCTAAAAGTGGAGAGTTATGTTTTATTCGGTGGACATACTGAGGACTTCAAGCCCGGGAGGCAGCGTCTCAAGTAACACTGAGAAAACTGCTCTGAGGAGGTGACGGAGGAGCTAGGATATATAGGAGTTTTGCAGCAAAGGGCAGGTAGTAGGAACAAAAGATTACTGTTAATAAAAGAAAACTATATACCTCAAGTTAAGGAATTTAGTGCTTTTCTATGTACAGGGAGATGCCAGAGTCTGGGCTGACTGAAATCGTTCCTTTGATACGCCCCTCAGCTATCTGGGGCCAGTATCCTGTGTTTTCACATCCTGAGTTCCCTCAGAGCTCACCAGCTCACTGTCTGTGGTGGCTGCAATCACTGTTAAGTGTGACACCCTTTGTTTACTGATATGACAGTCAATATTTTATTTCTCAATATCATAAGTTTTCTAAGATGACACAATTTGTGAGCTAGGCGTTCAAAAATTTAAACTTTTCTATCACCCTATGCTATCTCCCTAAATGTTGAAGATAAACATTTTAAATACTGCCCTTGCTTCTCTAATAAACTCAATTTCTATTTCCTAATCTGTCCAAATTCTCATTAACTCCCAATTCCTAGGATCTAAGACATTTCTACTTTTGTCTCAATATAGCGTTTAACTGTATAGTATATATTTCAGTATTTACAAACTTATTAAGACATGGGAAATAGAATCTATTAGCACCTGGATAATTTTCTGTTGAACTTCTTCTGTAATGTTTCCAAACCAGAAAGGGTCAGTCCTTTCTTGCATTTAAACGTTATAATCTGAGAGAAAAAACAAAGATGGAGGAAGAAGTAGGAGGGGCAAAAACAAGAGGAAGAATGGAGGGAAGAAAGAGAAAAGAAGGCAGTGAGGAAAAAAAGAAGAAAGAAACGTCTTAATGTCAGCACACAAGTAAAATCTTGGACTCTCCAATATTAACATTTTTCCACTCTCAAACAGCCAGAGGTAAGCATGCTGAGTCCTGACAAGTTGTGTAAGGTATCGGTGAAAGTAGACAAACAAACCAGTAAACAACAACAAAGCTGCACACAGTGTTAGCGACTCCAAGCTCACTCTGCTCGTTGCACGACAGGCCAATAAATCAGTGATGAGGTGGTGAGGCAAGGAATACGACTTTATTTGGAAAGCTGGGCAACCGAGAAGATGGCAGACTAGTGTCCTAGCGTACCGTTTTATCAGGGTCAGGATGCTAGTTTCTTTTATAGAACAGAGAGAGGGAGGAGGTGAGGAAGTAAAGTAAAAAGGCCATAAGTCTTACAAAATATCTCCTGGTTTTGGCCAGCCTCAGGGAGGGAACGTGTTTATTTCTTCTTTTCTGCAGCCATTCACAGGTGGGCAGGATCAGGGTGTTTCCCTGTGAGCTGAACAAAGGCACTTTAGTTTAACATTAAGGCAGAGGGGCAGGGTTCCCCGAGGCAGGCCATTATGTATGCCTATAGCTATAGACAGAACAAAAGCAATGGAAAGCAAAGGTCAAAGTAAAAGAAACAGATCTAACATGAAGTCAGATTTTGTTCTTCCCTGTTACAATAGCATCCTCTCTCACATGCTCCATACTACCAGAAAAAAGTCCCACATTTCATTTATTTTCTGAATATCTAAATAGAAACTGAAGTTGGCATATATGTAGTTGAAAATTATGGGAAAATACCTAATTTGGGATTTATCATTTTCTAAACATTTTTCTTGCCGAGAATCTTCTTAAATGTTATAGAATTTATAATAGATTTGTGTCTCTCACCTGTGTCTGGGTCTTTCTCTTAATATTCTTTGCATGTAGAAAATAGGTTGTATATTACTTGATTTTGGTAATTGTGTCTATGAAGTCCTACAAAATCCAGTGACTTAATCACACCATGTAGTAATTGAATAGCCTTCCAAATTGTGAGTTAAGCTTTTCCTTTTAACCAAGAGCCTCAAACTCCAGTTTTCTTAGTTTCCTTTTATTTAATTTCTAGGTAAGTATTTTCTAAATTTTGCATGATTTCTATCTTTTTCATATCGTGATTCTGTTCATACTAAGGATAAATGTATTTTCCTTTCAAATTTAAGTGATGTACTTGGCATTTTCCTTAGTTTTCATTTTCCTCAGTATAGAGTAAACTGCAGATGAGAGAAATGTTGAGTGAAGAGGGAGAGAAAGCCAACAGATGAGCAAAGTTTTTACCAACTGTCAAATAATGACATTGTCCAGCCAAGAATATTCCCATCTTGTGATCAAAGGAACTAAGATTCACTCAAGTAAATCATTTCAAAAACAGAAACATTTGCCTTGCATTTAAAACTCAAATTAAATCAACATTTATGGAGTACCTACTATGTGATAGGACCATCTTCTCTTTCATCCTCCCAACTATTCTCTATATGGCAATTAGTATGTGTACTATGCAGAATCAGCAACTAAGCTCTGAAGGTTAGGTATCTGATGAGAAGTCACACAGAGATTCAAACCCAGATCTCGTGATTTAAAAGTTCAATGCCTTTGTTTTTTTAATATACATACCTTTAGATGATGTTGCACCTGTCAAATTCATGGCGTATAGAGTTGGCAATATGAAGATCTCTAGCTAAAATTTAAATTGACATACAATTTAATACACATGATTCTTAATGAAAAATTTTATTAAGCATTTTAATTAACATATATCTATTGATATTAGCTCACAAAATTAAATTTTTATTGTCTAAGAAATAATTGTTCAATAAGGGTATTTTTAAGCATTAGTAACAATTTGAGATGCAATCTTAATTCCTGAAAGAAAAAAATACTTTTTAATATTCTACAGGGGAGACTCAAATATTAGACATTTATTTCTCAATGTGTACTTTCACACATTTTAAAAAAATTTTGATAACTGCAAAGAAAATAATATAATTAAAAGAAGTTGTTGTCAAGCATTTTATTTTAGCTAAAGGAGTAGATTCAAACTGAAAGTGTAAGTCTAGAGGACAAAACCAAGCTAAACCAAATAGCACTACTTAAAAATATAAGTAAGTCAAATGTGTTCTTTTCTTTTCTTGTCTACTTCATCCTGTGTAACCTGTCACTGGGTACTGATTAATTTCCTCTGAATTGTTTCTCTCACTTTCCTCTTGAGAGCTGGATTGTTAGATCTGGCAGCAGATCACAGCTACTCAAACACTTGTTTGATGGACTCTCAACCTGATAGTGGAGACTTTGAGTTCAAATGAGCCTAGGATTTCTGAAGGAATATCCTCAAGCAGTGAGGGAAGAAGGTTCATCTCTGTTCATTAGACTCAATCCTGCTGTAAAGATATCACAAAAGTCAAAGTTAAAAACACAGGATGTGAATGCCAGTGTTGATTTCCTGGGCTGGGCCTCAAGGAGGTTTCTTCTTGCCCAGTAAGAGGCTGATATAAGTGTTCCTGCAATAGAAATAGGGCCTGTGTACCTATTTTTTTAAGTTCATAAAAACGCATGTCCTCTACCACTTTGAGAGATAAGTGATGAATAGCATATCAGGCAAAAAGAAGAGAAAGAATGAAAGCTTATAATATTCCTTTTCTGCCTCAATTAGAACTGTTCAAATGCAGTCCAGCCCTTGACCAGCTCAGGTTGGGATGGCTCTTGAGCAGTCTGTGACTCCTCTGTCTAAAAGTGGGGAGAAAGGAGTTCTAAGAAGGAAAACCAAAAGTTCACAGAAAATTAAAAAAACAACAACAACAAAGCTAAAGTCTAAAGTTGATTAATGAAGTTATATTAGCCCAGATGGGTACTCATGTCTTTGCCCTGATCTCTTCCACCATCATGTCAACGACGTGAATACTAATGTCAGAGAAGGTATAATGTATGCAGGTGTGGTAGACTTGGCCATTATACTTGAAAAGAAAAATGATACAAATTAATTCAAATATATTTCAATAGTGTAAGAAATTAGATGTTTCTTCACAACAGGAAATTTAATGTTAATAGGTACAAAAACTCACATTTAGTAAAAACAAACAAATGAAAGCAAACATATTTACACAAATATACAGGGAGAGATTCTATTTAATGACTGTTTATATGAAAAAAATATACATGAGAATTTTAGTTGATTACCTTTAGCACAACATGAGTCAATAGCATGTTGTGGCTGTTAAAAACATTCTCAAATCATTTTCAGTAGCATGGTTAGAAGCAACGTGCAAAAATAAAAGCAGATAATCCTTCCATTGCATTGTCCCTTTCGTTTGTCCTTTAGTATTTGTTATAACCTAATATTATCAATTCATTTTTTTACATGTTTAATGTGTATCTTTTTCACGATTGTTAGTTCCACATCACACCTGTTTATAGCACATGGCCCAACATATATATTCAGTGTCTCATATATGGTAAATGAGGACACTTTAGTGGGTGGAATATAGAAAAGTTGGGTCCTGGGTAGATATATCTTATATTGCAACCCAGGAATCAGGCTCAGACTCAAAATGTAGAAATCATGGAGAGATTAATTTAAATTCAAAATCAATATATTTTATTTTAACTATTCTAAAACTTAGAGATATTCCAAAATGGAGTAGCCTAGACTTCTAATTAAAGATGGTAGAATAAAAACACAGTTGTGTATCTGGCCTTGGAGATGCCAAGTCAGCTGAAGGAACAAGTGCTTATTAAACAGCAGAAAGTGATACTTAGTCTATATCCTGAATGATGACACATCTCCCACTCCTCTCCCCAACTGAAACTCTGGGGAGAGGAAAAACCTCTACCTGCTAACTGTACTGTCTCATAAAACAACTTGGAAGACTCTCATCTGAAAGTCTAAGAAATCTAAGAGAAAAGATGCACAGATATTGCCACATAGTTTGTCGCAAATAAAATGACTCTGGTCACTCTACAGTAAGAATCACCATTCCTCAAACTGTGTCTGTGATAAGAATTTCCAATCATCCTTTAATGTCTTTTTATTAAATGTGAATGATTCTGTGGTGATCAGATAATGTGATACGCTTCTACCATGAAAGAAACAATAATAAGCAAACTAGAGATATAAAATGTGAAAGTAATGGAGACATTGTGGGAAGCAGAAAAAATGAAAAACTATCATTAATATCTGCAGAGAAATTTTCTAAAATTTTTCGTTAATGGGAAGATGCGGTGTTAAAGAACACTTGGAAAAGGAAAAGCAAGTGTTGGAAATTTAAAAGAAATACGGATACAGTATTTTAACAAGTAATACAAATTTTATTAAAGTTAAAGATGTTGAAAAATAATGTATATTATATATATAATATAAAAGGGAAAATTAAAACACATAGAAGACCAATCCGTAAAGGTTAATATGAATTCCAGAAAGAGAGAAGAGAGAAAATGAAAAAGAAACTATTTTCAAAATAATTTTTAAAATTTTCTACATTTTAAAGGTATGTATTTCTTGCTTGAGTACCAATAAAAATGGATGGGGTTAAAAAGATTCAGACAAAGGCACATAATTATGAAATTATGGAATGTAGAAGAAAAAGAAGACCCTAAAGTTTTACAGAGGAGAAAATAGATTTGGCAATACAGAGGCTGAAATATCAGAAAGATTCTTCTCAGTGGCAAAATTACATGATAGAAGACATTGGGAAGTACTGAATACCTTCAAAATACTGAAGGAAAATTATTCCCAAGCTGGAGCTTCATACCTATTCAGTAGAACATGATGTTAGAATGAAGGCATTTTCAGATCTACAAATCTCAAAAAACATTGACTTTCTCAGGAAACTACTAGACAATATGTTTCAGAAAAAAAAATATGAAAATCACAAAGAAAGAAGGCATGAGATTGGTTTTCAGGAGTCATAGGATCTCTCATGGGCGACATGAAAAGTGAATTATCCAGGTGGTAGTGAAAAGGTACCCCAGGATGCCATTTTAAAATCAAGAGAATGGTAAGCTCTCACACAATGAGTCCAAGTTGAAAATAAGTAAAAATAAATAAAAGCAAACACTCTGGTAGAATACTAGAGCCTATTGTGTGGAACATTTACTATCTATTTGGAGAGTTTTGAGATAATTTAGTTTTTGTTATGCAGAATACTTTAAAGAATGTTTTAAAGAATGAATTATTTACTTTAGTGAAACCAAAATTGTTTTGAGTAAAAAAAAATGTAGTTAATGGCTCAGCTCTGGAGAATATTGATGCTGTCATTAATAGTGAAACTACTAAATATTTACTTATTAAAATGATAATATACCTATATTGGATGGAGAGATGGATGGATGGGGAATAATAAGTGGTTCATAGTGAGGTTGAGGGTGAATATATGAGAGCTACGTCCTTGTCTTCTTTAGTGGGAAGTCAATAGAGAATATTTACTTTTTTTTTAATCAAGAAAATGCTGTGTATTAGCCATCAATTGCTGCAAAGCCAACTATCCACCAATTTAGTACCTCAAACATTAAAGAGTTACTATCTCACCTAGTTTCTGTGGATCAGGAATATGGGGGTAGCTTAACTGTGGATCTCTAATAAGGTTAGAGTTAAGATGTTAGCCAGGACTGCAGTCATCAAGGCTTGACTGGTGCTCAAGACTCTGCTTCCAAAATGATTCACTCCCATGGATGTCAGGTAGACCGTTGGTGGGAGGTTTTCCCACATGGGCCTCTCTCATGGGGCTGTTTAAGGCTCAGGAATGGCAGCTGCCTTTCCCCAGAGTGAGTGCTTCAAGATAGAGCCTGCAGTAGAGGAAATGTCTTCTATGACTAGTCTCTTCAGTCACAAATTATTTCCACAATATGCTATTAGTTACTGAGATCAACTCCAAATTCATGGTTGGAAAGGACTTGATGTAAGAATACCAGGGGAGAAGCTCTTGGGGGCCATCTTGGAGGCCAGCTACCACAAGCAGTATAAGTGTGTGTGTGTGTGTGTGTGTGTGTGTGTGTGTTCAAGATGAGGTAAATTGTAGAACCAATCCCACCACAGCTAACTAAGAGCTACGTGGGCGAAGACCCCAGTATTTGAAAAATAATGAGTTTTGTAATTACCCATGTAAATAAAACAACACATCTTGTATCTTCTCTTCTTAAAAATGCTTGTAAATATTCAGCAGCTTAATTATTGAAAGAGCTCTTCAGTTACCTGAGGATAAGCATCCTTTAAATTCTATCTGCTCCCCAGCACCACTACCCTGGTGTAAGCAGGATATGCGTATTTGGAATTGTCTGATTTGTATTGTCTCTAAGAGAACTGCAAAACTGCAAGTACTTTGTATGATGGTAGAAAAAAGCTAAAAAAAATTTAAAAAAGAGAGAGAGGAAAAAAAGAGAAACAATATTGGCCAAAATAAATATCTTTAGAAAACATACTTCTAACAGAACATTGATATTCCTAGGCATGTCAGTAAATTAATCCACCCACTTGATAGTGGTTGCAAATTATTATCTTAAGACATAAGTCTTTTCTCCTACATATCTATATTATATCAGGTCAATGTAGCTTGCATTCTCACAGCAAAAAGGAAATAGAATTTTAATAAAAGCTGGATTGTGTGACTAATATTCTTGAATTTTAGTGCATAAAACACCTTCACGCAGGAAATGAAAGAGAAAAAAAAAATAACCAAGATCCTAACTTTTCAGTAGGGGAGTGAAATGTAAAATGATTATGTAAAATAGATCATTTTCAAATTAGTGTAGAATACCAATTAGCTAATACTAATATGCTCGATGGAAGAGCCTATTTTTCTCCTGCATAAATTATGTGGGAACACATTTCAAAAACTCAATCTTAATCTAAGCAATGAACATTTCAAAAAGTAAATTAGTATCTTCCAGGAAATGAAATATAGCATGTTAGGGAGGCTACTCCAGTGCCACAGAAATTATGGTTTTCCCAACATTTCTGTGAGAATCCTGATTCTGAAACTTTATTTTTCCTACTCTCCCAGCCTTGTTGATGACAGAATTTAGTGTTGATCCCAGGCTCTGAATACAAAGCTGACCGATTTTTTCTTCTTCAAGTGAAACTCCTTTATAGCAATATGACTTTCTAACTTCTTCCAAAAAAAAGATGTATGGTTTCAGATTTCTCTCATTTCATCTATTGTAGCTTACAGATATGAGAATATCTTCATATCATAAAATGATCGAATTTTAGAGCCTTGGAATGATGTTGCTGAAGCCATATCATAAAGGCAAATGAAACAGCCCGTACAATGTTTTTAAAAAGCACTAATCTTGGAGTCAGCAGCCCTAATCCCTGTGTTAGCCTAGCTTTTTTTTTAGTAGGGTTACCTTCAGTCAGTCACTTCATTTTCAGGAGTTTCTGGGGTTTTTTTGTTTTTTGTTTTTATCTGTAAGATGAGAGCACTAAACGTGATGGCCTCTAAGATCTCTCTGGGTGCTAATACTGCTCAAGGTTGACTAGAGAATGAAGGTTTGAACCAAATCTAGAATATAAATATCTTGACTCTCAGTTTGGTATCTTCACAGATACTAGATTTATGATTTTTTTTTCTTTTTTTCCCTTTGTTTCACTTGATTATTTTTATTTTAATATGGGAAGAACACTTAACGTGAGATCTACCCTCTTAAATGTTTAAGGGTACAATACGTTATTGTTGACTATAAGTAAAATGCTATACAGCAGATTCCTAAAACTTATTCATCTTTCTCATGCCCATTTCCCCCTCCCCCTATGAATCTGACTATGTTAGATGCTACACATAAGTGAAATCATGCAGCATTTGTCTTTCTGTGACAGGGCTTTTTCACTTGGCATACTGTCCTCAAGGTTCATTTATGCTGTCACATACTGCAGAGTTTCCTTCCTTTTTTAAGGCTGAAAAATATTCCACTGTATACTACATTTCTTTTTTTTTAATTTGCCCATCAGTGGACATTTAGGTTTTCCACACCTTGGCTCTTGTGAACTATGGACATGGGAGTGCAGATAGCTCTTTGAGATCCCGATTTCAATTATTTTAGACAAATATTCAGAAGTGGGATTGCTGGATCAAATGGTAGAGAAAATGTAACTATTCAGAATACATTTCTAGGTATATGAGATATATTACAATATGGAAGGAAAACGATGCCCACTTGTGACACTTTTTTATGGCCCTAATCAGACAACTGTAGAAAAGTAGTGAAACGTGTGTCTGACTGAAATTTGTATTTTTATATCCCCATCAGCTTCTCCCTATGTCCTTGACTTCTTTTTAATATGATCAAATTAACATCTTTGTGAGACATAAAATATCCCAAACAGCATCTCATTTACAAAAATAAGACCCAGTATTAAAAACATTTGGTGACACTTTGTTATAAAGCAGAAACTAATAAAAAAAAAATAAGCTGTCAAAAAATAAATAAATAAATAAATAAATAAATAAAAACATTTGGTGATATTTGCCATGATTTTCCCCCCGGACCAAAGATGGAAAGCCATTCTGGAAACCAAGAGCATTTGATTAGAATATACCAGTGCTTCAGCTTAGTGTGGTAATTATTCTTATGAGTTTCTAGTTGGGAGTATTTGCAGGGTTATTTTACAAATATAGATTGACTAAATGACTTCAAGTCTCAAGTTATATATTTCTGTGAAATCCACTAGAAAATGCATTACAATTTCATAACTATAATTTCAGTTACTCATATCTTCCATATGTATAGTGAAGTAGAATGTATCTCTCTAGTTCCCACCAATAAGCTTCTCATATGCTGATATCTTCTGCCCAAACGTAGCAAGTGGGAAGTATGTGTTTTTCAGGCAGAAAGACCTGGGTTGTAATCTCATGTCTGCAATGCATAGTTATAGTGATTCTGGGAAAGTTACTTAATGTCTCTGAGCCTCAATTTCCTCCTTTACAAAATGGAATTAATAGCACTTCTCTTATAAGGCTATGTATTGATATAATGATACATTCTAACTATATATATGAAATTATATGAAATTATAAAACAGAGATATTGATACACCTAACACTGTTAGATGCATTAAAAATGTTGAACACATGTATTTTTTTACCCCTTTTATAACTTTCCATTGAATCACAATAACAATATCACAACTGGTAGTATTAGGGGCAATCTTGCCACTAGGCAAGACTGATAAATCAACTGTATACAATGGGACATAAAACAAAGAATGTGTTTCTTTGTTTAATGATTGTAACTATGGCTGCTACATGACTTTCATACTTTGCTGCTGGGAAGATGCATATTTATCCAAGACCTCAAGGAATTACATTCTCAGAGTATTTAGTGGTTTGTTTCTGTGACTTGATGCTGAAGAGATTTCTAGGAGACCCAGATATTTGGATGCTATTTTATATAGATAGGAAGTGAATCTTTCCTTTTTTGGGAAGTTCTTGGCATGGTACTCTCTCTTTTGGTAGTTGGCCAGTCTCATTCATGAGTGAAGTTCAAGAAATCCCAATGCTTAGTCCCGTGTTCCATAAGCACTCAGAAAGTATGTGAAGGGTAACATTGTAATAATGTGTCTGTGGTTTCTGATTTATATATGCTGATAGAATATCTTTTGGTCCTTGTGTATAGAAACTCTTGTGTTATTTTATCATCAGAGCAGTTCTGTGTCTCAATGTCCATGAGTTCTTTACGGCTAAGTGCTTCTACTTGCTTATCTAATATAGCTACTGCCCCTCCGCGGTGTAAAATCTGCACTGGGATTCAAAGTCATAGTCTGCATAGAGCTAACTCAATATTCCATTGTTCTCCTCTCCTTTTTCCACTTCAGATCCCTTACATAAGCCTCCATTTTCAGTGATTCCATTCCTGACAGTTCGAACAAATACTGCTAAGACACATCCCTTCTCTGAGCCTCTTTAATATTTGGACTCCCACAAAAGCAGACATAGGCATGGATTTCAGTAGAAGTAGATTACTGGGAGGTGATCTTAAGAAATCCCAGTGAGAAAGTAGGACTGGGAAGGAAAGGGTAAAGGGTATAGAGTCAAGCATCTTCGACTCCGGGCACCTGGCGTTTAACCCTCTGAGAAGCTCTGGGAAATGATATTAGAACAACACACTTGAGAGACATCACCATGCTTGCCCACAGGAGGGAGAAGTGTGGATTCAATCCTTGATTTAAAGGCTATCCCAGAGACATTCATTACCAACCACTTCTGTGGACTGCCGAAGGGGAGGCCCAAGAGATGCTTGGAGCAGAGTAACAAAGGTATTATCAGATGGGATTCAGGGCCTGCACTGAAATGGTCCGGGCCAAAGGGGATGAGCAGAAAACTGAAAGGTCTACCATCATCAGTGTAAAAACTTATCCCTTAAGCAATTTTAGAATTGAATATAACTTTAGAGATCAGTTCTCAGCTTACGTCTATTAAAAAAATTGCTGAGAGAGTTTAGATGGGATAGTTCTTCACTGGGTGGAGCTGTGTATGTACACGGTCGGACCCACTGTCTAGTGTCGTTCAGGCACCCAGTTACTCAGACTGCGTAAATCAATCCTGCACATTTCCAGGTACCTCCTGACAGTAGCCTGACTGTTGATTGAAAATTTCTCTGAACTCCACAATTCTATAGGGAAAGGAATTCTCTCTTGGAGAGGTTAAGTGACTTGCTTTAATGGCACTAGGCAACCAGACTGCAAGTCTCACATGGTGAGGACAGAGACCATCTTTTGAGGGAGATAAGGTAGGAGATTTTTTTGGTACCTGGGTAGCAGTTATATAAGCATAAAATAATATTTGAGTGGATAATATATATTAAATTATTATGTGGACTAGTCAAATAGCTTTACAATTCCCTATATAAAATTTTCTACCCCCTTTCTTAAGTATAACTATTATATATGCACAAAGGCAAAGGCAGAGTAAAGAGATAATCTATTTAAAATTATTGCAATTCAGAACAAATATATGCACATTAAAAACATATATTTTGTTGGATTGTGACCGGTGAAGCTTACATGATACCTGCTGTAATTCCAGGAGTCATCACAAATAAGATGCTTGTTCACTTGAGTTGCTTCATCTCTAGCCAAACACTCTCCAAGTGCTCAGTGTTGTCCAGCTCAGTGAGTGGGTAATCTTTTTGTCCACAGATTCTTAAGCAAATGGACTCTAGTTGAGAAAAAAAAGTGAGATAATGAGAATGTTTCCCCCCTCCTGGGGGCTTGTATTATCTATCTCTATTAGAGAAGTGCTTTCCGACTCATCAGTGGTTCTAAGAAGTGATAAACTATTGGGTGTGTAAATTTTTTTCTTTTTTTTCTTTTAATTGAAGTACAGTTGTTTTACAATGTTGTGTTAGTTTCTTGTGCACAGCAAAGTGATTCAGTTATACATATATATATATATATATATATATATATATATATATATATATATATATGTATACGTATTCTTTTTCATATTCTTTTCCATTATGGTTGATTACAGGATATTGAATATAATTCCATGTGTTATACAGTAGGACCTTGCGGCTTATCTGTTTTATATATAGTAGTTTGTATCTGCTGATCCCAAACTCCTAATTCATCCCTCCCCTACGCCACTTCCCCTTGTAAAAAATTTTAAAAAATGGCTAAGAACCATCAGGGTGGAGAATAACCCCAAAAATGGCTGGGGGAAATCAGGAATAAATAAAATTGTAAAGGAGGAATTAAGAACATGTCAGGATCAGAAAATTTTAAAGTAAAATTAAATAACTCTGATGTTAAGCAAATGAGGAAAAATGAGAGCAAAAATTTCAAATTTTTTCTTTCCTCTGTGAAAAGGAACAAATCAAATTTGAAAAAAAGTTAACAGATACTGAAATTTATAAAACTACCAAGAAAGCAATACGAAAGTAAACAAATATTTAGTAGTAAGATTATAATTATAGAACTGATTATATTTGTATTATATCTGAAAATTTGCTGGCCAATTACTATATTAATTCAGTCCATTTTAAACATGTGCATGTACATACACACATACATATGAATGCACATTTCTTTTTTCATTTCAGACTTTTACTAGAAGCACATATTTTGGGAAAAAAATTATTTATCTTATCTGATTGACTGATTATAAATTCTAGAATGGCATGGAGTTATAAGTTGCGTCACATGTGACTCCATAGACTAGGTGAATACAAATTCCACTTATGTGATCACAGCATTACAAAGTAAATGTATTCTCAAATTGTTGTAGTTATTTATGAAAATATAAACTCAAGCAGAAGAGTAATTGTTAAAGGAAAGGGTGGAGCAACATATATAATATTAAACAAAGATCTGGAAACCACTGCTTCTCCTTGGGAAAGCATATCTCTTTAAGGTTATTGCAATTATTTACAGGGATTAAGAAAATTAATGCCAAACCTAATGATCTGGAAAAATGGAGTCAATTATTTAACATGGAATTAGAAATTTCATCCTGAATTTCTATTCCTTTCTCTTTCCAGAGAGAATCTAAATGGAGATTATACTAGAGAATTGTTTGACTGTACAATTAGAAAAAAGTAGCAAGTGTTAATTAAATAGAGGTGAGAGATATATGGAATTAATATTCTTGTTTGGGGGTGTACTTTTTCCTACAGTTCTATTTCTCACAATTTTCTACCACTACCTTTATGCTATATCATAAATTTTAATGTTTCTGCTCCTCTAATATTCTTCCTTCTCTCTATAATGACTTTTTTGTCTGATTAGCTCCTGTTCATTCTTTGAACTTTAGCTCAGATATCACCTACATTAAGTTGCCTTCCCAAGACTAGATTAAATACCTGTATTGCAGCCCTGCTCACTTGTCTTTCAATCACTCATACCATTTATCGTTCTAAAATTCAGGTCTGGACATATTAGCTCCCTGCTTAGAATACTTCATGTGCCCCCATTCTCTATAATAAAAAGTCTAATGTTCTTAGCATGGCATTGCCTGCACTTCATATCTTCCTACAGTGCACTCATCCTTTTCATAAAAGATCAATACCCAGAGGCTTACCTGGTGGCGCAGTGGTTGAGAGTCTGCCTGCCGATGCAGGGGACATGGGTTCGTGCCCCGGTCCGGGAAGATCCCACATGCCAAGTAGCAGCTGGGCCTGTGAGCCATGGCCGCTGAGCCTGCGCGTCTGGGCAGAGTTCTTGCATGTTGGGCCCATGCGTGTTACTCATGCTCCAGATTGCAGCATCTCTGCACACGGCCTGCCCCCCACCATCTTGAATTGCAGTGTCGTGTGTAGCACTTCCTCACATGGTCCGGGAGCTGAGGTGTCATTTCGTACCAGGAACTCTGGTCTGAAGTTCTGAGTGTGAGGCGTCTGCACGTGACACCATATGAGCAAGTGAAACTAGACCGAGCACAAGGGGGAAAAAAGGTTAGACTTTATTTTATCACCCAGATTCTATTTTTATTCCCCAGGAATTGTGAATGGGCTTTGCTAGTGACACCTGCTTTATTCTGTGTGAATGTCTATCAAAACACATGTAGTCATTTGAGTTCAGTCATTTCCTTTTCTGTTTTCTTCAATAAACTCACTGAAGATAGGACTTCATTCTAACTTTGTTTTCCAGCAACAGAGGGAATGGATACCTGAGAGTTGGTTACTTTTTGATGGAGTAGATAAATGCATAAATTGTAAAATTTGTAAAAGATATTGAAATGGGCTCCAGAGTTGAAGATATATTCTTAATAAACATAAATTAAGAAAGATTTATTCCATCTGTTCAGTTTTGCCCTCCAAGTGAAGTAGCTTTGCATTTCATAAAGAGCATATTGGAATGTGATGCCACTGCTGCTTTACTGATGGGCGTCCTCATCTCCTGAAATCTTTGCTCACTGCCATTGATTTACATCAGCTGTCCTCCAGGAGAATGGCAGGAGAATTTTACTACCTGAAAATCAAGTCCTTGCTTCCCAAACAGAGCACAGGGCCAGGTTCGAACTTGGAATCTAGTCATCCATTATGTGCTGAACTAGCCTCCTTTCCACTTTATCTCTTTGCTTTCTGCATGCAAACCCACACATATTTTATATTCAAAAGAATAATGTTATGTTTAAGTCTTAGCATACATAGCGATGTTTTTAAAGAGGTATGACGGTCCATCAGAAACTTGTAGCTACCGACGTTTAGTTCCCCTACTGGAAGTATGGAGTAGGATTTATAGAACATTAGCCTGTCACTCTTTTCAGATTAAAATATCTTACATGGTCACCCAGAAAATTAAAAGAAACCAAAGGTAAAATGTTATGGTTAGAAAAGAAACCTGCAAAACACTGTCAACTAGACAGAAAGTTTGTCATATTTTATGGAGAAACCATAATTTTTACCTGTCTGTATTAGCAATTCTGGTTGAGTTGATACTTTTGGACTGCTTAGAGAGTCATAATTTTCTATCCATTGGCTTAAGAGTATGCATTTTTAATTTTTTTATTTCTTCATATACAGTAATGATCAATAATGTCTTCTGTTCCAGAAACTTATAGTGTAATCAGAGCTCTGCCCAGTTATTTAGATAATTTCTATGGAAAATATGGTATTAGGGTAGAGTGGCCATATAATTTATTGTCCAAGTCAAGTCACTTTTTCAGAATAAGGAAAGTTCTATTTATAATTGCACCAGTAGAGCAGGCAAAAATTGGAAAGTATGGTCAACTGATTCTATAAGGGTCATTTCTTTTTTTTTTTTTTTTTTTTTTAATTAATTAATTCATTTATTTATTTTTGCTGTGTTGGGTCTTCGTTTCTGTGCGAGGGCTTTCTCTAGTTGCGGCAAGTGGGGGCCACTCCTCATCACGGTGCGCGGGCCTCTGACTATCACGGCCTCTCCCATTGCGGAGCACAGGCTCCAGGCGCGCAGGCTCAGTAATTGTGGCTCACGGGCCCAGCCGCTCCGCGGCATGCGGGATCCCCCCGGACCAGGGCTCAAACCCGTGTCCCCTGCATTGGCAGGCAGATTCTCAACCACTGCACCACCAGGGAAGCCCAGGGTCATTTCTTATAAGAGGAAAATTTTCCAAATAATACAAATCATAAACACCTCCAGAGATATAAAGCCCATTCTGAAAACATAATTTGCCCTTTATATTTCAAAATGACATGGTTAGCATTTAGTGTAAAGAGATGGCAACAACACTGATATATGACATGAAATCCTTTCTTGTATTTAATCCCAATCTTTCCCAGTCCAAACACCAAATGCAAAAAAAAAAAAAAAAAAAAGATGCACAGAACTATAGTGCTCAAACATCTCTTTTTGGATTATAGAGTAACAATTAACTTTTACACTATTTTAGATACAATTTCCAACACTTCTTAAAAAAAATTTGGGCCTTTTTAAAAAACTTAAATGTCAGTGTTCAAAAGAAATGGAAATAAGCATAAATACTGCAACTAGTCTTCTATTATAAAATATTACATTTTTAATAATAGTAATTATTTCTAGCTATAAATCTTCAAGTGCATGATGTTTTACTTGCCTTTGATAATAAACAGGCAATGCTTATTGATATGCAGTTGACATGGGACATTTTTAAGTAGGAAAAAAGGGAAGATGAGCCCCATTCATTTTAGAGATACATTATTTTTTCATTGACTTGTCTTTCTATTTCTGTAGGTTGTAAGCTTCCTGGATGGTAAAACAGGGGTTTTAAACATGTAAGGAACATTTCTGTAATGGAATTCTATAATATATAATCTAAAATGTAAATTGCAGGATGGAAAAAATAATTCTGAGGGTATATTCACAATCTCAACATGATTCCTTAAGTGAACTTAGCACCATATGGAGTGCCATCTACTTGAGGTGGCTTGGTAAGCACTAGAGATCAATTGACTCATATTTTTTCCCTGAATTGGCTCTTGAGCACGCATAGATATTTTTTCATATTCCTTTACACCTTTAGTATTTATGGCCTTGACCTTCTTTAGAAGAAAAGAGAATATATTCTATTTGTTTTGAGATATTTTCCTTTATACTCTATAAAGTTTATTCTAAAGAAAAAAAGATCATTGCCAAAGATAATGAATACCTCTAAGACAGAGTGGTTTCTTTAACTGTCAGAATGTTTTTTGTTTGTTATTTTTTTCCATTTTGGCATTAAGAAGACTTTCATTAAATTTCTTATCTCTATTAAGGGCAAATTAATTTTAACTTTCTTGGATGACCTGTAAATTATTTTGCATTCCTCACCTTTGAGTTAAAGCAGTGCTTTCAAAGTATAATACAAAAATAACTGACTCTCAAGGATTCCAAGGACAGTCACGTTTAGGAAATATTAAATGTGTTTTCATAATACCTATTAACGTTGCCTGGAACTGGTGTAACACAGAACACTTTTTGAGAAATACTGATTTAAAGGGACTGGGATCATTTTCAAAAATATCTCACAAAGGAAGCCCTAATAAAGGAACCAAACAATTACTCCTACCATGAAATGAGTGCATGGGGCTTTTATAAAGGTGGTTATAGTCAAATGTCCTTGTGTTGTAGGAACATGAATTCATTCCTCTCCTGAATCCTTTGTCTAAGTCATTCCAGACTAGCTGCCTGCAAATATAACCCGTTGATCATCAAGTCAACTGAAGAAAAATCCATTTCCACTGCAGGAAAAAAAATGTCCCAGTAGGTGTTGAATATAAAAGCTTGTTCTTTATATGTGGAGTATAGCATGACCTATTATCATTCAGTCAGTGTGTAGTGATTACTTTTCATGCGTTTAGTCTTTATGTTGTAATTGGCATCAGAAAAGGAAAAGATGAATTCCCTAAACTGCAAGCACGTTGTATTTTTTATCTTGATGTTGAAGGAGTTACAACAGTTTGGTAAAATAATTCTTAATACTGTGGGTAGCCATAGGCCACTTTGGGAATCTGATCAAACCATGGACCCAGCAAAATGCAAATAAGCACATAAACACAGATATTTGCATATAATTTCAGGGCTAACAACCCCTGTAGCTTATCCTGGGGTCCATGGTTTCCAGATTAAAATCCTTGCTACTATGAGGCTTGAGCCTCTTCTTCCAAGAATTCTTACTTGAATCATGCTTTTTAATACACTTATTTTAATAATATAAGTGGGCAGATTGTTCAGGAAACGTTTATGAAACACCAACCAAATGCCAAGCATAATTCTAGCAATGTGATTACAAAGATTATAGAACACCTGCCTTTAGCAGCTCACAATCTAGATATAATTATAATCTAAATGTGACTGAATATTTCCCTATAATTGGATTTCCCAGCCACATTCAGATGAGTCTATAATTACCCTTACATTTATTTATTTTATTTATATATGTGTAAACTCATACACCTCGCTTAAGCTGAAAGGTACAAAGACAAATGAACAAAGGCACATCTATGCAAAATAGTCACAGCAATCATTATACTGGATATTTATACGGCACTTTTTTTTTAGAGTTCACACAGATCTTTCACATGTATTTTGTGAGTTGGGTAGAAACATTCTTTATCATTCCATTTTATTTTGCTGACTGAGACTCAGATGGCACCAGCCACATGTCAAAGGTCAGGATCCTAGAAGTTTTAAACTACATTAGAATCTTTCTAGTTCTAAACGCTCTGCACCTTTTACTTCCCTGGTTTCAATGTACATTTATTAAGAACAGAAGTTTTTGAAAGGTACAGTGCCAAGTCCTGGAGACTGCCTCAATTAACCAATCAGTCAGAGTCTTTCATGCTTAGAATCTAGAGGCCACTCCAGAAAATCACAAGAAAGACCCAAACAAGGAAGTATACAATGAGAATCAGGGGCAGTGGCTAATTGAGGTTAACAGTTAAACCAATTGCTTCATTGTCAAAGGTCAGTAGTGTCACCGACCAGGGTTCTTGGCCTTCCCCAATCAATAGAAATTGACTCGAGGCCAGACAAGAAATTCAGGCAAGGCTTTATTGGGGCCCCTGCTGCAGCAGGGGGGAGTGAGAACAAACAGTTTCCCTTGCTTGCTTGCTCCCTGAGTGGGGGGCAAGCTTGTTCCCTATACAGGGTAGGGGTGTGTCCAGGGGTCCGGACGGAGTGGTGGCTTAGGTGTTTTGCCCACCCCTTATGTGGTGTTATGTGCAGGGGGCATGCTCAGTTCCCTGCTTTTGCTCCAGGCTCTTCAAAAGTGGCAGTTGGGTTTTTTTGGTCTCTTTATATTTTTTTGTCCAGAATTTGTCTCAACTGCACATGCACGCAGTTATTTTTAGTCCCATACAGTTTCTTTGTATTTTGTTGCTCAAGGAGAGGTGTGTCCAGGTGCAAGCAGCACTGCAGCAAAGGGTCCCAGGTCCCAGCTTGTCTCAGGGGGGTGTATTTTATTTGCATCCAGATAGTTTCCTGAATTGATGCCTGTGGTTTGCCTGAAAAGTAGACCAAAACCTTTTCATTGACTTTCATGTTCATGCAAGTATGCATTCTTGTTAAATACATGGGTGTTTTACTGAAATACTGAAAGATCATGCATAACCCAGATTTTGGCAAATTGAATTACTTCTCTTGTACAAAGAAGCATTATGAATCAATTAGAAAAGGGGTTGGAAACACTCTGCCACTTTCTAAAAAGTGTGTTTTTAACAGCTTTATTTAGGTATGATTTACATGCCATAAAGTTGACTCATTTAAAATATACAATTCAATAGGTTTTAGTCTATTTACAGACCTGGGTATCCATCTCCATAATCTAATTTTAGAACATTTTCATCATCCCCCCAGAAGAAACCTTGAATACATTAGTAATCATTCCCCATTGCTTCCACTGTCCACCCCCTCAGCCAGGCCCCATCCACAGACAACTACTCACCTACTTTATGTCTCCATATATTTGACTATTCTACATATTTCATATAAATGGCATTTTATAATATGTGGTCATTTGTATCTTCTTCTTTCACTTGGTATAATGTTTTTGAGGTTCATATGTGTTGTAGCATGTATAAATACTTCATTCCTTCTTATTGTCTAATAATATTCCATTGCATGGGTATACCATATTTTATTTATTCATTCATCTGTTCATGGAAATTTGAGTTGTTTTCACTTTTGACCATTAATGCTGCTATTTATGCACACATTTTTGTTTGTTTATTTTGGAAATACATTTTCATTTCTCTTTTTAGAATTCTACCTAGGAGTGTAATTGCTGAGTCATGTGTTAACTCTGTTTCACCTTTTGAGAAACTGTCAGACTGTTTTCCAAAGTGGCTGTACCATTCTACATTCCCACCAGCAATGTTTGAGTGTTCCAATTTCTTCATATCCCTGCCAAGACTTGTCCAACTTTTTTTTTTTTACATCTTTATTGGAGTATAATTGCTTTACAATGGTGTGTTAGTTTCTGCTTTATAACAAAGTGAATCAGTTATACATATGTTCCCATTGCCCAACTTTTTAAATGTATTTTAGTGTTTTGTTCTCAAAAGTTAGGAATATCTTTTATGCCTTTTTTTTCTTTTTAATGTTTTCCTACCTTGAGCAATTCGTGGCTGTATAAAAGTCTCAAAAATACTTTCATAATCTCTTTGAGAGATTTTGTCAAATCTCTCAGAAACAACCCCCCAAAAGGCATTTTAGTGGGTGACTAGTGATATTGAGTATCTCTGCCTGTTTGGATAAATAAAAATTTCTTGGAACACAGCCTCACCCATTCATTTATTCTTACTTCCTATGGCTGTTTCTGCAGTATAATGGCAAAGTTGAGTAGTTGCAACAGAATATATAATCTGCAAGGTTTAAAACATTTATTATCTGGACCTTTACAGAAGAAGTTTGCCAACCCCTACTTTATCAAATAAAAAATTCACATCCTTAACTATGTTTCATTTACAAGTGCATTTCCGTACATCAGGGTGATTAATGCCATATAGAGATACAAGTGTATCTAATTGTATATGGAGAGGAAGATTGAAATGACTTTGGATATACTTGTGAACTTGTGGTTGATGTTAAGTTTCTATGTACTCATTCACATATATTCATTCAAATATTCATTTATTTCATATACTTATTTAAGTCTTACTATATGCCTGTAGCTGTGTTAGATTCTGGAGATATTGCAGGAAGGATGGACAATATCTCTGCCCTAACGGAGCTCACAATTTATGTAAAGACTGCCTTTTACAGGGTGGAAGTGATGAGGTACAGTGGTGACAAGGGTGTGAGGGAAGATGGGAATGAAAGTGGATAAGGATTAGTGGAAGGAACTGTTAGAACAGTATTCCCCAAAGCATGAAAATATTTCTCAGTGTTGTGAGAGGAAAAAAAAATCTCTGGTGCAATATCTCTGTGTTTGAAGAACAGATTTCTTTTTCCTTATAATATCTCAGAAACTTTAATATGTAAATTGCAGATCTCTAGCAGGATTTCTCAATTTCCCAAGATCACGTTTGAGTTTCACAGAGCATTTTACAGGAGGTATGGCTTCCTGAAACATTTTCTCAGAAAAAAGATTAGAACTTTGCTGTTCAGGAATTGAGTTGAAGATGGAAAAGATTCATACAAGCTCCAGGAAGCAAAATGAGATCACACACTCAACTTTGGTTTCCTAGTACGAGGTGACCTTTTTAGATCTTGAAACTTTCCCTTGTGTAGATATTAGGCCTGTAAATTAGTTATGGTAATGCCTCCTTCAAAGGGTCTTTGAAGTTAAGTTTTTCCTTTATTAAATACCTGTCTTTCATATGAGTTTTTCTAAAACACCTTGGAATCATAGAGAAGAAAGTTCAAGGAAAGATAATATAATAGACTATTCTTCCTTGAGCCCTAACACTTTTAAAAGAGTTATTTCTTACCTTTTCATTAAATTGACTTAGATAAATTTTTCAGAGTAAAGTGTTTGGTTCTCAAAAGCTAAGAATATCTTTTCATCCCTTTTTATTCTTTCTAATATTTTCCTTCTTTGACCAATTCATGACTGGATAAGTCTCAAAAATACTGTCATAATTCCCTTGCCGATTTTTTTTGTCAAATCCTTTAGAAACAAGCTTCCAGAAAGCAAAAGCAAGCACTGTCAAGAAGCCTCAGTTTATCAGGATTAGAAGTGCAGATAGCAAGTAACCTATGAGAGCACCTAAAGTTCTGCTGTGTGCAGCCAATTATAATTCTGGACTGTGTGGAACTCAAGCTCAGTTACTCACACTGCCATTTAGCACCTGTGTACTTGGAACAAATAACTGCCTTCCTCTGTAACTCAAGTTTCCTCTTTTGTATAATCAGGAGAGTTAATGATACTTATCTCAGTTTATTGTGAGATACCAAGTAGATAGTTGGCATGCAGTATATATAACTACCAATACAAAAATTGGTCTAACACATGAAGAAACATCTGTTAGAACAACTCTTTTTTTATTTGGTGAAAACATTATTAGTGCCTTGAAGCAAAATTCATCTGCCTTATTTTGTCAGAGTTTGTGTAAAAGTTGTGTCACTTTGTCACTACCTTAGGCTGGAGGGGATGGTTAGTATGTTGGATAACCAAATGATGACCATATCATATTGACAGAGGTATGATGCATCTAATTTATTAGATAATATTAAAAATTAATAAATTGGAAAATTTTATTTGGATCAAACCTACAATGTTACAAAAAGTCTATGAAATGGAAAGGGTGAGTGTAGAAAATACTTAGGGGTTTAAAATGACTGTAAAATTATGTGATAAGGAGATGCATGTGCCCCAAAGAGTCCAATATAATTATAATTACCTCAAATAGATTAAAAAGTAGCTGCAACAATGGAGACTGTTGCCCTACTCAAATTTGGACTTGATTCTTAGAGTGTTATATTCAGTTGTAGGCACTCCACACTGAGGGATAAAGATAAATGCTAATATATTCAAGAAAAGTTAAGTGGTTGGTGGCAGCTGTTGATAAAAGGATTAAGATATTAGGGGCAGTCATGTAGATTGGAAAATCTAATACAAAATTATATAAATGAAAATAACTAACAAAACCACTTCACTCCAACAACCCCCAGTCTGTGAATGTACCATGAAGAGAGTCCTCCACATGTGAAAGCAACGTATATTCAAGGTTCTGAATCTGAGCATTAGTTGTAACTTGAAAAGACTGGAAACAACCCAAGGTGCTGGTTGAATAATTTATGTACAACCACTCAATGAAATAATATTTTTCTGTAAAAAAGGATGAAGTAGTTTTCTATGAACTGGTGTGATTTCTAGGGTATATAGTATAAAGAATGATTACAAGTTTCATTAGCTCCCATTTGTTTATTTTTGTTTTTATTTCCATTTCTCTAGGAGGTGGGTCCAAAAGGATCTTCCTGTGATTTATGTCATAGAGTGTTCTGCCTATGTTTTCCTTTAAGAGTTTTATAGTGTCTGGCCTTACATTTAGGTGTTTAATCCATTTTGAGTTTCTTTTCGTGTATGGTGTTAAGGAGTGTTTTTTTATTATTATTATTTTATTTTTTTATTACTTTCTGCTTTATAACAAAGTGAATCAGTCATATATATACATCTGTTCCCACATCCCTTCCCTCATGCATCTCCCTCTCTCCCACTCTTCCCATCCCACCCCTCCAGGCGGTCACAAAGCACCGAGCTGATCTCCCTGTGCTCTGCGGCTGCTTCCCACTACCTATCTACCTTACGTTTGGTAGTGTATATATGTCCATGCCTCTCTTTTGTTTTGTCACAGCTTACCCTTCCCCCTCCCCATATCCTCAGGTCCATTCTCAAGTAGGTCTGTGTCTTTATTCCCGTTTTACCCCTAGGTTCTTCATGACATTTTTTTTAATTCCATATATATGTGTTAGCATACGGTATTTGTCTTTCTCTTTCTGACTTACTTCACACTGTATGACAGACTCTAGGTCTATCCACCTCATTACAAATAGCTCAGTTTCATTTCTTTTTATGGCTGAGTAATATTCCATTGTATATATGTGCCACATCTTCTTTATCCATTCATCCGATGATGGACACTTAGGTTGTTTTCATCTCCAGGCTATTGTAAATAGAGCTGCAATGAACATTTTGGTACACGTCTCTTTTTGAATTATGGTTTTCTCAGGGTATATGCCTAGTAGTGGGATTGCTGGGTCATATGGTAGTTCTATTTTTAGTTTTTTAAGGAACCTCCATACTGTTCTCCATAGTGGCTGTACCAATTCACATTCCCACCAGCAGTGCAAGAGTGTTCCCTTTTCTCCACACCCTCTCCAGCATTTATTGTTTCTAGATTTCTTGATGCTGGCCATTCTGACTGGTGTGAGATGATATCTCATTGTAGTTTTGATTTGCATTTCTCTAATGATTAATGATGTTGAGCATTCTTTCATGTGTTTGTTGGCAGTCTGTATATCTTCTTTGGAGAAATGCCTATTTAAGTCTTCTGCCCATTTTTGGATTGGGTTGTTTGTTTTTTTGCTATTGAGCTGCATGTGCTGTTTATAAATTTTGGAGATCAATCCTTTGTCAGTTGCTTCATTTGAAAATATTTTTTCCCATTCTGAGGGTTGTCTTTTGGTCTTCTTTATGGTTTCCTTTGTTGTGCAAAAGCTTTGAAGTTTCATTAGGTCCCATTTGTTTATCTTTGTTTTTATTTCCATTTCTCTAGGAGGTGGGTCCAAAAGGATCTTGCTGTGATTTATGTCATAGAGTGTTCTGCCTATGTTTTCCTCTAAGAGTTTGATAGTTTCTGGCCTTACATTTAGGTCTTTAATCCACTTTGAGCTTATTTTTGTGTATGGTGTTAGGGAATGATCTAATCTCATACTTTTACATGTCCCTGTCCAGTTTTCCCAGCACCACTTATTGAAGAGGCTGTCCTTTCTCCACTGTACATTCCTGCACCCTTTATCAAAGATAAGTTGACCATATGTGCGTGGGTTTATCTCTGGGCTTTCTATCCTGTTCCATTGATCTATCTTTCTGTTTTTGTGCCAGTACCACACTGTCTTGATGACTGTAGCTTTGTAGTATAGTCTGAAGTCAGGGAGCCTGATTCCTCCAGCTCCGTTTTTCGTTCTCAAGATTGCTTTGGCTATTCGGGGTCTTTTGTTTCTCCAAACAAATTTTGAAATTTTTTGTTCCAGTTCTGTGAAAAATGCCAGTGGTAGTTTGATAGGGATTGCATTGAATCTGTAGATTGCTTTCGGTAGTAGAGTCATTTTCACAATATTGATTCTTCCAATCCAAGAACATGGTATATCTCTCCATCTGTTGGTATCACCTTTAATTTCTTTCATCAGTGTCTTATAATTTTCTGCATACAGGTCTTTTGTCTGCTTACGTAGGTTTATTCCTAGATATTTTATTCTTTTTGTTGCAATGGTAAATGGGAGTGTTTCCTTGATTTCATTTTCAGATTTTTCATCATTAGTGTACAGGAATGCCAGAGATTTCTGTGCATTAATTTTGTATCCTGCTACTTTACCAAATTCATTGATTAGCTCTAGCAGTTTTCTGGTAGCATCTTTAGGATTCTCTATGTATATTATCATGTCATCTGCAAACAGTAACAGCTTTACTTCTTCTTTTCCAATTTGGATTCCTTTTCTTCTCTGATTGCTGTGGCTAAAACTTCCAAAACTAAGTTGAATAAGAGTGGTGAGAGTGGGCAGCCTTGTCTTGTTCCTCATCTTAGTGGAAATGGTTTCAGTTTTGCACCATTGAGGACCATGTTGGCTGTGGGTTTGTCATATATGGCCTTTATTATGTTGAGGAAAGTTCCCTCTATGCCTACTTTCTGCAGGGTTTTTATCATAAACGGGTGTTGAATTTTGTCGAAAGCTTTCTCTGCATCTATTGAGATGATCATATGGTTTTTCTCCTTCAACTTGTTAATATGGTGTATCACATTGATTGATTTGCATATATTGAAGAATCCTTGCATTCCTGGAATAAACCCCACTTGATCATGGTGTATGATCCTTTTAATGTGCTGTTAGATTCTGTTTGCTAGTATTTTGTTGAGGATTTTTGCATCTATGTTCATCCGTGATATTGGCCTGTAGTTTTCTTTCTTTGTGACATCCTTGCCTGGTTTTGGTATCAAGGTGATGGTGGCCTCATAGAATGAGTTTGGGAGTGTTCCTTCCTCTGAAATTGTTTGGAAGAGTTTGAGAAGGATGGGTGTTAGCTCTTCTCTAAATGTTTGATAGAATTCGCCTGTGAAGCCATCTGGTCCTGGGCTTTTGTTTGTTGGAAGATTTTTAATCACAGTTTCAATTTCAGTGCTTGTGATTGGTCTACTTATAGTTTCTATTTCTTCCTGATTCAGTCTTGGTAGGTTGTGCATTTCTAAGAATTTGTCCATTTCTTCCAGGTTGTCCATTTTATTGGCATAGAGTTGCTTGTAGTAATCTCTCATGATCTTTTGTATTTCTGCAGTGTCAGTTGTTACTTCTCCTTTTTCATTTCTAATTATATTGATTTGAGTCTTCTCCCTTCTTTTCTTGATGAGTCTGGCTAATGGTTTGTCAATTTTCTTTATCTTCTCAAAGAACCAGCTTTTAGTTTTATTGATCTTTGCTATCGTTTCCTTCATTTCTTTTTCATTTATTTCTGATCTGATTTTTATGATTTCTTTCCTTCTGCTAGCTTTAGGGTTTTTTTGTTCTTCTTTCTCTAATTGCTTTAGGTGCAGGGTCAGGTTGTTTGCTCGAGATGTTTCCTGTTTCTTAAGGTGGGATTGTATTGCTATAAACTTCCCCCTTAGAACTGCTTTTGCTGAGTGCCATAGGTTTTGGGTCGTCGTGTCTCCATTGTCATTTGTTTCTAGGTATTTTTTAATTTCCTTTTTGATTTCTTCAGTGATCACTTCGTTATTGAGTAGTGTATTGTTTAGCCTCCATGCGTTTGTATTTTTTACAGATCTTTTCCTGTAATTGATGTCTAGTCTCATAGCATTGTGGTCAGAAAATATACCTGATACAATTTCAATTTTCTTAAATTTACCAAGGCTTGATTTGTGACCCAAGATATGATCTATCCTGGAGAATGATCCATGAGCACTTGAAAAAATGTGTATTCTGTTGTTTTTGGATGGAATGTCCTATAAATATCAATCAAGTCCATCTTGTTTAATGTATCATTTAAAGCTTGTGTTTCCTTATTTATTTTCATTTTGGATGATCTGTCCATTGGTGAAAGTGGGGTGTTAAAGTCCCCTACTATGATTGTGTTATTGTCGATTTCCCCTTTTATGGCTGTTAGTATTTGCCTTATGTATTGAGGTGCTCCTATGTTGGGTGAATAAATATTTACAGTTGTTATATCTTCTTCTTGGATCGATCCCTTGTTCATTATGTAGTGTCCCTCTCTGTCTCTTCTAATAGTCTTTATTTTAAAGTCTATTTTGTCTGATATAAGAATTGCTACTCCAGCTTTCTTTTGATTTCCATTTGCATGGAATATCTTTTTCCATCCCCTTACTTTCAATCTGTATGTGTCCCTAGGACTGAAGTGGGTCTCTTGTAGACAGCATATATATGGGTCTTGTTTTTGTATCCATTCAGCCAATCTGTGTCTTTTGGTGGGAGCATTTAGTCCATTTACATTTAAGGTAATTATTGATATGTATGTTCTTATTCCCATTTCCTTAATTGCTTTGGGTTCGTTATTGTAGGTCTTTCCCTTCTGTTGTGTTTCTTGCCTAGAGAAGTTCCTTTAGCATTTGTTGTAAAGCTGGTTTGATGGTGCTGAACTCTCTCAGCTTTTGCTTGTCTGTAAACGTTTTAATTTCTCCATCAAATCTGAATGAGATCCTTGCTGAGTAGAGTAATCTTGGTTGCAGGTTTCTCTCCTTCATCACTTTAATTATGTCCTGCCACTCCTTTCTGGCTTCTAGAGTTTCTGCTGAGAGATCAGCTGTTAACCTGATGGGGTTTCCCTTGTGTGTTATTTGTTGTTTTTCCCTTGCTGCTTTTAATATGATTTCTTTGTGTTTAATTTTTGACAGTTTGATTAATATGTGTCTTGGCATATTTCTCCTTGGATTTATTCTGTATGGGACTCTCTGTGCCTCCTGGACTTGATTAACTATTTCCTTTCCCATATTAGGGAAGTTTTCAACCATAATCTCTTCAAATATTTTCTCAGTCCCTTTCTTTTTCTTTTCTTCTTCTGGAACCCCTATAATTCGAATGTTGGTGCGTTTAATGTTGTCCCAGACGTCTCTGAGACTGTCCTCTGTTCTTTTCATTCTCTTTTCTTTATTTTGCTCTGCATCAGTTATTTCCACTATTTTATCTTCCCCCTCACTTATCCATCCTTCTGCCTCAGTTATTCTGCTATTGATCCCATCTAGAGTATTTTTCATTTCATTTATTGTGTTTTTAATCGATTCTTGATTCATCTTTAGTTCTTCTAGGTCCTTGTTAACTGTTTCTTGAATTTTGTCTATTCTATTTCCAAGATTTTGGATCTTGGAAATAGAATCTTGGATCATCTTTACTATCATTATTCTGAATTCTTTTTCAGGTAGACTGCCTATTACCTCTTCATTTGTTAGGTCTGGTAGGTTTTTATCTTGCTCCTTCACCTGCTGTGTGTTTTTCTGTCTTCTCATTTTGCTTATGTTACTGTGTTTGGGGTCTCCTTTTTGCAGGCTGCAGATTCGTAGTTCCTGTTGTTTTTGGTGTCTGTCCCCAGTGGCCAAGGTTGTTTCAGTAGCTTGTGTAGGCTTCCTGGTGGGGGGGACTAGAGCCTGTGTTCTGGTGGTTGAGGCTCGATCTTGTGTTTCTGGTGGACAGGTCCACGTCTGGTGGTGTGTTTTGGGGTGCCTGTGGCCTTATTATGTTTTTAGGCAGCCTCTCTGTTAATGGTGGGGTTGTGTTCCTGTCTTGCTAGTTGCTTGGCATAGGGTGACCAGCACTGTAGTTTGCTGGTCGTTGACTGAAGCTGGGTGCTGGTGTTGAGATTGAGATATCTGGGAGATTTTCACTGCTTGATATTATGTGGAGCTGGGGGGTCTCTTGTGGACCCGTGTCCTGAAGTTGGCTCTCCCACTTCAGAGGCACAGCACTGACTCCTGGCTGCAGCACCAAGAGCCTTTCATCTACCCGGCTCAGAATAAAAGGGAGAAAAAGTAGAAAGAAAGAATTAGTAGAAGAAAGAAAGAGAGAGAGAAAGAAAGGAAGAAGGAAAGAAAGGAAGGAAGGAAGGAAGGAAGGAAGGAAGGAAGAAAGGAGGGAGGGAGGGAGGAAGGAAAGAAAAAGGAAGAGTGAATGGAAGAAGGGAGGGAGGGAGGGAGGAAGGAAAGAAAGAAAGAAAGGCGGGAGGGATGGAGGAAGGAAAGAAAAAGAAAGTGAAAGGAAGAGGGGTGGGAGGGAGGGAGGGAGGAAGGGAAGAAAGACAGGAGGGAGGGAGGAAGGAAGGAAAGAAAAAGAGTGAAAGGAAGCAGGGAGGGAGGAAGGAAAGAAAAAGAAAGTGAAAGGAAGAGGGGTGGGAGGGAGGGAAGAAGGAAAGAAAGACAGGAGGGAGGGAGGAAGGGAAGGTAGGAAAAAAAGAAAGAGCAGGTAAAGTAAAATAGAATAAAGTATGTAATATAGTAGCGTTATTAAAATTTAAAAGTAATTACTGAAAAAAAAAACGGACCGATAGAACCCTGGGACATATGGTGGAAGCAAAGCTATACAGAGAGAATCTTACACAGAAGAATACACATACACATTCACAAAAAGAGAGCAGGGGGAAAAATCAAAAATCTTGCTCTCCAAGTCCACCTCCTCAATTTGGGTTACTTCGTTGTAAAAAGAGGAAAAGGGCGAGAAGTCTGAAATCTCGCTAAGTCCACCTCCTTAATTTGGGATAATTCGTTGTAAAAAGAGGAAAAGGGGGGAAAGTCTTAAATCTTGTCCTCAAAGTCCACTTCCTCAATTTGGGATGATTCGCTGTCTATTCATGCACTCCACAGACGCAGGGCACATCAAGTGGACCGTGGAGCTTTAATCCGCTGCCTCCGAGGCTGCACAGAGAGATTTCCCTGTCTCTTCTCTGCTCTCACAGCTCCCGGGTCTCAGCCTTGGACCGGCCCCGCCTCTGCACGTAGGTCGTTGGAGGGCGTCCGTTCTTCGCTCAGACAGGATGGGTTTAAAGGAGCCGCTGATGTGGGGGCTCTGGCTCACTCAGGCAGAGGGGAGGGAGGGGCGCGCAGTGTGGGGCGGGCCTGCGGCGGCAGAGGCCGGCGTGACGTTTACCAGACCGAGGCGCTCCGTGCGCTTTCCCCGGAAAGCCGTCCCCGGGTTCCGGGACCCCGGCAGTGGCGGGGTGCGCAGGCCCCCCGGAAGGCGGGGCGGACAGTGACCCGCGCTCGCACACAGGCCCCGCGGCGGCGGCAGCAGCAGCAGCCCCAGCGTCCCACACCCGTCTCCTGGGTCCGCGCCTTTAGCCGCGGCTCGTGCCCGTCTCCGGCGATTCCCAAAGCAGCCCTCTTAATGCCCTCTCCTCGTGCACCAGGAAACAAAAGGGAAGAAAAAGCCTCTTGCCTCTTCGGCAGCTCCAGACCCTTTCCCCGGACTCCCTCCGGGCTAGCCGTGGTGCACTAACACTCTCAGGCTCTCTTCCTGCCGCCAGCCCCAGTCCTCTCCCTGCGCTCCGACTGAAAGCCGATACCCGAGCCTCAGCTCCCAGCCCCGCCCACCCCGGCGGCCGAGCAGACAAGCCTCTCGGCCTGGTGTGTGCCTGAGGGCACCGGTCCTCTGTGCCCGAATCTCTCCGCTTTGCCCTCCGCACCCCTGTTGCTGTGCTCTCCTCCTCTACTCCGAAGCTTTCCCCCTCCACCACCTGCAGTCTCCGCCCACGAAGGGGCTTGTAGTGTGTGGAAACCTTTCCTCCTTCACGGCTCCCTCCCACTGGTGCAGGTCCTGTCCCTATCCTTTTGTCTCTGTTTATTCTTTTTTCTTTTGCCCTATCCAGTTATGTGGGGAGTTTCTTGCCTTTTGGGGGCTCTGAGGTCTTCTGTCAGCGTTCAGTAGGTGTTCTGTAGGAGTTGTTCCACGTGTAGATGAATTTCTGATGTATCTGTGGGGAGGAAGGTGATCTCCGCGTCTTACTCTTCCGCTATCTTCCCAGGGTCTCAAGGAGTGTTCTAATTTCATTCTTTTACATGTAGCTGTCCAATTTTCCCAGCACCACTTATTGAAGAGGCTGTCTTTTCTCCATTGTATATTCTTGCCTCCATTATCAGAGATAAGGTGACCATATGTGTGTGGATTTATCTCTGGGCTTTCTATCCTGTTCCATTGATCTATCTTTCTGTTTCTGTGCCAGTACCATACTCTCTTGATTACCGTAGTGTTGTAGTATAGTCTGAAATCAGGGAGGCTGTTTCCTCCAGCTCCGCTTTTCTTTCTCAAGATTGCTTTGGCTATTTGGGGTCTTTTGTGTTTCCATACAAGTTGTGAAAGTTTTGTTCTAGTTCTGTGAAAAATGCCATTGGTAGTTTGATAAGGATTGCATTGAATCTGTAGATTGATTTGGGCAGTATAGTCATTTTCACAATGTTGATTCTTCCAATCGAGAAGATGGTATATCTCTCCACCTGTTTGTATCATCTTTAATTTCTTTCATCAGTGTCTTATAGTTTTCTGCATATAGGTCTTTTGTCTCCTTAGGCAGGTTTATTCCTAGGTATTTTATTCTTTTTGCTGCAGTAGTAAATGGGAGTGTTTCCTTAATTTCTCTTTCAGATTTGAAATCATTAGTGTACAGGAATGCAAGAGATTTCTGTGCATTAATTTTGTATCCTGCTATTTTACCAAATTCATTGATTAGCTCTAATAATTTTCTGGCAGCATCTTTAGGATTCTCTATGTATAGTACCATGTCATCTGTAAACAGTGACAGTTTTACTTCTTTTCCAATTTGGATTCTTTTTATTTCTTTTTCTTCTCTGATTGCTATGGCTAAAACTTCCAAACCTATGTTGAATAATAGTGGTGAGAGTGGGCGACCTTGTCTTGTTCCTGATCTCAGTGGAAATGGTTTCAGTTTTTCACCATTGAGAATGATGTTGTCTGTGGGTTTGTCACATATGGCCTTTATTATGTTGAGGTAAGGTCCCTCTATGCCTCCCTCTGGAGGGTTTATCATAAATGGGTGTCGAACTTAGTCGAAAGCTTTTAGTGCATCTATTGAGATTATCATATGGTTTTTCTCCTTCAGTTTGTTAATATGGTGTACCACATTGATTGATTTGCATATATTGAAGAATCCTTGCATTCCTGGGATAAACCCCACTTGATCATGGTGTATGATCCTTTTAATGTGCTGTTGGATTCTGTTTGCTAGTATTTTGTTGAGGACTTTTACATCTATGTTCATCAGTGATATTGGCATGTAGTTTTCTTTCTTTATGACATATTTGCCTAGTTTTGATATCAGGGCAATGGTGGCCTCATAGAATGAGTTTGGGAGTGTTCCTCCCTGTGCTATATTTTGGAAGAGTTTGAGAAAAATAGGTGTTAGCTCTCCTCTAAATGTTTGATAGAAGTCGCCTGTGAAGCCATCTGGTCCTCGGCTTTTGTTTGTTGGAAGATTTTTAATCATATTTTCAATTTCAGTGCTTATGATTGGTCTGTTTATATTTTCTATTTCTTCCTGGTTCAGTCTCGGAAGGTTGTGCTCTTCTAAGAATTTGTCCATTTCTTCCAGGTTGTCCATTTTATTGGCATATAGTTGCTTGTAGTAATCTTTCATGATCCTTTGTATTTCTGCAGTGTCAGTTGTTACTTCTCCTTTTTCATTTCTAATTCTATTGATTTGAGTGTTCTTCCTTTGCACAGCAAAGGAAACCATAAACAAGATGAAAAGACAGCCCTCAGAATGGGAGAAAATTTTTGAAAATGAAGAAACTGGCAAGGATTAGTCTCCAAAATATACAAGCAGCTCATGCAGCTCAATATCAGAAAACAAGCAACCCAATCCAAAAATGGACCGAAGATCTAAATAGACATTTCCCCAAAGAAGATATACAGATTGCCTACAAACACATGGGAAGATGCTCAACATCACTAATCATTAGAGAAATGCAAATCAAAACTACAGTGAGGTATCACCTCACACTGGTCAGAATGGCCATCATCAAAAAATCTACAAACAATAAATGCTGTAGAGGGTGTGGAGAAAAGTAAAACCTCTTGCACTGTTGGTGGTAATGTGAATTGATACAGCCACTATGGAGAACAGTATGGAGGTTCCTTAAAAAATTAAAAATAGAAATACCACATGACCCAGCAATCCCACTACTGGGCATATACCCTGAGAAAACCATAATTCACAAAGAGTCATTTACCACAATGTTCATTGCGGCACTATTTACAATAGCCAGGATATGGAAGCAACCGAAGTGTCCATCGACAGATGAATGGAGAAAGAAGATGTGGCACATATATACAATGGAATATTACTCAGCCATAAAAAGAAATGAAATTGAGTTATTTGTAGTGAGGTGGATGGACCTAGAGACTGTCATACAGAGTGAAGTAAGTCAGAAAGAGAAAAACAAATACCTTATGCTAACACATATATGGAATCTAAAAAAAAAAAGGTTCTGAAGAACCTAGGGGTCAGACAGGAATAAAGACTCAGATGTAGAGAATGGACTTGAGGACACAGGGAGGGGGAAGGGTAAGCTGGGACAAAGTGAGAGCGTGGCATGGACATATGTACACTACCAAATGTAAAATAGCTAGTGGGAAGCAGCCACATGGCACAGGGAGATCAGCTCAGTGCTTTGTGGTCACCTAGAAGGGTGGGATAAGGAGGGTGGGAGGGAGACACAAGAGGGAGGAGAGATGGGGATATATGTATATGTATAGCTGGTTCATTTTGTTATAAAGCAGTAACTAATACACCATTGTAAAGTAATTATACTCTAACAAATATGTTTAAAAAAAGAATGATTATAGAATATTAACTTTTATATAACAAATAAGGGGAAGTAAGAACAGTTGATTCTCTCTTTCCTGAGGTGTCTATCTATCTGTTTATACTTTTTTGGCAAAAAGAAGCAAAGGAACACTAAATAGAAACTAATGAAAATAGTTATCTATAAGGAGTAGATGAAAATGAGAGAGAGGAAATAGGAATGGGAGGGTGGCTGCTCTGCAGTTCCCTCTTAATAGAGTTTGATGTTTGAATTATAAAAATATTTTGTATATTCAAAAAATGAAATTAAATATAAAAGAATGAAAAAATTAATTTAACTAAATAGAAATAAATGAGCTTCCTGAATATCCAATTAATAACTACCACACTAAGAAAATAATTAATTTAATTAACTTTTTCTTAAATATTTAATTAATTGACTAATGAATATAGTAACTATGTAAAATATTTATTTGTCATAATGTTATTCATAAATCACATGCTTAGAAAGATGTATGTATTATGAAGTGAAAACCATTGCACAAATATGAACTTTTTTGGTAAGTTTGTTGTTGGTATTTGCCTTGGTGTGGTCATTCTGAAACTATGCTGTGTCTGTAATGTAGGAAAAAAACAAATGGGTAAATATATAGATATTGTTGGGAGATAGGAGATATAAACATGGAACAGGATAATGTAGAAAAACACTGTAATATTGGGTTTTATTAAAAAGTCTTGCTTATAGAGACATTACACACACACACATGCACACACACATACCCCACATACATATACTTGATATGTCCTTCAAGCACAAGCACATATTCATCCATCTTGAATCAATCTAACTGTTCTGTGTTCTAATAATATGTTCTTCTCTTGGTTAAAGGACATGATGATATCTTTTTGTGCATCTAATGCCCAGATCATGATTTTTCAATACTGTTCACCACATGCATTTTAAATACTGGGAAACTTAAAGAAATGGCTGGTTTCAGGTCTGAACAGGAAAGACAAGGTGAGTCTGATGCTCAAAGATTAATAGGGTAAGAGAGGGTACAGGTATTGTGTATAGGGAATGTATTGACCTAGTTAGTAATATATAGCATCAATAAGAAAAATGTAGAATAGCATGTAAAAAAAAATCCTTGCAAGTGCCCATAGTGATACAAGAGATACAGAAGAAAGAATAAAGGTGGGGGAGGGCTCTTTTTCAATAGAATAATGTGTTTTGCAGGACAACTGGTCTGGAATTTCCAAAGGATTCAGTATGAGAAGAATAGGGGAAATCAGATCAGTCATTCTAAATGAGAGAAGACTAAAATGGCATAACAATCTAATATAATATATGAATTTGTATCATGTATTAAATTATATACATATATATATAATGTTTTTATGACTACTGGTGAAATTTAAATATAGGTTCTGTGCTAGATAATCTTAAGCTTGATTTTTCTTGGGCATGGTATGGTGTTGTGGTCATATGTTCTTGACAGAGACATGCTGAAATATCATGATGTATGCAATCTACCTTACATTGCTTGACAAAACAGCTCTGTGTGTGTGTGTGTGTGTGTGTGTGTGTAGAAATAGAGATGAAGCAGATATAGCAAGATCTTGTGAGTCTGTGAATCTAAGTTAGTAGTATTCAGGTCTTTATTATAGTGTTCTTTCAATTTTCTTTCAAGTTTGAAAAATCTGAAGATAAAAAATCATAGGGCTTCCCTGGTGGCGCAGTGGTTGAGAGTCCGCCTGCCGATGCAGGGGACACGGGTTCGTGCCCCTGTCCCGGAGGATCCCACATGCCGCGGAGCGGCTGGGCCCGCGAGCCATGGCCGCGGAGCCTGTGTGTCCGGAGCCTGTGCTCCGCAACGGGAGAGGCCACAGCAGTGAGAGGCCCGCGTACAGCAAAAAAAAAAAAAAAAAAAAAAAAAAAAAAAAAAAAATCATAATTAACATACATTATACCTAAATGTGAAAAACAGATTGATCATTATCAAGAAATAACATAAGGAGAGAGACAGATTTCTATTCCCATGTCATAGATATCATAAAAAAACTGCAAAATTCAAAAGCAAATGGGATCTTACAAGATTCCTGAGGAATGAAAGACTACAGTAGATGGGTAATTAATTAAACAGACCTCTCACCAACAACCAAGAGAAACCCCAAAATAGTGGAATAATATTTTCTGTGAGCTTATAGTTCTATACCCAGTAATACATCTTGCACGAGTATGGGTGAAAAAAAGATATTTTTAAGCATACAGGCTGAGATAAGCCAAAAGAAAAGTCTCTTTAATAAAAGAAATTCTAAAGGTTTAATTTAAGCAGGAGGAAAATCATACAATATGGAAAGGTAAAGATGCAAGAAGAAATTATGAGCAATTATGTTGGTAAATATGTGGTTAAAGCTAAACAAGTGATGACTGTATAAGACAATAATAATTTGAAATTATGTGAAGAGAAAAAAATCTGCTTAGAACATAAAAAAAAACAACTCTGATGACAAAATCGCCTACAGGAACATGAGTAAAGTATATGATAGTCCTTGCATGGTGTGGAAAGTGGGTAACTTAATTATCCTTTTTAAGTTAAATTAGGACAACTACTGAAAGGATAAACATAAGGTACAAACACTCAAAACTAGAGGAGAAAAACAGAATAGAACCTCGAGAAACATGACAAATGCAATGCAAGTGATAGAGGAAGACTGGGCAACAATGCCCTTATACACATGGGGGAGTTTAGAAAGCCAATGCAGTGTATTATTGGGAGAGGATTTCTAACAGGTAAAGAAACTCAGCAGCTCCAAATTATGAATAAATGTTACTTTATGAGAACTAAGACTGAAAATATTATTGAATTTACTAGACCAGAAATAGAACATGTTTCATAGGCATAAGACTGATTAAATTTCCCTTTCTCGAGGGACGGGGGTTACTTACCTAAGTCAGGTCTAGACATAGCTCTCACCATTTGACAGGAATGGTGATGATGCCAGTCAAACCAAATTTGTATGAAGTCCAGTTAAGCCTGAATAGAGTGTGTGATCTCTAGTATAATACGTATGACCACTGCATATATGGCATTCAATTGGGATAATTCAAAAATGTAATTTAAGAGTGAAGGCTTCAAATTGTGTAAAGTAAGAGGGTGGCGTGTAGAATAATATCCAGAAATTTGATTCCATGTTACATTTAAGTATAGGATATAGAAGAGAATCTGAAAGTTAATAAAATCTTTGGAATTCAGAGATTACTCTTCCACTGAATAAGCCTTGTGAAAATCTCTGATATATGCAGTTTCATATGCATCTGTGATTCTGCCTAATTTTAATGGGTGCTGCTTTTCGATTCTTTGGAAAGAAAAGTATCATGAGACTGAAGTCTATCAGTTGATTGCACATTTCTTGTTTAGTCAAAACTTACTCAGAATTCTAAGTGTACATTTACTAAGACTGTGCTTGAAGGGTTGGTAATGGGTGATTTAATTCTGGTGATGTTATATGTGATTGCAGTCTGGAAGGCTGAACTCTTTCGGTGATGGCCAACCATGCAGTAAGAAGGTTAACACATGAGACTTGGCATTTATCTCTAAGGGTAGATACAAGTACATGTAAAGCAGAAGTCCAGGAGAGAGAGTTCGGCTTTTCCTCTTTTAATTCTTGAATTCTAGGCCAAAATGTCAGGTAAAAGTTCTGTGACTAAAATATCAATATTGATTTCTAGGAATACAATAGGAATGCCTGAAGGATTCTATGTATTCTTCCCTGTAGGTCACTCAAAATAACCTGGTACGCTACTTTTAAACATATGTTAGGTTTCAGATGTCCTGTGGAGTTTTCCTTTGATGTCCCCCTCTGGACTGTAAAACGTGAAGGGTCTGGACTTAGAGTTGAGCTGGTTTAGTGTGTGAGTTCATCTGATTTCCGTCAACAAATCAGTGCTACTTAAATCATTGTGCACATAGGGGTTTATTATAAGAATCACACTCCACATAAATGTGGGAGTAGCGGATGAGGTGAAAGCCTTTAATGGGGAATAAGAGGATTACAAAGAGAATCACTAACAGATTTGTCTAAAGCACTGGCCCAGGTACATAGGTAAGAGCTTGCAGACAAATGGAAGAAACCGAACATGTCTACCACCAAAGTGGAACTCTAAAGAGGGCACTTAAGGCAAAATCTATAAGAAAATGTTTCTTTGGGGAGCTACCACCTCTGTGGGTCCAGAGCCATGTGCCCAGTGATAGGTCTGAGGCTGCCATTGGTCAGCAGGACCAGCACCTGGAAAGAGGCTCTGGCTTCAAAGAGAAGGAGAATAAGCTGGGATATGCCATGTACCTCTATGTCTATCCATCAATGTGTCTTCCCTAAGATAACCTTCTGAAACTGGTGGCTTCTGTTTCTCTTCTACCTTCCATATCTAACAAATGTTCCTCTTCCGTCATTTCTAACTGGAGCCATAAGGAAAAGGGTATTTTACAAATGCAGTACCCAGTATTAACAGGATAAAACAACTCTAGTAAGAAGCTGATGATGTCCATGTAATTTAGGATGATTAGGAGTCTAAAACAGTAGGTAAACTAGCAAGAAAGAGACCAATAATAGTTACAGGGAAATAAGTCAGGTGCTATATACAAAGAATCTATCACCCAAAAGAGAGAAGACAGGAAAGAAAAGCGTCCAGACAGACAACTTCTGTCTTCATGTATTATGTCATGCTAGTATGTAAAAGGTCAAGGATGAGATGATTTGTGCTAGGAGCCAAAGGAGAGTGAGACTTACCTCTGAGCTGATAAGAGGTCATAGATGAATGAAGGTCAAATTTGCTGCAGTTTTCTTTTTTTTTCTCCAAATATAATGAGTAGGAAATTAATTTCAGAAATTTTGTGGTATTTGTTAAAAATGTAGATATCTGGAACTTCCTTATAGACCTAGGAATCAGAATTCTCTGGGGTTTGGATTCAAGAATTTGTCTTTTTAGCAAGATTCTTAGATGGTTCTTCTGGGCAGTGTAGTTTGGAAACTTACACTTGCAGAGTGGCTAATTCATCCCAGACATGTGCCAGGTCCTTTTGAGGCACTGCTGTATTTCCTCTTTGAGACCAATGACTTAAATAGAGACATAGAAAAATATATTAATTTTTTAAAAAGCTAACTAATAAAAGAGATACTGCTATTTTTTAGGGAAGAGAAAAGTTGAGGCTAGAGATGGCAAATAAATTATTTGTGTCACGTATCTAGTAAGTGATCGAGTCCATATTCTAATTTAGATCTGTTTGGCCCCAAAGAGTATCCTTGAGCTGTTTAATGTGGTAAAAAGGTCAGGCTTGCTGAATTACGTACCTTCTTGCTAAACAAACATGAGTGAGACCCCTCCAGGAAGAACGAGTAATATTGTTCTCCAATTAAGCTAAGTCTATGTGGATTTCTAAGAAAAATCCTAGAGGCTCAGATGCCTCAACCGCTCCCAAAACGAGCAAACAAGTAATAGACAAAGGAAGGGTCTGAAAAAACGCCTCCCAAGAAAAGAACTTCACACTTGTCCTGTTTCCTGTTCCATCATCTCCTCCCTGTCTGTGAACCCACCACATACAATGAAAAAGTCCTGCATATGACTTATGTCCTATCTGTGTGTCATTAGCACATGGAGCATTCACATTTCTTCTTCTAAAAAAAATCTGGCTTGTTTAAATGATATTAATTGTACAGTTAATATACAAAACCTAACTTTCTTTACCTATCTTTTTGAGAGCAGTACTGTGGACTCACTTTGGCTGAATTATGTGTATTGATATTTTTGAAGGAATAGGCGAGTGTGAGCGAGAAACCTGTGGAATCAGATTGCAGCCTTAGAGGTGAGCCTGGCTGTGACAGCTGAAATGTGACCTGGAATCCCTGTATTCTAACTTAGACTCTGCTGGGAAGCTTTACAAGAACTACTAGTTTGCTGGGTAGCTTTCTAACAATCAGAGCTCGTCCGATTGTTTGAGTTGCCTTGGGAATTAGATAATTCTTCTACGTGAAAGATACTTTTGCAGGGGTTTGTCTTTACATGGGGATGTTATACACCGTTAATTCATAAACTACAAAGTTCAAGTCCCTCAACCTTAATTTTGTTCTGTTACTCTCCATTCACCAAATGATGGTAAAACTCTCTTTCTTCTGCATCGTGCAGAATTCCTCCTAAGAATAACAAGATAAAAAATGTAGAATATCTTTGAAAATACGTAAAGTCATATATATTTTATGATGTCATACAGCATATAGGAAAGCACTCTTACATCAGCAACAATTTCATTGGTTCCAAATCTGGATGCTTTTTACTAGCTCTACTAGCCCAAGCATCATGGCTCATCGGCTCACTAATAGTATCCTAAATGATCTCCTTTTGTCCTGTCTGCTTCCTCAAGACTCCATTATCTATTCAGAGTACTTTAGAGCCTAACATTCCCTTGCAATGAGAATGTATCAGTACAAGTTTTGCCATGGCTTCAAGGCCATACGTGATTGGTCCTTACCTGTTTTTCCAGGTCACATCTCCTACCAGTGTCCCTTTAGTTCTCTACATTCCAGCATCACAAACTTGCTTTCCTAACGTCAAATGTGCCCAGCTCATTCCTACCTTCATCTTTGCTCTTCCCATTTTGTTCAAGTGTTACCTTTTCAGAGAAACCTTAAACCACACTAAACCAATTAGCCTAAACTCCCTCTGTCTCCCATTGTCCTCTTTTTTTTTTTTTTTTTTTTTTTTGCGGCACGTGAGCCTCTCACTGCTGTGGCCTCTCCCGCTGTGGAGCACAGGCTCCGGATGCGCAGGCTCAGCGGCCATGGCTCATGGGCCCAGCCACTCCACGGCATGTGGGATCTTCCCGGACAGGGGCACGAACCCGTGCATCCCCTGCATCGGCAGGCGGACTCTCAACCACTGTGCCACCAGGGAAGCCCCCATTGTCCTCTTTTATTTTCTTCACAGTACTTACCACTATCTAAATTTATTTGCTTACTAGTTTATAGGTTCATTATTAGTTTCCTGCTACTAAAGTGTAAGCTCAATAATGCTGATGCCTTTGTCATGTATCCCTAATTCCTAGAAGAGTGTCTGTCATATAAATGTCTGTCATTATAAATAAATGAATAAACAAATGGGAGGGACTAACTTATATGTGATAGCTCAGTAACTGGCCAGATTCAGGGAAATTATGGAATATAAGTGGCCCCAATGAAAACCTTTTTTTTATGCCATTCTATATATCATAGTCTCATGAAACATTATGCATTTCAGCCACAGGGTCTGAAATAATGAAATAGAGCATACTAGTTGGCCTTGGAACCAACTTCTCCCTTAGGCACCTGGAGTAATGAGCAGAAAGCTCATGCAGAATTTAAGCTGATCACTTAAAAATAATCCTCTGCAGCACACAGAGAAAGGATGAATAGAGCATTGGTTTCCAAGTCATTGGCTTTTCGGTTGTTAGATAAAATAATTATAAATATGGTATTTGCATGTTATATTATTATAACTCTAATCAAAATATAGTTTTTGTTCTCAAGATGGGCACACATTTAAGTAGAAATGAGGTAATGCCTCATAAATACCATTTGATGATGTTTAACAGATAAGACACTGTGATGTTTAATTTTACAGGTTAACTTGGCTGGGCCATTGTGCCCAGATATATGGTCAAACATTATTCTGGATGTTTTTGTGAAGGTGATTTTTTGCATGAGATTAATCAGTGGACTTTGAGAAGGTAGAGTGCTCACCATGATGTAGGTGGACCTCAAAAGCCTGATAGAACAAAGACTGACCTCCTCTGAGCAAGAAGAAATTCTGCCAGCTGACTGCCTTTGGACTCTAACTGCATCTCTTCTCTGAGTCCCCAGAGGGCCAGCCTACCCCATCAGATTTTGGACTTGGCAAGCTTCTACAATCATGTGAGCCAATTCCTTAAATAAATATGTCACCAACAGGATGTTGATAAAACCAACGTGTTTTTTATCAACATCTGGCTGGTTCCGTTTTTCTGGAGTACACTGGCTAATACAGACGTATTTCTGTTATGGGTTTAAAATATACTATTGAGAAAAGTTTACATAACCTGTCCAAATATTTATTTGGTTATTCATTCAGTTATTGTATTGACTGTATCTGTCACTTCAGAAAGCCTATTCATAGATTGCAATTAAGAATCAAAAGATGGTATGTAATATCCCATGAAATATGAAGTCATTTAAATTATTTAACATACATTAAGAAAAAAAAATGAACGAATAAACTCAACTTACTTCATTTCCTCTGACTTAGCAGTTAACGTCAGTCTTGGCCCTAGCATCAAAATTATCTGAAAAAAAGGTAGAAAGAGCAAGTGTGACCTTGGTATGCAGTGAAATTGATGGCCATAGTGGGCTAGTCTCATATAAGCTGTTACAATATGTACAACTCATCACTGTAGTTCAAAGTTATGGTCAGCATAATTTTTCTTCTTAATTGCTCAAGGCACTCCACTGTGACACTGGCTACTTTGGCTGCATAGAGAATTTAAAGAATCAATTCATTGTATTTTATAGTTAATATGATTGCTAATAAAGAACAGTAGTAACATGAAAATTTGCAGAGACAGTAAAATGGAAGCCTCAAAGGGTCTACCTGTGCAGATTGTAAAATACATGTTTTGCCCAAAGATTTAAAAAGGGGAATAAAGATGGAACCATGATATCATACCTTAATACAAAAGGTAAGGTGTCTGACTTAGAATATAGGACAATATTAGGGGCATAGGGCATGTACGAAATTATATCAATAAAATTATTCTCCAAGGTCCTTTTTTAAAATTTATTTAGTTATTTATATTATTTATATTTTTGGCTGCGTTGGGTCTTCGTTGCTGCATGTGGGCTTTCTCTGGTTGTGGCGAGCAGGGGCTACTCTTCATTGTGGTGTGTGGGCTTCTCATTTCAGTGGCTTCTACTGTTGCGGAGCACAGGCTCTAGGTGTGCAGGCTTCAGTAGTTGTGGCACATGGACTCAGTAGTTGTGGCTCGTGGGTTCTAGAGCACAGGCCCAGTAGTTGTGGCGCACATGCTTAGTTGCTCTGAGGCATGTGGGATCTTCCCAGAGCAGGGCTCGAACCTGTGTTCTCTACATTGGCAGGCGGATTCTTAACCACTGTGCCACCAGGGAAGTCCCCTTTGTCCTTTTTAAGTTACAAGAATTACTTGTACTCTTCATAGCATATGTATATATTCAGTGCACTTTTAGAAATACTTATGAGTTCCTGCTATGTACCAGACACTGATGGGCTTAGTTAGTTATTTTGTACCTGGTCATAGTTAGCTTTGGACAAGGCAAATCATCTTCTGAACACTCCAGTTTGGAATATTTGGTGAAAAAATGCATTAGAAGTCTATTTAAAGATTCTTCACATAGTTCTGGTGCTCTTCTTTGCTGGTGTTCTCCTGTCTGTGTCATAGTCACAAATCATCAGCACCTAACTGGCCAACCAGGTCAGTTGATTCTGATGCTCTGCAATACACTCAACATTTCTAAATCCAGTTCCACACTGTAAACCAACTGTGGTTAACCGTCACATAAATTACAAAATCTTTACTGTGTCTAACCTACAGGAAAGAAACATATTCTTGGTTTAGCTATTTATTGACTAGGAGTGGTTATGTGGGGTTGAGTTTGGCAGCCAGTATAAGTCCTCATAATTTAATGCAGTTTGTGTAAATAATACTCACCAAAAAAATGAAAATGGTGAGTTTTGACACAAAGATGGTAATTTTCAATTTATTTGGAAAATTTAGTAGATTTGATGCACATTCTTCATGACTATAATCAGGTGGAGCTGAGAAGTTACTTCCCCTTTCAGGTGCGTCCTTGATCCCCAGAGTTTCACAATCCCTCTCAGCCACTTTCTTTTTACATCATCTGTCTGGACTCTGTAGTCATATGGGTTTACAATCCTTTGTTTAGTCTAAACTCTTCATTTTCATCATGTAAAAATTTGTTATGAAGGAGAAACAATTTACCTGAAATTGGGGAAAATGAAACTCACCTATATATAATACATGTCATATGCCTTTATTCCTTACTATAAAAAACTTCATATAATTCGGAATGGCTATATGTCTTTTTTTTTTTTTTTTTTTGCGGTACGGGGGCCTCTCACTGTTGTGGCCTCTTCCATTGCGGAGCACGGGCTCCGGACGTGCAGGCTCAGCGGCCATGGCTCACGGGCCCAGCGGCTCCGCGGCATGTGGGATCCTCCCGGACCGGGGCACGAACCCGTGTCCCCTGCATCGGCAGGCGGACTCTCAACCACTGCGCCACCAGGGAAGCCCTATATGTCTAATTTTAAAAATAAAACAAAATAAAATCTTTAAGTTTCCAGTCTCCCTTGCAAAAAGGTTCACCATATGACAGACTCTGTTTCTATATTATATAAGTAGAAATCTATTGGGGATTTCTAGGAAAGATTTTCCAACTCTTTCTACCTCCTTTTTTCTTTTTCCTACATAAAATATTAAGGTAAAACTGGAGCATCCATGTCATGATCATGAGGCAATAATTACTGGGACAAAAGGCACAGTATAGCTTTCAGAGTCAGGAAAGATAGAAGAACCTGACCATGTTAAGCCACAATGGTTGGCTTTTGTTAAATGGACCAAATATATAACCTATAACCCTGACTAATAACTGATAAGCATAGATATTTCCTTTCCCACCACACACACACACACACACACACACACACACACTCTGCTCTCTTTCCGTCTTCCTATTTATGATTTTATTTAGTACTTATTATAAGTCAGTTACTATACTGGTCCTGCTTCTGTCTGAAAGTAATGGAGATCAGACTGTGGCACACTGCTCCCTGGTCTAAAATGCTCGTGAAAACCAAGAAAGTCAGACAAAATAGCACATTCTATTTAGATCCTTAAACATCATTAAAATGGGGCTATTAGCACTGTGAATGGCAACACAGCCTACTCTTGGTAAGAAAAGGATTGAGGACTTAACAAATGGGAGATTTATAATACATTAGTAAAATTAACAGATAAAGGAATGAAAATCTACAAACAAAAAATAAAATTGATTCTCAGGAGATCTGTGACAATTCAGTCAATTCCATCTGCACTGTTAGTTGTGCTGCAACACCAGTGTCCTATACATGGGATGTAAGATGCAGTACCATTAAGACACAGGGTGAGAATGTGTCTGCTTGTGGTTTTTATGTGTGCGTGTATTTAACATACATTTAGATATTTCCTTTGTTTACCTCAGCTAATATTGTGGTAAGAGAATATCATGTAGGTGGCTATAATGAAAGATTTCATTTGACATCACTTTAAAATGTTCTTAGATCTTCTGAGTGAATCTTATTATCAAAATATTTCACTTTGGCAGTTTAGAAATTGTTTTCAAGCAAGTTTTGAGAAAGCTGAAACACTTTAACCTCAATTTCCTCCTCTCTAAATTGAAGATGTTGAATTGTACCATTACTAAGTTCCTTTCAGATCTAGCATTTTCAGAATTCTGTAAAATCTCTTCCTAATGTATTTTTTTTTCTGCCACTGTGTGCACACTGCTTGCTCCTGGATTAGTCTCAACAGATGAGGGAGATCACTGTGTATAAACTAATCAAAAGCAGTAGGTCATGAATAGGAAGTAAGATACATTCCTTTTATAGTAGCCATAAGAAGTTATTCCCATCAAATTGAGATAAAGGAAAACCATTCACTTCACTCTGGAGACTAGAGATTTATTTATATATTTACAGTCTTTATGGGCTTCAGAAGTATGGACAGAAAGAAGAAAGAAGGCAACATAGAATTTGAAGGCACATCAGGACCTTTTCTTTCTTTGGTGTGGAGCAGTCAGAGGAGGAAGACCACCCCTCTCATGCGTAGAACTGATTTGACATGCATTACTCATAGAAATGCACTTCTAATTCCAGAATTTAAGGCACAGAAGTAGGCAGTTGAGGATGAAATACTGGCACATGGGGGGAAGTTTTCTAAACCACTCTGAGCAGCTATACAATTATTACACGCATTCATTAGTTCTTTTAATGGATAATAATTTAGGAGCCAGGTACTGTGATAGGGACTTCAGATATAGTATTATACAAAGCAAGATCTTTGCTATAGGGAGTACAGATAATTAAAATATAACAGGACAAATGCTGTGTTAGAAATAATACATGATAAAAATTTAATAAACACAAGACTGTGATAATTTGGATGAGGACGTGACTAAATATACCCAGTGAAAACTCTCATCACTTCTGTCCTATGCTAAGAAGGAAGAACTTATTTTATGCTGTGACTTTGTATGGCCAGAGTGATAGCAAGGGACCTCCCTCCCCCAGTCTAGCTTACCAAGATAAATGAAAGCAATAGCCCACTAAGGGATCGTAAGAAGGATCCACCAGAGTGGGAAGTATGGTGAGCATTTATGATTCCTTTATTTAAAATGAATCCAGTAGAACTTGGTGAAGCCTAGAATGTCCTAACTAATTTACGTCAGTTTTACCAAGGGAGGGGAGAACCTATAGGAGAACTTATAAAAGCAAAGGTAGAGTGAGGTGAGAGTTCACAGATTAATGGAGTAGAGATTCCAACCCAGTTGGAAAGCAAAGAATAATTGAAATCACACTGATAATCCTTACTATTCATCTTTGTTTCCTTAGCACCTAGCAAAGGTAGAATGAGCCAAATTTAATGGATAAATGGGGTAGACACACCAATCCAGCTGGATAGCAAGGCAGTAATTAAGACCAGGCAGAGGTACTGACATAGATGAGCCCATGTTATTATGATTATTCTCCTAAAAATGTATCTTTCCAACATTAGTGGGAAGAAAACAGTAAAACCTAGAGAGAATTCAGCAGCATGGGGAGAGAAGAGAGGAAACAGTGCAACAGTAAGAATAAGAATACTAATGTATATTTCCTTGGAAGCCTTAGTGAATTAATGCTTATAAATGGCCAGAGTGTTTGAGTCAAACATTCAGTATAAGTGAGAGGAGCTATTCTTATGTAACTTTTTCAGAGTTCATTAACAATCAAAGGGATTATAATGGACTTTGACAGAATTAAGTGACAATCAACAAAGTAAGAAGGGAGTTTATTATGGAGAATATTATATTTCCTGCATAATATTAATTTCACAAAAGGCATTTTAGAAACCACAGCTTAAAATTTGCTATATTCATATTTTTGTATTTAAATCTTTATTCCTCCTTCAAAATACTCCTTATATAGGAACATGATTTTTTGGGGAAGTCATTGATCAGTGTCTTCTTAATTTTCTCATTTTTTAATATTACCTTTTAAAATAAGATGTTGCTTTGAGACTACTTTAAAATAAACTTTGGCATCAACAGTGTTCTGCTTTCAATGGTAAAAAAGGAGAGAATTCAATTAAACTTTACATTCTCTCATGACATGGGTTTTCAATTACCATGTGCTATGTTTTATGCCGTATACTATTTAATTTGAATGGAAATGTGCCTCATATTTTCAGAGTACATATTCTTTAGTTATTCATATTAGTTCAAATAATGAGAACATAAATATACTTCCATTCTTTTTCCTACACATTGGCTTCTAACCAGCCAGAGACTTTGTTTGCACCTTTAATACCTGACAAAAAATGCTGGCTGCTGCTAATGTCATCTGTCAAATATCACATTTCCTCCATTATGGGAGAACTAAAACATATTTTTGTTTATAGCATGTCAAATGTATAAATTCAACGAACTTCTGATTTGTTGGCAGAAAGCAAAGACTAAAAAGCAGTGTGTGATATTTTCATGTGGCATGTACTAATTTGTTGGCACAAATAATTTCTATATTATAAATGATACTCAACTTCCTCTTTGATGCCCTCACTTTAAGAGTAGATTTTGAACCAAAGATTTTAACCAGTTAGAATTTCTGTCACTGGGCTGTTTTATTCAGAAGTATTTGATACTCTAAAGTGCCTTTTATTCACTTCAGCTTGAATCCATGTGCTGCCAAAAGCTTTCCTATTAATGTGATTATTTCAGGGAACATCTTAAAGTTTTCACTGAGTAACTGTTTTTGACGTGACAACTTTTATCTCCTCGATCTTGAAAAATATGTGTCATGACAAAGGTGCATGCTGGTGAAGGGTGGTGAGGGGATAAGGCATATGGCATCCCATAAGGATAATCGTATTTTTATTGTTTTTTTAAATAATCGAAGTGTTTATTTATCAGCCTGATTGTGACTATAGTTTCTCTTTTTAATCCATTCTACATATTTCTGCCAAAGCGATTGCTCTGTCTCATATGTGTATATATTTTTTAACATCTTTATTGGAGTATAATTGCTTTACAATGGTGTGTTAATTTCTGCTTTATGACAAAGTGAATTAGCTATACATATATATATATATCCCCATATCTCCTCCCTCTTGCTGTCTCATATATTTTGCCTTATAACCCATCTGCTGAAAAAAAAATAGGGTATCTTTGTATTGTTTTCAGAATTATTTTTTTCTTAGAGTAGCACACTGATCCTTTGCATCATTGCCCCTACTTGCCCCCCAGCCTCATCTCTCTCTTCTTCCCATGGTGACTCCTGCTCTAGAGTCATCCTCACACGCTCCCTGCTCCCCTGGGTGTCCTGCTTTGGCCATGGACTTCTACTTCTAGCAGCACTTAAAAAAGAAGAAGAAAAAGAAGAAGGAAAGGAAGAACTCCTACTCATTTTATGAGACTCACCTCAAGTATCCCCTCCTCCTCAGACCTTCCCAAAGCCCCTGACAGTGAGCCCTATTCCACCATCCATTGTACTGTGTCACCACCGAGCAAATTCATCCAGTTTTGTAAAGTATTTTCATGGTTTTCTTTTTCTTTTTATCTTATAGATAATTTGAAAGTTGAGAGAAGGGTCTGAGCCTTATCTATCTCTGTGTCCCTCCATCACCTAGTAGTAAACAGGGATAAAACTTTTTTTAAAGAAGGAATGAATGGAAACTACAAGTTTATATAAAAAAGAGAACAAAACAAACAAGCCAACAAAACAGTACTGGTTCACTCAACCCTATTTGTATAATAAAGTTGACATCTAAATTAGTCTTTCTAGTTGGTAAATTGGAAGAAAATTAATGATCCTGAAAATGAAAGGTAGGGTGTCCCATTCTAAGCTTTCTTAGAATATAACTGGGAACTTCCATTCCTCCTGTTGTCCTCTTTTCCCTTTCCACTCTGAATTATCTTCTAAAATGGTTCACCCAAATAAAAAGTTAATTAATTTTTATTAAGCAATTAGAGGAAGAAAAGTAATTTTCATTTTCAAGTCAAAGAATTGGAAAGAGAGAGAGAAACTGGCTGATTTTTTTAGAAATGACTATCCTAGAGACCAAAATGTTGCCCACCTATAGCAAGATAAGAAGGATGAATATGACGGGGATGATCCATGGGTAATGCAATACTGTCTTCCAGTGTGGAGAGAGATATATCTCTACATCAACTTTGATCACACTATGAAGGGATTAGTAAAAGAGAGAAATGGCATATTCCTTGAAACATATTCTCTAGCCTCCACTTATACTGAAGATTTTGCTGTAAAGAGGATGAGCAGATAACTTCCATGGTTGAACAACTTTTTCAAATTTCGCAAATTTTCAAACTTCTATCGACAAATAGTTCATACTCAATTCTTCAAGCTAACAGTGTTGAACTGAATCAGAGTTTAGGGTTTCTCTAGCTATAAAAAGTAATGATCCTTTCTCAAAGCCTCTCTGGAGTGCATCACTTCAGTGACATCTATAGGTTAAGAGCATGTCCTAACGCTCAGACATGTGAATTCAAATCTAGACCCTGTAATTGACTTTGTGATGTTGGACAATTTAATTTTCATCTTTGAAGCCTGATTTTCTCAGCTATAATATAAAGGGGGGAGTATTGTGAGGATATAATGAATAACAAAAATAGCTAATATTAATTGAGTATGTAGTATATGCCAGGCACTCTTGCAGGTGCTTTATACAAATTAATGCTTTTAAACAATCCCAATAAAGTTATTATTTATGTACAATTATTGTACCCATTTTACAGAAGAAGAAACTGAGAACCAAGTAAATTATCATTCGGTAAATGAAATATATAGCAGAGGGCCTGACATACAGTAAGCAAGCAATAGCTGGAAACAGATATTGCTTTTTTCTATTATTCATGTGTTAGTCATATTCATACATGTGAATATATGTATGTGTATATCATATAAATATATGAGAGAGAGGAGAGATTGAGAGAGAGAGAAAAAAAGAGGTTCATTATAAGTAAATTGTATGGACCCTGAGAAGTCCAACAACTGCAGTCTCCAAGCTCAAGATCCAAGGAAGCCTATGGTATAGTTCTAGTCCAAGTCCAAAGGTCTGAGTACTAGGAAAGCCAGTGGTTTAAGTTCTAGTCCTAGCCTGAATCGAAAGGCGGGAGAAGGGCAGTGTCCCAGTTTGAGAACAGTCAGGCAGAGATATCAAATTCTTTCTTATTCTGCCTTTTGTTCTATTCAGGCCTTCGATGGATTGGATGAGGTTCACCCACACTGAGGTGGACAATCTGCTTTACTCAGTCTGTTGATTCAAACGCGGATCTCTTCCGGAAACACCCTTGCAGACACAGTCAAACTAATGTTTAACCAAAGGTCTGAGCACCCATGGCCCAGTCAAGTTGACACACAAAATTAACCATCACAGTAAATTTCAAAGGAAGCAAATGTTTGTAGAATCACTTAAAAATGAATTCTCAAAATGAAGGTTATAATTATGTTTTACAAATGGAAACACGAATGAAAATGGAGTCTGGTCCATACTTCACACACAGTAAATGCTTATTCAGTGATTAATTGAAGTATCATCCCTTGGAGGTGGGTATGCTAAATTTAGAACATTGTAACAGGTAATTGAAAGGACAAAGTACAAAAGGAGGTCCAAAGAGAAGACAATTTAGGAAAAGCAGAGCAAGTGAAATGATGGAAAAGGGTATATCCACATATCTCAAATAATTGAGATATCTATATATCTATATATATCTATATATCTATATATAGGTATAGATATGGGTTTTAGGAATCAGACAGTTGGACAAAACATGAAGTAGAATTTGTCTAATTCAAGTTGAAAAAATAATTTTAAAAGTATTCTTGGATTAACAAATGATGACTACACAGAAGAAATATCAAACTGTAGCTTCTCTGGTTGTACCCTATTTCAATCTATCCTCATTAGTGCCAGTAGTTTGCTTTTAAAACTATGAATCTAATTGCCATCCACATGCTTAAGAATGTCTTAGGGAATCCCCACTGTCTAAATGGAATTCAAACTCCTTTGTATACCATAGATTCTCCTAACATTTGCCTTACTTTTCATTTTCAGACTCATTTCTTACCACTGTTCCCTCTGTATACATTGAATTCTATTTATAATTAGCTACTTATATCCTTCTCTTTCCTAAATGACTCTATTTTCCCTTTTTCAACTGATGAGCCCTATTCCTTGAAAAGAGAGTTTATGATGGGAATGACAATAATGGGAATGACAATATAATGGGAAAGAAGAGGAAGGTGGTGGTGATGATAGCTCTCTTTTACTGATTATTTCTGGCCAAGCCCTTTAAAGAATGTCTTAACTACCTTATTTCATTTAATGCTTACAACAAACCTTGGTTCCGTTATTCACAGTTTGTTGTGGAAATTATAGCTTAAAGAGATTGAGTGACTTGCTCAAGGCCACCCACTTAATAAGAACAATTTTAATTTCGTCTGAATACCAAATCCACTCAGCAAAATATCAAAATGGCTTTTCTAAAAATCCTTTTATTAATAATAAAATTTTAAAACTCATTAAGCTCTCCAGTATGTTGCTTTTATATTGTATCTAATTATATAAGAATTATTTACATATCAGACTACTCAATTGATTTGATTTCCGTAAGTCTAGGATTGAGTTCCATCGGCCTGCTTGCCCCATACACTGCACAGTGTTAGGTTCATCATAAGCAGTTTATAATCTTTTATTAATAAAAGCAAATATAAAAAATAAATTCTAAATATACCCAAATGAAGGCCTACAACCCCAAAAGTAAAAATAAAAAATCAAAGCAAATTGCCTTTGCTATTTTAAATGTGAGGGGAGATAGAAACCTTATTAAAATTCCCCTCTACTAGAATGTCAATAGATAAACGCATTGGATGAAAATAAGCACAAAGCTCAAGTCTTTTTCTTAATTATTAACTGGGGAAAGTCTTTGAAAAGAGAAGTAACAAAGGATACAAAAACAGGAAGATCAAGAAATGTACCAAATTGGCACTGATTTCCTAAGCAAACGGAATAGTCTATAAAATCATTGTTTCAGGGTAGGGGTTGTTGCTTCCGTCACAAAAAGCATGAAAATTAAATTATTTGCTTTAAATAATCTTGTCATAAGGAAATTCAATATGCTTCTTCCTACATTAAATAAAAATGAATCCCTTGTGTGGTTGCCCGTTATGAAGCAGGATAACGACTTTATTGTTGATAAACCAATCAATATCTTCAATCCCCATGTGCAGCCTATCTGTCACCATCAGTACAGCAGAAGGCAAAAGAGGTGCAATAAGTGTTAGCATAGACAAGATGATGAAGCAGATACACTCATTAGAGTAATTATCAGGAGTAGAGAATTCTGTCTCCCGACGTTAATGCCCACAACTTTAACCTTTTGATTGGATTTTTTTTATAGAATTCAGCCTGACTTTTATAATTTTTAAAAAGTCTACATTTATTCTCTGGTTTCTCTTGTGCTTTTCAGGATTTCTTTGTAAATATTATCTATGAGTAAATATTTGGAGGGCAATTAATGTTTTTATAGAACTTTGTGGTTGTTTTGTAAATGCATTCAACTGGAGATAAATGCCCTCAACTTGAAATTTGGATCTCATTATCCCTTTTACTAAATTATATATTGCCGTTTTGTAATAGTTACAATGTCACAAATACATAACTTCTGTAGGCATCTTTAATTAAAAGTATTTGGCCTTGGGGCCTCCCTGGTGGCGCAGTGGTTGAGAGTCCGCCTGCCGATGCAGGGGATACGGGTTCGTGCCCCGGTCTGGGAGGATCCCATATGCCGCGGAGCGGCTGGGCCCGTGAGCCATGGCCGCTGGGCCTGCGCATCCGGAGCCTGTGCTCCGCAACGGGAGAGGCCACAAGAGTGAGAGGCCCGCATACCGCAAAAAGAAAAAAAAAAAAAAAAAAAAAAAAAAAAAAAAAAAAAAGTATTTGGCCAAATAAGCACAGTTGAAAGTTCTCACTGAGATTCTGGGACTCAAGTTTGCAGGAACACAAACTCAGTACACCCATAACATGTACTGTTTGTGTGCTACATGTTAAAAAGCACTTGCAAATAGTGTACGTGTATCAGAATAAAACATCTTTTGTTTTAATCAGACTATACCAAGTCCTTTAGAAAACGTTTTCCAACAAATGATGTAAACATTAAATCATAATATATAAATTTTGAATCTGTGAAAGTCACAATTTGTGCTTGCTCATCCACGATATTTATTTATCTTGTCTACTCCATTGTGTGTTTCCTTCTAAATGCCTCTACTGAGTGAGTGGTTCAGGTACATAGCAAGTCATATGGATCCTTGTTCTCTTCTTCCTTTGGTTATTTTCTTTCAAATTCTAACCCCTTACTTAAATCAATAACAGAATAAATAAATGTACAAACTATTAAGAGGTTGGTCATGCTCAACACTTTCCTACTGAGTTGATTCTAGTTTTCAGATAATTAGTTCTTTATTCAAGACAAGTTTCTAGGGGATGACTGGGAGAGAAGACTGAAAGATGAAGAGTTGGTGACGGGTATTAATTGCTGTGGGAGAGTCAGTAAGACTGTGATGCATTGCAAGATACTTTTCATATTTGTATTGCTTTTTATTAAGTCTCAAGTTTAAAATTTGGAACTTACTCTTTTTTAAAAAAAAATTCTGGGGGAATAAAAAACCAGAGGCTGCAGCTGCTTTGAAATACTACTAATATTAGACATATAGCTCTGAAGATATGAAAGAACTTTGTTTCCCTTTTTCTTATATTTTTGCATAAAAAAAAAGAAAGATAAATCTGTGGGTATGAGCGAGGAAAATTATAAATTCTAGTTAGGGATTTATTCTTCAGCAAGTTTTCATCTCAATATTTTTTAAAAAGTACTTTATACAGTTAAAGGTGTTCATATTTAAAGTTCAGATAATATAGAATATGGTAAAGAAGAAATTAAAAATTAACTGAAATGCCACGAGTTGAAGAAAATCACCATTATATTTGGCATATATTCCTTAAGAACATACATAAAATATATAAAAACACAACTAAAATGTTTACATGCTTATTTATTTATCTTATAGACATGTAATCATTCTATAAAAAATTTATGAAATGTTTTTTTCACATAATTTTTCATGACCATATTTCTATGATAATAATGGCAGAACCATGTTAAATTATAAATTTGCCTATCCTAAAATTAAATTAACATTATTTGCTCCTATTGGCTTCCTATTATGTATCAGAAATAAATTTAAGGTAAACCTCTTTTGTTTATTAAAAAATATTGTATAAACCTAAAAGTAGATAAAGAGGGAATAATGGCAGCAATAGATTTTCCCAAAAGGCTTACATGCAAACCTAATTAATAGATGGTGACAATAATGGTGAAACAAACTTCTCATGACTTTAAAACCAACCATTTCAAAATCATATATCAAATTCAGTGTTTGTTGTAGTATGTGAATCTCAACAAGGGTATATTTCTTTTAACTTATGAAAAGTTATTTCCTCTAGCTTTTTTCAAGACATTATTTAATCTGTATCTTTGCTTATATTGAATTTTTTTTTCTCCTTTTAGTCTTCATTACTCTCTCCTTTCTCTCAATCTGGTCCATTTGCTCTGCTTTTTCCTCCATTATGTTCTGCCTTGAATTCTCAACCACCCTTTCTCTTTCTTTTTTTTTTTTTTTTTGCGGTATGCGGGCCTCTCACTGTTGTGGCCTCTCCCGTTGCGGAGCACAGGCTCCGGATGCGCAGGCCCAGCGGCCATGGCTCACGGGCCCAGCCGCTCCGCGGCATATGGGATCCTCCCAGACCGGGGCACGAACCCGTATCCCCTGCATCGGCAGGCGGACTCTCAACCACTGCGCCACCAGGGAGGCCCTTCAACCACCCTTTCTAAAAGACTTCTTTTGAACTTCAATTAATGATGTGGGTGTACATTACTTATTACTTTTAGAAGTTCTTGTGTTTTTAAAAATGTTTTTGAGCAATCTAAATGCATGGAAGTTATATGATCACAAGATTTTTTAGATGATAGGAATGTTTTCATTTACATTAGGTGCTTTATGTTCTTTCCACGTTAATGGTTACTAGAAATAAATAGTATTAAATTCTCCTGGAGAATTTAAATATTTATGCCTAGTGTGTTTGAAGAGAACTCTCTTCAGTAGATCTCAATAGAGCATAAGTTCAGGCTGCTCTTCTCTCTTTCAATATTTAAGGCATTATGTGTGGTATCTAAATTGTATTATACCAAGACAATAAAACGAATGACTCTTTTTTTTCCAGCAACTTAAAACAACACACATTTATTATCTCACAGTTTACATGCATCAGGGATCTAGGCATGGCTTATCTGGGTCATCCACTCAGGGTCTCACCAGGGTGCAATTGAGGTGTCAGCCAGAGTTGCAGTCTCATTTGACACTTGGGGTCATCTTCCAAGTTTGTTGGTTATTGGCAGAATTGAGTTTCTTGAGGCTGTAGAATTGCAGCGTGCAGCCCCAGTCAGCCTGCTTTTTAGAGTCTGCCTGCCATTCCCTCTCACGTGACTCTCTACAGAACGTGACATTTTGCTTCTTCAAGGTCAGTGGGAGAATTATGTGCTGCTCCTACTCCTGCCTCTGAATTCCAGTCCCAGTTTTTGTTTTTTGGTGTTTTTTTTGTGGTACATGGGCCTCTCACTGTCGTGGCCTCTCCCGTTGTGGAGCACAGGCCCCGGACACGCAGGCTCAGTGACCATGGCTCACGGGCCCAGCCGCTCTTCGGCATGTGGGACCTTCCCGGACTGGGGCACGAACCCGTGTCCCCTGCATCGGCAGGCGGACTCTCAACCACTGCACCACCAGGGAAGCCCCCAGTCCCAGTTTTAAAGGGCCCACCTGATTAGGTGAAGCCCACCCAGGGAAATCTCACTTTTAATTAATTTCAAGGCAACTTAATTGGGGCTTAATAACATCTGCAAAATCCCTTCACCTTTGCCATGTACATAGCATACTCTCATACTCATGTGAGTGAAATCCCGTTATATTGGTGAATACGTTGTTATATTGGGTTGGCCAAAATGTTCGTTCGGTTTTTCCCGTAAGATGGCTCTAGTAGCACTTAGTTGTCTTTAACTGCATTTGAAACAATTTCGTTAGATTGTATGTGACAGCTGTCATATTAGCGTGCATTAAAAAAAAAAAGACATCAAAATTGGTGAATTTTTATGTAGCCAGCTTTGTATTTCAAGAAAGGTAAAAATGCAACTGAAACACAGAAAAAGATTTGTGCAGTGTATGGAGAAGATGCCGTGACTGATCGAACACGTCAAAAGTGGTTTGCAAAGTTTCATGCTGGAGATTTCTCGTTGGACGATGCTCCACAGTCCGGTAGTCCAGTTGAAGTGATCAGATCGAGACATTAATTGAAAACAGTCAACGTTATCTCACTTGGAAGATAGCCGACATATTCAGAATATCCAAATCAAACACTGAAAACCATTTGCACCAGCTTGGTTATGTTCATCGCTTTGATATTTGGGTTCCACATAAGTTAAGCAAAAAAACCCTCCTTGATCATATTTCCACATGTGATTCTCTACTGAAATGTAATGAAAAGGTTCTGTTTTTAAAACAAATTGTGATGGCTGATGAAAAGTGGATACTGTACAATAATGTGGAATGGAGGAGATCGTGGGGCAAGCAAAATGAACCACCACCCACCACACCAAAGGCCTGTCTTCATCCAAAGAAGGTGATGTTGCATATATGGTGGGATTGGAAGGCTATTTTGAGCTCCTTCTGGAAAACCAAACTACTCATTCCAACAAGTGCTGCTCCCGATTAGACCAATTGAAAGCAGCAATCGATGAAAAGTGTCCAAAACTAGTCAACAGAAAACGCATAATCTTCCATCAGGATAACACCAGACCGCACGTTTCTTTGATGACCAGGCAAAACCTGTTACAGCTTGGCTGGGAAGTTCTGATTCATCCACTGTATTCACCAGATATTGCACCTTCAGATTTCCATTTATTTCTGTCTTTACAAAATTTTCTTAATGGAAAAAATTTCAGCTCCCTGGAAGACTGTAAAAGGCATCTGGAACAGTTCTTTGCTCAAAAAGATAAAAAGTTTTGGGAAGATGAAATTATGAAGTTGCCTGAAAAATGGTAGAAGGTAGTGGAACAGAAGGATGAATACGTTGTTCAATAAAGTTCTTGGTGAAAAGGAAAAATGTGTCTTTTATTTTTACCTAAAAACCGAAGGCACTTTTTGGCCAACCCAATATTTACAAGTCCTGACCACACTCAAGGTGAAAGGATTCTACAGTGTTTATAGGGTGTAATTGATGCTGATTGAATCAAATAAATGTGATGTTTACAAAGTTATGACCTTGTCAGTTAACTTGAGTGCAACAAATCTTTTAGATCTATAGGAACTGAATCTAAAAGATAACTGAAGAAGGCAAATTTCCATTTATCAAAAAAAATGGCTTTTGTCTTTGAATACTCCTTTATTTATAACATGGGATAGTCTAAAAGCTCTGCAAAAACAAACAAACAAAACAAACAAAAAACATTACTAATCTCCCTCATGTGGAGTCACAGAGTAAATGAAAGTTGCTGGGAATATTTTTTATTTATTTTTTTTTTTCTTTTTGCGGTATGCGGGCCTCTCACTGTTGTGGCCTCTCCCGTTGCGGAGCACAGGCTCCGGACGCGCAGGCCCAGAGGCCATGGCTCACGGGCCCAGCCGCTCCGCGGCATATGGGATCCTCCCAGACCGGGGCACGAACCCGTATCCCCTGCATCGGCAGGCGGACTCTCAACCACTGCGCCACCAGGGAGGCCCAGTTGCTGGGAATATTAAACGTGAAAGTAAGCTTGCCCAACCTCCCATTTTATAAATAAACTATGCAAGCATTAAGAACCAGATAGGAGGAATTGTCCTAGGTCATATAGTGACCCTTGAGCAAACTTGGGACCAGAACTCTGTTTTCCTCACTGACTCCACATTTCATCTCTCATAAAGTGCTTTTTCTTTTTTTCTACACTGAAAGTGATTTACAAAACATAATTGAGGATTAAATCTATTTCCAATTAGCTCCAAACTCTAAAGAGTCCACTTTAATATGTATCTCTAAAAAGCTGCAGTTCAGCCCTAAGGCTGCATTATGAGAGGAAATAAAATTAGCATTAGTTTTGTTGATTTAGTCACAAGTTGGTGGTTTGTTTTAACCACTTTTTTTTCCAAAATGTCTATGAACTTGATATTGAGACAATATTTCCATAGCATGCACATAAGTTCAAGGTTATGGCCTTAATAATAATATAATACTTATAATAGTAATAAGATAAATTGTTTATGTGTACTACACAGAGAAATATCCAAGGATATTGAGTCTGTCTGCTTGACATAAGAAATTCAGTCAGTAACTGTTGCAAGAAAGAATTCATCAGTGTTCATTCATTCGTCAGTTGTACCAGCCCCAGGCAAATTTCTTTCTGTTTTGGCTCTTTATTAATTAACCATATCCTAAGTGCTAAAAGCAATGAGTCATTTCAAGAATTTATTTTTTGTATGTCTTCATTTCTAGTTTTGCCACTTTGTACTCACAAACAAGCCACAGATGGATTAGTCATTATGTCATCTAAGGTTATAAATCCATGGCATGGAGGTTAGTTTAAGAAATAGGTTGTCCTTGCATTTTATAATAGCCTTCATTTATTGAAGCCCTGCTATGTAACAGTCACTGTGCTGGGCATTGTCCATATATCACTGCCAGTTTGTAACTGGCAACTACTTAAGGATTGTCTTTTTGGTTTTTTTTTTTTGTTTTTTTGTTTTTGGGGTATGCGGGCCTCTCACTGTTGCAGCCTCTCCCACTGCGGAGCACAGGCTCTGGATGCGCAGGCTCAGTGGCCATGGCTCACAGGCCCAACCGCTCCACGGCATGTGGGATCTTCCCGGACCGGGGCACAAACCCGCACCCCCTGCACCGGCAGGCGGGCTCCCAACCACTGCGCCACTAGGGAAGCCCAAAGAAAGATTTTTTATTCAGAAGTGTTTTATTTTTTTTTAACATAGTAGTGGAAGTCTTAGCCACAGCGATCAGACAGAAGTTTGTTTGTTTCTTCCCTGCAAGAATGCCCCTTTGAAGTTGGAGAAATTTCAAGAAGTCAGGAAAACTGTTAAGAGACTACTTGGGAAACAAGACAATATGCAAATTTTAACATCATTTTGTTGGGTGGCTCCGATGCTTCCAAGCTAGATTGAAATTTATGCTGTATTGGTGTTAGGAAAAAACACAAGGGTTTTAGAATCAGAACACTTATGCTTCTACTCACTAGATAGATAAACATAAGTAAATCATATAACCTGATCTGTAAAATGGGAATGATTGTGCTCATCTCTTGGAGTTTTGTGAGAACCAACTCTGATAATACAGAGAGGGTTCTAATAAAAGTTCCAAGATGAATATGGAATTTGACATAATAGACATTTTATAGATTATAGCTATTTTTTTTAAATTTTGGAGATATCATATGACACTTAAGGAAAAATCTCCTTATTAATATGCTCTGAGGGTCAAAAAATAATTTTGGAAGATAAATCAAAACTGGAACAGTATATATTGGAATTTTTGAAAGTACCACCAAAGATAAAAACAGAAAGTGAGAAAAAAAATAAAACAAAACTGAAATTTCATGATGAGTTGTTCAAAGCTGCAAGGAAAGAATCAGACCAAAGAGAAAGCTATCCCAGAAAGAGAAAAGTGTTCAAGGAGAAATGAGGAGTTTACTTTAGAGGCCTATTTGGAGGATGGTCCTGGAGCAGTAGTTCCATGAGGTTCTCTCTGCTTTCTGTAGCCTATATTAATGTTGTTTTTCTCCGAATCAACACCTTTCACTATACCGCTTAATTCTGTGTTTCTTACATCATTCTGTACTCCAGATATCTGCTTCTTATGTTCATTACTACATTACAGGTTTCTAGGTCCTGAAAACCAACTATAATAATTGTATTTTTTTTTCTCTTTCACCTCCTCAGTGTATAGCACCATCAAGGTGAATTGTTTGTCAAGTGCTTGCCTTAATTTTCACATTTCTGTGACCATTTCTATAGTCATTACAGAATAATAATAATTCAAATATTTGTATATAAAATGAGTTGCTTAGACTAAATAAATTATAAAGTCCTTTCTGGGTCCAAAAGTTTATTATACAAATGCCTCTGGAAAATGGGGATTTCTTTAGTGATAATAGAGTATTTGAGGCCTAACAATTCAGATTGCTTGTATATATAACCTAATTTCCTTGTAAAACAACTCTTCAATCTATTTAAAGTCCAAGAGCCAAACTACCATCTTATCCCAGGTCCCACTATAATTCTTGTTCTTATGTCTTCCTTTCATTTTCTTCATTTTCTCTGTCTGCTTGTTTGTATCTTGTTTTCATGTTTTATTTTTATAGTTGAATTGCATGGAGGTGTATGTTTTGTTCTGTTCTGCTTTACTTTGTTTTAACTATGAGAGTCTTTATATCTATTTGGAACTAATAAAATGTACCCTATAAATAATAATATTATTTTTGTACCACAGTTATAGACCAATTTCTTGACTAATTATTGGGCCAACAAGAGTTCTGAGACAGTTATTTAAAAACATGAGTTTTCTATGTCATCGTATGAAAGTCAAGAATAATCATAACAAGAAATGTATGCAATCAGTTGATGATTCATTTGCTATAGACTCTAATTTTGTTTTATTTTTTACATGAAATGTGTATTTCTAATTGGCTTTGTACTAGGTAACATAATTCAGTTGGTTTTCCAACATCTTTTATTAGCCTTTCTTTAGTTACCATATTTCTGTGTTCTCAACATGGAAATCTCCTAGAGTCAGGATGTAGGCATGTAACCTAGACTGCCAACCAACTGAACTTTAATTTGGAATTGATCAGTATGAGGAAGAAGGCTCTCTTTGGTGTTTCTAAGTTTTGCAAGGTTGGTGGTCACCGCAGTGTTTGGCTTTCATTTGTGTCAGTTGTTACAAGTCATGTTCCTAGCACTGAAGTGGCTTTTGTGGGGTGAAGAGGTGGAAGTTTTCCATAGGCTCCATGCAGCATCAATGTTTCTTTTTTTATCACTAGTCAGTTTCTTTTTTTTATGGTTAAAATGCCAAATTTTATTTATTTATTTTTCAATTTTATTTTAATTTTTTATACAGCAGGTTCTTATTAGTTATCTATTTTATACGTATTAGTGTATACATGTCAATCCCAATCTCCCAATTCATCCCACCACCACCCCCAGTCAGTTTCATTGTGTAGTTTCACCTAATATTTCTAGAAACTTAGCCTCTACCCTGTTTTTTTTTAAGTCCTCCCAACTATTCTATGAGATCCATAATACAGTTCTACTATATGCAATTTCCTTTACTTAGCTAAAATGCAATTCTGTTACTTGTAATCAAGAATTCTGGTAAAGCCTTCCTTAAGCCTTTATTCAGACAATGGAGACCTAAAGATATGTGACATAGCATGATACATGGAGCATGCCTAGGAACATGTCAGGACTACTGCATCTTTGTGTTTAACAATGTGCTCTCTCTCCACGTAGACAAGTTGTGAAAAGTTGTCCCTTCTGAGTACTTGCATCATGAGCACACTGTTTGGCTAGGGCTGAGCAAGTTGTATAGTGAAAAAAGGTGCTTTTTCCTCTGGTAGGACACAGCTCCGACCAAGAAGATAACCAGGATTTAGATTGGGTTTCAGTCCCCTCTTGTCTCTTCAGCTGGGTCGTTTTGTATTGAGAACAAGCTACATAATCATATGAAATAGCCCTGATATATCTCATATAACACTTACATGTATGCATTTATATACATGCACACATTATGCTGATGATGGTATGTACATAAGACATTTAAGTTAAGCTTGGTAAAGTCCTTAAGTTTTACTGGGATTCAAATTAATATCTACTTCTTACATTTTAAACATGTGAAGACGCTTTGGAAATAATCTGAATTTACTAATTATTTTATACTGGAAAACATTTTTATTTGTAAAACTTGTATATAATATATACAAGTATATAATATATAATATATATATTATATACTTATAGAATATTATATAATATATATATTATATACTTATAGAATATTATATAATATATATAATGTATATATAATATATAAAAGCACCAAAATATACTGGAAAATGACAAAGTAGAATAATCAAAAGTGATATAAAATATTGTTGAATACTGATGAAAAATTTTTATTTTATCAGCAAGAAAGATTTTAACCTATGTTCAATCTTAGTATGGAACTGGGTTATAGTCCCAAATCTTATTCTCATCATTATTTATTGTGTATTTAAAAAATATAACTAATGATAATGCCTATTCTGTATCTCACAATTTTATTTATACCAGCACATTGAGAAAAAATAAATAAATAAAATCGAGGTTAGTAGAGATTTCTCTGCTAGGAAAGTAAATGCTTAATTTCACGAAAAATCAGGAAACTTGTAAGATGTGAGAAAGGAGAAATGGTCGGTATTCTTACTTCTGGGCTGTCTCCTGTGCTTATCACCTTCTTAATTGTTTCTCTCTTATCCCAACTAGGTTGATGAGGTAGGAGACCATGGAGACCAAAGCAGCACTTTTACTTTCGGAGCTGTGTAGTAGGGCCACCAACTGCTTGGTCATTCTATCCTAATCTAAAAAATACTCCAACCCAATGGCTAAGCCTGCACTGTGCACTACAAGGCTACTAGTTACATGTGGACATTTAAATTTAAATTAACGTTATAAAGTTATATGTTTAATTCCTCAGTTGCACTAGCCATATTTCGAGTACTCTATATTCACATGTGGTTTGTGGCCAGTGCAGACTGAACACGTCCATCATTTCAGAAGGTTCTATTGACCATGCTGACCTAAGCACTTACTTAGAAATTAGTTTTCATTTTTAACTTACAATTCCTTGGGATCTTGCTTTAAATACTCCAATGTTATACTAAGTGTCTCAATCTCATACTGATTGTGTTCTTCCATTTAGCAGTTGCCATGAAGTAATTAGTAGTGTCTTGTGGGATGAAGGTCAGCAAAGCATAGCAGTCACAGCATTTTAGCCTTTCACCCTTTTGACAAAGATATACTTCCCTTTACCAAAACTTGTTTGCTAAAGAAGCATAATTACTGAATTTCATTGAATCTGAGATATCATCAATTGAAAGATGTAGCATTATTTTGTGTTCCAGTAAGCTATTCAATTATGATGTTCCCTTTATATCAGTCATCTTAATTTCAAGGATGTTAAAATGTGAAAAAATGCACATCTTGGATTTATTGAAATATGGTAAAATAAAAAGCCAAATCTTCCTTCCTTTACAAAATCATATCTTGCAATGTAGAAAGAATAAGACAACTTAATTACAGAAAATTAGACTTGATTGTGTATTAATGGATTGAGAGCCTTCTTAAAATACCCTTTTCTTTTATTCATCTTGTGTATCTGGCTTTATCTCTAATGACAAATAGCTCACTATACATTAAAATACAAGAAAATTCAATCTTTTTACTATTCAGATCTGCAAGTTTTAACAACTGCCTATTAGTCATGGAACCACCACCACAATCAAGGTATAGAATAGTGCCATCACACTAAAAATTATCCCACATCACTCTGTATTCAATCCTTCTCTTTAATTCCAGCCCATGGCAACTATTGATTTGTTTTTTTGTCTCCATAGTTTTACATTTTCTAGAATGTCATATAAATGGGTTCATACAGTATGTAGCCTTTTAAATCTGGTTACTTTTAATTTGCATTATGCATTTGTGCTTCATGCACGCTGCTGTGTGTGTCAGGAGTTTGTTCCTTTTTTATTGCTAAATAGTATTTGACTATATTGATATACCACAATTTATTCATTCCACAGTTGAAGGACATTTGTGTGGTTTCAAGTTGTTGATAATTATCTCAGAAAGGAGTATAAACATCGAGACTCAAGTTTTTGTGTGAACATAGGTTTAAATTTCACTTTGATAAATACTTAAGAGTAGGAATTGCTGACTCGTATGGTAAGCATGCATCTACCTTTATAAGAGACTGTGAAACTATTTTCTGAACTACCACTTTACAGTCCCATCAGAAATGTTTGAAACTCCCAGTGGCTTCATATAATCACCAATTTGTACCTTCAGTACTGTTAATATATTGCCATTCTAATTAAGTGTGTAGTGGTATTTGAATTTTCTTAATGACTTATCATCTTGAAAAATTTTTCATGTCCTTAATTGCTATCCATATATCTTCTTTAGATATATACTTGTTGAAATCTTTCCTCATTGTTGGTGGGGGAGGGGATTGTTATTGTTTAATTATAAGTTCTTTATTTCTTTTGGATGCAGGTCTTTTATCATAAGTGATTTGAAAATATTTTCTTCAAGTCTGTGGTTAACCATTTCATTTTGATATGTGATTGTTTTGAAAATCATTCTTATTTTTTATGAAATCCAGTTTAGCTTTTGTTCATTTATGCATGGTGTTTTTGGCTTTGTTTGTAGGAAATTTTGCTTAACCAAAACTCACAAAGATTTTTATTCAGTATTATTTCCTTCTAGAAATTCTAGGTTATACATTGATGTCTATGATTCATTTCTGGTCAATTCTAATATATAATGCAAAATGTGGATAAAGGTTTATTGTTTTGCATATGGATATTCAATTATTTCAGCACCGTTTGTTAAAAGTTTGATTTTCCTTTCTGTGTTGAATGGAGAGAAGGCTTGGTTAGGAAAGCAATGAATATATATGTATATTTCTGAACTTTATCTTATTTTGTGAGTTATATGTCTATCATTTATTTAACATCACATTGTTTTAATTACTGTAGCTTTATAAGAAAATAATTGTGTGAGTCCTCCAATTTTGTTCTTTTTAAAAATTGTTATGGATTTCCTCTTTTGTCTTGTTTTGTTTGCCCTTCTGTATACATTTTAGAATCAGTCTGTCAGTATATTTTTTGTTGGAATTTGAAGTGGAATAGTGTTAGATGCAGAAATCAGTTTTGGGAGACTTGACATCTTAAGTATACAGAGTGTTCCAATCCATGAATACCATGTATGGCAATATACTTAGGTCTTCTTCTCTTTTCTCATCAGTGTTTGGTAGTTTTGACCTTGCACATATTTTAAAAATATTTATATTTAAGTATTTAATCATTTTTGGCACTATTATAAATGGCACTACTTTTTGGAATTTAATTCCCATTTGTTCATTGCTAGTATATTACTTTTGGACTCATTTTTCTATGCTGACATTGTATTCTTTGACATTACTATACTCATTTATCAATTCTAAAAAATACTGTAGATTTCTTGGATTTCCTACACACACAATTATGTCAGCTGAGGATAGAAACATTTTTTTTTCCTTTCCAATACATATGTATTTTATTTCATTTTATTGCACTGAATAGGAATTCCAGTATGATGTTCAATAAGAGTGGTGGGAATGTAAATCCTTGCCTTGTTTCCAAGGGTTGTGTGTTTAATCTTTTACCATAAAGTGTGACATTAGCTGTATGTTTTTGTTAATACTATTTATCCCATTGAGGTGTTTCCTTCTAGTTATGGTTGCTCAGAGTTTTAAATCATGACTGGATATTAAATGCCAAAAGGTTTTCCTGCATCTATTAATATATAATGCCATTCTTATTTGGTCATTGGTAATGTGAAGTACTATAATAATTTATTTTCAAATACTGAGTCAGTCTTACATCTAGAATAAATTCCAATTGGTCATAATATATTCTCCTTTTATCTGGTATTGGATTTCCTAGAAATTTTTGAGGAGTTTTGCATCTGTGTTCGCAAATAATATTGATCAATTATATATATATATACATATATTAATGCTTTCATCTGGTTTTGATATTAGGATAATACTGGCCTTATAAAATGAGTTAGGAAGTATTCTTTCTTCTCCTATAGTCTGGTAAATTGTGTGTTGATATAATGTTCATCCTTCACTACATGCTTAATAAAGTACCACTGAAGCCATCTGGACCTATAGTTTTCTTTGCTTCAAATGTTGATTGACTATTAATTTAATTTCTTTAACACATGAGGGACTATTTAAGTTACCTATTTAATATTTAGCAAAAGTCTGCGGTGTTGTATCTTTCAAGGAATTATTTCTAATATTTCTAAGTTTGTCATTTTTTAATTTTGTTTTTGATCTGCTTATAGCTTTATTAACATTATTGATCATAGTCCACTGATGTTTTAAGGATTATTGATAGGTATCTACTTATTGCCATTTTATTACTTATTTTCCGTTTATGTTTGTTTGTTTGTTTTTTGTAATTCTTCTCTGTTCTTTTTTTCTTCTTCTAGTATTTTTCCATGTGGTTTAGTGACTTTGTAGTGGTATGCCTGTGTTCCTTTATCTTTGTTTTTGTATATCTGTTGCAGGTTTTAGATTTGTGGTTACCATGGGGTTTATATATGTTAACCTATAACTATATCTACCTGTTTAAACTGGTAGTCATTTAAGTTCAGGCACAATCTAAAAGATCAAGATTTTTTACTTCCCTCCCCCACATTATGTGTTTTTGATGTCATATTTTACATCTTCATGTTCATCCCAATACTATTTATTATAGTTTTATTGATTTTACAATTTTTTGTTTTTTAATTTTCAATTAAAAAATTCAACTAAAAATTTTTAATACTAGCTTATTTAAGTGGTTGATCTTCAGCCTTTACTATGCATTTGCCTTTACTAGAGGGATTTTCTTTTCCTTTCTTTTAGATACTTACTTCTTGTTGCCTTTTCTTTTCCACTTAGATAAGACCCTTTAACATTTATTTTAGGGTGGGTTTAGTATCCATGAACTCTTTTAGTTTTTGCTTGTTTAAGAAGTTATTTATCTCTCCTTCAATTCTTAATGAAAATCTTGCTGAGTAAAGTACCTAGGTTGCAGGGTTTTCCCTTTCAATGTTTTAAATATATCATGTCACTCTCTTCAAAGTTTCTGCAGAAAAATCAGCTGCTAGCCTTATGCGGGTCCCCCTGTATGTGACTCTTTTTTTCTCTTGCTGACTTTAGAATTCTCTCTTTAACTTTAACTTTTTCCATTTTAATTATGACAAGTCTTGGTATGGGTCTGTTTGGGTTCATTTTGTTTGTTAACCTCTATGCTTCGTGTACCTTGATATCTGTTTCCTTTTTAAAGGTTCAGGAAGTTTTCAGCCATAATTTCATCAACCCCTTTCTCTCTTCTCCTAGTGGCACCCTTATAATGCAAATCTTGGTACATTTGATGTTATTTGATGTTTATAACTGTTTATAAACAGTTATAAACTATTCTCATTTCTTTTCTAATTTGTTTTTCTTTTTGTTTTTTTGATTGGGTGATTTCCATTATTACATCTTTCAGATTATTTATGTTTTCTTCTGTATCACCAAGTCTGCTATTAATTCCTTCTAGTGTGTTTTTCCTTTTAGTTATTGTATTCTTCAGTTCCAATTGGTTCTTTTTTATATTTTCTAGTTCCTTGTTAAAATTCTCACTGTGTCCATCTATTATTTTCCCTGATTTAGTTTGCATTTTTATTACTAATGCTTTGAACTATTTATCTGATAAATTATTTATTTCTGTTTCACAGTTGTTTTTTCTGGGGTTTTCTCTTTTTCTATTGAAACAAATCCCTCTGTCATCTCATTTTGTTTAACTTTCTCTGTCTCTATTAAATTTGGTGAAAGAGTTAGCTTTTGTGGTCTTGAAGGGGTGTCCATGCATGGGAGCCTTCTCATACAGTCTGTGTGTGCCTGGTGACTTTGGTGGGAGAGATATAACATGAGCACAAGTTATGTTTTAACCCAAGGTGTGCTATCACCTTGGTAGGAGGTGGGGCCTGAGATGGAGGAGCTGGATCCAGAGCCAGGTGTGAGTTGGGGCCTCCCCTATGCTTCGTGGCCATCACTGCTCTATCAGGGGCAGGGTTGGGTCACAAGTTGCTGGAGCAGAAGCCCTGAGGGGCAGGTCAGTCTGGTTCTGTTCCCTCTAAGTGTGTGCTCTCCCCTCTTCCAGCACTGGCACGTTTGCCCCAGAGGGAATTAGTGCTGTAGCAAGAGGGCCTGGAGCACACCCTTGGAATGGGTGTGGGCATGGGCTGTAGCAGTCCTGCTCCTAGTCAGAGTTCCCTGCTGCTTCTGATGTGCTGCTTCAGTGACTGCTAGTAATGGCTGTCCACACCCTATTCAGATGCTGTTCTGTTTCTGAGCTGGCTCTGTCCCTCACAACTGAGCAGTCCCCTTACCCTTGCATCCCTCACCCTAGTGTGGAGCTGCATTGTGAAGCAACTAGGACCAGAGTGGTACTCTACTCAGGCTGGAGTGTGCACCAGGGTAGTTGCAGGAAGCCTGCCACAGTCCTGTAATATTTCAATCTGCTTTCTTCCCCCGGTTTTGGGAGTAAGCAAGTGTGCACTTGCTCTTCACGAGTGAAGTCTAGATTTTTTACAGCCCTCCTGCTCATGTAATCCCCCTCCTCTTCTGCGTCCCCTTGTAGGAGCACAGGTCTCACCCTGATTGCTCCTCTTCCCTTCCTCCCAGACTGTGTGTGGATCCTTCTTACAACCTTGGTGTATAGGAGTCTTTCTGCCAGTCCCCAGTTAGTTTTCAGTGAGAATGGTTCCATAGGTAGATGTTTGTTGTTGTTGTTGTTGTTGTTGCTGTTTTTGCGGTACGTGGGCCTCTCACCATTGTGGCCTCTCCCGTTGCGAGGAACAGGCTCCGGATGCGCAGGCTCAGCGGCCATGGCTCACGGGCCCAGCCGCTCTGCGGCATGTGGGATCTTCCTGGACCGGGGCACGAACCCGTGTCGCCTGCATCAGCAGGTGGACTCTCAACCATTGCGCCACCAGGGAAGCCCAGTAGATGTATTTTTGATGCATTCGTGGTGGGAGGTGAGTTCCACATCATCCCACTCCATCATTCTGATCTCTTCCAACTACCATAATATTGTAAGAGTTTAAGGAGTCAAAATGTGTTTAAGACTATCTAGATAATTGACGTACCTGAAAACTGTATAATTAAAAAACAATGTATGGACTCCTGGTGCAGTGTTTAAGAATCTACCTGCCAATGCAGGGGACATAGGTTTGAGCCCTGGTCCGGGAAGATCCCACATGACGCAGAGCAACTGAGTCCGTGTGCCACAACTACTGAGCTTGCACTCTAGAGCCCGCGAGCCACAACTACTGAAGCCTGCACACCTAGAGCCCATGCTCCACAGCAAGAGAAGCCACTGCAATGAGAAGGCCACACACTGCAACGAAGAGTAACCCCCGCTCTCTGCAACTAGAGAAAGCCCGCGCACAGCAGCGAAGACCCAACGCAGCCAAAAATAAATAAGTAAATAAAAATAAATTTATAAAAATAAATGTAGTTTACAATGACTAAGTTAATTGGCAGTGTGTTAATAAAGGCTCTAAATAATTAATCATATAATTATTTCAAGCATGATATCCTAATAATAACAACAGCAGCAGCAAGAACAATAATAATAATGGTTATTGAATACTTAAGATATACTAAGGACTTCACAACCATTATCTCAGTTAATCTACACAACAAGCCTACAAGGTAGGTCGCCTTATCATTCTTATTTTCCAGATATGGGACCTAAAGCTCCCCCTGTCCAAAATGCAGCTCACTGGAATTTAAATATAGTAGGTTGCTGAGCATAAATTCCAATAACACATCAGTTCCCTTAACCACGTCATTGAGAAAATTATATTTCTTTTGTCCAATTTTTTGTCATCTATTTGTCCAATATCTTCTGATACTTTCTTGAATTCCCCGTGCTATATTCTCATAATCCTAGTCAAAACTGTGATTGTTTTCTCACATGTGGGCTCTTATATCTAATTCAGAAGTTCAAAGCCTCAATGAGGAATAATTCTTAAGTTAAGGAAAATACAGCACCTTCCTCAATGTTACTTAAAGGGGTCATTTTCCTTACACAGCTCAGTGTGTAATACCTGCTGTTAAGTATTTATTACCCTGAGCCTGGCTTCTTCTTTCTTTGAACCAGGAATGGTATTTGATACCTGTGTACTTCTATCAATAGATTCTGCTCACAATACAGCACTGGGAGGTGATTTTAAAACTTTCTACATTTGCTTATAAGAATAACTTCTTTAATGTGGTCTAAAGTGAACAGGATGATTAATTTCACATTAAGGAAGAACACTGACTCTGAAGCCCTTTTCTCATGTTTTATAATGAAACTTCTACAACCTCTCATTTTTCTATTCAATCACCTTGGCTGTAAACAATGGGAATTTTCATAGAGCAGAACAGCATTTCCCAAACCTGCCTGACAAAAAGGATGACTGGAGGCACACAGTAAAATGCAGATTTCAAGGTCTCTCCTAGGTGATTTCCTGGAATTCATAATTTTATAAAATTCTTCTAATGATTTTTATGATTCAGAAAATTTAAAGAACATCAGGATACATTTTATTTTTAAAGGGGAGATGGGAAGGATAATTTGGATTATTAAGATACTAATTAGTCAAAGTGCAACACTGGGCTTCTGGAATCAAGCAAAAGTGGCCACAGAAGTGAAGAAAACAGACCCACATAGTTCATTTTTTTACAATTTGCCCTGATCTTCTGATTTTTGGTGTAAATCATATGTACTGTCTCCCCTTTGCAAATATTACATACTTACAGCATGTAGCTTTCTAAGAGGGAGAAAAGGTCTGTTCTAGAAACTTAGGCTCCGGTACCTACTCTACCTGATGGTTTCTGGATGATCTGTGTGGCATTTTCAAGGCTCAGTTGGTTTGGTTGACCTTAAGGGCTAAAGATTTGGCCCCTTCAGGAAGAAAGTTCTGCTCTTAGTAATAATCAGATTGGCATGGGCCACTTGCCAGTCCAGATGAATACACATGAAGTGATTGAGATTGAAAGTCAGTTCTTTATATATTTGATTTTCATGACATCAGAAATTTTACAAATAGAGGGGTCAGAGGGATTTTATGTTGAAAGTCAGTGGAGCATTACCTTTGTTATGTGGGATGACAACTTTCTTCAGATATTATTGTCACCATTAGAGGAATTGTTCTGTAAAGTTTTGTCTCAATTTCTGTTTCCTTTGAAAAATAAATATTTCCTATCAGCTTAGAATTCAGGTCATTTTTCATAAGCAGCATATAAAAGCACATTAATTTTTTATGGATGTCTGCATATATTTTTATCCCAGGGTTAGTTATTCTCAAATATTTTCAACCTATAACCTTTACCTTTTTTTTTTGCTTTATAACAAATTTAATCAGTTATACATATACATATGTTTCCATATCCCCTCCCTTTTGCGTCTCCCTCCCACCGTCCCTATCCCACCCCTCCAGGCGGTCACAAAGTACCGAGCTGATCTCCCTGTGCTATGCGGCTGCTTCCCACTAGCTACGTTTGGTAGTGTATATATGTCCATGCCGCTCTTTCACTTTGTCACAGCTTATCCTTCCCCCTCCCCATATCCTCAAGTCCATTCTCTAGTAGGTCTGTGTCTTTATTCCTGTCTTACCCCTATGTTCTTCATGACATTTTTTTTTAAATTCCATATATATGTGTTAGCATACAGTATTTGTCTTTCTCTTTCTGACTTACTTCACTCTGTATGACAGACTCTAGGTCTATCTACCTCATTGCAAATAGCTCAATTTCATTTCTTTTTATGGCTGAGTAATATTCCATTGTATCTATGTGCCACATCTTCTTTATCCATTCATCCGATGATGGACACTTAGGTTGTTTCCATCTCCGGGCTATTGTAAATAGGGCTGCTTTGAACATTTTGGTACATGTCTCTTTTTGAATTATGGTTTCCTCAGGGTATATGCCCAGTAGTGGGATTGCTGGGTCATATGGTAGTTCTATTTGTAGTTTTTTAAGGAACCTCCATACCGTTCTCCATAGCGGCTGTACCAATTCACATTCCCACCAGCAGTGCAAGAGGGTTCCCTTTTTTCCACACCCTCTCCAGCATTTATTGTTTCTAGATTTTTTGATGATGGCCATTCTGACTGGTGTGAGATGATATCTCATTGTAGTTTTGATTTGCATTTCTCTAATGAGTAAAGATGTTGAGCATCCTTTCATGTGTTTGTTGGCAGTCTGTATATCTTCTGTGGAGAAATGTCTATTTAGGTCTTCTGCCCATTTTTGGATTGGGTTGTTTGTTTTTTTGTAATTGAGCTACATGAGCTGCTTATAAATTTTGGAGATTAATCCTTTGTCAGTTGCTTCATTTGCAAATATTTTCTCCCATTCTGAGGGTTGTCTTTTGGTCTTGTTTATGGTTTCCTTTGCTGTGCAAAAGCTTTTAAGTTTCATTAGGTCCCATGTGTTTATTTTTGTCTTTATTTCCATTTCTCTAGGAGGTGGGTCAAAAAGGATCTTGTTGTGATTTATGTCATAGAGTGTTCTGCCTATGTTTTCCTCTAAGAGTTTGATAGTGTCTGGCCTTACATTTAGGTCTTTAATCCATTTTGAGCTTATTTTTGTTTATGGTGTTAGGGAGTGATCTAATCTCATACTTTTACATGTCCCTATCCAGTTTTCCCAGCACCACTTATTGAAGAGACTGTCCTTTCTCCACTGTACATTCCTGCACCCTTTATCAAAGATAAGGTGACCATATGTCCGTGGGTTTAACTCTGGGCTTTCTATCCTGTTCCATTGATCTATCTTTCTGTTTTTGTGCCAGTACCATACTGTCTTGATTACTGTAGCTTTGTAGTATAGTCTGAAGTCAGGGAGCCTGATTCCTCCAGCTCCATTTTTCGTTCTCAAGATTGCTTTGGCTATTCGGGGTCTTTTGTGGTTCCATACAAAATGTGAAATTTTTTGCTCTAGTTCTGTGAAAAATGCCAGTGGTAGTTTGATAGGGATTGCATTGAATCTGTAGATTGCTTTGGGTAGTAGAGTCATTTTCACAATGTTGATTCTTCCAATCCAAGAACATGGTACATCTCTCCATCTATTTGTATCATCTTTAATTTCTTTCATCAGTGTCTTATAAGTTTCTGCATACAGGTCTTTTGTCTCCTTAGGTAGGTTTATTCCTAGATATTTTATTCTTTTTGTTGCAATGGTAAATGGGAGTGTTTCCTTGATTTCACTTTCAGATTTTTCATCATTAGTATATAGGAATGCCAGAGATTTCTGTGCATTAATTTTGTATCCTGCAACTTTACCAAATTCATTGATTAACTCTACTAGTTTTCTGGTAGCATCTTTAGGATTCTCTATGTATAGTATCATGTCATCTGCAAACAGGGACAGCTTTACTTCTTCTTTTCCAATTTGGATTCCTTTTATTTCCTTTTCTTCTCTGATTGCTGTGGCTAAAACTTCCAAAAGTATGTTGAATAAGAGTGGTGAGAGTGGGCAGCCTTGTCTTGTTCCTCATCTTAGTGGAAATGGTTTCAGTTTTTCACCATTGAGGACGATGCTGGCTGTGGGTTTGTCATATATGGCCTTTATTATGTTGAGGAAAGTTCCCTCTATGCCTACTTTCTGTAGGGTTTTTATCATAAATGGGTGTTGAATTTTGTCGAAAGCTTTCTCTGCATCTATTGAGATGATCATATGGTTTTTCTCCTTCAATTTGTTAATATGGTGTATCACGTTGATTGATTTGCGTATATTGAAGAATCTTTGCATTCCTGGAATAAACCCCAGTTGATCATGGTGTATGATCCTTTTAATGTGCTGTTGGATTCTGTTTGCTAGTATTTTGTTGAGGATTTTTGCATCTATGTTCATCAGTGATATTGGCCTGTAGTTTTCTTTGTGACATCCTTGTCTGGTTTTGGTATCAAGGTGATGTCAGCCTCGTAGTATGAGTTTGGGAGTGTTCCTCCCTCTGCTATATTTTGGAAGAGTTTCAGAAGGATAGGTGTTAGCTCTTCTCTAAATGCTTGATAGAATTCGCCTGTGAAGCCATCTGGTCCTGGGCTTTTGTTTGTTGGAAGATTTTTTATCACAGTTTCAATTTCAGTGCTTGTGATTGGTCTGTTCATATTTTCTATTTCTTCCTGACTCAGTCTTGGCAGGTTGTGCATTTCTAAGAATTTGTCCATTTCTTCCAGGTTGTCCATTTTATTGGCATAGAGTTGCTTGTAGTAATCTCTCATGATCTTTTGTATTTCTGCAGTGTCAGTTGTTACTTCTCCTTTTTCATTTCTAATTCTATTGATTTGAGTCTTCTCCCTTTTTTTCTTGATGAGTCTGGCAAATGGTTTATCAATTTTGTTTATCTTCTCAAAGAACCAGCTTTTAATTTTATTGATCTTTGCTATCGTTTCCTTCATTTCTTTTTCATTTATTTCTGATCTGATTTTTATGATTTCTTTCCTTCTGCTAACTTTGGGATGTTTTTGTTCTTCTTTCTCTAATTGCTTTAGGTGCAAGGTTAGGTTGTTTACTCGAGATGTTTCCTGTTTCTTAAGGTGGGATTGTATTGCTATAAACTTCCCTCTTAGAACTGCTTTTGCTGCATCCCATAGGTTTTGGGTCGTCGTGTCTGCATTGTCATTTGTTTCTAGGTATTTTTAAATTTCCTCTTTGATTTCTTCAGTGATCACTTCGTTATTAAGTAGTGTATTGTTTAGCCTCCATGTGTTTGTATTTTTTACAGCTCTTTTCCTGTAATTGATGTCTAGTCTCATAGCATTGTGGTCGGAAAAGATACTTGATACAATTCCAATTTTCTTAAATTTACCAAGGCTTGATTTGTGACCCAAGATATGATCTATCCTGGAGAATGTTCCATGAGCACTTGAGAAAAATGTGTATTCTGTTGTTTTTGGATGGAATGTCCTATATATATCAATTAAGTCCATCTTGTTTAATGTATCATTTAAAGCTTGTGTTTCCTTATTTATTTTCATTTTGGAAGATCTGTCCATTGGTGAAATTGGGGTGTTAAAGTCCCCTACTATGATTGTGTTACTGTCGATTTCTCCTTTTATGGCTGTTAGTATTTGCCTTATGTATTGAGGTGCTCCTATGTTTGGTGCATAAATATTTACAATTCTTATATCTTCTTCTTGGATCGATCCCTTGATCATTATGTAGTGTCCTTCTTTGTCTCTTCTAGTAGTCTTTATTTTACAGTCTATTTTGTCTGATATGAGAATTGCTACTCCAGCTTTCTTTTGGTTTCCATTTGCATGGAATATCTTTTTCCGTCCCTTTAGTTTCATTCTGTATGTGTCTCTAGGTCTGAAGTGGGTCTCTTGTAGACAGCATATATATGGGTCTTGTTTTTGTATCCATTCAGCCAATCTGTATCTTTTGGTGGGAGCATTTAGTCCATTTACATTTAAGGTAATTATCGATATGTATGTTCCTGTTCCCATTTTGTTAATTGATTTGGGTTCGTTATTGTATATCTTTTACTTCTGTTGTGTTTCTTGCCTACAGAAGTTCCTTTAGCATTTGTTGTAAAGCTGGTTTGGTGGTGCTGAACTCTCTCAGCTTTTGCTTGTCTGTAAACGTTTTAATTTCTCCATCAAATCTGAATGAGATCCTTGCTGGGTAGAGTAACCTTGGTTGCAGGTTTTTCTCCTTCATCACTTTAATTATGTCCTGCCACTCCCTTCTGGCTTGTAGAGTTTCTGCTGAGAGATCAGCTGTTATCCTGATGGGGATTCCCTTGTGTGTTATTTGTTGTTTTTGCCTTGCTGCTTTTAGTATGATTTCTTTGTGTTTAATTTTTGACCGTTTGATTAATATGTGTCTTGGCGTATTTCTCCTTGGATTTATTCTGTATGAGACCCTCTGGGCCTCCTGGACTTGATTAACTATTTCCTTTCCCATATTAGGGAAGTTTTCAACTATAATCTCTTCAAATATTTTCTCAGTCCCTTTCTTTTTCTCTTCTTCTTCTGGAACCCCTATAATTCGAATGTTGGTGCGTTTAATGTTGTCCCAGAGGTCTCTGAGACTGTCCTCTGTTCTTTTCATTCTTTTTTCTTTATTTTGCTCTGCAGCAGTTGTTTCCACTATTTTATCTTCCACCTCACTTATCCGTTCTTCTGCCTCAGTTATTCTACTATTGATCCCATCTAGAGTATTTTTTATTTCATGTATTGTGTTTTTAATCGATGCTTGATTCATCTTTAGTTCTTCTAGGTCCTTGTTAACTGTTTCTTGCATTTTGTCTATTCTATTTCCAAGATTTTGGATCTGGGAAATAGAATCTTGGATCATCTTTACCATCATTATTCTGAATTCTTTTTCAGGTAGACTGCCTATTACCTCTTCATTTGTTAGGTCTGGTGGGTTTTTATCTTGCTCCTTCTCCTGCTGTGTGTTTTTCTGTCTTCTCATTTTGCTTATGTTACTGTGTTTGGGGTCTCCTTTTTGCAGGCTGCAGATTCGTAGTTCCCGTTGTTTTTGGTGTCTGTCCCCAGTGGCTAAGGTTGTTTTAGTGGGTTGTGTAGGCTTCCTAGTGGAGGGGAATAGTGCCTGTGTTCTGGTGGATGAGGCTGGATCTTGTCTTTCTGGTGGGCAGGTCCACGTCTGGTGGTGTGTTTTGGGGTCTCTGCAGACTTTTTATGATTTTAGGCCACCTCTCTGCTAATGGGTGGCGTTGTGTTCCTGTCTTGCTAGTTGTTTGGCATAGGGTGTCCAGCACTGTAGCTTGCTGGTCGTTGAGTGAAGCTGGGTGCTGGTGTTAAGATGGAGATCTCTGGAAGATTTTTGCCATTTGATATTATGTGGAGCTGGGAGGTCTCTTGTGGACCAGTGTCCTGAAGTTGGCTCTCCCACCTCAGAGGCACAGCACTGACTCCGGGCTCCTCAATTTGGGATGATGTGTTGTCTATTCATGTATTCCACAGATGCAGGGTACATCAAGTTGATTGTGGAGCTTTAATCCGCTGCTTCTGAGGCTGCTGGGAGAGGTTTCCCTTTCTCTTCTTTGTTCTCACAGCTCCTGGGTCTCAGCTTTGGATTTGGCCCCGCCTCTGCGTGTAGGTCGCCGGAGGGCGTCTGTTCTTCGCTCAGACAGGACAGGGTTAAAGGAGCAGCCTCTTCGGGTACTCTGGCTCACTCAGGCCGGGCGGGAGGGAGGGGCACGGAGTGCGGGGCCAGCCTGCAGCGGCAGAGGTCGGCGTGACGTTGAACCAGCCCGAGGCGCACCCGCCGTGCGTTCTCCCAGGGAAGCCGCCCCTGGATCCCGGGACCCCGGCAGTGGCGGGCTGCACAGGCTCCCGGAAGGGCGGTGTGGGCAGTGACCTGTGCTCGCACACAGGCTTCTTGGCGGCGGCAGCAGCAACCCCAGCGTCCCACGCCCGTCTCTGGGCTCCGCGCTTTCAGCCGCGACTCGCGCCCGTCTGTGGAGCCCCTTTAAGCAGCGCTCTTAATCCCCTCTCCTCGTGCACCAGGAAACCAAGAGAGAAGAAAAAGTCTCTTGCCTCTTCGGCAGCTCCAGAGTTTTCCCGGACTCCCTGCCGGCTAGCTGTGGCTCATTAGCCCCCTTCAGGCTGAGTTCTCGCCGCCAGCCCCAGTCCTCTCCCTGGGCTCTGACCGAAGCCCGAGCCTCAGCTTCCAGCGCTGCGCGCCCTGGCGGGCGAGCAGACAAGCCTCTCGGGCTGGTGAATGCCGCTCGGCACCGATCCTCTGTGCGGGAATCTCTCCGCTTTGCCCTACCCAGGTATGTGGGGAGTTTCTTGCCTTTTGGGAGGTCTGGGGTCTTCTGCCAGCGTTCAGTAGGTGTTCTGTAGGAGTTGTTCCACGTGTAGCTGTATTTCTGGTGTATCCGTGGGGAGGAAGGTGATCTCCGCGTCTTACTCTTCCGCCATCTTACCCGGAAGTCTCAACCTTTACCTTTAATAAGAGTTCTTCTCCATTAACACCTTCAGTAACTTCCCATCCTTTATTTTTAAAAAAATTTTATTGGAGTATCGTTGATTTACAGTATTGTGTTAGTTTCAGGTGTACAGCAAAGTGATTCAGTTATAGATATACATATATTCATTCTTTTTCAGATTCTTTACCCATATAGGTTATTACAGAATACTGAGTAGAGTTCCCTGTGCTATACAGTTGGTCCTTGTTGGTTATCTATTTTAGCATATATACGTTAATCCCCAGCTCCTAATTTATCTCTCCCTGCCATGTTTCCTTTTTGGTAACCATAAATTTGTTTTTGAAATCTGTGAGTCTGTTTCTGTTTTGTAAATAAGTTCATTTGTATCATTTTTCAAAGTTAGATTCCACATATGAGTGATATCATATAATATTTGTCTTTATCTGACTTACTTACTTCACTTACTATGATAATCTCTAGGTCCATCCATGTTGTTGCAGATGGCATCAATTCATTCTTTATTTATGGCTAAGTAGTATTCCATTGTAGAAATGTACCACATCTTCTTTATCTATTCCTCTGTCAATGCATATATCTTTTTGGATGGTGGTTTTCTCTGGATATATGCCTAGGAGTGAGATTGCTGGATCACATGGTAGTTCTGTTTTTAGTTTTTTAAGTAACCTCCATACTGTTCTCCAGAGTAGTTGTATCAATTTACATTCCCACCAACAGTATAGGAGGGTACCCCTTTCTCCACACCCTCTCCAGCAGTTATTGTTTGTAGACTTTTAATGATGGCCATTCTGACTGGTGTGAGGTGATACCTTGGGGGTTTGATTTGCATTTTTCTGATAATTAGTGATGTTGAACATCTTTTTTATGTATTTTTTGGCCATCTGTATGTCTTCTTTGGAGAAATGTCTATTTATTTAGATCTTCCACCCATTTATTGATTGGATTATTTCTTTGACATTGATCTGCATGAGCTGTTTGTATATTTTGGAGATTAAACTTAACCTTGTCGGTCACTTTGTTGGCAAATATTTCCTCCCATTCTGTGGCTTGTCTTTCTGTGTTGTTTATGGTTTCCTTTACTGTGCAAAAGCTTTTAAGTTTAATTAGGTCCCAGTTGTTTATTTTTGTTTTTATTTTCATTACTCTAGGAGAAAAATCCAAAAAGATATTGTTGCGATTTATGTCAAAGAGTCTTCTGCTTATATTTTCCTCTAAGAATTTTATTAGTGTCCGGCCTTACATTTAGGTTTTTGATTAATTTTGAGTTTATTTTTGTGTATGGTGTTAGAGAATGTTGTAATTTCATTCTTTTACATGTAGCCGTCCAGTTTTCCCAGCACCACTTATTGAAGAGACTCTTTTCTCCATTGTATATTCTTGCCTCTTTTGTCATAGATTAAATGACAATTGGTGCATGGGTTTATTTCTGGGCTTTCTATCCTATAACTTCCCATCCTTTAAAAGAAAATCATTGATTTTTCTTGAAGATGTTTCCATCACTAGGAAACAGGCAGTTATGTCACTTACTCAAGCTTGCCCAGTAAATGTTGAGCCAAACAAATAATTCACACAGACACTTTAGCACCCAACCCGCAGTCTTCACTATTTCACTACTCTGCATGCTTATGATGATAGAAGACATTAAATGAAAACATTAACAAGTAAATTATGTTCATGACCAATAAAAATATCTTTTAAGAAATGGACTCGAGTTTTTTGAAAGCAATAAACAATAAAATTTTATTTGACAATAATTAATCCTCCTCTTGGTTTAACTAGAATTTAATCAAAAGACTAAACCTGCACTTAAATAGGCAGGATTTAGAGTGTATATATGTCATAAAAAAGATGAAATGAGCTAACCTTCTCGGATGTTAAAATTTATTTTAAAGTTGTATTATAGTGATTCTAGTCAGAAAAAAAGCTCAAAGTTTTATAAGGAATTTAGGAGGTACATTAAATAAAAAGATAAATTACAAATCAATTATATTGGAGAACTGCCTGGTTATTTGGGGAAGAAAAAAACAAAACTGAATTTATACTTCACCCCTTAAACAAAAAATAATTTTAGGTGGATTGAAGAGATCATAGACTTGAGAAGTATTAGAAAGAATATTGTTTAAAGTTTAAAATGTTGAGTTAGTGAAGCTTCTCTTGGCACCCTTCTAGGGTCTGAAATAGTAAATAGCTTTTAGAAATAATCACATAAAGATTTAAAATTTCTCTGTAGAAAACACACACAGGGAAAGAGAAAAGGCAAACTTTAGTTGGGTAAAATATTTATTGCATTCATGAAAATACATTTGCATTTTGTAATATAAAAAGAGCTTTTAGATATCAACAAGGTAAAGATGAACAATGCCATAGAAAAGACATTGATAGATAAGTAACAAATGAAGAAGTACAGAGCATTAAGATCTTATGACAAAATATTCAGGCTTAATCATAATTAGACTGCAAGTCTAAATAATGATGTTTGTTTTCATTTTTGCCATTCAAACAATTCAAATCAGCACAATGGGTAACATTATTTTATTGTGGCATTAAAGAAAAAATAAGATACTTATGTAGCACATAGCACAACACTATGAATTGTTTCTAATCTTTCTAGAAAATGATTTGGTAGTATGAGCAAAATGTAAAATGTGTGTATCTTCAGATCTACAAATTTTACTTCTGGGAATGTATCCTAAGGATATGTGTAAATATGCAATGAAAATAATCTCAGTATTTTGCATATGTGAAAAATCTCAACCTAAATAGCTATTAATATGTAAATAATTACATAAATTATCATATATTCTTGAAAATTATATTTTTATAATTTTTGAAAAGAAAATTTGAAATTTGAAAAAAGAAATTTGAAAATTTGAAAAGAATATTTTCTCTAATATTTTAAAATTATTCAACACAAATGAGTCTTAATTATTTATGGGGGATAGTGTTGCAGAAAGTAACTAATAAAACTGCATACAATTAATTTTATGGTTGTTTTCCTTTCCTGCTTGATAGTAAGACTTTTATTAAAGAAATTTTAAAATTTCAATTACAATAGATTTGAGTTTTCCTGGTTTTGATTTGAGTTTTGGCTTAGCCTCATGTGATAACTAAATAATTTCCTTATGGTTTGTTTTATAATCTTTATTAGGCAACACTTGGATATATCTTGCTTTCTCCATTTTTCTGATGAGTAAAGTAAAATTTTTAAGTAACCTGCTCAAGAAAACAGAAGCTAGGACTTGATCCCATTGAAATAAAGAAAGAACCTTTTCATCAAAGTTGCTGGGGAATGAAATGACTACTTTCCTGAGTTACATACTTGGTTTCCATCAACAAGGGCCCGCAAATACCTCAAATATTGTTGAATCAATAATTTTTAATCCTTGTCTTTCAAGTTCTAGTACTCAGTAGAAGCAGTTTGAGATTTTTGTCTCTCACACTGTCCTATTGCAATAATATATTTATTTCTTCATTGACATGCTATAGAGAAATCTACTGTATGGGTAGTTAGATGATGTTTCAGTTTATAGCAGTGCAAATTGAAAGCCTACTTGCACTACTGTCAGCAGTAGACCCTTAAGTGCTATTCAGGTTATCAAACCAGATATTTTTAATATTGGGACATAGGAAATAGTTTAATGCCAGTTGGTGTGAAAGTAGCTTATTTGCATTAATTAATACAGAATGGTCTGGTATGTGAAAATATTTTATTACAAAGGATGGCACTGTCAATGAAGTTGGTACTTTAGTCAGCAGTATATTATGGTGAAAATTACATGTTAAATATGAATAATTAAAAAACTGATGCTAGGGAGCTTCTTTAGAATGAAATTTTGTATTATAGACAACATCTCATGAACTAAATTCTGAGAGCAGTTCTAGGAGGTTTTTCTATAATGATCAGTTAGTGTATTTAACAGGAAATATATCAGAAAATGATTTATTCCTCTCACTCAAAGATCTCTTGTATAATAAAGTATATTCTTCTCATGCTGGCTGCTTTTACTTTGCAAGTCATTGGGTTATATCCTGGACACAATAATCCTACACAAAATTGAAAAATGATGCCCAGGTAATTTTTGTCATCTGCTTTTAAGCCTTGAGTCATTAGCCATCCATTTTCTTAAATAAAATAAATGTTTTCAATGAAACCATGTTTACCTTATATAATTTCTTATTAGGTTGTTCACTTTCATAGTGTGCCAACAGTATTGTATTTAAACTCAGAGTGAATACACTATGAATACTAAAAACAAACAAAACAATATCCTATCTTTTCCAAATGGGAAGCCTGCTAGACTCAAGTAAAGTAAGAAAAAGTCAAAATATTACTATATATCCTGTGTGATGATGGCATCATGATGCCTATAGGTTAACAGAATGACTAAATTGGGTTTGTGGCAGATAGTCTTTTTTTTTAAATTAACAAATGTATTTTTATTTGTTTTATATAGATTTCACCAAATTTAGAGCTGAATTAAACAACATCTAAACTTTATCTTCTCTAGCATCATTTATATTTAGTCTCACCATCTTGAGAATTTTACTATGTCTGCCACTTACCATAATGGTGATACAGTGAAAGAATCTTACATGGTTCTTCCATGTGGTAACACATTAAAACAATGCTTGCATGTTTGGAATGTGTAAGATCTTGGTTCCAATCATGGTTTTACCAATTGTGTATCCTGCATGGATAGTTTTTTTTTTTTTTTTGTAGACAGGGTCCTTTATTTAACTTCTTAAAGAAGAAAACATAGAAAACATTTTTATCCACTTTCAAATTGAGGATCAAGGGGAATGACATCAGTGAAAATGTCGGAGTAGGGAACTCTGGGGTGTGTCCATCCCCAGAAACACTGACATAGATGGTAAAACCTGTCAGTAATGATCTTATCAACATATGTAAGTTTTTAAAATTAATTTTTATTGGAGTATAGTTGATTTACAATGTTGTGTCAGTTTCTGCTTTACAGCAAAGTAAATCAGTTATACATATACATATATCCACTCATTTTTAGATTCTTTTCCCATATAGGTCAGTACCGAATATTGAGTAGAGTTCCCTGTGCTCTACAGTAGGTTCTTATTAGTTATCTATATTATATATATAATAGTGTGTATATGTCAATCTTAAAGATTAAAGAAAATAGACTAAAATACTGACAAATATTACTTATACCTTAAATTCCCTCCCATATTTATTTTCCCTTTCTACCAATACCTATTGTTCACAATATTCACAAAACCTTTTTTAACACAATGTCTTAAAAGGATTTTTGTAGAGCTGCAACTTGTAATTTTGTGAACCGTATTTACTACATTAGAGTATTCTACCTGATGGTCTAGGTTTTCACTGCATAATAAAGATAAAAATTTCCAACAACAGAACCACTACTTACTCATCGTGAAATTTATTCCATTTCCGAGAACAAACTTGGCATCATTATACCACTTACTTCCAAGAGAAACAAACACCCTTTTGCCTACATTGTCTTTTCTCTCACTGCCATTTTTCCATAAATACTATTTATTCAGAGACCTGCTTCCTCATAGTTTAGTTTTCCTGTTTGTGAGTCAATGGTAAATCCATAATCCTATTTTAAATATCTTCAAGGCCATGAAAAAGTATGCTACTTATTCCAATTCGGCAGTTTAACTGCAGTGCAGAAAAGTTCGGCACCCAGAGATTTAAGCCTCTGTTTTAAGCATAAATTACTAAGGCACCCTGTTCTTTTTTCTTGTAAGTATAACTCTCCTTGACATGAATCCCCATAGATGTCTTAGGCAATAAATGATATTCCAAGAAAATAATGTGAAAAAGCTAAAGGAGAAGGGGATTTACATTTTTAATTTGATATATTAGATCATCTTTCAATGAAATCTCTTAACTGTGATAATCACAATTAATTCATGCCTACTCGTGTCCATAAATCTTTGGGTGGTAACTTTAAAGGTCTTTCAGAAATAAATCTTTTGCAAAGCTGGAGTCATGCTTCCTGTCCCAGCTCCCTGAGAGAGAGAGTACAGAGAGATTAAGTCATAATATGGGTTGTAATCAGACAGACGTAGGCTCAAATTGTGGCTCTGCCTCCTGCTTAAACTTTCAGTGCTTCCAGAGCCTATCACATGAATTATGAATTACAGTTTCTACTTCCTGAGGTCGATTTAAACATAAATGATATATGTTGAGCACTCAGCAGAGTCCAGTATATAGTAAATGCTCAATTCAATAATTATATTAGTTCCTTCAATGCCAAAGTCAACTGTTATCTTCCCTATGATTGCAAGCTTGAAACAGATTAATAAATTGTTTCTTGGAAAGCTTATGGTTTATAATCTGCAAGTTCTAATTTAACCAAGACCTGCAACTGGAGCCCTTTATACTAATATAATATTTCCCAACTTTGTCACCCCAAATGGATCAAGAGCTCTTTGGGGGCAGGGGTCATGTTTATTACAGTCTTTGCATTTGGCAAGGTACTTAACTTATAAGCTTGCATATAATTAGTATTCAACACATGTTTATAAACTGACAGATAGACAACATATAGGAGTAAATAAAAATTATCAATTGATACTCTTTTGTATTTTACTCTATTTTAAAAATGAGTTTTATCCCCATAATAATTTTGTTTTGGAATAGTACCTAGTGTAGTGCCTGTGTCAAAAAGATTACTTAACAGACATTTGATAACTGAATAGATGTAGCTAGTTTTCATTTGCAGAACATGAACACCACCACTATGGGTAACTTCTATATGTTTCTTGTGTTTAAGTTCTGACAGGCCTTCCTTAAATATGCCTGTTTTTTTTTTCTTTCTTCCAATAATATCTCATGCTATGTCTATGTTATGTGTACAGGTAGTCTTCGTTTTTTAAAGATTCTGGAATTGCAAACGTGCCTATTTTCTAAATTGTATTTGTAACTTCAAGGTCCATACTTGCTGCATGTTGTCAGTCATTCACAAACATGTTCAGAACAGCAGAACATCTGTGTTGCCTGATGCACACTTTCCCAGCTGAGATAAAAAAAGGTGATGCAAGGCCTTCTTGTGCCAGCTTTCATACTGTAAATTAGTGTCCTTTTCATGGTCTTTTAGTGCTACTTTTTCAAAGATGTTTGTGCTTTTTGTTGATGATTTTGCTGTTTAAAATGTTCCCAAGCATAGTGCTGAAGTGCTGTCCAGTGTTATTAGGTGCAGAAAGGCTGTGATGTGCTTTACAGAGAAAGTACATGTGCTAGGTAAGCTTCATTCAGGCATGAGTTACAATACTGTTGGCCACGAGCTCAATGCTAATGAATTAACAATATTTAGTGTTAGATACAGTGTCTTCACATAAAAACACACGTGAAAAGATGGTATGTATTGATTGGTTGATGAAAATGTAACCAGAGACCCCCAGGAACCTAACCCTATATTTCTCCCAGGAGCAATCATTCAGTGTTCGCTATTTCAGTGTTTACAATGACTTATAGAGCATAACTGTAGCAAATAATGATAATCAGTTATACCACTCATGGTGATTAATATTTCGTAATCAGCCTCTTATAGTGTCCTAAAGTAAGGTAGAGGTGGTGGAGATCAGATTGGTTTGCAGGATCTTATGATGCCTTCTGTACCTCCCAATACATTTTGGCATCATGAGACTGAATGTCATCTGAAGTCCAGCTTCCAGGAGTAAGTACCGATCACGTTTTGACATAGTATATCTCAATTTTGTCCCACACCCACTACCTTTGCCATAACTATTCATGCTCTGTAACAAGCAGTGGAACATCATTTGCAGAGATGGGATGAATATGTAATTTTTGACTGTGAAATGTCTTTGTCCCCAAGGATCTCATCAAATGTTCAGTTCGGCTCTCATTCTGCAACAGCCAATCATTATAGGAAAAAGACTGTTTCTAACACTAGGGACTCTAATTTTATCCTCTCATCGTAAAACAAGACCTACCTAGCCAATGTAGAAGGGGAACATAGGATAAAAGGAAATGAGGAGTGTTAAAAAAGAATAGAAATGCTGTACAAGGAAGGAAAGCGAGAGATGCAGATTAACACAGACTGAATTTAGCCCAATGTGCCTCAATACAGATGTTCAGTAAAGCTAAGTCTAATTCTCCTTGAAAACTCCCCCTTTCAAAATCTGCAACACTATGCAAACAAACATAAAGAAATGTCTACCTCTAACCCTGTTGAAAATCTCTCCTACCTTATACTCTTTATATTCCGTGGTGGACATACAATGCAATTTTAATTATGGAAAATTACAAAGTATTTGAGATCTTCTGGGAGTACACACACTTACACACACACACACACACACACACACCAAGGGACAGTGGATTTAGTGGAAAGAGTTCTAAGCTAAGAAAAAAGGGCTGGGTTCTAATTACCTGTAAATGGAAGCTGATGGCTTTGTAGGGAACCTATAGTTGAGGCTAAATCTCTGCAACTTGTTTGCTATGTGTTTGCAGGTTAGGCAGGATTAACTTTTTTTAAATTAAAGTATAGTTGACTTGCAATATTATATTAGTTTCGGGTATACAACATAGTGATTCAATATTTTTATAGTTTATGCACATACAATATTATTAACTATATTCCCTGTGCTGTACATTACATCCCTGTGACTTATTTTATAACTGGTAGTTTGTACCTCTTAATCCCTTTCACCTGTTTTGTTCATCTCTGACCCTCCTCCCTCTGGCAACCACTAGTTTGTTCTCTGTATCTGTGAGGTTAAATTCTTTATTGTGATCTTCCATCTCAGCATACCAGCTGAGAGAAACAAATGCTGTATTAGGCTAAGAACTACAAAGCAGAAAGTGGATTTATATATCCCTCTCTCTAAATCCCCTCATTGGGAGACCGTCTAAGTTCTTTGGATTCATACATTGAGAAGAGCCAGCAACCTCTATAATTCTATATTATATAAATATGATAGAGACCAAAATTCAATGGTTATATCCATCCAGTTTTGTCTCAGTGGTTATTTTGGCTTGCTTTGACTAAAACAGTTGTGCACAGGAATTCTCAAGATGGATGTGAGCCTAGACTTCAGGTACAGTGTGTTAGGTGATTAACAGATGGGATGAATAGTTTCTTTTTACCCATAATATCATTGACACATTTGTCTGCTTTGAAGACCAAGTGCTCACTTGGCAGTTTGCTTTGGCAGCAGAACTTTCTGAGTTGAAAAAAAATGTTTATAGAGGTGGTCACATTTCTCACCCCTTTGTCAGCTATAGTAGTAAATTCAAGATTTAAAATTTGTAGTCAAATATGGAATTTTATAGAACACAATATGAAAGCCAAAATAGACACCAGGAAAAGTTATTTTCACTTCTATGACTCTATAGTGAAGGCAATCTCAGATTTAATAGTTATTCCAAAAGAAATGGGGGAATAAAGCTTCATTGTAAAACACAATATTATAACAAATGGGGGAAGGATTGTAATTCCAATATAAAGAGAGAACACTAGTATTGCTTTACAGAATATGTGGCCAATTATGTTTAATTAAAGTTATTGCAGTGAGAAGTAACAATTTGACTTCTAGGGAGTTTCAATTGACAGTATTATATTTGTGCAATGTACATCCACTACAGGAATAAAAGAAACTTTTATAATTGCATGCTGATAAATGGAAGTATCAACATAAGTTCTGTAAATCTTGCAAATAATAACTAAATATAGCTAGATGGAAAAAATTTTCTTCACTAGATCCACATAGCTTAGAGCAAAAGAATTTCATTGAAATGTCACATACTTATCATCTCTTTCCCTAACCCGTCTTTTGCAATTTTCCTCATTCCTCTGTATTCTACTATTCCACCATCTTTAATTAGTAAGAACCAAAATATAGGGATATCTTTGCATCACCCACTATGTTCCTTAATGTCACTCCATCATGGATGCTGTGATCCTTGGGAAGATGCCCTTTAAAAAGAAACAAGGCTCTTTATAAGATGGCACTAAAGTCTCTTGAAGATACATACTTGCAACCAACTATTTAACATACAATTTTCAACTATTTCTATGAAGTGATTGGGGTGTTTCCCCATTTTGTCTCCACAAACACTTTAAGCTGCAAGAGTTTTTCCCGATCAGAATCATTACTCAACAAATATTGATTGCATGTTGCATGCAAACATGACACCATATAAGATAATGTGGAGGATGCAAAGGTAATACACACCTGGACCTGACAACATTTTAGTGGGAAAAAGAAACAAGTACTTAAAATATTTATCTAGCTTACATTACAGGGTGAGAATTGTCCTAAGAGTTGAAAGTAAACTGTGAGACAGATTTCTACTGAAGGCTATGCAGAGGCTATAATGGAAGGAGGGGCAATTTTCACCTGAGTGAGTGTAGGATGTCCTAAAAAAAAAGAAAAAGAGAGAGAGAGAGAGAGAGATACTCAGGATACTCAGGATATACAGAAGGAATTTAAGGTAATTGAAGTATAGACTAGGTGAAAGGAAGTAGTGGATGATAAGGGTGGGAAAACGTGTAGGACCCAAAATACCAAAACCCTTGATATCATTGAAGTGGTTTGAACTTTATTTTATAGGCAGTGAGGAATCACTGAATATTTTAAACAAGTTAGCAAAATATTCAGAATCATATTAAATATAGAGTGGATTGAATAAGGAATGGGATTGGTGGTAGAAAGAAGGATTAGGAGGTTATTACAGTAAGGCTCAGAAAGGGTAATAAACTCCAGAACTAGAATATTTCACATTTTGAATTCTCTCTAAAACCAATTTTAGATTTCCTGGATTTTATCAAAAACATATATACCCATTAAGATGGAACCTTTATTCCAAACTAGGATCTATAATGCTTCTTTTTTTTTTCAGATTTTTCATTATTCGTATACTGCTTCATATGTGATTTACAATATACACACTAGGTAAGTTCTTTGGTTTTCTGGTTTCCATGAACACTGTCCAACTAAATTGTTGGTGTAGGTGTCAATTTGTTCACGTAAAAATATTTACCTTTTTTCAAGGGAAGTTTGGGAGTTAAATCCTCCAGAAGTAGAGGACTCCATCTTGCAGTACGCGGCCTGGGGCGTCCAAGGACAGCAACTGGTAAGCACAGGCATTGGCATGCACTGAGTACTGTCAGCCAGGGCCCTATGGAAAATGCTTACAGAAGCCACTCGTAAAAATTGTCCTATTATACTGGATGATTTTAATTTACCTTAATATCTTTTATCTAGTATTTTAATTTAAGAATATATCAGATAATACCAGTATAACGTTATCAATTAATTAAAAAGAAAAAAGTTTATAATGTGTGATTAAACTGCTAGGTAATAATGAAACCCAGAAGAGATCCAAGAATACTAAGGCCTAGTTCTGTAACATTTCTGTTACATAATGTTTTATTTATTCTTAAAGCACTGTTCATGGCAAAAATTTAAGACGGAAGTCTACACTTGACAATGTTCTCTTAAGACTTTTTTCTCATATATTTTGGAATTATCACAAACTCAAAAAGAGAATGATTGATGTGTAAAAGCAGTTTGAGCTTCATGATATTCTTGTGTCTCATGGGTACCTGGATATAGACTTTAAGGGAAAATTGCTCAGGAAGTGGTATTGCTTGCTTGTATGGCTTGAGCATGCTCAAAAGTACTTTACATGGCCAAACTGATTTCTAAATTGTTTGTGTGTTTATATGCTTATTAGCAACAATGTGAGAATCCCCTTTGTCCCATTTCCTCAAGAACACCTAGTTTTTCCAGACTATTATTTGTTAATAATGACATTATTGCTTCTTCTATTCCAATTTTTCTGCTTTCTAATTTATTAAATTCTTCTTGCACTAGTTACCCCATGAATGTGCCTAGTTATGGTGAGGTAGTTTCTTTTTTTGTGGGAAGATTTTTAAAAATGTATTCTATTATGATTCTAACAGTAAGGTTTAGATTTATTTTTGAATAAGTTTTGGTAATTTATGCATTTCTAAAAGTCCATTTCACCTAAATTTTCAAAATTTTAGTGTAATATTTTTATAACTTCTTAGTGTTCTTTTCATCTCAGCATGTGTTGCTGTATTTTTTCTTGTTTCCTAATATTATTTATAAGTATTTTATTTTCATGATCAACTTTGGTTGATATTTATAAATTTCACATTTGTCTTCTCAAAAAGCCAAATTTTAAATTTATTTGATCCTTTCTAGTATAATATTAGTGTTCTCTTTTTCTTTTACAATAAAACATGGAAGACTATAGAATTTTCTCTAAATGTTGCTTTATCTTCATCCAACAATTTGATAGTAATATTTTTTAATAGTATTTAGTTAGAATATTTTTTTTTTTCTTTTTGCGGTATGCGGGCCTCTCACTGTTGTGGCCTCTCCCGTTGCGGAGCACAGGCTCCGGATGTGCAGGCCCAGCGGCCATGGCTCACGGGCCCAGCCGCTCCGCGGCATATGGGATCCTCCCAGACCGGGGCACGAACCCGTATCCCCTGCATCGGCAGGCGGACTCTCAACCATTGCGCCACCAGGGAGGCCCTAGTTAGAATATTTTAAAAAATTATTGCATATTCTTATTTCAGGTGCATTACTTTGATGTTTGTTTTTAAATTTACAAAAATGTGACATTGGTTTTGAAACTAATTTGTAAAGTTCAAAAACAGATCTTTGTAATAGTCACTTAGAAAATGATAAGACTTGATTAATGGTTTAATATAAACTTTTATAAATGTTTTCCCTGCGATAAGTACAGTGTTTTATATGTGCCTATTCGGTCTATCTTAATACATAATTATGTTTTACATAATACATAAGTTAAAGTTAAATAAGTTAAAGTACATAAGACTTTAACTCCTTAGTAGTGATGGTGGATATATGGTCTTTTGCTTTAGTGTTCTGTAGGTTTTACATTATATAATTTGAACTATGCTTTTAAGAATGAGGGGGGATAAATGTTAAATACGTCTTTTAGTAAATTGAAATTCTTCATATTCTTATCAATATGTTCATCTTATTTGCCTGTAATAATTCTGATCAACCAACCCTCACCCTAAGCTTTAACAGAAGTTAGAATCCTCTAGTTTTGTTTGTTTGCTTGTATTTACTTAGAATTGCTGCTTCAGTAACAGCTGAGTGGGTTGAGGTATGTTTTTTAATTTCCCATGACCATCATTTCATTACAATAATTTAGGAAATATAAATATTTTCCTTAACAAAGTGCATATTATTAGTTTTATTCCATTTTTATAAATCTAAGAAATACTTTCTTAAGCTAATTGGTGAAACAGATATTTCACATGACAATAAGGCTGTGGAATAATGTACTATAACTAAACAATGCATCTCTTCATTAAAAAACTTCTGGACCCTGAAATATTCTGGACGTGAATATACCTGAGATAGAGTCTCGGCCAGTGGTTGGTTATGTGACTTTGGCCAAATCATTTTTCCTCTCGGCACCTCATTTTCATCAGTAGTAAAATGAAAGCATTTGACTGTGCTTTTTGACCTCCCTCATGTTACATTCAATATACTTCTAAGTATTATATTCTATATTTAACTGGGATTATTTAAACCTTAAAGGTTTACCAATAACATTGAGAGAAACATATACAAAGTTGCCAGACATTAGACCTGAAGCTTCTTGAGCATCTTTATGGTTACATTTTATAAAGAAATCCTGTATAACACAGTGTATTCACTGCCTTATCCACACTAAATGGTTGAATAATTGATTAAATTATTATGAAGAAAACAAGCCAGTAATTTAAAATGAAAAAATATTGCAATGGTTCAAATACCATAGATTATAGACAGTATATCTGCATTTATCCTGTGTCTATTTTAGACATTTAAAACAATGTGTTTAATATACCTATATAGGGCTGTCTCTAGATCCATTCCATTATGATATTCCTGAAGCGTGGCCGCAGAAGCTGCATAAGATATGCTATATATGAAGATGCAGGTTTGATTCAGAGAAGTCAAGGATCAGTGTATTGATGGACAGTGGTGAGTGGGCACCAGGAAGTGGGCAGGCGCTGTAGTCTTACTGCTTCACTCTGCTGCTGTCAACAAGAGAGCTGGTCCATTAAGCCAGAGGCAAATTCTAAACGCACAGAATGTTAGAACACAGAAACCCAAAATAACTTCATGTTCGTGTCACTGTAGAGTCCTTAGGAAAAATGTGTAAAACTTTGATTAGTTTTAAATGACTCTTTTTCTCCAAGCCTGAGAGCAACCTACACCTGTGCCAAAATAAATTTTATACCCTAAAGGAAGTAGTATTAGTTGTATGCATTTTCTTTAATGATTCCTATTTGTTATTGATTCCTTATTCTTTAATGTATTTGAGAAAACCATAAAAATACTAAAAATTTACAAAAATCATAGATCCTCTCATGGGGGTCATTTTGCAGGTGATTGAATCCCCATCCATTACTTACTAGCTGTTGATTTTGAGACTATTACTTAATCTCTACATGCCTTAGTTTTCTTATCTTTAAAATGGTGACAATAACAGTGCTTTACTAATAATGCTATTCTGGTATTTAATGTATAAATACAAAGCATTTTGAAAAGTATCTAGCATATAGTATTTTAGAGGTGTTAATTTTTACTGTTTTAAAAAGATTAAAAAAAATGTGTCACTTGAATTTTAACTTCTTCAGGAATTTTGGTGTTTTACTAGTTTTTTTGAGAAATAAGCCTAAGTTCTTTATAATGGCATTTTCCAAAGTCATTTGGGAAAATTTGGGGATAAGTTCCATTCTTCTTGAGGTTATTTTTTGTGCAAGTAAACATAAATTCAATATAATTAAAGGGCATATCTCTGCAAATGGCTAATGGTCCATTTCATGTGAATATGGCAGACTTTGTCACTATTTGAAGCCATCAGCAAAAGTCAGCGATATGATTATACCAGAGATGAGCCACTGCAATACTTTAGTTTTGCATTAAGTTAATGAGTCCTGTAGTGTTTATAAACTAAGAACAATTGATTTTTTCATCCTTAATTCTCACTCCCTAATTTTATTTGCTGTAAAATAAATCCCTGGCTATAGAGAAGAAAGGTAAGAGATTGGGCCTAATTTATAGATAAAGAGGGTCTGAGTTAGAATTCAAAGGATGGAGAATTTTTTAGTAACACTAGGTGTAGGGGAAAACAGTTTGGTTGTGGCCAAATTTGTGGGAAAAAAACCTGACATAATACAGCATGTATTATTTAGAGAAGGCAGTGAGTAGACCACTTCAGCTGTAGCAAATGTTTTATAAAAAGAAATGGTGAATACTGAAGCAGGAAGAAATATGTTAGTCATTCAATTGAAAAGAATTCTGGTTTAAGAGGGCGTAGCCTTTTTCTTTCCAAAATAACTTCATTTAATAAAAGTTAAAATCACTCATTGTAGAACATTTGAAAAGTCATGTAATTATATGAATTCACATAAATTCATATATAAAAGTTAAATATACCTTATCTATAATTTTACCGTAAGAATTGAAAGCTTCTGAAAATCAGATGAAGTCTGAGCATAAGAAGGAAAAAACATTTCACTGATTAAAATACACTCTCTAGAATCAGAAAAAACTCAATTCAAGTTCAGATTCTGTTTTTTGTTTTGTGACTTATGGAAGGTTGAAAGCTTTAAGCTTAAACTTGCTCATTTTAAAAATGAAAGAAAATCATAACTACTCCCAGTTTTGCTTGAGGTTTAAATGAGATAGGTAATGTGCACAAGTCAAGATTTTCCAGTAAACAGTATTAATAATGTATATAGCTATATATGTATATGAGTATTCAGAGAGAGAGAGATTGAGAACCTGCCTCAAACAATTATGGGCGCAGTCCGGCTGGCTGGAAACTCTGATAAGATTTAATATCACAGTCTTGAGCTGCAGTCCTGAGGCCTTCAACTCATTGGATAAAGACCAACCACATTATTCCTTACTTAAAATGAACTGATTGTAAATGTTAATCATATCTGCAAACTGCTTTCACAGCCAGACTAGTATTTGACCAAACAGTCAGGCACCATAACTCAGCCAAATTTACACATAAAATTAGCCATCACAGCATAGTAAGCACTCAATAAATGATAGCTATTAATTTGATTCCCACTTGACCTTTCATGTAATAACATAATTAATTCAGAATTTCATCATCTTTCCCCTAAAAATTTTTGCAGCTTATTTTCTAACGTCCCTCCTTCAATTGCTAGACATTCTAATTCACACCTGCAAAGATATGGTTAACAGTGCAGATCCTTAGCAGCTCCCACAAGGTTATGAAATGTCACTGAGATGACACACAATGTCATTGATGTGACACACAAGATATGACTAAGGTGTCACATCATCTGACTCCTGACACTTCATCACAGAACACAGCACAGATGTTTTTCTACCTGAACCAAACTCTGTAATTTCCAGAGGGTGACACAGGGCTGCTCTGTGTTCCGAGTGATTTCCCTTTCTATACCCATTGTTTTCTTTTCGTCAGAACTCTTTGTCAAATACTTTCCCTCCTCTTCTCTGGTAATTTTTCCCCAGCATTTCTACATCTAAGTGAATTGCTTACTTCTCAAGATTCTAATATTGTTCTATTTTATTTCAAATTTTTACAGTATTTTATATTATTTATTTGCATTGCTGTCTTCCACCACTGACCTGTAGTCTTTTCCAGAGCAGACAGAAGAAAGAATATGCTAAATGTCCTTCTCCTCTCTCTCTCTTTCTCTCTGTCTCCTTTTCTCTCTTTCTATCTCCCTGCCTCTGTCTTCCCCTCATCTTCCTCCCCCTTCCTTCTTCATAAAATTCATCTTAGCACAAGGCAAAATGTAGATTTAATAAGAAATTAATGAAAGGCTAACTGTTGTTTCCATGGATAATGGGATGCCAAAGAAGGTTTTGAGGATGGCATAATATGAAAAGAAATCATTCCTGAAAAGACAGGTCTGGCAGGAAAGTTTAAAATAGAGTGTAGGTAACTGAGTCTAAAGTCAGAGAGCTAGGTTTAGAGGCCATTAGTATAATCTAGAACTGATTTGATAAATAACAATATATTTAAGAGATGAACACATCAAGTTTTAAACTGAGATCTAAAATTTGTTTGCAGTCCAACAATAAAAATTTTCTTACAAATACTTATTCAAGTAAATTAAATTATGCATATATTATATGTATATTTTTACATATTTTTGAAAATAATCTCATTTTAGACTCTTAATTTATTTAAACCACTTTATTGAGTACAAATAAAAGATTGACACATACAAAAGGCTGTACTTTCATTGAATACATACAAAGAACTGTACATATTTAATGTATAAAACTTGAGATGAAAATAAGTATACACCCATGAAACCATCAGCACCTGCAATGGCATAAACAAATCCATCACCTCCAAAAGATTTTTACCGCCCTCTTTAATTTTTTGTGTGATAAGAACACTTAACATAAGGTAGACTCCTTCTTTGATATTGCTAGTATTTTTGTAGTCTATTCAGGATAAAATAAAATCACCATACCCATTCTTCCAATGGCATAAAGCTTTAAAAATATCCAGTGTGTTACTTAATTTATCACAATTTAGGTGTTTAGAGAAATCACTTTTCTACATTTTATTATCTATATTTTTGAAGAACGTAATGTTTAGGTAATTCTCCAAATACAACTAAAAATTATCAAACTTTCCTATCACCTACATTTTTACTTACTAGAGATTTACCTTAAAATTGTATTAAAATCTTAAAAGTGATTAACAATGGTTCATTGCCTCTAGGAGAGCTTCAATTTCTTTGGTGTAACTGCTTAAGTTTTCATTAAGATTTAATGAAAATTTAACTAATTAATTAATTTCATTAATTAATGTAAACATTTGAACAATTTTGTTGACTTTTCCAGGGTGACTTTAACCCTTCTTCGTTTAAAAGCAGATGTTTAAGGTAGCATTTTTCAAACATGTTGCTGAAATCTCATGTCCCCTACTAAAAATCAATATGATTTTGCTTCATGTGCCATTAAGTATGTTTTTCTCCAGTACAAAAGTAATCATTTTAATTGTCATTAATATGTATTCAAGAAATACATGATAAGCATTTGCAAATATAAGATATACATGTGCATACTCATACACACACTACACACACACATAGTCATATGCACACACATTCACTCCCTGCTGCTGGTGTCATGTACATTTGGAACGAAAGTCTGGGGCTTAGAGTTCTAGCATACCAACATACCAGAGGTGACATAGAAGTAAATAAAGAAGAGCAGCCATTGAGAGTCAAGGTCTATTTCAAGTCAGTTCTTCACTGTGGTGTGTGTGGTGTGGTGCTCATTCCTATGTAGTACATTGGTGCAGGAAAACTGCCAGAAAATTTATACCATAACATCCTCAAGTGTTTGTCATGATGACCTTTTCTCGTATAAATGAATTTGCACCTTTTTTAATACTCCATTTATTTTCATTAGTGGTGATAAATGAAAACAAGGTTACTTTTTCATTTTACCCCGGGCAAAATCTAATGATTGCATTTTTAGTTCCAGGAAATAATAAAAGCAATCCTTCTTACTATATTCTAGTATTAGATGCACCTAAGGTCTAATGGGTGTCACTTCAAGTTTGGAATCAGGAAAATCAATATCAAGAAGCTAATATGTTTTCTATAATCAATATTTTGACTGGGGATAACTGATGAACCATAATAGGATAACTATGTTTGGATTTAACAAAAATACCCTTAAAATATCTCAACCATTTTGACTGATACATTTGCATTGTATTCAGGTGTATATTTACATTAGTATATCATGTAGGCAAATGTGACAGGAAATACATTCTCATATAAGTAAAATATGGTAAGAGTATGAGTGTACATGTGTAAAGAAAAATATGCAATTACAGTGTACAATTTAAAAGAAAATTAATTTGCCTTGCTGTGCAATATAAATCTTAGTGTCTTTTAATTATTTAAACAGCATATGTATGACTTTTCTACAAAATTCAAATTTCCAAAAGAAATGGAAAATGAAATTACTATCCTTTATAAGCACACATTTTAGATTATTTCCCTCCAATTAAGTGTTGCTTATTTCAATGTAAGGAGAAAATAGAGCAACTTGCATACTGTTAGCTATACTCGTATTGCTTTTAAAGGCTTTGCACAGGCCTTATCAGAAGTCACTTGATAAGTATGTGTTGACTTTGATGATTGCCTTGGACTGTAAACAAACTCTCTGAATGCAGGAGCTCAAATTCTGTAATTCAGATGGCATGTATAACTGTATATTGAACTATGGAGTTAACAGGCATGGGTTTTCCATTGAAAATGATAAAAGAGAAGCTGCTTAGAGAAGACGTTGTAACCTGTGCCAGCATATGCAAATGGAAGATACTTAGTTGCTGACAGTTTCTAAGTGAGGCCAGCCCTGACCTAGATTTAGATCTAGAGAGTGATTAGAAATATTGCCAAGCTTTTACCTAGTAATAATAATAATATTAATAATTAAAAAGCAAGAAAAGAAAATCAATTCACTGTATGCTATTTGAGAATGCCTTTTTCCTATGCTATGTTTGTAATGTTTTATTCAACATTTAGAAAAATCAAATGGAAACCAGTACTGTCATATAAAGTACCAGTTTTAATGATGGAATGTCAGAAATGTACTTATCTCTTCTGGGGGGAGGTGGTAGTCTTTTATCCTGATTTAAAGTGCTTCATTTGGTTTAATCCAGCATGAAATATAAAATTTTATAGAACTTCTAACTAGGTCTTATGAACTTGTTACTTATTACGGGTATAAAAGGCACAATGTCTATTCCAGGAATTCACAGAAAATAGACTTAAAGGTGAGAATACTCACCTTTGGGAACACCTACAACATGGACCTCACCTTGCAGGGGGAATCCTCTCTGAGGTGATGGAGCAGTTTCCTAGAGGAAGTAACCAGCAAGTTGAGTTTTGGAGTTATATACTGGTGCAAGATTTGGACCTTTATTTAAAGGCATCCCTCTGACTATAAGGAAGCTCTCAACATGAAAAGAAATAGAGTAGACTTGTATGCAATCACATGCTTTAATTCTTTTGTTTATACTTTTTTTATTATTTTTGCGGTACGCGGGCCTCTCACTGTTGCGGCCTCTCCCGTTGCGGAGCACAGGCTCCGGACGCGCAGGCTCAGCGGCCATGACTCACGGGCCCAGCCGCTCCGTGGCATGTGGGATCCTCCCAGACCGGGGCACGAACCCGCGTCCCCTGCATCGGCAGGCAGATTCTCAACCACAGCGCCACCAGGGAAGCCCCTGTTTATACTTTTAATAACAGAAAACTATAAGTTACTATTATTTCCAAATGTGAAAAGATAATAAAGCAAACTAGAAATATAAAATGCGTTAGCAGACTTGTACTAGAAAGAATCACCATAAAAACTCACTGTAATAAAACTCCCTATATTGCCCTTAACTTATATTTAAGCAATTTTGAGTTATTTAGTAATAATGAGGTAAATGCAACAGCCATATCTTTTTCCCTATTTGTTTGTTTTCCAACATAAATCGCAATTTCTGCAGCACTTCTTGTCTCATGCTGTTCCTAACATTGAATTAAATAATATATTGTGGAGTAAGAGCCAGAGAGATTCTAGGATTGCACATTTTTAAACTATAAATCTGGATCATACATAATCCAATTTACTGAATACTTTGGACAGTTCCTGCTAAGCACACCATTTGAATGGAGTAACAGCATAGATGATGATCAGTGAAGGTTTCTAAATATTAGACTCTTTCTGTTTCATTGCAGCTAAGCTTTTGCATATCTGTTATTCTTACTTTTAACCATACAGGGTTATCCTACAGTGCTGTCAAGTCATAGTCCTTCAACGGTCTAAATACAAACTTTAAAAATAAGATTATAGCAGTGTTTATTGTAAGATGTGACCCATGCTACACAACCCCTGAGGTATAAAGATTCCAATTAGGAAAAGTTCAGTATTCTAGTGATTTACTGTTTTTTAGTAAACGGCATGAAGAGAACTCTCTGAGAGAAACTGTGCTCTGCATTAATGTCAAGATTCCTCATGTCAGAAATAACTCCAGGCATCCCTTACATGCTGTGGCAGAGGAGCTCTCCCCTTGCTCTCCTTCTTAAGAACAACAAAGAAACTGAACATGTGAAAAGAATCTCTATATTTTATGATATTTTGAATCGACCACAGCCTAAACTATAGTCTCTAAGAAACTTGAAGTAATAATTCTCCAGAGCCAGGAAAAGATTGAAAGCAAATATATACTTTAGTAGATTTCAGAAACTCAGAGAAATAGACAAATTGACAATTTTAGCTGGTAATGTCAACACTTGTCTTCCGGTTAAAGATAGAACAACTATACAGAAAATCAGTGAGGATATAAAAGATTTGATCGACACAATCAATCAACATGACATAATTGACATTTACAGAACACTATACCCAAAAATTACAGAATACAGGGCATTTTTAAGTACTCGCACTGGGTCATAAAACAAGCCTCAATAAGTATAGAAGAATGGGAATCAAACAGAATATGTTCTTGGACCACAAAGGTATTAAATTAGAAATCAAAAATAAACATAAACTACACACACACATTCTTATTGGGCTACGAATATATCCAATAAGAAATATAGTTCTATATATCTAGCAATTCTAAATATAGAATTTATCCGGTGGATATATTGCACATAGATCTAAACACATAAAAAGAAAATTCACTTGAATGTTATTTACAATTTAAAAAGCAGAATAAAAGAATAGAAACAATTTAAGTCATCATTATGAGACTAATAAAATATATTAAGGTGCCTAAAATAATAAAATATTAAAAAGCCATTAAAATTAGTATGATTCTTCTACATGTGCAGATATGCAATTCCATCCACTAATAAAAGTCAATATAATTAATCAGTATGCTCTCATTGTTTAAATAAGCAAAACAACTATATATATGTGTGTGTGTGTGGGTATATATATATATATATATATATATATATATATATATGTAAAATTTAAATATTTACAGAATTCACAAGACATTAAGAGTAGTTGTCCCCTGGGAGAGAACTGGCGTTTGAGAGAGATTTTTCATATTATTTAATTTAATATTTTTTCTTGAGCATGTCTTATATTTTAAATAAAATAAATTTTAAAAATTATTATGGGGCTTCCCTGGTGGTGCAGTGGTTGAGAGTCCGCCTGCCGATGCAGGGGACACGGGTTCGTGCCCCGGTCCGGGAAGATCCCACATGCCGTGGAGCGGCTGGGCCTGTGAGCCATGGCCGCTGAGCCTGCGCGTCTGGAGCCTGTGCTCCGCAATGGGAGAGGCCGCAGCGGTGAGGGGCCCGCGTACCGCAAAAAAAAAAAAAAAAAAATTATTATGAATAACAAAACAAAGTCTAAAGAACAAACTTGATTGCTTTTAACACAGCATATAGAAAGTAAAGCACATCAGAAACTTCCAAAATAGAGAAAAAAATGACAAAATACACACACACGCACATATGTATGAACTGTATATCAGCAATGGTCATATAAAATGAGATTTCACCTGTGCTACAATATGAAACCTCACCAGGGACAAAGGTATCAAGGAGATATACTGAAGTAAAAAGTAACTCCTTGTTTAGAGTAGCAGTATAATAGGTAATTTAATCTTTAAAAAATATTTGATGTTATTATATTGTTTTAATGGTTAAAAGAGAAATAAAAGTTTGAGAAGGAATGAAGGACGTAAAAGAATTACATATTTATAGCCAAGTAAAAAACAAATGACCGTGGCATGAATCTTCAATTCTACTTGTTAGAAAAAAGTTGCTGTTATTGAAGATGAATGTTGAAAGATTTTGGTCACTACAAGCTTCTCCTACTATCCGAAAGTAGAGTGTTCTTATGAAACTCCTATTTAGGATCCAAATTGGCATAAATGAAGAAGCAGTTACCAGAGGACACATCTTTATAATGGATTCACAAAATAAACCGAGATAAAGCACAGATGCTCACAGACCGCTTAGAGCTATGGTGGCTTGTTTCTCACATGCTACGTGTAGTTACCGGGGAAGGAGCTTGGTGGTGCTACTCTCACTGATCACAGTGTGCACTGCCTTTGTAATGCCCTTGCTGCAAAACAAAGGCTGAATGCTACTTGAGCTTTTTGCTGTGTTTTGTTAAAACAAAAGTCCTCTTTGGATTTCTTTCGGTTAGCAAAAGTAGGAACTAATGTAATAGGTCTTTCGTAAAAGTGAAGTGGCATAAAGCGAACTTTCTCAAAGTGTAGATATCTGCATCTAATGTACTATAGTATGAAAAATAGAATGAAGGTAATTATATTAAAAATTGATCCTCAAACGTTTATCCAGTCAAAATTATCCTGATAATTACACTTTATGTCCCAGAACTGAACAAGAACATAGCCAAGTTTGGCTCCTCACTTAAGATTGTTCACTGATTTCTTTTACTTCTCTTTATGTTATCCAAATTGAATATTTTCGAAAATCACTTTTCCTTTGAAAACTTAGACTATCTTCTAACTAGTTTTAAGTCTCTTAAAAAAAAAAAAAAAAAGCTTATCTTGTCCCTGGAAGCATAATGACATGACAGAAAGGGTCTGTTTTGTCATTTTATTGGATGGATGCAAGTGAGGAGAACTGAAGAGAGTGAAGCAGTGAATAAACTACTGCAAACACCAAACATGAATTACTAAAAATCAGAAATGACTCTTTCAAACATCCTCTTACATTCTTTCACCCACAAAATAAAAAGTTATTAGGGTATATTGTGTTACAGTTACACATACATCAGAGATAGGGTTTAGTTATACCCCATTGTAGCAGACAGATAACTGAAGCACAAGGAATAATCATTTCTGTAGACTCTCACATGGAGAAAAAGAAGAAGGAGACAACAAGGAAGTATTTCAAGTGCTTTTTGTCCTGCATTTCAAGTTATGCTTGAATTTAAATGACTCTCATCCTCAGTTGATCATTAGCTCAATTAAATTTAACTTTATAAGAATATTAACTAGAATAAGCAAATTAATTCTAGGCATAAGACATTTCATTAATAAGTTGGATTTTTTATTATTATTTTACTGATATCCAGTATTTGGGGAGGATACAGTAGAAAATGTTTGGATATTCTTGTATTGAAAAAAACGGCCTGTATTTTTCATTTGTACCCAGGGATGCCTTGAAATTGCCTGAAGTGGAATAAAGAGTCTAGAGCTGTGGGTAAAATGTGCATGGGAGATAGCCAAGGCTGGTTCCACCTTCTGCATTTTTCAATTTGTTTTCTTATCAACATGCCCATAAACTGGAAAGCATTAGGCACAGACACATTGATAAGCTTATGAGAATTATGCTTCCAATCTCCCTCAATCCTCAGTCATGGAATCTCTTTTTAAAATTTTGGAGTCTCCATTTGAAATACAAGGAGTTACAATACAAATGTAAAATCAAATTGTTTTAGCATCAGAGAATAAAATGCATATGCACCATGCTTTTTGCTAATCCTGGGATGGATGAAAGCTGGAAAGAAACAGGGGTTAATTTAGCTTGCTCCCAACATAATTGACAGTGAAGGGCTTTCTTACCCATGAGGCTTTGAAGGTTAAGCTGCCGCGTGTCACCTGGTAATTAGGATTCCTGGAAGTAAGCGAGAGACATGGATTCACGTTCATTTCAACTGAAAATGAATTCATTAAATAGATTTCTGAAAGCTCTCAGAACCAATGAGAAAGTTGGAATTCCAGGACTGGAAAATGAACAGGATCCAGGAGGGGTCAGGCATTGTTGAGCATAGGATTTGTTTAGGAAAATTTGATTACAATGCCACAGGAATCTGTGATTAGGATACTGCAACTGGCAGCTACATCAGTCTCACAAAGAGCACTGCCAGGATTAGATCCCATGTCTCTTTGATAGAAATCCCATTTTCTACACTTTTGCTTTTATTTTTGTTTCCCATTTCAAGTTCTACTGCTATGACACATGTTGGGCAGTAACATGTCCTGCTAAATCAATATCGTCATACATTGGTTTTGTTTTTCTTTACTGGCCACATCTACATTAATTTGTGTGTGCTTGTATTGGAATGCAGCATTAGATTGTAAGATATCGTCCCTATATCCCCAAACTTAGCACAGCATCTAGACTGTAAACAGTCCAGATACCTATTTGGTTAATGATAAAGGACTAGAAAAAAAGGGTAATAAGACAAGAGATGGAGTGGTGAAGGAACAATGAAAAAGAAGAAAGTGGAGTAGAGGGAGAAATGGATACACAATGACTAGACAATACCATCCTCTAGCATTCTGACACATATAAATCAGCACATTAAAGTTTTTTAAAAAATAATATAATAATGTTGATTGTCTTCAGTGTGTTGCAGTTTATTTCTTGGGGCTCATAGGTATTTTTAATTGATCTTTCAATTATCAAAATGATCAATTTATCATAAAGTTTTCTCTTACCCTAAATGAGGTTTAGGGAATGACACAGCCAAGAGATAGTCTGTTGTTACATTTCATTGATTGGAGTTGGTTTTCAATTATCTGTTTGCTTGCTTTTATCTGGTATCCATTTTTCTCCTTAAAAAAATGGATAAAAGGGCATTGGATTTGGGGAGTGACTTACATAATTATGAATTTAAGACAAAAGGATGTATTTCACTTCTTTGGGAATGCATAATGTTCTGTAAAGCTTTTAAGAAATAAGAACTCTTTGAAAGGGCTTCCTGATATGAATAATTGCAAATGTCAAGGGATGAGAGTTCTCTGATAGTGATTCTATCTCTAGAATGTCAGGTACTAGTGCAAAGGTGACATGAATGATTTGAGTGAGTTATTCTATCCCGGGGATGGTTCTATAGAGAAATGAAAGCAGTACTCTATAACCCACAGACAGATTTATTCAAATCTAAAATGTCAGAGGTAATCAAACTATTTAACTTGTGCTCATAGCTTTACTTTGCATTACATAAATGGGCTCTCAGAATTTATTACACACTGGCAAATTAAAGAAACAAAATTTTTATAAATTTCAATGATATACTGTGGCTTTCAGTAAAATATTGATAATCTTTAAGGTAGCATTTTCAATGAATTATGATTACTGATAAAATTCTGCATAATTTTTTCCTTTTTCTTTAAGTTAACATAATGCAGCAAATATGCAGAGCTGATTCTTGTGAACAATCCCATTTTCACAGTGCCCAGAGTAGAAACAGAGCATCATTCATATACCATAAGACCCCTGCTTTGCTCTTTACTGGTGCTACCAAACCAAACTTGGGTCTGCTCACCCACCACACAGCAAAGCTAATCTACTGACACTGGGTTGTGGTGAAGGCAAGTACAGCATTTATTTGCAAGATGCCAAGCAAGGAGAATGGGTAGTTCATGCTCAAAAGACCCAAACTCCCTGATAGCTTTCAGGGAAGGGCTTTTAAAGGCAACATTTGGAGTGAGGGTTGCAGCTCGTGAACTTTCTTCTGATTGGTTGGTGGTGAGGTAACAGGGTGATTTTTCAGGGACCTTAATCATCAACCTTCTGGTTCCAACCAGTCTTGGTTCGATGTGCTTGTGGTCAGCATACAGTTACCATCTTCCACCTGGGTGGGGATCTTAGTTTTTGCATAACAACTCAAAGATATGTGTCAGATTATTATGTGTATTCCTTAAGAAGGAACTAGGACTCTCTTTTATCCCTAAACTATTGTTTCTTGACTGCTTTTCCTTTGTTTCTTCATTCCCTCACTTCCCTAATTATTAACTGCTTGAGTCTGTTCTTTGTAACTCAGGGAAGTCCTAGGAGACAAAAGCCTTTTTTCTACAAACAAGAAACTGGGGACACAGAAGGGCTTTTATACCCAGGAGGGCCCCACAGTGTCCTGCTCAGTTTCACTAGCACTATTCCCCACCAAGGGTAATTATTATCATAACTTGCAACACCATTGTTGACTATTACAGATAGCACTGCTATGAGCATTCTCATATATGTTCCTTGATATATTGGGTTCCCATATACATATATTGGATGTATATCTATATACATTTTTGTTATGGATATATATCCATATACATTTCCTTGGATGGAGTTGCTGAGTTTTACAGTTATGCACATGTTCTGTTTTGGTAAAAGCTGTTACATATATTTACAAAGTGATTGTACCAATTCACTCTCCCACCAGAAGAGATGAAAGTTCCACTTGCTTTACATCTTTGGCAACATTATTATTGGCTCTCATTTTCACTTTAGCCATTCTAATTGTAAAATCAAAATGCTCTGATTTTTTTGTCTGTTTATATTCTTTCGTGTTACCAAAATAATCTGTTATATAAATCAAAATAAGGACCTTTTATTTATAAGTTTACACTTAAAGTCTTTAAAGAATAATTCCTCCAAGTGTTTCCTAGACTGAAATGTAGCATATTGCTTAAAAGGGAAAATTTTACTTCAAATCCAATGGAATCATATCCATTAATGGAATATGGCTTAAATATTTCAAACATTTTTATTTTTTTTAAAATATTTAAATGTCTTATGTATGTGATGGAGTTCAAGGTGGCTTATTGATAAAAAAGTATTATGTACATAATTATATGCGTTAATACTGCCCATATGATAAAATTTTCTTATTTATTGAAAAATGATAACATCTGAATCTAATAATGATGCTAAATCACTGCAAAATCTTTTTTGTGTGATTTATTTCCAAAGTAATATTACATGAAATTCACTTTATTAACATATATTTAGTTTAATATAAATTATTTAAGAAATTGATAAGCTGGAATAATTAAAAATTAAAATCTGTTCCTGGTAAAGCAAAAGGCAAAGATTCCACACAAATTTTGGAGCCACTATTGGATCAGGAAGTATGATGAAGTTGGAGTATGGTTAGTGGTCCAGGAGCCAAAAGAAGCAAGGATATGGTTATCTGAATGTTCACATCTATTAGGGCAGGTTGAAAGATAAGAACTGCATAGATTTGAAGGGTATGAAACTATATATATATACAGCTACTTAGTCACTATTGTTGAAGCTGGCATGCAAAAGCCACTGCCAAAGGTTAAATGTCTTCCAGTTCCTAACTAGCAGCTTTCTCATATTTGCAGAAAGTAACTAGAACCCATCAAGCAAAGAAGCTGACAAGACTAGTTTGCAAAGGAATCTTAGAATTGTAGATTTCAGGTTTCTGATGACACAGTAATAGAAGACTATGGGGGGTTAGGGGGGCAGGTGTGGGCCTGAGTACCAAAAGACAGCATTCAGGGCTTCCCTGGTGGCGCAGTGGTTGAGAGTCCGCCTGCTGATGCAGGGGACACAGGTTCGTGCCCCGGTCCGGGAAGATCCCACATGCCGTGGAGTGGCTGGGCCCGTGGGCCATGGCCACTGAGCCTGCACGTCCGGAGCCTGTGCTCCGCAACAGGAGATGCCACAACGGTGAGAGGCCCGCGTACCACAAAAAAAAAAAAAAAAAAAAAAAAAAGACAACATTCAATGTATATCTGTTGGTGAGATCCCTGCTAGTGTACGTTTGTATTAGTATTGGCATTGTCTGATGCACAAAAATGGATTCATGTTGAAATAATTTTCTTGTTTTGTGCCTTTTGTCACTTGACACTATCTCAGTGAAACACCTCCAGGTCAACTCATGTAACACTAATTTATTCTCTTCAAAGCCCGAGTGTTACTACCTGATGTGGATGGATCATAATCCATCCAGGCAAGCACTTTGATGGGTTTTCATTTTGACTCTTCTTTTTGGCCATCATAAACACTGCAGAAATAAATATCACTCTTCATCATTCTGTACATATTGATGGTTTTCTGTTATTGTTTTGTTTTTCTTACAAGACAAGGTCCCAGATTTGGGATTGCTGATGAGATGGAATATGTTTTGTTTTCAGTTGCCATATTGTTTTTCAATATGCTTATCACATTTTATATTTTCACAGTCAACATAGGAAAGGACCCCTTTCACCACATCCCTGCCAGTAATATATGTTATCTGGGATAGTTTCTTAATTACAACTTTTTCCCAGAAAGCAAGCCACAGTAGAAGGCAGCCCAAATACTATCCCAACTTGGCTGTGACTTTGTAGATTCTCTTACACCATTACAACATATGGGGATTTTTGAATGATTTGTAGTTTTCTAATTTAAAATTATCATAAAAATCACTCAAATCAGTGAAGGAGGAATAGCTTTTCAGTAATATTTCAGCTAAAATAGATCTAACATTTAATTATATTTCTGTTTTATTCTGATGTTCCTTTTCAATTAAACTGGCTGAAAGTTCATAAGAGTCTGCTCTTATAAGTTTGTATTAGGCATTGTCTCTGGTTAAACCAGTCACAGTAGGGTAATTTACATTATAATTGCTCTCAAACCTATAATCCTAATGACTTTTAACCTCAAATGTTCATTTATTGCCATATGTCCATCACAAGTTGGCTGGGGCTGGGGAAGGAATTTGTTCCATACCTCTTCACCCAGCAATCCTGGCTGCTGGGGCATCCATCATCTTAAGCATTACTGGAGTTGCACCAAGGGAAGAGAAGGCAGAAAGTTGAAAATTGGCTCTTAAAGCCTCCTGCACAGCAATGACACATATTGTGTTTAATCACTGGTAATGAGTAATATCAATTAACACATTGATAGAATAATTTCCTGGGTCATTTACTACATATTTCTCAGTTTGTCACAGCATGTAGTATTTCAGCTGTCCTCCTGTTGCCTTTGTTGTGACTTTACCAATTTGGAATTATTTTATAAGTGTACTAAGACCATGGATTTTGAAAAACTGTGTAGTCAGCTTGCTCTATTAGCTGAAAAATTAAATGGTCAAATTGCTATCCATTTCTATTTGTTATACTGTTTAGATAGCTCATTGAAGGAATTGATTGATGGCATCAAAAATATTATGACAGTTTAATCAGTAACATTAGGATAAATGGCATTAATGTTTGTCGTATTTTCAATGTGATTTAAATCTAGTCATAGCCCTTGATCATTGCCCTTTGGATCCAGCTTAATTTCATCAGTGTGCCAAGATAGTACCTGGGAATATTTGCAGCTCCTATATTGCTAAAGTAGTGGTGAGAGTTTGTGACTATTATTTGAAGCTAATGTAATTCAAGGAAATACTGTGGTAATTTAAAAGTGTTTAAAAGACTATAAATGTATATTTTCATAAAGGCAGCCGCTAATTTTTTGTCCACAGAAATAAAGATCTTGTGGATATCCCCTGATATTACAGATTTCAGCAAGTGGCATTAAAATTCTGATTCCATATTGCTTGTTCTTTTACATTGAAACAGATGTCAGTTTCATGTGGATTTTGAACATCATCCAATCTGTTCTTCAAATACAAATGTAATTACTGGTCAATGGTTTTGGTATCCAAAACCATTTATACATCTGCTGAAATCGTGGAGTTTTTATTAATTGTTTTGACTTAGAGTTTGTTCCCTTCAAAAAGCTGAGGATTTGGAACAATATTACATTGGGTTAAGTAACCCTTTTTAGTTTTTTTAAAAGATTTATTATTTATTTATTTATTTTTGGCTGTGTTGCGTCTTCGTTGCAGCATGGGGAATCTTCACTGAGGCATGTGGGACCTTTCGTTGCAGTGCGTGGGCTTCTCTCTAGTTGTGGTGTGCGGTTTTCTCTTCTCTAGTTGTGGCATGCAGGCTCCAGGGTGGATGGGCTCTGTAGTTGCAGCACGCAGTCTATCTAGTTGAGGCACTCAAGCTCAGTAGTTGTGGCACGTGGGCTTAGTTGCTCTGTAGGATGTGGGATCTTAATTCCCTGACCAGGGATCGAACCCAGCTGCCCTGCATTGGAAGGTGGATTCTTTACCACTGGACCACCAGAGAAGTCTCAAGTTACCCTTACTTTTGATAATAGTCCCATGTGCTTATATAGCATGAGTGTGGATGATCTGAATTTCTATTTACTTACAAGTCCTAATAGAAGATTATGGTACAAAAAGAGGATTCCCTCCAAGTAAAGCCGATTTTGTGTGACTATTTCATATACTGTTTGTGAAAGGCAAAAGGAGGTAGTATACAAAACACATAAAGTTTAAGCTTTAAATGGCTACCATAAAGCTAATATTATTTCTCAGTTATGAGGGGTTGTGAAAGTCATAAAAAAAACTTCCATCCAGTTTTAAGATACCTGAGATATAGTTCTCAAACTTTTGCCTAAGTGGGACCTGCATATTTTCAATAATAAGTTTATTTCCTATATTCTTATCACTTGAAAACTTTCTAAATGAAGTGAAAGCAATGAATATCATTTGTTAATACCACCCCCTACTACCCCTACTGCTATGACTATTCTACTAACTATTCCTAATATATAGTCGACATAATATAATCAACCTAATAGTCAATAGTTTGGGATAATTTACACTTTGGCTGAAGCTGTAGAGGTTTTGTTTTGATTTAGATTCTGTAGCGCCTGCAAAAAGTGTAAGGTTTTTGAACCAGATTATCTTGCGTGAAGTCAGCCCTGCTCCTAGCAATAGCCACATGTGTTACATGTTCTACATTCATCACCTCATTTATTCTTCACATCAGATCTCTAAAGTAGGTGTGAGACATCCACATCTTATAAAAGAGAGGATTGAGATGTAGAAAGGTTAAACAAATTATCCAAGTTATTTGGATTTTAAATTTAGGCTGCCTGATTATAAACACATGTTTAAACACCTATTATATCTTTTTTAATCTCCACCCCCAACAATTCTTATTCTTATTGTCATCCTCACCTGTAATATAAACAGCAGGTAGTAGTGGAATGGTTAACTAGATACACTCACTGTTAAGTGCTTGCCAAATCACCAGAATCAAAGTAGAATATCAATCAAATGTTCTGGATATTAATATTGCCTTCATTATTGTGCACATCAAGGTTTAAAATCTAAGACCTCATGATTAATCAGACAATTATTTCAGAAGTTCTTGTGTTTGCTCTATCTGCTTTTGTGCAGTGATCCTATAGCATGCTGGAACACATGAGCACTAGGCCATCTTTCACATTCTTAGTAGAAGGTCACTCTAAATAGCAATTTGGCTTTCACTGAACAATATTCTACTCCCCGCAACAAGTAGATGAAACATGGCTCTGTGACAGTTATATCACACAGACCAACAGTTTGAAATGTTTGGCATTTCAAAGTGAATTATAAATAATTTTATCCTGAATTATCTCTATTAAAGATAGTTCATTTTTTGTGGACAGACACTGTTTAATTTCTACTGCTGTTCCTGTATTGGGACTATTGTTGTTGCTGATGATGATGTTGATATTATTTTGTAAGACTCTGTAATGTATTCATATTGAAACTCTTTCTTGAATCCTCAAGCACAAGGTTATTATTACTGCTATGCTATTTAGGAAAGAATTACCAAGGAAGACTGAGGCATAGGGAGGTGTGTTCCACTTATCAATCTGAAGGAGATTTGCCAGTGTTTCCCTTCATTAGTGGATCTTTGAGTTGAGCTGGAGAGAATCAGAGACATTCTCTAAAGATTATTTTATTGATCACCAATGCATTTTTTGGTAAAAGACCCCAAATTGAGGTTTTTCGAGTTGTTTGCTGTTACTAAAATGGCATCTAGTACAGTTGTCAGTCTCTTAAGCCTACAGAATGTTATCTCAAACCCAAACCAATGTTGTGGTATGAGAAAAAGATTGTTGAGTAGATGAAACATTGTTGTTGAATATATGGATTTAAAAGCTTCAATAGCTAGTACCATGTAATTTCTAAATGATAACTGGATATTATATGATAGAGAAAGAAACAGCCATTAATAATTGAAAGCAATAAAAAATATACATTAAATAAAAACAAATTGAAAGCAGGCAAATAATAAAACACGTAGCTCTTCAGCTCTTACTCTATAAAATGAAAGTTTTAAAAAAGGCTTCCTAATATTTTTGGTTTTTTGGTTTGTTTGTTTTACATGTTTCCTGATCCAGATTTATATTTTTGAAAATAATATCTACTATCAACCTGATATAAAGAGTAGTTCATTGCGACTGACATCTTCTGGAAAAGAAGGAATTATTTTTAATGGAATTGCTGACTGGTTGTATGAAGGTGAGTGAATAGATTTAGTTTCAAAAGAATACAAATGATATATTTTTATACAAAATCTATAAGAAAAATCTGTTCAATTATAACAATACTTATAGCACTATTTCTTCCTCTCATTTCCTCTCAAAATTGCCTTCATGCTTTCATATCTTTGCATCTGCTCATGTTTTGACTGGTTATGATTTACATCTACTTATATAATTCCATGTTTGAGATATATATATATATATATATATATATATATATATATATATATATATATATATATATATATCTCACATATATACACACACATATACACATTTTGTTCAGGCTAAATAGATCTTATTTTTGGTGATGCTTAACTAATGAAAGTGAATAATCATCTTACATCACTCTGGAAGTAGATGCTGAATTTTTCTGACTCTGGGAAAGAATAAACAAAATCCTTTGCTATTCAAAAAGTTCATGAAAGCCACTTAATTATTAGTCATTTCCATTAAGAACATTCTGTCACATTTTAAAAGCCACTGTATAGGGACCAAAATATTCAATAAAACCTACCTAAAAAGTTATTTATAATAACTGTTGAATCAAGTTTTCATAATAGCTGAGAATATAGGAAGGAATCAGGTGATGAAAACCTCTATCCAATTTTATCATGTACCAATTATCAGCTAGTTATAGGTACAGATTGCCTAGGAAAAACTCAAAGTGTGAGTTTAAAACCTATGATTCAGACTCTACAACTGATCTTGGCAAAATACATCAAAATTTAAACTAAGTTAGTCTATTAAATTAGAAATTATAAAGTAAGAATCTTCCAGAGAATAAATTTTACTCTTGAGCACTACTGGCAAATGCAATCTTTCTAGCTCAGAGTTGCTACTTTTAATTATGTAAGAAAGTAAATCATTTAGTTTATTCATTCATTCGTTTCATTCATTCATGCTCTCATTTGACAGATATTATTGAAGACCTACTATGTTCCAAGTACTTGTGTAAGTGCTGAGATACATCAGGAAACAAAACAAAGTTCTGCTCTCAGGACTTTACACTAAAAGGAAAATGTTGCTGGGTGGAACTATATTGTAGCCCTCAAGATTTACACATATATGTGTACATGTGTATTTATATCTATAATGTATTTTGTGTATAAGCTAGCATCAAATAGTAAAAGCCACAGTTTATTCTGAGGAGTAGGGGAACCTACTCTGGAAATATCAGTGATAATTATACTATGAAATTTTACAAAATGAAATGCACAAACAGATTAGTAGTGTTCTTTGGTTGAGAGTGTCAAAAACTGACTCTGGCTTTCTTATTTCAAAATGATGGATTATTAGAGGGGACTGAGACACCCCAATGAATTGAAAAACAGGTGAGGAACAAACTTGAAACCTTGGTAGTTCTGAGAATCTAGGTAGTAAGAATTAACCACCTCTTACCTAGAGGATCTAGGAAAGACACACCTTTTATCTTCAAAATATTTTTGGTACTGTAGGAGACCCTGAAAGATGAAGAAACAATGCCAATGCAGTGTACTAAGTAATGAATCACAGTAAACACAGGATTCTATGAAAAAACAAAGGAGTCAGACTTAGCCCATTTTAGGGATTTGTAAATATTTTCTTAATGGAGAAAGCCTCTGAGCTGAGCCTCAAAGAATAAGTTTAACACAGAAGAAACCAGGAAAGAAAAATCCAAGCAATAGTTAAAAACTTGAAGAAGCATAGAAGGGTTAAATAGCATAGTGTGTGCCCAGGGAACTAAAATCAGCTTGGTATTATTGAGGCATAAAATTTGAGAAAAGGAAGGCAACAAGAACCAAGAGGCAGTAACCCTAAAAATTATCTGGGATTTCAATTATTTTTCCACTATTAAATGGGGAAACTAATACAGCTTTTCAGGAAAGGAAGTGTCAAGATTAGATCTTCCACATAAATAGATAATTTTGGCTAGAGTGTAAAGCTGGATTTGAATAGTGAAAAGAACCAATGAGCAGCTATAAGGCTTTTTCTATGTTCTATCAAGAGATAATGACTAGGATTAAAGCAGGAAGAAGGAAGGAAGATTCTAAAATTGATGAGACAGTAAAATAGGTAGATCTTAGTGTTTAAATGGACGAGATGGATTGAAGAAGTCAAGAATGATTCTTTGGCTTCTGGTATGGATCACTAGTAAATAGTGGTGGCAGACACAGTGAGTAGACATCAGAAGGAACAGTAAACTCAGGGAGGAGAGGATAATTTAGCGGGAACATTGGTGCTTCACGGTGTGCTAGTTTGCTACATTGGGTGACAAAATGTGATCCTTAACATTCAAGAAATTTTGAGTCAACTAGGGGTAAACCCAATGTAGAATGTACTGACTTGACACTGATCAAGATTTGGGCCTCTGTCCTTTAGGGAAGGCTTCATATAGTTTATGGAATTACATATTTGAGGAAATTATAAGGAGAGAAATTAAAGACCACTCTTTGGGAAATAAGGTTATCTTAATTAGAGAATAAAAACTTATATATTGGGGCTGAAACTGAACAGTGTGTTGAGGGATAAGCAGGACAAATGGGTAACAGAAACTTTTGTTTTGGGGATGACACTGTAAGTCTGATACTTTCCAAAAAGGGGGAAATGGAAAAATTATGGGTTTTGCCATTCAAATTAAATTCAGTCCTTTGGGCTCATATGTTCTAGGTATACTAGGAAATTCCAGATATGCTATGTGAGTTAATTCTTACAATGCTAGTATATCTAATCACTTACTGAAGAAACCGTGACTCAGGGATGATAGGTGACTTGGACATGACCTCAGCATTCACGAGGGTAGAGCTGACACTTGAATGTGTCTCTTCAAAGTCAGTGCTTCGTCCTGGGCTACTCCACCTGTTACGGTGCAGGGCCTTTCACTCTTCCCTAAGGGATGACATGCATTATGGACCTAAGGTGTTAGATTTCCCTGGTCTGTTTCATCAGCCAAAGACTCTGAACCCTACTCTCCATGGACTTACCTCAATTCTTGCTTCAATTCCAAGAGAAGGGACCTTACGAAGGGAATAAGTGTTAAGGTTTGGCAGAGGGATTTAGGTAATTCATGCATCATTGATTTTCCCTCAGCATTTTGATTGGCATCCCCAACCTATGGTTCAAAAGTCCCACACGGGGTTTAATCACTTACTATCACTTTGCTTATCCAATGTATCAACACCTCCCAGAATCCAGACCTTCTCTTTTCCTTCAGTATACTCACGAAAAGGCAGTACTACCTATTAGAAATGCATATGATCTTCAACAGTATATATGTGATACTCTAGTGTAGAGTTTCCTTTTTATTACTTTGCAGGAATCAATTATAATATGAATTAGCATGTGTGGGAAAGCCAAGAAGGAACATGTAACATTTCCACTTAGTTTTTCTAAATTGAAATTTACCTTCTATAATTATCATAGGAAAAGATTAGAAGAGTCACATAAAAGATAATAAAATGTTTTTATGGCAAATTTTAAGTGCGTTAAGGGCCAGGCCAATCTGTGAGTGTGCCTATTGCTCCCAACCACAGTCACTAATGTGGAGTCTTTAAAAGTCTTTTAAAAGTGTAATTGTTTCTATTTCTAGTATTACTCAATTCCTAAGGAAAGTAAAAGCAAATAAAATATAATGTGGGGCTTCCCGGGTGGCACAGTGGTTGGGAGTCTGCTTGCCGATGCAGGGGACGCGGGTTCGTGCCCCGGTCCGGGAAGATCCCACATGCCGCGGAGTGGCTGGGCCCGTGAACCATGGCTGCTGAGCCTGCCCATCCGGAGCCTGTGCTCCGCGACGGGAGAGGCTGCAACAGTGAGAGGCCCGCGTACTGCAAATAAATAAATAAATAAATAAAATAATGTGTTTTAAAGAGTTGGTGAAGTTCATGGGGAATTCCCTGGTGGTCCAGTGGTTAGCACTCCATGCTGTCACTGCCAAGGGCCTGGGTTCAATCCCTGGTCTGGGAACTAAGATCCCACAAGTCATGCAGAGTGACCCCCCCCAAAAAAAAAAAAAAAGAGTTGGTGAAGTTCAGAAGAAAAATAAAACATTGTGCTCAAAACGAAACATTTTAAATATAATTTACACAAAGCACCTCAAATCTTATTCATACAAATTGGCATATTTAACGTGGTAACTTAACAAAATATCAAATCAATATTTTGTTTAAAAAAGGTAAAGTTCACAGCTGCCAAGTTTACAACTTTGAAAATCTCCATGAAGTATTGAATCTATTAAATAGAAACAAAAAATGACTGTCACTTTCAATTATTTGAATAATGGAACTGACATGCCTAAAAGATTTATAAATATATTTTAGAATCTCATATTTTAAAGGAATCCTTCTTTGAAATTCAATCTAACAGTTATTGAGCACATATATTTGTCAGACATTATCTGACAGCAATACCATGAGGAATATGGGTTTCTATGTTTTGGGTATTTCCAACTTAATGGAGTGAAAAACTGTAAACAGTTATTATATAATGAACCATTTGGAGCATGGTAAATAGAAATATAAATAGAACTACATGTCATCATATTAAATATATGTATAAATAGAATTAATTCTGATGCGTTGTGGGAATATAGGGTGGTTTATAGAAGAAATGGTTTTTGCATTGAGCTTTAAGAACGACAAGAATAAAGAGGTGGGAGAAGAAAATTACAAGATAAATGATATGCTTATCAACAAATTGGGATTGTTGCTTTTTTGTTATTTGGTGAGAATAATGCAAAATGCCTGTCTTCACTTTTTTTTGTGCCTTCTCATAGACACAGGAAGTCACATTCATCCATTCATTGATTCAACAAACATTCACTGAGTACTTACTAAATCCCAGTAAAACTGAACTGTGACATATAAAAGAAAAAAAGATTAGAGATGCAGCCATGGAAGTCAGAGGAAGATAGGATGATAAACAACAATGCTAAGTCTCAGGAGGTCAAACAAGCTAAGGATTCCAAAGTTACTGTTTGATTTGCTACCAGAATTTGACAAGAACAAAATCAGTCAATTGGTGCCAGAAGCAAGCCTGCAGTGGATGGAGCTGTAAATGGGAAGTGAGAAGGTTATGAACATAGACAATTCTTTCAAGAAAGTTGACAGATACAGGCAATAAAGGGAAAAAAATCAACCAAAACTCAGGGCTGACAGTAGATCCTCAGGAAATGCTATCTAAGTTGATAAACTACAAATGGATAAAATCAGCTTACTTTTTGGAATTGCTTGGTAATCTGAACACAATGGTTGTATATGAGTTAGTTTTCTGTGAGTGCTTTGTGTTGAGGCTGTATTTTTAAGTGTCTGTGATATAAAACCACGTGTGTTGAGAACTCCATCTGCTCTGCAGTGAGATTTTCTAAATCAGTGTAATAAAGACATTGAAGAGCGAAGCCTACATTGAAATGGAATGGAATACAATTTGTAAAAATACATTGTTTATAGATAATATAATTACAGGAAGTTTCAATCCATGAGTAAAAGTCCCTATTAGTTGCAATTAAAGAACGTGTGCCTTGTTCAAGAGGACTTTTAAGCAAATGCATGTTAAAGATTCTTTTATTTATCTACTTTCTATTCAGGTAGCTTTTTTTTTTTTTACCTGAAGGAAGTCACATAACTCTTTGTATATACTACTTTGCTATTTTATCATTTTTGTGAGGAACAACTTTAGGCCTAAATCACTCTAAAATAAATAAAAGTAGATGATATCCAGTTTCTATTGAATGGTGCCCTCAAATTGGGGCCATTCTTATTCTTGGGAAGTACTTGTGTATGCATACTTCAGCACCCAGGATAGAACCTGCTTCTTAGAAACCCTGAGTGTTGATTTGGGGCAACACAATCTGATCTCTCTGTACCTACAGGTCTTAATAAGACTTAGAGTTTACATGCACTCCATTGGCAGCATGTTTTTTCTTCAGTGTTACGTGGCTCACTCATGTCTCCTCACCTGAATTTTAAGTTACTTGAATAAATCAGGGTCAGGATCACTACTGGAAAAAAACTGGCACATTCAGAATAGTATTCAGCTTTATTTATGAAGGGCCACTTGTAAAAGGCAAGGAATATACAGCCTGTGGCTAGTAATGGTTTAGCCGTTAATACCTGAAGAGGGAAGGTGGACAGCTGTTACTAAGACCTAGAAGGAGGGAGCCCTGGAGTTTTCACAGTATTAGAAGCAGTGAGTTTTGGTTGAAGAAGACAGCCAAATCCACATGGTTTCCATGGGTGGAAACCAACAAAATAAATACCATGCACTAACTTTTTTCTCTTTATTTGATTTGCCTGGTTTCATATTGGCCACACTTTGAGTTTTTAAACTCAGACACCATGGGAATGTTCTTATTATTCAAATGAAAAGTTTGTGGCCCCAGAAGAGGAGCACACAAAGTCTCATCTGCTACCATTTCATTGTAGAGTGATATTAGTCCAGTTATATACCTGTCTGAAATTGACAGCCAATATTTGTGTTTTTCATATAAGGTTTGGGGGAAAATGGCCCCATTAAGAAAATAAATGACTTATCATATGGCCTTAATTGGTAGTCATAGCTCCTTTCCTGAACTATTCATTCCTTTTTCCATTTACCTTCAGTCAGCATTTTGACTAGATAGGTCATTCACCTGGTGCATCAAACCAAAACTTTATTCCTGCCAAATCTTATTCCTTTGCTTCCTCTTCTTAATTAGGTTGCTACCATTTTAGTTTTCCATTGAAATGGAAATTGGCATGTAGAAATGTGGAATTGGAAAATGAGATGGAATTAGACAAAAGGGTATTTGTGAATCCGCTAAATTCCAAATATCTTCTTCCTTTTCCTTCTTTATATAGTAAAGGCACATTTTCTTCCTGGCAGATGATATAAATCATTGACCCAGCACAGTGACTATGTTTTCTGTCAGTTTATTTTTCCAGTCACACTGAGCCCAAAATGGTCAGGGAACAATTTCAGCTTCTAATTCAGAGGAACAGAATTGTGACTATTTTCCTTGTTGGAGGCAATCCTCCCTTAGGTATTAGGACTTCTACACCCACCAAGCCCATTGTCATAAGGATAAGAAACAGAGTGTTGTGTCCAGTGGATTATTGATGTGATAGTGAAAGAGAACACTACACTTCCACCCCTTAGCTCCTAGATCTGTGCTTCCTGGTTATGCAGGCAGACACAAGGCTCCTCTGCTATGGACGTGCTCTGGTGGACATTAAGCAGGACCCTAATATCTGGGGGATAACATCCCAACTTCAAGGATGTTGTCCAAAAAATAGTGCCTAAATCGAGGTACAGCAGACTACTTTACTCTTCTGTCAAGCCTGGCTAGTGAGGAGCATGATGAAATCAGTGAATGCCATTCTGAGTCCATTGCCTTCCTTTTGCTGTAAAATATTTGCTATTTGGAGGTGACATAGTGTGGGTTATTGCGGTAATGGATAAGTTATTCTGTAAGTCCATGAACAGCAGTGCTGATAGGACTGCAGGTAGCAAAGACATGTCCATATCTGGAATATGTATCAATTTCTGTTATGGCAAAATTCTACCCTTTCTTGATGGAAGAGTTACCAGGTAATCCACCTGTCACCAGGTAGTCAGCTGGGCCAGCTGGGAAATAATGCCATGTCAAGAGTTTAGTAACAATCAATATCATTGGCAGCCAGAGACAAACTGGCATGCACTCGGTGGTCATACTGTCCATCTGGTCGTTGAGAGCCTCCTCTGCTATGGATGTGCTCCAGTGGACATTAAGCAGGACACTAATATCTTCAAATTTTTACATTTTTACCCCTCCTGACAAGTCCATGCACATATTTTCCCTAGACTTCCTGTCACTAATTCTGTGATTTTACTTTTCCATATCCCTGATCAGGTGGCCATTTATTAGTTACTGTGCATGAGTCTGGATGGACCTATGCTTCAAGCCAAGTCTCCTTCCGCAAGAAGTAGAAAACTAAATATCTTGTTTAAAAGTCTTCCAACTGGGAGAATTTATGTCTATTATAGTCTTTTGATGCCACTCCTGGGTAAGATTATAGTGCAGAGCCTGTCCAGTTCCACTGTGTTCAAGTACATCATGCAAACCTGCCCATAAACCAGGCCTACATTTACTCCTCCTCTGCCAGCTTATGTCAGGATGTCAGAGGCATAGGCATCCTGAGGCATAGATGTGAAATGAAGGAGAAAGGATAAAGCAGAGGATGCAGTACAATGGGCAGTTCACTTATACGTTCTAGTCCAGTTCCATATAAACCACTTCTATCTTATAGTGGAATATAGCTGTATGTGTTTAGTTTTATGGTCAGTGAATCAGATAAGAGTCAGTCATGATGGACAGTTTGGGTTGCATAATCACTTGGTATCCCATGGTCAGGCTAATTATTTCTACCATAGCTCAGTAGACAGCTGCTTTTGAATTGGGGAATATTTATTGGCACAGGAGAAAATGGCCTTTCCCTAATGCTTGTAATGCCTCTGCTCTGATTGTCATATGGTGATTGCCAGAAGCTTCACACAACATCTCTGGGAAGGACACTTGGATTACCATCGTATCTGCTGGGTCACAGGGTGAAGATGGTAGGAAAAATTGGACCATGGCCTTGAGCTGCTGCACAGCCCTCTCTTGCTCAGGCTCTTCTCAGAACTGGCAGTTTTAGAGGTTACCTGGGAATAAAACAGGTCAGCACATGTGAATGTAGTTTACGGTGTTCTTCAAAATCCAGAGTACAGGCCTTCTTTACTTTTAAATAAATATAATCCCAACAAATTTTCTCACTTTTTAATAGACATCCCAGTGTATCCCAGGCTACTATATCTCTAACCTTTTCCCTAGGGATGCAGCCTCTTAAAATTTACAGGAATTATGCTTTCACTCTGCCTTTATGCAGAGAAGGTCTAGCTCCCTTGTATAGGGGTTGCCTCAGTCAGCAAGAAGACTTGTGGAAATTTTGAGGTTCAAAATCTTCAGCCGACATTCCACTATAAAATGTGTTATTTATGAGACTGGTCCAGAAAGCAGTAAGTGTACTGCACACATCTACCCAAGCATCCTTAGCCTATTTGTCAGGCTCCCAATACTTCTCTACCAATATTGCTGTCTTAGCTTTAAAACACAAGTGAAGTTGAGACCCTAATTTGTGTTGCACCTCTGCAACACTGTCTATGTTCTCTCGGACCTCAGCCACATCTGCTCTTCAACTACAGAAGAGAGGGACTCCAAAGTTGCCATGGTGACCTTTTGTGTTTTCCTAATTTAGTTGTCATGATTTCAATTTCTGTTTATTCCTATGTAATCCCTCTGAGGTCTCATAAGAACTTCACTTATAATCTGTATCGTTGTCATTTTTGTAGCAACTGAGTGTCACAATCACTTGTCCTCCAAACACTTTTCCTCTCTAGCTGCATTTTATTCTATGTCATCACCAGTGACAATTGATTATTCATGATTCCATCCCTTGCTATGGATTATCTATGCTCCCAATTCCCCCCAGAAAGGTTATTATTACATCAAAGATCTCCAACCTAATCTCAAAACCTAATTTTGAAGGCGTCTCTTCTGAGTCTACTGCTGGTATTATGTTAGGGTCTTAAAAGGAAAAGAGTTAGCACATTCAATAATTTGAAAACTATTTATTTACAAAAAGATAATTTACAGAGGTGAAGGTGTAGGGGATCCATAAATGACAGAACTATAATCCAGACCAGTAGCAGCCAGGCAGTGTGCACCCCTATGATGATAGAAGTGAGCCATTATCAGATACAAAAGGAGAAAATTGTGTAGATGAGGCTGCATTGATAGGAGTAGTGAGATCATTTAAAGCACTCAGCAAGCCTCAGGTGACACTTCAGGACAGAGCCAAGGGAATACATACTCTGACTTTACTCTCCGTCTTCTAACCTCTTGCCAAGGTGCCATAGTGGCCATGCTCTAGAGAGCATGGGAGCCCTTTTGATATAGTTCATACAGGTTAATTTCCTGGGCCAGAAACCAGGTGTAGAAAAGTGGATAGTGGATCTGGGGTCACATGAAAGATATCCAGTCTATTTTTAAAATTTTATTTCCTTAGAGCTTAGAATAGTTTAATGAATCTAGTAGGTATTCCACTTGTTTGATGATGACAGGATGGAAATATGACTGAACGCAGATATGAATGAATAACGACACGAATATGGTTTTATGCCACGTTTCAGTCTTCAATTACTGTTCTCGTTCTTTTTACTCTGATAGTGCTTTCATCTCCTCTCTTCGCATTGTTGACAACCCATGAAATCCTGACTTCACTGCTTTATTCTTCCCTTTCTTTGCATCTTCTTTTCTTGGGATTAAAAGGGTAGCTCAGAAATAAAGAATTCTTCATGAAGTTGATAAAATCCACCACACTGTATAGAAGGTATTTATGTACAATGAAGATCTCAAGGACAGATGTTTGTGGGTCACTGAACCCACATCTACAGTTGTTTTCAAATAACACTCGTTTATTCTAGAGGAACTTCTGCATTCTCACATCGCCCACTGGTGGTCACCAGATGGAGAAAGGCTCGCCTTCCTGATGATAAATGATTCCTTGGTGCCTCACATGGTTATACCCCGCTTTACTGGAGCTTTGTATCCCAAAGGAAAGAAGTATCCATATCCTAAGGTAAGTAAAGTGGAAGTGCTGTTTGTCCGCCCTCTCTGTGTGCCAGTGACTTGATTGATAGTATTCTCGGTTCATGAACAAGTTGTCTTTGGAGAATAAAATAAGCCCCCTTACCAGTCAACAGAGTCATCATTTTGAGAGCTTGCAGTGGTCTGTGCGCAGTGCTTGTGTATGAACAGCTAAAGATGATTCAAGGGTGCGGGAACTTTTGCTGTATTTCTTTCACTTTGATACTCTCATTCTTTATCCCTCACCTTCCTAGTTGAAAAGAGGGTGAGAAAACAAAAGAAGCAGCATTGATCCCAGGGCAAAAGTTTCTCCAAGGTATATATTCTGTGAGTTGTTAATAGCTATTATACAGGAGCAAAAAGTGCCACAGTCAAATAAGTTGGGAATTCTCAGTTAAAAAAAAAAATCTAGCTTTTTTTTCCAGATGATTTCTTAGAGCACTTAATATACTGCTTCTTAATGTGTATTACAAATCTCCTATAAAAAGTAGACTGAGCATAAAGAATCTCTAGTAAGGGCTTCCCTGGTGGCGCAGTGGTTGAGAGTCCGCCTGCCGATGCAGGAGACACGGCTTCATACCCTGGTCCGGGAAGATCCCACATGCCACGGAGCGGCTGGGCCCGTGAGCCATGGCCGCTGAGCCTGCGCGTCCGGAGCCTGTGCTCCGCAACGGGAGGGGCCACAACAGTGAGAGGCCCGCGTACAGCAAAAAAAAAAAAAAAAAAAGAATCTCTAGTAAGGAATAGACTAAGCATAAATATAATCTCAATAAAAAATAGACTAGGGCTTCCCTGGTGGTGCAGTGGTTGAGAGTCCGCCTGCCGATGCAGGGGACACGGGTTCGTGCCCCCGTCCGGGAAGATCCCACATGCCGCGCGGAGCGGCTGGGCCTGTGAGCCATGGCCGCTGAGCCTGCGCGTCCGGAGCCTGTGCTCTGCAACGGGAGAGGCCACAACAGTGAGAGGCCCGCGTACCACAAAAACAAACAAACAAAAAATAGACTAAACATAAAGAATCACCAATAAATAATAGACTAAGCATGGAGAATTTATGATTATTAATATTAGCACGAGTATTATTTTGGCAGAGCATACTCTGGAACATACTTTATCAAATGCTGGGGTAGAACCAGAGCCAGGCATAGCTGGAATAGATGGAATTGTTTTATTGAGTGAAGTAATTATGGAAACCCTGCCCAGATAGCAAAACTATTTTTAAGTGTTGGGTGAGGCCTCTGAAAGCAGGCTGTGGAACCATCTGGAGTGTACTGGTTTTTCTCTTATATGTCATCATTAATTTTTTAAGGTCTCTTTCTTTAAAGTTTATTTTCCCCATGTTTACAAAACAAAAAAAGTGAGCCCCCCCCCAAGCATTAATCATGTAAGGATGTCTTATAGAAAACTTTAAAAATTCAAGTTTATACATTTTTAGCTCTTAATGAGGTAAGAGAAGGCTGCTGATTTCATTTAGAAGTCTTTATTAAGCCATTTCTTTAGTGAGTCGTACCTTGTGTTTCCAAAGTACAATAGGTTTTATACCTTTAAGTTTGTGCAGTACCTTAACTGGGCAGAGCCCTGGAAAAATTACCCATCACGTGTATTTTTCTACTCCTGCAATGAAGGCGTGGTTGGGGGGGATGACTTTCCTCATTTTCCTATCATCCACAAGACTCATGTTATCCAAGGTGGGGACAGGAGGAAGGAAAGTAGTGAATACAAGAGTCAGGGCTGTGAAGCCTGTTTCCTCAGGGAGATTCTGTGCTGTCTTTCTCCCCATCCTATCCTCCTTCCACTAGGTTGTAGTAACAGAGTGACTGATTGACAGTTACGGAAGACAGCAGGTTTGAGAGGAATAAGATTCCATGATTTTGAAATATTATTTTTAGGGTCTTCTCTGGACATAGATCTGAAAGCACGTATACTCAGTGCTCTTCAGGAAAAAATGGCAATTTGACCTAACAACAAAATAATTATATTTCCCAAGACATTTGTATGGTACTCCAAGAAAAGTACTTATGTCTTCTCCAATTGTAGATTTAGCCATGTTTTATGTATGACAGTTTGTGCGGGTACAACATACCTGTACCTGTTTTTTTTTTTTTTCCAGAGAAAAAATTAAAAGATTTTTGAAATATACTCTCACCCTATTTGATTTACTTATAATAATGAAAGTTCACCTGACAATGTAAATACAAAATGAAGAATGGGTCCATACTGTGAAAAGCACATGTCTATGGGCAAGACAGTCACTCAGAGCTGTTCAGTGTGTGCATTGCACAAAGGGAATAAAATCAACCCCAGGGAAGGGACCACTTTCTGTAATTCATTTTCCAAGGAGTGGGGATTTTAGGATTCACACAGAAGAGCTATATGTGATAGCTGCATCTTCGAGTTGCCTTCTCAGTTACAGACTCTTGGGGCTTGAACTTGGACACTCCTAGGCCTTATAATTTTATCAAGACTGAGGCAAACAAATGGACATACAGAAACATCTGAGAAAATCTAAATAAGTCAGCAGTAACTCAGAAGATACTGGGTTGACAAACCTAGACAATTTGTTTTTATTTAATAAGTTACTATTTAATTAATTAATATTTCTTAATAGTAAAGCTAGGCATAAAATAATAATAATGTTTGTTTACTAAATGGGTAAATCATGTGTGCTAATAATATGCTATATATTTTCAGGGAGACTTTTCACGTTTTTTCTTCATTCGGCCGTCTTCACAAGTGCCTCTGTTTTACAGTTGGGCCAACTAAGCTTCTAAAAGGCTAAGTCCTTTTATACAAGTCATAGTTATTTAGAGAACAGAGAAATAACTCAAATTTATTGATTCTGTCTCTCTCTCTCTTTCTGTCTAAAACTACCAGAGGTTAACTTGTATCTCAGAAGATGTAGCTGGAATCAAAATATGTCCTTGTCAAGTTAACGAATAGATATGGAGCTCTCTTTGCTCCATTAACTACAAATGACTCAGCTCTGTATGAGTAAAATTCTTAGCCTGTATATTTAATAAATGATGTATCTAATACGTGATGTATGTAATACATAATGAAGGCCCTGGGTGTGTATTAATGACTACCATTGAGGAGTAATAAAAATAAAGACAAATATTATAGTGGCCAAAGAGAAAGAATCCCAAGTCCTCAGGTGGCTGTCAGTAGAGATATCTGCCCAGGTGCTTAAGACAACGGGACTCAAAGAAACTAGGTCTGGGTTTTCTTCCTGTTCTCAGAATAAATTTCAGAATAATTTTTGGTCTATTACTTGAATTTTCAAAGTCTCATTATTTTCTACTCTGGTTTAAAAAAAATGTTTGTTAGTTTTTCCACTAACAAATGTGTTATTTTGATTTGTTCTTACTTATGCAATAAACTTCCAAAAAGTGGTGCTTTAGACATCAAAGTAATGCATAGAGTTCACACTAAATTGTTCTTCAAATTAAACTAGATTAAAACGAGTGTAGCAAATACCCAAAGTGGTCAGGTTTACTAATGAAATACTTACACTAAACAAATATATTTGTACTTTGCTTAGTTCAGCATAATTCAGAATTCATAAAATACCCTATCATTAGCAATTCAGCACAAAAAAGATGCACAGTTCTATCTCAGCAACTCAGGTTAATCTTCTTAATTAAAACATTATCTCGTTTAATGACACTTTGGTTGCCAGTAAAATAAGGTTAAGTATTATTGAGGCTTGTGTTTCAGAATCATAGAGGAAGGCTTCTATGGGTTTGCAGTCTTTGTAGCAAATTAGACTGTTAAAAAGTGAATAGATGAACTCCTCTAATTTGCAAACTATTGAAACAATTCAAATATTAAAGGGTACAAATGAACTTGCAATGTGCACTTAATTTCAAAACTCCAAGGAAAGAAATCAAATTGAGATTATAGAATGCTAGACAGCTGAATTTTGGAAACAGCTTAAAGTTTGGTTTTTGTCTAAAACTGACCATAGGTGTACACAACTTTCTTTTTAGATGTTTTCATTTCTTTACTTTCTTTCAGTTCCAGTAATTTCATACAAATTCAGAGGGAGATAACAGACTTGCATTGCCTTTGAACCAAACGGATGTTAAGTGGCTATGTTTTCACTTATCAATGATCCTCTTGTTTCATGATGGCTCCAAACTTTTCTCTTATTTGAATCTGAAAGTATTTTAAATTCATATAATAAATTAGTTGGCATTTTTCAAAAAATACTTTGTTATAGTAATGGCTTTCTAACTTTATCTTGTACTTCAATCATGGACTTTTAGACTCATGGTGTGTACACAACTTTTAATTTGTTTTCATGTGAAAGCTAACTGGGATACCAGTGATCCTGTACAGTCCTATAGACCTGAAAAAAACTGCCTTAATATGTGGTAATAACTGCGTATATCTTTGACAATGTATGTCATGAAATTAGGTATCACTGATAAGAATTCATAAAAATTGATCAAATTTAATTTAATTTCTCTTTTTCTTTAATCAGTTTTTTGAAAGATAAAAAATATGAACACAGTTTTTCACTCACTAGAAAAATCAGTGTCTGACCATTATTTTTTAATTCATGAGTTAATTAATTATATAATTAACTATATACTATTTTTTGGCACTTCTGAAAATCATCTTTTTTGTTAGTCCATATAACAAAAGTATGAGATGTTTTTTTCCACTGAAAGGAAATCTACTTTGGCTCAAAACTTCTGACTGTGACATATTCTCAGAGAAATGTCTCATTTTTGAGAATCAAATAAAATAATACTTGAGGATCTTTAACATCCTGTCCATGGTCCATATCCAATAAATAACAGTCAAAATTGAACCCAGATTTCTCTGATTCATAGATTAAACTGAACCAGTTCTCAAAATGTTGCCCTTTTACCAGCAATATCAGCCTCATCTGGGAAATTATTAGAAATGTGAATTCTCATGTCCCATCTAGACATTAAAAATGCTGGAGGTAGGCCTCAGCGGTCAGTGGTGTAATCAGCTTTCCAGGCCCTCTGGATGATTTTCATGCAAGTTCACCTTTAATAACTGATGAGCAGTAGTATATATCTATATATAGATATATGCACATATTTCAGTGTTTTAGCAACATTTGCATACTAATTATAATCATCTGGAAATCCTCTTACAACACAGGTTTTTAGGTCCACAACCAAAGATTCTGATTCTGGGTCTGAATATAGGTCCGTCCATTTGGGGCCCATGAATTTGTGTTTCTATGGTTCTAATTGATGCTGCTGGTTTTAAAAAAGCACTTTGAGTGACACTACTAAATACTCTTCCCCAGCTCTAAATTTTAACATACCTGATCAGGCTAGAGAAATGGTTAGACTCAAAAAATACAGAGAAAGACCAATATTTTCAAGGAGAAACATGGCAATTGAATTAAAACAAAAGTGATGTGAAAGGGACCCCCTAAATGAGGGAGAAGGCTAAATTGCCCAAGACAGATGAACCCAAGCACTGGAGGGTTTTAGAGCAATAAAAAGCTTTACAAAATTTGACACCTGAGCCTTCTCTGTGAGGCAGGCTCATAGCTTATCTTCCAGGAAGCCCTTTATCATGTGAACCATTTTCATAATCTCTCTTTATAGTCACTGCATTTCTAAAATGAAAGCCTTTCTGGACTCCTTTCTTTGGATCAAACTTCTGATGTGAGTGATACGCTCCCACAGATGTGCTAGTCATTTTTATAATGAAGACTCTTTTTTTTTTTTTTTTTTTTTTTTTTGCGGCACGCGGGCCTCTCACTGCTGTGGCCTCTTCCGTTGCAGAGCACAGGCTCCGGACACGCAGGCTCAGCGGCCATGGCTCACGGGCCCAGACACTCCGCGGCATGTGGGATCTTCCGGGGCACGAACCCGTGTCGCCTGCATCCAGGCGGACTCTCAACCACTGCGCCACCAGGGAAGCCCAAAGACTTTATTTTTAAAAAGCAGTTTAAGATTCATAGCAAACTTGAGGGGAAGGAAGATATTTGTGCCATATACCCCCAGCTTCCACTTAGCACCCCCCATCAGAGTTGTGTTTTTGATATAGTTGATGAAACTCCATTGACACATCATAATCACCCAAAGTACAGAGTTTACATTACAGTTCAATCTTGTTGTTATGCATTATGGTTTTGGACATATGTGTAATGAAAAATACAGAGTATTTTTCACTGCTCCACAAATCCTGTTACTTTGTCTATTCATCCCTCCTCCCTCCCCTCCATGTTCGTTATTTTTAATAACTTAACAAAACATTCTTGAGGAGCTATTACCGATTATTGGTGGAATGCATTATGTTGCTTCTGCTCCTGATTTAACTCTGGGTTTTGTCAGTACCAATTCCTTGAACATGAATCTTTCTTTGGTATCTTTAAATCAGTTTTATCATTCCCTTTAGATTTTTGTCAGGTCTTTTAATTCAACTCGCTTTTAATTTCCGTGTCCTTTTCTGTATATCTCACATGGTCTTCTCTTCACAAAGCAGCTACACCACAATGATACTAGTGTGTTGTTGAGAAGCACATTGAGCCACAAGTAGCCAATTGATTCTGTTAATTATTTATTCACATCAACATTCTTTCACTCATTCATCCTACATGCTTGAGATATATTGGCATAACTTCCCATTTCTGCTCCCTAAGAGTTCACAGTTTGAAGGCCGTTGCCTAGGAATGAACGGAAGCAAATCTAGAGCAGTTAAGAGCATCCTGGGGTTAAATACTAGCTCCCTCAGTTACTGGATGTTTCACCCTGCACAATTTGCTAAGCTTCTCCATTTTCATCTGGAAAATGGTTATACATAAGTCTTAGAACTGTAGTAGGAACATATAATAAGATAATTCATGTGATGCTTTAACACATAGTAGGAGCCAGAAACATATGAACTGCTATACAGCGTAGTTATTATTTCATAAATTTTGATTTAATAAACTCAAATTACATTTTCTTACCACTGTCTTTCTAGTCTTCATGCCAGGTACATAGTGAGGGCATTCTCCATGGCCCACATCGCAAGGAACATTTATACCTCATTTAGTATTCATTACAATTTAAAAGAAAACCTATGATGATAAATGCATGGAAGAAATTAGGTATTGTGGAATTTTAAACATGTGGCACTGGGATTGGGTAGGTTTTCTTTTTCTTTCTTTCTTCTTTTTTTTTTTTTTTTTCAATTAGCCAAGCTTTCTTCCCTTTGCTTTTCATATCCTATAGTGTGAGCAGCTGCTTTATCTACTAGTTGTTTTGTAAAGCCAGCCCTTCTGGTGCCATTCTAGGGGAAGAACACAGAACATTGCCTAATGAGTAAAGTCATCGTGATTTTCTATCACCTTTAATTGTCTGACTAAAATGCTAGAGAAGCAGCAATCTACAAAAACAATTGAAAGCAATCATGTTGAATTTAAAATCATTTCTACTTCAGAGAAATTAAACTTTTTTCCCCATTGTAACACAAAACTGTAAAAGAATCAAAATGCATTTTCTTTTCTCTTTCTGACTTACTCATATATATAGAATGTAAAAAAAAAAAAATGGTACTGATGAACCAGTGGCAGGGCAGGAATAAAGACGTAGACAGAGAATGGACTTGAGGACATGGTGTGAGGGGTGGGGGAGGGAAGCTGGGGCAAAGTGAGAGTAGCATCGACATATATACAATACCAAACGTAAAATAGATAGCTAGTGGGAAGCAGCAGCATCACACAGTGAGATTAGCTCGGTGCTTTGCCATGACCTAGAGGGGTGGGATAGGAGGGTGATGCAAGAGGGAGGGGATGGGGGATATATGTATGCATATGGCTGATTCACTTTGTTGTACAACAGAAACTAACACAGGGGCTTCCCTGGTGGCGCAGTGGCTGAGAGTCTGCCTGCCGATGCAGGGGACACGGGTTCGTGCCCCGGTCTGGGAAGATCCCACATACCGCGGAGCGGCTGGGCCCGTGAGCCATGGCCACTGAGCCTGCGTGTCCGGAGCCTGTGCTCCGCGACGGGAGAGGCCACGGCAGTGAGAGGCCCGTGTACCGCAAAAAAAAAAAAAGAAAAAAAAGAAACCAACACAGTATTGTGAAGCAATTATTCTCCAATAAAGATCTATTAAAAATGCATTTTCTTTCTTTCTCAATATATTCTAATAATGTATTTGCATTGCAACTTTCATTTTCTCAAAGGCAGGTCAAGTGAACCCAACAATCAAATTATATGTTGTAAACCTATATGGACCAACTCATACTTTGGAACTCATGCCACCTGATAACTTTAAATCAAGGTATGTAATTTCAATTTCACTTTTACCAGAAGATAAATCTCTTAACTCCAATGATCATTTTGTTGCAACTTAGAGAGAGATGTGATCAGCTCAACAAATTCACTTGAAAATAAAACTGAGGTTGCGTCCATTAGTGCAGGAATGAACTCATTGTGGATCTCTTGTTGTTCCCAGGAAGGATATAGAGTATTGAGGTCATTACCAGCACCACAAAATGACTAAATATACTGATACCAAGAATTAGCTCTTTGGCAGGAGATGTGACAGAGAGATGGGGACAAAGGATAATTTTCCATTGAATTTTCTTCCTGAAAATAGTCACTCAATGTTTTTAAATGGTCCTCTTTCAAAGAGTATAATCTTCATAAAATGTGTGTAATTTTCCAACTTTTTCCCTATAACTTGCCAATGATTCCCTAGCTTTGTTTTCCACGCAGAGAAATTTAACGAGATTTTGCTTTGAAATATTCTACATAAGAATCCTGCTTATTTAAGTCTGAGTGGGGAGAAAAGAAACGCATTTTATGGGTCAGAAAAATAATTTTAATATTAGCAAAATTTCCAGTATTTGAACAACTAATCAAATGACCATGTGGATTGTGAAATCCAGAGTGGTCTCAGACTTCAAAGGTGATTCTTTCAAATATTTTAATCCTGTGAAAATTTACAGCAGTCCTGGAGATGGAATAGGCAGCTGATTTAGGAAAATAGTTTTATACTATATTGAATGGTATAAGGCTAAGCTTCGAGTTTGTTTTGATGACATCAAAAATAATCACAAGGTGACTGATTCAAGTAGAAATTCCATTCAGTGTTCCATTGACATATTTGGGAAAATCTCATCATATTTGGGATTTTCACAGATAGTTCAGTCTTTACCATGTAGAAATTTTTCCTACTTGAAAAGTTATTAAAAATATATGGAATGCTTACACTGGAAAGACCCCCATTAATGATCTAATATAAACTGTTCCTATTATTGATGGAAAAGATGGGGCCCAAAGAAAAAGTATGCTTAAGATTAGTTGGTAGCAGAGGTAGAAAGTGAAGTAAAGCCTGTTTCAAGTTATAGAGCATTTCATCTAGGTTGTGATGAAAGATCTTACAGGGTCATTAAAATTGGTGTATAGAATACAGTACAGTTGACAAAATCAGATGAAACTTCTACTTCTGAGCTTGGTTTACCAGCCATGAAAGATTTGGACACAAATGAAGCAATTATGAAAATTATTAATATTTTATGTGATCCTTAAGGCTTATCTTTTACTCTGGTTTGTTCAGTGCTCTGAATTAACAATAAAGAGCACTAACCTGGCGTGTTTGAGTCACATCTCTATTGTGTGACCTTGTATAAGTCACTATACCTCTCTCTAAGCCTGAATACCCTAATCTTAAAATAATAATTTCTCATTTTTATCAGTTTTTTAAATCTTTGAAATGGAAGTCAATTTTATGATATCCAGGTTTCTTTCTAATAGAAGGTAGTGATTCCTGACCTTGATGCTGTTACCTAAGAGTCTTTCTAATGAATTCACCAGGTAGGACATAGCAGTGTCATCAGATACAAAGCTTTGTAAAGACAGAATCAATTGTCATTATTAGAGTATTAGTTAAGCATATATCTGTTTAATACTTGAGGTACAATGTGATCAAATTAGTCACCCATTGTGAAAAGGTATCACATATCTTTAGATGTTGGAAATCCAGTACATAGAATGGTATACTAGATCCCTCTAAGAATGAGGAAGAATCCTGTGAAGAAAAAGTTCTTAACTGTAATTCAGGGATGTTGGTTTAGCAATGAACTTGGTCTACATTTGGGAGAGTCGTGTAATACCTTATCTGCACAATGTATGTAACATGTTTCTTTTTCTGCCTCGTAGTTATGTAAGTGCCAGTTGTGGCATGTGAAACCACAGTTGGCACTTTTGGTGCACCAAAGTGTGTGATTTACTCTTTTTGTTGGAAAACTCAAGACCAAAATTTACTTCAGAATGTTTTCTTCAATATTCCCCAGGAATATTCAGTTTTTATGTTTCCTTACTCACTTATTCCTGGTGAAAGCTTTAGTCCAATTTCCTATCACCTGCATTTAACCTCTCTGAGCACCAGTATTACTTTGATGGGCCTCCAAACACAAACATGAACAAAATAGAGCTATCCATGGTGCAAATCAAAGAATGATGCATTTATCTGCACATCAAATGGAAATTAAACTCATACTTTTCCTTGATTTTGTTTTAGGATTATCAATATCTATAATATTTAACACTTAGTACTTTAGCCTTATGGAAATTTGCTAGAAAACTATTGTGCCCTCCCTAGTTAGATAGACATTTGAGATCTAAAAGAGCATAACATTTTCCATAATTTATTGGTCAGGGTCCTGGAAATTAAAAACACTCAAGAGGGATAATTGAAATGCAGTTAATTAAGGGATTATTAACAAAGATATGCACGGGATTAAAAGGAAAATCACAAGGGACAGGAAAGCAACACAGAGTCTGCAATAGCAGAAAGCCTTTACTGTCCCAGCACTGAGGGAGCAAGGGGCAGACTCACTTAGGAAACCTGAAGAGGCTTGTAGCTGAAGAACAGAATGGACCAACAGGGCCTGTCCACAGGTAGAACAATTAAGTCATTGCCAAACCGGGCCCTAATAGGAAGTGGGTCCTGGGAATAAACACCCTGAACTCTCTCCTCTAAAGCTTTGAGTTCCTCCAGAAGTCTCTCTTGGGCTAGGGATCCTCGTTGTAGAGTCCAGCCTCTGGAGACCTTGGGGGTGAGTGGTAAGGGGCAAACTCGAGAATAGATTTGGCAAATGGGGAATATTCAACAGACATGATTTAAGGATAATATTTGCCTGAAAAGTTATCATTCTTATTACTTTAGGGATGTGTTGAAGATGTCCAGAAGAACACACAATAATTTGATGCCATGTGAAAAGTGTTCTGTCTCTGTTTCTAGTTGTGTTTCTGTCCCTGTCTTTGTGTGTGTGTGGTGTGTGTCCTTCAATCTCTCTGTCTCTCTCTCTTTCTCCACACACACACACACACACACACACACACACATGCATTTATGGTTTACCTAAGTAATACTTGTACTTTTCCTAAAAACCTGCTATATTTTTCTCAAGTGCATTGTAGATTATGTAACGAATCATGTTTCAGCTGTTTGCATCAGTGTATTTTGGACATGGAGTTTACCCTTGGTGACACCTGGGTATCTCCTGTAACTTATTTTCCTTTATCTGTCTCCCTAATTTTATTTACCACAGTATTCTTAACTCATTCTAAGCTAACACAAATTCTTTTTATTTTTTGAAAATGTTAGCTCTATAAATATACAAATTAATAGTTTGTTGGTACCAGTATTAGTAGAAATTTTCCCATATTTATTAGTGACAGTATTCCCATAGGTATTGCAAGCCTATGTACCTTTATTGGAGAATTTAGGTATGAACTTAAAAATACATAGTTAACTTTTAGAGGAAGTATTTTTATAATAATGAATCATGTAGATTTAGAGACTTCTCACATTATTTTGGAGAAGTGGTTATCTCCTGTGTTCATTCATCTCCAGGCTGAAGAATAAAGACAGTGGTTTGTCTTTAGGTTCTCCTCACTCTCTGTCTTTGACATTCTACTTACCAGAAATCTTTCTTTAGTCATCCAACCTTTCTGACACATTGTTCTCAGCCTGTTTCATTGATATGACACTGTCATATTGCCCCTGTCATTCTGGGCTTGAACCGCCATGGTTTTTCTTCCTATTTAATTGAAGTATGTCTAGTCTGTGTCTCTTATTCTGCCAGTGAATGTCTATACCTTCCAATAAAATCTAATTAATAAATTTATCTGTATTTTTTATTATGGATTTTTTTATTAGTTTCTGCTTTATAACAAAGTGAATCAGTCACACATATACATCTGTTCCCACATCCCTTCCCTCATGCATCTCCCTCCCTCCCACCCTCCCCATCCCACCCCTCCAGGCGGTCACAAAGCACCGAGCTGATCTCCCTGTGCTCTGCGGCTGCTTCCCACTATCTATCTACCTTACGTTTCGTAGTGTATATATGTCCATACCTCTCTTTCGCTTTGTCACAGCTTACCCTTCCCCCTCCCCATATCCTCAAGTCCATTCTCAAGTAGGTCTGTGTCTTTATTCCCCTTTTACCCCTAGGTTCTTCATGACATTTTTTTTTAATTCCATATATATGTGTTAGCATACGGTATTTGTCTTTCTCTTTCTGGCTTACTTCACACTGTATGACAGACTCTAGGTCTATCCACCTCATTACAAATAGCTCAGTTTCGTTTCTTTTTATGGCTGAGTAATATTCCATTGTATATATGTGCCACATCTTCTTTATCCATTCATCCGATGATGGACACTTAGGTTGTTTCCAGCTCCGGGTTATTGTGAATAGAGCTGCAATGAACATTTTGGTACATGTCTCTTTTTGAATTATGGTTTTCTCAGGGTATATGCCTAGTAGTGGGATTGCTGGGTCATATGGTAGTTCTATTTTTAGTTTTTTAAGGAACCTCCATACTGTTCTCCATAGTGGCTGTACCAATTCACATTCCCACCAGCAGTGCAAGAGTGTTCCCTTTTCTCCACACCCTCTCCAGCATTTATTTTTTCTAGATTTCTTGATGATGGCTATTCTGACTGGTGTGAGATGATATCTCATTGTACTTTTGATTTGCATTTCTCTAATGATTAATGATGTTGAGCATTCTTTCATGTGTTTGTTGGCAGTTTGTATATCTTCTTTGGAGAAATGCCTATATAAGTCTTCTGCCCATTTTTGGATTGGGTTGTTTGTTTTTTTGCTATTGAGCTGCATGAGCTATTTATAAATTTTGGAGATAAATCCTTTGTCAGTTGCTTCATTTGCAAATATTTTCTCCCATTCTGAGGGTTCTCTTTTGATCTTGTTTATGGTTTCCTTTGCTGTGCAAAAGCTTTGAAGTTTCATTAGGTCCCATTTGTTTATCTTTGTTTTTATTTCCATTTCTCTAGGAGGTGGGTCCAAAAGGATCTTGCTGTGATTTATGTCATAGAGTGTTCTGCCTATGTTTTCCTCTAAGAGTTTGATAGTTTCTGGCCTTACATTTTGGTCTTTAATCCACTTTGAGCTTATTTTTGTGTATGGTGTTAGGGAATGATCTAATCTCATACTTTTACATGTCCCTGTCCAGTTTTCCCAGCACCACTTATTGAAGACGCTGTCCTATCTCCACTGTACATTCCTGCCTCCTTCATCAAAGATAAGTTGACCATATGTGCGTGGGTTTATCTCTGGGCTTTCTATCCTGTTCCATTGATCTATCTTTCTGTTTTTATGGCAGTACCACACTGTCTTGATTACTGTAGCTTTGTAGTATAGTCCGAAGTCAGGGAGCCTGAATCCTCCAGCTCCGTTTTTCGTTCTCAAGATTGCTTTGGCTATTCGGGGTCTTTTGTTTCTCCAAACAAATTTTGAAATTTTTTGTTCTAGTTCTGTGAAAAATGCCAGTGGTAGTTTGATAGGGATTGCATTGAATCTGTAGATTGCTTTGGGTAGTAGAGTCATTTTCACAATATTGATTCTTCCAATCCAAGAACATGGTATATCTCTCCATCTGTTGGTATCACCTTTAATTTCTTTCATCAGTGTCTTATACTTTTCTGCATACAGGTCTTTTGTCTCCTTAGGTAGGTTTATTCCTAGATATTTTATTCTTTTTGTTGCAATGGTAAATGGGAGTGTTTTCTTGATTTCATTTTCAGATTTTTCATCATTAGTGTACAGGAATGCCAGAGATTTCTGTGCATTAATTTTGTATCCTGCTACTTTACCAAATTCATTGATTAGCTCTAGCAGTTTTCTGGTAGCATCTTTAGGATTCTCTATGTATAGTATCATGTCATCTGCAAACAGGGACAGCTTTACTTCTTCTTTTCCAATTTGGATTCCTTTTATTTCCTTTTCTTCTCTGATTGCTGTGGCTAAAACTTCCAAAACTAGGTTGAATAAGAGTGGTGAGAGTGGGCAACCTTGTCTTGTTCCTGATCTTAGTGGAAATGGTTTCAGTTTTTCACCATTGAGGACAATGTTGGCTGTGGGTTTGTCATATATGACCTTTATGATGTTGAGGAAAGTTCCCTCTATGCCTACTTTCTGCAGGGTTTTTATCATAAATGGGTGTTGAATTTTGTTGAAAGCTTTCTCTGCATCTATTGAGATGATCATATGGTTTTCTCCTTCAACTTGTTAATATGGTGTATCACATGGATTGATTTGCGTATATTGAAGAATCCTTGCATTCCTGGAATAAACCCCAGTTGATCATGGTGTATGATCCTTTTAATGTGCTGTTGGATTCTGTTTGCTAGTATTTTGTTGAGGAATTTTGCATCTATGTTCATCAGTGATATTGGCCTGTAGTTTTCTTTCTTTGTGACATCCTTGCCTGGTTTTGGTATCAAGGTGATGGTGGCCTCGTAGAATGAGTTTGGGAGTGTTCCTTCCTCTGATATTCTTTGGAAGAGTTTGAGAAGGATGGGTGTTAGCTCTTCTCTAAATGTTTGATAGAATTCGCCTGTGTAGCCATCTGGTCCTGGGCTTTTGTTTGTTGGAAGATTTTTTATCACAGTTTCAATTTCAGTGCTTGTGATTGGTCTATTCATATTTTCTATTTCTTCCTGATTCAGTCTTGGCAGGTTGTGCATTTCTAAGAATTTGTCCATTTCTTCCAGGTTGTCCATTTTATTGGCATAGAGTTGCTTGTAGTAATCTCTCATGATCTTTTGTGTTTCTGCAGTGTCAGTTGTTACTTCTCCTTTTTTCATTTCTAATTCTATTGATTTGAGTCTTCTCCCTTCTTTTCTTGATGAGTCTGGCTAATGGTTTGTCAATTTTGTTTATCTTCTCAAAGAACTAGCTTTTAGTTTGGTTTATCTTTGCTATCGTTTCCTTCATTTCTTTTTCATTTATTTCTGATCTGATCTTTATGATTTCTTTCCTTCTGCTAACTTTGGGGGTTTTTTGTTCTTCTTTCTCTAATTGCTTTAGGTGCAGGGTCAGGTTGTTTACTCGAGATGTTTCCTGTTTCTTAAGGTGGGATTGTATTGCTATAAACTTCCCCCTTAGAACTGCTTTTGCTGCGTCCCATAGGTTTTGGGTCGTCGTGTCTCCATTGTCATTTCTTTCTAGGTATTTTTTAATTTCCTCTTTGATTTCTTCAGTGATCACTTCGTTATTGAGTAGTGTATTGTTTAGCCTCCATGTGTTTGTATTTTTTACAGATCCTTTCCCGTAATTGATGTCTAGTCTCATAGCATTGTGGTCGGAAAAGATACTTGATACAGTTTCAATTTTCTTAAATTTACCAAGGCTTGATTTGTGACCCAAGATATGATCTATCCTGGAGAATGTTCCATGAGCACTTGAGAAAAATGTGTATTCTGTTGTTTTTGGATGGAATGTCCTATAAATATCAACTGAGACCATCTTGTTTAATGTATCATTTAAAGCTTGTGTTTCCTTATTTATTTTCATTTTGGATGATCTGTCCATTGGTGAAAGTGGGTTGTTAAAGTCCCCTATTATGATTGTGTTACTGTCGATTTCCCCTTCTATGGCTGTTAGTATTTGCCTTATGTATTGAGGTGCTCCTATGTTGGGTGCATAAATATTTCCAATTGTTATATCTTCTTCTTGGATCGATCCCTTTATTGTTATGTAGTGTCCTTCTTTGTCTCTTCTTATAGTCTTTATTTTAAAGTCTATTTTGTCTGATATGAGAATTGCTACTCCAGCTTTCTTTTGATTTCCATTTGCATGGAATATCTTTTTCCATCCCCTTACTTTCAATCTGTATGTGTCTCTAAGTCTGAAGTGGGTCTCTTGTAGACAGCATATATATGGGTCTTGTTTTTGTATCCATTCAGCCAATCTGTGTCTTTTGGTGGGGGCATTTAGTCCATTTACATTTAAGGTAATTATTGATATGTATGTTCCTATTCCCATTTCCTTAATTGCTTTGGTTTCGTTATTGTAGGTATATTCCTTCTGTTGTGTTTCTTGCCTAGAGAAGTTCCTTTAGCATTTGTTGTAAAGCTGGTTTGGTGGTGCTGAACTCTCTCAGCTTTTGCTTGTCTGTAAAGGTTTTAATTTCTCCATCAAATCTGAATGAGATCCTTGCTGGGTAGAGTAATCTAGGTTGCAGGTTTCTCTCCTTCATCACTTTAATTATGTCCTGCCACTCCCTTCTGGCGTGTAGAGTTTCTGCTGAGAGATCAGCTGTTAACCTGATGGGGATTCCCTTGTGTGTTATTTGTTGTTTTTGCCTTGCTGCTTTTAATATGATTTCTTTGTGTTTAATTTTTGACAGTTTGATTAATATGTGTCTTGGCGTATTTCTCCTTGGATTTATTCTGTATGGGACTCTCTGTGCCTCCTGGACTTGATTAACTATTTCCTTTCCCATATTAGGGAAGTTTTCAACTATAATCTCTTCAAATATTTTCTCAGTCCCTTTCTTTTTCTCTTCTTCTTCTGGAACCCCTATAATTCAAATTTTGGTGCGTTTAATGTTGTCCCAGAGGTCTCTGAGACTGTCCTCTGTTCTTTTCATTCTTTTTTCTTTATTTTGCTCTGCATCAGTTATTTCCACTATTTTATCTTCCAGGTCACTTATCCGTTCTTCTGCCTCAGTTATTCTGCTATTGATCCCATCTAGAGCATTTTTCATTTCATTTATTGTGTTTTTAATCGATGCTTGATTCATCTTTAGTTCTTCTAGGTCCTTGTTAACTGTTTCTTGCATTTTGTCTATTCTATTTCCAAGATTTTGGATCTTGGAAATAGAATCTTGGATCAGCTTTACTATCATTATTCTGAATTCTTTTTCAGGTAGACTGCCTATTACTTCTTCATTTGTTAGGTCTGGTAGGTTTTTATCTTGCTCCTTCACCTGCTGTGTGTTTTTCTGTCTTCTCATTTTGCTTATGTTACTGTGTTTGGGGTCTCCTTTTTGCAGGCTGCAGATTCGTAGTTCCCGTTGTTTTTGCTGTCTGTCCCCAGTGGCTAAGGTTGTTTCAGTAGGTTGTGTAGGCTTCCTGGTGGGGGTGAGTAGTGCCTGTGCTCTGGTGGTTGAGGCTCGATCTTGTCTTTCTGGTGGACAGGTCCACGTCTGGTGGTGTGTTTTGGGGTGCCTGTGGCCTTATTATGTTTTTAGGTATCCTCTCTGCTAATGGGTGGGGTTGTGTTCCTGCCTTGTTAGTTGCTTGGCATAGGGTGACCAGCACTGTAGCTTGCTGGTCGTTGACTGAAGCTGGGTGCTGGTGTTGAGATGGAGATCTTTGGGAGATTTTCGCTGCTTGATATTATGTGGAGCTGGGAGGTCTCTTGTGGACCCGTGTCCTGAAGTTGGCTCTCCCCCTTCAGAGGCACAGCAGTGACTCCTGGCTGCAGCACCAAGAGCCTTTCATCCACCCGGCTCAGAATAACAGGGAGAAATGTAGAAAGAAAGAACTAGTAGAAGAAAGAAAGGAGGAAGGGAAGAAAGGAAGGAAGGAAGGAAGAAAGAAAGGAGGGAGGGATGGAGGAAGGATGGAAAGAAAGAAAGAAAGAAAGAAAGGAGGGACGGAGGGAGGAATGAAAGCAAAAGGAAGAGTGAATAGAAGAAGGGAGGGAGGGAGGGAGGAAGGAAAGAAAGAAAGAAAGACAGGAGGGAGGGAGGGAGGAAGGAAAGAAAAAGAAAGTGGAAAGAAGAAGGGTGGGAGGGAGGGAGGGAGGAAAGAAAAAGAAAGAAGGAAAGGAGGAGCGGAGGGAGGGAGGAAGGGAAGGTAGGAAAAAAAGAAAGAGCAGGTAAAGTAAAGTAGAATAAAGTATGAAATATAGTAGCGTTATTAAAATTAAAAAGTAATTACTGAAAAAAAAATGGACAGATAGAACCTTGGGACATATGGTGGAAGCAAAGCTATACAGAGAGAATCTTACACAGAAGATTACACATACACATTCACAAAAAGAGAGCAGGGGGAAAAATCAAAAATCTTGCTCTCCAAGTCCACCTCCTCAATTTGGGATAATTCGTTTAAAAAGAGGAAAAGGGCGAGAAGTCTGAAATCTTGCTCTCTAAGTCCACCTCCTTAATTTGGGATAATTCGTTGTAAAAAGAGGAAAAGGGGGGAAAGTCTTAAATCTTGTCCTCAAAGTCCACTTCCTCAATTTGGGATGATTCGCTGTCCATTTATGCACTCCACAGACGCAGGGCACATCAAATGGACCATGGAGCTTTAATCCGCTGCCTCTGAGGCTGCACAGAGAGATTTCCCTGTCTCTGCTCTCACAGCTCCCGGGTCTCAGCCTTGGACCTGGCCCCGCCTCTGCGCGTAGGTCGCTGGAGGGCGTCCGTTCTTCGCTCAGACAGGATGGGTTTAAAGGAGCCGCTGATTCGGGGGCTCTGGCTCACTCAGGCAGAGGGCAGGGAGGGGCGTGCAGTGTGGGGTGGGCCTGCGGCGGCAGAGGCTGGCGCTCCGTGCGCTTTCCTGGGAAAGCCATCCCCAGGTCCCGGGACCCCGGCACCCCGGCAGTGGCGGGGTGCACAGGCCCCCCGGAAGGCGGGGCGGACAGTGACCCGTGCTCGCACACAGGCCCCACGGCGGCGGAGGCAGCAGCAGCCCCAGCGTCCCACGCCCGTCTCCGGGGTCCGCGCCTTTAGCCGCGGCTCGCGCCTGTCTCCGGCGATTCCCCAAGCAGCCCTCTTAATGCCCTCTCCTCGCGCACCGGGAAACAAAAGGGAAAAAAGTCTCTTGCCTCTTCGGCAGCTCCAGACCCTTTCCCCGGACTCCCTCCGGGCTAGCCGTGGTGCACTAACCCCTTCAGGCTCTCTTCCTGCCGCCAGCCCCAGTCCTCTCCCTGCGCTCCGACTGAAAGCCGATACCCGAGCCTCAGCTCCCAGCCCGGCCCGCCCCGGCGGCCAAGCAGACAAGCCTCTCGGGCTGGTGTGTGCCTGAGGGCACCGATCCTCTGTGCGGGAATCTCTCCGCTTTGCCCTCCACAGCCCTGTTGCTGTGCTCTCCTCCTCTACTCCGAAGCTTTCCCCCTCCGCCACCTGCAGTCTCTGCCCGCGAAGGGGCTTGTAGTGTGTGGAAACCTTTCCTCCTTCACGGCTCCCTCCCACTGGTGCAGGTCCCGTCCCTATCCTATTGTCTCTGTTTATTCTTTTTTTCTTTTGCCCTACCCAGGTATGTGGGGAGTTTCTTGCGTTTTGGGGGGTCTGAGGTCTTCTGTCAGCGTTCAGTAGGTGTTCTGTAGGAGTTGTTCCACGTGTAGATGAATTTCTGATGTATCTGTGGGGAGGAAGGTGATCTCCGCATCTTACTCTTCCGTCATCTTCCTCCGGGGTCCCAATTTATCTGTATTGATGGAAGTGACCCTTCTTACAAGTAAAGCATGGATATTAACAGAGGTCTTTGGAGGACACTAGCTATGAGTTGGTCATGAATGTCATCACTGTACACTTGTGGGTTATCTGGAAGAGAGTGAGTTTCAGAGTAACCATATGTGCACAAAGACTGTTGTGAACAAAGAGTAGTGATTGGAAAGGAAGCCAGTGAAAACACAGGTTTGACTGCTAATATACCTGTCTGTTGGTGATGCTGGTGCCTCCATTCCACATACCCTTGTGAACAATTGGATCTCTTGTGCCAGACCACCCAGCTAATAGAAAGTCTTTCTTGACCTGAGTGCAATCCCTCTAACCCGCTTGTCTCTGTCTCTGTGGCTCAAGAGGACCAGATCCTCGAGGACTTCCTGGGTAATCCAGAGCCATGGAGACTAGGAACAAGCAGGAAATCCAGTTATAAGGAAGGGACACTTTCGCTGGCCACTGGTCATGGGACACCAGATCTAATGTGTTCATGAGATGGAGTTCCAGGAGGACAGCCACATCTGCAGCAGGCAGGCCAAGGAGTGTGACATTTTCAGGTAAGGGCACTTCCTTATTTACTTATTCAGAGGAACCCTGAATACTTATAAGCAAACTGAACAAGTCATTATAAATCATAAGGAGATGTGCACCTAGGACCTTGGAACAAAGAAAGAATACAGGATGTAATTTAGTTAGTGAATACCTTTCCTCCCTTCTTACATGCCAAGTTCTACTTATCTTTCATTTTGGATATTTCCAACACTTTATTATGGAAATCTCAATGGTTGGAAATTATCCCAATGGACTTTACAAGTTCTATTTTGGGGAGAACTCTCATCCTTATGAATATATGTACTAAGATATCTCACATAAGACTAAATTTTGCTTATGAACATGAGATACATTATGTACAAACACACAAAATCATATTATTTAATCAAAGAGAAATGTAAGTGGTATGACTATAAATAATTTTTGTTTGTTTTTCTTTTTTTTGAAATTTTGAACTTTATTTTATTTATTTATTTATACAGCAGGTTCTTATTAGTCATACATTTTATACACATCAGTGTATACATGTCAATCCCAATCTCCCAATTCATCACACCACCACCACCACGCCCCCACCACTTTCCCCCCTTGGTGTCCACACGTTTGTTATCTACATCTGTGTCTCTATTTCTGCCCTGCAAACTGGTTCATCTGTACCATTTTTCTAGGTTCCACATACGTGTGTTAGCATAGGGTATTTGTTTTTCTCCTTCTGACTTACTTCACTTTGTATGACAGTCTCTAGGTACATCCATGTCTCTACAAATGACCCAATTTAGTAGTGCTGCAATGAATATTGGGGTGCATGTGCCTTTTTTGAATTACGTTTTTTTCTGGGTATATGCCCAGTACTGGGATTGCTGGGTCATATGGTAATTCAATTTTAACTTTTTAAGGAACCTCCATACTGTTCTCCATAGTGGTTGTATCAATTTACATTCCCACCAACAGTGCAAGAGGGTTCCCTGTTCTCCACACCCTCTCCAGCATTTGTTGTTTGTAGACTTTTCTGATGATGCCCATTCTAACTGGTGTGAGGTTATACCTCATTGTGCTTTTGATTTGCATTTCTCTAATAATTAGTGATGTTGAAGAGCTTTTCATGTGCTTCTTGGCCATCTGTATGTCTTCTTTGGAGAAATGTCTATTTAGGTCTTCTGCCCATTTTTGGATTGGGTTGTTTGTTTTTTTAATATTGAGCTGCATGAGCTGTTTATATATTCTGGAGATTAATCCTTTGTCCGTTGATACGTTTGTAAATATTTTCTCCCATTCTGAGGGTTGTCTTTTCATCTTGCTTATGGTTTCCTTGGTATGCAAAAGCTTTTAAGTTTCATTAGGTCCCATTTGTTTATTTTTGTTTTTATTTTCATTACTCTAAGAGGTGGATCAAAAAAGATCTTGCTGTGACTTATGTCAAAGAGTGTTCTGCCTATGTTTTCCTCTAAGAGTTTTATAGTGTCTGGTCTTACATTTCGGTCTCTAATCCATTTTGAATTTTTTTTTGTGTATGGTGTCAGGGAATGTTCTAATTTCATTCTTTTTCATGTAGCTGTCCAGTTTTCCAGCCCCACTTATTGAAGAGACTGTCTTTTCTCCATTGTATATCTTTACCTCCTTTATCATAGATTAGTTGACCATTGGTGCGTGGGTTTATCTCTGGGCTTTCTGTACTGTTCCATTGATCTATATTTCTGTTTTTGTACCAGTACCATATTGTCTTGATTACTGTAGCTTTGTAGTATAGTCTGAAGTCAGGGAGTCTGATTCCTCCACCTCCGTTTTTTTCCCTCAAGACTGCTTTGGCTATTCGGGGTCCTTTGTGTCTCCATACAAATTTTAAGATTTTTTTGTTCTAATTCTGTAAAAAAATCCATTGGTAATTTGATAGGGATTGCATTGAATCTGTAGATTGCTTTGGGTAGTATAGTCATTTTCACAATATTCATTCTTCCAATCCAAGAACATGGTATATCTCTCCATCTGTTGGTATCATCTTTAATTTCTTTCATCAGTGTCTTATAGTTTTCTGCCTACCAGTCTTATGTCTCCCTAGGTAGGTTTATTCCTAGGTATTTTATTCTTTTTGTTGCAGTGGTAAATGAGAGTGTTTCCTTAATTTCTCTTTCAGATTTTTCATCATTAGTGTATAGGAATGCATGAGATTTCTATGCATTAATTTTGTATCTGGCAACTTTAACAAATTCATTGATTAACTCTAGTAGTTTTCTGGTGGCATCTTTAGGATTGTCCATGTATAGTATCATGTCATATGCAAACAGTGACAGTTTTACTTCTTCTTTTCCAATTTGGATTCCTTTTATTTCTTTTTCTTCTCTGATTGGTGTGGCTAGGACTTCCAAAACTATGTTGAATAATAGTGATGAGAGTGGAAATCCTTGTCTTGTTCCTGATCTTAGAGGAAATGCTTTCAGTTTTTCACCATTGAGAATGATGTTTGTTGTGCATTGGTCGTATATGGCCTTTATTAAGTTGAGGTAGGTTCCCTCTATGACCACTTTCTGGAGAGTGTTTATCATAAATGGGTGTTGAATTTTGTCAAAAGCTTTCTCTGCAACTATTGAGATGACCATATAGTTTTTATCCTTCAATTTGTTAATATGGTGTATCACATTGATTGATTTGTGTATATTGGAGAATACTTGCATCCCTGGGATAAATCCCACTTGATCATGGTGTGTGATCCTTTTAATGTCCTGTTGGATTCTGTTTGCTAGTATTTTCTTGAGGATTTTTGCAACTATATTCATCAGTGATATTGGTCTGTAATTTTCTCTTTTTGTAGTATCTTTGTCTGGTTTTGGTATCAGGGTGATGGTGGCCTCATAGAATGAGTTTGGGAGTGTTCCTTCCTTTGCTATTTTTTGGAAGAGTTTGAGAAGGATGGGTGTTAGCTCTTCTCTAAATGATTGATAGAATTCACCTGTGAAGCCATCTGTTCCTGGGCTTTTGTTTGTTGGAAGATTTTTAATCACAGTTTCAATTTCATTACTTGTGACTGTTCTGTTCATATTTTCTATTTCTTCCTGGTTCACTCTTGGAAGGTTGTGCTCTTCTAAGAATTTGTCCATTTCTTCCAGGTTGTCCATTTTATTGGCATAGAGTTGCTTGTAGTAGTCTCTTAGGATGCTTTGTATTTCTGCGGTGTGTGTTGTAACTTCTCCTTTTTCATTTCTAATTTTACTGATTTGAGTCCTCTCACTCTTTTTCTTCATAAGTCTGCCTAATGTTTTATCAATTTTACTTATCTTCTCAAAGAACCAGCTTTTAATTTTATTGATCTTTGCTATTGTTTTCTTTGTTTCTATTTCATTTATTTCTGCTCTAATCTCTATGATTTCTTTCCTTCTGCTAACTTTGGTTTTAATTTGTTCTTCTTTCTCTAGTTTCTTTAGGTGTAAGGTTAGATTGTTTATTTGAGATTTTTCTTGTTTCTTGAGGTAGGATTGTATTGCTATACACTTCCCTCTTAGAACTGCTTTTGCTGCATCCCATAGGTTTTGGATTGTTGTGTTTTCATTGTCATTTGTCTCTAGGTATTTTTTGATTTCCTCTTTGATTGCCTCAGTGGTCTCTTGGTTATTAGTAACGTATTGTTTAGCCTCCATATGTTTGTGTTTTTTACGTTTTCTTCCCTGTAATTGATTTCTAATCTCATAGCGTTGTGGTTAGAAAAGATGCTTGATATGATTTCAATTTTCTTAAATTTACTGAGGCTTGATTTGTGATCCAAGATATGATCCATCCTGGAGAATGTTCCATGCACACTTGAGAAGAAAGTGTAATCTGCTGTTTTTGGATGGAATGTCCTATAAATATCAATTAAATCTATATGGTCTATTGTGTCGTTTAGAACTTGTGTTTCCTTATTAATTTTCTGTTTGGATGATCTGTCCACTGGTGTAAGTGAGGTGTTAACGTCCCCCACTATTATTGTGTTATTGTTGATTTAGTCTTTTAGAGCTGTTAGCAGTTGCCTTATGTATTGAGGTGCTCCTACGTTGGGTGCATATGTATTTATAATTGTTATATCTTCTTCTTGGATTGATCTTGTGACATTCTTGTCTCTTGTAACATTCTTTATTTTAAAGTCTATCTTATCTGATATGAGTATTGCTACCCCAGCTTTCTTTTGATTTCCATTTACATGGAATATCTTTTTTCATCCCCTCACTTTCAGTCTGTATGTGTCCCTAGGTCTGAAGTGGGTCTCTTGTACACAGCATATATAGGGGTCTTGTTTTTGTATCCATTCAGAAAGCCTGTGTCTTTTGGTTGGAGCATTTAATCCATTCACGTTTAAGGTAATTATGAATATGTATGTTCCTATTACCATTTTCTTAATTGTTTGGGGTTTGTTTTTGTAGGTCCTTTTCTTCTCCTGTGTTTCCCACTTAGAGGAGTTCCTTTAGCATTTGTTGTATAGCTGGTTTGGTGGAGCTGAATTCTATTAGCTTTTGCTTATCTCTAAAGGTTTTAATTTCTCTGTCAAATATGAATGAGATCTTTGCTGGGTAGAATAATCTTGGCTGTAGTTCTTTCCCTTTCATCACTTTAAATATTTCCTGCCACTCCCTTCTGGTTTGCAGAGTTTCTGCTGAAAGATCAGCTGTTAACCTTTGGGGGATTCCCTTGTATGTTTTTTTGTTGCTTTTCCCTTGCTTCTTTTAATATTTTGTCTTTGTATTTAATTTTTGGTAGTTTGATTATTATGTGCCTTGACTATAAATAATTTTTAACTTAATTTTATACCTAACTTAGTGTTCTCTTTAAAAACCATTTATTCACTAGATTTGCACCAGTTGAATTTTAATGTTTTTTAAGTATGAATTTTCTTTTAAATCAAGATTTCACATCTTATATAGTTAATATAATGTGTCAATGTCTGGGAAGACATTTCAAAGATGTTCTTAAAACATTTCACCTAAGGGCACTTTGAAAGGAAAATACTCAAAATGAGTATTTAAATTTTGTTTGTTGTTCCTGTTATTTATTTTAAAAACCATTCATATTAATTCGTCTCACTTGGCACAAAATATAATATTAGTCACTTTAGCTAAATGAGACAAATTTCTGATCAGGTTTGAAATTCTTCTATATGTCAGTTCTCTCCAGATTTTTCAAAAACTATTACCACCTTGATTTTGCAGTCTCTGGTCAGTTGTTTACAACAAACAAATTATTTTTTGCTTCAATTTTGCACAACATTTATGCCAATTACTCAGAAATATATATTATCACAATTCAGCACTTTTTTCCAGATTAATTATAGTATCCACTATCATTTTTCTCCATGCTAAACCTTCTAGGTAAATTTCTTAAAAATTAATGCCTGTACTTTTCCCTTTTTAATATTCACACTGCCCAATATGGTAATGAATGCAAATAAATCAGTTTAAACAAAGCGCAGTGAAAGTGAACAAGACACAGATCTTTAAAGAATCACAGGGCCCATTGATTTGGCCAAAGATCAATCCTAAACCAGTAGCATATTTGATTCAAAGTTGCCTTGTTAACTTTATTTAGGTAACTTTATTTTATGATTTCACTGAGTTTCTAGGCAATTTTCAAGTGGGACTCAGCTAGTTGTGAAAGGTGCTGGATAGCTTGAAGAGATTATTGCAGAAGATATGGCAGGATTCACTGTATGACAAGTTATGCTTGTTCTTCTGACATCTTTACTTTGATGGGCTAACCGGTTTTCGATAGGAAGCACTAACTACTCAATAATGTTAGAAATGTGAGATTCAGGTAGCTGAATGTCTAACTCAATGTGTCTAAGGAGATGTGATTTGTATTACAAGGTTTTACTTTCATAGGTGATTTTTTTCTAAGTCACTTAAAAACCTGATGCATTCATGTTAAGACAATATTCATGGATGGCATTTTTCAAACCATTTCTAAATCATCTAATCTATTTTGAAACTGGGCAATTTTGTTGGAAATTTTTTTCTTTTTATCATAAATTGAATCAGTATTAATGATTGCATTTTATTATGTGTGGGTTGGGGGGGTTGTGATATATTATGTAAATTTCCAGACATAGAATCTATAAAGGAATAATATAAGCTTTCCCAATCTACAACCATCGTGAGGACATTATAGGCTCCACTAATTAGCATCCTCACTTTACCAAAAATTCAGTAACCCTTCATATTCTTCAATTTGATTCCTTCTTTGCTTTAAACTTTTTCAAATAAATGATTAAAAAAATAATATTGTAAAAAATATTATGAATAAGTTTATATTTCCATTGTCCCTCAATGGGAAAAGACCAAAGCAAACCATTCATGGCTCTGTGAATCAAGTCCTGTGGATAAAGTGAGATAACATGGAAGTTATACGTAAGAAATAACTATTAAATCAATAATAAGATTTGCCTTTTAATTGATGATTGAATGAATTTTTTAAAAAGTAAAACAATATAACTTAGAAATTTTTTTCTTATTTTGCACATATGTTAGCACTGTACTGATAGATAGAAAATTATTTATAAATGTCTAGTGTCTTGATTATTTTTATTTTTTCCAAAACTTTTCCTTCCGTGAAATCATTCACTTTCAAATTTATTCTCAAATTTACTGTATATTTATGCATATATGTATATGTGCATGTGTTTATATACATATGCACACACATATATTTGTATTTATATATGTCAATATTTGAAGAAGTAGATTTGTATATATATAAATGGAGATTAACATGATGTGACATCCTTATAGTGTTTCAGTTATTCTGCATGTAAAATAACAAGTGTATATTATTGGTGCTGTACACGTTCTCTGGCTCTAAATGTAAATTTTAATTTTGTTTCCAAACTAGAGAATACTATATCACTATGGTTAAATGGGTAAGCAATACCAGGACGGTGGTCAGATGGCTAAATCGACCTCAGAACATCTCCATCCTCACAGTCTGTGAGACCACTACTGGTGCTTGTAGTAGAGTGAGTATAATTTACTTTCCTTTATGCTTAAAATATAATAGTTTATGCTACCTTTCAAATGAAAATTAAACAATTCTTTGTGCAAATACTTCAATATTTAACTTCCAAAGCTATTAGGAGTGTATACTTTAATTCATAAATCTTCCATACTTTGAAGTAAGAAATATAGATGATAAACAGAAGAGAACAAATTAAGCTTTAAAATAACAAATTCTTATATAGTATAAAGGGTAGTCCAAGCCATGTTAGTTTCATTCTCAAATGTAGGCTTTCTCTCTACTTTTTGACAGTGATTAACTTGAGAATATGTGATATTTCTTTCCTGTCATCTTTAAACAATTCCAAAAATTCATCGTTTTTTCTGTAGTTCAGATTAGTCTTCTAAAATAAGTGTCTCTGTCTTTAAATTATCTAAAAATAGTAGAAAAAATGGTTCTTCAACTATGTTTTGAAAGTAGGTTGTATTTCAATTTCTATAATCATATTTTATAAACTCTGCAATAGATTCTATATGTGTAATTTTAAGGTTCTCAGTAAAGGGAATACTTTAATAAGTTTAAATTGTTATATTACATATTTGGTACTTGATAAAGTGTTCTCAATTATTTAACAACAGAATTTTCAAACTTACGCTTCTGGACAAGATGGAGTAAATGTTACCAGCCTTGCATCTCTATAGTAATCAACTGTAATGCTTTACAAAATATATTAACTATATTCAGACATTGGACAATAAGGCAGTCAAAATATAAATGGTCAAATGAAGCTATGGCTTCCTACTGGTGACACATTTGAGTCCACAGTGCAAGGAGATGGCATCCAAGAAAAGCACAAGCATATCACTAATCCAAAAAGGCAGGGAGAATCAGAGTTTGAGGCTATTGTGGTGGCTGAATTTTGCAGGACTAGTACCACAGGATAGGAGCTATATATAAAAGAACTTCAGCAATATACGTAAAGGTATCTTAAGTCTTTATCTCAGTGCTTAGCTGTGCAAGTAAAGGGCCTGCCTCAGAGAGGGGAGCAAATAGAGAATCTGCAAGTTGCACAATACTTGGAGACTTTGGAGTAATGAACAGCAAAAATAGAGATCTCTCACTGAAAACCCTAAGCATTCAACTCAGAGCCCAGAAAGAAAATGTATTAGGGATAGAACTATTCTAGACTCTTTCTAATAAATCTTTAAATCAAAACTTGAAAGAATTCAGTTCATCTGCCTGTAAACTATCTGCCTGCCAGAACAAAGTTTACTCTTTAAAATAATTAAAAATTCATTCTCAAAAATGTAGCATTCACAATATCAATCACACAATTAAAACATACTATATATGTAGAGACATAGAAAACATAACTCACCCACCTCCTCCAAAATAAAAGCAGACTTACAAAGGATATAGATACTGGAATTAACAAACAGATTGAAAAAAATTAAAAGAGCTTTTAGCTATTTTTGTTATTTAACAAATTAAAGGATGGCCATAATTAGTAAACAGATGAGACGTTTCAGTAGCTAAATATAAACTATAAAAACAGAGAAATGAAATTTCAGAAACTGAAAAATACAGTGTCTGAAATGAAAAATTGCCTGGATGAGCTTAACAACAAATTGGACACTGTTGTAGTCAAGGAAATATAAATAATTCAAACAGAAGTCTTGAGGGAGAAAAGGCTGGAAAAAAAAAAAAGAAAGAGCAAAGCCTTAAATACCTGTAGAACAATATAAACTTGTATATATGTAAATTTTTATATACAGAAGGCAAAATTTGAGATACCAGGGCAGAAAAAAAGTGTAAGAATGTAAAATGTAAGAATGTAAAAAAATGTAACAATGACTTAAATAATCAAATTTGATGAAAAACCATTAATCCATATATCCAAGAAGTTAGCAAATCTCAAACAGAATAAAGACAAAGAAAAAATACGTCAACACATAGTACATAAATTAATGCAAACAAAAGATTAAGAGAGGAAATTTAAAGTAGCCTGAGAGAAAATCACATTACATATTGGAAATATAATGATGAGAATTACGGCCTGTGTCTCACCAGAAACAATGCAAACCAGAAAGCAATGGAAGGAAGTTGTTATTAAAGGACTACATCCTATGAAAATATCTTTAAAAAAATGAAGACCAAGGAAGATATTTTCAGATAAATTGGAACTGAGCTAGTTCATCAAAAGTAGATCTGCATAAGTAACAGGAAATGAAGTTATTCAGGCTAAAATAAATGACATCAGATGAAAACTCAGATCAAAACGAAGGAAATAAAAGAGCCAAATAAGGTAAATATGTGAATAAAATAAAATAATTTCTAGTACTTAAATTTTCAAAAAGGTAATTAAGGAAATTAAAGTAGTATACAGTAGAGATATTAGTAGAATAATTTCATAATGATACAGTGTGAATTGATTAAGAAGATATAACAATTCTAAGTACCTATGCTTCTAATAATAAAGTTTCTAAATATTTAAGCAAAAGCTGACAAAACTAAAGAAGAAAGAAATATACTGAGGCTTAAATATTATTTTCAACGTATTTGATGAAATAAGTCATCAGAAATCTGTAATGATAACAAAAGATCTGGACAATACTATCAACACCTTAAACAAATTGATATTTAGGAAAAATTTCACTCAACAACTATATAATAAACAATCTTTACAAGTGCAAGGGGAATATTCAAAAATCTCAAAGTGCAAAAAGTGAAATTAAGGAGAGTATATTGTTTGACTACAAGAGAATTAAATTAGAAATTAGTAACTAAAATATATTTGGGAAACTGACAAATATTTGGAAAATTAAAAAAACATACTCCTAAGTAATTCATAAGTTAAAGGACAAATCACAAAAGAAATTAAAAACAATTTTAAGTTCAAACATAATGAAAACATAGCAGGTCCAAATATATGGGTGAAGCAAAATGATGTTTAAAATGAAGTTTAGGGCTTCCCTGGTGGCGCAGTGGTTGAGAGTCCACCTGCCGATGCAAGGGCCACGGGTTCACACCCCGGTCCGGGAAGATCCCACATGCCGCAGAGCAGCTGGGCCTGCGCCTCCAGAGCCTGTGCTCCACAACAGGAGAGGCCACAACAGTGAGAGGCCCGCGTACCGAAAAAAAAAAAGTTTATATCTTTAAATGCGTATATTAGAAAAGGAAAAAGGTATTGAATCCATGGCAAATCTCCAAGTTATGAAGCTAGAGAAAGAAGTATAAAATTAGCTCAAAGTAATTAGAAGGATTGAAATATAAAAAGAAAAGCACAAATTAATAAAACACAAGACAATCTATAGAGAAAATCGCTGAAAGCAAAAATTACTTTAAAAGATGAATAAAATTGATAAATCCTTATTTGTACTGATGAAGAAAAAACACCCCACAAACTACCAATTTCAAGACGGAAAGGGTCCCTATCAATATACTGATGGCATTTTTTACAGAACTAGAACAAATAATTTTAAAATTTGTGTGGAAACACAAAAGACTCTGAATAGCCAAAATAATTTTGAGAAAGAACAGGGCTGGAGGGTCCACACTCCCTGCCTACAGACAGTACTACAAAACTACAATAATCAAACCAGTACAGTATAGGCACAAAAACAGACATAGATCAATGGAACACAATAGATATCCTGGAAATAAACTCATACACTTATTGTCAATTAATCAGTGACAAAGAAAGCAAGAATATACAATGGAGAAAAGACAGTCTTATCAATAAGTGGTGCTAGGAAAACTGGGCAGCTACATATAAAAAAATGAGATTAGAACATTTCCTCGCACCATATATTGGGGTTGGCCAAAAATTTCATTTGGGTTTCTCCCTAAGATGTTATGGAAAAACCTGAATAAACTTTTTGGCGAGCCCAATACAAAAATAAATTCAAGATAGATTAAAGACCTAAATGCAAGACCTGAAACCATAAAACTCCTAGAAGGAAACATAGACAGGACACTCTTTGACATAAATTGTAGAAATACTTTTTTTGAATCTGTCACCTAAGGCAAAAGAAATAAAACCAAAAATTAAAAATGAGACCTAATCAAACTTAAAAGCTTTTGCACAGCAAAGGAAACTATTGACAAATGAAAAAATCTACTAAATGGGCAACAGCGCGCTTCCACTATGCCACTCTGCTAAGCACAGGATACTCTACTAAATGGGAGAAAATATTTGCAAATGATATGACCCATAAGGGATTAATATACAAAATATATAAACAGCTCATACAACTCAATATCTAAAAAGAAAGCCCAATTAAAAAATGGGCAGAAGACCTGAATAGACATTTTCCCAAAGAAGACCTTCAGATGGCCAACAGGCACATGAAAAGGTGCTCAACATTGCTAATCATCAGAGAAATGCAAATCAAAACCACAATGAGATGTCACCTCACACCTGTCAGAACGGCTATTATCAAAAAGATAACAAATAACAAATGTTCAGGAGAATGTGGAGAAAAGCCAACCCTGTACACTGTAGGTAAAAATGTAAATTGTTGCAGCCACTTGGAAAACAATATGGAGGTTCCTCAAAAAACTAAAAATAGAACTACCTTATGAGTCAGCAATTCTACTTCTGGGTATACATCTAAAAAAAACCCCCAAAACACTAATTTGAAAAGATACATTCATTACAATATTAATTGTGACATTAGTTACAATAGCCAACATATGAAAGCAACCTAAGTGCCCATCAACAAATGAATGGATAAAGAAGAAGCGGTATACACACACACACACACATACATATAATGGAATATTGATCAGCCATAAAAAAGAATGAAATTTTGCCATTTGCAATAATACGGATTGACCCAGCACATGTTATGCTTAGTAAAATAAGTCAGACAGAAAAAGACAAATACTGTATATTGTCACTTATATGTGGACTCTAAAACATAAAACAAATGAATGAATATAACAAAACAGAAACAGACTCACAGATATGGAGAACAAACTAGTGGTTATCAGTGGGGATAGGGGATTAAGAGGAACAAACTACTATATATAAAATAAATAAGCTATAAGGATATATTTTACAACACAAGGAATATAGTCAATATTTTAAAATAAGTTTAAATGGAGTATAATCTATAAAGATTTTGAATCACTATGTTGTACACTCGAAAATAATATAATATTGTAAATCAACTATACCTCAACAAAAATAAGAATGAGAGGGGACATCACTATAGAGCCTATAAATATTTAAATGATAATAAAGGAGTTGTGTGCCAATAAATTCTCAAGTATATGATATGAAAAAAAAATTATTTGAGAGGTAAAAATGACCAAAAGTAGTGTCTGAAGAGGAAAAACACTGGAATAGTTCTATACCAATTAGAGAAATTGAATTAATGATTACAAGTCTTCCCACAACAAAAACTCCAGGACCCAGTGGCTTCAGTGATGGATTCCCTTAATGACGTAAGGAATAAAAGAGGTCACATGAGTCATCAAGGTGGCAACATAGGTCATTCCAGAGTTCAGTCCCTCTCAGAAGACAAAAAGCAACTATCCATACACAGGACACCACCGTGAAAATCCTGCATGGGAGTGAGAGTGAAGCACCCCCCCTGGACCACAGGGACTGAAAAGAACCCATTAGAAGGATAAGAATAGTGGCTACACTCTGAGTGCATTGCCCCCCCCCCCAGGCCAGCATAGTGTCACACCGAGAGGGGCCCCTCTGGACCTACAGTTTCTCCAGTAGGAAAAAAGAGAGCCCAAGGTGGACATCTAGCTCCCCCAGAATTGTGGGTTTTTTCATGGGAAGCCCCCCCCAGATGTTCATGGGGGGAATTTGGAGGATTAGTCCACTGGAGATGAGATCGTGATGGAGAAGTGTGGGCTGGAACTTATAGTAACCAACTCTCAGATCTTGGCAGACAGAGTTCATCTTCCCAGTGGTGCTCAAGTAGAAATCCAAAGCAGCAAGTTTGCCACCTGTAGAGCCAAGATAGTGACCCCATCTGGCCAGGGTACTAGGTTTGTAGTTCTGCCTGACTCGGGACCCCAAATGGGAAGCATAATCAGCTGTTCTGCAGCCCTGCAGAAGGAAGCTAGTTCATAGCTCTGCCTACTGCTGAGTGCAGCTCAGCACTGTCTGACCAGGAAGCCTGGCCAGATCACCCAGGAAGCTCTATAGACCAGTAACACTTAAGTGAGAAGTGAACCCAGCCAGTGGCTTTGCCCTCCTGCAGAATGAAAGCTAATGGCTCCATCTGACCAGGGAGATTGGTACACAGCTTAGCCTGATTCAGTCTCTAAACAGTGAGCCTTGCCACTCTTGGATCCTGTTCTGTGGCCTCACCCAGGCAGGAAGCTAATTCTTAGGCCCACTCAGTGCTGAATATAGCCTCTATTCCCACCCAACCTGTAAACCTAACCAGAGCACCCAGGATGCCCCATAACCCATCCTACATCCTCACCTACAGTGGCATTTGAACAGTGAGTTGGGCCAGTGACTATGCCCATCTACAGAGCAAAACCCTTGACCCAGGAAACTCATTGTGCAGTTTTGCCTAATTTGGAGTCCCAAACAATGTGCTATGCTGTCTTTGGGGCCCATTCTGCTGCCCTCCCTGCATAAGGAAGCTAATTTATAGCCCTTCCTACTACACTACCCAATCCTACCCAACTAGGAAGCCTGATGGGAGAAATAGTGTAGCCCATCCTACCACCATGCTTGTGCAGAAAATCAAGCCAGTCCTAGCTAACAGTTCCCTGTCCGTGGCACCCACACACATACACCTCAGAGCTTGGGAAGTGGTTTTGCCCCAATATAGACCCCAATAGCAAGCTCCACCTTCCCAAGGATGTTACCAGCTGACCCCAAGCTGACCTGACTGATGAAGGGCTGTCTCTGTAAAAGCAAACCTGTAAAGTTTAGAAGAGGAGAACCCTTACTCAAATGCCCAGATACCACAGTAAGGAAGCAAGGATCACAAAATATCAGGTAAACATGACACTACCAAAGGAAAGTAATAAAACTCCAATAACCGACCCTACAGAAATGGAAATCTATCTAAGTTATCTGCTTGAAATTGGGTATTTTAAGATATCTTATGTAAGCCTCATGGTTACTGCAAAGGAAAAGCCTATAATAATTATACAAGAGATTATGTTCATGGAGTCAAAACATACCACTACAAAACTTCATCAAATCACAAAAGAAGACAGCAAGGCAAGAAGCAAGGAACAAGTGGATCTGTAAAGCCATAAAACCAAAAAACAATGAACAAAATGACAATAATAAGTCCTTACCTATTAATAATTACATTAAATGTAAATGGATTAAATTTTCAAGTCAAAAGACATAGAGTGGCTGAATGGATTTTAAAAAATCCAGTAATATGCTGCCTACATATATTGACTGAAAGCAAAAGGATGGAAAAAGATATTTCAAGCAAATGTTAAACAAAGGAAAGCAGGGTAGCTATACTTGTTTCAGAAAGATATAGACTTTAAGCAAAAAAAAATGGCAATGAAAGACACAAAAGGTCATTATTTAAAGATAAAGGGGTCAATCCATCAAGAAGACATAACAATTGTAAATATTTATTCATCCATATATAAATATATAAAGTAAATACTAATAAAACTAAAAAGAAATAAACATCAATACAATAATAGTTGGAGAATTCAATACCCCACTCTCAGCAATGGGTATATCATCCAGAGAGAGAATCAAGGAAATAGTTGATTTTAACAACACTGTGGAGCAAATGGAGCTAACAGACATATATAGAATACTCCCATACAACAGCAGCAGAATACACATTCTTTTCAAGCTCACATGAAACTCTTTATAGGATACATTATATGTTAGGCCACAAACCAAGTCTCAGCAAATTGAAGATTGAAATCATACTAAGTTTTTTTTCTGATTGCAATGGTATGAAACTAGAAATCAATAACAGGAGGAAAATTGGAGAATTCAGAAATACATGGAAAGTAAACAACACACTCTTGAACAACCAATGAAACAAATAAAAAATAAAAGGGGAAATAGAAAAGTATATTGAGACAAACAATAATGGAAACACAATATACCAAAAGATATGGGAATTATTTGAAGAAGGTCTAAGAGGAGAGTATATAGCTATTAATATATACATCAAGAAAATAGAAAGATGTCAGAAAACAACCTAATTCTATATCTCAAGGAACTAGAAATAGAAGAACAAATTAAGCCCAAAATTAGCAGAAGGAAGAAAATAATAAAGATTAGAGGAGAAACAAATGAAATGTAGAGTTGGAAAACAATAGAAGCAATTCATAAAACTAAGAGCTGGTTCTTTGAAAATATAAACAAAATTGGAAAACCTTAAGTAGATTGACCAAGAAAAAAAGAGACAGGACTAAAAGTTTTTAAACATTATAAATGAAAGAGACAACATAACAACTGACATAGATATTGCAGAAATACAAAAGTTCTTAGAAGACAACTATGAACAATTATATGCCAACTAATTGGACAATCGAGAAGAAATGGATAAATTCCTAAGAACATCAAACCTATGAAGAATGAATCATGAAGAAATAGAAAATCTGAACAGACCAATTACTACTAAAGAGGTTGAATCAGTAATCAAAATCCTCCCAACAAAGAAAAGCCCAGAACCAGATGACTTCACTGGTGAAAATTACCAAGTATTTAAAGAATTAACACCAATCCTTTCCAAACAATTCCCAAATGTCAAAGAGGAGGGGACACTCTCAAACTCATTTTATGTAGCAAGCATTACTCTGATATTGCAGCCAGACAAGGATGCTACAAGAAAAGAAAATTAAGACCCATATCACTGGTGAATATAAATGTAAAAATTCACAACAAAATACAAGCAAACTGAATTCAGAAGCATATTAAAAGGATCATATACCATGACCAAGTGGGATTCATCCCTCAGATGTAAAGGTGATTCAACATATGCAAGTCCATAAATGTGATACACCACATTAATAGAATGAAAGATAAAAATCATCTCAATAGATGCAGAAAAAAGCGTTTGACAAAATTCAACATCCATTTATGAAAAAAAAAAACTCTGAACAAAGTGGCTATAAAGGGAATATATTGCAACACAATAAAGTCGATATATGACAGACTCATAGCTAACTTCATATGCAATGGTGAAAAGCTAAAAGCTTTTCCTCTAAGATCAGGAACAAGACAAGGATGCCCACTCTCACCATTCTTATTCAACATAGTACTGAAAGTTTTTCAGATAAGAGAAAGAAATAAAATCCATCAGAATTAGAAAGGAAGAAGTAAAATTGCCTCTATTTGCAGACAATATGATTTTATACATAGAAAATACTGAAGACTCCACCAAAAACTATTAGATCTAATCAATGAATTCAGTAAAGTTGCAGGATGCAAAATCAATGTACATTAATCAGTACTGTTTATATATAATAACAAATTATCTGAAAAAGAATAAAAGAAAATGATCCCATTTACAATAGAATCCAAAACAATAAAATATTTAGGAATGAATTTATCTTAGGAGGTGAAAGATATCTATACTGAAAACTATAGGACACTGATAAAAAAATTGAGAAAGACAGAAAAAGAAGGAAGATGTCTTGTGTTCATGGATTGGAAAAATTAATATTGTTAACATGTTTGTCTGTAGATTTAATGCAATACAATTCAGATACCAGTGGCATTTTTTTACAGAAATAAATAAAACATTCTAAAATTTGTATGGAGCAACAAAAAACCCTGAATAGCAAAAGCAATCATGTGAAAGAAAAAACTGGAGGCATCATACTCCCAGATTTCAAACTATGCTAAAAAGCTATGTTAATTAAAACAGTATGATACTGGAATAAAAATAGGCACATAGACCCATGGATCATAATAGAGAGCCCAGGAATAAACTGCCACATATATATCCAACTGCTATTTGATAAGGGAGCTAAGAACATGCAATGGGAAAAGGACAGTCTCTTCAAGAAATGGTGCTGGGAAAACTGTATAACCACATACAGAAAAATGAAATTGGACCCCTATTTACACCATTCACAGAAATTAAATCTAAATGGATTAAAGATAAATAAAAGACATAAATCCATAAAAAGTCCTTGAAGAAAACAAAGGGGAAAACTTTCTTGACTTTGGTCTTGGATTGGATTTTTGGATATAGCATCTAAAGCACAAGCAACAAAATAAAATGTAAACTATGTCAAATTAAAAAGCCTCTGTACAGCAAAAAAACAGTCAACAAAATGAAAAACCAACCTACAGAATGGGAGAAAATATCTGCAAATCATATGTCTGATAAGGGGTTAATATCCAAAATATATAAAGAACCCATATACCTTAATATCAAAAAAGTAATAACCCTATTAAAAAATGGGCAAATGACCTAAAGTAGACATTTTTCAAAGAAGATATTCAAATAACCAATGGTATACGAAAAGGGCCCAACATCTCTAATCATTAGGGAAATGCAAATAAAAACCATAATGAGATATCACCTCAATACATGTTGGAATGGCTGTTATCAAAAAGACAGAAAATAACAAGTGTTGGTGAGGAGGTGGAGAAAAATGAATCCTTGTGTTTTGTGGTGGGAATGTATATTGGTATATCCACTATGGGAAACAATAAGGCAGATACTCAAAAAATTAAAAACAGAACTACTATATGATTCAGCAATTCAACTTCTGGGTATATAACTGAAGGCAATAAAATCACTATCTTGAAGAGATATTTGCAACCCCAATGTCATTGCAGCATTACTTATAATAACCAAAACATGGGGAAAAACCTAAGTATTCATCAGTGGATGAATGGATAAATGAAATATGTCATATATATGCAATGTAATACTATTCAGCCATTAAAAAGGAAATTTTGCCATTTGTAACAACATAGATGGACCCTGAGGGCATGTGTGCTAAATGAAATAAGTCAGACAGCAAAAGACAAGTACTGTATGATCTCACTTATACATGAAATATAAAAAAGCAAACTTATAGAAACAAAGATTAGATTTGTGCTCTTTAGAGCCAGGAGTGGGGGTGGGAGAATTGGGTAAAGGTGTTTAAAAGGTACAACTTCAGTTATAAGGTAATAAGTTCTGAGGAAGTAATGTACAACATGATGACTATAGTTAAATACTGTATTATATATTTAAAAATTGCTGAAAGAGTAAATCTTGAAGGTTCTCATGACAAGGAGAAAAATTTTTAGCTATATGAGATGCTATTAACTAAACTTATTGTAGTGATCATTTCATAATATATACATGTATCACATCATTATGTTGTACACCTTATACTATGTTGTATGTCAATTATATCTCAATAAAACTGGGGAATAATGGAATAGTTTCTACCATTCCTACATTCTCTAAAAAGTGGAAAAGGAAGAGAAATTCTCAACTTATTTTTATAAGGGTAACATTATCATGCTACCAAAACTAGACAAGGACGTTACAAGAGAGACCATTTTAGACTGATATTTGTTATGAACATTGCATTCAGAAAATTGTTTATCATATTAACATATCATTCTGGACAACATTGAGAATAGTGCATCCTGACTAAATGGGGTTTTACCCTGGAATTTAAGATTAGTTTACATTGAAAATCAATGTAATTCACTGTTTCAACAGAAAAAAAAAAGAAAAATAAATAAGCAATTATCTTAATAGATGAAGAAAAAGCAACTGACAAAACTCAACAATCATTCATGATGCCTTTCAACATAAATGAATAGAAAGTAATATCCCCAATATGATGAAGGATACGCACAAAGTAACCAATAAATATTATACTCAATAGTGAAACATTATCCTTGTTCACCTAAAGATCAACAATAAGGTAAGGATACACATTCTAACTCTGTTAAGCAAACTTATTAGAGACTCTAATCAGAGTAACTTTCAAAGAATAACTATCATGATGATTGGTAAGGAAGAAGTAAAATTATCTTTATTTGTAAATGATATTATTGTATAAACAAAATGTAAGAAATCTACCAAAAATACTAGAATAGATGACAATTCATAAGTCAAGGCACCAACTTCAATTGTTTTTTCCCTTTCCTGATTTTTATCATTTTACTGTAAAAAATATATAAATATAGAGGATACTACAAATTTCTTAAGAAATGCTCACTGAATTATTTAAGGGTAAATGGATACAATACTTCAGAACTGCTGTCAAAGTGTTTAGAAAAAAAATAAATTTCTAACTTTTAATTGATTTTGAAAAAAGAGACTTCTACCAGCCTCTCAAATAGTTTAGAAGCAGTGGAGACAGATATATAATAACAAAGCAAATGGAGCACAATATAAATACATGAGGAATATGTCTAAAGGATATGCAGATGTTTCTTGAACTGGTCTTTTAACTTCTCTGTAAGTTTGCACTTGTTTCAAAATAAAGATTTAAGAAGCAACAAAATATATTTCCAAGATTGTTAACATTATGATGGAAAATAAAAATACTATTAAAATCTTTAAAACATTAGGTACATAGCAATAAATTTAACAAAGAGTGGCAAAATCCTAATACTGAAAACTAAAACATTGCTGAAAGGCATTAAAGAAGACCTAAAGAAGAAGCTAAGCCACATTCCTGAATTGAAAGGCTTCATGTTGTAGATTTCAGTTCTACTCAAATTGTAGTATAGTTTTTATACAATATGAATTAAACTCTCAGCAGACTTTTTTTTTTTGGTAGAAACAGGCAAGATAGTTTTAAAATGCATATGGAACTACAAAAGGCCTGACCAGCTAAATCAATACACTAAAAAAAAAAAAGATAATAATTGGAAGAGTTGCACTACATGATTTCAGGAATAACCAGAAAGCCACAGAAACTTAGAGATTGTAGTGGAGGCAAAAGAACACACAAATAAATCAATTGAACTGAATAGTGTTTCCAGAAATAGATCTATATTTATATGATCAATTGATTTTCATCATAGGTGCCAAAGCAATTCAATAGGGGGAAATGGCACTGGAACAATCAATAACCGGATGGAAAATACAATGATGGTTGACATTTCATACCTTATTCTAAAATTAATCTGAGACACACTACAGCCTTAAATCTAAAAGCTAGTACTGTCAATCTTCTAGATGAAAAGATGGAATATAACTTCACTATATTGAATAGACAAAGTAGTCATTTATCATAAAAGAAAAAATAAATTAGACATCATCAAAATTAGAAACTTCTTATCAAAGACCCTATTAGGAAATCAAACAGCTAACCACAGACTGGGAGAAAATATTTTTCAAAATGTGCATCTCATGAAGAAATATATACATTTCAATAATAAAAGACAACCCAATGAAAAAGTCAAAATGTGTGAACAGAAACTTGTAAAGAAGTAACAAATTCATATAGATTAAATCATAATGAGGTAACACTACATACCATTAAAATGAATAAAATTAAAACAACAACAAAAAAGGTGACAGTTTTAACTGCTGATGAGGATGTGGAGAATTGCAAATCTCATTCTTTGTGGGTAGAAGTGTGACTTTACTTTAAAAGAATGATTTTGTAGTCTCAAAGAAAGTTAAACACACATATATAAATATGTATGTGTGTGCATATATATCTCAGGAGCTCCATTCCTAGATATTTGCATGAGAAATAAAAACCTGTTTCCACCAAAGGATTTGTTTAAAAAAAGTCTTTTTTAGAGAAGCTTTATTCACAATAGCTAAAAACTGGAAACTATCCAACTGTCCATTAACAAGAAATGAATAAACAAAATGAGGCATATCAATACAGTGACATTCCACTCTGCAATTTAAAAAGAAACAGAATACTGATACACTGAACAATATGAATGAATCTCAAAAATGTGGTGTGAAAGAAGCCCTACACAGAAGGGTACATAATACATGATTCCCGTTATCTGAATTTCTAAAACAGGCAAAACTAATCTATGGAAAAAGGTTTGGAAGGGTAGTTGCCTTTTTGGAAACTGTGAAGGGGCACGAGGAAATGTGTTTGGAAGTGTAAAGGTCATATATCTTGATGGGATGTAAATACATTTATCAAAACTCATCACATAAACACGATCTGTACATTTCACTATGTGCAAATTACACTTCAGTAGTTTTAAACATAATTTTTAAATGGTCTGTAAAAGATAGCAATAAAGAGGAAAAAATTTATCTGTGATTGGAATGATGAGCATAGATATGAAAACAAAGTTGATGCATCAGCCATTTACTTATTGGGTTTCGCTGACACTCTTTACATTTAGCTTGCATATATTAGAAAATTTATTTCAATTATCCTTTTTCATCTGGCTGACTTATAGATTGACCAGGATTTCATCATTTATTTGTTAAAGTGTTCTGGATGGTTTCTTACTGAGACGATCACAAAGTCATTTAAAAATTGTTCATGAGTATACGTATTCTAGTTAGAGAAAGCCTGCCATCTCTATATAGGGAAAATCTATATAGGTAAAATGCTTCAATAGAAAAGATATAGGAACCCTATCGTATTCTTGAATTGATACCTTATTGATATTCTATTATATTTCTATTCCATTTATGGAGTTTAAAATTTTTACTTTCTACAATAATAGAAATAATAAGACAGATAATTGCATTTGAAGTTTTGGACCCTCGTGGATTCTAACAAAATTTAGTGACACTAATGAGCAGTGGCACTGATATATTTTTTTGTGTGTCTGTGTTTTACAGATATCAAGGATAATTACTGCTGAAGTGTGACTAGAAAATCAAGGAATGATTTAGTTAGATGTTTTTCTGATGTCTGTATATAGAGAAAATCTATTGGAAGAAAAAAGCCCTGAAAATGGAAAATGGTTAATTATAATGTAATAATAATATGGCTTTAAAAGAGGAAATTGGTAAAAAAAAAAACCTATAAATAAATAATAATCATTATTTACAATTTGAAATGAGTACTTTTGCATAGAGGTAAAGTCTCTAACATATTACAATTTAGTTTTCTACATTTTAATACTTTTATTATAGTCATTTTTTCCAGAGAACCACAAGATATTTCATAAGTTACTACATGTAAACTGCATTACTAAAATTTATTTTACCTACACATATTCAACTTGAGATGAAATTTGTCTAATTTTGCTTTTTGAAATATAATTTTGTTTCTGATCCTATGCAAGATTATTTTAAACATACATAAAATTTTGCCATTCCAAATGTTTAATTGTTTTCCCCAAGGGGGAAAAATGACTATGGTAAGAGTGGATCGAATGTTGACAAAATGTCCACTTTTAAATTTTATTCCTGGCTGTTTGTCCAGTTTTTTGGAAGGACTTAATATTTGTTTCCTGATGATGCCTAGAGGTGAAAAGAGACAGTGTCTAGTGATTCAAAACAGTTTGAATGAAGTAATAAAATGGAGCTGGAAAATGATCTTCTGTCTCTGGTTAAGTACAACTGAGAATTCTGAAGGAGTTCACCAAAGAAAAGACTATAATTAGAATATCATTTCATCCCAATTCTCTAATTATTCCTTCAGTTTAAATCAATAATGACAATGTGATCTCTCGTGGTATTTCACCAGCTGCAGGAAGGAAAAATGTGCCTATAGGATAACAGTGTAAAAAAGGTTAAATTGATGCGTGCTCACTTTGGTCTTTAGATGTTTCATGGAGTTCATTGTTTTGTTTCAGAAATATGAGATGACATCAGATACATGGCTATCTAAACAGGTATGGTATAGGTGGTCTCTTTATGTCACATTTTGTCCATCATGCCCATTCTGTTCACTCATTTGTTATGTATAACTTTTTCTCAAAAGTTATTTCAGTAGTATGAATTTAAGGCTCTGTTATGTTTGAATAAATGAGTCTTTTTCATTAAAATATTTATAACATGGGCTCTATGACATCATTTGTGGAAAGATTACTTCTGTTTTTTATAGGACATACATTGTAGAATAACTACCAGGATCCATTTTCAGGACCATTCATATAAGTAAATGTTTGTGTAGAAGAAGGAGAAAAAGATGTGACCCATTAAAATTACAAACCATCAGCATTGCTCAAATCACCCAGAAAATTGATGAAACCTCCACATAAATTGGTTATGTGGAGATTATTCAGGTGAACATTTCTTTCCTTAGATATATCCTAGCTCATAATGCTAGCTTGTGATATAAATGAAGCTGGAATCCAGATGATCACAGAAGAATAAACAAACATCTCCACAACATGCTTTCATACTGGACATTTCAGAAGGAAGCACAAGTAGATTATTCAAATATAGCTGAACCCATTTTACTACTAATTTCATCACTACTTTTTGCAAAGGGAAGTATTTTGTTTGGCTTGTTTGGTTTTGATTTGTTTTGCTCTTTACAGTGCTCTTTTATTTTATATTCTCTCCCTGGGTGTCATATACATCTGTGGTTTCAGTTACCACCACCAAGTGTATAGCCCCAGGCAACTCACTTCTGAGTTCTGAAATATCCAAATTCATGCTTGGCATCTTCTCCTGAAACTATGAAAGTAACTTCACACTCCACAGGTTCAAACTGAACTCCTCTCTCTTCCAGTCAGTCTGTCTTCTTATCATAGGAGTCAAGGACGTATTTATCCATCCAGCTATCAAAATCATAAACCTAGTGGGGATTTTTAAACATTGTCTTATCCTTATCTGCATATGTTATTATTCATCACCAAGTTATTTTGATTTTACTCTCAAAGATCTCAAGTCAATTTACTTTTCTCCAATTCAAAAATGCCATACAGGATCAAACTACAGGCACTGCATTTCCTCCTTAACTGGTGAACTCTCAACCCCTTAGGTTTGAGAGTTCCCCTTAGGAACCTGACAATCTGTTCTCCACACCACAGACTGGCTGAGTGATCTTTTCAAAATATGTATTTGATTGTCACTACCCACAACACATATTCTCTCACAATTAATACAATTTTTATCTCCCCTTTGTTCTACAGATAAAGACCAACATCCTTAAAGGGTCTAAAAAGGATTAAGTTGAAAGCCTTTCCAGCTCTGCGTCATACCATCTTTTCTCCCATTTTCTCCATTAGCCCTCCTCATATTCCCAGGACCTTTATGTGAACTCTTTCTTCTGAACAGAGTTCTCTCAACTACTTTCTTATGTGAAGGCTGCTCATTTGTCAAACCTCAGCCTAAATCACCTCCTCCAAGCACCCTAAACAAATCACATTCCCCAATAAAAGTTAAAGTCAAGTGTGATCTTTATGTGACACTCATATAGTTAGTTCTGTGATTTTTTTTACTACATTCACAAAAGCAGGAAGGTTATTCATTTTTTGTTACCCACTGTAATACAAATGCTTAATATGGAGTCTGGTTATAAGAAGAGATCCATATATACTTACTGAACAAATAAAGAAAAAGAGTAAGAAGGATTGTGAATAGGCTAAATCTTTGCTTGTTCGAAGTATAGGCATGTCTATCTATCTATCTATCTATCTATCTATATTATCTATCTGTCTATCTATCATCCATCTATCATCTATCCATAGGTAACAATATGAACTATTTAATCTTAGTCAATGTACAAAATGAAATAGGGGAAAAATAACTTGTTTTTTAGCCAATAATGGACTCTTACAAAGTTAAATTAGATACTTAAAATAAAAATCATTGAAAACAGTAACATAATGGATATGGATTTATTCTAAATTGCCTGCGTTATTAAACCTATTTTGTTACCAGTTTGATTGCTAGTGACATTCATAATAGTCTAACATACAACAACACAATGCATGCTCTTTTGGGATTATGTTATCTACATTTTAAGTCCCAAATTTATGAATATCTAATAGAAACTTTTTAAAATAAACAAACCAGTTATCAATTATTCAATTAAAAAAATGCAGGGAGTAGTATGTCATGGTTAACTTTTTCTCCAAAAGCTCTAAGGGAATTTCAGGAAATGCTTAGAATTCAATGAAATTTAAAGGATGAGAATGTATAATGAGATGAAGCAAGTTTCCAAGAAAATTAGAAATTTAATGTAATACTCATATGCTTGTTTTCTGGATAGTGAGAAGAGCAGAGAGCAGTGGGCATGTTTGCCCTAGCTTTCAAAAGACTTATAGTTGGAATAACCAGTGTAAAAAACATTTGGCCACACCATTGTAAAGCAATTATACTCCAATAAAGATGTAAAAAAAAAAATCATTTGGCCAAGAGGTGGACTTGGTTATTCTCAGCTCATTATCCTGTGTGCCATAAATACTGCCTTGCTTAAGGTCATAAATGTAGACAGTTAGACTGGCTCTACTTCTTTATTTGATTGCAGTAAAGGCTCTTCATAGAGCTATATGTTTATAACTAGTTACAGTTCAATGGTGAAAGTTTTTAAACCTAGCAATGTATTGGAGATTATAATTCCCATCTACTCTTTAAAATGAACTATTTCTAAGGTACCAGAATTGGAGGAACAGGGACTAACATAAAAAGGACATTGCTCAGATATCCCCATACCTAATTTATTCTTGGAGCAAAGCACAGGAGGAAAATGTTGAATAAGGGAGAAGCCAATAGTTTGGAGTAAATGTGGTGGATAAAGTGATATATGTAACAAATATTTTTGTCCATTGTACACATACATTCATCTGTTCAATTATAAGAAGGTCCCCTACTATGTCCTAGGCAATAGAGCTAAAAAATAAAATTACAAACTTAGTTTAATTATTACTTGCCTAGCGAAGGAAGTCAACTATATAATAGAGTGTACTGAAAGCCGTGATAGAGATGAATACAGAGTACTATTCAGAATCTCTGAGGAGAGACTGCCTAACTAGAAGAGACTCTCTAACTAAGGAAATTTGGAAATGGCTTCTGTTCTGAGTTTATGTAAAAAATGAGTAAGAGTTAGCACAAAAAGGACGCTGGAAAGGTTAGGCCAGACAGAAGAAACCCCATGTGCAAAGGCAAAGAGAGAAATGTTCCATAGGGGCAAGAGATGGAACATAGTTGAACAATGTGATTCACTCTGTCAAGTGTCTTGTCAGTATTTATTATATGCCTTGTAATGCAATTTTCCCATCCTTGAATTGTATTACCTCAGAGTTTTAAATTTATTACACATATCTCTTATATTTTCATGAGTGTCCATGAAGTAGACAAGGAAAATAATAGTTTTATGTTTCTATCATGGGATGTTATTAGTAATAAAGCTAGAATCAGACTCGAGATTATTAAAATAGTTATTAATTTACATATTCATTCAGTAAATGATTAAGTACAATTTATGTGACAGTCACTGTCCTGGGTGCTGGAGACAAAGCAGTGAAGAATGGAGCTTACATTTAGAGGAACACCTCCTATCTCTCTATCTACCTACCTACCAATGCACATATACACATATCCATTCATATACAAATGTATACATACATAAAATATGTCTGGTATTAGATAGTATGGAAAAAAGTAGACAGTAGGCAAAAGTGGGATGAGGGGTTCAGACACAGTTGGATGACCTGGCTTACCTGATCACACTTTATATGGAGTAATCGGGAAACACGTCACTGATAACAGATATAAGAAAGAGGTGAGATCAAGAAAGAGCCTTTTGCAGCAAGATGGATGGACCTAGAGATCGTCATACTGAGTGAAGTCAGAAAAAGACATGTCACATAATATCGCTTATACATGGAATCTAAAAAAAAGGATACAAATGAACTTATTTACGAAACAGAAATAGAGTCACAGATGTAGAAAACAAACTTATAGTTTCCAGGGGGGAAAGGGAGAGGGATAAATTGGGAGATTAGAATTGACATATACACATTACTATATATAAATAAATAAGTAGTACGGATCTAGTTTATAGCACAGGGAACTCCACTCAATACTCTGTAATGGCCTATATGGGAAAAGAATCTAAAAAAGTGGATATATGTATATGTATAACTGATTAAGTTTGCTGTACAGCAGAAAGTAACACAACATTGTAAATCAACTATACTCCAATAAATTTTTTTTAAAAAAGAAATAAGTTCCACGGAAAAAGAAAGGAAGGAAGGGAAGGAGGGAAGGAGGGAGGAAGGAAAAGAGAGAGAGATGAGAAAGAGCCAGACAAAGGGTGAAAAAAAGTGCAAAGGCACTGGAGCAGGAAAATTCAGGAAGCAGGAGAAGGAAGGAGGAAGAGAGTGGAGGGTCAGATCATCTAAAAATAGTTGTGAGCCATTCTGAAGACCTACTGAGGAAACCATGCCAAAGCCTTTCTCTATACCATATGTATAATCACTCTCACTAATCTAAAAGAAAGAACTCGATGTTTTGTTACATAGATCGATTTTCTTAATGTTTCCCCTGGAGCAAAAGAAAGCAATCTATATGTATATCATCCATCATTTAATTTTAAAAAACAATGGTATTGATTTAACATGCTACTAGAGTTTAATTAAAAATCATCAAATGGGCATCTGTATTTGTGTGTTTGTGATGGGGTGAGCAGTGAGGATGGAAAATTTGAATTAAATTATTTTCAATGGATTCCTTCCAATTTTGCAATTTTGTTTCATTTTTGTATTTACAGTAAATTCATGTGTACATCATGAGAAATGTATCTTCAATAACTTGAGTTGTTGAGTAAAAGATTTCAGAAAAATATATTAAATATTATGTGTTAGAAATTTTTCTAAATTAAAAAAATGATTTTGATAAACCGGTGCAGATGTTAACATTTTCTTTATTTTTGAAAGATAAATTTCTAAACACAATCATATCATATGTGAAGATATGAAAGTTCTTTTCTGAACCAATTTAAAAAGTGTCTTCAGTCTAATTGTAAATCATTTCTATCCAGTATGCAAGAAACTTTCCCATCCATCTCATCACTCAAACACACACATATGCCTAATGCATCATTGCATTCACTTTAAAACATACTGTTATACTTTTATTTTTTAAATAATTCGACAATTTGCCAAACTAACCTTAAATCAATTATTGGTCTATTCCATGCATGTACTAGCAATAGTTGGAAGTACAATTTTCAAATGCCCTTTTGAGATTGTTGCATGCGCTTCTATATTTTAGAATGAGGAGCCCGTGTTTTCTAGAGATGGCAGCAAATTCTTTATGACAGTTCCTGTTAAGCAAGGGGGCCGTGGAGAATATAACCACATAGCTATGTTCCTCGTCCAGGTAAGTGCTGGCTTCTTTCTGTGGTTTGGTTTCATTCCATCATGTTCATGAAAGTCCTTTTTGTGTGGTATTCTGCACCTACAGTTAATACCTGTGAAGTCCAGCCATATATCCAACTCAGGGATGTTTTAGGAAGTGGATCCCCATCCTTAGCCATAAATTCAAGCTGTACACAAAACATTTTCAACACTCAATAAAATTTAGTGAGCTACACATGTGTGCTATGAGTTGAAGGCCTTGGGATATAGAATTTAATAAACAGAAAGTACCCAACCCCTACTGTCCAAGACCTGAGGAAAATCGAGAGACAATTTTTCATTCAACAAACATATATCGCTCCCCACGGATACACCAGAAATACAGCTACACGTGGAACAACTCCTACACAACACCTACTGAACGCTGGCAGAAGACCCCAGACCTCCCAAAAGGCAAGAAACTCCCCACATACCTGGGTAGGGCAAAGCGGAGAGATTCCCGCACAGAGGATCGGTGCCGAGCGGCACTCACCAGCCCGAGAGGCTTGTCTGCTCGCCCGCCAGGGCGCGCAGCGCTGGAAGCTGAGGCTCGGGCTTCGGTCAGAGCGCAGGGAGAGGACTGGGGCTGGCGGCGAGAACTCAGCCGGAAGGGGGCTAATGTGCCACAGCTACCCGGCAGGGAGTCCGGGAAAACTCTGGAGCTGCCGAAGAGGCAAGAGACTTTTTCTTCCCTCTTGGTTTCCTGGTGCGCGAGGAGAGGGGAATTAAGAGCGCTGTTTAAAGGGGCTCCACAGACGGGCGCGAGTCACGACTGAAAGCGTGGAGCCCAGTGACGGGCGTGGGACGCTGGGGCTGCTGCTGCTGCCGCCGCCAAGAAGCCTGTGTGCGAGCGCAGGTCACTGTCCACACCGCCCTTCCAGGAGCCTGTGCAGCCCGCCACTACCGGGGTCTCGGGATCCAGGGGCGGCTTCCCTGGGAGAACGCACGGCGCGCCTCGGGCTGGTGCAACGTCACGCCGACCTCTGCCGCTGCAGGCTCGCCCCGCACTCCGTGCCCCTCCCTCCCGCCCGGCCTGAGTGAGCCAGAGTCCCCGAAGAGGCTGCTCATTTAACCCTGTCCTGTCTGAGCGAAGAACAGACGCCCTCCGGCGACCTACACCCAGAAGCGGGGCCAAATCCAAAGCTGAGACCCAGGAGCTGTGAGAACAAAGAAGAGAAAGGGAAACCTCTCCCAGCAGCCTCAGAAGCAGTGGATTAAAGCTCCACAATCAACTTGATGTACCCTGCATCTGTGGAATACATGAATGGACAACAAATCATCCCAAATTGAGGAGCCCCGAGTCAGTGCTGTGCCTCTGAGGTGGGAGAGCCAACTTCAGGACACTGGTCCACAAGAGACCTCCCAGCTCCACATAATATCAAACGGCGAAAATCTTCCAGAGATCTCCATCTCAACACCAGCACCCAGCTTCACTCAACGACCAGCAAGCTACAGTGCTGGACACCCTATGCCAAACAACTAGCAAGACAGGAATACAACACCACCCATTAGCAGAGAGGCGGCCTAAAATCATAAAAAGTCCGCAGACACCCCAAAACACACCACCAGACGTGGACCTGCCCACCAGAAAGACAAGATCCAGCCTCACCCACCAGAACACAGGCACTAGTCCCCTCCACCAGGAAGCCTACAAAACCCACTAAACCAACCTTAGCCACTGGGAACAAAACAAATGGGAACTACGAGCCTGCAGCCTGCAAAAAGGAGACCCCAAACACAGTAACATAAGCAAAATGAGAAGACAGAAAAACACACAGCAGGAGAAGGAGCAAGATAAAAACCCACCAGACCTAACAAATGCAGAGGTAATAGGCAGTCTACCTGAAAAAGAATTCAGAATAATAATGGTAAAGATGATCCAAGATTCTATTTCCCAGATACAAAATCTTGGAAATAGAATAGACAAAATGCAAGAAACAGTTAACAAGGACCTAGAAGAACTAAAGATGAATCAAGCATCGATTAAAAACACAATACATGAAATAAAAAATACTCTAGATGGGATCAATAGCAGAATAACTGAGGCAGAAGAGCGGATAAGTGACCTGGAAGATAAAATAGTGGAAATAACTGCTGCAGAGCAAAATAAAGAAAAAAGAATGAAAAGAACAGAGGACAGTCTCAGAGACCTCTGGGACAACATTAAACGCACCAACATTTGAATTATAGGGGTTCCAGAAGAAGAAGAGAAAAAGAAAGGGACTGAGAAAATATTTGAAGAGATTATAGTTGAAAACTTCCCTAATATGGGAAAGGAAATAGTTAATCAAGTCCAGGAAGCACAGAGAGTCCCATACAGAATAAATCCAAGGAGAAATACGCCAAGACACATATTAATCAAACTGTCAAAAATTAAACACAAAGAAATCATATTAAAAGCAGCAGGGGAAAAACAACAAATAACACACAAGGGAATCCCCATCAGGATAACAGCTGATCTCTCAGCAGAAACTCTAGAAGCCAGAAGGGAGTGGCAGGACATAATTAAAGTGATGAAGGAGAAAAACCTGCAACCAAGATTACTCTACCCAGCAAGGATCTCATTCAGATTTGATGGAGAAATTAAAACGTTTACAGACAAGCAAAAGCTGAGAGAGTTCAGCACCACCAAACCAGCTTTACAACAAATGCTAAAGGAACTTCTCTAGGCAAGAAACACAACAGAAGGAAAAGACCTACAGTAACGAACCCAAAACAATTAAGAAAATGGGAATAGGAACATACATATCGATAATTACCTAAAATGTAAATGGACTAAATGCTACCACCAAAAGACACAGAGTGGCTGAATGGATACAAAAACAAGACCCATATATATGCTGTCTACAAGAGACCCACTTCAGACCTAGAGACACATACAGTAAGGGGATGGAAAAAGATATTCCATGCAAATGGAAACCAAAAGAAAGCTGGAGTAGCAATTCTCATATCAGACAAAATAGACTTTAAAATAAAGACTACTAGAAGTGACAAAGAAGGACACTACATAATGATCAAGGGATTGATCCAAGAAGAAGATATAACAATTGTAAATATTTATGCACCAAACATAGGATCACCTCAATACATAAGGCAAATACTAACAGCCATAAAAGGAGAAATCGACAGTAACACAATCATAGTAGGGGACTTTAAAAACCCACTTTCACCAATGGACAGATCATCCAAAATGAAAATAAATAAGGAAACACAAGTTTTAAATGATACATTAAACAAGATGGACTTAATTGATATTTATAGGACATTCCATCCAAAAACAACAGAATACACATTTTTCTCAAGTGCTCTTGGAACATTCTCCAGGATAGATCATATCTTGGGTCACAAATCAAGCCTTGGTAAATTTAAGAAAATTGAAATTGTATCAAGTATCTTTTCTGACCACAATGCTATGAGACTAGATATCAATTACAGGAAAAGAGCTGTAAAAAATACAAACACATGGAGGCTAAACAATACACTACTTAATAACAAAGTGATCACTGAAGAAATCAAAGGGGAAATTAAAAAATACCTAGAAACAAATGACAATGGAGACACGACGACCCAAAACCTATGGGATGCAGCAAAAGCAGTTCTAAGGGGGAAGTTTATAGCAATACAATCCCACCTTAAGAAACAGGAAACATCTCGAATAAACAACCTAACCTTGCACCTAAAGCAATTAGAGAAAGAAGAACAAAAATATCCCAAAGTTAGCAGAAGGAAAGAAATCATAAAAATCAGATCAGAAATAAATGAAAAAGAAATGAAGGAAACGATAGCAAAGATCAATAAAACTAAAAGCTGGTTCTTTGAGAAGATAAACAAAATTGATAAACCATTAGCCAGACACATCAAGAAAAAAAGGGAGAAGACTCAAATCAATAGAATTAGAAATGAAAAAGGAGAAGTAACAACTGACACTGCAGAAATACAAAAAATCTTGAGAGATTACTACAAGCAACTCTGCCAATAAAATGGACAACCTGGAAGAAATGGACAAATTCTTAGAAATGCACAACCTGCCAAAACTGAATCAGGAAGAAATAGAAAATATGAATAGACCAATCACAAGCACTGAAATTGAAACTATGATTAAAAATCTTCCAACAAACAAAAGCCCAGGACCAGATGGCTTCACAGGTGAATTCTATCAAGCATTTAGAGAAGAGCTAACACCTATCCTTCTGAAACTCTTCCAAAATATAGCAGAGGGAGGAACACTCCCAAACTCATTCTACGAGGCCACCATCACCTTGATACCAAAACCAGACAAGGATGTCACAAAGAAAGAAAACTACAGGCCAATATCACGGATGAACATAGATGCAAAAATCCTCAACAAAATACTAGCAAAGAGAATCCAACAACACATTAAAATTAAAAGGATCATACACCATGATCAAGTGGGGTTATCCCAGGAATGCAAGGATTCCTCAATATACGCAAATCCATCAACGTGATACACCATATTAACAAATTGAAGGAGAAAAACCATATGATCATCTCAATAGATGCAGAGAAAGCTTTCAACAAAATTCAACACCCATTTATGATAAAAACCCTGCAGAAAGTAAGCATAGAGGGAACTTTCCTCAACATAATAAAGGCCATATATGACAAACCCACAGCCAATATTGTCCTCAATGGTGAAAAACTGAAACCATTTCCACTAAGATCAGTAACAAGACAAGGTTGCCCACTCTCACCACTCTTATTCAACATAGTTTTGGAAGTTTTAGCCACAGCAATCAGAGAAGAAAAGGAAATAAAAGGAATCCAAATCGGAAAAGTAGAAGTAAAGCTGTCACTGTTTGCAGATGACATGATACTACACATAGAGAATCCTAAAGATGCTACCAGAAAACTGCTAGAGCTAATCAATGAATTTGGTAAAGTAGCAGGATACAAAATTAATGCACAGAAATCTCTGACATTCCTATATACTAATGATGAAAAATCTGAAAGTGAAATCAAGGAAACACTCCCATTTACCATTGCAACAAAAAGAATAAAATATCTAGGAATAAACCTACCTAAGGAGACAAAAACCTGTATGCAGAAAAGTATAAGACACTGATGAAAGAAATTAAAGATGATACAAATAGATGGAGAGATGTACCATGTTCTTGGATTGGAAGAATCAACATTGTGAAAATGACTCTACTACCCAAAGCAATCTACAGATTCAATGCAATCCCTATCAAACTACCACTGGCATTTTTCACAGAACTAGAGCAGAAAATTTCACATTTTGTATGGAACCCCAAAAGACCCCGAATAGCCAAAGCAATCTTGAGAACGAAAAATTGAGCTGGAGGAATCAGGCTCCCTGACTTCAGACTATACTACAAAGCTACAGTAATCAAGACAGTATGGTACTGGCACAAAAACAGAAAGATAGATCAATGGAACAGGATAGAAAGCCCAGAGATAAACCCACGGACTTATGGTCACCTTATCTTTGATAAAGGAGGCAGGAATGTACAGTGGAGAAAGGACAGTCTCTTCGATAAGTGGTGCTGGGAAAACTGGATAGGGACATGTAAAAGTATGAGATTAGATCACTCCCTAACACCATACACAAAAATAAGCTCAAAGTGGATTAAAGACCAAAATGTAAGGCCAGAAACTATCAAACTCTTAGAGGAAAACATAGGCAGAACACTCTATGACATAAATCACAGCAAGATCCTTTTTGACCCACCTCCTAGAGAAATGGAAATAAAGACAAAAATAAACACATGGGACCTAATGAAACTTCAAAGCTTTTGCACAGCAAAGGAAACCATAAACAAGACCAAAAGACAACCCTCAGAATGGGAGAAAATATTTGCAAATGAAGCAACTGACAAAGGATTAATCTCCAAAATTTATAAGCAGCTCATGCAGCTCAATAACAAAAGAACAAACAACCCAATCCAAAAATGGGCAGAAGACCTAAATAGACATTTCTCCACAGAAGATATACAGACTGGCAACAAACACATGAAAGGATGCTCAACATCTTTACTCATTAGAGAAATGCAAATCAAAACTACAATGAGATATAATCTCGCACCAATCAGAATGGCCATTATCAAAAAATCGAGAAACAATAAATGCTGGAGAGGGTGTGGAAAAAAAGGAACACTCTTGCACTGCTGGTGGGAATGTGAATTGGTACAGCCACAATGTAGAACGGTATGGAGGTTCCTTAAAAAACTACAAATAGAGCTACCATATGACCCAGCAATCCCACTACTGGGCATATACCCTGAGAAAACCATAATTCAAAAAGAGACATGCACCAAAATATTCATAGCAGCCCTATTTACAATAGCCCGGAGCTGGAAACAACCTAAGTGTCCATCATCAGATGAATGGGTAAAGAAGATGTGGCACATATATACAATGGAATATTACTCAGCCATAAAAAGAAATGAAATTGAGCTATTTGTAATGAGGTGGATGGACCTAGAGTCTGTCATACAGAGTGAAGTAAGTCAGAAAGAGAAAGACAAATACTGTATGCTGACACATATATATGGAATTTTAGAAAAAAAATGTCATGAAGAGCATAGGGGTAAGACAGGAAAAAAGACACAGACCTACTAGAGAATGGACTTGAGGATATGGGGAGGGGGAAGGGTAAGATGTGACAAAGTGAAAGAGCTGCATGGACATATATACACTACCAAGCGTAAAGTAGATAGCTAGTGGAAAGCAGCCGCATAGCACAGGGAGATCAGCTCGGTGCTTTGTGACCTCCTGGAGGGGTGGGATAGGGAGGGTGCGAGGGAGACGCAAAAGGGAGGGGATATGGGAGCATATGTATATTTATAACTGATTAAATTTGGTATAAAGCAAAAAATAAAATAAATAAATAAATAAATAAATTTTAAAAAAAGAAAGAAAATTAAGGAAAAAAAACCAAACATATATCATCTATTTGGTACAAGTAATATTTTCAGCATGTTATAAAAGTTTTAAATACCTGAAGCTATCTAAATGTCCATCAAAAACTGAATAGTTAGTAAGTTGTAGTATACCCACACAAGGAAATGCAGGGCAGATTTTAAAAACCAGGATAAAATATATTTCTTATGTGTTGTCAAAGATAAAATCTGTGTTATGTTTTTATGGGCCTTTTGATAAAAAGAGGATAAAAGGTTATTTTTCCTCTACATTTCAAATGAATGTTAACCAGCTTATACAGTTTTACCTAATTATAAAATGAATCAGTGAATTCACAATAAGTAATTTAAATATGGCAAGGTTAATGAGTCAATTTGAATCTAATTGACAATAAAAATATTCATGAGAAATAGAGTTTCCTTAAAAATCAAATAAACAGTCTAGTCTCACAGGTAAATGTTAATTTATAAAGATAAAACATTGTGGATAAATTGGAATCTTAATTGAGAGTGTTATAAACAAATTAACCAAGAATCAATTTCATACTTACTAAGTATAGAATAAATATGAATGTGGTAAAAGATCCCTAAGCAACCTGACTACCTTTATGTTCTTAGAACCTTCAAGTCTTGTGCATATTCTCCAATTTTTACCATTATCCATATATGTATTTACATTGGGCAGCTCAGTACCTTGAATTTTTAAAATCTGTGTCAGTAGCATAAGAGGCAACCCTTGTCCAAGATCTGTACTATTAAAGTAATTGTCATGATTTTAATTTTAATCAAAGCTGAAATAAATAATTTGACCATACATAATCTCCACAATAGCAATGTAGATTAATTTTCATAGTATATTATTAAATTGGAAAAATAAGTTATAGACTAATATATAATGTGATCTCATTTATGTTTTAAATAAATGAAAGCATTTATATATGAATAAAAATTTTTGGTGATTCTGTATTCAACTATTAAATGATTATATCAGGCAGGTGATATTAAGTGAACATATTTTGGTTTTTATGTGAACTGGAGGAAGCTTCACCAGCAAATTGCTTTACCTGATTAACTGTTGCTAGCTAATCATAAACTTTGTTATCATAAATACTCGGGAAATATTTCCGCCAAAAGAATAAATTAAACTTTCCAAATCATACAATTGACTGTGGTGACATCTTATTGCATTTTTAAATCTCAGTATTTATATTCAAGAAGCTGTATAAAAACCCAGGTACTCAAAATTATATACAAATTGTGACTATTTATAAGATATAGTGAAAGGTAGAGAAAGATGTGTAATACATCTACATATATATATATATATATATATATATATATATATAAAATTCTGAGATTATCTGTTCAACAAAATAAGAACAGAAATGTTGTCTCTTAAAAAGTGTGGGGTTGGCAGAGCAGAGGTAGGAGATGAAGATGTTGGCATGTAGAAATTGAGATATTTATGCACATAACAAAAGTTTCTTTACAAGCCTTGGGAAGAAATACCTTCTGTCTCCCAATCAAACCAGTCTGAAATGCAGTCTAATTCATTATTTCTGAAATGTTCAGAAGAACAACTTCATAGAGCAGATGTATTTACTTTGTTCCTCTTCCATATGGAGATTATAACAAAGCTTCCATTGAAGTAGAAATCGTTTTGATCTATTCTGGCTACAGTTCAGAGAATTTGTGGCTTGCCTCACTGATAAATAAACATGACTGCATGATTATTTACAGATATTTTGGCAATGTGGCTAAAATTAACTTACTTTGTAAATGAATCAGAGGTCAGTGCTTAGGTAAATACAATTTATTCTTAAGTTTATACATACACACAATTTTAGTAAATAATTTGAATCTCTTTGCCTCAACTTTTAAGTAGCTAACAAAAAACCTCTTTTATGATTTTTTATGATTACCGTATTGATATATATATATATATATATATACAATATAAAAATTTGTAAAATTCTAAACTGAGTAAACTAAACAAAAGATTATATAGAATCAGGGACTTCACTGGTGGTCGTAGCCAAAAAGTAAGAAAAAAGAGTATATAAAATCAAACACAATCTCATCACCCCAGACTTGCACACTGCAAATCAATTGTTGTATATATTTCCAATTTCTTTTTACATTAAAAATATATCACTTTTTCTTAAAGTGTGCAATCAAAGCATATATATTGATTTGTAACATTTAAAGAGTAATTTATGAGCATTTTCTCACATCATTTAATTGCATTCTTAATATTTAATATTATTTGTAAATGTGCTTTTAATAGCTATTCAACATTCTGTCTAGTAAATATATTATATTGTATTAAAATGAATTAATTTTCATCATCATATTTATTTCTAGTTTTGATACCAAAAATGATTCAGAGATAAATGCTTTTACCACAAATATATATTTCTAGATGTCAAAAGTTACCTAGGCAAAGCATATGTGTACATATATGTTTTTGTTTAGGTTTTGATATGGAATGTGAAACTGGCCCTCCAAAAACAGTATACTAATTTACTGTCTAAACAGTAGTGCATAGAACCAGTGATGACTTTTTACCCCCTCTTCCTTCCCTTGATACACCAGAGGACTCCACCTAAATTGATGTGCCCAGGGAGTGAGAAATGACAGGAACAGAGAGCTTGGCAGCCGTCAGGAAGACCACCTTTGCAGTACTTGATGCTTAGCTATATTAGAGAGCTTCCCCATTAACTGCAAATATATTCATCTATTTGAAGTATCTTACCAAATGAAATTAGTAAATTTTTGCAAACATTTTTCTCTCTTACACAATCAGTAAGTAAACAAAAACATTAATTAGAGACCAGGCTACAAAATTAGTGTTTCAGGATATTTTCAATATATAGATTGATGGTTGGCCTTACAAATATTTTAGTGTTTTTTTCCCCCTCATTTACAAGACTTATGCTTGTTAAAATACTTCCAAAAAATAAAAAATAGGAAAAAATTGTGTGTTCCTCCAGTCTACTTTTAAACATGATTATAATTTTATGTAAAGTACAGTATTTTTATCCTATTTGAATTTAAATTTTAAAGCATAATTTTCCCATAGTGCTAAACGATTTTGAAATGCAATTCTTTTGAATATTAATATTTAGTTGACTGGGTGTACCTAGTTAACCATTGTTGTTCAATGTTTAATTTTGTGGCAATTTACTGCAACTATAGATGTCACTATACATAAAGATTATTTTATTATGAATTATTTCTTTAGTTGTTGTTAACAGAACAGGAATTCCTGAATCAAAAGTAAAATATTTCTAAGCCCATATATATATATATATTATAAATATATATATATATATATTATATATATATATATAATATATATATATATATTTCCAGATACTTTCTATATGAATATGTGAAAGCAAAATTTATGAGTAGGGTTTATCTACTTTTATATATTCCATTAAAGATAATAATAAAAATTAAAACTGGCTCTTCCAAAAATCTTTATAGCTAAAATAAATTTCCTTCTGAGTAGAGTGTGAAGTATGCAGTATTGATATCAGTTTATGAGGTTTCTGAACCAAACAATGATGCAAAACTTTTTTTACAGCAGACCACTTCAGATCACTTCAGATATTTCCCTCTCCCCTTTTCCCCCATAGAATTCTTAATGTAGACTTCTAACTCCTCCTGAATTCCCATATTGGGAACCATAATATCCTATATCTTACAATGTAAGTTGCAGTCAAGAGAAAGTTTTTTGTCAAGTACATGGCCGCCTTTTTCCCCTCTAATATGGGATAAGCAGAGTTTCAGTCATGTTAAGTGGTTCAGATTTATAAGTAATTGCCCTGTTATCTTCCAAAACTGTGTTAAGTGAAAAATTATGTATATTGGTGAATTCATTCACTTTTTCTATCCAGCAATACAACGTTTTGCTTATGAGAGCCGATGATTTCACTTGGAACAATTTTAAATGCCATTATTCATTACAAATACTGTAGAAAATAGCATGCCCCCAATCCACAATTCTATCACCCAATCAACCCAGTACAATTTTGTCATTACATTTCACTGCTGTATCTGATTAGGACATTGTCTGAAAACAATTAGTTCACCTCACATGATGAATAGACAGTAAATTAAAGCATGCTATTTTTAAGCACTGCAATATTTCCATTATTTAGAAGCTGTAAAAGTTCAACAGAATTTACTGTAAGAAATTTGAATGAACAGTGTATAATCAGGTGAAAAGCACATGCATCATTAAACTTTTACTGATACCAATATGTTTCCAACTTATAAACAGATACATAAAATTCATATTGAACTTGCTGAGTAAGACAAAATCTCTGCCAATCCAAGGAGAGGTGTCTGAGGTCTAAGGTCCCAAATAAAAATATTTTATTTCCTAGATTTTCAGCTCTTGAAAATGAATGAAATTTCTAGTTTTATGGCTGCCCTTCTAAAATTAAAAGTGAAATATGAGTTCAATTTAAAGTATATTGCCATGTTGCCCTTGTCAAAATTCCACAATGGTTTCATATTCATAATCAGTGTTTCTCTTCTACTAAGTGAATAGAGATCATGGTGGCACAGAAAGAAAGAATTATTTCTGTGAAGTAAAATGATTATTCTTTCCTGCTTTTTCACACCTTTCCTGTGATTATATTTCTGCTGAAGGTGGATGGAAAGTTAATTGAGGTACAGACTAGTCAAGTCCCTTGATATTTATTTTGAATTTACTGTATAGTCATCTACCATATTCTGATTGGTATTGGGACTATTTACCTAGAGTCCAGATCAAACGTAATATGCTATTATTAGAAAATAGCTTACAAGTCTTATAACTATATCACTATACAAGATAGTCTATGCTATTACATGTAAAATGGAGTGAAACTTATTCCCTAGCCCAGAGTTGCTCTGGTAGATATAAAGCAAGCAGAGAAATTACAGATGTTTGAAGTAAAATCCAAAGGTTGTGAGGTTGTTATCATGGCTTCCAACAAGAAATCTTTTACTTCTACATTTAGAAACATATTTTGATCCGAGATGCATCATTGAATGTGTAATTTTTATTCTCTGTACACTACTCTGATCACTTTTAATGTATCCACTCTTTTGTCCTTAAAACACACACACACACCCAAAATTCTCTGAAAAACAGAGAAAGTATAAGCAATCTAGAAATCTGTGAACAAAATGCATCTCCAGATATGTACAAATATTGATCAAAGTTACTTTACTTTTTAATGTTTTGAGATTTTGTTCATCTTGAAATTGGGCACTAAAAATGCACTAAAACCTGAGATCTTAGTCCTATCCTTGGTCCATTCAAAACAGGATCTGAAAATGAGTAAGTAGGACTCTCTACTGGGTTGTTGTCCTGTGGGAATTTGGCAATAAAATATATGACTTCAGAACTCCATGCCAGCCTTCAGGCTGTGCCTGTCTCAAATCTCAGAAATTTGGTTTCATCTTTGCATTTATACTTTTATTCAGCAAGTACTTGTAAAGTGCCAGAATGCATCAGACAGCATATGAAGACGTTAAATTAAAGAAGTCACATGCTTGTTGTTGACACTGAGCAGCTAGAAGTCTAGAGAGCTGCCTTTAAGAATAAGGAATAGATGGTTTAGGAAGATGCTGAAATACAGATGTGTACCAATAAGTCACTTATTTTTTTTTGAAGGAAGATTCTAATACTACATATACATCATGGAATGACCTTTTAGTTTCTGCTTCCAATAGTATAAGAAAGTAGATATTTAATAAAACACCCCCACATCAAAAATCCTAGATTCTAGATATATTTATACCAAAAATGCATTTGAAGTATTATTTAGCTGATAGATTACACTCTCTGAAAACAATGCAATTGAATTAGAAGTGAATAACAACAATTATAACTTTTAAAAAGCCATATGTTTGAAAATAAAATATAATTTTTACATTTTTCATGGGTTAAATTATATAATCTATTATATGTTATTTTATAATATAATTATACTATATTTATACATATATATTCAAATGTAGAAGAAGGACATTAGAAACTCAGTAGTAGAATTTAATGAAATAGAAAGTAAAGATAAAATAAAGGGGTTTAGCCAAATAAACAGTTGGCTCCTTGAAAAAAAAATTCATACTAGAATGTATAACAAACTTAATTTAAAAAGAGGACAAGCCCCCAAAGTATAAATAATATGAAGAAGGCATAACTGCAAATTTTAAAATATTTTTTTAAATGCTATGTATAACCTATGTCAACAAATTTGAAAGCTTGAGTGAAATGGATAAATTCTAGAAAAAAGAAATACCAGGTCTGATTTAAGAAACAGACAACCTGAATTGTTCCATAATATTGAGGAAATGGAATCAGTGTCTTAAAATGTATTCAAATCAGGCACAGGTAGTTTTTTAAAGGTGGATTCTACCAAATATTCAAAAGCCTTAGAAATTTAAAAATAAAGAACTTCTTTAAGCTGACAAAGGCATTAATCAAAAGTTTAGATAATATAACATAATCTATAGTGGAAAATTAGTACATTTCTTTTAAAAATAAGCATTGAGAAAATGAATCAGAATGAAGTAACTTGAATATGCACGAAACCAAAGATGACAGTTTTTAAAAATTACCACCCAAAAAAATAAAACAAGAAAAAAACCTTGATAGAGAGAGGCATCTTTTAGAATATTGTTGGTAAAAGAAAAGGTGAAAACTAGTGGTAGAAATTAAGAACTCTACAGAAAAAATATATTATCCACTCCTAATGGTGTCTCATTAGGGTGCTTCTAGGGATACTAGTTCTTAGGGAACTGTTAGTAGCACTCCTTAGAAACACTGCTCCTTTAGAATTCAAGGGAGTCACCTAATCCTTCACCATTCTTAAGCATCTATATCCTGGAAAATCCAAGATACTTATAAAGAACAAAATATGGTTGGCAATAGATTTACAAAATTACTATACGAGGAAAACAGAAACTAGAATAAAATTTTTCCAATACATAAAGACATTTTTTCCTGAAGAAAAACAATGATGAGGCAGAAGAATTCTATAAACAATACTCCAAAAAGAATGACTATTATTATCAAAAAGAATGAATTATTATCATTAAATAAGCATATGTAGACATAAAATTATCAAGTGAGAAATTCAAAACCTAGAAAAGGCCTCATAAAGTAGAAATAAAGTTGTAAACCAAAAAGTGACAGATTTCAGGAAGGAAATGGAAAAGATAATACAAAATAATAACAGAAATAATTAATTGAAAGATGACCACTGGTAAATAGATATTTCTGAAAATGTACTAATGGATAGCAAGAAGACCCATAAAAACAGCCAATAGAAAGAAATAAAGTAGGAGGGATCTGATTTAAGTTAGGTAAGACAAGGAAATAAGACCCACCTGATATTTAATTGGCATTTTTATAGAAGATAAGCAAAACATTGGAAGACAGGTTACATTTAAAACCATAATCCAATGACAAACCAGAACAACAAAAAAATGTTCTAGAAACACAGAGTATCTTTGGAGGGTGGTGGTGGTGGAAAAATATTATTAAAGGTATTAATATAAAGATGACATGTAAAGTTAAAATAAAACCTAACACTGGATTTCAAAACACTAAACAGACTACAAAAAGACTGCCTACAAAAAACTCATTAAACATAATATTCAAAATAAACGTATAAAATATGATAGAGTTTTTAGAAGGGTATCAGTCATACCAATAAATGTAAATTGGCCTAACTTATGTCCCAAAATTTTAAAAATATTTTTTAGATTGGCTCATGAAACAGAATCCAGTTCAATCTTTTATGCAAAATATACATCTTAAACAAAATGATTCAGAAAGGCTAAAATCCTGATAACAAGAAGAGATGCTTTCATGTTGCAAAGCATTAAGACCACCAAAAGAAGATGCTTTATAATGTTCAAGGCCACAAATCACAAGGAAGATATAATAGTCAATTGTCTGTATCTATGCCCCAGATAGATGGCTACCTTTATAAAACAGAAATGTCAGAAACTACTTAATATGTGGAAACCTTATTGTACCATTCATTCTCAGTTCAAACTGAGTCAAGTGGACAAAAAATTAAGTAAGGTTATAGATATAGCATATATAATGTATGTATTTATGTATTTATGTTTGAACACATCTAAACGAGGTATTATATATCTGTTTCAAATGTAGGTGGAACTTTGTCAAAAGTTGAACATTTATCAGGTCATCCAACTAAAAAGCTCCGTAAGTTCTACAAATTAGAAATTAAATAAAAGCATGCTATAATCACAAAGTAATACGCCTAGAAATCAATAATATATTTAACAGGTTTTCCAACTAAGTAGTTTTTAAAGTAAATCTAATTAAACAATTTACTAGAGAATTCAAGTCAAAATTCCAAAATTTATAAAATAATAATAAGAAAAAGAATGGCAACACTTTATATCAGAATATGTTGTCAGAATAAAAATCGTAACTTAGCAAACATAAAAATGAAAATGGAAGAATGAAATAAGTTGAATTTCCAACTCAAATAGAAAATTATCAGCAAAATGCAGCATACATTAGAAAAGTGGGAATGATTAATTTGAAGCAGAAATGAAGTAGTTTAGAAATAGAAAAAGGTAGAACTAATAAGTGAAAAAATAATGTTTACCCTTTGAAACGCGTGCACGCACACACACACACAGGAGACAAGACACACGCTCATCCAATCAAAGAAAAAGAGGGAGAAAGCAAACTGGTATAAAATTAGACATGGCTAATGGGAAATAAACAAAGGGCATTTGAATAAATCGTAAGAGAATATTTTGCAGAACTCTGTGTCAACTCGTTTGAAAATTTAGATGAAATGAAAAATTTCATGAAGAAATACACTTAGAACTGTCCCCAGGAGAGATGCAGAGCTTAAACTGATTAATGACATAGAAGAAGCAGAATGTTATCAAAGAACTACACCACAAGTGAGCACCAGGCCCACATGATTTCAAAAATAATCTTATTAGACTTTCAAAGGCAATGCCAACAAAATTTAAATTGTCTGTAGAATAGGTTTTCTTTGTAGTTGCTGTAAAAGCCTTTTACAAAATTTAGTACCTATTTCTGGTTAAAAAAACAAAAAACAAACAAACAAACAAACAAACAAACAAATATATATATATATGAATTGGGGATAATTTCTTAAAGTGATAAAACATGTATACCTCAGCCCAAAAGCCAATCTGGTGTCATTCCCATCAAGGTCAGGAGCAAGGGAGGATGCACACTATCTCCACTATTATGTAAAATGATTTGGGAGGTATTAGTTAATGAGACAAGAATAAACAACCAGCTGTAAGATTTGGAAAAAGCATTTAGTGAGACAGCACTAAACATTATTTAGCACACAGAAAGCAATAGCTTTCATTATTTGCAAACAATAACCAATTAGAAGGTATAATGGAAGAGAGAGGCCTTTAGACAATAGCAGCAAAATATAAAATACTTAGTAATAAATATGAAAATGAAATTATATGAAATGTACAAAACCCATATGAGGACAACATTAAAACATTCTGGAAAGACATAAAGTAGACTTGAACAAATGGAAAAATATCTATGTTCTTCTAAAAAGTAACTGAAGATCATAAGATCAGTATTAATTATAAAATTAATAGTATCCCAATAAGATATTCCAGTAAGTTTTTATTTGCTTGAACTAGATATGCTTATTTTTAAGCTTCTTTGGGAAAATAAAAATGTAGTATTATCTAGGGAAATCCTAATAAAAAGAACAATGAGTGGGTGTGAGTCCTAAATAATATGGATGTTAAAAAAAATCTATAACTAAAATGTGTGGTATTGGGACGTGACTTAACAGAGATAAATGTATAGTATAGACAGTACAGAAATAGACTCAGGTACATATGAAAATTTCATATATAATAAAGGTGGCATTTCAAACCACTGAAAAAATAAAGTTTTTATAAAATCATTTTAGGAAAACTCAGTATCCCTTTAGGAAAAGGATAAAAGTAGTTCCAGACTACCACCATAACTCTAAAATGACAAAGCTCTAACTTTAAAAATTAAATCTTACCTGTACTAAGAAAAAACATCAGTAAATTCTTTGTAACCTTAGTTTGAAGAAAGCCTTTAAACTACGCATCATCACTTAGAAGTAATATAAGAATACGTTGGTAAACTTGATTTTATAAAGAACAGAAAAAAAATTGGGGAAAAATGCTATCATAACCAATGTCAACACAAAATGACAAACCAGGAGAATATATTTGTAGCATATACCTCACATAAATGGATATAAAGACACAAAGAGCTCTTAAGAAATAAATAAGACCAGAATACAAAGAAATCTGATCAAATAGATAACAGACAGACATTAGCAGAGAGTCAGATAAAACAATTATGCAAATGGCTTATTATATATTATACATTATATGTATATATATAAGCATTTGTACATATATAGATAAATAGAGATGCTCAACTTTTCTTCCAAGCGAAATGCAAGATGGAAATACACTAATATACCTGTCACAAGTTGAGTGTCACAGGAAGCCAACTGTGAAAGAAAGATTAGCCTGCAGGCCAGGTATTACGGAGATCAGTAACTCTGGAAAGGAGGAAAAGAAAGCAACATTGGGCAGAAGAATTTGAGTGGCAGAGCCATCTGAATGAAGGTTTCAGCTAAGCCCACAGAGAGTTCTGCACTGGGAGAGCCCTTCGGAGAAGTTCCAAGTTAGAGCAAGAGGGCAGAGCTTCTATATCCCAATATTGATCAGGGCTGTTGAAAAGAGGTATGATCTTGGGTGAGGCCATTTTCTTCAGTTCAGGCCGTCCCCAGACTGACAGCTGAGGGCCTTCTTCCAGCAGGACTTCTAACCACTGGAGAGGTAGGTCCTTCCTTCTAGAAGGGAGTTCTGGTTGGTGTATCATAGCGTCTACCACAGCAACATTTCTCACTTGTCAGATTAGCAAAAATTCAAACAATGAACAACGTGTTCTGTAACATGTTCATGGGAAGACTGTACTTTCAGGGATCATTTCTGTAGGTCATTATATGTCCATCGGAAAACAGGCACCTTATACATTACTGGTAGATGTGCAGAAGGGTACTTTCCCTATGGAGGAATATATCCTGAAGATATTTCCCTACACATTACACCACAAACAAACATATACACAGGGTTAATCACTAAAGCATTATTTGAGATAATAATCACTATAGATTATTTGCATTATTGGAGGCTAGTTGAATGAAGTATAGTACACCCACACAAGGCAGAACTATTTTAGAATTAAAAAGAAGATGTTATATAACAATTGATATAGAGCACGTCCCACAATCTCTCTAATTTGTACATATATATGTAATTAGATTAGCATTTATATTTTTAGTAATCAAATATTAATTTTTAAATTATAAAAGTCTACCCCCAGAAAAGAAGGATAAATAAGAACCAAATGAAGAAAAGTTTTTTCTATGTGACGAGAATAGGGTGAGATCAAGACTTCTGTCAATGTATATATACACATATTTATACTTTATTTTTGACCATGTACATATTTTAAAATAAAAAGAATGAGGATATCAAAGCTTAAATTGAAATACTAAGAGAAGATAATGCACCTAAATGTAAATCAAACTGTTACGAATTTTAATTGAGGTGTGACTAGGAACACACACATACACATACACACAGAGAACATATGGACATCTGTCTGGCTGCCTATCTATCTCCTCTGAAAAGGTCCAGAACTAATAACATTAGAGTAGTAATGAGCACACCTAAGCCCAGATCTTGATATCTAAATATCATAATCCAGTAGAAAATATTCCTTGGAGAAATTATTGATCATGGATATGGGAGATAAGAAGTGATCTTAGAACATCTTACTGTGCAGAAAACAAGGAAGTGCTCTAAAACTAACATAATCATTTCCAAAGAATAGAGAGGTTAGCTTGAAGGGGTCCCACTAACCAAAGTTTGTCAATTTCAGCATCATAAAGAATGACAACAACAACAACAAAATAACAGTAATGGAATGTAACACGTCAGGTTAAAAATGTTTATAATAGTATGAGGAAGAGGGAGATAAAGAGAATGAACACATGTGAGGGGGAAAAAGTAGGGAAAGTTCTTTTTACAGACGAATACCACCTAATAAATATAGAATGGATGTTAGTTAGAAAATCACTTCCAAATGATAATTTGCTCAGGGAAAGGTCATGAATGGATACCAAAACTACTGAGTGGAAAGTTCATGGAGGAAAAGCTATTCATGTAATGTGCAAGCGTCATCCCACTTTTAACTACAGGGCAAAATGTACTTTACAGTGAACATATATCAGTTACCTTGTAAACAGCATTGTTAAGAGTGGGAAGAAGTGTAATGGTGTGTCTCCTAATATGAAGCATAAGAGGTATCCAATATCGCCTATATAATATTCTTGCCAAAAATATTAGCCTAAATTATATCATTTTAAAAAATCAGATAAATCAAAAATGCTCTACGTATCAGATCACTGGACCAAGAGTCTTAAAAATGGTCAGTGTGGACTACCCTGGCGGTCCAGTGGTTAAGACTCCACCCTTCCAATGAAGGGGACACAGGTTCAGTCCCTGGTCAGGGAAATTCCACATGCCACATGCCACAGCAATCGCCACCCCCAAAATGGTCAATGTTGTAGAACTCAAGAAAAGATAGGATAACTTTTACTTTAAAAGAGACTAAAGAGGTGACAACCCAAAGCAATTATGTAGATAGGTAGATATGTAGATAGATAGAAAGATAGATATAGATATATAGATATGGAGATATTTGGGTTACTTAGGGCAGTGTGGAAATTAGAATACATACTATATATTTATATGATATTAATATTGTTATTCATAGGTATGATATGTAATTTGCTTATATGAGAAAATACTGTTAATTTTGAGAGATGTATACTGAAATATTTAGAGCTGGAATAGTCTGATGCTTTCAACTTCCTTTCATATGATTTAGCATATTAAGAAAGGGGGAGGGCAAATATTCAAAATGTTAATGTTTGGTGAATCTAGGTAACGGTTTTATGGGTATTCATGTACTATGCATTAACCTTTCTGTAGATTTGAATATTTTCTTAAAAATAAAGGAAGTGAATGAGATACAGTTTCACACTCATTAGTTTGACAAAAAATTAAATAGTCTGATGAAATTAACTATTGGTGAGGAAGTGGAGAAAATGTGGAGCAACAGAAACTCACATTGCTAGTAGATTCTAAATCGGCACAACTTTGGAAAATAATGTCACTATTGAGTTAGGTAGGAGACATTTATCTTTTGACCAAGCAATCCCATTTATGTGTTCATCTCAAGAAAATCCTGCCACATGCACCGGGAGACATTAATAAAACTGTTCATAGACAACTTGTTTTTAAGAGCAAAAATTTGGAAAAACTCAAATGTCAAAAAATAAATAAATTTTACTGTATTCATACATACAATAAAATGCCATATAGCAGTGAAAATAAACTATGGCTACAAGGGTCACTGTGATCTCAGAAATAAATTATTGATGATCTCATCAATAATGATGATATTTAATGATCTCAGAAATAAATTATTGAGTGAAAATAGCAAATCATATAGCAATGCACCTCTGTAAAGGTTAAAATAATATAACAGAATCTATTTGGAATGAAGTTTGTTTGAAATATTTTATTTAAAGCTTTCCAAACTGCATAGCTGTCTATCATTTAGATGAGAGTTAACAAGGTCCTGTGTCTGTACCAAATGCCCAGATGACTTCCTATGTCAAGATGATGATGCACACGTAATCCTCACCTGGAGATGTTTTTCTGAACGGTTTTCCTACAGCATAGGAATAAAGGCACCATCTTACCTACATCTATGTTTATGCACATGTGGATATATTCTTAAGATTGAAAATTAGAAACTCAACATTAGCTGAGAACTAAAGAATTAAAAGTGACACAGGCGGTTTGTACTTTTGTGCTGACCAGAGATGCTATTTAAATAAGAAGAAAATCAATATATTTTATTTCTTTGCAGAGTAAAAGTGAGCAAATTACTGTGCGGCATCTGACATCAGGAAACTGGGAAGTGATAAAGATCCTGGCGTACGATGAAACGACGCAAAAAATGTGAGTGTTTTTGGTTCTCTAGTCAGGTTGGAAGTCACTGTTGTCAAAAGCAATCTTTTCTGCTAGATTTATATTTTGCTTACCATGGTCCTAGTCCAAGTAGCCTGGCCATGTAAAGAACAACCTTTTCTTTAAGATTCCTCCTATACTTCACGCAGAGAGATCCTTAGACAGTTGCACAGACGCACGCACACACACACACACACACACTCAGAGAGACTGAGAGAGATCATGGGAAAGTGTGACAATATTTTAAGAAAAAAATATGTGTTTCCCAAATGGATCAAGTCCTGCCGTTAAATAATAGAAGAGCTCTTGCCTGTTCTTTGACAGTTTGAAAATTCAGGTGAAAACTCGGTGTGGCAAAAATTGCTTGGTGCCTGATGTTTGTGTTGTTTTCTTTCATTGGCAGTTACTTTCTGAGCACCGAGTCGTCTCCCAGAGGGAGGCAGCTGTACAGGTAAGCAATGTGAGAGGATCTTCCTGCACAGGTAGATTCCTCAGGGGCCATCTACACAGCATAATGATGGGATGGAGAAATCTGAAGTTTCATTTTTGGTATGGCTAGGAGACAACCAACTCAGTATGACAAAACCCCACACTCTTAGCCCAGTCCCTCAGCTCTGGACCACTGTGAACCTAAAGAGTTGGAACTGAAATGGAGACCATCGTATTCCTCCTTTATTTTTTTCCTCATTTGTTTTTACAGTCTCAAAATATCTTTTTTTTTTTTTGAGGCTTCCTTTTCTCAACTACCCACATCACAGGCATTTACATATTTTTCCCAGTAGGCTTTTCTTGTGCTACGCCTCATTTATATTTTCAGGGCATTAATATTGTACACATGTTATGTATTCCCGAACAAAATAAAAGCATTGTGAACATTTAGTAGAGTGGATCAAGTGCCAGTTTCTCTCCCACCCCCCCATAATGTGTATAATCCATTGATTGTTATTTAACCAGGAATGGTCCTTGCTTACTAAAATAAAGCAGTGGATGGGGACTATTTTCATCTGTCCAATTTTCCCGGATGAAAAGTTATATTCATAAAAGGGGTTAAGGTCATACCTATTTAGTATGAAAAATGTCTCCTCACTCAGAAAGCTTTCACCAGGACCTCCCAAGAATGATTTTTTTTTTTTTGGTCTGGCAAGCAACTTACAATTATAGACTCATATACACGTTCTAATTTACATTTCACAGATCCATTTTTAAAGTGTTAAAACTGCCATGGCATATTCTCAGTGGAAATTCATCATGTTTGAAGAAGTGTCACCAACGATTCTTACCAAGTAGCCTAGACTTTCCCTTGAGAGTAAAAATGCATGTTTCAAGTACCTTAACTCTCTCTAATTCATCCACACACTCTTATTTATGCATAAATTGTTTTCATCTGAAGCCAGTCTCTCCTTTTTATCACATATCCCAATATGTCATCTTCACATTCTTTGTTTTTTTTCTCTTAGAGTCTGGAACACATGTTCTCAATTCTAATGGCTTCCAAAAGAAGAACAGCTGTTTATTTAAAGAGAATGATTCTAATTTTGGTTTAGTGGTCTTGGTTAAAGTAATGGTCACTTTCTCTTTTTGGTTACCTGAAGCTTATCTTTCTTGAAACTTATACTGTAGTTAATATTGGCAGTCAAGAACAATCCTTTAGAGATGTGGAAATACTGGACTGATGTTTTATTTTTCTCATTTTGTAAAACTCTTAACGAAAAATGACAGTGTCAGAAAATTAGACTCAGCTAAGTTCAGCTAGTAGAGCTGCCTCATCCTCTCTCTCCTCCCTTTATTAGCCTAAAATGTGATTTGAATCACAGTGAGTTCTTAGATTTGTGTGCTTGTCTTATGTCCCCAGTGACTGAGGCAGAGCAGTACAAAAGTCAATATATCTATGACCTGTACTAGTGCAGAGGGCTGTGTTATAAAGAAAATATAGTACCGATAAATCTCCCTTTAAATGGCTCATCAAGTGCCAGTTTGCTTGACTGTAAGATAATCTTAGTGTTTGACCCAGAAAACTCAATCATTGTCTTGTCCAGGCTATAAAAATAATAATTGGTTGATCTAATTTATGGGATTAGATGCTTCTGCAGAATCAGAACTACTACATATTCAGTGTCATTATTTTGTCCAAAATGTGCTTTTCTCTATTTTAGTAATTTCATAATCCAAATAATGAGAAAATACCAACATAATTTTTAGGAAACTTGGATCTGAAAAATTATATGGAAGAGTAGAGAGAGAAAAGGTTTTAAATTCTAGTTATGTCACTAAATAGCTGTGACTAATAGTGACTGGCACACATTCATAGTTTCTGTGGTGATAGTTGTGCAACATTGTGAATGTAATTAATGACATTGAACCATATACTTGAAAAATGGTTAAAATGTTGAATGTTGTTTTACGTATATACCACAATTTAAAAGAAAAAAAATGGGTATGATTTGTCATAATGGTGAAACTAGCTAATGTGTTTAAATGCCTAGTATATTAATCACCTTGACTAGGAAAGGAAAATTTTGGAATATGAGCCCAAAATGTTTCAAATGTGAAGCTGTGACTTTGTGAACTATACTATACTATACCATGTGTTTTGTTCCAAAATGAAATTGAGAATATTTTGTCCAGCCAAGTTTTAAAAAATGTATCATCAACAGTGTTTTCATTTAGCAGCATAGATAATTTACAATTAATCTCTATTTACAAAATAAATGAATCTATACATGAAATTTAACTTTGGGTTACTATTTCAACCCCTCTAACCTTAAGCACCATTGTTTGTAAAATAAAGAGATGAGTGCTTTTCTCTTTATCTGTCTCCTTGATGTCTCAAAGTATGTATGAGCATTAACATTATATATATTATCATACAAAAATAGCTTTTCTTTTCCAAAAATTCAGTGCTACTATTTAGTGGGAAAAATCTGGCACTAATATCAAAATCTAATGTTGAATTTAGGAAATCATGAGCTTTTTATATGTGTGTGACTTGTGAAAACATTAGTTCTTGCAACTAATATTATTGTTGGTGACTTTATGCTTGTCTCTGTGGGTAATTTCTTTTAAGACTTTACAAAGAAATATCTATAAAAATATAAATAAGAATGTTATATTGCATCCTGTGAAAATCAGTTTCTTTGTAAGCATACATACATATTACATTCATATAGGTGTGCATAATTTTAATTTTATTACAGAGAAGAAAAATGAGTATGTCTTAACATTAGTAATGGGAATTGACTTTGTTTGCATTTTTATGGTAAGTCATAATTTACAAGGAACCTCAGCTAAGTAATGCTATAGCTTCTTTGTTTATGTCAATATTTAAATATAGATACCACACATTCAAGGACCTGGAATGGTAGCATTTCTAACTTTCTTTTTCTTTCCCCAGTGCTTCTACTGAAGGATTATTGAATCGTCAATGCATTTCATGTAACTTTATGAAAGAACAATGTACATATTTTGGTGCCAGTTTTAGTCCCATGAATCAACATTTCTTATTACTCTGTAAAGGTAATAGATGATTTCTGATAAAATTTATTTTATTCATTTTATTTGATCAGTATCTGTTACTATCATTAATAATGATTACCCTAGCTGTATGATTTGATATTCTTAGTTTATGTAAGTTTTTGTTAAAAAGTTATAAATTAGGGGTTAATTGAGATAGAAATTGTATCCATTACTTTATTTAAAAGATAGAAATTGGGAGTAAGTCAATATGTGCACATACACATGATCAATAAGTGCTGTTTGACATGGACCTTTTAAAAAAGTGAATAAACATATTTACATCAGCAAAGTCAAGCTAGAATAGTAAACTAATTTACCTAGACATTAGGAAAAGCAATAGTTTCCTTATTAAAATAATGGCTTGGTTGTTAAGAAATTTAGGATCTATAGAAATTTAGTTCCCAGGGTCTAGTCCCCTTCAATTTTGAGAAATTATGTTCACCCCAATTATTTCTTCTATCTGGTAACAGTATGCTATAGCCTTACATAGTAGTATGGTAACTCTAGGTTGTACTGATAGGAATCACTGTCCCTTTAATAGGATACTGTATTTCCCAGAGATGAAATGGGAGATGTCCTCTTATAATGTTATGGATTGAGTGCTACTGCTTCAGCTTGTACCTTACACATTCGTGTTTTAAGACACCATGAGGAAGAGACCAATACTTTTTAGTTATTTTCCTCTTGACATCTGAAATAAAGTAATCAAAAAGGAGAAGTACTTGTTGGATAACACCAGAGGAAAACCATTAGACCCCTAGACAGAGTTCCTTAGAGAAGTGAAGTTTTAAGATAACATCTTATGGTTACACTTGAATTATCCAGTATATTTGAAATAATTAACAATTCCAGGTAATGTATTTTTAAAAGTAATATATAATAAGTTCCAAGTTTTAATTTATCTTGTGGGTGAAATTTTTTTTTGCTTTTATTTTTTAAAATTTTAGAATTTTATTTTATTTATTTTTTTATACAGCAGGTTCTTATTGTTTATCTGTTTTATGCATATTAATGTATATATACATGTCAATCCCCATCTCCCAGTTCATCCCACCACCGCCACCCCCCCACCACTTTCCCCCCTTGGTGTCCATACGTTTGTTCTCTACATCTGTGTCTCTATTTCTGCCCTGCAAACCGGGCTCTAGAGCACAGCCTCAGTAGTTGTGGTGCACGGATTTGGTTGCTCCGTGGCATGTGGGATCTTCCCAGACCAGGGCTTGAACCCTTGTCTCCTGCATTGGCAGGTGGATTCTTAACCACTGTGCCAAAATACCTCTAATATACATGCATTCTTTCTTTCTTGGCTAAGTGGTAATAGAATTTAATCTTGGATGAGTGGATGAGGGTTGTGAATCAACTTTCTGAACATCAGTGATGATTCTATAAAAGACTAGATAAAAAGAGAGTAGAGTGCATAAGATTGGCTAAAACCATAGAACTATAGAAGTATAGGGCATTTTGGAGAAGGGAGAATTGTAACAGTAATCCTGCAAATAGTTTCTTTCCCCGTATATTCTTACTTCTCTGAATAAAATATCCATAGAAAGGAATGAAATCTAATAATCAGGTTTCTGTTTCATTATGTTTTAACTATGAAATGCTTATATTTGGAAAAAAGAACTCTATCATGTAATCTTCCAGTAGTTATTACTTAGATGTCTTTAAAATGTTTATACATACATTTCTAAAATTTAGGTCCAGGGGTTCCAGTGGTCAGCCTACATGGCACGGACAACCCAGCAAGTAAGTACATGAACACAACATCATGGTTGGCATTGGTCCTTAGTATTATATTATTTATTCTGACTGTTGTACTCTATAGAGCCTTCTTCAAAGGAGGCCCCAGCCTGGGGAAAGTAGCATAGGCACCATCAACTTGACCTTTGTGTAAGAGAAACATTAAAGCAAATGGTTTGAGCCATGTTACAATTGGAGTTGGTTCTTATATGCCTGAAATAGGCTATCTACTGAATCTTAATGGAATGAGGAGTGATTGATGAGACTCATTTAGATATATTTCAGCCTACTGGCCCCTTATATTCTGGTTCATTCTTTCTTGAGCCTCATATAGATTATTCCTCCAGAGCAACAAATTTGCTTTTGGGAAAAATTATTCAATTGTCCATCATCTGTTGAGTGAGGACTTACTTTATCAGGCAATATGACAGAGACTGGGTGTTCATTGCTAGTAAGATGCGGTCAGTGTGTTTAAGAACTTTAATAGTAGAGTGTATAAATACAAACATGGCTGAGCTGATCTTAAAAATGAATAGCCAGGTTGCTTCCTGCCTCCATGTTTCCTTCTTTTCATCTATCCTTCTTTTCCTTCTTTCATTTAAAAACTTTATTTAATCAACACTCTCATGCTCTAATGATTTACCATAATCTAGTAAATGAGGCTTATATTTATTAACATATTTACTCCTCAGAACACCCCCGATGTTGTTAATTTTATTATCCTCTTTTAACAGATGAGGGAATTGAGCCACAAAGAGGTTAAAAAACTTGGCTAGAGTCACTCTAATGTAATAGGTGGCAGAGCCAGGAATCAAATAAGATCGTCTGACTCCAGAATAGGGTTTATTATCACTACCATACAATGGCAGCTCATTCTACTGTGTTTTTGTCTGTCTCATCACATACTTAGGTTTAAGTAGTACCCTTACTTAAATGCTTTGACTTAAAGGAGAGACAGGCATAAAAGTAAAATGTTGAATGACAAATATCATTTTTAGAGGACACAGAAAGACATTTTATACTCTTCAAATACCACCATATGGAGACTTCCTGCCTATTCTAGAGAAAGACAAAACTCCTAAATAGTTATGGAGTTCTGTGTGGTTGGAAATCAGTTAGCACATCTTTTAGTTTCTTCTTAGTGTAAATCCTAAAGTGGTTATGGTAAGCAAATTAAATCTGTTGAATATTAACACTAATGGCAACAATAATGATAACAAATACAGTTTATTTGATAAAATAGAAATAAGGTTGAATTTCACAGATAGAAATATTAGTGTATAAAGTGAGTCCACCACATACCTTTTGTGGATATAATCTCATAGAATCAATTTCCTTGTAAAAAAATAGCAAATGAATTTTCTGTGAGGATGAGATACATTTGCAACATAGGAGACACTCAATAAACAACAACTATTTGTGTTACATTGCATATTCTGCCAAAATGATATATTTTTTAAATCCTCAACCTGACTTTAATTAATTTTATTCTAGTGTTAAAAGGCAATGTTGTTTTCTAATAACTTTTGTTGCAAATCGTGACACACTTTCCTCTGAGGGAAATCTTTCTGATTTTCTCATTTATAAGTGAATTCTGATAGTCTCAGGATCAAGAAAAACAAAAAGGGCTGTGAACAGTGATCAGGTGCTTAATTTTCTTTTCAAAAGACAATTATTTATTGAGATAAAATTTACATTTGATTGCAAGTAAATCTTTGGGTTAATGGATCTTCAGGTTAATATTCATTAAACTAATGAATCAGTCATAACTCATTTTGGGGCCACACGAAATAGAATAAAGCATGAAAAGTATATTGAAAAATGAAAATATTTAACAAACATGGAAAACCTTTAAACCACCAGTTATCAAAGAAATGCAAAGTAAAACACTGCCAAGTAATTTTTCCTAACAAATTAATAACATCAAAAAATTTACATTGCGAATGAGGATATAACGAGGCTCTCACAAAATGCTGGTAGAAATATAAATTACAGCAAATCTTTCGGAAAAAAATAACTCAACCATAAGCATTAAATCCTTTATATCTATTTACCCTATATTTTTCCTTTTAATAGTTTATACTGAAGAGATATTTAATTATAATGTGATGGATTGAGTGCTACTGCTTCAGCTGGTACCTTACACATTCATGTTTTAAGACACCATGAGGAAGAGACCAATACTTTTTCTTTTTAGTTATTTTTCTCTTGACATCTGAAATAAAGTAATCAAAAAAGAGAAGTAGTCAAAAAAGAGAGAAAATTATAACCATGTTACTGATGCTAGTGAAAAAACATAATAAAAATAATAAAAGGGGGTGATTTGTAAATAAACTTTAATGGAATACTGATTTGTGCCCTGAATATCTTCCATTTGTCTCTTCAGAGCCACTCTTAACTGTTATTCTCTCCCATGGTCTCTACCCCAGCAGGAGTTTGTACTGATGACTTAAGTTCTGCTGCCATTTGGCTGCCAATTGGATCCAGCTGAAGTGAATCCTATAGGTAACTGAAGAGAGGCAGAAAAGTGACTTTGGAGTCTGTATTTCTCCAGTGCTATCCCTGTGGAGTCACCTAAGCTGCTCTGACTCTTGGGTGAAGGTCACTGTGGATCTTTCATGCAACCAACTCCAAGTAACTGCTCTCTCCTCTTGACCTGCTGGCCTAGCCCTTGCCATAAGCCCTGGGTTATGGTACTACCCCTTATGACCTCCCTGCCCTTTGTCCTATATTTGTAAATACTCCTTTATTAAAATTTCATCAAATTGTTCTAATAGAGTTCTAATAGAGTTCCCCACTAGGATTAAAAATAAAAATACGTTTTAAAAAGTCAATTCTTCAAAACTGTTTAAGCTATACTTCTAAGTGATTAAGGAGTTCAAATATTTATGCCACTTAAACAAAATTATTTGAAAATGCATATTAAAATTCCAGAAGACAATATTTGGAAACAGTAAAAGTCTTGTATTTGCCTGGCAGCCTTTCAGTTGATTTTTTGTTCTTTTTTCTTAAGTATTTTCCTTATGTTCTATAATGAATATATATTACCTTTATAATGAAAAAGAAACCCTTCATTAAAATGTTCAGTGACGAGATTGGTTCAAGATGGCAGAGTAGAAGGACATGCTCTCACTCCCTCTTTCGAGAATGCCAGAATCACAACTAACTGCTGAACAGTCATTGACAGGAAGACATTGGAACTCACCGAAAAAGATACCCCACATCCAAAGACAAAGGAGAAGCCTCAGTGAAATGGTAGGAAGGGCACAATCACAATAAAATCAAATCTGATAACTGCTGGGTGGGTGACTCACAAACTGGAGAACACTTATACTACAGAAGTCCACCCACTGGAGTGAAGGTTCTGAGACCCACGTCAGGCTTTCCAACCTGGGGGTCCGGCAACGGGAGGAGGAATTCCTAGAGAATCAGACTTTGAAGACTAGCGGGATTTGATGCAGGACTTCGACAGGACTGGGGCACACACAAAGTAGTGTGTGCATTGGAACCCAGGGGAAAGAGCAGTGACCCCATAGGAGACTGAACCAGACCTACCTGCTAGTGTTGGAGGGTCTCCTGCAGAGGCAGGGGGTGGCTGTGCCTCACTGTGAGGACAAGGACACTGGCAGCAGAAGTTCTGGGAAGAACTCCTTGATGTGAGCCCTCCCGGAGTCCACCATTAGCTCCAACAAACAGCCCAGCTAGGCTCCAGTGTTAGGTCACCTCAGGCCAAACAACCAACAGGAAGGGAACCCAGCCCCACCCATCAGCAGACAAGTGGATTAAAGTTTTACTGAGCTCTGCCCACCAGAGCAACATCCAGCTCTACCCACCACCAGTCTCTGCCATCAGGAAACTTGCACAAGCCTCATAGATAGCCTCATCCACCAGAGGGCAGACAGCAGAATCAAGAAGAATTACAATCCTGCAGCCTATGGAACAAAAACCACATTCACAGAAAGATAGACAAGATGAAAAGGCAGAGGGCTATGTTCCAGATGAAGGAACAAGATAAAACCCCAGAAAAACTAAATGAAATGGAGATAAGCAATCTTTCAGAAAGAGAATTCAGAATAATGATAGTGAAGATGACCCAGGACCTCAGAAAAAGAATGGAGGCAAAGATCGAGAAGATGCAAGAAATGTTTAACAAAGACCCAGAAGAATAAACAAAAAAACAAAGATGAACAATACAATAACTGAAATGAAAACTACAGTAGAAGGAATCAATAGAAGAATAACTGAGGCAGAAGAACGGATAAGAGACCTGGAAGACAGAATGTTGGAATTCACTGCTGCGGAACAGAATAAAGAAAAAAGAATGAAAAGAAATGAAGACAGCCTAAGAGACCTCTGGGACAACATTAAACACAACAACATTCACGTTATAGGGGTCCCAGAAGGAGAAGAGAGAGAGAAAGAACCTGAGAAAATATTTGAAGAGATTATAGTTAAAAACTTCCCTAACATGGAAAAGGAAGTAGCCACCCAAGTCCAGGAAGTACAGAGAGTGCCATATGGGATAAATCCAAGGAGAAACACAGTGAGACACATAGTAATCAAACTGGCAAAAATTAAAGACAAAGAAAAATTATTGAAAGCAGCAAGGGAAAAATGACAATTACATACAAGGGAACTCTGATAAGGTTAACAGCTGATTTCTCAGCAGAAACTCTACAAGCCAGAAGGGAGTGGCATGCTATACTTAAAGTGATGAAAGGGAAGAACCTACAACCAAGATTACTCTACCCAGCAAGGACCTCATCCAGATTCGATGAAGAAATCAAAAGCTTTACAGACAAGCAAAAGCTAAGAGAATTCAGCCCCACCAAACCAGCTCTACAACAAATGCTAACAGAACTCCTCTAAGTGGGAAACACAAGAGAAGAAAAGGACCTACAAAAACAAACCCAAAACAATTAAGAAAATGGTCATAGGAACATACATATCAATAATTACCTTAAACGTGAATGGATTAAATGCTCCAACCAAAAGACACAGGCTTGCTGAATGGATACAAAGACAAGACCCCTATATATGCTGTCTACAAGAGACCCACTTCAGACCTAGGGACACATACAGACTGAAAGTGAGTAGATGGAAAAAGATATTCCACGCAAATGGAAATCAAAAGAAAGCTGGAGTAGCAATACTCATATCAGATAAAAGAGACTTTAAAAATAAAGAATGTTACAAGAGACAAAGAAGGACACTACATAATGATCAAGGGATCAATCCAAGAAGAAGATATAACAATTGTAAATATTTATGCACCCAACATAGGAGCACCTCAATACATAAGGCAAATACTAACAGCCATAAAAGGGGAAATCGACAGTAACACACACATAGTAGGGGACTTCAACACCCCACTTTCACCAATGTACAGATCATCCAAACAGAAAATTAATAAGGAAACACAAGCTTTAAATGCCACAATAGACCAGATAGATTTAATTGATATTTCTAGGACATTCCATCCAAAAACAGTAGATTTTACTTTCTCTCAAGTGTGCATGGAACATTTTCCATGATAGATCATATCTTGGGTCACAAATCAAGCCATAGTAAATTTAAGAAAATTGAAATCATATCAAGCATCTTTTCTGACCACAACGCTATGAGATTAGAAATCAATTACAGGGGAAAAAATGTAAAAAACACAAACACATGGAAGCTAAACAATACGTTACTAAATAACCAAGAGATCACTGAAGAGATCAAAGAGGAAAGCAAAAAATACTTAGAGACAAATGACAATGAAAACATGCTGATGCAAAACCTATGGGATACAGCAAAAGCAGTTCTAAGAGGGAAGTTTATAGCTATACAAGCCTACCTCAAGAAACAAGAAAAATCTCAATTAAACAATCTAATGTTACATCTAAAGGAACTAGAGAAAGAAGAACAAACAAAACCCAAAGTTAGCAGAAAGAAGGAAATCATAAAGATCAGAGCAGAAATAAATGAAATAGAAACAAAGAAAACAATAGCAAGAATCAATAAAACTAAAAGATGGTTCCTTGAGAAAGAAAACAAAATTGATAAACCATTAGCCAGACTCACCAAACAAAGAGGGAGAGGACTCAAATCAATAAAATTAGAAATGAAAAAGGATAAGTTACAACAGACACTGCAGAAATACAAAGCATTCTAAGAGACTACTACAAGCAACTCTATGCCAATAAAATGGACAACCTGGAAGAAATGGACAAATTCTTAGAAAGGTATACCCTTCCAAGACTGAACCAGGAAGAAATAGAAAATATGAACAGACCAATTACAAGTAATGAAATTGAAACTGTGATTAAAAATCTTCCAACAAACAAAAGCCCAGGAACAGATGGCTTCACAGTTGAATTCTATCAAACATTTAGAGAAGAGCTAACACCCATCCCTCTTAAACTCTTCCAAAAAAATTGCAGAGGAAAGAACTCTCACAATCTCATTCTATGAGGCCACCATCACCCTGATACCAAAACCAGACAAAGATACTACAAAAATAGAAAATTATAGACCAATATCACTGATGAATATAGATGCAAAAATCCTCAACAATATACTAGCAAAAAGAATCCAACAACACATTAAAAGGATCATAACCACGTTCAAGTGGGATTATCCAAGGGATGCAAGGATTCTTCAATATATGCAAATCAATCAATGTGATACACCATATTAACAAATTGAAGAATAAAAACCATATGATCATCTCAATAAATGCAGAAAAAGCTTTTGACAAAATTCAACACCCATTTATGATAAAAACTCTCCAGAAAGTGGGCATAGAGGGAACTTACCTCAACATAATACAGGCCATATATGACAAACCCACAGCAAACATCATTCTCAATGGTGAAAAACTGAAAGCAATTCCTGTAAGATCAGAAACAAGAGAAGGATGTCCACTGTCTCCACTATTATTCAACATAGCTTTGGAAGTCCTAGCCATGGCAATCAGAGAAGAAAAAGAAATAAAAGGAATACAAATTGGAAAAGAAGCAGTAAAATTGTCACTGTTTGCAGATGACATGATACTATACATGGAGAATCCTAAAGATGCCACCAGAAAACTGCTAGAGCTAATCAATGAATTTGGTAAAGTAGCAGGATACAAAATTAATGCACAGAAATCTCTTGCATTCCTATACACTAATGATGAAAAATCTGAAAGAGAAATTAAGGAAACACTTCCATTTACCCTTGCAACAAAAAGAATAAAATACCTAGGAATAAACCTACCTAGGGAGACAAAAGACCTGTAAGCAGAAAACTGTAAGACACTGATGAAAGAAATTAAAGATGATACCAACAGATGGAGAAATATACCATGTTCTTGGATTGGGAGAATCAATATTGTGGAAATGACTATACTACCCAAAGCAATCTACAGGTTCAATGCAATCCCTATCAAATTACCGATGGCATTTTTTACAGAACTAGAACAGAAAATCTTAAAATTTGTATGGAGACACAAACGACCTCGAATAGCCAAAACAGTCTTGAGGGAAAAAAACGGAGCTGGAGGAATCAGACTCCCTGACTTCAGACTGTACTACAAGCTTCAATAATCAAGACAATATGGTACTGACACAAAAACAGAAATATAGACCAATTGAACAGGATGGAAAGCCCAGAGATAAACCCACGCACCTATCATCAACTAATCTATGACAAAGGAGACAATGATATACAATGGAGAAAAGACAGTCTCTTCCATAAGTGGCGCTGGGAAAACTGGACAGCTACATGTAAAAGAATAAAATTAGAACACTCCCTAACACCATACACAAAAGTAAACTCAAAATGTATTAGAGACCTAAATGTAAGACCGGGCACTATAAAACTCTTAGGGGAAAACATAGGAAGAACACTCTGACATAAATCACAGCAAGATCTTTATTGATCCATCTCCTAGAGTAATGGAAATAAAAATAAAAATAAATAAATGGGACCTAATGAAACTTAAAAGCTTTTGCACAGCAAAGGAAACCATAAACAAGATGAAAAGACAACCCTCAGAATGGGAAAAATATTTGCAAATGAATCAACAGACAAAGGCTTAATCTCCAAAATATATAAACAGCTTATGCAGCTCAGTATTAAAAAAACAATCAGGGCTTCCCTGGTGGCGCAGTGGTTGAGAGTCCGCCTGCTGATGCAGGGGACACGGGTTCGTGCCCCGGTCCGGGAAGATCCCACATGCCGCAGAGCGGCTGGGCCCATAAGCCATGGCCACTGAGCCTGCGCGTCCGGAGCCTGTGCTCCGCAACGGGAGAGGCCACAACAGTGAGAGGCCCACATACCGCAAAAAAAAAAAAAAAAAAAAAAAAAAAAAAAAAAAAAAAACAATCAACCCAACCCCAAAATAGGCAGAAGACCTAAATAGACATTTCTCCTAAGAAGACATACAGATGGCCAACAGACATATGAAAAGCTGCTCAACATCACTAACTGTTGAGAAATACAAATCAAAACTACAATGAGGTATCACCTCACACCGGTTAGAATGGGTATCATCAGAAAATCTACAAACAACAAATGCTGGAGAGGGTGTGGAGGAAAGGGAACCCTCTTGCACTGTTGGTGGGAATGTAAATTGATACAGCCACTATGGAGAACAGTATGGAGGTTCCTTAAAAAACTAAAAATAGAATTACCATATGACCCAGCAATCCCACTACTGGGCATATACACAGATAAAACCATAATTCAAAAAGACACATGCACCCCAATGTTCATTGCAGTCCTATTTACAATAGCCAGGTCTTGGAAGCCACCTAAAAGCCCGTTGGCAGTCGAATGGATAAAGAGTATGTGGTACATATGTACAATGTAATATTACTCAGCCATAAAAAGGAACGAAATTGGGTCATTTGTAGAGACGTGGATGCATCTAGAGACTGTCATACAGAGTGAAGTAAGTCAGAAAGAGAAAAACAAACATCGTATATTAATGCATATATGTGGAACCTAGAAAATTATACAGGTGAACCAGTTTGCAGAGGAGAAATTGAGACACAGAAGTCGAGAAAAAACGTATGGACACCAAAGGGGAAAAGCAGCGGGGGTTCAGGGTGGGTGGTGTGATGAATTGGGAAATTGAGACTGACGTGTATATACTGATGTGTATAAAATATATGACTAATAAGAACCTGCTGTATAAAAAAATAAATAAAATTAAATTTTAAAAATGTTCAGTGACTAGGAAAGGATATATATATGTAAAATTTTACTTAGTATTTCAGAAGTCCTTTGTGTCATATTGCTATCTTTTCTTTTCCTCTTTTTATATTTTCATTTTTTTCTTTCTCCTTAATCGTGTGTATATGATTTCTTTTACTTTAATTCATTTTTAGTCTCTTCCCTTTCTTCCTTTCTCTCCATTGCACCTCCTTCTCATCCCTCCTTATACTTCCTCTCTAATATTTTCTCATCTCTCCCTTTCTTCCTTCTTCCTAATTTTCTGTTCTCATTTTAATCCTCTTTTCCTCCTCAATCCCACAATTAAAATCATGTCTTAACACTACCTTGTCTTCATAATGTTTCAAAAAAACTATGATTGAAAAATATTTTCTGAATTTATCATGAAGAAACTTCTGTGTGCTTTTGAAAATGGCTTTATTTTCTTCTGTATTTTTTCCCTTAAATATAATTTTATTTCTCTGTGACCATGGGTTGATTTTGTTTTTTTACCATGAGCAAATGAATACCTTTGATTTAGAAGTAGAAAATTTTCAACTACCTCTTATCTCATGTAATTTATTTTTTCCCATTCATTTTTGATAATAAAGAGAAGCCATGAGAAATTATTAGTATATTACTTTCATATTGCTGCCTCTAGCTGTATTTATTCATTAACTTATTCAGTTAACTAGTCACTGTAATACAATAAACTATTGATCACTTTTAAAAATATTTATCCAACAAGATGCTCTCTAGTAAGTTATAAAGGTAAAAATTTAATGGGCTTTAATCTCTAAAAATTGCTGCCTATGTCATTAAATATCAGGTGATATTGGTTTCTAAATATAAAAAGAACACTTTTATACACAATTAAGTGCATTAAGTGCATTTTTATGACAAGTCTTACATTATAAATGCTGAATCCTTAATGAAAGTGTATAAAGTTGAAGTATTCACATTTTAACTTCTATAATTGAATATTTGGGATAGATTCTTTGAAAATATGCTATTATTTAAATAATCTGAAATTTCTTGTATCAGGGAGATAGAAGAAATCTCTGAGAACATCTAATTCCCCAAATTTGTATTATAGAGGACGACAGTTATTTACAAGAGAGGTGGTTTGGTGTGCCTGAAATCACACAGATTCAGAGTCCAAAGCAAGAATCAGAAAACTTAATGGTTATAATAGAATATGATAATTTCTCTGGTAGAAGTGGACACAGTTCAAAAAAAGAGGAAGTCAGTGGAAAGCATTTCTGGAAGAAAGAATGTGAATACACAATCATGAGGCATGAAACTATTTACACTTGCAAGATAAAAGTTGTTCAATGTGGCTGGAACAAAATATTGAAGATAAATCAAAGGTATAGGCTATAGGGCAGGCTGGAGGCAGATCATAAAAACCTTATGTTTCATCTTAAGGAGTTTGTAATTAACAATATAGTATCAATGATAAACCATTGACAATTAAAATAATATTCTTATTCTGGCCATGGAGTACCTGAAAGTAGACATGGCCTCTTGGCAAAAAGAAAGAAAAGAAAAGTGAAACAGAAAATACAAGAATTTTTTTTCAAAAATAACAGGATAAAATACATGACACAACACTTTTCAAGCATGGGACAAGAGTCACGATAGGCCTCTGATCCCTGAAAGAAGCGAAAAAAGTCAGCTGAATGTTGTAATTGTCCTGGCTCTCTGGCTAGAATTATTTTTTGAATTCTAGGGTAAAAAGGAACAATTAACTAAGTGTATAAGGGTATCTCAGAGCCACAGTTGAGGCAGAAATTGGCGTTCAGAAGGGTTGAAGATTCTGGAATGTTGGGAAGGTGGATAACACTGGAGCACAAGAAGAAACAGAGTGAGAGGACACCAGGAATCTGCATAGGGTTATGAGGGATCATCCTGCATCTGTTGCTGAAAATACCTAGCTGAGCATACGAAGGAAGATACTCTGAGCCTGGGAAAAGCCAGAGCTCACAGAGTGCTGGGATATATTAAAGTTCCAAACAGTCAGAACACTGGAATGTTTAGGAGAGATCCCAGAAGAGTCATGCCTTAGTATTAGAGCTTAACAAGTCATAGAGCAAAGGTCATTCAAACTCACACTAAATAAAATATTTTTTAAAGCTTTCAAATAATTAAGCTGACCCGCAAATAGCTTAAACATCTGCTATAACAAAGTCCAGCAATTAATAAAAGGACAGAACGATGTCCAGAACTCAACAATGTAAACATCACAGTGGTCAGAATCCAATAAAACATTACTGGCTACATATAGAAGCTAGAAAATATGACTCATAACTAGGAAAAGAAAGCCAGTGAATTGAGGCAGATTCAGATATGATGGAAATTATGGAATCCACTGACAAATACAATAAACTGGCTATTATAAAAATGCTAAAATTTATCAAGAAAAAATGAATGTAGTGATAAATAGAATATATTTTAAGAACTTAAAATATGTGAAATTAAAACTTCTCTGAAAAATACTAAAAGCAAATTAGACACTGCAGAAGGAATATTAGTGAACTTGAAACATTATCTATAGACACTTCCAGATGCAGAGAAAACTAATGAAAGAAATGAACAGAGCCTAAGATAGTTTAGGCCAATATCCATATCTATAATATTTTAAATTAAAGTTGAAATGGAAAAAATATTTGATGAACTAATGGCCAAATCCAAATCTGATGAAAAATATAAAGTTGCTCAACAACCCTCAAGCAGGATACAAAAATAAAAAGACATTTACTTCCACATATTACATACATAGTAAGAAAACCAAGAGTTACTGCAGGATTCTCATCAGAAAAAAGCAATTGAGAAAAACCTTTAGAATACTGATGGGAAGCAAAACAATACAAAACTATCAACATAGAATAACAAACTTAGAAAATATCCCTCAAAAGTAAAGCCAAAATAAAGAATCAAGAAAAAAGAAACAAGAATGTGTTGCCATCAGACATGCATCTTTAAATAACACAAAGATCAAAGAAGAATTTAGGAAAATAATTGGAAAATATTTTGAGCCAAATGAAAATGAAAACACAACTAATCTAAATTTAGGGATACCTAACATTGTGATTAGAAATAAGTTTATGTCTCTAAATTCTTACTTTATAAAAAAGGAAATCTTTAAAATCAATCATCTAAGATTCCACCTTAAGAAGCTAGAAAAAAAGAGCAAATTAATCCAAAGTAAGTTGAAGGAAGGAAATTATGAAGATAAGAATAGAAATAAATGATATAGAAAATGGACTGGCAGTACAGAAAAACATATTAAAAACCAAAAATATTTTCTTAGAAAACATAAACAAAATTGATAAAGTTCTAGATAGACCCTTAAAAGAAAAAGTACACTGTCATTTTCATTAATGAAATAGATGATGTTAATAACAGGTTCTACAGACATTGGAATGCCAGTAATGGAATACTATAAGTAATTTTAGGGCAGTAAATTTGACATCTTAGATAAAATGGGTGAATTTCTTAAAAGAAAAATTTCTAAACATTCAATCAGGAAGATATACAATATATAAATATCCCATTATCTACTAAAAGTTTTAATTTTAGTAAATTAATACTCTTCCCACAAAGTAAATTCCAGTTCCAGTAGCTTCACTGGTGCATTCTGTTCAACATTTAATATATTAATACCAAGTTCACATATACTCTCAGAAAATATAAGGCCAACATCAACCAGATTCCAGATTCAACATATACATAACAAGGACAAAAAAAATCAATTTTTCTCATGAATATTGATGCAAAATTCCTTAACTAAATAGTAGCAAGAAAAATCCAGCAATTTATAAAAGAATAATATATTATGACCATGTGGGGTTTACCTGAAGAATCCATGATTACTATGATATTCAATAATTAATCAACACAACTTACTATGTTATACTGTCAACTTAACAACTCAAAGGATTTAGAAAAAATATTTGATTAAAAATGAAAAACAACAATAATAATAAAGTAATAATAATAACTGGGCCAGAAGAAAAAAAAATGATTTAACTTGATGAATGGTATGTACAAAAATACAACAACTGACATCATACTTAATGTTGAAGACAATGCATTTCCCCCAAAACTGGGAAAAAGTAAAAATGTCTGCTCTCACCACCTCTTTGCAACATTGTGTTAGAGGACTTAGTGAAATGAGGCAAGAAAAAGAAATATAGGTAAAAGAAATTGCCTTTATTTGCAGAAGATATAAACAAAACAGAACCAAATTTAAAAAAATGGAATCCACACACACTCATAATACTATTAGAAATAATGAGTGAATTTATCAGGGTTATTACAACTATAGGTTAATGTACAAAAATCAACTATTTTATATACTATAAGGCAATGCAAAATTTAAAAATAACTACTTAAAGTAACATCTGAAACTATGTACTATATACTATAGTATACTATATACTATCCAATAATACATCTGATAGAAATGTGTCAGTCTCCTAAAATGAAAGCAAACATTTCTGGAAGAAATTAAAGACTCAAATGGATATATACATGCATACATATTTATGGATTAGAAAGTTCACTGTTTTTAGTCTATAAAAATCCTCAAAAAATCTATATTTTTAATATAGCAATAGAAATTCCAGCAAGTGACTGATATTTCTCTCCCTTCATGTTTTGTCAGTTTTCTCTCTCTTTTTTTTTTTTGGTTTTTATTAAAAAAAGCCATTTTAATATTTTCTATTGCTATATTGTTGAATTCATTAATCTTTTCTTCTGCAGTATCTAATATGTTGTTAATCCTATCCAGTATTTTTTCTTCTTAGATTTTATAGTTTTCATGTATCTCAAATTTTTCAGTTCTTATTTTTAGAATTTTAACTTGTTTGTTTTTAAAATGTCTTTCATATTTCTCCTTAGTATCCTCAGGCTTTTTTTAAACTTAACACATGGAATGTAATTATAATCTCTGTTTCAATGTCATTACCTATTATATGCATCTGTGTCATTTCTGGGTTCTTTCTATTAAATAAAATTTGTACTCATCATGGGTGATATTTTCCTGATTTTTTGCATGCTTGGTCACTTTGTATTAGAATTCAGGCATTGTGAATTTTAAGTCATTGGGTGCTAGATAATTTTGTATTATTTAAAATATATTCTTAAGCATAACATTTACATGATCAGATTTACATTTTGAAAACGTAAATGCTAATTCCAAGTATAAGGGGCAACTGGAGACAATTTCACTGGAATAGAGAAGCTCAATTAGAAAACTGTTGTAATAATCCAGAAGAGAATTTATGAGAGAGTAATCGGTGACTAACACAGTGCCTGTCAAATGGTAATGATGGATAATTATTTGTGTTACACTGTTTCTTAATCAACACATAGAGATTATTTACACTATCCTTTTTGACTTATAGAATATTTTATATTGGAAAGCAATTCTATGCTGAAGGAAGCTATCCTGAAGAAGAAGATAGTAAAGTCAGAAATTAAAACGCTTCATATTGATGACTATGGTAAAGTTTTGTGCATGCTATGTTATTAAAAAAAATCTTTCTCTGCACCTTATAGTTTTACATATAAATGACTCTCCATCTTTAATATTTTGCTCTTTCTTTAAAAGAACTTCCTTTACAGTTGTCCTTTCCCAAAGATTTTACGGACCGAAACCAGTATGCTCTTCTGTTAATAATGTAAGTATTTTATTTGTTTTTGAAATAAAGGAACCTAAAGAGTTTAGAATTTTTCTTATGTCTCACATGGCAGTATTCTGATTAAAAAACAACAGAAGAAATCCTATATGTGTAGATAAATGGGACAGCTATCAGTTGTATGAGTTCCTCAAGGACACCACCACTAAATAATATGGAAGGGTGTGTAATTGTTTGTGCTTCTTGCATCCCAAATTGCACTCAATATTACTCCTGGGAATAATGATACATATAGTTTGGTTTATGGATGTCTGCTTAGCAATTACTCAAGCTCTATGCTCACTTTGTTTTTTTTCTTTCTTTCTTTGTGATATATTTGTCATATCAAATTTATACTAGATTTGTAAAAGCCATTTTTTTTTAAATTGTGGTGAGAGCACTTAACATGAGATCTACCCTCTGGACAAAATTTTAGGTATACAATACAGTGTTGTTAACTACAGGCACAGTGCTGTATAGCAGATCTCTAGAACTTATTCATCTTGCATGACTGAAACTTTATACCCATTGAAAAGCAACTCCCCATCCCTCACCCCTCCAGCCCCTGGCAACCACCATTCTACTCTCTGCTTCTATGAATCTGACAATTTTAGATGCCTCACGTAAGTGGAATCATGCGGTATTTGCCCTTCTGTGACTGGTTGTTTCACTTAGCATGATGTTTTTAAAGTACATCCATGTTTTCACAGGTAAGCCTTATGTTTTCTATTAGTTCTTGATGCAGCATTGAGGAAACATTTATTTCCATTGTTGAAACGATTTGTTATATTTATATTACTCTTACCAGTTTTCCTTCCTGGATTTAAGGTCAGCAGGAGGCCACTCCTGTCCTCAGAAAAACCTGACTCTTAGGATTTTCCAACTTGGAATTGACTCTGGAATTGAATTCATTCATACTTTCTGTGAGATTATATTGTGACTATATAATACTGGGCACAGAGACCTCTAACATCTATTGGTTAACTAACTTGATATTGATGTAGAATTGTATTCCTGAGAGTTATTAGCTATTTTCCTTATTAAGAGCCCAGCCAACATATTGCTATGACAGTGCTTAAAATTGTCTACGATTGTTCAGAGACTTTTTGGAAGAGTAGAATAGAAAATAACATTACTTGCTATAACTATTGAATGTGGACAGTAAGTATTCAGTCTGCGGAATCCAACTGCCTGGCTTCAAATTCCAATTTTGTCATTTACTAACAGTGTGTCCTTGAACAAGTTACGTAACCTCTTGTAAGGTTCAGCTTTTCCAAATATAAAATGAGCATTATAATCCAGCCTATGTTTTAAGGCTGCTTTTTAGATTAAATGAAATAACATATAAAATGCCTAGCACATGAGTCTTATAATTATTGTGATTATAATTCATTCTATTTTATACAGATTGCATTGATTTAGATCTTTTGATAAATAGAAGCAATTTGTCATTTCATTTTAATAAGCCAAATAATACAGAAAATACAATACTTAATATTATCACTCAGTTTATTACCAACTCTAATACCTTGAGCTATCTTTGTTTCTCATGCCAGGACCTTTCTCCTTTGTCCCTAATAGCCAGAGGCCCTGAAATTTCTTGATATCTTCCTGAGGAAGTTCTTATTTGCTCTTTTCTTATCTTAACTCCTTCTCCTGTATCTTCTCTTTCACTTAGTTGTCTTTAGTGCTTTTTTTAAAATTGAAGTATAATAAATTTTAATTGATTTACAATGTTTCAGGTATACAGCAAAGTGATTCAGTTAATCTATTATATATATACTTAATCTATTATATATATATATATATATATTTTATACATAGTGTATATATGTTTATCTCAAACTCCTAATTTGTCCATCCTCCCCCATTTCCCCTTTGGTAACGATAAGTTTGTTTTCTCTGTCTGTGAGTCTATTTCTGTTTTGTAAATAAGTTCATTTTTATCATTTTTTAAGATTCCATGTATAAGTGATAGGGTATGATATTTGTCTTTCTCTGTCCGACTTACTTCATTTAGTGTGATAATCTTTAGGTCCATCCATGTTGCACATGGCATTATTTCATTCATTTTTGTGGCTGAGTATTCAATTCCTATTTGAACTGTATGTGTGATTTATTGGGGAAATATCTCAGGCACTAAAGTGAGAAAAAACTGAAAAAAAAAAATCTCAACCTCATGTTCTGTCTCAGTCATATCTCCTTTTGGGAAAAGGGGTTGTTCTTTTTATTCAATGAGAAATGAGGCTTCTCAGGGAAAGGAACTCTATTAGGCATCCTTCGTTGAAGCATGACTTACATATGCAGTTGGATGTGTAGACAGTTCTTCCCATTCACATATCCACTGGCTCCAGAGTGTGTCAGACTTTGGGGGAAAAAGTAGACAAGAGTTCAAATTCTCTCTGTAGACTTGAGTCAGAGAAGCCAACTGGCTTGTCCTGCCATCAGATTTGTGCTTTGGTCTGGGTGATTTTTAGTTCATAAGAGGAATATAAGGAATTGCACAAGACTCAACTCTCTTATTAGAAAGGAATAGTCAAGTGTTTTTTAGAGGCAGGAGAGTAGAGTAAAAGTACTGGCTTAGGAGTCAGGTAGGCCTGGGTTCAAATCTCAGCTCAAAGATTTACCAGTACATTGCTTAATTTTTCTAAGCTTCAGTTTCTTTATAAATAAATTAAAGACAATAACATGGAATTATATATATAAACATGTCACCATAGTGTCTGGAAGAGCATAAACATTTGCAGTTGGTGTTTAATAAATTGTAACCATAATCATAGTTATTATTAGAAGTAGTAGTCATTTTAATATTTAAAAGTATCAATTTAAACATTTAATAATATATTTTAGCATCCATAAAATTATTTAATAGACATTACTAAAGCAGATAAGATAATATAGTTAGGCCTATAGAGTTTAATTTGCCACTTTTTTAGTTGAAAAGAATAAAAGTGAGTACTAATTCATTAGTTTTCATTTGTTTTTATATGCTGATTATACTAAATATTAATTTAATTTATCCAAACTCCTTGATTTTTAGAGGTAAATTCTCAGAAGTTTCACAGAATATGACTTACAAAGCCAAACTGAGGATTTTTTTCTTTTTTGATTTTATATTTATAAAATGATCAATTGGTTTAAGCTACATGATCATTCCTAAAATATTTATACTTGGAAACCCATATAGGTCAGAATGCCTTAAGTGTAAAATGTCTTTTACCTGTTTTTTAGGTTTATAATTTAAGGGCATTTTTTTTCTTAAGATTAAGTACTGTGTTCAGTTATAAGTGGACTCCACACTCAAAAAAAGAAAATAATAATAATTGTCTTTTTTCCCCTAAATGGACAATTTGACAGTGAAGAATAGTAAATAAAGTAACTAATATTTCCATGAGGCTAAGAGATGATTTAGTGATTTTGGTATCACTACTTTATTGCTATTCTGTGCAGTGCATCTAGTACCTGACAGGCTGTGAGTCACTTCCTCATCTATAGAGATGGGTTTGCATGCAGGAAATTCTATAGTGAATGCATAAGTTGGAGACCGGCTGCAGCAATCTGAGGAGTTGAAGGAAGATTGGCCTTGAAGAAAGTAGCCTCTGGCTATTAGGAATCATCTTTCTGCTAAGTTTTCATTATGGAACCTCAGAAGAAATGGTCCTTTGAGGACCTCTCTGTGGCCATATTTTCTGAAACTCAAACCTAATTTCATGATATTGAAAGTACAAGTGAATCAATGGCAACCAAATATTTTACTGTAATAGGAAATCTAAGAAGCATTGCCACTACAAATGTTTCTCAGTGGCCTCAACTTAAGTAGCCTCTGTGGGGTCATGACCCCCTTTTCTTTTTTTACTCCTATTGCCCTTTCTTCAGTCTTTCTCCTTAACGTTATATTGAGTACTTAAGAACCCAGTAGTCTATATTCACGTTCATACCTATTCTATATGCATCTAGTCTACACTATATATACTATATCCATCTATATCCAATTCAGCATGTATCTCCTTGAATTATTGTTTCTTATGTTATTCTTATTTTCTACTCCTATATATGTAACTTAGTACAATATAAATTTACCATGTTGCTTTTATGTGCAAGAAGCTGTGCTAATGGCTGAAATGGCATCTTGAAATCTGTAATCATTTTTTTAGATTTGTGTTATCTCCACAATACCTGGCACACATAGAGGAACCTTATGAAAACTTACTAACTAATCTGTAATTCTTTTAATGGTGCAAGACTGAAGATTACTTGAGAGAGAGCCTACAGTTATAGATGTTTATTTGATAAATTAATATAAATCTAAATGCCTAGAGCCTGATAAGAAACAATCTAAACAGATATATTGTTATTAGAGATGAAAGGTTTTTTCTCTGTTCACTATGTTCCTGAAGACAAGCATATCAAGCTGAGGAGTTTCATTCAGTACCAAGGAATCATCATGTCTTCCCATTTTATACTCTTTCATGTTCAACTTATCCATGCCACCCTTGGCAAAGGTCTGACACAGAGAGGCAGTGACTGTTCAACACATTACATTAATTTCCAGAATGCAACATCCTTTATCATGCCCTTATGACTTAGTCCCATCTTGCTGAATTCATCTTCCTTGAAATCCTAATGAATTCTTGATCATCCATCAAGTCTTATCTTCCTGAAGCTTTCTTTCACCCTCTTCATCAGCCCATCTATATCCTATAACAATCTCAAATCTATGCCTCCTCCTACAGTGACAGCCTTCTGTTCAAAGTCTTTCCATATATCTTGAATCATATTGATCATATTGTTACTTTTCCCACTTTACCCTAATTTGGTGAGGATGTTTTTATATACTATTTAGGGAATTTCTGACTCCCACTAGATGTTGCACCAATGTTTCTGAAGGAAAAATCCATGGTCTAGAAGTGAGTATTTAGAGAAACAATTTATAGAATGGCTTATGAATATTTCAGCATCTTAGGAAAATAGAAATGTTAAAAATCTTAATTTTAGGGCTTCCCTGGTGGTGCAGTGGTTGAGAGTCTGCCTGCCGATTAAGGGGACATGGGTTTGTGCCCCAGTCCGGGAAGATCCCACATGCCGTGGAGCGGCTGGGCCCGTGAGCCATGGCCACTGAGCCTGTGCATCCGGAGCCTGTGCTCCACAATGGGAGAGGCCACAACAGTGAGAGGCCCACGTACCGCAAAACATAAAATAAAATAAAATAAATTAAATTAAAAAAACAACTTTATTTTAATATAGTAATATATTCCATGCATTAAACAATGCCTTATTCATTTACGTCTTCCTCACAGCAACTAGTTTTTGCAGAGTTGCTCCACAAATTTGTGTTGAGTGAAGAGATTGACAATGGCCAGAAATCAGATGAATATGGTTATTACTACAGTATACTACAGTTTCCCACTAAGCCATTTTAACTGGAGAGCATTATTCATTTTTATCTAGATATTTTCATCATTTAGTCAACGTTATTCATATCAGAGTCCTAGAACTTGGTCATCTTAATGGAAGTAAGCTGTTTGCCAGCTCTTTTTGTATAGTTATTCTGGTAAAAAGCACGGTATAATTGATATGTTCATACTGAGTGAAATTATCCAGCTACTCATCTCCAGCAGTCAAGTTAACGTCACTACTTTCTTCATACACACATTTTCCTTTCAAAAAACAATATGGATGCTATTTAAAATGTTGAATAACATTAGGTTCTTGGGACCATAGTGTCTTGTCTTGACCTTTGAACCAATGGAGTCCTCCAAGAGGACTTTTTCAAGTCCCACACCAGGCATAGAGCATAACTGGACGAGTCAATTCTAATCTGTCACCCTGCTCTCTACCTACACTTCCTTTTCTGTAATGTATTGCTATATCCTCTCTCTTTCAGTTTCTTTTCCACTCTGCTGCTAGAGTGAACTTTGTGAGATCCATATCTGAAAATGTGGCTCTCCTGGGAAAAATCCTCTCATTATTATTCTCCAATTGATTAAAAGTTCACATTTCCTAACCCAGCATACAAAAGTTTTCATCTGTTTCCCACATATCTCTCCATCTTCATCTGGCTCCACCCACCCTCTAAAGAGACATTTAGTGCTCTAGATATTTTTAAAAACTGTTTTAAAAATGAAATACCAGCTTCTCAATCATTTCTCTGTGTCTTTTTCCACAGTCTCCTAGTACCTTTAGTTTCTATTAAGACTTTGAGATGTATTTTTACATAATTCTATACACACCTCTGTTATAACATGAAACCACACCAGATTACATACAATATTTGCTTTGCCGTCTCTTCTTTTAAACTATAAACTCATTGCTGATAACAACACTTTTTGTATTGTTTTACCTTAACACAGTGCGTAGAGCATTATTTATGTTCCTGAAACATTCATAGAATGAATGAATAAATGAATGTATGAAGGAGTGAATATATGAATGAAGGAATACATGAATGAATAGACAAAGAAATCAATCAACCCTGAGTTAGTCATCAGGAATGAGTTAAATCAAAGTAGAGAAAAAGAGAGGTAAATTATTTGAGAGTTTATAATGTGTTAAATCAGCCTTTAGGATGAATCAATTTTTCTGCAGTTTAGTCAATTTTTCTGCAGTTTAGTTTAGTTTCATGTTATCCTTTTACTGTTTCTCTTTTACATTGGATTATTGAGATTATCTTCTTAAAATAATATGATTTAATAATAGCTACCATTTACTGAGTGTTTATTGTACAAGGGGCATCATGCGAAGGATGTATAAATGCCATCTTTAATTCTTACAGAGACCAAGTGAGGTAAATATCACTTTCCTCAGTTTAACACAAGGCAACTATGACTAAAATATGACATGGGTATTAACTCCAAGATCATGGGCAGGACAAAATTAGTGTTTGAACTCAAAGGTTTTTTCAATTTATTTTTCAGATCAAAAAGCTCTGCTCTTTCTATTACACAATACTCTACTTACATATCCCATTGCATGATAATTATTATTGGAAGATTATCAAAAATGCCGTCCAGAATCAATAGGGACTTCTCTAAAACCAAATTCATATAATCTTCCATTCTTCCCACTTAACAGTTTGTGATAATCTCTAGAATGTAACATTTTCCACCTGTACCGTGTTAATGCTTTGGTGTAAAATAAAGATTATAAAGGATGAATTGTGGGATTGGGATTGACATATATACACTACTATGTATAAAACAGGTAACTAATGAGAACCTACTGTATAGCACAGGGAATTCTACTCAGTGCTCTGTGGTGACTTAAATGAGAAGGAAATCCAAAAATGAGGGGTTATATGCATACGTATAGCTGATTCACTTTGCTGTACAGCAGAAACTAACACAACATTGGAAAGCAACTATACTCCAATAAAAAATTAATTTAAAAACATCATGAGTAAGTTCCTAGATAGTCCACATGAAAGATCAAATTCTCAATCCACACTATTTCATAAAATTCCAAATTCTAATCAGAGAGTTCACTTTATGGGAAGTCTTTACTCTCTTCACTTACTATGTGGATTCATAGACTTTTGAGCAGGTCAGATTGTTAGAAGTAAGTTGGTGGGGCTTCCCTGGTGGTGCAGTGGTTGAGAGTCCGCCTGCCGATGCAGGGGACACGGGTTCGTGCCCCGGTCCGGGAAGATCTTACATGTCGCGGAGCGGCTGGACTCGTGAGCCGTGGCCGCTGAGCCTGCATGTCCGGAGCCTGTGCTCCACAACGGGAGAAACCACAGCAGTGAGAGGCCCGCATACCGCAAAAAAAAAAAAAGAAAAGAAAAGTTTGTTTTGTTTCCCAAGAGTAAAGACGCACATATTCCAAAATTTCTATAACATTATTTGCTTATCCACTTGTTCATGCCAAATACATACCCATTTCACTCTCAGTTTTTTACAAAGATAACACATTTGCTAGATGTAAATGGACAAGAGAGATAGCTAGTACTTGTCTCAGTGAGTCATTACTGCTTTGCCATGTAAGGAGGGTCAAACTTTAAATTTTAAGTTTCTGACTTTTCTCATTCTTGTTCATGTTGCTCATTTAAGTGAATGTAAAATGTATTCACACTGTAATACCCAGGAAATGATTAAGAAGAGAAAAGACAGTGGCATTTAATCTTGGTAATGGAAGGGGAGAAGGTGATCATTGCTTTTTATATTATTCTTGAACAGATTAGAGCTTGTTCTTTCACAGTCTATAGATAATGCCTCTTAATGTCAGTATTAATTTCTTAGTACTGTTTAAAACTGTACACACTCAAAGTTGATGTATTAAGAAAATGTCACAGGGAAAAAAATTCTAAATTTACAAAAATGTGTATGTAATATGTAAGACATAATATTCTTGACTATTTTAAATTGATAGATTTATGTACATATACTAGTATAAGAATATATAAAGTCACTTCTATGACTTACATATTTATACCATTTTAGCTCTTTTCCTCTCTTAATACAGGTCTCAGATATTAATGGTTTCATATGAATGACATGAATGATGTGATATGGTTTCATATGAATAATGTAAATTGATTACCTATTTGAAACATACAAGTATATTCTATAATTAAAGATAGGCTTCTGAGTGCTTTTCATAAGAAATGCTTCCTAATTCTGGTTTTGTTTTGTTTTGTTTTGTTTTGTTTTGGATGGTCACATATTAAGTCATAAATGTAAGGGTATAACTATATTAGATCATTCTTTTCTTCTGTTTTAATTATTTATTTTTTTCTGAAATCTTTGATAGAAGAAAACATTAACTATATTACTAATTTGACATGTCTTTGAAAGGTTAAACAAAGGATACTAAACATGGTGTTTTCTCCTTTGGTAATCCCACAAAGCCCCAAGCTGAAGGAGTGCATCAGTGACATTATATTACTTATTCATAGTTAGCACTATAGTTATTATTATTTCTGTTGACCTGACACAATAATGTAAGCTAAGATTAAAATTACCTGTGTTTATGTAGCCACATTTTTCAGTTGATAAATTGACATTTAGAATCTATCTAAAGGATTCTAGTTAGGAAAAATGTATTGTATAACCACCATGTGTTATTGAAGGTGAATGATGCCCTGTCTACGATAAAATGAAGGTTCAAAGTTTGTATATAATTAGTATCCATCCCTATATTATAAATCCATTGCAATCTATGATATACATCCTATGTATTGTATGCCTCAATGTTACACTCACAACATTCTCATGCTGAACTGTATTCTACTTTAGAAAATGAAGGGAGTTCTCTGGGGGTCTAGTGGTTAGAACTCGGCACTTTCACTGCCTTGGCCCCGGGGTTCAACCCATGGTTGGGGCACTAAGATCCCACAAGCCATACAGCACACACACACACACACACACACACAATGGAAAATGAAGAAATATGAGATTGTTGTGAAGATTGCCATCAGCTTCTTATTTTAATATACACATACTCAGTTCTATTTATTTTGGAATATACCCATAGTCCTTAAGCCAGCATGTAGAATATTTTCCATTATAATATCTAAAGCAGACCTTTTGCATAAAAGATTTACATAACAATTATATTCACATAAAGAATGAGGTAGAGTCTCCTGTTCTCGATCTGTTTATACAATGTGCTAAACTGTGTTTTTTTTTAATCTTTATTGGAGTATAATTGCTTTACAATGGTGTGTTAGTTTCTGCTTTATAACAAAGTGAATCAGTTTTACATATACATATGTTCCCATATCTCTTCCCTCTTGCGTCTCCCTCCCTCCCACCCTCCCTATCCCACCCATCCAGGTGATCACAAAGCACCGAGCTGATCTCCCTGTGCTATGCGGCTGCTTCCCACTAGCTATCTATTTTATGTTTGGTAGTGTATATATGTCCATGCCACTCTCTCACTTTGTCGCAGCTTACCCTTCCCCCTCCCCATATCCTCAAGTCCATTCTCTAGTAGGTCTGTGTCTTTATTCCCGTCTTACCCCTAGGTTCTTCATGACATTTTTTTCTTCCTTAGATTCCATATATATGTGTTAGCATACGGTATTTGTCTTTCTCTTTCTGACTTACTTCACTCTGTATGACAGACTCTAGGTCCATCCATCTCACTACAAATAACCCAATTTTGTTTCTTTTTATGGCTGAGTAATATTCCATTGTATATATGTGCCACATCTTCTTTATCCATTAATCTGATGATGGACACTTAGGTTGTTTCCATCTCCTGGCTATTGTAAATAGAGCTGCAATGAACACTTTGGTACGTGACTCTTTTTGAATTATGGTTTTCTCAGGGTATATGCCCAGTAGTGGGATTGCTGGGTCATATGGTAGTTCTATTTGTAGTTTTATAGGGAACCTCTATACTGTTCTCCATAGTGGCTGTACCAATTCACATTCCCACCAGCAGTGCAAGAGTGTTACCTTTTGACTGTGAGTGATTTAGTTGTCAGTGCATCAAAGGCCAGGGGGTGGGTGAAGTGCTTTCTAGCTCAATGATTACACAGCCATCCCCAGCAACTGAAAATAAAGATCAACAAACCCCTTTCTCTTTCGACCTCCTCAACCACTCTGTTAGAAATTATCCCAAATGGAAATTGGCCAACAAATAAGAATTCATGTAGTAAGACTTCAACGGTAAGGATGATTAGGAGATTGGAACTTCCTTTTTTTTTTTTTGCATTACACGGGCCTCTCACTGTTGTGGCCTCTCCCGTTGTTGAACAAAGGCTCTGGATGCGCAGGCTCAGTGGCCATGCTCACGGGCCCAGCTGCTCCACAGCATGTGGGATCTTCCCGGACCGGGGCACGAGCCCGCGTCCCCTGCATCGGCAGGTGGACTATCAACCACTGCGCCACCAGGGAAGCCCGGAACTTCCATTTTATTGCACAATTTCGGTCTACAAGACATCCCTGAGGCCCTTTTCTGTTGGTTCTCTTCTGATCACTTTATGTTTTGTCTAAGATGTTTATCCCGAGGTTAATTTTGTGTGGATAATACTAACAGTCCATTTTGGGGTTTTGTAGTTGGCTCATTAATATCCATGCTGTTTAACATTTCAACCTGTGTTCCAATAAGCTCTTCATTCTTTGGCTTCCTATATCAATATAAATAACTTGATTTAAAGAACTGAATTCTGTTTTTTTTTCATTGCTCTAATGATAGTTTTATGTAGTTTTTATATCATGCTAAGGAACAATCTCTAGCTTCTATTCAAGAGAAATCAAAGAGCAAAATAGGATAGAATTTCCTTCCAGACAAGGAAGAATGCCTTTAGCAGACAGAAATTGACCCTGATATGTGGAAGTCTATTCTACTAAAAATCGAAGGAGGAAAAGAAGAGAAGTGAGAAGAGCAGTAGGGTAAGGATGAAAGAAGATGCAGTTTTATTAACACAAAATACCCTCCCAAATTGGAGATCAAATTTCGATCAAGAAAAAACATTAAATTTATTGTCTGAGCAACTTCTTGAATATAAAGAAAACTTATGAAAAAAATAATGCCTCAAAAAAAAAAAGACCTAATACTTATGTCATAAGTTCTATAAATCAGAAAGGTATACGAGGGTAACATTCTCTTGTTTTAGTGGTTCCAGAAGAAGTATATATCTGTGGAAGCAAAAGAAAGAATTTACACATACAGAGACACACAAATTACACTCAGATGCAAAATCACATGTGACTATGTGTAGAAAGAAATCAATTACACAGAAAAAAACAGAAATACATACATATTCATTCATTCTAAGGTAACTGAAAGACCCACCCACTGTGAAAAGTAGAACACTTTTACTGCAACTGAATTTTTCGTCCTTTGGACTGAGCCAAATAGGAAAAACTTGATTTTTATAATATAAAAGCTCAGGACTTATCACTGCAGAGTTGCCTAGGGATGGCCAGGTTTAGGAGCTCAGCTTCCTTGAGAGGAATGGAAGAAGAAATAGTCAAGTCCCATAGCATTGACCAGAACATTGGGTTAATAATATTTAACAAACTACAAACTGGACACTTTGCTAAGCAATTTATATATATATATATATAATTTTATTTAATATTTACCAAACTCTACTAGGTAGACACTATTATTATCATCTTCCACACCAAAGCAAACTTAGGCACAGGGAAGGGAAGGCACTTGTCAAAGTCACTGGGCCTGGGCTCAACTCATTTTCGTTTGACCAACATATCATCTGTACTCTTTTCATGATAACACTCTCACATCACTATAAGGTTCAGGTCATTAATATATGCAATATTTTCTAAAAAGTTTAACATGGGAAAGATTTATGAATGCAAGTATATGAGCACAGGTGACGGAGGATAACACAACTTGAGAATTTGTTTGATAAGCCTAACTTTCTGTGTATTATCAGGTAGACCACAGGGTCTGGTTAGAGACATAAATAAACTTGTCCATATCAAATGCTTCCCTAGTTGTAACTCCGTGGAAATTAATTCAGCAAAAAATTATATGTAAACAAACCAGGGATCAGAAATTTACAGGTTATATTATAATATTCCTAATGGAAGAAATGGGGATGTGAACAAAAAACTCGTCTCTGACAGAAAAAAAAGAATGTTATTTCTTATATGATGTAATATATATATGAGAAAACTCATTCCACCAGTCTGCATGTAGGACAATCCTTCCATGAGAGGGAAGTCTTTGGATAATAAAATGAGAAATAGAAGGAATTGGCCAAGAAGCCCTTGACCAATGTATGTATCTGCATGTATTGATATATACTGCTTGAAACAGGATAAATTTCATTAGCTCTTAGGTGTACTTATGTTATAACTAAGTCATCGCTGACTATAAATTTTTATAAATTTCAGATTAAGACAAGACAAATATTGTTTCACTCTCCTCATGTCAAACTCATGTTCTATTGTGAACTGAGTTCTCTCCTAAAGAACAAAATCAAAAGCGCCGACACTTTATTTTCCTTAAGAATATACTGTGATGCAGCTCTCTGCAGCATCAGTTTCTTTTCCCTTATCTGGCCTTTCATTCTGTTTGTCACCCTTCTTTTCACACTCTTTTTTAGTTTACTATATCTAAAATAAAATTGCAACACATCTCTCCCTGAGTCTAGCTCTTATCTAGCACTTATGCAGCTGAAGTTGATCTAAGCCTAAAAAGAGCAAAGAACCAAGATGACAACAAGCAATTTTCTCTGTTCTCTCCTTCCACAACCCAGTAGACACAGATACCCAGCTGTAGTATAGCAGTGTTGAAATTCTGCCGTGTAGGAAAGAGAAAACATTCTGCCATTCAATAGATCACTCACGGAAAGTTCTCTCACTGGTAAATATCTTCCTTCTGTTTATCTAGTCAAAGGTTTTGTGGTAAGGAAAAGGCTTTTAAAAATGTACTCTATGTGATCTTAACTATTTACAACACATTATTCTACAATAAAAACAATAAATGACAATAAAAAGAGCATATGATTGCCAGCGTAACTCAACATATTGGTAACAAAGTCAAAACCTTCTCTTCTGAACGTAAATCCAGCTCTTTTCACGAATTTAAATAGCATTTTGTGAAACTGACCAAACGTACTCTGAACAAATCTCTTCACTTTAATTCAGTTTTGTTTTTTTTTTTTTGCGGTACGCGGGCCTCTCACTGTTGTGGCCTCTCCCGCTGCAGAGCACAGGCTCCGCACGCGCAGGCTCAGCAGCCATGGCTCACGGGCCCAGCCGCTCCGCGGCATGTGGGATCTTCCCGGACCAGGGCACGAACCCGCATCCCCTGCATCGGCAGGCGGACTCTCAACCACTGCACCACCAGGGAAGCCCTAATTCAGTTTTTGACATAGATGATGTTTTGTTATGTCATAAAGAAGTGGCTTGTTTTGTCATTTTAAAGGTCTATTGAATTTTGTGTGTTTTGCTCAGCCTTTTTTCTTTATTTCATTATTTGCTTATATCGTGTTCTCTTCATCCATGCAGAGACATTGAGTGTTCAAGGTATTAAAACAGATGTGAACTCTACCCTCAAAGAACTTAACTTTTAAGAAAAGTTTAGCCTTAATTTGATTTTGCTGCCTGTGTTAGGAAGTGGACACATTTCATATTGCTGTGACCTTTTCACTGCTTAAAACACATGGAATTGTTCTTTTCATACAACTTTCAACAAAATTGTGTGTCCCTATTCTCAACCTTGAAACACTGTTCTTTATATGTCCCCAGAGATTTCTGAGACAGAGAGAGTAAAGCAAAACCATATCAAAGAAAGGATGCTGCAGACACAGAGAAAAACAAAGAGGAGGCACATGAATGGGAGCTCACCAATTCTGCATGGCCAATACATACACGAGTTGTGATACCCATTTATTATATGATGGATGATTTGATTTACAGTACGTTCCTTGTGGTCATCCCTACAGCCATATATCTTTTCCTACTTCATCAAATAAGTAATACTTTCTTGCCTTTATTTGTTGACAAAAATTTCTGGTGAACACTTTGTGAAAAATCTCCCCCTTGCTTCTGCAAGTCTCTGGCTTGTTCTTTATACAGGCAGTGCTCACCATCATAATCCATGTTCTTTTATAATTGATATTGAAATAGATATGCCTGTATTCTGCACCAATAAAGAAGGAACAACACACCCAACTAGGCAGAGAAATGTGTTAAAATTATTGGCTGATAATAGATGATAACATTTTGTGTTCTAACATTGAAAGCAGGTGAAGCAGAGCAAATGAATGAAATTGTATATTTTTTCTGGGTATTGCAAGCATGAGTAAGGAATTGAGTTTTTGCTTTGAAAAATCTACAATCACTTATTAATCATAAGTTTGAAAAATGTGCCTTATTTTAAACTATATTTTTTCTTTTTTTCCTTTTTTTATTGAAATGTAATTGATTTACAGTATTGTGTTACTTTCAGGGATACAGCATAGCAACTCAAGTTTTTTGCCGATTATGTATCATTTTAAGTTATTGTAAGATATTGGGTATAATTCCCTGTGCTATACAGTAATTCCAGGTTGCTCATCTATTTTATGTATGGTAGTTTCTATCTGTTAATCCCATACTTCTAATTTGTCCCTCCCTCTCTCTCCCCTTTAGTAATCATAAGTTTGTTTTCTATGTCTGTGAGTCTATTTCTGTTTCATATATAGATTTATTTGTATTTTTTTTAGATTCCACATATAAGTGATATCACTTAGGGTTTGTCTTTTTCTAACTTACTTCGCTAGGCATAATATTTTCTAGGTCCATCCACGTTGCTGCAAATGGCAATATTTCATTCTTTTTTATGGCTGGGTAATATTGCATCATATATACAAACCACACCTTCTTAAGACAATCAACTGCTGATGAGCACTTGGGTGGCTTCCATGCCTTGGCTATTGTAAATAGTGCTGCTATGAAAATTGGAGTGCATGTATCTTTTGGAATTATGGTTTTCTTTGGATATATGCCCAGGAGTGGGATTGCTGGATGATATGGTAGTTCTATTTTTAGTTTTTTAAGGAACCTGTATACTATTTTCCATAGTGGCTGCACCAATTTACATTCCCACCAACAGTGTACAAGGGTTCTCTTTTCTTCACACCCTCTCCAGCATTTATTGTTTGTAGATTTTTTGATGATGGCCATTCTGATTGGTGTGTGGTGATACCTCATTGTGGTTTTGACTTGAATTTCTCTAATAATTAGTGATATTGAGCATCTTTTCATGTGACCTGTTAGCCATCTGTATGTCTTCTTTGGAAAAATGTCTAGTTAGGTCTTTTGCCCATTTTTTGATTGGGTTGTTTTGGTTTGGTTTTTTGAGCTGTTTGTATATTTTGGATATTAACCCCTTGTCGGTCGCATTGTTTGCAAATATTTTCTCTCATTCAGTAGGTTGTCTTTTCATTTTGTTATAGGTTTCCTTTGCTGTGGAGAAGCTTTTAAGCTTGATTAAGTCCCATTTGTTTATTTTTGCTTTTATTTCTTTTGCCTTGAGAGACTGATCTAAGAAAATATTGGTATGATTTATGTCAAAGCGTGTTTCGCTTATGTTCTCTTCCAGGAGTTTTATGGCGTCATGTCTTACATTTAGATCTTTAAACAATTTCAGGTTTATTTTTGTATATGGTATGAGGGAATATTCTAAGTTTCATTGTTTTACATGTAGCTGTCCATCTTTCCCAACACCACATGTCGAAAAGACTGTCCTTTCTCAACTGTATATTCTTGCCTACTTTGTTGAAGATTAATTGACTGTAGGCACGTGGGTTTATTTCTGGCTCTCTTGCCTTAGTAACTAACAACACTCTGATAATTGCTCCAAAGGATCTGTTGATTGCACTGTTTAATTTTCTTATGAACCTTTGGTATCTTTGACCATCTAGAAGATGGAAGTCCCCTTGGTATAACAGCTCCTACTGCATGGTATATCTTGATCCATAGATACTTCTCAATGTAATTACTGGCCAAAATCTTTTATATAGTTTTCCATTTTGAACTATAAGGAAATATGCTCAGTATAAGTAAAAGTGACTTCAAACAAAAGAGTAATAATAACAGTTTCTATTGTTCAGTAAATCTAAAAATAATCATATTGCTTACTATATTTCACAAAGTATTTTCAAATACATTATGCCATTTAATGCTTACAAAACACTTTGAGGAAAACAAGACAGTATTTTACCATTATTAAAGGTAAGGAAACTGAGTCTTAGTGTTTTAGTATCTTCCCTATCTATGTTCAGAGTGAAATTGGGACTTAAACTGTCATATTTTTACTCAGCTTAAATGTTGAAGCTAATGTTTGTATCTTGTCCTCTGTGAATCATATTCTGTTTTCTAATATTTGCAATAAATCCCCAAGCTTCAAAAAACAGGATTTATTAAGCTTTTTAAGGTCCTTCCATTTTAAACTTCACCTGAGTCTACTTTCCCTGAAACTGTCTAGTTCAACAAGCATTCTCTATGTTCTCCATGCACCAGAAAGTGTGCCACGCATGGTGATTCATGCTCTTTCTCAAATGGTACACAAGTTACATCAGTATCATCTGGGAATGTGGAAAAAATAGCAATTTCAGACTTCATTCTGAACTAGGCAATTGGAATTCTAGGCAAAAGCACATGGAAATGTGCAGTAACAATTCCTAATAATCTGATCAAGAGGTAAATGTGCAAAAACTAAAATAAATTAAAAATTAAATTTAAAAAAAGAGATAAAGATGGCAAACACTGTGGAAGGACAAAACAGTTCTATATTTGGAATCACAGGATCACCATTAAATGTGTGATTTAGGAAGGAATGGAGTAGGTCATTATTAAAACCCTTCCATGGCACAATTTCTTTATTTACAATGTAGGAATAATAATACATTGGAACGCAATAAGCCATGTGACAGACAACTTCCTCCCCAGAAAGGTTAAATAACTTTTGGTGGTGTATGGTAAATAAGATAAAGGATCTTAAGTACTTAGATCATAGAAGACCTTTGTATCAGTTTATTAGGGCTGACATAGCAAAATAACAGACTAGGTATTTTAAACAACAGAAATTTATTTTCTCACAGTTCTAGAGGCTCAGCATCCAAGAGCTAGATGTCAGCAGGCTTTATTTCTTCTGAGACCTCTCCTTGGCTTGCAGATCGTTGCCCTCTTGCTGCCTCTTCCCATGTTCTTTTCTCTGTGCATGCACACCCCTAGGGTCTCTCTGTTGTCCTAATTTCCTCTTGCAAGGACACAGGTTGCATTGGATTAAGGTTCACTCTAATAGCCTCATTTCAACTTAATCACTACTGTAAAGGCACTATCTCCAAGTACAGTCAGATTCTGAGATAGTGGACATTGGAGATTCAACATATGGATTTTGAGAGACACAATTCGCTCCATAACAGCATTCAGTAAATTTTAGTTGTCTGACATTTTGCCCTATTCTCTACCTCCTTCTTTACCCAACTCATTGGTCCCACACAACCTCTGTATCTGCTCAGTTCTATTTGCCTCCCAGAAGTTATTTCCTTTAGCAAATCTGATAACCTAAAAGCTTGTTAATGATGATTAGTTTGTGTATTGGTATATTTTAATGCTTCAAAGCAACACATTTTCATAAACTTGAAGGCAAGTTTGGTGTCTTCACAGGAGAGTGAGTAGGGTGAATATTTCTAGTATGCAGCCCAACTAAAGATGGAGATCTTTTCAGAGAGTTAGATGTTTTGTTACTCTTAAAATCTATCACATGGACCACTGTGTTTTTGAACTGTACCTAGGTTTGGACCTATATAATCTGTGTGATTTTATGAGAATCTGCTTTTTTACCTGTTCGATATTCTGGAAAATAAATTATAAATACCATTGTAGTGTGACATTTTAAAATTGTATCACCTTTTCCCTCTGGAGAGAATGTTCATGATTTATAATTTGTGTTTCCATCTTTACTTTTAGCTTTCAAAATTTTCAAACATATACGTGTCTGCTTCCTTTTCTTGATGTCAAATTTAGTGATAAAAAAGAATTTTTCCTCACTGTTCACTTAAATTCTTCTCAGTGAGAATTACTTCACAAAAAACAATTCAGGAAATATTAATGCAGTATTTCTTTTTGAATCTGACGTGCTTTAGGATCGTACATTTCTTGTTAAATTATTATTAAGCTTCCATGACTGATTCCTCTCTCTGTCAGACCCTTTGGCCCTTGTATACCATCTGCAAAACATTTCTAAAACACTGTCTGTAAGAAATCCAATAAAGTAGGGCCTGTATGTCAACTTGATGATCATTCTTTAGAAATGCCTATGGAAAGTGTGTGCTTTTTTCTTTATTTTTCTGTTTTTAAAATGGGTTAAATAATTTCTCATGAACAGTTTTAAATTCTGTTTCATATTTTCATTTCATTCAAAGAGCTTTTCATTTGAAAATTTACAAAGGAAAATGACATTTATATTTTCAGGTTTAACATCAAGAATTAAGAGAAATTTTAATAGCCAACACGGGTCTTTTCCATAATTTTTAACCAATAAATGGGAACACTAAAATTTCGACCACATTGTCAGTTGTTCTTGTTTTGGTCAAATGTGTTGGTATTTGCAGGGATGAAGAACCAGGAGGCCAGCTGGTTACAGACAAGTTCCATTTTGACTGGGACTCAGTCCTTGTTGACACGGGTAACGTCATCACAGCACGGTTTGATGGCAGAGGAAGTGGATTCCAGGGCCTTAAAATTTTGCAGGAGATTCATCGAAGGTTAGGCTCAGTGGAAATAAAGGACCAAATAGCAGCAGTGAAGTAAGTGAATGTACATTTTCTTATCGTTTTTCCTGTAATGAGAAACTAGGTATGTGATATATAATACTTAGCATTAGTAAATGCTAAGAGATTTATATTTTATTGATTAAACAATTTTTTAAGTTAATCATAAAGAGTATTGTATTTTTTCAAGTATCTTTCACTCTCAGTGACATAATAAAAGAATTATCATACTTCCCCCTCTGGAATTAGAATCCACTTTGGACTTATGAAAATGAGAGAGACCTTAATTAAACTACTATATTATTTATTTACAATAATCAACAATGTCTATTATTGTCCCAGTTAATTACAGTTCATGAACTTTCACAGATACCTTTCCCACACTGGCATGAAAAAGTGACCTGATAAAACTAGTAGGTTCTTTAAAACAGTATACAGACATTAGCTAGGGTACTGTTAAAATACAGATGTTGATTCAGTAGGCAGGTAATGGGCCCAAGACTCTGCATTTGTAACAAGCTAACAGGTGTGATACCCAAACTACTGCACCACCACTCTGAGTAGCAAGATTTTGGTATACAGGACCCTTCTACATGAATAGAGCTGCAACCACTAAAGCAGTCTCGTTTGACCTCTGTTTTGTTCTGTTTTGTTTTGTTTCTTGTTGCTAAGAATGAATTTCTATGATTCATTTAACTCAAGAAGATATAGCTATAATTTTTTCTTTTTTCATTTCAGATTTTTACTGAAACAGCCATACATTGACTCCAAAAGATTAAGCATTTTTGGAAAGGTAAATAGTAGAAATATGTGTGTGTACATTATGTGTTTGTATATGTACTACTTTCCTCATTTTACTATAATTTCTCTGTATTATCCTTTAAAATATAATATTGTAATTAATATTATATAAATTCAGTTATTTATTAATTCAGCAACTGTTTACTGAGTATCTTTAATTGATGCATGGTGTTAGAAATAGAGCAACAATAGGACCAAAAAAAAAGGAATCGTTTTCAGGAAGATTATCTTCTAAAGAGGAGAAAGAGAAAGTAAATGGATAAATGAAAAACATAGTTTCATCTGGTATTAAATCTTATAAGGAAAACAAGCCAAGAAAAACTTGACAGATAAAAGATAATTACAGGAAGGGCCAATGTTATTAAATTGAGTGGTCAAGTAAGGCCCCTCTGATTTAAGTGATATTTAGGCTGATACCTAAGTAACAAGAGGGAGTCAGTCATGCAACTCTATTGAGGGAGCAATTTCTCCAACGAAGGAACAAGCACCACAGCCTTGGGGAAGACAACATAGCTTAGAAACTAAAAGGTGTGCATAATTATGTCTTCTGTGCTTACTGCATGTTATTTACTTCCTTTTAAAATTTTTTTATTAAAGTATAGTTGATTTACAACGTGGTGTTAGTTTCTGGTGTACAGCAAAGTGATTCAGTTATTCACATATATATATGTATTCTTTTTCATATTCTTTTCCATTATGGTTATTTAGAAGATATTGAGTATCATTCCCTGAGGATACTTACTTCTTATAGCAATAATTTTTATGTCAAGTTCAATATCATCTTCACAGTAAGAAATTAGATCCCATATAGATATTTATTGAGCACCTAGTTTATACATATCACTGGACTAGACATTATAAAGATACTAAGATGACAGGAAAGAGATTTTGTACTATTTTAGTTTAGAGACAAAGCAAATTCTTGGCCTTCATTGATTTAAACAAAATACGTTCTACTATTCATAATGAACCCAAAGACTCATGACAGCAAGTAACTGGTACTTTTACTGGGGCATTAACTTTAGTGGTGTACACTGACAAGTAGGTCCATGAAAATCTACTTAACACATAGTAAAATATAAAACAACATGCATCACTACCATTCTACCCCCACTTCAATCTGCAGTGCACCATATTTTTTGATATATTTAATTCTTGGTGTCAGTAATATTTGAGTTCAATAAAAATATTTTGTGAATAATGCTCCTCCCACATAAGTACAAACAAATAAATAAATAAAAGCCCATCACTAGCAGTAAAGATATTAGTGAAAAAATGAAAATAGAAAGTGATCATTCCAAAGAAATGAAAACGCTATAGATGCATCAACAAGTGCATATAGTAAAGTCTTATCAGATGCTGCAGCATGGATGAAACTTGAAAACATGTGCTTGGTGAAGTGAGCCAGTTACAGAGGGACAAATACTGTTTTATTCAACTTACATAAAATATCTAGAGTAGTCAAGTTCATGGTGGTTGCCAAGGCTGGAGGGAGGAAAAAGGAAAGTTATTTTTTAATGGGTGTAGCATTTCGGATTAATGTGAATACACTTGACATGACTGAGCACTTAAAAGTGGTTAAGATGGTAAATTTTACATTATGTGTTTCTTACCACAGCAAAAGATGCATATAGTAGAGAACATTTTACCCTTTAGTGGTTCTAATATACGTAATAATTTACAAAGGACTTAGAGCTTATGTATTTCAGGGCTCTACTTGTATACACACAAATGAGTATAAAAGACCAAATGAGCTATACAAACATTTATGAATATGGAAGTTTAGCAAAGATTCAGAAAGTTGTAAGATGCATTATGAAGACAGTGAAACATGAACTGGATGTTGAAAATCATTCAGCAAGTAGAAGGCAAGGAGAAGTTTCATGTAAATGCACAGTGTCAGTGAGGAGAGCCTGTTCGGAGAACATGAAATAAAGTAATTGACTAAAATTAAGGCTCACGTAAGGAGGTGATACTTGACAGCACTGAGAGGAAGCCTGGGCACAGATCTTAGTGAGTCCTCCATATAAACTAGAAAATTTAGATATTCGTCTAGAAACATGGGGAAATAAAACCAGAGCCTTCAGATTGAGAATTTCAAAAATCTTATGTTTATCATTGTATTAGGGGCTGTATCATTGTATTAGGGGACTGTTGAGTCTCAGGCAATTTACTCTAGCAATCTAAGTATAGGATAGACTGACATAGGATATAAACAAACAAAAACATAACTAGATATATTTTAAATGGAAAAATATTCCATTTCGTTTTTAAAAAAATATGCATATCTGTGACTAAGTTATAACTCAGAAGGTGGCTTTCTTAGCAAAGGAATGTTATGAGCTTTAAGACTTAGTAGGTCTTGTGATTTTTTAATGTACTTGTTTTATTTCAGTATCAAATTATGTTAAACTCATAAAATTTGCTGAGGAATTATGTTCTTTTTTTATTGTCAGGAAAAGCTTGCTTAGAATTGGAGTTAGATTGTAAAGTATCTGGGGCTATTGCTTTCTTTGTTAGAAAAATGTAATTAATGTTTAAATGTATTTAATCAATACAGGACTATTACGATTTTTCCATTTTTTCTGGAGTCAGTTTTAGTACTTTTTGTTTTTCTTCCAGTTTTATTGAGATAAAATTGACATACAGCACTGTATAAGTTTAAGATGTACAACGTAATGATTTGACTTACATACATCATGAAATGATTATCACAATAAGTTCAGTGAACAGCCATTATCTCACATAGATATAACATTAAAGAAATAGAAAAAAAATGTTTTCCTTGTGATGAGGACTCAAGATTTACTCTTTTAACAATGTTCATAGTTAACATACAGCAGTATTAATTATATTTATTATGTTGTACATTACACCCCTAGTACTTATTTATCCTATAACTAGAAGTTTCTACCTTTTGACTGCCTTCATCCAGTTCCCCCACTCCCCACCTCTACAGCACTACATTAGTTCCTGTTACACAGCATAGTGATTTGGTATTTCTATACATTTCAAAATGATCACCAAGCTAAGTCTAGTTACGATATGTCACCATACAAAGATAATGCGTAATTTCTGACTACATTCCCCACACTGTACATTTTATACCTGTGACTCATTTATTTTGTAACTGGATGTTTGTATCTCTTAATTTGTGTTTTGTACTTTTAAAAGTATTCTTTCCATTTCATATATTGTTCAAGAGCATTCTCAAAGTGTAACATATCCTCTTATTACATGTTTAATCCTTTTACTAGTGGTGGCAGTGTCCCATTTGGACTCCCGGGTTGGCTTATTAGTGCCCCTTTGCTCTTGCTGAAGCACCTCTTCTGCTCTGGGCTGCCTGCACTCACTCTTGCACTTGCTCTTGTCCCCCCTGTCTTCTCCCTTTCATCTCTCCCTCCTTTTCCATGAGCCATATTTTGGGCTTAATTTTTCTTCTCTATTTATCTTTGTTTTCTATTTTACTAACTTCTACTCCTCGTGTTATTACGTTTTCTTCTATTTTTTATCCCATATTGTTTTTAAATCACTATGTTGAATGTCTAGCCTTTTAGTTTTTAGCATTCTTCCTTTCAAATATAAGCCCTTGAGTTATGAAATCCCTTTGCAATACTCCCTTAGGTATTTCCCACTGGTACTAATGTAGTACTTTTTAAATTTAATGTACGTATTTCTCAATTTCCAGGGTAAACATGCCCTCTGAATTGTTTTTATTTTATTTTTTTATTTTTTTATTATTATTTTTTTTTTCGGTAGGCGGGCCTCTCACTGTTGTGGCCTCTCCCCTTGCAGAGCACAGGCTCCGGATGCGCAGGCTCAGCAGCCATGGCTCACGGGCCTAGCCGCTCTGCGGCATGTGGGATCTTCCCAGACCGGGGCACGAACCCGTGTCCCCTGCATCGGCAGGCGGACTCTCAACCACTGCGCCACCAGGGAAGCCCGTTTTTATTATTTTTATTCCAATATTTTTATAGGAGTTTTGGTAACTTTCTATAATTGACTTTGGTTATAATTGAATTGTAATCATAGAATTGACTAGAATAACAGAAATCCTTTGAAACCTCAGTTGATTCATGACTTAGGAAAGGAATGATTTATAAAACTTTCCCCTCTTCTTAAAAGATTTAGTGTTACATATATGCCCATTTAATCAAACTTGCCCATCATGATGTTCAAATCATAAACTCACTTTATGATTTATTTTGTCTCTAATTTCCAAGAAAGCTGTATTAAAATGTCACATTATAATGGTGAATTATTCAGTTTCTCCTTAGTAGGATAATTTAGTCTTTATATTTTAAGACTATTTTTATTCATTCCCTCCAAGTTCAGATTATTATATCTTCTCAGAGAACTGAATCTTTTATTGTTTTTCACCAATCCAGTTTATTTCTATTATTTTTTTGCTTTATGGATTTTTAAAAAATATTAAAATTACAACACCAGCATTCTTTTGACTAGTACACATTGTTTTTGCTTTTCTGTCTTATCATTTTCAAACTTCATCCTCATGGTTTAGGTATTTGAAGATTGCATTTATTTATATAAATTGTGATTACTGATACATTTAAATGTTATAGTTTTCATTATTTCTGCCTACTGTCTTATTTGTTCTATTTTTCCCCTTTCTTCCATTCATCTTAAGTTTTTTTTTTCTTTTTTCTCTTTGTTTCCTTTTTCTAAATATATTTTTTGTTTTGTTGTCTGCTTTTGCAAGGAATTACCAAACATTTTCCAAAGTAGTTATATCATTTTATTTTACCAACTGCTGTATATGAGAGTTCCAGGTGTTCTACATCCTTACCAACAGAGTATCATAAGTCTTTTTAATTTAAAAGTTCTCTGATGATTAATAATATTGATCATTTTTTCATGTGTTTATTGACATATATATATATATTTTTTTAACACAGCTGATTTATTGACCATTTATGTTGTGCAACAGACACTTACGTTTTAAGGTTTACTAAATCAGAGGGAGTGTATTATAGTCACAAACCTGTTCCTCCTTTTTTTCAACTTTTAAATTGAGATACAACTGACATGCTAAAAATCATCATTATACAATAATATTGTATCTAGAAATAAGATAGTAGAAGTTCTTTCATCTTGTTCTTTTTCAGAGTTCTTTTGTCTCATCTAGGTATTGTATTTCTTTATAAATTTTAGAACCATCTTTTGTAATTTTACAAAATAGACCATGGGGGTTTTCATGGGAATTGTATTGAATTTGTAGATCACCTAGGGAGAACTGACATCTAAGAAATATTGACACTTTCATATTTTTAAAGATATTTTTCTTTGGTGTTTTATACTTTCTCCAATATATGTATAGATATGAATATTTTTTTATTAATCATATTTGGGTTTTGATGGGTTCTCTGAATCTGTGCTTTGTCTTCTATCAGTTCCATCAAAATTGGAATTTTACCTATGGAATTCTTTAAAGCTTATGTTGCATTTGTATTTGTTTTTGTTTTTCTTTTAATTATACTTATATGGTAAATTTGGTCTGCAAAGAGCAGTGTGGACTTATGGCTCAAATTTTTAGTTAAGGTTAATTTGTTTTTCATTGATTCAGTACAAGTTCATGATAAGAATTAAAAACAAAATCATTTTCATCAATCCTTTTGTGCAACATAATTATCTCTTGTCATCTTTAGACAACGCTTTAGGGGTCTAGCTTTGTGCAGTCTCCCTTTAGATCAGGGGTCCTGAACCCCTGGGCCATGGACAGGTACCAGTCCGTGGCCTGTTAGGAACTGGGCTGCACAGCAGGAGGTGAATGGCGGGCAAGTGAGCGAAGCTTCATCTGTATTTACAGCCTCTCCCCATCGCTCACATTGCCGCCTGAGCTCTGCCTCCTGTCAGATCAGCAGTGGCATTATATTCTCATAAGAGCATGAACCCTACTGTGAACTGTGCATGTGAGGGATCTAGGTTGCACGCTCCTTATGAGAATCTAATGCCTGATGATATGAGGTGGGGCTGAGGCGGTAATGCTAGTGCTGGGGAGTGGCTGCAAATACTGATTATCATTAGCAGAGAGGTTTGACTGCACAGAGACCATAATAAATCAGTTGCTTGCAGACTCATATCAAAACCCTATCAGTGAGTGGCAGGTGAAAACAAGCTCAGGGCTCCCATGATTCTGCAATTTGGTGAGTTGTATAATTATTTTGTTATATAATTACAACGTAATAATAATAGAAATAAAGTGCATGATAAATGTAATGCACTTGAATCATCCCAAAACCATCCTCCCCACAACCCCTGGTCTCTGGAAAAATTGTCTTCCACAAAACCAGTCCCTGGTGCCAAAAAGGTTGGAGACCACTGCTTTAGACCTATTGTATGGAATCTATGTATTTTGTTTACCTCATGCACTGAGTCATCATAGCAGAAGGTTAAAATCACTAGCATTTGCAAAACAAAGAAACAAACAAAATTGGCTTTATGCTTGTTTACCTCTCAGTTTTCCAGTTTTCAGTTAATATATGGCCTCTGTGGATTCATAACCTTTGTGCCAGTTCAATGTTGTATTCAGAATAACTTAGTTGTTTAGTTCTCTTTCTCTTTTTTTTAACTACCACTTTGTATTTACTTTTTTGTTTCTGTTTAGTTTTGGGTTTGTTTTCAGTTGAGTCGATTGAGATATCAGTTTCACCAAATACTAGAAATGGAATTGCCACATTTATGTTTTTACCATCAAAGAGGCTAGAGTAGTGTTCCCTTCTAAGATTAGAGGCTGAGTTAGAATTTAGTGTGAAAAATGTTATGATTCATTTGAGATATTCCCTCTGAAAAAAGAAAGATGAATGGTAGCAGTAGTGCCAGGAATTTACCATCTTTAATCAACTTATTTTCTTTACATTTATCACTATAAGATTGAATTTCTAGGTCTTGCTTTTTCTCCCTTTGGTCTAAAATTCATCCTGTTTTTTATGGTCTTTATACCTATATCTTATCTGTATCTGTATCTATATCTACATCTACTTAGCTAGATAACTGATTTCATCCATTATAATTGACTTTGTCAGCAGAAATTAAATTTACTTCAAAGTTTTGAGGTACATTGCACTGTTGGTCTCCATAACGCTGAAATAGGGAACGCCAAGAAACTGGTTGATATTTTTTATTTTGTGTGTGATTCATTCCACTTTAATCTTTCAGAATTTGGAAAGCAATTCTAATCTATTCTTTTTAACCATGTAAGCTGATTAAGGAGTATAGAATTTTTAGTATTTCTAAGAATGTGTTTTTTGTTAAATAATATATATTTTTAGACAATATCCCTACCTATTTTCTATTTATGGAAATATTAAGCCTATAAACACCAGGAAAGCATTGATTGAATAAATGCATTCTCTTCTGAAACTGTCACTAGTTTTAGATACTAAAGAAACTACTAGAAATGGGTATTAGAGAAAAACTTCAGCCAGCATAGAAGATAATATTTGGCTTTTTATATCCAATTTCATTTCAATATTTCACATGTATTTTATGGGTAAACAAAATTATACTAAAAAGTTGCAACTATTACCTGAAATGGGTCTTAAGGATATTCCAATAGTTATTTACTGTTCCAAATGAGCTTTCTTCAATATAGTTAAGCTGAAATTCTTATTGGTTATAAGTATTCCTTCCACCTTTCTACTTCAGTATTTTTGTTCATGCCTTTTAATTTATTTCTAATAACAGCCTCAAGCCTGCACATTGCTTTTATAATTCTATCTCTTATTAAGCCTCATTCAGAGGTCCTTTTCTCCATAAATTATTCACTAAATCTCTCCCACTTGAAATCATCATTCCCTCCTGTGTACTCAAAGAATACTTTGTCAATAGCTTCTCATATTCATTATACCATCATGCAATGTATTATATTTATTTGTATTCTTATTCATTTCTTATGTTAGACTATAAGCCTTTTCAGGGTATTTATGTTTTATTTGATTTTTTGTTGCAAAGGAATTTGAACTGAACTCATGTCATGCTCTTTCCTTCATCTGGAATTCTCTCTTTCCCACCAGATTGCCAATCCTTATCATTTTGGAGGGGGGTACACTGAGTTTCTTGGCTTTCTAGCTTTAGTGTTTTCATCAAATTTGGAAAATGTTCAGTTATTACTTCAATTTTTTTTTTGCTGCCCCCTTTCTCCAGGGATTACAAATAGGTGTGTAATTAGGCCAGTTGAATTTTTCCCTAAACTCACAAAAACTATATTAATTTTTAAAAAATGTTTTTCTCTGTGTGCTTCATTTTGGATATATTGTGCTGCTGTGCCTTAACTATATTCTTCCAGGCAGGAAGCTGTAGCAATCCGAGGGTTGACTTGTTCTCTGTCTTTCAGTGATCACTGTCCTTTGTTGCCCAAGTTCCAATGTCTTAATTACTTCTATTTCATATATTTTGCCCATATTTTTAGTTGTTTCACATGGAAGGGTAAATCTCATTTCTGTTATTCCATTCTTATGGAATTAGAAATTCCTACATAAAATTAATTTTTATATTTATTAATCATTTTACAATGTTATTTTTGAATTGTCAATTTATATACATATATACACTTAGTTATATTGGTCTCATATATGTGAATATATGTATTTGTTTTCTTATTGCAATTTTGAGATTTTGATGCATTAAAGATAGCAATCTTTTCACATTTGTTTGAAATATTTCTTCAACTTGTTGATTGACTTTCAGTTTTGTTTATGATAATTCAAAAAACTGAAGTGTTAAAGTGTTTTTCTTATCTTTTGGCAAAACCTTTCAAATCCTTTCTCTGGTGATTTCTTCCAGTGATTTTATTTTTTAAAGGTCTTGTTTCTATCAAAATAAGTATTTATTAGATTTTCTCTTTATGTGTCTGTTTGAGTGGGGCAGAGAGAGGTAATAACACTCATATGCTGAGGATTTATATATTTGGTTTCAAATAGCTTGTCAGTTGCAGCAGCTCCATTGATTGACTAAATCGTCCTCAACACTTTGATTATGATGCCACCTAAACAATAAGTTCTCAGATATTCTTGGATTTATTTCTGGTGTAACCTGACTATCTGTTCTTAGACTAATCTTATAGTCTTTTAATTATAATATTATGCTTAATAACAATACATTTTAATATTTTAAAATATTTTCCACTCTTCGCTCTTTTCTTTCATAATACCTTTCGCTTACCTCTCCTATTTTCTCCACTTTTATAAATTCTCCCAAAATATTCAGCTATAATTTTTTAACTAAAATTTTATTAAAACAATCTTTATTTTCATTTGAGAAGAATTAAAATTTTCAAAAGATGTAGCTTTGATCTGAATCACATAGTACATCTCTTTTATTTAATTCTTGTTTTATATTTCTCAGTAGAATTTTATAGTTTTATGTATGTCAAATATCTTCCCTGCTATATTTATTTCTAGGTGTTGCTTATTAATAGTGTATTTTTAAATTTTATTTTAAGTACTATGTTTTTATCTGTATTATTTTCTAACTTGTTTGTTGTATAAATGGAAAGCTTATACTATTAACATATTTAGCTAATATGCTAATAGTATAATAACTAGCCATCTGTTACTCAATAATCATTCATATGACTTGATTAAAGACTTTGAACCATTTTAGTTTGAATAATTATCCTTAGGACCTAATCTAATTTCATATAATATAATGTAATGATATTAGTGTTCACTGTACCAAGTAATTATATCTAAGTGTTAAAGGTAAGAAAACTGCTGAAAGAAATTTTTTCTGACATATTTTTTAAAAATTGATGACACAAATTAAAAGTAGGTAGCAAAATTTAAAACATTATAAACATCATACAGAGAACAGATATTGCTATGATTACCAGGCCAGTATTGATCGGAATAAAATTAATTCATTTAAAAAACATTTACTGAGTGTATACTATGTGCCTTGCACTTTTCAAGTTGCTGGACCTACAGCAGTCACTGAAACAAACAAACAAAAAAAAGTCTATCTTTTATATAATTCTTAATGCAGTGAAGAGAGATAAATGAAAATCAAATAAATGAAAAATAATTAGTAAAGTATATAAAATGTCAGATAATGATATTACAATTCAGGAAAATGAAGCAAAGAGGCAGAGAGAGGATCAAGAATAAAGATGATATAGCAATTTTCAATCATTAGAGAGGAACGATTTCACTAGGAGATCATGATTGGTCTAAAACAGGGATATTTGAAGAGACAAGAGACATGGACATCTGGAGAAGGTAAAACAACTTTAAAAGTGCAATGAATATGGAAGTTTTTTAAAACTTAACCTATGGGGATAACTACTCATTATTTATAGTCTTAAAAGTCTCAACTGGGGTAGCCTCATCCACCAGAGGGCAGACAGTGGAAGCAAGAAGAACTACAATCCTGCAGCCTGTGGAAAAAAAACACATTTACAGAAAGATAGACAAGATGAAAAGGCAGAGCACTATGTACCAGATGAAGGAACAAGATAAAATCCCAGAAAAACAATGAAATGAAGTGGAGATAGGCAACCTTCCAGAAAAAGAATTCAGAATAATGATAGTGAAGATGATCCAGGACCTCGGACAAACAATGGAGGCAAAGATCGAGAAGGTGCAAGAAATGTTTAACAAGGACCTAGAAGAATTAAAGAACAAACAAACAGAGATGAAAAATATAATAAATGAAATTAAAATTACACTAGAAGGAATCAATAGCAGAATAAATGAGGCAGAAGAATGGATAAGTGACCTGGAAGACAGAATGGTGGAATTCACTGCTGCAGAACAGAATAAAGAAAAAAGAATGAAAAGAAATGAACACAGCCTAAGAGACCTCTGGGACAACATTCAAAGCAACAGCATTCGCATTATAGGGGTCCCAGAAGGAGAAGAGAGAGACGAAGGACCTGAGAAAATATTTGAAGAGATTATAGTAGAAAATTTCCCTAACATGGAAAAGTAAATAGCCACCCAAGTCCAGGAAGCACAGAGAGTCCCATACAGGATAAACCCAAAGAGAAACATTCCAAGACACATAGTAATCAAACTGGCAAAAATTAAAGACAAAGAAAAATTATTCAAAGCAGCAAGGGAAAAACCACAAATAACATACAAGGGAACTCCCATAAGGTTAACAACTGATTTCTCAGCAGAAATTCTACAAGCCAGAAGGGAGTGGCATGATATACTTAAAGTGATGAAAGGGAAGAACCTACAACCAAGAGTACTCTACCCAGCAAGGATTTGATGGAAAATTAAAACCTTTACAGATAAGCAAAAGCTAAGAGAAAAAAACGCCACCAAACCAGCTCTACAACAAATGCCAAAGGAACTTCTCTAAGTGGGAAACACAAGAGAAGAAAAGGACCTAAAAACACAAACCAAAAACAATTAAGAAAATTATAGTAGGAACATACATATTGATAATCACTTTATATGTGAATGGATTAAATGCTCCAAGCAGACACAGGCTCACTGAATGTATACAAAAACAAGACCCATATATATGCTGTCTACAAGAGACCCACTTCAGACCTAGGGGCACATAAAGACTGAAAGTGAGGGGATGGAAAAAGATATTCCATGTAAATGGAAATCAAAAGAAAGCTGGAGTAGCAATACTCATATCAGATAAAATAGACTTTAAAATAAGGAATGTTACAAGATACAAGAAGGACACTACATAATGATCAAGGGGTCAATCCAAGAAGAAGATTTAACAATTATAAATATATACACACCCAACATAGGAGCACCTCAATTCATAAGGCAACTGCTAACAGCTCTAAAAGAGGAAATCAACAGTAACACAATAATAGTGGTGGACTTTAACATCTCACTTACACCAATGGACAGATCATCCAGACAGAAAATTAATAAGGAAACACAAGCTTTAAATGACACAATAGACCAGATAGATTTAATTGATATTTATAGGACATTCCATCCAAAAACAGCAGATTACACTTTCTTCTCAAGTGAACATTCTCCAAGATAGATCACATCAGTCATGCAAAGCAAGTAAATAAATAGCTATTATAGAGCAAAACTGTAGAGAGTCTTTGAAAATTCTGTCCCTACAAGGAGCCTTTCCAGTATGTCGTTTCTAGTTCTCTGTCATGGAGATTGAGACCATGGTGTTGTAGCCAAGAGGTTTCAAATATTTCCCAAGGGGCAACAGTATTCTCATAGTGAAAGCAGCCTGGTTTTGGTATCAGGGTGATGGTGGCCTCATAGAATGAGTTTGGTAGTGTTCCTTCTTTTGCAATTTTTTGGAAGAGTTTGAGAAGGATGGGTGTTAGCTCTTCTCTAAATGTTTGATAGAATTCAACTGTGAAAACATCTGGTTCAGGACTTTTGTTTGTTGGAAGATTTTTAATCACATTTTCAATTTCATTACTTGTGATTGGTCTGTTCATGTTCTCTATTTCTTCCTGGTTCAGTCTTGGAAGGTTATACCTTTCTAAGCATTTGTCTATTTCTTCCAGGTTGTCCAATTTATTGGCATAGAGTTGCTTGTAGTAGTCTCTTAGGATGCTTTGTATTTTTGCAGTGTCCATTGTAACTTCTCCTTTTTCATTTCTAATTTTATTGACTTGAGTCCTCTCCCTCTTTTTCTTGATGAGTCTGGCTAAAGGTTTATAAGTTTTATTTATCTCCACAAAGAACCAGCTTTTAGTTTTATTGATCTTTGCTATTGCTTTCTTTGTTTCTATTTCATTTATTTCTGCTCTGATCTTTATGATTTATTTCCTTCTACTAACTTTGGGTTTTGTTTGTTCTTCTTTCTCTAGTTCCTTTAGGTGTAAGGTTAGATTGCTTATTTGAGATTTTTCTTGTTTCTTGAGGTAGGTTTGTATTGCTATAAACTTCCCTCTTAGAACTGCTTTTTCTGTATCCCATAGGTTTTGGATCACGTGTTTTTGTTGTCATTTGTCTCTAGGTATTTTTTAATTTTCTCTGATTTCTTCAGTGATCTCTTGGTTATTTAGTACATATTGTTTAGCCTCCAACTGTTTGCATTTTTTTTACATTTTTTTCCTGTAATTGATTTCTAATCTCATAGCATTGTGATCAGAAAAGATGCTTGATATCATTTCAATTTTCTTAAATTTATCGAGGCTTGATTTGTGACCCAAGATGTGATCTATCTTGGAGAATGTTCACTTGAGAAGAAAGTGTAATCTGCTGTTTTTGGATGGAATGTCCTATAAATATCAATTAAATCTATCTGGTCTATTGTGTCATTTAAAGCTTGTGTTTCCTTATTAATTTTCTGTCTGGATGATCTGTCCATTGGTGTAAGTGAGATGTTAAAGTCCCCCACTATTATTGTGTTACTGTTGATTTCCTCTTTTAGAGCTGTTAGCAGTTGCCTTATGAATTGAGGTGCTCCTATGTTGGGTGTGTATATATTTATAATTGTTAAATCTTCTTCTTGGATTGACCCCTTGATCATTATGTAGTGTCCTTCCTTGTATCTTGTAACATTCTTTATTTTAAAGTCTATTTTATCTGATATGAGTATTGCTACTCCAGCTTTCTTTTGATTTCCATTTACATGGAATATCTTTTTCCATCCCCTCACTTTCAGTCTTTATGTGCCCCTAGGTCTGAAGTGGGTCTCTTGTAGACAGCATATATATGGGTCTTGTTTTTGTATACATTCAGTGAGCCTGTGTCTGCTTGGAGCATTTAATCCATTCACATATAAAGTGATTATCAATATGTATGTTCCTACTATAATTTTCTTAATTGTTTTTGGTTTGTGTTTTTAGGTCCTTTTCTTCTCTTGTGTTTCCCACTTAGAGAAGTTCCTTTGGCATTTGTTGTAGAGCTGGTTTGGTGGCGTTTTTTTCTCTTAGCTTTTGCTTATCTGTAAAGGTTTTAATTTTCCATCAAATCCTTGCTGGGTAGAGTACTCTTGGTTGTAGGTTCTTCCCTTTCATCACTTTAAGTATATCATGCCACTCCCTTCTGGCTTGTAGAATTTCTGCTGAGAAATCAGTTGTTAACCTTATGGGAGTTCCCTTGTATGTTATTTGTGGTTTTTCCCTTGCTGCTTTGAATAATTTTTCTTTGTCTTTAATTTTTGCCAGTTTGATTACTATGTGTCTTGGAATGTTTCTCTTTGGGTTTATCCTGTATGGGACCCTCTGTGCTTCCTGGACTTGTGTGGCTATTTCCTTTTCCATGTTAGGGACTCATCCCACACCTTCATACTTCTGAAGGGGAGCAGAACATGCCATCCCAGAATAATCCTTTGGCATAAGGATTATTTTGAGCTGATTATTTTAAGAAACAGCATAAACAGGAGACACAGCATAAATGGGAGAAGCTTTAAAAACAGAGTAGAAGTTACCCTTTTGCAAGGGGCATTTGCATTTATAAAGGAAACCTCTATTTGTGTCCCCCTCTCTTTACCAGGAAGGGAAGAATGACTCTAAATCATAAGAAACTTTTATCACTGGAGAAGGCACTGTCTTAAATCTACATAACAAACCTTACCCTTGTTTACAGTTCTTTTCCTGGTAACTTCCCATAACTGACTTTCCTCCAACATCTTTCTTCTGTTTTTAGTTGAAGATGGTATTTAAGGTGGTGACTTGGGCCATCTAGGAAGTTACTTAGTTTCCCTGCTAATCTCCATGTATAGGTGAGGTATACACGTAAATAAACTATTTGTTTTTCTCTTGTTAATCTGTCTTTTATTGGAAGACATCTCCGCCAAGAACTCAGAAAGATAAAAGGAAATTATTTTTCCTCGCTTCCACTTCTTTCTTTAGATATGTTAAGACATTTAAGCCTATTACTTTTTTTTGTATTAATTTTGCTGACTTAAGGCTATTTTCGTCCCTCTCAAAGAGACTAAGCAAAGGTACTCTGTGGGGGCTTACTTCTATAAGGGATAATATTATTTCTCTCAGTTTCTAATTGTTGCTGAAGCTTTGCATAAATGTCTGGGTACTAGCTAAATATTGTACAAAATTGACATATATAGGGGAGGAAACTTAATTACTCTCTACCCTTCTGAGTTCTTGGCTGAGATTCTCTTATAATAAGAGACAGATTAACAAGAGAAAAATGAACAGAAGTTTGTTGACCTGTACACCTCATGTATACATGGGAGATACTCTGGGGAAAATGAGTAACTCTGTGAGGTGGCTTAGAAATCAGGCTTAAATACCATCTTAATAGTGATGCTCAAAACTTGGCCTCTGTGCACCTGTGCAGAATCCAATCTCAGAGACAGAGTTTTGGGTGAAGTAGAAAAGAATATCTTCATTGCTTTGTCAGGCAAAGGGGGATGCAGCAGACCATTGCCCCTCAAAACTGTGTGTCTCAACCCGGAAGGATTTCATGAGGAGTTTTATAGCAATGGTTCAAGGGTGGGGTTGCTGATAAGGATTAGAGTGTGTGCAGGGGCTGCATTCCTTTAATCTGGTCTCAGGTGGTCTGTTGAGTTTCTATGATTACTTTAATCTGGCTTTAGGTGGTCTTTTGAAGAACTTCTCTTGTTCCTTTAATGTGGAATGGAGAATGCTGACATCTTCCATTTGTTGGGGATTTTAGTTCTGTAAAGAGCTCAAAGATATTGTTATGTGTATCCTTTGAGGCAGAGCGAGGACCCTGCCCCAAGGCTGCACCATTGTTTCTTGAGTGCTCCTCCCTTGTCTCTGCATCCCCTCCCTTCCCTGATTAGCAACTGTTCGAATCTGCCCTTTGGGACTCAGGGAAGTTCATAGAGGCGGAGTCAGTTTCCCACAAACAAGAAACGGGGAGCAGAAAAGCTTCTGTGCCCAGGAGCCCCACAGAGTTCTGCACGCTTTCAACAGGGAAAGGGAAGAGGGGATATAGGCATTTTAAGAGAGAGTAACTTATTGTTAGGAAAGACAAATGGGGCTTTAGAAGAATAGATGGGAGGTATAGTTTGTGATATAGTCTCTCTGGCTGCGGTGCCAACTTCTAGTCTCCTTCCCTGTGGCAAGAGGCAATCTTCCCTTGTTGATGAAACTTCCAGGGAGGTGATCTAGAACAATGGATTTCTTTTTGGAGGATCTGCCTTTAGGAAGATAAGGGGAGTTCAGAGAAAGCTTCTCTCTGCATTTGCTGTTTTTTCCAGTGCCTATATCTCAAAATAATCAATATGCCAAGTGGCATACTTTGGGGTGGTGTATTCTGCTACCCTTCACATATGTTCTGTCAACCACTTAAGTAATGTCTGATTTCATTTTGGACTTTCTAGTACCAATTTTTTTTGTGTGTGTGTGGTATGCGGGCCTCTCACTGTTGTGGCCTCTCCCATTGCGGAGCACAGGCTCTGGACGTGCAGGCTCAGTGGCAATGGCTCATGGGCCCAGCCACTTTGCAGCATGTGGGATCTTCCCGGACCGGGACACGAATCCATGTCCCCTGCATCGGCAGGCGGACTCTCAACCACTGCACCACCAGGGAAGCCCTCTAGTACCAATTTTTAAACGATGCTCCAAATAAGCATAAATGAAATTCTTTACTACTCATCTCAAGAGTTTAGAGAAAACAACAGGTTCCTAGAGCACTGGACCACACTAGAATCATCTGGAAATCTTTCAAAAGTAGAGCCAGTTGCATCAGAATTTCTGTGCTAAGGCCTGGGTATTAATATTTTTTTTAATACCTACCAGGATCCTCCATTGTCTGGCAAAATGAAAAACAATTCCAAGAACACAGCAAGAGTTAACGTCTAAAATGAACAGACAACTCAGTAGGTCATTCCCTTAGCCTAGCATTACTGTAGTTATTAAAATCTCCTTTGGAAATTTTCTAGTCAGATCGTGGTCTACAAAAGAAAACTGGACACCTTGATTTATTTTTTAAGAAGTTATAATTAAGTTTGTTCAAAAGCATTTCAAGAGGATATTTAAATATTAAATTTAAAAATAATCCAACTCATCTAATTAGCAAAAGTATTTATCTTATACCATTTCAAGTTTTTAGTTGTGTGGAATTGAAAGCAGAATCTATACTTGTGAAGATATATTTTAAATATTTAATTCCTCTTTCTTAATTCTTAATAATCATCATTATTATTAAATGTTCTATTAAATGAATATACTGTTTTATTAAATATATAGTGCCTAAAATGATATGATTTAATCAGTTCTGTATTTTCCTAATTTCAATTTGTTTGGAGCTATTCCCATATATCAAATCAAAGAGCCAATATTTGACACTTGATGATATATAATTGATTTTATGTTTTACTTAAAGTTATTAAAATAGCTTATTATATAAAAATTTAAATAACTCTTTTCAAAATTTTCATCTGTACATAGTGATGTTAGTATATTGTTTCCTCCAGTCTGGGACATTATGAGACATTCTGATATGTATATTACCAAACACCAAAAGCTAAAAAAAAAATCTCAGAATATATATATATATATATATATATATATATATATATATATATATATATATATATATATATATATATATGAAAACTTTTTTTTTTTTGTCAGGGGTATGGTGGCTATATTGCATCAATGATATTAAAATCAGATGAAAACCTTTTCAAATGTGGATCAGTGATTGCACCCATTATAGACTTGAAGTTGTATGGTGAGTACTTCCTACAGACTGACCTAATATAATGTATTGATTCGTAGACAAGAAAGTCCCGATGTAGAGAAACTCATTTGAGTTCATTTATCATGTGTTATCAGAGATGTTTTCAGCTCTTTATCGCCTCTGATTCAATCCATTTTAGTGGAGCATGACAATTAAATGTGAAATGTAGAAACTAAATGAAATATGCTAGTCAAATGATTTTTAGTTTACCCTCAAATTTCTGTTTTCTTGGGTCACAGCCTCAGCTTTCTCTGAAAGATATCTTGGTATGCCATCTAAAGAAGAAAGCACATACCAGGTAACTAATTTAAAACCAATGAAGAAAGGAGAGTATTTTTGTTCTAAAAACCCAGTCAAAATGCAAATATAGGTAAATCTTTATATACAGATTTTTGCGTTTTTGTTTTTATAGGCTTCCAGTGTGCTACATAATATTCATGGCTTAAAAGAAGAAAATATATTAATAATTCATGGGACTGCTGACAGTAAGTATTATACTTGCTGCTACTGATTGATGTGGTCTGACCTTGAACAAAGGGGTACATCCAAGGACTTGCTTACAGGAGGTCCTGTAACCCTTCTGGGGAGGAGAGCAGAGCAGTTGGGTACAAAGAATCTGATAGCTGCACTGCCCAGTAAAACTCTCTGGGATGATGGAAATGTCATCTCTGTGCTGTTGAACACAGTAGCCACTGGTCACATGTGGCTCTCTTGACATGTTTAGTATGACTGAGGAACTGAATTTTTAAATTTTATTTAATTGTAATTATTTTAAATGTAAATAACCACATGTGGTTAGTCACTACTAAGACAGTGTTATTCAGCACACCTCAAATGGAAACAAACCTGGAAAACAGCAGCATAGCAAATGGGTGCCAGCACTGAGATGATATTCTGAGGAGGTTTACCACTTAAAACAAAACCCAAAAAAGCACTTTCACATCACCTCTCATTTTTTATTATTTTAAACATTGGAGATGAATGTGATTGATAATACTACTAATAAATAATATTTTATATCCACATGGTGAATTCACATGGTACTCAAAGAATTTTTTTTTATTATTTTATGTGAAATCTTACAACAGAGGGCTAAGTATTTATAGCCCCACTCACAGATGAGAAAAATCAGTTTCAAGGAGGAAACTGATTTATCCAAGGCTACCTGGCAAGTGAGCAAAGAGAAGAAAGTCTTGAAGCAATATTTCCTAAATCTTAAACATGTTTTTGTCAGTTCACTCTGCCCTGCCTCAGCATTTTTATCCCATTTTACATAGAATACTACTAAAAAGGCCTTATATCAAAGATAATACCAGCTGTCACTCAAACTTAACTTTGAGACACGTCAGATCACAGTTAAATTATAGCTTAGATCAATATTGATATATACCATACATATATATATATATATGTGTATATATATATATATATATATATATATATATATATATATATATATACACACACACACACACACATACATATAGTATATATTTAAATAAATAGGTGAATGAGGGAGAAGAGACAAATCTCCCTTAGGTAGATTTCCAAACCATTTATGTAGGTGCCCCAACTCAAGGGAGCAAATCTTAATTCTTCTCCCTTCCCCCTTCACAGTGTGTTACACTTAGTGATTTGCTTCAAAAGAGGAATGGAATGGGGGGGAAAGAGTAACTTTCATGGCAGAGAAACTTGACAAACTTCACCTCGACCAGGTGATCAAGGTCAGCATTAACAGTGACAAGTCATGTAAATAGTATGTAACCTTGATGTGGCTTCATGAGAATGGCATTCTATCTCTATATGGTCCTGTCCCAAATACGCATAACCCCAGACAAACCCAAATGAAGAACATCTTACCAAATTCCTGACCAGTACTCCTCAGAACTGCCAAAGTCATCAAAAGCAAAGAGAGTTTGAGAAATCATCATAGACCAGAAGGGGTTAAGGAAGCACTACATCTAAATGTTTCTAAATGTACCATAATAATGTAAGATGTTAACAGGTAGGGAAAACTGGGTAAGGGATATACAGGAACTCTCTGTACTATCTTTGCAACTTTTCTGAAAATCTAAAACTATTATATATTTTTTAAAAAGACTTAGATGATACCATATGTGTTGTAGATGAAACATGATGTAAGAGAACATAAACATTTTGAAGGACATTAGAATTTTGTTCTAAGGTATTAAAAACTTACATATACATTGTTAGTAATAACAAATAGTGATTATTAAGTAATGACTGTATGTTAGGAAATGTGTTAAAAGCTTTTAATATCATAGTATCTGTTTTTCACGAAAATACTGTGCAGTAGGTATTGCTTCTCTTGTTATTTGAGAAATTGGGAAAATAAATATTATGGAACTTATATAACTTGCCGAAAATCACACAGCTATTGATTCGCTAGAAAGGTGATTTGAAATAGGCATTGAGGCTCTTATTCACTTGGCTCTAAAGCTTCAATTATGGGAATAAATTATATTCAAGGTTAAATTATTTTACATCTAGCCATCACACTGTAATATATAAACGTTATTCAGTTGTTTCTGTTAATATTTTGTAATTATTAAGGTAAATTATGTTGTTCCCTGACTTATCCAGTCATGGACCTGGGACTTCACCTACCTGATAAAATGTCAGCAGACCTTCAGCACTCGTCACTTCAAAGAAAATACACCTGTGTGTTTGCACACACACATACACACACACACAAATGTACTCACATACACCACACACACATTCCACATGGGACTGGTAGGTTATAGGTACTCAGCCAATAATGCTATAATAACACCATTATTATTATCTTCCAAAATTATCAGCAAATTGGATAACTCAACCAATTAGACTTTTAATGCCCACATTTAGTTTTAGGCAGGGGACAAATGGCAAATATCAACAGGCTTTACACTAGAAACTAAACAGAAAAAAATAATAATACCTGGAAAATCCATTTATGCATTTATCTTTTCAACTGTATCCGTGCAGCTGAATGATGGAGTCCTTTTCAATTTGTTTTCTGCAATAAACAAATGAGGTATATAAAGGATCATTTTATCTCAATCATTGCCCTATTTATTAACATTTCTAGTAGCTTACATTTACAGAGCAATTTGCACAGTTATTTAGAAATGGCATGGTAATTTTCCCATTAAGTACAATAAGAGAATGTTAGAAAAGATTATATGTAGACTTTTAAAAGATATAAATGATTATGTGGAGTCTTTTATTGTCTGCTCTGTAGCAGGATTAATCAGTACCATAGCATTAGAACAATGCAGAAGCTTAAACTATTGATAAGGCTGCCTTAGTTTTACAAAGACAGTCAAAAATTGTGAGCTTAAAAGTTATTTACAGAAATTTGAAGATACACAGTATAGGAATGTATTGCCAAGGCAGCATATGAGCTAAGTGCTACACAAAAAAATTTTAAGTGATTTGTCCAAGTCTTCATAACTAGTTAGGGACAATGCTGCTACCCACACCCAGGCTGCTGTGCTGCTTATTTCAGAGTTTTGGAACTGAGGTTCAGGGAGAAGGAAGCTAGAAGGAAAGTGGAGAAACCAGTATGGTCCACAATAAATAGTTAACCCTTGAGTAGTGATATGTGCATGCTATTTTCTCAACATGAGGTATTCTTTTCTAATTTAATATAAGACAGAATGCCAGTGTCTGAGAGTGGCCCTAGTAATCCTCAGAAAAGAATAGAAGGCTGGTTTGCTATTACTACCCAGACAGGCGTTCACTGTGTTAAAATTGTTATAGTGGTATAAAATACGTGAATAATTACAAATAATAAATGATATGCAATAAAATAAATCTAATCACCATTCTGTAAAGTAGAGGCTTAGTAGTAACTGCTGTTTTAATTTATTTTTTTATAATGTTAAGCTCAAAGTTTTATTGCCATTGTATCTACTGGCTTTCCAGGTAAAGCTAGGTATCAGTCTTTTAAATGTGCAGTGGATGTAAAGTAAAAATCCATAAATGGATTTTCCAGTTATTTTTTTTTTCTGTTTAGTTTTTAGTGCAAAGCCTGTTGACATTTGCCATTTGTCCCCCTCCTAAAACTAAATGGGAGCATTAAAAGTCTAATTGGTTGAGTTATCCAATTTGCTGATAATTTTGGAAGATAAATATGTAATCTCTTTGAAAAAATGATATAAAATGTTCTGATCCTGAAAAATATATTTCCTTCAAATATCATAATTTAATTTCTTGCAGCTAAAGTTCATTTCCAGCATTCAGCAGAATTAATCAAACACCTAATAAAAGCTGGAGTGAATTATACTATGCAGGTAAGCTACTTTTTCAGAAAAATACGTTTTTCTACCTTGGTTTTTTAGTTGTAAAATACAGAACACAGCTTCTATATGACTCCATCTCCCACCCTTTCATTTTTACTGTTTTTTTCAGCTTCCAAATTGTGTTCTTATTTCCTAATTACAATAAGAATGTGAATCACCTTATGTTTTATATGTGAATTGCATAAACTCTTTCAAAGATGTTTTTTTCTCTTTTTTATTCATATCACTGATAATGAATTATTTTAAAATAATAATCTTTATTTTCCTTCTAGTTCCTTTGTCTTTTTGTCCGTTTCCATCACTCATCATAAAAAGTGGGGGAAGATAGTTTTGAGGAAATAACATGAGAGAAAAAGGAGAAGCCAAAACATCCTTACGCCATTTACATCTCTGCATTCAACCATATTTAGTAAATATTTATCAAGGATTTACTTTACAGGGGTCTCTATGCTAAGTGGGTCAAGAGGACATAACTTTACACATCAAGGAACTTTCAGTCTGAAGGAGGAGTCATGGAAGGGAAAAATTGCTTTAATTCCTCAGCATTTGGAAGAACTAAAAGTCGTTCATTATACTTAAAACACAGGAACCAGGGTTAGAATGATGAAAGATGAAGATGTAGAGATAAACAGATGGAGGGTCATGGCACTGACAGTGTAAAGGATTGTGAGGCTTTACTCAGAGGGAAATGAGGAACCATCTAAAAACTTTACACTCAGGAATTGACATGACAGTATTTTCATTTATATTTTAGAAAACTCACTAATGTCGTTTATATTGGAAGGACATTGTCAAAGTAAAAATTGTATTGCACAAGATTAAACAGACAAGGAAAACTTTATCCAAGACTACTGCAATAGAGGAGAAAGATTAAGCTCAACTTTGTTAAAACAAGGGGCTGGAGCATTTTTAAGAGCCCCAATGGAGGAGGGACTCATTGCCTTCTGTGTTTGGTAATCCGCCTTAAGAAACATTTCTTTTATCTTTATGACAGGAAGTAGTTTTACAAATTGGAGACTGGGAGATAGGGGTGCTGTCTCTCTTTCAATGTTTACATTTCAAAGAGATGGTTTCCAAGTCCTTGAGAAAGAAATTTCCTGGGTTGTAAAACTGGCAAGAGTCTGAAAGAAGATTTACATACATTTCAAAGGGGCAGAGAAAGAACTTACAAAATTATCTAAAATTTAGTTAAGGTGATGTCAATGCCACCTTGTTCAACGTGAACATAGAAAGCTCTAACTTTTTGGCCAACAAATCCTAATATAAATGCATAAAATTGTATTTTGTCTCAAATGTTGATTTTGATATGATTATAATAAAAAAGGAAAGTTTAGCATGAACAACTCAGAATTGAATTACATGAGATTTTGGTCAGATATTATTTTCCCAAGTTCCGTTGCCATGGAGCTAAAGTACTGAGTTCTGAGGAAGAAGACTTGCTTTGATAACTTTAAATCTCCTTTCCCTTCAATATCTTAGGTCTACCCAGATGAAGGCCATGATGTATCTGAGAAGAGCAAATATCATCTCTACAGCACAATCCTCAGATTCTTCAGTGATTGTTTAAAGGAAGAAATACCCATATTACCACAGGAACCAGAAGAAGATGAATAAAGGACCCTATTTATATAGAACTGAAGGGGATTTTGAGGCTCAATGAAACCTAACCAAGAGACTGTAATATTGTAGATGCTCCAGAATTTCAAGGGCAGCTTAAGGAGATGATGCTGGAACAGCACACTCAGAGACAATGAACTAGAATTTGAATACAGAAGTCCATGTCTACTGTGTTACCAAGGATGCAGAACCTGTTTCTTTGTGTAAGAAAGGTCAAAGGGTTGGTTTCCTGGGAGAAATTAGTTTTGCATTAAAGTAGGAGTAGTGCATGTTTTCTTCTGTTATCCCCCTATTGGTTCTGTAATTAGTTGCTCTCATTTTAATTTCAATGGCCACCGTCATCTTTGCATATAATGCACAACTTATCACTACTACAGTCCCTGATCTTTGATGTCTGAGCTGCAATCTAACACTTTACTGTACCTTTAAAATAAGTGCAATTCCTTCATTGTCTATTATTATGCTTAAGATTCAGTTAATAAAAACCAGAGTATTTTATGTAATTTTTGTTTATAAAAAGACATTTTTAAATGGGTCACAAGTCATGTAGAAATAAGGGTTTCAGCACCTTCCAAAGTTCAACAAGTTATCAGTAGATACGATATCTTTAAATCAACACATGAGGTATGTCTCACAATATGTATACACACGTGTGCATATGAAGTCAATAAATCTATCTTTACATGTATTCATGCTACAAAGGATAAACTTTTGATGAATTAGAAGAAACTCTCTTTTACAGTCTGTAATGGATGCTTTGTTTAATGAGCCAAATATGATGAAACTTTTTTTTCCAATTCAAATTTTAGCTATTGTTTTCCTATAAATGTTTGGGTTGTGTTTGGTATGGTTTTTAGTGGTTAATAGTTTTCTAGTTGCAATTTAATTTTTTGAATATGATACCTTGTCACATGTAAATTAGGTACTTAAATATTAAATTATAGTTTCTGATAAAGAAATTTTGTTAACACTGCAATGCCACTGAGTGCTATTTTGCTCTTTTGGTGGAGAAAACTTTTTTAAAACACTGAGTTCTTTTACTTCTCTCAATGAAGAATCAATTCTCATTTTCATGGTAAAAGCAAAGAGCTGGATTATTTCATTTGCTAGTTCCTATTTAGTATTCCGTGCCTGTCCAATTCATCTGTTACTATTTAATTTAAATCCTTCTGGTGAGATTTAGAAATGAAATACTTTTTATTCATTGGCCAAAATGTTCACGAACAGCAGTATTTACTCTTTAAGGCACAAAATGCCTTAATTTCTGTGCTGTGTTGACTTGCAGTAGTGAGCAACTGAGAGTGTAAAATAAACTTGACTGAAGTCAATTTAGGTCATGAGAATATTAACCCCGGTGACTAAAGTCAAAGAGTATCTTCTCACTTCACTTGAGGTATCTTCCAGGAAAGATGTCCAAAAGTCAAGCTCAGAAGTTCAGTTAAAGCTAGGCAGCAGACAGTGTTTTTGTGGTTTTAAAAATTCCTTATGGCAGGCTGGATTATCATGACATCAGAACACCAGGAGGAAACTTTAAAATGTCATGGAATTGCTCAGTAACCCTCTTGTTTTGTGAAAGCATCAACCCCAAAATCAGTGTTTTTGGAAACACGTAAATCGTTTTTTGGGTATTCTTCTTTTCTTCTGGGTTCTTTAGAATTGCATCTTCACTGCTCTGTTGGATTCAATTTAAAATGGGAAAAGCTCTTTTCTGAAAGACCCATTTCAAGTCTTTTTCAAGAATAGTAAACATGTTTTTTTTAAAAAATAAGTGTCATGTTTAAAAACAAAGTTTTGCCTAATTTATTAAGATGGACATTTCTTTTTAGGCTGAAGTCCGATTGAAGCTTTTTAATCAATATTTTAAATTTCAACAACTAGAGTTTTTTATGATGCAAATAATTATTATGTTGACTGAAAGATGTGGTTTTATTGATTGTCTATTTGGGTAACATTTAAAAAGTATTTACCTTTGTGCTTCCCTGGTGGCGCAGTGCTTGAGAGTCCACCTGCCGATGTATTTACCTTTTACTGTTCATCATTTCTCTTGTTTTATTATTATTATCAATTTTTATTTTTCAATTAATTTAACACAGCTTCTAACATGAAAGACATTTGTTTGGAACCCACTTTCACCTAAGGCTAAATAGATATTAAATGAAAACTACTGATTAGTAGGAAGGTAGAAAATGTTTATCTCTGTGATTATCTGAGTTTTAATAATTGGGCTATTTTGGATAAGGGGGATGCTCACCAAATCACACAGACACCAATTGTTAAAGGAATCATGTAGCTGGATTTTGTCCTTAATACATTTGCCTTTGGTCATAACCTCACAATTTCCTATGTGTTTATACATTCTAAGAGTTTCCTAGAACTTTGCAAGTGTTATTTCTATAAGGAAGCTTTCCAAGTGTTATTTCCCCCTTAAAGTTAAAAAAAAAGACAAGATAAACTAAAAATTCCATAATAAAAAAAGGTAAGCAGTATTAAATCATCCACAGAGATAATCACCTAATATTTTGAAACTATTTTAAAAGGGGAAAGCAGTTTTTCACTTTAATTGCCTCCACTGAGGTCTCTAAGTCAACACTTGGGACTAAGGAGACTGTGTATTGTTTGAGTTTCCTGACAGAACTTAGGGCGGAGGACTCACTTCAAAACATGAATCTCAGCTCACCTGGAAAATGTGTCTTTTTTTTTTTCGGTACACGGGCCTCTCACTGTTGTGGCCTCTCCCGTTGCAGAGCACAGGCTCCGGATGCGCAGGCTCAGCGGCCATGGCTCACGGGCCCAGCCGCTCTGTGGCATGTGGGATCTTCCCGGACCAGGGCACGAACCCATGTCCCCTGCATTGGCAGGGGGACTCTCAACCACTGCGCCACCAGGGAAGCCCAGTGTGTCTTCTTTGATTGGATATTTAGCATAGAAATCACCAGTGAGGTTCTTGTAGATACCAGTTGTAGACCTACTAGAACAAGGTGAGAAACTTCGGTCTTTACTATAAAGAGAATTACTTAAGCCATTGTCCTCAAAGGGTGCGCTTTGAAACAGAGGTACCTGGGACTGAATTACCTCCAAATCTCAAGGGTCACTGAGGACACATGGCTGCTATAAAGAAACGTGTGAAATACCATTTGTGTCCTTCCTCACATGGTTTGATCACCTGCACATCCCACAGCAACAAGCATTGCGTAAATAAACTGTGACACCTCAGCTGGGCTCTCTCTCACTTTCTCTTCTGGGAATTCTCTGCTACTAATGTTGTCTCTCTACTAGAACCAACAGTCCCACCACTTATATACTACAGACCCATATGACAATGTTAATGCCCCCATTGCACCCCAATTAATGGAAAACGGGAGCAAGTGACTATATGTTCCCCTTTTTCTCCCCTCAGACATTCTATTATACATGGTTCTTAGAAGCCCACATGAAACTCAGCTGTCACATCTGCGTGTCCTTCTGTGTCCCTCTTCCCCGTTTCAGGCTTCTCAGTCCTTTTTCCTAGAATCACTTCCCAAAATAAGTTACCCGTGCACCAACTGTCATCTCAGGTTTTACTTTCTGAGGAAACCCTTTCTTTCCACATGACCTTATCATTGTGAGTATTATAGGATGAAGAAATAAAAGGAGAATAAAGAAGTGGTTTCCTTTCAGGTTTGAAGCTGTTTCTACCAAAAAGTTAATTGGATCTTTACTAAGTGCCAAGCATATAGTAAGTGCTTTATATTGATTATCAAATTGAATCTTTTCAACATCCCCTGAAATAGCTGTTATGATTCCCATTTTACAGATAAAGAAATTGAGTCTCAGATAAGCAGGTAACTTGTAAGATGTACATAACTAATGAGTAAATAGCCCAAAACCCAGCTCTAGCCAACTTAGGAACCCATTCTGCTCTACAGTACTCCTGAAATGAGGAAAGTTTTAACCCACATTCACCTCAACTGAGAATGGATTCTGAATTTTTAAACATATAGTTACAGATTTTTTTGAGAATAATTTGATAGCAAAAATACTAAAAGGTAAATGATAGTCCAGTGCACAGCTGTTGCCATGTTTGAAGTCACATGGATTCCCTAATGTCAAGAGGATGTATGTAATATTAAAACATGTTTTCTTTTTCTGTTGGAGATATGTAAGGTTATTCCTATCCATGGAAACCCTTGCTCAGAAAATCATAACTATATGCCTGAGAAGTTGTAAGTAAATTCCCTTGCTCTGGCATTAGGCCTAGGACATTCCAACATCACTCCAGGAGGTATTCAAAGCATTATGTTGACCAAAGCACCCAGGCTTATAAACATGAAAACATGAAGACCTCATCTGGTCATCAAACACCGCAAATCCAGAAAGCACTTTGCAACATTTAGAGTCATAGCTGGTGTCCACCATCGTATTTGCAATCTGACTGAAGAAAAGTGCATTATCTTCCACATTCCTATCACTACAGGCAATAGATTTTGCTTACCACTGATCAGATCTGCTAACAATATTTTCATTTCATTTGACAATACTCCAGCAATTCTGGGGGAGAGAGTTTGTGAATTTAAAAATTTTCTCTTTCATCAAAGACAGCGCAGACAGGTTTTAAAGAAGAAACAAGTCATATAAAAGTACAATTTTGATTACTTTTTATATTTTTTAAAATTCCAATTAAGTTTAATGTAGCCGGATACAGGAGCCACAGGATTTTGGTACAGCAGCTTGGTTACAAGGAAAATCTCTGTGCTGATTGCCACAATCTGTATATTTCTACCAGACTTAGCACCAATTTAACTAAGCAATCTTTGGCAAGAGTGAAGCTTGACAATACAGAATTCCATACTGCCAATAACATCATAGAAAACTCACATCTGTTCAAGACCTAGGCTTTTCATTACATAATCTCAACTAATCTTCAAACCAACCATGTGAGACAGATGGCACTGTTCTCTGAAGAAACCAAGGTTCACAGAGGTTACATAATTTTCCAATAGGGTCACACAGTGTGTAAATGAAGGAACCAGGATTTAAATACAGACCATGATGATCTCAAAGCTCTCACAATCCATAATCCTATCTATGCATTTTTTAGCTGGTGAATCCCTAAGTTTTGTCATGCATATCTTTAGATTGGATTCAACTTTCAAGTCCCTCTCTATTCAGTGTTGCTATTTAGTATGAACGTGGCTTCAAGTAACTGAATACAAGCTTAAAAGTTGCCTAAGTACTGGTGACTCGTTATATAAGCAGCTTGGACATCACCTGAGTGTTAGAAATACAGACTCTCAGGCACCACCCAAGCCTTCCTGAATCAGAATCCAAATGTTAACAATATCCCCCAGTGATTTGCACACTCTGTAATGTTTGAGAAGCACTGGCTTAAATGACAAGAAACCTTACTGACTACATCACAGGAGAGCTAAAGTTGGGTGCTTCCAAGGGCCGTTTAACAGATCAAGAAGGAAATCAAATTCCAGTCTCCCCCCACCCTTTCCCTTCTCCAGCTTCAGTGTGCTGCTTGTCTGCTCTATTGGTTGCAGCTGCCTCAGGCAATACATTCTTACACAGCAATGTCCAAGGCTAATAGGCAAAGAGTGACTATCGTTTTTAATAAGGAAAGATAATTCCCTCAAGTCCCATTGTCCAGACTTTGGTTGCAAGTCCCCATCCTAGATATAAGAGAGGCTGGGAAGTTCTATATCTGAGATTGCAGTCTCTTTCATGAGGGTGCAACAAGTAAGAACGGTAGGAGAACAGATGAAAGATAGGTGCCCAGTGTATGGCCCAGAAGAGGTAAGAACACCCTGCTAATGGCAACAGGATCCTTAGTCCTGGCATTTCAGCTAGAGGCATAGCTAAGGCATTGAACAGTGAGGCTGTTCTCCTAACTTCTAAGAGTTAGTACACCTTCCCTAGCCAACATTTTCTCTCTTCTCTTCTGTTCCTCATCAGCGACACATTGTCTCCTGCAGGCAGGCAGTTTTCAAATTTGATTGCTGTGCTAACAAACCCATTTTTCAGGCTTTCTTTATTCTAACAGGATTTATGAGGGCTTGATTATCTCCATATGGCCGGAATTGCTAGTCACATCATTGATTCTCCTGATTGATGGATTACCTAAGGCATATTCCAATGGGAAAATAAAAGTCCTGATGAGGAAACACAGGTAACGAACAGGGTGTCCCCATTCATGGGCACTTTTTTTTTCTTTTAGAATAAAAAAGAATTTTTAGAAAATTTTTTGTACCATTTTAAAGTTTTTTTTACAGTTATTACAAAATATTGGCTACATTCCCTGTATTGTACAATATGTCCTTGAGCCTGTGTTACACCCAATAGATTGTGCCCCCCACTCTCCCACCCCTATATTGCCCCTCCCCCTTCCTTGTTATATTCACTAGTTTGTTATATTTTTTATATTCCCTATATAAGTGATATCATATAGTATTTGTCTTTCTCTGTCTGACATGTGCACCTTTAACGGTTGCCATTCTTAATACTCTCCACCTCTCTATTCCTTTAGCACAGCAAGTGTGACTTTTAAAAATCTGTATGGTGTAATTGAATTTTGAGTCTTTGGGAAGAGCAAAATTATTTTGCCCAGATACATGGAAAATTCCAACTTCAAAGTTGGCTCCAAATCACAAAATATCTCAAAGATTTTGTGCCTACTATGTTTCAGATACTGTGCTGTTTGATACAGCATTAGGATCCTATTTTACCGTTTAATCTAGTGAACATGTCTAATGTGTAAATGGATATCTTAGTTCAAATGTTTTATAGCTAACTGAGTCATCATTTACTAAAAACATCAGCATATTCAGTCACAATTTGATTTTCTCTGAGTCTTTAGTAATGTTCCCCATATTGCATATGGTATTTCCTTGGACCCATCCCCTTTGAATAAATGTCCCATAATGAATCTACTTGTTTTATCCAAGTCAAAAGAGCTCCATAGCCCACTGACATACTGAAGAAGAGTTGTTTTGTGTATAGCTTCCTGTCTCACTCTCAATTTTAGGGAAATTTGTAGTAAAGCCCTGCTATTTTCTGACAATTATTTCTCAATCCAAAACACTCAAGGCAGAAGGACATAGATTTTAAGAAGAAAGAAAATTAGTTTAGTTTTGTTTTAATTTGTGGTGTATTAGCATTTTTTTAACTGAAGGAAATAATTCACATTCTATGGAAAGATAAATATTTCTGGAGTATAAAAAATAGTAAATAAAATAACCTACTGCCCCTAGCACACTACCTGCTTTGGATTTCAGCTGAGTCTTTGTTCACCTTGGACCCTTTATTTTAAAATTTTCAAAAAATGATGAATTGATTCCCTATTATTCTCCAAATTTACTGAGGATGATTTTTATTTTCAAAATTGTTATGAACTTATGAATTTAAACAAATTTTATACATATTAGTTACTATCTTAACTGGCGCTCAATGCATGCCTTTGTTATACAGTTTCTGCATCTTTAAGTTGGTTCTTGAGTCCTTTTGGCATGATCTGTGTAGTCTGTGGAAGCTTCTAGGATTTTTCAGTGGACAGAGCTAGAAAATACATTTTAAAAATAACATATGTTATGAGTTCAGTTCCCACTTTACCTCTTAATGAAACTAAATGTTTATTTATTTTAACCCATAATTAAATTTTGCAGTCTCAAAGAAAATGTGCCAACCTTACTGCCAAATAAATGATTACTATATCATGTTATTAGATGCAGATTTCTTTTTTCCAGTCCTTGGACTATGGAGACAAATTACTGTATTTAGAAATCACTTGGAGAAAAAAAAATATTTTCAGTATGATAATAATTTATACTCAATATAAGGTTGAAATTATTGGTTTTATTTTTCCTTAAATGTTTAAGATCTGTTTATTACACTCTGTTGTATAGTAATCTAAAATATTGATACTTACATGATTCCAAAATTAAATCTATAAAAAGGAATATAAACTAGATTCGATTTCTCTTCTCTCTACTCATTTTCTCCCCATACATATAGCACTTAAAAATATGGTTTATGTGTTCATTTGAAACTGTGATTTGACAAAAGATGCGTATATTTGTACTTACCTCTAACTTCTCAAATAAACAGTGCCATATTGAGACACATTCTCCACTTAAATTTTTCAATTAAAAATAAATCCCTAACTCCATAAGATTATCAGGATATAATCATCATGCTTTATTAATGCTGAATATTATAATGATCTAATAGTAATAATGCCCACTATTTGAGGCATTGTATTGAATTTACAAATTAACTTCAGGATTAATAATATATTATCATGCCGATCCTTCCTAAGTAAGAACACAGTATGTTTGGATTTATGTTTTATTCAGAAGTGTTTCAAAATTTATCTCATATGGATTTACACTTCTCATTTTAACCTAGATATTTTCATTTTTGTTCTTTTTTGTTGTTGTAGTAATTAGGTTATTCTGTTTTTTCTTTGTATACATGAAGGCTAATGATTTTTGTATGTTGTTTTCTGAGCCAGCTACTTTTTAAAATTCAGTGAGTTTTCAGAATAGGCTTTCCTTGATTCCTTCAAGAAATTATCATATATATATATATATATATATATATATATATATATATATATAATATTATACACAAATAGAGGCACTTTTAACTTTTTCCCTCTAATTCTTATCCCTTTAATTGCTTTTCCTAGTCTGTTTTAATTGGCTGAAGATAGGATTTTTCCCTGACTTGTTAATTTTACTGGTAAAGAACAAGTGTTTCCTCATAAGAAAGAGGCTAAATATTGGGTTAAGATATTTATTTTATCAAGTCCTGTTTAGCATGTGTGAGGGTTGAATTTTGTCAAATAACCCCATGACATCTAAGGAGAGGATCAAGGTTTTTTTTCTTTTGTAGATATTTTAATATGATGAACTACATGACTAGATTTTCTAATGTTGAACACTCTTGAAACACTGGAATAACACTGTGGCATTTTCAGATGTAATATCAAATTCTTCTTACTAATATTTTTGTACTGATATTTAAAAATGAGATTAATGTATAGTTTTCTTTCCTGGGTGTGATTTTTCTGGTTTTTAAATCAATGGTATGTTTGTTTCATAAAGACATTGAGGATATTTTTCTTTATGTTTCTATGTTCTGGAGTAGTTTACTCTAACAACCCTGATTTTAAAAGTTTTTTAGGAATTCCTTGACCAAACATCTGAGACATACACTTTATTTTGGCTTTTTATTGGTGGGGGAGGAGAGGGGTTTCTTTATTCTATTTATTGTCATTGTTCTCTAGTTTTTCTGTCTCTAATTGAAGTCAAAATTTTTTTTTTTTTTTTTTTTTTTTTTGTGGTACGCGGGCCTCTCACTGTTGTGGCCTCTCCCATTGCATAGCACAAGCTCCGGTCATGCAGGCTCAGCGGCCATGGCTCACAGGCCCAGCCGCTCTGTGGCATGTGGGATCTTCCCAGACCGGGGCACGAACCCATGTCCCCTGCATCGGCAGGCGGACTCTCAACCACTGTGCCACCAGGGAAGCCATGAAGTCAAATTTTTATAACCCGTGTTTTTAAAATTTTTCTATTTCATCTAGGACTTAAAAATTTAGTTGAATAGATTTGATCACAGTAGCTTTTTATATTTTTTTGTTTTGTTTTTACTTTCCATAATTTTGAAAAATAATTTTTTCCTTTCTGATTTTGTTTTTTTTTTTGTAATTTTAAATTATCTAGATGTTTTTTCTCCCCTCTTCAAGAAAGGATATTTGTATTATTTATTTCTTCTATTGTTTTTCTGTTTTCTACCTCAATAATGTATCTCTTTATTTTATTATTTCTTATATTTCATTTCTGTGAACTTTATTACTTTTATGTGACTCTTGAATTGAGCATTTGTCATTCATTTTTATCTGGTTTTAATGCTGAGAATTTTCCTCTAAGCATTTTGCTCTATCTCGTTGCTTCAATGTTATGTTGAGGTTTAAAAAAATTTTTTTTTCCATAATAATAGACATCTTTATTTGTAAAAATCCACATATAAAATGTATTCTTTCAGTCTTTCCAAATTTTCCTCTTTTACGAAAACAAAAAGGCACTTAAAAACCTTCCCTGATGTCGTTCCCACAGACTGATGTTTCTCGGGCAGCCCTTGCCCCCCCTCCATCATCTTTTTTTTTAAATTGTAGTATAGTAGCTGTATGATATTACATAAGTTACAAGGGTACAATAATAGTGATTCACCATTTTTAAAAGTTATACTCCATTTATTGTTATTATAAAATATTGACTATATTCCCTGTGTTGTACAATATATGCTTATAGCTTATTTTATATGTAATAGTTTGTACCTCTTAATTAATACCAATAAACTTCAAAATTTTAGCCTACTCTTAACTGGAATCCTTACCAATAATGTAAATAGTAGATTAACACATATTTTGCATGTTACATATATTATATACTGTAGTCTTACAATAAACTAGAAGAGAGAAAATGTTATTAAGAAAATCATAAGGAAGATTAACTATATTTACAGTACTGTACTATATTTATCCATACTGTAAGTTTGTGTGGTCTATCTGCAAGATGAGGTCTATCAGTACCTACAGCAATATTATCTGATATGATAAGAAACACTATAGATATTATACACAGTACTAACACTAGACATCAAAAATGAAAACATAATGTGAAAAAAATTCATATTTATTTACAGGTATAATGATACATGCATTGATAATGAAGCAGGAGCAATATAATTTCTTTATGATAGCCTAGTGTAATTGATACAATTACTTCATAGTAGCCCAGCCTATACACAAATGAATAAATCATTATAAAATTTTATGGCATACAGTATTACAGTAATATTTATAATACAGTATTGGGAACATTGTTACAATTAAAAAAAACACTTGACCCATGATGATAAGCTGATATGGAGTTTCTCCAGTTATGAGAGAAAGAGGCATACTCTACGGTAATGTAATTCTTTGAAAGCAAAGTTATAAAACGTAAGAAAAAGAACACATTATTAATTTTATATTAAATATCACTCATCTATGCCTATGCGAAGATAGGCTATCCACTTCAATATACACATTGTTCTACACAAGGAATACCTAGGTGGTGATGATAATGATGACAAAATGATAATGAGACAAAAATGTCTCATACAGTTCTTGTTGTACAGTTATAAGATTTTTACAGGAATACACTCACACAGCAGATAATTTTGTTAACTGTATGGCAGGATGATTATTTCCTACTCATTAAATAGAAATGGATCATCATAAAGGTCTTCATCCTCGTTGTCTTCACACTGAGTAGGCTGAGAAGGAGGAGGAAGAGGAGGTGTTGGTCTTGCTGCCTCAGGGACCACAGAGGCCAAAGGTGTGGAGAAGGTGGGAAGGGAGGCAGGAAAGGCAGGCGCACTCTGTAACTCTGTGATAATACATCATAATTTCTAGCTGACATTTTCTTATCTCTCTAAAAACATTTCTATGTGGTACAAATCCTTCTTCCACTGTTTGCCTTAGTTTCAGAGCCTGTATCATAGTAAGGTCCATATAAAAGAAGTCAAAAGAAGTCTAATCAAAACACTTCTGCAAGATTGTCTAACATCAATTTGTTTTCTGGCACTTCTCTTCTACATCTTCTTCCTCATCGTCTGGCACAGTTTCAGAAGCATGCATCTCCATTAAGCTCACTTTTGTGAATTTTTTTAGTGTGGCATTTATAAGCTCCTGAACTTCTCCAAGACCCATATCTTGGAACAATTTATTTCTCACCCTTTTTGCCATATCCACAATCTCTTTTATGACTTCTTTGATTGGCTCTGTTGTAAATCCTGTGAAGTCATGCATAATATCTAGACACAGTTTTCTCTACCAGAAATTTGTTTTGAGCTTGATGGCTTTCTTGGCTTTTTCTCTAACAGTGATAGCATCTTCAATGATGTAATCCTTCCAGACTTTCATGAGGTTCTCTCTATCAGGATTTTCTTCCATAGCACTGACAATCAATTTAACTGATGCTCTGAGATAACTTAAAACTAGATCTGGAGATATATACAGTACACTTTAAAGAAAAACTGAAGTCTAAAGATGATGGGATTTCATGGTCAAGATCACACCCTGATAGCCAAAGGTTAGGCATCCAGGAATTTGGATAGGATCACTCGGGGAGAATGGAAAGTTCCTGAGGAGTTGGAGAATCCCAACACTCCCAAACTATACCAATCAGCTCTTAATATATCCCTACAAGTAGAGCAAATGCAGTCAGAATGCCCTGTGGACTTAGGAACAAGGCCAAGAATCAGACTTTCAAAAGGAAGAAATGGATTATGAGGAATTTTATAGTACATGTTATTGTTATAGCTGGGAAAAAATTCAGTAAATATGAACTTTAAATCCTTCTGATGAAAAAACTCATCAAATAGGTAAATGTTACACTGAGATGATAAACTGCTTGCTTGTTGGTGAAGAAGCATGGTGAGCATTTCCTTGTTTATACTATGTGCCATCATTCCTTGCCTCCACCACTAAACACACGCACACACACACACACACACACTTGACCTTCTTGACTGTTATAAAAGGGAAAAAGGGCTACAGATCCAGACATGTTTTTCTGTAAGTTTATTTTTACTGTTGTGATTGAAAGATGGCTTTTCTAACATTTCAACTTCCCCAATTTCTGACATTCTTCTGTTCCCTTTTCTTTCAAAGCCTTATCTGGGGGCTCCATATCCCTGGATATGGAGGACCAACTGTACTGTGCCATTTTATTTAAGGGACGTGAGCATCCATGGATATTCTTATCTATGGGGGGTTCTGGAACTAATCCCCTGCTGAATACCAATGGACTACTGTAGCCCTTCCCTAAGCTCGACTCTTTCCTGCAGTGCCTTCCTTATGCAACTGAAAATAAGCAAAGACCACTACTAACATTCTTTGGCAAGTTTTTTTTTTTTTCCAGAGCTAAAAGTTCATTAATACAAGGCTTGCCTTACAAGTTCCCACAAATATCACCTAATATTTTGCCATTTTACTACCTGGATCACTACCTTTTCAGACTTCTATATTATTTTTCTCATTTTTGCTGTCATCTGTGAAGCTTAACTGTTGATCCAGAACCTTACATTCTAAGCTTTTGCTTGTTTCTGCAAATTTTTTCCTTTTTTAAAAAAATTAACCAGGTTAGGAAAGGTTATGCTGTGATAACAAATAGCTCCCAAATATATCAGAGTATATCAGAAGCTTTACAAACAAACTGATACATGACATTTACAGTTGGTAAAGGAAACTTTTTCTTGCTTATGCTATGCTCCATCATTTTTTTGCCTCCACCATTAAAACAAAAACACACACACAAACAAAAAACATTTGACCTCCTTTGTTGTCATAAAAGGGAAAACGAGACTGCAGAACCATGCATGTTTGTGTTCAAGTTTATTTTTACTGACTCAGCCCCACACTTGGCTTTTGTTCACAGCCCAATGGCCAGGCCTCATTACTCTGTAGAGAGGCTGAAAATTTAGGGGTGCAGATGGAATATTTGGTAAGAATTACATTCTCTCCCTCAGTGGACTCACATAGTACCTGTGAAGAGCTTGAAGGCTGTGGTCCCAATCATGTGGCTAGGATACTTTGAATCCCTTTTAGTAACTAGACATATTATAGTAGATAAACTATACCCATAGCTCATCAGTTAGAATTGGCTTGCTATAAAAGATAATTAAGAAAGTAAATCCTCCCACTTGGAATATTTTAGTACATGACCAACACAAAAAGATCATAGCACTTTGGACAGAGAACAGTTCAAGGTGAAAAGAAAGACATTTATAGGGGATCATTAAGCTAAAAGGAAGCCTTGTAAGATAGCTTTGCCCCCAAAGACCCTCAGTATTCTACTGTGAGAAGTTAGCCCAAACTTATTCTCTCTCGGGAGTTTTGAGTATGAATTGAAAAGAGAGAGCCTATCACCAGGAGAAGTAGAAGGATAGATAGATGATAGATATATAGATAGATAGATAGACGATAGATAGATAGATAAATAGATAAAAAAGGTGACTCGATGAGCCAATTGTCAAAACCCTAGAGAAAGGGACAAATATTTTCATGTTCAGTACTTTAAAAAACAAGGCCCCTAGAGCCTTGTATCCTGAGGTGTATCTTATAATAAATCTCCATTTACTGAGGTAAAGTGTCTCTATTCCTTGTGACTTGAAAGATCCTGACACATGCAAAGAGTGAATATGTGCATATTATAAACTAAATGGTGTCCCTCTAAAATTCATATGTTGAAGTCTTAATCCCAAATGTGACTGTATTTGGAAATAGAGCCAATAAAGTGGTAATTAAATAAATTAATAAGGTTGGGGCCCTAATCCAATAAGATAGGTGTCTTTATAAGAGGAGGGGGAGACATCAGGTCTCTCTTTTTCTGTGCACCCACACACACAACACACACACATGCACACAAAAGAAAAGCCACACGAGGACACAGTGAGAAGTCAAGAAGTTGGCTATCTACAAGCCAGGAAGAGAGGCCTCAGACAAAACCAGCCCTGACTGCATGTCCAGACTGTAAGAAAGTTTCTCTGGTTTAAACCATCCAGTCTGTGGTATCTTTTAAATGACAGCCTGAGCAGACTAGTAATAGTGCATATTTATGATAACTAATGTATCTTGAAATCAGCACACTATGCCTACTATTTTTTTTTCCCTTTGTGTTAAGAACCTCTTTCCCCCAATTTTTTTGTTTCATGGAAGTCTCGCTGCTTTATTTCTTTTTACTTTGATTTCACAGCTTATGGTAGTATAATGGTTAGAAGACAATACATGGGCTTTACAAATTGAAACACTAAGCAAATGTGAATATTGTTAGTACTTTAATAATCTTCATGGTTGTTGATATGGAAAATTGAAGTAATTTTATGGACCAATGGCCCCTGATATTTACAATATATGTAATTTTTTTAAGCTTTTGTCTAAAACAAACTATGTTTTTTTAAATAATAAAACTTTTCCCTATTTTAATAATAGTTACTACCTCTGTACAACAAAGTTTGAGCACTTATCATGTGTCTTGTGGAGCTTGGCATGAGAAGCCAGGCAATAAATATTATAAATATGCTAAATATCTAGTATATTACATGGTGATGTGCACTATCATGTTGGAAAGGGGATTTAAGTGGAAGGAATTCCAATTTAACCAAGCATGACATTTGAGTAGAAAACCTGGAGATATAAGACAGTCACGCACGTATCTGAGGGGAAGGTCATTTCAGGCAGAGGAACAACAAATGCAAAGACCTGAACTGAGGGCATGCCAGTCAAGTAGCACAGAGGTCATGGTAGCTGGAGGAGTGTGATGAGGGGGAAACAATAGAAGATGAGATCAGAAAGGCAGTCATGTGGGTCCTTGTCTATTGAAGGAGTTGCCTTTTGCCTTCAGAGAGATGCAAGCAGCTGAAGAGTCGAGCAAAGCAGTGACATGGCCTGACTCATATTTTAACAATTTCACTCTGGATGCTATTCTATGAAAATAGAAAGATGGAAAGAAGGCAAGGGAATAGACATGAGACCAGTGAGGAGGCTACCTCAGTAACTCAGGAGAGGAATGATGGCAGCTTGGATCAGAAGCATGGGGATGGAGGTATTGAGAAGTTGTTTGATTCTGAATATATTCTAAATATTGAGTTATTAGGATGTGTTGACATACTGGATATAATGGATGACGGGAAGAGAAGAGTTAAGGGTAACTCCAAGGGTTTTGTTTGTTTGAGAACAAAAGTAAAGAGGAATGGTCATTTACTGAGAGGAACTAAGTATGAGACAACACATACCTTGGAGGCAGTTAGGATAATTAACAGTTCCCTTTTGACAATGTAAAGTTTCAGATATCTAGTAGGTATCTATGTTTAGATATTAGGTAGATAGGTAGATATCTAATTCCAGGATTGAGAGGATGGGACATAAACATTTGAGAGTGGTCAGTAAAGAGATGATAGTTAAATCTACCACACAAGATTGTATCACAAAGGGAGGGTGAGTAATGTAAAATAAAATCAAAGGAAAATAAAATAAATAAAAGGAAAACTGGAGATTCTGATAAGATGCAACAACTTTTATGAAACTCTTATCAGTTATCATTCTCTTATCAATTCTTTATTCCAATACTTTACTGATTTTATGAAGTTTCTGAAGTATGCTTGTTTTGTACTTTTTCAGCCTTATTATTCCAGATTATTAAGTCTATTTTGTTATTTCTAAATATCATTGTGTGATAATCCATGATGACAGCATTTTTCCAAACAAAACATAAGAGAAGGGGGTCCACATTCTAAGTCTTTGAAGCAAGAGTGTCCATCTTTGTATATACACTGTGTATCTTTGTATAATTACAAAACCAGCAGCATGAAGACTGCTTGTTCATAATAGGCACAGAAATATCCTTATTAAAAGAGTAAAGAAAGACAGAAAGGAAGAGAGACCCCATGAATAAAGAAATGGACAGAGCTGGTAAGAGCTTGTTCCTATCTAATTAGAATTAATTGGAAAAGAAGAGACTGAATTAGTCAAGACCTAATTTTAGTTGGTGTTTAAAGAAAAACCCTTTCTATTATAATTATATGAAGGAACTTGCAATAGAGTAACATTACAAGTGCTTCTATTCAGGAGAATACATACAGGGCCCTATATTTTCTTAATTATGTCTGTAGACATCTAGGGAGAAAATGTGGATGAGCCTTCTGTTCAGGCTTTAGTCCAGTGTTTATTTGGTAACAAAGTCTAGCCAGCGTCAAACTTAATGTTACACACATTATCTTAAAAATAATTGGAAATATTACTAAAATGCCATGGATTCATTAATTAATTTATCCATCAAATTTTTTTATTGAATGTCTTCTGTGAGCTCAACAATAGTTTAGATGCTAAAGACTTAGCAGCGAATAAGACATACAAAGTCCCTGTCCTTAAGAAGCTTGCATCTTATTTAGCAATAAATGAAGAAATATATGAATAAATAATTTTAGATATGTTGTGTTTTAAAAAGAAAATACAAAAGGGTTAGAAAGAGTGACAGCAGTGGGTGATAGAGATCAGGAAAGTCCTCTCTAGGAAGATATTTGTACAATAGCTAATGATGAAAAAGATCTAGTGTACACACACACACATAACATGAAATATTATTACAGAAAAAGGGAACTGTTGCAATAAATGTATAAATGTTCCTTGATTCATTTAGGAAACATTTACATAATAACTGCTAGAAGACATAATTCAAATAATATAGTCCCAATTATTGAAGATCTTATTGTGTCTTGGTCTAATGAGCATTCTTATCAAGCTTTAATATTACCAGCAGTACCAGGAGCTGTACGTTGAGTTTGGAGCAGCAGTTTTTCTTCATTAAGAACAAGTCTCAAGCTCATTAGGAATAGCTGGTCATTGTCTCAATCCTACTCTTGTTTTTATCTGTGCATTTCTGCTGCTTGTCCTTATTATACAAGGGCTTATATGATCTTTGTTACATCTTTTCAGTGTTCAGTTGCCTCATTGATAGGACACTGATGTCCTTTGCCTTCACTTTATCCCCTTTGTACCTCCTGTACACTTTGAACCACATGCAGTTTTTGCATTTTCAATCTTTCTTGTATACTTTCAGTTTCCTGTAGAATGTAACTCACTAACTTGTCTTTTCCTCAATGTCTTCATCTGTTTCTATGTCACGACCTATTTTTAAACAACCTTTTAATTTTAGAATAGTTTTAGATTGACAAAAAGTTGTGAAGGTAGTAGAGAGAGTACTTATATACCCCACAACCAATTTCCCCTATAATTAACATATTGCATTAGTGTGGTACATTGGCAACAATTAATGAACTTATATTTATATACTATTGTTAACTAAAGTCCACACTTTATTTACATTCCCTTAATTTTTACCTAATACATATCCTTATTCTCTTCCAGAATACCACCCAGTATATCACATTACTTTTGGTTGTCATGTCTCCTTAGGATTCTCCTGGCTGTGAGAATTTCTCAAACTTCCCTTGTTTTAATGACCTTGACAATTTTGAGACATACTGGTCAGACTTTCTGTATGATGTTCCTCAATTTGAGTCTGTCTGATATTTTTCTCATGATTAGATTAGGTAGAGATTTTGAGAGGAAGACCACAGAGGTAAGATGCCATTCTCATTATATCAAGGGTACATACTGTTGAGGTGACTTACCATTGCTGATGTTGACCTTGATAAACTGGCTGAGCTAGTGTTTGTCAGGTTTCTCTACTGTAAAGTTACTCTTCCCCTCTCCTTTATATACTGTGTTCTGTGTATAAAGTTACCATGCATAGCCCACACTTAATGAGTGGGGAGTTGTGATCCACCTACTTAAAGGCAAAGTTTGGAAAGTGAGAATAAAGAGTACTTTCTAAATTATTAGGAATTTCTACCTAAAGTCTACTTAAATTATTAGGAATTTCTCTAGACAGACTTGTCTCTATCTACCCATCTATTATCTATCAATCAATCAACTAATATATCTATTTATCTGTCTGTATCTTTTCAGTTGTTTATTTATGTTAATATGGGCTAGTGGATATTTATTTATTTTGCTGCTCAAACTATTTATTTTGTTTTACCATCTTGTCCCACTTCAAAAGCAAGAGAAAACTGCCTGCCTTTTTTTCCTTTTTTAATTTGCCTTTTGTTTGTCAGAGGAAGCCAGCACACTGTTTTGAGGGCTCACTTTGCACTTTTGGGCACAGGGGCGGTTTTGAGCCATTTGTTCTTTTTTTTTTTTCTCTGCAGTATGTGGAGAAAATCTTGGTAATCAAGATTAATATCCTGGTCAGTATAGTGACTGCCTTTCTCTAAATTTTGGTCCAGTCGCATAAGGATTCCAGGCCAGGGGTGTTCTCAGCTTCATATTTAATGGAAAATTTCCTTAGTAATGCAGCACTATTCCAAAGCCTGCAATATTTGAAATATGCCACTGAAATAAACTTTAAATCTTTAACCCCCAGAACTTTTATCTGAATCATTTTCACAATTGTTCATGTGTTACCTTGTATTTTATTTTATTTTTTATTTTTTATTTTTTATTTTTTTGCGGTACGTGGGTCTCTCACTGTTGTGGCCTCTCCCGTTGAGGAGCACAGGCTCCAGACGCGCGGGCCCAGCGGCCATGACTCACGGGCCCAGCTGCTCCGCGGCATGTGGGATCTTCCTGGACCAGCAGCCATGGCTCACGGGCCCAGCCGCTCCGCGGCATGTGGGATCTTCCTGGACCGGGGCACGAACCCGTGTCCCTGCATCGGCAGGCAGACTCTCAACCACTGCGCCACCAGGGAAGCCCTGTTACCTTGTATTTTAGACATCTGAGCATGTATCTCCTTTCCTTTAATAATTGAGAAATTATTTAAAGCAGATTCTGTATTTTAAGTAACAGCGTGCTTTTCATGACATGAGGATCAATATACACTACTTTAGTACATCGTGGAAATAAGTTATTTCCAGTTATGACATTTATTAATAGCTTTAAGGAAATCTCCTTCCTTCCTTTCTTCTTCCCTTTATTTTCAGGCAGAAAGTCATTAGGTAATTTATATAGATAGTCCAGCTTCAAGGAGGTGGCTCATCATACTCCACTCCTTAAGTGTCACCTGCACAGAGTAAATTCTTTCCAAAGAGTACAGTATGGAAAGGTGTGTGTGGAGGTGGGGTGGAGGGAATAGTTTTACAGCAGAGAAACCTGGAAAACATTATTTCCTCTGGGTGACTAAGGTTAACATCTATAGCAATGTCATGTTGATGGTATCTTCCCTTTGATATGATGTGATAATAATGGTACTTTATTTCTGGGACCTTCCTCTTAAACGCCATGACTCCAGTATAAGCATGAGGAAAACATCAGATATCCTCCAGTTGAGGATCATTCAACAAAATACCTGACCGATACTCCTGAAAACTACCAATTTCATCAAAAACAAGGGAAATCTGAGAAACTATTACAGCCAAGAAAAATCTAAGGAGATGATTGATGACTAAATGTAACCTGATATCCTAGATGAGATTCCAGCACAGCAATAAAAACAACAATGGCAACAAAAGGACACTAAATAAAAACTAAGGAGAACTCAAGAAAGTTTGAACTTTAGTTAATGACAATACATCAATATTAGTTCATTAATTGTTACAAAGTTACCATACTAATGTAAGCTATTAGTAATAGAGAAACTTGAGTGTGAGGTATATGGGAACTCTTTACTATCTTCAAAAATTTATTTTAGATAAATCTAAATCTATTCTAAAATGAAAACAAGTTTATTTTAAAAGTTTTTAAAAAGCCATTAGACAGGGCTTCCCTGGTGGTGCAGTGGTTGAGAGTCCACCTGCCGATGCAGGGCACACGGGTTCGTGCCCTGGTCCAGGAAGATCCCACATGCCATGGAGTGGCTGGGCCCGTGAACCATGGCCGTTGAGCCTGCCTGTCCGGAGCCTGTGCTCCACAACGGGAGAGGCCACAATGGTGAGAGGCCCACGTACTGCAAAAAAATAAAAATAAATAAAGCCATTAGACAGCTGGAACTGGGTACTCAGTGGTGGCCCAAGCAGGGAGAATGTCAGAAAAAGAAAGCTGTGGCAACTGGGATCAGCACCAGGAGGACTCCAGGGCAGAGCAAGAAGGCCTTCTAGAGGTTGACCACAGTGAAGGGGATTGATCAAACAATTAGACACACATGGACAACAGGAACCAGGCTTCTACTTTGCTGAAGAAGTAAGGTGCAAAGATGGAGGTGGGAAACAGAATGAAGGCTATGGTGTTAGATTGGAATTGAAGGTGTTGGACAAGCTTACTTTGAGGGACATTCTATGAAATTACTGGTCTTTGATTTTTGAGAATGTGAAGAATTATTTCACGGAAATCAAGGAAAAGACTGAGAAACTGTTCCAGAGTAAAGGAGATTAGAAGGATGTAGAGAAGGAAATCCAGATGTGGCATGAGATTCTTTTGCTCTAAAGAACATGACTATCAGCAATTCTTGGTTCTATTCTTGATATGTCTTTAAAAGAAACAGAAAAAAAAGGAAATTAAATAAGATTAAGTTCCACCTTTCAAAAATTATATTTTATGCACATACACACATGCACTTCTTTTTTCATAATAGACTAGAGAAAAATATTAGCTCAGACTACATAAGAAATACTAAAAATTACAAATTAATAGGTTTGATATCATATGTTCTGTGGACATCTGACATTTTTCCTCAGTTGTTCTGACTGAATGCATCTTTTCTTTAGTAATTCTTTATTTCTTCCTCAGACTCTTCCTGCCTTAGTTAAATATTCCCTTTTCTTGCTGCCAAATAAATTGTTTACTTAAATTCAAACTCTTACCAAATTTAAACTGGACAAGGTCACTTGCGTTTCAATGAAAATTGATCTTGGTCTATACTTAGGTTCAACATTTTCATAAATTCTGTTCTTACAAAAATTATGTATTTTTCTTACAAGAACCACACTAATAAAAGTAGTATTGAGGTAACCCTATGTCATATGAAGTGTAAAAATCCTTTTTACTCTTTCTATTTTTTCTCTCTCTATTCTTTATATATCTTTTCCTCTTCCTTTCTCTTCTTTGTTTCTTTCTCTCTTTGTTTCTTTCTCTCTTTCTTTCTTTCAAAAGAGAACAGTCATATAATTTCTGCACTTCTGTCATGTGAAGGTAGTGACATTTACAATAACAATATAAAAGAAAATTACTTAAGCAAGAAACTTCAAATTATTTCCTTTGGACTTAGTCATAGGGTTAAATGCAATGCTCAGGAAAATCTCCAAGGAAATACTTCATCCAATATCTTTTGGGGGTAGAGAAAGTAGAAATGTTTTATGTTCCTTGTCCAGGAAGACTGACATCTTTGAAAATCAAGCAGTACATTTTATGATAAACTGATCAGCCAGAAGAAAATAAAGGATAATTTATTGGGGATTCATTTCTAACTGGGGTGTATTTTAGAATATTGAGCTTTTAAGCAAAAATGGTTTTATGATGTCTTTTGTAGAGCACAGCTTAAGAGATTGAACCTTGCCCAATTTGGGTACTCCCTCAATGGTTGAGTGCACCTACAATTACAGAGACTCAGATTTATTCTATCTCTGCAGTCTAGAAGAAGCAGCTGGGAACTGGAGAGCAGGAGCACTCACCTTACGACTTCACCTTACACTTGACATTGCAGGCAGACACTTCTATTCTTTCTTCCAAAGCTACCACCGTCAGCCACACCCTGGAGTTTATTTCTGACTTCCCCTTCCCTCCCATTCTGATAACACTTAGTCTATAAGTACATTTTTTCCTCCTTTGAATAAATTCTCTGTTTTCCCTTTATCAATCTCTTTACTCACTCTGGGATCATTGTTGGAGCAGTCTACTCTCATTTCTGGAATATTGCAAAAGCTTTTTATTTCTACACTTACCTCCTTTTAAAACTTACTGAAAATTACTATTTAGAGTAATTTTCATAAGATACTGCTTTTACTACAACTCAAAACTCACTAATGTCTACTGAAAATTTTTCAAATTTCTATGTGGCAAATCCAGTCAGTTATCAAACTGCCATCATTTCCTTTCCAGATTTATTTTCTATTGCTCCCATATATGGACCTTAAATTCTAATTAAAAATTCTGTTTATGTCCCTCTACCCACCGTCCTATTTATGATGTTCACATCTTTGTCCACATTAGCTTCCTACCCATTACAAGTGCAACTAACACTTCTTTCCCACCTTACTCACATCTCCTTATCAAAACTGGGTCAAACATTAATTTTCAATTTAAAATCACTTTTATGTTTGTCCTTCTTATATTGACCCAACCGAGAGAAACCTTCCCTTCCTCAACACTTGTAAGAATTATAATCTGTGCTGTTCATTTCATTCATTTGTTAGTTTACATGGTTCTTATTTCTTCATATGTATTTTGGAAAACTAAGGTCTTGTAGTTTTGTATACATCTGACCTTGCTGAACAGAAACTACATTGCCTAGAGCTACCTTTCTTTATCATCTCACTTTTCCTAGTTCAGGGCAGGCACAAGTGTAGTTCGATAATGAATGGTCATCACGTGGAGATGGATGCAGGTTTAAGGTTTCCTTCATGATTTTCAGTTTATCTTTATGGATTCTATTTTTTCATCTCTCCTCCACTTCACACCTAGCTCTCTTTTCTGTATGCTGATGCTGCTGACGCCTGTAGTCTTTAGGCCAAAAATGCAGAGGTAACAGTCTTGCATTGATGTCATCACTAGAAACCAAGATTGCAAACTCCAGGACCATGAGTAAAAAAAAAAAAAAGAAAAAAAATGTATAATTGAAATGGTAAGAGAATAGAAAATGGAATAATATTAAATATTCAATTAAAACTTTAGAAAGCAGGTAAAGAAGGGAAAACAAGGAAACATTACAATGAAAAAAATACACCATTTAAGAGATAGACATTGTCAAGAGATGATAAAAAACAAGACCCACCTATATATAATTACAAAAATAAAAGCGCTTTAAATATAAGAACTCAGCTAGGTGAAAAGTAAAGGTATGGAGAAAGATATACTGTACTAAGACAAATCAAAAGAAAGATGGAATAATTGCATTTATTTCAAAGCAAGCTATAGAGCAGGGAAATTATCAGAGATAAAGAGGGGAAGCACATAATGATAAAGTGGTCAATTCTCCAAGAAGATGAACTCTTAGTGTGTATATGACTAACACCAGAACATCAAAGAATGTGGAACAAAAACTAATAAAGCAGCAAAAGGAAATGGACGTATCCAGCACATGAAAGCTAGTAAGGGCATACTTCAACTCAATAGCACCAGTAATCAGCTGAATCTAATTGGCATTTATAGGATACTTTACCAAACAATAGCAGAACATACTTTCTTCTCAAGTTCCCATAAAGCATTGATACAGATAGACCACATTCTGGGTCATAGAATATACATTAACACATATAAAAGAATAGAATTTAAAACAATGCATTCTCACAGACCTCAATGGAATTAAACTAGAAATCAATAAAAGGAAAATAGCTGAAAATTTACAAAAATACTTGGAGATTAAAAAACACACTTCTCAATAACACATGGGTCAAAGAAAAAAATTAAAAATTTTGAGCTAAATTACAATGAAAATTCATCTTACCAAAATTTGTGAGATGCAAAGAAAGTACTGCTTTTTAAATTTTTACTTTTTTTAATTGTAAAAACTTCCTAATCAAGGTTTTAACATGGAACATATTTCTTGAATAAAATGGAAAGTTGAAATGTAAGTATAAATAACACTGAAATATAAATCACCATACATACAACACCTGGTAGGAAAAAGCAAAATAGCAAGATTACACAATCCATGTAACATCCAAGGTCTTTTTATCAGGCACCTCCTCCACCTTCCAAGTGTGTTCTGCTGGATACAAAGCTTACCACAGCTACTGGGATCACATTTAGTCAAGGTTGCAGCCCAAAGAACAATCGTCTGGCTGGGCCTTGGCTGTGTTGGTTCTGCTCACAAGCAAAGCAGTCACCAGCACATTCAAACAATGCCTTGACATCCTTTAAGTTTGAAAGTCGGGAACAAGAAGGCAACATAATGATGTTATCAGAAAGATATTAGCAAATAAACACAGTTGTATGAAACTTGAGGCTGAAGAGTAGCTTGCTAGATCATTTCTGTGGCTTCTTGGGCAGTGCTTATTGAATACAAAATATGAAGAAAATTACAACATTGAATACATATAATAGAAAGGAACAAAAGTCTAAAATTAATAATCTAAGCTTCCACCTTAGAAAATTAAACTAAAATAGCAATTTAGCCTAAGGGAATCAGAATAAAATCAATAAAAATAAGAGTAAAAGATCAATAAAATGAAAACAAGAAAACAGATGATAAAGTCAACAAAATCAAAATCTTGCTCTTTGAAGAGATCAATAAATTTGACAAAGCCAGGAAAACAAGAGAAAATACAAAATTGTAGGCCTAATAATGAGGGGAACCAGTGATGTAAGTTCCAGTCCAAAAGCTGGCAGAAACCCAATTTGGGTCCAAAGGCAGGAAAAGTCTGATATCCCAACTCAAAACAGTCAGGCAGCAGTTATTTCTTACTCAGGCTTTTTGTTCTATTTGGGTTTCCAGTTGATTGAATGAGGCCCATCCACATTAGGGAAAGCAATCTATAAAGCTGTAAGTTTTGACAACAACACATAAATAAGGTGTGGGAGTAGCTGTACTGGAGCAGAATTATTGAAATTAAGTTGGTATCAATTCAAACTAGATTGTTATAAATTCAGGATGTTAAATGCAATCTCCATGGTAATAAAAAAATCTAAAAATATATACAAAATCAATGAGAAAGCGATCAAAATATATAGTTCTCTACAAAAAAATCCTCTAAACACAAAAGAAGGCAATGAAGAAAATTAAAATTGAAAAACAAAGGATATAAGGCATACTGAAAACAAATAACAAAATGGCAGAACAAATTTCTTCCTAATTAGCAATTACTTTAAATGTAGTTTACATTAAAAAAGAAGAAATATCCCAAATCAATAATCTAACTTTACATCTTCAGAAACTAGAAAAAATAAGAGCAAACTAACTCAAAGCTAGCAAAAGGGAAGAAATAATAAGTATTACAGAAAAAGGTAAATAAAATAGAGAACAGAAAAATAATAGCAAAAATCAATGAAACCAAAAGTTGATTCTTTGAAAAGATTAATAAAACTGACAAATATTTAGTTAGAGTGACAAAGAAAAAAGAGAGAACACACTAATAACTAATATCAGAAGTTGAAGTGAGAATTTTATTGCTGATCTTAACACTAATTAAAATAATTATAAGACAACACTATGAACAATTCCACACCAACAAATTATGTAACCTAGATGAAATGGAAACATTTCTAGACAAACAAATTACTTTAACTGAAGAAGAAATTTAAACATCTCAACAGATAAGAAGTAAAGATATTGAATAAGTATCAAAATCATCTTGACAAAAAAAGTCCAAGATAGGTAACCTCACTGATGAAATTTACCAAATAGTTAAAAAGAAACTAACACCAATCCTTCTCAAACTCTTCAAAAAAATACGTGAGGAGGGAACACTTCCTAACTCATTCTATTAGCCTAGCATTACCTTGATATCAAAGCCAAATAAAGGTGTCACATAAAAAAGAAAATTACAAAGGAATATTCTTTATTAACATACATGCAAAAATCCTCAACAAAATACCAGCACACTGAATCCAAGACTATATTAAAGGATTATACATCAAGACCTAATGGGATTTATCCCAGAATGCAAGGGTCATTTAACATAAGAAAAACAGTGTAATACAGTACATTAACAGAACAACAACAACAAAAACACTATGATCATCTCATTTGATGTAGAGTAGGCGTTTGCCAAAATCCAACACCCTTCTCTAATAAAAATCCTCAGAAAACTGGAAATAGAAGGAAACTCCCTCAACATGTTTGTTCTGTCTTTCTATTCCTGGAAACTGAGGTTTCTCTTTCTTTTGAGTTCAGCTACGTGTTTATTTTTGAGTTAAACTTTTGAGTTAAACTTCAAAAGACATTGTGATTTTTGTTTAGTATAGTACCAACCATCGAATAAATTCATAAACAAATCTCCCATGCAGAAGTGTTACAAATTATGTAGACTCTCCCCCTGACAGTGGAGAAGCATAACTCTTCACCCCTTCTATGTGAGCTGTGCAAAGTGACTTTCTCCTGAAGAGTACAGTATGGAAAGAAAGAAAAAAAATAACTTTACAGTAGAGAAATCTGACAAATGTTCCTTCAGCCAGGTGATCAAGGCCAACATCAACAGTCATAAATCATGATCATATCATCCTTGATATTACATCCTTGATGTAAATGACACTTTGCCTCTGTTTTCTTCCTCCCCAAACCCAATACATTTGTTTCACCATGAGGAAAAACATCACACAAATTCTAATAAAGGGACATCTTATAATATCCGTGACTAGTACTCTGTACTATTCAAAACTGTCAAGGCCATGAAAACCAAAAAAAAAAAAAAAAAAAAAAATCTGAGATACTGTCACAGCCAGAGGGGCCTAAGGAAAGATGATGACTAAATATAATGTCATCATGGTGCCAATGAAGAATTAATCAGTCGACCTAAGAAAGGAATGGAGGATTTTATTCAAGCCAAATTGAGGATTATAACCTGGAACAGCCTCTCAGAAAGCTCTAAGAACTGTTCTGCCTGTTAGAGGTCAAAATACAGTTATATAAGTTTTTTTGAGACAGAGGGCTGTACATTAAATGACATATTATTGGCAGTTTATACAATTCAGATTTGTAAGTACAGAGTGATGGGTCATCATGACACCTTACAAAATCAAGCAGGAATGTCATCTTCCAAAGAGTTATCTGGCTGATACTAGGAGAATGTTGCTCTTTATGGTTGAGCAGGTATTTCTGCTGATGGGGGAAGTTTGGTCAATGTATAATGCAGATACACATTGCACAATAGCAGGGAGAGAGGGGCCAAAGGCAGAGAAAATTTTTTATGTTTAAATTTTTCTTGTCTTGCCATAGAATACTAATTTTTTTTCACACTGGAATAGAAAAAAGACATTAGGTAAAATCTAAGGAAATCTGAATAAACTATAGACTTTAATTAATTACAATGTATCAATATCAGTTAATTGCTATAAATGTACCTTACTAATATACAATGTTAATAATAGGGTAGGGCTTCCCTGGTGGCGCAGTGGTTGAGAGTCTGCCTGCCGATGCAAGGGACATGGGTTCGTGCCCCGGTCCCGGCAGATCCCACATGCCGCGGAGTGGCTGTGCCCGTGAGCCATGGCCGCTGAGCCTGCGCGTCCGGAGCCTGTGCTCCACAATGGGAGAGACCACAACAGTGAGAGGCCTGCGTACTGTAAAAAAATAAAATAAAAAATAAATAATAGTGTAAACTATATGTGAGGGATATATTGGAACTCTGCAGTATCTGCTCAATTTTTCTCTAAATGTAAATCTTAAAAAAAAGTCTATAAATAAAACACACACACTCAAGAACTGAGTCCTCCTTTTTTAGAGTTCAAGGTAAAAGAGCAGTTGCTTCAGGTAAAGATGATAGTTAATCTGACACTACTAGTGGAAATACTGCTCCTTAGTCATTGGTAGTTCTTGGAAAGTTGGATGGTACTCCTTAAGTCAGCTCTTTCCCAAAGAAGAGCTAAAAACATGCCCTGAGGGCAGAAGTAAAAGAAGAAGAAATAATGAGACAAATGCAATGGTTAAGTCAGTCCATCATTTTACGTTTTCTCCTTTCCTTCTGTGTTCTCAATGCATTGAGTTTGAACATGCCATCTTCTTCACCATCTGCCCCTGGCTGTGATATTTCCTCTGTTGGTCATAGCTTTCCATACTGGGGATATTTGGCCTGGATAGTTGGTAGAGTCCAGTGCCTCAAGAGAACATTAAGGACGGAGACTTTTGCAGGTCTTTCAACTCAAGCTACCCACTGGAGTGCAAATTCGAATAAGGTCTTCAAATAAGTTATATGAAACTGTGTGTTCCCTTGTAATTTTCTTTAAATATGTTGATTACTTTCCAACAGGACAGGCAATGCACTCTGAAGCATTATATTAATCCAGATGACATCTTTCCAGGCTTAGATGTGTGTTTTCTATTACTCCCTGAAGATTTATTTTGCACTTCTCTGAACTTTTGTCACATTATATCAATGCATAGTAAGCAGAAACAACATAGTGGGTAATGAAAGATTTTTTGTAAACAAACAACACTATTGTATTTGATTTCTTTCTAGTGTTGCTTAAACCTAATATTTTGCTTGCCATTTTAGCTTCAGGATCATATTGGATTGAGACCCTAATGGTGACTCTCAGGTCTCACTCTTGAATTTAGGTAATTGCTTAGAGCCATAGTTTTATAAGCAGTTTTACATGATTTATGCTCATTTGCATTGACTTTGATCTGTAGCTACCACTCTTCTTCCCTAAGAAATTCAATTAACCAGTATTTATTGAGCAACCCACTCAGCACCAGACAATATTATTCTATAAAATGCTAGCTCAGTAACAAGACTGATGAATTACCTGTTTTCAATGGACTTTACACTCTAGTGAGGTAGCAGACAATAAACAGTCACACATGTAAATATATAATACAATGTCAGAAACTACTATTAAGAAAGAAAAATCAGTTTTAGAAGATCAACTCGGAGCAACAGTTTATGCAGTTTTATACAGAGAGTCTCTAAGGAGACAACAATTGTTCAAGGACCTGCATGAGAAAGTTTAGTGAGCTACACAAATACCTCAATACAACCCAGGCAGAAAGAAACTCAGAAAGACTCCAGTTAAGATCTTTCTCACACCTATGGCCACCTAATCTATGACAAAGGAGGCAAGGGTATACAATGGAGAAAAGACAGCCTCTTCAATAAGTGGTGCTGGGAAAACTGGACAGCTACATGTAAAAGAATGATATTAGAACACTCCCTAACAGCATACACAAAAATAAACTCAAAATGGATCAAAGGCCTAAATATAAGGCCAGGCACTATAAAACTCTTAGAGGAAAACATAGGCAGAATACTCCTTGACATAAATCGCAGCAAGGTCTTTTTTGACCCACCTCCTAGAGTAATGAAAATAAAAACAAAAATAAACAAATGGGACCTAATTAAACTTAAAAACTTTGACATAACAAAGGAAACCATAAACAAGACGAAAAGACAACCCTCAGAATGGGAGAAAATATTTGTAAATGAAGCAACTGACAAAGGATTAATCTCCAAAATATACAAATAGTTCATGCAGCTCAATATCAAAAAAACAAACAACCCAACCAAAAATGGGCAGAAGACCTAAATAGACATTTCTCCAAAGAAGACATACAGATGGCCAAGAGGCACATGAAAATATGCTCAACCTCACTAATTATTAGAGAAATGCAAATCAAGGCTGCAATGAGGAATCTCCTCACACAAGTCAGAATGGCCATCATTAAAAAAATCTACAAACAACAAATGCTGGAGAGGGTGTGGAGAAAAGGGAACCCTCTTGCACTGTTGGTGGGAATGTAAATTGGTACAGCCACTATGGAGAACGGTCTTGGAGGTTCCTTAAAAAACTAAAAATAGAACTACCATATGACCCAGCAATCCCACTACTGGGCATATACCCAGAGAAAACCATAAGTCGAAAAGATACATGCACCCCAATGTTCATTGCAACACTATTTACAATAGCCAGGACATGGAAGCAACCTAAATGTCCATCAACAGAGGAATGGATAAAGAAGAGGTGGTGCATATATACAATGGAATATTACTCAGCCATAAAAGGGAACAAAATTGGGTCATCTGTAGAGATGTGGATGGACCTAGAGACTGTCATACGGAGTGAAGTTAGAAAGAGAAAAACAAATATTGCATATTAACACATATATGCGGAATCTAGAAAAATGGTATAGATGATCTTATTTGCAAAGCAGAAATAGAGACACAGATAGAGAGAACAAACGTATGGATACCAAGGGGGAAATGATGGGGGTGGGATGAATTGGGAGATTGGGATTGACAAATATACACTATTGATACTATGTATAAAATATTGATAGATAACTAATGAGAACCTACTGTATAGCTCAGGGAACTCTACTCACCACTCTTTGGTGACCTAGATGGGAAGGAAATCCAAAAAAGAGGAGGTATATGTATACATATAGCTGATTCACTTTGCTGCACAGTACAAACTAACACAACATTGTAAAGCAACTATACTCGAATAAAAATTAATTAAAAAAATCTTTGCTGATTCTTTTTTAAACAAAAGTATTTTGGAGCAAATAAAGTTGGAGATGAGGTAGCCATTGACTAGACCACAGAAGGACATGAACCACGATTGTATGTTCTCCAGTATTTAGGTATCTTGTTCAATAATTGTGGCACCTTGGACTATCTCTTTGAGTCCCATTTTTATTACCTGTGAAATTAACTAAGTTTATGTATTCATTGTTATAAGTCAAGGATAAGAATGTGAAGTGGGTCTGGGTGCTGGTTATATTTTGTTCTTTGATTTAGGTGATGGCTACACTTTGTGTACGCTTATGATTTATGCACATTACTGCATATATGCTAAAGATCAACAGAAAGTTTAAAAATACATAGCTATTTAGCTATGCTCTGGGAAAATATAACCAAGATAAGTGTGTTTATAAAGTGTTAAGCAAAGTACCTGGTACCTATTGGTACATATCTCTTATCCTCTTCTTTTTCCTAGCGCAGCAATCCTAGAGATTTCAAACTCCTTCTTCTAGTTCACCTTTGACTCAAAATAGCTGAATATAAAGTAAATAAAACATATTTTAGAAAAACAAAAACAAAAATGACAATTGCTCAATGATAAAGAAAAAAATGAACTGAAATTTTACCTCCAGCCACTAACTTACTCCCACTCTTACCAAAATATTTCAACCTTCCTCTACCTTTCCTACAAGACACTTCTTTTCTGTGAATAGTTCCATTTCATTTCTCGGTAACATTTATTTAGCTTTCCCACCTTCCTCTAACTATCTTTCCTATACATTCTTGGTCAGTTATTTAAAAAACGAAATTAAAAAGGCAAAGGTAGCAATGAGAACACATGCAGAATCCTTCAAAGCAATGAAGGTTGGAAAAAGACTTGGGCATATTTAGAAGTTTTAATGTCCCTTTTGAATTTTTTTATCACTTTCTATGTTCAATTCCTCAATGTTTCTAAACATCTACTTTAATTTTTTCCTAGCTATTGTAATATTGATCTGCATTTGCTTCTATCTTTAGACTTCTATTGTTTCAATGGAATTTAGAAAGGGAAAAATAAGAGAGTCAGAAATACACCTTAATGGCATGGGCTAGGACCTTTATCCAGACAACTTCTAGGAATATCTCTTGAGGGTGTTGTGTTTCTTCTGCTTGACAATCCTGATCTAAGCTGAATCTGACTCCTGGTTTTATTAAACTTGTCAAATCATGAGTTTTATTCTGTCCCAGGAAAATTAGAATTCACCTGTCAGAGTATTTGTTATTTTTATCAGAATTGTCTACTTAAAAATTCTCAGTGGGGCTTCCCTGGTGGCGCAGTGGTTGAGAGTCTGCCTGCCGATGCAGGGGACACGGGTTCGTGCCCCGGTCTGGGAGGATCCAACATGCCGCGGAGTGGCTGGGCCCGTGAGTCATGGCTGCTGAGCCTGCGTGTCCGGAGCCTATGCTCCGCAACGGGAGAGGCCACAACAGTGAGAGGCCCGCGTACCGCAAAAAAAAAAAAAAAAAAAAAAAAAAAAAATTCAGTGGCATTATGGACTTAACCTCATAGGAAGCGTTTTACCTGCATCACCCCATTCCCCAGTCCAGAGCATCTTAGTGCCAAGAGGGATCTCCTCAGAGGAATTTCAGCACACAGGGAAAAGGAAAGCAGTAGGATCCAGGTGCCCTCATCACTGGTGTGGACATCTGTGGCCTTTGCTACTGAAGATCCCTGCAATCTTCACTGCCACTGAACACAGCTGTCAGAGCCTAGAGCCTCTGTCCCTGTGTCCTCTTCTCAGAGCTGGTGTGGTTGCTGTGCTGAGACCTGTCCCATGGACCCAAGTCACTGCTGTAGTCTGCTCTCTGAGATCAAGACAGCAGGCATCTTACCATCCCCGGAGGAGAGCTGCTCTCCCCTCTCCCCACCCAGGGCGTGAGTTCAGGCTTTGACCTGCCATCCCCAGGGCTGCACTGCCTCTGTGCCCAACTTCTGGGGCCCAGGCACCGCTGCAACCTGTCAGCCCTGCCTGTGCTGCTCCTTCTCTGGGCCCAAAGTATCACAGTGAGATCCAGAGTCCCCAACCCTGGCTCCTCCGTGGACTATGTACGCAATACCTGAGCCTGTTCCTCCCACATCAGTGCCACACCGCAGCCAGTGCACCGGTGTGGGCAGCCCAGGCCCCATGAGCGCGGGCAGCCCAGGTGCAAGTGCCCCTGAACAGCTCTTCTCATTGGACAAGAAAGACTGAAAACGGCTACCACAACCCTATCAGTTTCGGAATTACAACTGCAAAATATTTTGTGACTCACGTAATGCTTGCTTTTTCACCCAGAACGTCTCTTCTCTTATAACGATTCATATCTTAAGAAATTAAGCCATCCAAAGTCACACACTAGTTCTATAATTCGGCCTTAGGAACTTCAGAGCCCAAATCACAAGCGAAAACAAACGAATAAAAATATGCTCCTTTCCTTAAAAAAGAAACGTTTTCAGATTTGTCCATGTGGTAGCCCCCTATTGGTATATTAATTGATCAAACACACTTTGCTTATATCACGGGTGTTTTAATTTGAAAGGGGGATTTTAGATTCACACAAGTAGTCTTGGGTTCAGTCATCAGTTCTCCTACCTTCCCACCCCACCCCAATGCATTTAAATATGATTTCAACATTATTAATTCCGTCTGCATTTTCTAAGGTTTTTGTTGTTGTTATTTTCAAATGTTTTAGTTTCATGCATAATCTGTTCATAAATTGTGTTTAGATTACATGGTCTATGGTACCTCTATTTTTTGCAATGTGTTTATATGCATTATAGTATAATATATAGTCTATTCTGTAAATGTTTGATGGCTGCTTCAAAGTTAATATGTACTATCTTTCAAAAAGGTCAATTTATATCTGCCCATCATCCATTCATATATATGTATTATCTATGTATCCAATCCATCTTAACGAAGTGCAGTAAAAATCTGCAAAACACTGCATTTTAATAATTTCTTTTATAAAATTTCAGAATTTTTCATAAAGATTGATAAAGTTATGAAATCAGAGGACAGGAGTCTATTTTGACCAGGCTTATTTTTTACTGAATTTGATTTTGTGATAGTTCTGCTTTCTTTTTACTGCATTTAACTACCATATCTTTGCATAGCCACTATTTCCAGCATTACAGGCATATCTCATATATTGCAAGTTCAATTCCAGACCACCAAAGCAAGTCACATGATTTTTTTGGTTTCCCAGTGCATATAAAATGTTTGTTTACACTATAACATAATCCATTAAGTGTGAAATAGCATTATGTCTAAAAAACAATGTACATACTTTAATTAAAAATACTTTATTGCTGAAATATGCTAACCATCTGGTGAGCCTTCAAAGAGTCATATTATTTTTGCTGGTGGAGGGTGTGAAATATTGTGAGAATTACCAAAATGTGAAACAGAGACACAAAGTGAGCAAATGCTGTAGAAAAATGGTACCAATAGACTTGCTTGACACAGGGTTGCCACAATCTTTAATTTGTAAAAAGAAAAAAATAAACCAAAAAAACAAAAAAAAAACACCCCAAAACCCAATATTTGTGAAGGGTAATAAAGTGAAGAACAATAAAACAAGATATGTTGGGCTTCCCTGGTGGCGCAGTGGTTGAGTGTCCGCCTGCTGATGCAGGGGACATGGGTTCATGCCCAGGTCCAGGAGGATCCCACAAGCCATGGAGTGGCTGGGCCCGTGAGCCATGGTCGCTGAGCCTGTGCGTCCGGAGCCTGTGCTCCACAACGGGAGAGGCCACAACAGTGAGAGGCCGGCGTACCGCAAAAAAAAAACAAAAAACAAAAAAAACCCAAGATATATTTGTATTAATGACAAGTTAATCTCATTGTTAGCTTTATTTAATTTATTCAGTTAAAAATGTTTCTGTAGACAAACCTGGTAGATAGCAAACCAAAAAATATCCCATCTTTCTTCCTTGCTAAATAATCTAGATATTGTCAGGAATCAGGAAGTTGGTGTCCATTCCAGGAGATGCATTATAATTGACCTAATCAGTTATGGTAATCTCATTCTCCTTTGCCAGTGAGCTTTAGGGACTGTTATGTGACCCAGTTTTCCAAATGAGATGAAAAGGGAAATCTGCTTGTTAAATTCCAGGAAAGTTTTTTCTCTTTGATTCAATTAAATAGACCTTTGATAAGCCCCTTCCTGGAACGCCCTCAACTAACGTCATGGCCTTTTTCTTATTGAGTAATAATCTAATTCTTAGAGCTGTAGGAGCTGTATTGTTGCCATATGAGGAAAATCCAAGAAAATTGCAGAGAAGTTGAGCAACTGCCAAGAAATCATTTTATTGCTGAATTAACCAACTCTTGACTATCTACCTATGGACTTTTTATTGTTTGGAGATTTTGGTCCGTGGTCTTATAATATAGACTTATTGACCTCAGTTTTCTCATCTGAAATATGGATAATAAACGTATATACCTTCAAGAGGTATTGTGAGTGTGAGTAAAGTAAAACAGGGAAAATGCTTAGAAAATTGCTTATTATATACAAAGTGCTCAAAAAAGCCAACTGTTGTCATAGTTAAATTTCTTTTATTAGTTGTTGTGATATTTGCAGCCAGATGCACACTACCTGTCACAACCACTGTATCCTTCACACGTGTAGCAGGGTTACCTGCTGGCAGGTATAAATACAGTCCCTTGGTATCAGCAGGGGATTGGTTTCAGGATCCCCACTGATGGCAAGATCCTCAGATGCTCAAGTCCCTTTTATAAAATGGCATAGTATTTGCATGTAACCTATGCACATCTCCCTTATACTTTAAGTTATATCTGGAATACTTATAATACCTAATACAGTGCAAATGTTATGTAAATAGTTGCTGGCATGCAGCAATTTCAAATATTGCTTTTTAGGACTTTCTGAAACTTTATTTATTTATTTATTTATTTATTTATTTATTTATCTTTGGGGGGGCTGCCTTGGGTCTTCATTGCTGCACACAGGTTTTCTCTAGTTGGGGCGAGCGGGGGCTATTCTTCATTGCAGTGTGCAGGCTTCTCATTGCGGTGGCTTCTCTTGTTGCAGAGCATGGGCTCCAGGCGTGCGTGCTTCAGTAGTTGTGGCACTGAAGTTGTGGCTCCGTAGTTGTGGCTCGCAGGCTCCAGAGCGCAGGCTCAGTAGCTGTGACGTATGGGCCCAGTTGCTCCGCGGCATGTGGGAACTTCCCGGACCAGGGCTCGAACCCGTGTCCCCTGCATTGGCAGGCGGATTCTTAACCACTGCGCCACTAGAGAAGCCCCGGAACTTTTTTTTAATATAAATTTCAATACAAGTTTGGTTAAATCCACAGATGCAGGTCCCATGGATACAGAGGGCCTGACTGTAGTTAACAGCTTCATGGCATATACTTGTAATGGGAGCTTAGGTTTAGATAATTTTTCCTTCAATAACAATCAAGGTGATTTTCCATTTAGTTTCATTCATTTACATAACATACTTTTCCTTATTCTGTCCTTATTCAAAAGCACTGAGAATTTAAGCATCACCCACCACCCCTCTGGAAAAAAAAATGCAGAGTAGAGCTAAGAAGAGACTTGACCTTGACCTCTCCCGGTCATTAATTTCTAATATTATACTGAAATTCCTGATATTTTTGCCAAGGTTTTAATCCCCATTCAAGAACATATGTTCATCTGATTTTTTTTTCTTTTGTCATCCAATTTAATTTGTTTTTATTATTAAAAGTATTTTTTGTAAATAAGCTCATTTGTGTCATATTTTAGATTCTACAAATAAGTGATATCATATGGTATTTGTCTTTCTCTTTCTGAAGTATTGCTCAGTATGATAATCTCTAGTTGCATCCATGTTGCTGCAAATGACATTATTTCGTTCTTTTTTATGGCTGAGTAGTATCCAACAAGGTCCTATTGTATAGCACAGGGAACTATATTCAGTATCCTATTATAAACCATAATGTAAAAGAATATTTTAAAAAAGAATGTATATATATGTATAACAGAATCACTTTACTGTACAGCAGATCTTAACACAATGTTGTAAATCAACTATATTTCAATTAAAAAAATAGGAAAAAAAAGTATTTTTGAAATAAAATAGCACCAAAGTATAAGGAGATTCAAGATGCTGTCTGTGTCCCTGTGATATCCCATGCCTGTGTACAAATCAGCAGTACTCTCTCTCTTCCATTAGATCGTCTGGACTTGTCGATTCATGCAGAGGCAATATAATCAGAACGAGCGAATGGAGGCGTGACTGTTACTTTGTCGTCAGCAAACACCAATTTTACTTTCCAAACTTCTTTTAAAAAGGCAAACCACTTCCTTTCTCCTTCCCCACCTCCCACTCCACCACACTCCCATCCCTAATCTGTACTCAGTATGATTTTTACCTAAATTATGAAAGGAATAAAAGCATTCTTTCAAGAATCACCCACTGAAGTCATGAAAGAGATTTGGAATTCAAGATGTAGTCAGAATATTTCAAGGACATTACAGTGTACTACATGCCTCCTTCAGTGTTTCGGGCAGTAAAACTGTACCACTTTAAGTGTAGAAATAGAAACACTGTGGTGAAAATGGGTTACAATCTGCAAGTGATATGCTTTTTCATTGTTATCTTTCATTTAGCTTATAAAATGAATAATTGCCTTAATAGATTTTTTCTTTCTGAAGTCAGGCTATTCTTGGCATCACCCTATATCTCTTCTCATCTCATATAAAAGTTCAATATCTTATAAGCAAATGGCTGTGATGAGGCAAACAAAAGGAGATAGAGCAATCAAGTCAAGTTATTATATTCCTTATACTACACAGCCTTTCAAAGAAAATCTGATTGTTTTGAGTGGTTTGTACATGTTCTTGCCAAAATCGCCAAGTGCCAAGAACCCACAAAATTTCTTTAGAGCATTAATTTCATATTTAATTTGATGGACAGTATAAAGCTCCATATCTACCATAGAAATGGCTGAAAAAGCAAGAGATTAAAGCAAATTTTTATAAAAATGATTGTAACAAGAATAAGATATGAGCCATTAACTTGATCTTGTTAAAAATAGAAGGCCAGGACTTCCCTGGTGGCGCAGTGGTTGAGAGTCCACCTGCCGATGCAGGGGACGCGGGTTCGTGTCCTGGTCCAGGAAGATCCCACATGCCGCAGAGCGGCTGGACCCGTGAGCCATGGCCGCTGAGCCTGCACGTCCGGAGCCTGTGCTCCGCAACGGGAGAGGCCACAACAGTGAGAGGCGTGCGTACTGAAAAAAGAAAAAAGGAAGGCCAAGATGAGAAATTAATGGGGTGCAAATATCATGGAAAATCCAAAGACACATTAGAAACCATACTTGAGAGTAGAGGTAGTGAAGGTTCAGTTATCACACCCACACTAGGCTTCATCTTGGTGTTATTCCACCACATTCCCCTTTTCACAGAATTCAGTGTATAGCAAGTCACATGAAATTTTGGATATTGGCAAATGCATATGATTTTGCCCCCAGTTTTCTTTGTCTTTTTCCACCCTTGAAGCCTATCTCAATCTGTGGTTTATACCTGCTGTGCATTAAATGATTGTCCTCCCCACATGTCTATGTTGAAGCCCTCATCATCAATTTGATGATGTTTGGAGGTTTTGGGGAGGTAAATAAGTTTAGATGAGGTCATGAGGGCTGAGCCCTCATGATGGGGATAGTGCTCTTATGAAAGAAGAAAGACATATAAGATCTACCTGCATGTCCGATCCAAGAAAAGAAACATTTTGGCCCGGTGAGGACAAAATCAGAAAGAGAGCTCTCACCAAGAACCCCATCATGCTGGCACCTTGACCTTGGATTTTAGTCTCCAGACCATGAGAAATATCAGTCTATGGTATGTCATTATAGCAGCATGAACTAAGACGATGCCTAATATGACTTTTCTGATCCTCAGGGTCAGGGTTCCCAAGGGCCCCATGCACTTGAATGGGCTTAGAGCATTCTAAATAATTAGCTTTTCATAAATAAATTTTCCTTAGCTAAAGGTCATTTTAAATTCATTCTTTTTGTATGAAAGATAATATTTCTGGGTGTTATAAGCAATGGAAATAAATCTGACATCGTAGCCTCTTATACCACAAAAACTATTAATAATTTAGCTTATCAGATTCCTTAGTTGTCAATGGAAATCTGGTTTTTCATGATGGAATGTGGGAGGGGGAGAAAGATTTTATACTGAGTGGAGGCATGGCCACATAAATATCACTTAAGAATTAAAGCATTGTGGGTCCTCAGCACAGTATGGAAATGAACATTGTCTCAGTATATTAATGATAATAACAGGCTTCAGATTTTGCAATGATCAGAAATTTATGTGAGAAGAGTGAAAAATTTTATAACAATTTACTGAATTTTTTTTTTACTCTTTGTACTCTTAAATCTTGTCACCAGCTATAAGTTGGTGCTACATATGGCCTCTATTTGGCAAAGAAAATTTCTCTAAAGCTGTGATGTCCCAAAGACAAAGACCAATAGTCACATGTGGCTCCTTAAATTAAACTAATTAAACAAATAAAATTAAAACTTTGCTTCCTGGGGTGCACTCACCACATTTCAAGAGCTTCATAGACACAGCAGACAGTACAGAATAGGACATTACCATCATCATAGAAAGTTTTATCAGAGAACTGTACTAAAGGTGGTTTTTAAGATATGGCTATAGCTGAGAAATATTTCTACAGTATTTTAACTAATTTTAACCAAACTAGTCAGGTAAATTATGCCTTATTTATACAAATTCAAAAGCATCTATCCCTTCTGTGATCAGGATGTAATAATTTAGCAGTATAAAAATCTACAACTATCTTCCTTGAAGATAAAATGTTCAAAGTATTCCTTTTGAGAAAAGGAACAATATAAAGTGGCCTACAATTATGACTGAGAACATTTTCTATTTAACAATTTTGACTCACTAACAGATAGAATAAGGTAAGAAAAACAAATAAAGTTAATGGGATTAGAAAGAGAAAAAAACTAGTCATTATTCACATATAATAGGATATATATGAAAGAATATCTAAAGGATTCTATAGTTAAATATTATTTTTAGTAAGTTTGTGAAGAGTATTAAATCAATATATTAAAAAATCTACTGTGCTTCTGTATAAAAGGAAAAAAAAGAAACTAAATTATCTGATTTCCAGTAGCATCAAAATAAAAATACCTAGGCCCAAATCTAAACAAATATATAAAGAACTTTACCAAAACAAAATATTAAAATATTGAGGATCATTAAAGAAGATTGAAATAAATGAAGGAGTATACAATGTTTCTGGGCTGGAAGACTCAATAGTATAAAGATAGTTTTCCTCATGTTGGTATCTAGATATAAAGCAAAAACTCCAAAAATTGGTGTGTGCGAGCATGTGTGTGTGTGTGTGTGTGTGTGTGTGTGTGTGTGTTTATGTATTTAAACTTACCATCTGAATTCCAACATTTCTTGTAGAAGTGTAAAGGATCTCTAGTATCGAGATATGTTTGAAGAAGAAAGAAATGTGAGAATTAACTAGTTGAAAAACATACTAAAACTGAAATAATTAAGATAAAATGGAATTATGAAGAAATATAAATTGAAAAATGTAACTGAACTGGACCTAGAAGCTGACTGACACAAAAATGGCACCTGGTAATTCTATCACAGTCTTCGTTCTAGTCATCAGATATTTGACATACTGTCTCTCCCAGTGATAAAATATACTCACCTCAAATGTTCAGTCATATTAACAAGCTCAAGCACCATTTTCCCTGAGTGAGCTATAACATGAATTACAGATATGAGTGCTATTGAACTAAAGGCACAAATTATGTACACTCCATACACCTAATATATAATTGTGGTTTAGAAAAAGTCTAGTCACAACAAACAATGCTATTTAGGAAAGAGGAAAATAAGGACCATACACAATTCATTAGTCTGTAGCAATTCTAAAATCGCGTAGAGCAGACATTCCAAAGGACACTTATTCTGAGATTAGTGGGTAGGAATCAGCTTTTAAGGTCTGAATCTCACTCTATTTATTCCTCATTATATGATGTGTGTTTTTGTGTGTTGCCTTAACATATCCTCTATGGTCTTCTCTGTCAAAAACTGAAGGGTCTGAGATGCTACCATACTTACGACTAAACAAGGTAGCCTAATATAGTTTCATAGATGTTGATAGAAAATTGTGACTCCTGGAATAGAGGCAAAGAATTTTCTTATTCACAGCAACAGCACTAGCAAGAAAATCAGCATTTTCTTGTGCCTGTCCCCAAAGCCCCAAATTCCCACAGTGTGACACTCAGAGGGCCAGATGATCCTTGAATATACAGTGGCTTGCACTATAAAAGAAATAAAAAAGAATTTAAAGGAACAAATGTCTTTTATAAGGGGCAGTAAGAATACCTGATTCAGAGGGAGACGTTATCTTTATTATACTGGACAGTAAACATTCCAGATTTTTGCCTGAAGAGACATTATTTCCTTTTTTTTTTTTTTTTTTTGTGGTATGCGGGCCTCTCACTGTTGTGGCCTCTCCCGCTGCAGAGCACAGGCTCCAGACGCGCAGGCTCAGCGGCCATGGCTCATGGGCCCAGCCGCTCCGCGGCATGTGGGATTCTCCCGGACCTGGGTACGAACCCATGTCCCTTGCATCGACAGGCGGACTCTCAACCACTGCGCCACCAGGGAAGCCCTGAGAGACATTATTTCTATTTTCCAAAGCTGTTCACCATGCAAACATCATTGCAAATAGAGTCCAGAACTATATATTCTCAACACTTGCATTTTTATCCTTCCTCTTGGCCACTTCTGAAGTAGGCCTTGGAGAATAAGTCCTCCAGGGTAGGTGGGACAGTGGGTAAGGAAGACTTTTTAGCTTGTTTCCTGTTTGTAAATGATTTGGGTTCCAAAGGATTTTTGTAAATCTCACACAGTCAGAAGCATTTTTAGTTCAGGATTATCGTGTCTTTGGCAGACAAAGTCTTCAAATCTAATTTTCAAAAATGTTGCTTGTTACCTATTTGATTGTACACAGCTCCATGTGTCATTAGTCTATGCATAGACTAGACATTTCTCTTTATCTGGTTTTATTGTGGATATTCTGAGCCTATTAGTTTGATGAGAGAGCAGTACCCTTACCCTGAAAAAAAAAAAATTACCGTTAAGATTACCTGGTTATCTCAACCCATTCAGGCATTTTAACCATTGATGTCTGGATGTACCCTAGATTTACTAGTTGCCATTATGCTGAGCTCTCATTGGCCTTGGTTGCTCATAGAAATTTTTCAATTTTGTCTTTTACTGTAAATCTTGAAGTGCTTAAATTCCTGAACTCTTTCTATTCCCTTTAACACCTTCTTCCAAATAGGAGGTTTGTTTCTTTCTTAGAGTAACCATATCAAATGCAATCAAATGGAAGCCAATAGACAAACACTATTAACATTCTATTTTCAGCCTCTATTCCTAAAACCATAATATGTGTGAGGTATATTTTCTGCCTTTCAAATCACAGACGATAATATGACCTAGTATTTTGCCTCTTCATTTCAGGGATTGCCATGTTTCCAACTTTAAATAATAGTTTTCTTTCTGCCTGCAGCCAGTCATATATTTTAGGGTTTTTTTAAATTATTATTATGATAGTACCCTAATTCTAGGTACAAGTTTCTATAACATGTTCTGTAACAGTTTCTATAACAAGCAATCCTCAAAGTCTCAGTTATTTAAAGAAAGATTCCTTTCTTACACATCACATGTGTCTTTTGAGTGTAGGTAGGGATTCACTGCTTCTAATAGTCTCTCAGCAAACTAAGCAGACAAATCAGCCTCCATTCTGCATGTTTCTGGACACTGAGCCAGAGGAAGAAAAAAGTAGTAGGGGTAGAGGGTCTTGCAGCAGCAATTCAATGTTCTAACCCGGGGGAGACACAATTATTTTTCTCACAACTCATAGTCTTGACTAGTTATATACCTCATTCAACCACAAAAGGTCAGCACGTATAATTGGTGCATGTGTTTAGATGGTAAATATTCTGAAATATCTGGTCAGCAAAATTCATAACAATTACCCTACCCTGCTGCAGTGGCTCTAAACTCAGAGCAATTTTGCCTCTCAGGGGACATTTAGTGATATTTAAAGATATTTTTGGTTTGCACAGTGAAAGAGGGCTACGCCTCTGGCATCTAATGGGTGGAGGCCAGGGACATTGCCAAGCATCCTACAGTGCCCAGAGCAATTCCCACCCCCAACAAAAAATGATCCAACCCCAAATAGTAGTGCTGAGGATGAGAAATCCTGCCCTAGAGAAACTCACCTACAGGCACACCTCACTTTATTGTGCTTCATTTTATTCTCTTTCAATATATTGTTTTTCACAAATTGAAGGTTTGTGGCAACTTTGCATCAAGCAAAGGTATCAGCACCATTTTCCAAGAGCATTTGCTCACTTTGTGTGTCTGTGTTATGTTGGGGTAATTTTTGCAATATTTCAATCTTTTTCATAATTATTATATTTGTTATGGCCATCTGTAATCAGTGATATTTGATGTTACTATTATAATTCTACACCACAAACCACGCCCATATAAGATGAAAATCTTAATTGATAAATATTGTGTGTGTGTTGACTGCTCCACTGACTAGCTGCTCCCCTCATCTCTCTCCCACTCCACAGGCCTTCATATTCCGTGAGACACAACAGTACTGAAATTAGGGCAATTGATAACCCTAAAATGGCCTCTAAGTGTTCAAGTGAAAGGAAGAGTCACACATCTCTCCTTTAAATCGAAAGCTAGAAATGATGAAGCTTCGTGAGGAAGGCATGTCAGAGCTGAGATAGGCTGAAACTAGGCCTCTTTCACCAAAAAGTTAGCGAATGAAAAGGATAAGTTCTTGAAGGAAATTAAAAGTGCTACTGCAGTGAAAACATGAATGATAAGAAAGTGAAACAGCCTTATTGTTGATATGGATAAAGTTTTAGTGGTCTGGATAGATCAAACCAGCTACAACATCCCCTTAAGACACAACCTAATCCAACACAAAGCCTTAACTCTCTTCAATTCTATGAAGGCTGAGAGAGGTGAGAAGCTGCAGAAAAAAAGTTTGAAGCTAGCAGAGGTTGGTTCATGAGGTTTAAGGAAAGAAGCCTTCTCTGTAACATAAAAGTGCAAGATGAAACAGTAAGCACTGATGTAGAAGCTGCAGCAACTTATCCAGAATACCTAGTTAAGATAACTAATGAAGAGCTACACTAAACAACAAATTTTTAATGCAGATGAAATAGCCTAGTGTTGGAAGGAGATGTCATCTAGGATTTTCGTAGCTAGAGAGGAGAAATCAAACCCTGGCTTCAAAGCTTCAAAGGACAGGCTGACTATCTTGTTAGGGGCTAATGAAATTGGTGAGTTTAAGTTGAAACCAATGCTCATTTACCATTCTGAAAATCCTAGGACCCTTTAGAATTATGCTAAATCTACTCAGCCTGGACTCTATAGATGGAACCACAAAACCTGAATGAGAACACATCTGTTTACAACAAGATTGACTACATATTTTAAGCCCACTGTGGAGATCTACAGCTTAAAAAAGAAGAAAAAGATTCTTTTCAAAAGATTACAGCTCATTGACAATGCACCTGGTCACCCAGGTGCTCTGATGGAGATATAAAATGAGATTAGTGTTGTTTTCATGCCTGCTAACACAACATCTATTCTGAAGACATGGTTCAAGGAGTAATCTCAATTTTTGAGTCTTATTATTTAAAAAAATACATTTTGTAAGGCTATAGCTGCCATAGAGAGTGATTCCTCTGATGGATCTGTGCAAAGCCAACTGAAAACCTTCTGGAAAGGATTTACCATTCTAGATGCCATTAAGAACATTTAGGATTCATGGGAGAGGTAAATAGATCAACATTGACAGGAGTTTGGAAGAAGTTGATTCCAACCCTCATGGATGACCTTGAGGGGCTCAGGACTTCAGTGGAGGAAGTAACTGCATATATGATGGAAATAGCAAGAGAAATAGAATCAGAAATGGAGCCTGAAGCTGTGACTGAATTGCTGCAATCTCATGGTAAAACTTTAATAAATGAAGAGTTGCTTCTTATAGATGAGTGAAGAAAGTGTTTTCTTAAGATGGAATCTACTCCTGCTGAAGGTACTGTGAAGATTGTTGAGACGACATCGAAGTATTTAGAATATTATATAAACTTAGTTGATAAAGCAGTGACAGGGTTTGAGAGGACTGACTCCAATTTTAGAAGAAGTTCTACTGTGGGTAAAAGGCTCTTAAATAGCCTTGCATGCCACAGAGAAATTGTTTGTGAAAGTAAGAGTCGATTAATGCAGCAACATTTATTATTGTCTTATTTTAAGAAATTGCCACCTTAACCTTCAGAAACCACAGCCCTGATCAATCAGTAGCCATCAGCATCGAGGTAAGACCCTCCACCAGCAAAAACATTACAGCTCACTGAAGGCTTAAATGATGGTTAGCATTTTTTAGAAATAAAATACTTTTTAAAGTTAAGGTAGGTACCTTGTTCTTTAAGACATAATGTGATTCCTCACTTAATAGACTACCAGCTTAGTGTAATCATAACTTTTATATGCACTGGAAAAGCAAAAATTCTGTGTGACTCACTTTACTGCCCAAATCATTTTATTGCAGTTGTCTGGAACCAAACCCTCAATATCTCTGAGGTATGCCTGTACATGTGGTATATTCCATTTATATGTAGTTTAAAAGCAAGCAAAAGTAAAATATTAATTTTAATGATTCACTTATAAGTGGAAAATGAGAACTAACTGATAGAAAATAATTATGATAAAAGTTGAAATGTTTCCAGTGGGTGAGGAAGAAAAAGCATATGATGTAGGAACAGTATATGCTAGGGGCTGCTTCCAAAGTTCCAGGGGGTTCTGTGTCTTCATCTGGTAAATGGTTACATGGGTAGTCACTTAATAATGAAAGAGAGATAGAGAAAGGAGGTTAGATCCAGTAAGTCCAGTGACCTATCCCTTTCAGAATGCACATGGGGTCTGATGACATGCACATATCCGGAGGGTATGTTCTGCCACCTATGAGACTGAATGATTAGCTGAATCCTGCCACTACAATATTGCTGCTTCTGACACAGATGCTGAATAGACTGTCGAGGCCTGAGCGGATACTTAAACAGAAAAGGAATAATAAAACAGAAGCTTGGGAATGGAGAGAGATAAGCTGAGGTGTCAGGGGTTGAGGATAATAGGGAACTTAGGCGTTGACTTGAGATAAGGCATTCTGTGCCTCTTTCATATGGTTTCCTAAACCATTAGGGGCAGGGGACAAGTGTGGCTGCTACACACTCTTCCCTTTACTCATGTGGCATGTTTAATCTACACAACAGAATTGGACACTTGACAGTATCGCATAGAGAAAAATGAATTTATTTGGGGCTTGATAAACCTGTACTGGAATATCAGTTCTACTCTTTACTATATATGTGAACTTAGAAAACAATTTAACAATATCTAAGTATTTTCTCTGTAAAAACTAGCGATGCTAATATTCAATTACTAGGGCTTTATGAGTTAATGATTAAGAAGCACCTGGTATGAAAACAATGAAAATACCACTATATACTTATTTAAAATAGCCGTAATGTAGTACACCGACAACACCAAACACTGGCAAGGATGTGCAGCAGCAGAAACGTGCATTCATTGCTGGTGGAAATGCTAAATGGTAGAGCCACTTTGGAAGACAGTTTGGCAGTTTCTTACAAAACTAAACAATTCTTGCCATACACCCAGCAATCGCACTTCCTGGTATTTACCCAAATGGGTTGAAAACGTCTGTCCACACGAACACCTTCTCACAGATGTTTATAGCAACTTTATTCATAACTAGCAAACCTTGGAAGCAGCCAAGATGCCCTTCAGTTGGTAAATGATGAGCAAACCGTGGTGCATCCAGACAATGGAATATTATTCAAGAGTAAAAATCGATGAGCTATTTAGCCATAAAAAGACATGGAGGAACCTTAAATGCATACTATTAGGTGAAAGATGCCACTCTAAAAATTTTGGCTACTGTAGCCACTCTAAAAATACTACATATTTCAAGTACTTGGAATCCTAAAAAGGGCAAAACTTCAGAGATGGTAAAAGGATCAGTGGTCTCCAAAAGTTGGAGCTGGGAGTGAGGGTGAAGGAAGGGATGGATGAGCAAGGCGCAGAGGATTCTGATAGTAAAACATGCTGTGTGATACTCTAATGGTAGATAAACGTCTTTATACATTTGTATAAACCCATTGAATGTAAAACACCAAGCATGAACCATAATATAAACCAAAGACTTTGAGAGATAATGATGTGTCAGTGTAGGCTTATGTCTGTGCCCAGTGTGTACTGTCATGGGGCAGGAAGTTCACAGCAAGTGAGGATTTGTCGAAGCAAGGGTACATGGCGACTCTCTATACTTTCTGCTCAATTTTGCTGTGAATCTAAAACTGCTCTAAAAACGAAAGTTGATTAATTTGAAAAAAAAAAGGAGTACTTTTGTTAAGCTGAATTGAATTTGAAAAAATATATTAAAAAGTCTAGGTTACAAAAGAGTATTTGCTACCTTGATTAGTTGGATCTCTTTATTGATTCTCATGGCATGATATATAGGATAAACTGTCCCAGTGAAGAATCATACAATTAATCACAGGGAAATGAGGCAAACAGAAAGTTAATCTAACATTACATTATTTGAAATGTTCCCCGTTCCATGAAAGCAGGCTGAGGAACGCTGACATACACTCCATCTCTCTTCATTCATCTTGCTTCTTTAGAGAGAGATGTGCATAATTTAATTCAAGTTGTCAGTATTTCCAGAACTATGTAACTAACTAAGACGTTCATGTCACTTTGTTTTTCTGATAACTTCCTGGAAATTTATTCAATTAAATAGGCTAACACCCCGCTACAATGGGAGATGTGTCTATGTAAGTTGCTATAAAGCAGAGTGACTAAATCAGGCTGCTGGTGGTGCCTCTGAGCCAAGTTTTGACAGGATTTCTGACTTCTCTTTTTTTTTCCCCCATGGAATTTTGGCTTGTTCAAAATGTGAAAATGAAACAGAAAAGGCTGTAGCTTATTCTGTTCCATAAAAGGAAAACATGTGGAAGTGGGAAAATAGACCACGGTACATGTTTGATCTATTTGATACATGCTGTGCCCGGTAGAATTCATTGCCAGACCTCCCCTTCTTTGTCCTATTTAGCAATACAGTCATCCCTCAATATTAGCAGGGGATTTGTCCCAGGACTCCTGCGAATAATCTGCAGATGCTCAAGCCTCTTATAGAAAATGGCAAAGTGTTTGCATATAATCTATGCCCATCTTCCCATATACTTTACCTCTAGATTACTTATAACACCTAATACAATGTAAATACTATGTAAATAGTTGTAAATACAATACAAATGTTTCCAGTGAGTAGCAAGTTCAAGTTTTGCTTTTTGGAACTTTCTGGAACATTTTTCAAATATTTTTGATAGGAGGTTGGTTGAGTCCGGGGATGCAGAACCCACAGATATGGAGCCTGACTGTACTGAAGCTGTGGCCTATAGACATTTTGCTTTTGCACCTGTCTCAGTGTTAGCTTTGTCACTAGAAAGAGCTGAAGGGGCCCTACAGGAAGGGTTTTCCTGCTTCTGATGTGCTGCTTTTGAGGGCATGAGAACTAGCAAATCAACTTACAGGAGGTCTAACAGTACTGGCTTTAGGGACCTTCGTAGGTTAGCCATGGCTCTCAGCATCCGGAAAGTTTTGAGCCCCTGGCAGGCCACTCTTGCATATGAGCCTTGGGTTGCTCCCTCTGACAAATTTCTTCAGCCCTGGAAGATTGTTGTCCTAGTGGCAGCCACACCCTCTCCAAAGAGATCTGAATTTAAGTTGTGGGTGGAAAGATATATTAACTCTGTCCACTTCTTGTTCACATTTCCTGGGGCTCTCAGGATAGCAGTAGCTGAGTTATGCATTTGCAACTTCTGTACACCTTATAGTTTTCTTTTAACCTTTAACAACCTAGTTAACAATTCTGTATGTAAATTTTTCTTCTTCAAATTCCTGATAGGTTTTATGTCTTCTAACTAGACTCTGATTGATACACACGTATTAAATATAGCTATTGTGAGCGAAAAAATGTTGCCTGCTGATATGGATGTTGCAGCCATTAAGTCATCACATTACAGCTGTCCCAATGATGAGCAGAACCCAGGATAGAAATAGGATGCCTGCCATCAAGGCATCAGCCCCTGCAGCCATTCCCCCACTCCAAAGGTGCACCCTGAGGAGACTCAGGATGAGAAGCACAGGATCCTGGCCCCAGAGAGCTGAGGTGTCTATCAAAGGAATGATTTCAGTGAGCCCAGACTCTTACATCTTCCCGTACATAGAAAAGTGCTAAGTTCATTAACATGAGATGTGAGGTTTTCTTTAATTAACAGTAATCTTTTGATGTTCCGACTACCTGGTCTTTGTTGCAAAAACTCCTCTATATTCTGGCTCCTCCCTTACTTCTTTGGAACAATATCTCAGAGAGGCTACATCCCAGGCTTTAAGTTCTCAGTTTTATCTGCCAAATAAAACATATTTCTCAACTTTTAGGCTGTGCATTTTTTTTCAGTTGACACTACCTAAATGCTTAGCAATAGGAAGTCCAAACATAGTAGTATGAACCAAATTATTTGTATTAGTGGAGGCTAGGGCAAAAAGCTTATTCTCCCATAATGTTGCTTTGTGACAATGAAACTATTTAAGTGGAGTATTCAAGTCATCAAAGAGAACTAATACAAAATTAGTATCTATTAGGAGATTTATTCCAATGTTAATGAAGGGTGTGTGTGTGTGTGTGTGTGTGTGTGTATTTGTAATACAGGATCTCTGAAAACAAATTCCCTACCTTTTTTTAAAGATTTTAGTTTATTTTTTGTAGTGTTACATGTGTTGTTAGATTTATTTGTTTAATTCCCACTAACTTCTAATTTCTTGGAAAAATAATATATTCTACTGTACTTACTTGCATAATTTTACTTCCCTTATTAGTAACATATATAAAAGGAGATTATCCAGCCACTACTACATACATACATTGTTTTATAACTGTCCACTTAATAGTTTCATTTTTTACCGGAATGAGCATTGCAATGTACTTCACAAAAAGAAGTTGAGCAATTTTGGAAAAGAAATGCATATCCTATCGGGTGGGCAGGATAGATTGTAGAATTCTCAATACTTTTGCTGCCGCTTGTTCTATGTATATATTTCCCAAGGTAAAACCACTGATTATTTGTTAGAAGGATTGTAGTGTATGGGTATAAGTTTTCTGAAAGAAGAGAATTTTCCCAATAATTCTGCTTTATTTACCACAGTGAAGTGTATCGAGTATGTGCCTGCTAAATGGTTTATCCTACTTGACTTAGCACTGTAAAAGGGGCATCTCAGTGATAGCAATACTTCAAAATTCAAATATCCTGAATTTGCTCTTATTATCTGTTACATATTACTCCATTCTTTTGACCTTCTTTAATTCTAACCCAATCTTTCATTTTACTCTACTTTAAATCACACATTACCTACCTTTTGAATTAACGTCCTTGTTATTGCCCTCACCCCACTGTATTCAATGACATTAAAATTTTTCAGAGGACCATGATACATAATGGAAAAAAATCACTCTTCTATCTTTGTGTTCTGATATAGGTTTATATCATCATGACTGACTCTTCTTTAACATACATCTTGATCAGGTTACTTAAATGCTCTCAACCTTTCTTTAGATAATGATAATAATATGGTCTATGTGCTGTTTAATTATGTAGTTATATTAGTCAGGGTTCTGCCAGGATAATGTTGTGTAACAAAGAGTTCCATAGTCTCAACAAGCATTTACTTATTGGTCAAATCTCTGAAGGTCTTCTGGGATTGTTCAGGTTCAGGCTCAAGTCAGTTTCATGTCTTTCATTCTGGGACCTGCAGCTACCCAGGCATAATCCTATTATGATAGACGCCAAAACCCAGGAGGCCATGCTAAACCAAATTTTAAATAAAATATTTAAAAACTTTGTTTATATTACCTCCACTAATGTTTCTTGATTAAACCTCTATTTTGCTTCTTGTGAATATGTCTCACTCCATTGTTCCCAACAACACTTTGCTCTGCTCTATGAGACCATGTTTGTTACATAATGTGGTCTTCTACTGTACATTCATTACCTCAAGTTACTCACTTCTACATCCAACCTTGCAAAAGAACTTTCCTTGATAGCAGCTAGTGTAGAATACTAGCTACAAAAGAAATTGTGTGTCTGTGTGTGCTTGTATGCATTGCAATAAGCCTGTGAAAATACTTACTTTCTCATAAATCACCAGGAAAATGCAAACAAACAAAAACATAAGAAGTGTGATAATACTCTCACCTATCCATTTGTCAAAAATAGTTTATATTTGGTGTTGGAGAATTTGCAGGGAAACTGCCACTCACACAGTTGTAAAATGATGCGAGTGTAAATTGTTAAATCTTTAAGAGAGCAATTTGCCAGTATCCATAGTAAAAAGTATGCATTCTTTGAATACTTCATGGGAATTTATCTACTGGATACACTGACAAAAAATGTCAAGTTATTTATCTGAAGTGTTTATTGCAGCATATTTACAATGACAAAAAATTAAATAATCTAACTTTCCATTAATATATCATTGCTTAAATATAGTATGTTACATACAACAGAAACTTCAGCAATTATTGAAAGGAATGAAAAAGATTAGTGTTTACAGACATGAGAACAAGTCTGAGTTACATTCTTAAGTGGAAAAGAAAAAATGAAGGACAATATGTAGTGGCTAATTTTTTTTTTTTCGGTACACGGACCTCTCACTGTTGTGGCCTCTCCCATTGTGGAGCACAGGCTCTGGACACGCAGGCTTAGCGGCCATGGCTCACAGGTCCAGCCACTCCGTGGCATGTGGGATCTTCCCGGACTGGGGCATGAACCCATGTCCCCTGCATTGGCAGGCAGACTCTCAACCACTGCGCCACCAAGGAAGCCTGGTAATTTTTATATATTAAAAAAAAATGTTCAAGCACTGATTTGTTGACTGATACACATGCTGTAATAGGGAAGAACAAATCTGACTCCATATTGGATCTGTTCCTGTTACTTTAGCATTTGTAGTCTACTGCTTTTGCTACAAGTTAATCACTAAAGGGCTGTTGCCTATAGCTTAAAGTATACATAATGGACCATCTCCGGGAACACTGCCTCCCATACCTGAGAGCTCAGCTTTACCTTTGTTTATCTCACAGGAAACATCCAGACAAGGCCCACCTGGGAATGGCTGCAGGAAAGGAGAAATTAACACATCCCCACCTCCCCACCCCCATCTGACAGGAACCAGGAAATATTTGCAGCAACTTATCACCTTTTTTACTTTACCTCCTCACCTTCCCTTCTTTGTTCTATAAAAGAAACTAGCATCCAAACCCAGGCAAGATGGTTCTTAGGGACACTAGTCCACCATCTGCTCCATCTATTGGCTTTGCAAATAAAGTTACTGTCCTTTGCCCCAACAACTCACCTCTTGATTTATTGGCCTGTTGTGCCATGAGCAGCATGAGCTTGGACTCGGTAACAATGTCGCACAAACACACACATCCATGCTTTCATTCCACTAGAAGGAAACAAAAGGAAAAGTTAACAAGCTTTGGTTCTGGGGAGAATGACTACTATTGTTTTTTTTATGACTTTCAGATTCCTTGAAACTTTTACAATGAGCAATGTCACTTAAAAATGAAAAAAGAAGCTAGAAAAGAAAGTTACTCTACCTATGAAGAGTTACTTAGTGATTAATGAAATATTTGCTATGTGCCAAGTGAATATATAGTTACTAAGACTTTCTAGGATAAGGTAGTGGATGTGAAATAGAACATCATGGAGAAGGCAGGCTCTAGGCTGAATACTACATGTTAAAGAGAATGATGTATCAGATGAAGAGATGGTGGTGACCATTCTATCCAGGGGCTTTCTGTAAAATAAGCAGTTTGGCATAGTGATTGGGTGGGATACTTATGAAGTCAGTCAGTATGAGCTCAATTCTCAGCTCTAATATTTACTAGCTGTGTGACCTTGGGCATGATTTTTATTGTTTCTGTGACTCAATTTTCTCATCAATAAGATGCAGTTGATGATAGTAATACCTACTTCATAGAGGATTTATGAGAATTGAAATATACTACACAAAAGCCTTTTGGATAACCCCTGGCAAATAGTAAGCCATAAATAAAGGTTAGGTGATATTATTGTAATTAGCAAGATTGAAAGAAGCATTAATGTGGCTAAAGCAAGTTGTCTTTTTAAGCATATCATTGACATGATAGGGTGATTGCATGAGGCTCAGTGAACTCTATTGCATTTCTGATACTTCTTTAACCATACTTCATTTGCAGCCCTTTCCTACCCATAAAGAGCCTTTCTTAATTGAATATGAAGAAGATAGAAACTGATCACTTCTGGCTGATAGGTCAAACTTTTTTTCCTGTCTTTCTAATGGAGATTCAATAAAAGTACATAATTCCTTTGTTAATACAACTGAAGAAAAATGTTAAGAATTTGGCTAACTACATCCAAGGAAAGTTTTTCTCCCTGAATCTTGACAGTTTGTTTTTACTAGATAAGTAGATGAAATTACTGGTAAGAATCAGCATGTGAAAGCCCGTCTCACATCAATTTTAATACTAATTTGGAGAAATAATACAATTTTTCATGTACGTTGGTGGTACATTATCATGGCTCCTAGCACGTAAAACCAAGCAAAGACAGGTTCAGTCACATTCAGGTTTACACTGCCTTTGTAATCCCTGTCTTTTCCTTATTCTTCCAAGTATATGCTTCAGCAGAATTGTAAGCCACACTTTTTGCTTCTACAATCATTGATATTTTGGGGGTCAGTCACCCTGTAGCACCCTGCCGCATGCTGTACAGAAACTTTCTTATTCTCACATAAAAATAAAAGCTTAAACATAAGTAATAAATACATGTAGATCAGCAACTTTTTCACACATGCTCTGTTAAAAAAAAAATCCAGCCTTGGTTAGGAGAGACTTTATACTAAGGGAGGGAGGGATCAATGCAGTAGGGTTAGGTTTAGGGTTAGGGTTCTGACTATCAGAAAATGCAAAAGTCTCAAAGATTCTGCAAAAACAGTTTTTCCCTTATAGAGAAGAGTGAACAAGGCTACAAAGAACTGGGTGTGGGAAACTAGAATGAAAAGGTATGATGTGATTGGACAGTAGATCCAATACTGCTTTACTCTAAGGCTGCTCTATTCTCAGGAGGGCCCTTTAATAAGAGGGGTTGGATGCTGTCTCAGGCTGAGGGTGGACCAAAGTCTAGAGTCCTGGGGAAAAGAAGTTTGGTTAACAAGCTGTGGAAGTAAACAAAGACCAATTAAATCAGATAAGCAAAAGTTATTTATTCAGAGCTTGCTATGGCAAGGGAGTCAGCCACCATCACTTGGGTTTGGCCGAGAATCAAAGGCAGGTAGAGATGTGGGAAAGTTTTATAGTGGAAAAAGGCTTCAGGTGTGCCCTGATTGGAGGCTGTTGACATGCAGAAGCCACAGGGCAGGCTAACTAGAAGTGGGGTTTCCTATGTGATTGGTTAAGGATGCATATCTGGCTCTTCTCTGCTTGGTCCTAAGTTGAAAACAGGAATAAAAATTAGGTATGTTATCATCTATTAACCAAGTCCTGGCCATTTGGGGGCTGATTTTTACAGAAGTTATTGTTTAGTTTCACCGACTGTCACTAGAGACAGCAATCAGACTTAGAGTAGGCTGGCTTCCTGGGTTGTTTGTCATAGACAGAGGGTTGGTTTCCTGAGCAGGTTGCCACAGGTTGTGGGTCAAAGTTCTACATTTATATATGGTCTGGTCACTGTTCATTTGTATATTCCTCCTCTCGAGGCATTGTGTTCTTATGAATCAGTAAGGACAAAACAATTCAGCTAATCATTTATTAGGTTAAGAATGGGAATTTGGAGGGCCTCTGTTTGGGCTTGTCATAGGTAAACAAGGGAGATAACAGAGAATCTTAAGGGAATCTTATTTAAGTCATTTGGGAGAAGTGTGGTGGGTCTTTGCAGTAAGCCATTTCCAGGGACATAAAATGGTGTGTGTGTGTGTGTGTGTGTGTGTTGTTCTTAATATTTATTGTTTTCCAGCATCCCAAGGTTCAGGTAAAATCTGACATTCTCACCTCTGACCATTATTTATACAGCCATGCATATCCATGCATATGTGGATAGATAGGTATAATGATGGACACAGACACCTCAAAAAAGTTAATCTGAACATCTCTATTGTATATATATGTTTAGTTTTTCCATCTCAAAAGGCAAAATATTTCATTTTGAGTCTCTTTCTTGTGTATCCGTTTTCTTGAAAAAGAGATTAAATAGTCAGGAGTACACCTAGGGCTGTTCATTTTTCCTCCTAATGATACATTAATGAGGTATTTGAAGAAATTTAGAAAATTTTACTTACCTAATGAGATATATGGCATTCTAAGATTGAAAATGTGTCTCAGGCCTTCATGAATATAAAGACTCCTTCCATATTACCAAAATTAATAGGTATCTTATCCCACGTTGGCCGTAGATGTGCTTCCTCAGGCTTTGAGCCTCTTCCTCTTAGTGTGAAGGGTGCTGACATCTTATTCAACCCTGAGTTTAGATGATCGCCATGACACAGTCTTGTGAAACTTCAGGGAACAGTGCTTGAAACAGATATAACAGACATTATACTTCAGGATCTACCAAGATTGCATTATGATTCAGAGCTAAAAAGAAATGCAGAAAAGGTTAATTCATAGAATTCTTTATTATCACTCCCATCAACTTCCTGAAATTTAACTCTATGTAGCCATAATGACTCACTAGAAGAGCCTCAGGAGATCTGAAACTTCCCCCCGTTTTCTCATTACCCACCCCCTACAAACAGTTTCCTTCATCTTTCACATAAACTAGTTGTTAGAGACCCTGGCCTCAAGATATACCTGGGGAACTCAAACTAAGGCAAAAATCAACAAAGCAAGTCATTTTTTTAAATTTTATTGTATTTATTTATTTTTTGTCTTTTTTAAATTAGTTTCTGCTTTATAACAAAGTGAATCAGTCATACATATACATTTGTTCCCACATCCCTTCCCTCATGCTTCTCCCTCCCTCCCACCCTCCCCATCCCACCCCTCCAGGCGGTTACAAAGCACCGAGCTGATCTCCCTGTGCTCTGCGGCTGCTTCCCACTATCTATCTACCTTACGTTTGGTAGTGTATATATGTCCATGCCTCTCTTTCGCTTTGTCACAGCTTACCCTTCCCCCTCCCCATATCCTCAAGTCCATTCTCAAGTAGGTCTGTGTCTTTATTCCCGTTTTACCCCTAGGTTCTTCATGACATTTTTTTTTAATTCCATATATATGTGTTAGCATACGGTATTTGTCTTTCTCTTTCTGACTTACTTCACTCTGTATGGCAAGTCATTTTATATAAAGTAAATACTATATCTCAGTTAAATCTTCACACTACAAGAATGTTAGGACAAAAATAACCTGTTTGATGATTAATTGGGTCTCTTAAATCTCTGGATTGAGAGAGAGCGAGCCTGAGCCCTTGGGTATTTTAGTGGATATGAGAAATAATACTCATTCTGGTGCAGCCATTTTCAAGAAGCAAGGGATGCTGTGAGCAACAACTCATGGTTGAAGTTGTGATATTGGCACATGTACTGAGCCATCACTCTGGCCTCCTCTCCATATGCAATGCACAGCTGGCCAGGCTGGAGGAGCCTTCTGTAGCAGGACAGCCTGCTGGGCTTGAGATAAAACACACCTGCTCCTCACTGTTTCCTTCTGGGACCTTCTACGCTAAATGGGATGATCTCTTTTTCAATAAACACTGGGCTCCGTTATGGGCATCCAGCAGGTGGTGGGTGCCAGGACTGAAAAAAATGGCAGGATCTGCAGAGGGAAATTGATAGAACATTATTCTAGGTAAAAAGAGAGTTGTATCTGCCAATTTATATTGGTCTCATACCCACTAGCTTTACTGAGACATCCACAATCCTTAAAAGACTTACAGGAGAAAAATAAGCTCAATTCTCAAAGGACCAGAGATTTTCATTGGGTTCCAGTGGTCCACTGCCAGTTACATGGCTTGATATTCAGACCCTTCAAGCAAAAATGTAAGGAAGACCTACTGGAAAATTTAATTGCTCTATAAATTGATCACCAGTGTCCTTAAAATTCAGAGTACACTTAAGCAGTGTTTTTACCTATGAAAAATTAAAATAATCCAGCCAACAGTACTCCGTGGTTCAAATTATCCCAGATTTTTTTTCTTGTGCATTTTCTGTTCATAGACTCAAGGATCAGAAATTACTACACAAAAAAGCTAGATGACTCTTCAATAAATATGTAAGTTTTGCCTAATATAAACATTTCTAATAAATGCATTGTTTCATGGTGTCTCAGAAGCTGTTACTGAGAGTCCCAGCCTCTTATAAACCAGAACAATCTGAAATTTAGGAGAGAAGACAGAGACCACATCCCTAAAATAGCTTTGGGCTGAGAGATCGTCCCCCTACTTCAGTTTCTCTGCTAGAGACTCTTTCTAAAGGCTAGCTCACTGCCCCTATACTAGTAGAGACAACAGAATGCTTGCACGATCATTCTGAAACATGCACTGCAGGATTTGGGATTTACAGAAACACTAAACTTGAGTTTTTTCGATCTCCTATAGCTAGTTATTCTTTACTCCCAGGTATCCTGATTTTCATTTGACTCACAAGCCTGGTTTACAATAAGGCCACATTTGGATAGAACATAGCTGCAGTTCACACACGTTAGAAAACCAAATACAAGGAGGAGTGAGGCTTTCACAATTTTCTTCAGGATCCTATGTTAGTCTTCAAGAAGTCATTACATGACAAAGTGTCCTCCCCCTCATATTGAAAAGTTAAGAGCAATTTGCTAAATTCAGACCAAGGGAGAAGTGAAAAATTGTGTGACAATTAATAATGAGGCTAAGGAACTCTAACCATTAGGTAATTATAGAGCTTTTGGTCAATTATGCCAACGTTGTGTTTGCCAGTCCTTTACTAAAGCTCCTTCTAATAACTTCCATCAGGACTTGTTTATAAGTGTCTGTGTGCATCATTTTGAGATAAAGAAACTCATGAGGGCTTCCCTGGTGGCGCAGTGGTTGAGAGTCTGCCTGCCAATGCAGGGGACACGGGTTCGTGCCCCGGTCCGGGAAGATCCCACATGCCGCAGAGCGGCTGGGCCCGTGAGCCATGGGCCACTCAGCCTGCGCGTCCGGAGCCTGTGCTCCGCAACGGGAGAGGCCACAGCAGTGAGAGGCCTGCGTACCGCAAAAAAAAAAAAAAAAAAAAAGAACAGACTCGCAGTTACATCACCACATGAAAGGCAGGTTCACGTTAGGTTTGAAAGAAAAAAAAAAAAAAAAAGAAACTCATGAAAGGATAGCTCAATTTCTCTCAGCAATATTCAGTAGAAATATAATGCAAGGCAGATATGTGATTTCAGATGTTCTAGTTGCCACTTTAAATTTTTTTAAAAAGTAAAGTTAATTTTAATGCTATATTTACCCCAATACATCCACAATTGTTTTTCAAGATGTAATCAATATAAAAATTATTGAGATACTTTACATTATTCTTTGTATTCAACCTTTGAAATCTGGTGTGTAACTTACAATTACAGCACATCCCAGCTTGGACTGGCCACATTTCAAGGGCTCAATAGTCACATGGGACTAGTGGCTATCATGTTGGACAGCAGGTCTACCTGGTATCTAGATACAAAATCCAAGAATGAAAAGTGCTGCTACTTCCAAGCCCAGTAAGATACTCAATTGCTCTGATGGCATTTTTGGGAAAGAAGGAAACTTATATAATACAGTGAGGAAAACTCACAACAGATAATGCCTTTTTCCAAAATAAATAGCTCACATTTAAGAATTAGGTCTACTGCTCAGCACTGCATATCTTGCAATCATCTCAACTTATTCCTTGGCATCTGCAGAAGGATACAGTGACTTTTATTGCTTCTAGGACATGATTTGTTTGGCATTTGAAAAGTAAACAATGACAAAACAATATAGAAGGTAAAAATATCAAGGGATTTTTTTCATTGTACATTTGGGAGTTTTTTGAATAAGAACAGAGTAAGTTCTTTTTTTTCCCCTCCATACCAGAATCAGTTTGTTACAATAACATCATGACTATAAAGAATGCTACAAAATTATTTAATAGGGCATCTTCTCCCCTAATAAATTGCTTTTATAATCAGTGGAAAAAGAAAACAGAAGTCATTTTAATGGCACCATTTTTGTTGGTGTTGTTTTTCTACTCACTGCCCACCACAAAGAATGAAGAAGAGGTGCTTTGGCTTCAATTTGGATGCCCTGGGCATGAAACTGTCCTGCTTTGTATCCTGGAAAGATAGCATTCCTAGTTAATCTGGTATAGCCATGAAGCACCAACAAAACATTTGAAACTAGAATGCTAGTTCCCATAATGCTTATAGAGATATAAAACATTTTGTCAGGATATTAATACCATTTATATACTTCTGACTATTTGCAGCAAAGATGTGAAGCTAATATAAGTTATTATGATTTTTTTCCATTTTCTTATTGGAGTAATCTAGTGTTTCTTTCTAACCCCTTGACTTCCTTCTTCATATTCCTTAAGGGTTTTGCTCAACTAAACAAAGTATATTTTCCTCTCCAGGAATGTTCCCACCACCTTTGTTTCAATGGAAGCTATAATTGGGGGTTTCAATTTGTGAATATTTACTTCTTAGCTCAACAGGACCTGTAAGAGTCAATAGAAAAATCTCAACTACAGAAAACCAGGTTATGGTGACAAATATTCTATATTAAGATATATCAATTTTTCACAAATTGTATATAATATTCCTTGCTAAGCATGAAGTCAAATGCCAAAAAGGACTTGTAATAACTCATGAAAAGTAAAAAGTATAAAAAGGAAAAAAAAATCTTTCTAAGAACTCTAGGAAAATAACAAGTTCTATTTATAACAGGATCATAATACATTTAAAATGAAGTTAATTCTGGATTTTTCCCTAATTTTACCAATAGACATGAGATTTTAAGTTAGGTATAAAGCAGATTCAGAAATCCTTCCCCAGCCATGGGATCTCCCTCTACAAACTTCTGGAATGTGTGTCATTATTGGAAGAATTTCAAATTCAGAATAAATGAAGTCACATGACCTACGAATTTTTAGGAATATGATGTGGTAGAAAAGAAATGGGAAGGAATGTTAAAAGTTGATCAGCAGGAGACATTATTTCAAAATTCCTTTAAATCATTTTTTAAAGCCAGAGAATAGTTTAACCAAACCTAATATTGAACTTTAGTTAGTAGAAAGAGTTTGGAAAAATGTGTACTTTTGGGAACGTTCTAAATTACTATAGGTATTAGGAAAATATTTTCCTAAAAATAAAAAAGGAATTTCATAGTGGATGAAGACCCACTCCTGGAAACATAACCACTGAAAGTACATATTATGTAAAGAAAAAATATTCACTTGAAACCAGCAGTGATGAGAACATATGAGTGGAAAAGAGGAACTGACCAGAGTCATACATTTTAAGTAAAGTGTAATATTCATAATATTTATATAATCCATATATATATATATTTTTTTTTTTTTTTTTTTTCTGGCCAGGCCAGGTCTTTATCTGAATTTGGGCATGATACAGATAAAGAGGATCATGCCAATGAAGATGAAGCAGATGATAATAAAAGCATGGTCCAGAGCAGCCAGTTGACTGACTTGTGTGTGTGCTGCTCCAGTTGCCCAGATTCTGTCTTTAGCTTCTCCAGGTTCTGGTCAGCCATCTTGAGTGATGGATGTTATATATATATATATATATATATATATATATATATATGGATATATACACATATATAATACTTTTTGGTGCAAGTGTGTGTGTGTGTGTGTGTGTGTGTATGGTTTTCAATAGTTTAACATGAAATCTGTGTCTTGAGATGTATTTTCCTACAAGATCTTATGTTTTTCAAAATGATTTTTCCTACCCTGGACAGTTTTATTTGCTTCAACAACTTGGCTTTGCAGTGATTACTTATGTATATTTTGTACCATATTTTCCAGTTGTCATCATTATAATATAGGCAAAACATTTTTTAGAAAAAAATCTGGCCCCAAGACATTATATTCACAAGAGAGTTCCAGAGTTCCTGCCAAGACATATTTTCTTTCCCTAATATGGTACATTTCATACCCTCATATTAATCATACCTAAAAATCAACATCCAGTCTCCATTATTTTTGCAAAAATATTCCAAATACATTTATATTTAAATGTCTCACAGCTAATTCCTGTTTCCTAGAAGTTCTGTTTGGCTCTCTAGGACTTGGATGTTTAAACAGCCTCACTTTTACTCCATTGCTACCCAATAATTCCCCACTAAGAGGCTAGTATTTGGTTCAGTTTTCAAACAGTTCCATATTAGTGGGACTAGAGAAAGAGATGTAAATGCCTTATAAAATAGAAATCTTTTTTTTTTATTTTTTTTATTTTTTTTATTTTTTGCTTTATAACAAATTTAATCAGTTATACATATACATATGTTTCCATATCCCCTCCCTTTTGCGTCTCCCTCCCACACTCCCTATCCCACCCCTCCAGGCGGTCACAAAGCACCGAGCTGATCTCCCTGTGCTATGCGGCTGCTTCCCACTAGCTATCTACCTTACGTTTGGTAGTGTATATATGTCCATGCCGCTCTTTCACTTTGTCACAGCTTACCCTGCCCCCTCCCCATATCCTCAAGTCCATTCTCTAGTAGGTCTGTGTCTTTATTCCTGTCTTACCCCTATGTTCTTCATGACATTTTTTTTCTTAAATTCCATATATATGTGTTAGCATACGGTATTTGTCTTTCTCTTTCTGACTTACTTCACTCTGTATGACAGACTCTAGGTCTATCCACCTCATTACAAATAGCTCAATTTCATTTCTTTTTATGGCTGAGTAATATTCCATTGTATATATGTGCCACATCTTCTTTATCCATTCATCCGATGATGGACACTTAGGTTGTTTCCATCTCCGGGCTATTGTAAATAGGGCTGCTATGAACATTTTTGTACATGTCTCTTTTTGAATTATGGTTTTCTCAGGGTATATGCCCAGTAGTGGGATTGCTGGGTCATATGGTAGTTCTATTTGTAGTTTTTTAAGGAACCTCCATACCGTTCTCCATAGCGGCTGTACCAATTCACATTCCCACCAGCAGTGCAAGAGTGTTCCCTTTTTTCCACACCCTCTCCAGCATTTATTGTTTCTAGATTTTTTGATGATGGCCATTCTGACTGGTGTGAGATGATATCTCATTGTAGTTTTGATTTGCATTTCTCTAATGAGTAAAGATGTTGAGCATCCTTTCATGTGTTTGTTGCCAGTCTGTATATCTTCTGTGGAGAAATGTCTATTTAGGTCTTCTGCCCATTTTTGGATTGGGTTGTTTGTTTTTTTGTTATTGAGCTGCATGAGCTGCTTATAAATTTTGGAGATTAATCCTTTGTCAGTTGCTTCATTTGCAAATATTTTCTCCCATTCTGAGGGTTGTCTTTTGGTCTTGTTTATGGTTTCCTTTGCTGTGCAAAAGCTTTCAAGTTTCATTAGGTCCCATGTGTTTATTTTTGTCTTTATTTCCATTTCTCTAGGAGGTGGGCCAAAAAGGATCTTGCTGTGATTTATGTCATAGAGTGTTCTGCCTATGTTTTCCTCTAAGAGTTTTATAGTGTCTGGCCTTACATTTAGGTCTTTAATCCATTTTGAGCTTATTTTTGTGTATGGTGTTAGGGAGTGATCGAATCTCATACTTTTACATGTCCCTATCCAGTTTTCCCAGCACCACATATTGAAGAGACTGTCCTTTCTCCACTGTACATTCCTGCCTCCTTTATCAAAGATAAGGTGACCATATGTCCGTGGGTTTAACTCTGGGCTTTCTATCCTGTTCCATTGATCTATCTTTCTGTTTTTGAGCCAGTACCATACTGTCTTGATTACTGTAGCTTTGTAGTATAGTCTGAAGTCAGGGAGCCTGATTCCTCCAGCTCCATTTTTCGTTCTCAAGATTGCTTTGACTATTCGGGGTCTTTTGTGTTTCCATACAAATTGTGAAATTTTTTGTTCTAGTTCTGTGAAAAATGCCAGTGGTAGTTTGATAGGGATTGCATTGAATCTGTAGATTGCTTTGGGTAGTAGAGTCATTTTCACGATGTTGATTCTTCCAATCCAAGAACATGGTACATCTCTCCATCTCTTTGTATCATCTTTAATTTCTTTCTTCAGGGTCTTATAATTTTGTGCATACAGGACTTTTGTCTCCTTAGGTAGGTTTATTCCTAGATATTTTATTCTTTTTGTTGCAATGGTAAATGGGAATGTTTTCTTGATTTCATTTTCAGATTTTTCATCATTAATATATAGGTATGCCAGAGATTTCTGTGCATTAATTTTGTATCCTGCAACTTTACCAAATTCATTGATTAGCTCTAGCAGTTTTCTGGTAGCATCTTTAGGATTCTCTATGTATAGTATCATGTCATCTGCAAACAGTGACAGCTTTACTTCTTCTTTTCCAATTTGGATTCCTTTTATTTCCTTTTCTTCTCTCATTGCTGTGGCTAAAACTTCCAAAACTATGTTGAATAAGAGTGGTGAGAGTGGGCAACCTTGTCTTGTTCCTGATCTTAGTGGAAATGGTTTCAGTTTTTCACCATTGAGGACGATGCTGGCTGTGGGTTTGTCATATATGGCCTTTATTATGTTGAGGAAAGTTCCCTCTATGCCTACTTTCTGCAGGGTTTTTATCATAAATGGGTGTTGAATTTTGTCAAAAGCTTTCTCTGCATCTATTGAGATGATCATATGGTTTTTCTCCTTCAGTTTGTTAATATGGTGTATCACGTTGATTGATTTGCGTATATTGAAGCATCCTTGCATTCCTGGAATAAACCCCACTTGATCATGGTGCATGATCCTTTTAATGTGCTCTTGGATTCTGTTTGCTAGTATTTTGTTGAGGATTTTTGCATCTATGTTCATCAGTGATATTGGCCTGTAGTTTTCTTTCTTTGGGACATCCTTGTCTGGTTTTGGTATCAAGGTGATGGTGGCCTCGTAGAATGAGTTTGGGAGTGTTCCTCCCTCTGCTATATTTTGGAAGAGTTTCAGAAGGATAGGTGTTAGCTCTTTTCTAAATGCTTGATAGAATTCGCCTGTGAAGCCATCTGGTCCTGGGCTTTTGTTTGTTGGAAGGTTTTTTATCACAGTTTCAATTTCAGTGCTTGTGATTGGCCTGTTCATATTTTCTATTTCTTCCTGATTCAGTCTTGGCAGGTTGTGCATTTCTAAGAATTTGTCCATTTCTTCCAGGTTGTCCATTTTATTGGCATAGAGTTGCCTATAGTAATCTCTCATGATCTTTTGTATTTCTGCAGTGTCCATTGTTACTTCTCCTTTTTCATTTCTAATTCTATTGATTTGAGTCTTCTCCCTTTTTTCCTTGATGAGTCTGGCTAATGGTTTATCAATTTTGTTTATCTTCTCAAAGAACCAGCTTTTAGTTTTATTGATCTTTGCTATCGTTTCCTTCATTTCTTTTTCATTTATTTCTGATCTGATTTTTATGATTTCTTTCCTTCTGCTAACTTTGGGATGTTTTTGTTCTTCTTCCTCTAATTGCTTTAGGTGCAAGGTTAGGTTGTTTATTCGAGATGTTTCCTGTTTCTTAAGGTGGGATTGTATTGCTATAAACTTCCCTCTTAGAACTGCTTTGGCTGCATCCCATAGGTTTTGGGTCGTTGTGTCTCCATTGTCATTTGTTTCTAGGTATTTTTTAATTTCCTCTTTGATTTCTTCAGTGATCACTTCGTTATTAAGTAGTGTATTGTTTAGCCTCCATGTGTTTGTATTTTTTACAGCTCTTTTCCTGTAATTGATATCTAGTCTCATAGCATTGTGGTCGGAAAAGATACTTGATACAATTTCAATTTTCTTAAATTTACCAAGGCTTGATTTGGGACCCAAGATATGATCTATCCTGGAGAATGTTCCATGAGCACTTGAGAAAAATGTGTATTCTGTTGTTTTTGGATGGAATGTCCTATAAATATCAATGAAGTCCATCTTGTTTAATGTATCATTTAAAGCTTGTGTTTCCTTATTTATTTTCATTTTGGAAGATCTGTCCATTGGTGAAAGTGGGGTGTTAAAGTCCCCTACTATGATTGTGTTACTGTTGATTTCTCCTTTTACGGCTGTTAGTATTTGCCTTATGTATTGAGGTGCTCCTATATTTGGTGCATAAATATTTACAATTGTTATATCTTCTTCTTGGATCGATCCCTTGATCATTATGTAGTGTCCTTCTTTGTCTCTTCTAGTAGTCTTTATTTTAAAGTCTATTTTGTCTGATATGAGAATTGCTACTCCAGCTTTCTTTTGGTTTCCATTTGCATGGAATATCTTTTTCCATCCCCTTACTTTCAGTCTGTATGTGTCTCTAGGTCTGAAGTGGGTCTCTTGTAGACAGCATATATATGGGTCTTGTTTTTGTATCCATTCAGCCAATCTGTGTCTTTTGGTGGGAGCATTTAGTCCATTTACATTTAAGGTAATTATCGATATGTATGTTCCTGTTCCCATTTTCTTAATTGTTTTGGGTTCGTTATTGTAGGTCTTTTACTTCTGTTGTGTTTCTTGCCTAGAGAAGTTCCTTTAGCATTTGTTGTAAAGCTGGTTTGGTGGTGCTGAACTCTCTCAGCTTTTGCTTGTCTGTAAACGTTTTAATTTCTCCATCAAATCTGAATGAGATCCTTGCTGGGTAGAGTAATCTTGGTTGCAGGTTTTTCTCCTTCATCACTTTAATTATGTCCTGCCACTCCCTTCTGGCTTGTAGAGTTTCTGTTGAGAGATCAGCTGTTATCCTGATGGGGATTCCCTTGTGTGTTATTTGTTGTTTTTGCCTTGCTGCTTTTAATATGATTTCTTTGTGTTTAATTTTTGACAGTTTGATTAATATGTGTCTTGGCGTATTTCTCCTTGGATTTATTCTGTATGGGACTCTGTGCCTCCTGGACTTGATTAACTATTTCCTTTCCCATATTAGGGAAGTTTTCAACTATAATCTCTTCAAATATTTTCTCAGTCCCTTTCTTTTTCTCTTCTTCTTCTGGAACCCCTATAATTCAAATGTTGGTGCGTTTAATGTTGTCCCAGAGGTCTCTGAGACTGTCCTCTGTTCTTTTCATTCTTTTTTCTTTATTTTGCTCTGCATCAGTTATTTCCACTATTTTATCTTCCACCTCACTTATCCGTTCTTCTGCCTCAGTTATTCTGCTATTGATCCCATCTAGAGTATTTTTTATTTTATGTATTGTGTTTTTAATCGATGCTTGATTCATCTTTAGTTCTTCTAGGTCCTTGTTAACTGTTTCTTGCATTTTGTCTATACTATTTCCGAGATTTTGGATCTGGGAAATAGAATCTTGGATCATCTTTACCATCATTATTCTGAATTCTTTTTCAGGTAGACTGCCTATTACCTCTTCATTTGTTAGATCTGGTGGGTTTTTATCTTGCTCCTTCTCCTGCTGTGTGTTTTTCTGTCTTCTCATTTTGCTTATGTTACTGTGTTTGGGGTCTCCTTTTTGCAGGCTGCAGGTTCTTAGTTCCCGTTGTTTTTGGTGTCTGTCCCCAGTGGCTAAGGTTGGTTTAGTGGGTTGTGTAGGCTTCCTGCTGGAGGGGACTAGTGCCTGTGTTCTGGTGGATGAGGCTGGATCTTGTCTTTCTGGTGGGCAGGTCCTCGTCTGGTGGTGTGTTTTGGGGTGTCTGCAGACTTTTTATGATTTTAGGCCACCTCTCTGCTAATGGGTGGCGTTGTGTTCCTGTCTTGCTAGTTGTTTGGCATAGGGTGTCCAGCACTGTAGCTTGCTGGTCGTTGAGTGAAGCTGGGTGCTGGTGTTGAGATGGAGATCTCTGGAAGATTTTTGCCGTTTGATATTATGTGGAGCTGGGAGGTCTCTTGTGGACCAGTGTCCTGAAGTGGGCTCTCTCACCTCAGAGGCACAGCACTGACTCGGGGCTCCTCAATTTGGGATGATGTGTTGTCCATTCATGTATTCCACAGATGCAGGGTACATCAAGTTGATTGTGGAGCTTTAATCCACTGCTTCTGAGGCTGCTGGGAGAGGTTTCCCTTTCTCTTCTTTGTTCTCACAGCTCCTGGGTCTCAGCTTTGGATTTGGCCACGCCTCTGCATGTAGGTCGCCGGAGGGCGTCTGTTCTTCGCTCAGACAGGACAGGGTTAAAGGAGCAGCCTCTTCGGGGACTCTGGCTCACTCAGTCCGGGCGGGAGGAAGGGGCACGGAGTGCGGGGCGAGCCTGCAGCGGCAGAGGTCGGCGTGACGTTGCACCAGCCCGAGGCGCGCCGTGCGTTCTCCCAGGGAAGCCGCCCCTGGATCCCGGGACTCCGGCAGTGGCGGGCTGCACAGGCTCCCGGAAGGGCGGTGTGGGCAGTGACCTGCGCTCGCACACAGGCTTCTTGGCGGCGGCAGCAGCAGCCCCAGCGTCCCGCGCCCGTCACTGGGCTCCGCGCTTTCAGTCGCGACTCGCGCCCGTCTGTGGAGCCCCTTTAAACAGCGCTCTTAATCCCCTCTCCTCGCGCACCAGGAAACCAAGAGGGAAGAAAAAGTCTCTTGCCTCTTCGGCAGCTCCAGAGTTTTCCCGGACTCCCTGCCGGCTAGCTGTGGCACATTAGCCCCCTTCAGGCTGAGTTCTCGCCGCCAGCCCCAGTCCTCTCCCTGCGCCTAAAATAGAAATCTTTAAAAAAAACTACAAGCAAGCAACTCTGTTCAGAGGGTATATTTCTGTTCATTAATTGAATTAATTAATTAGTTAATTTAATATTCAATTACTGAAAATAACTTAATTATCCTGAAGCTACTATGGACAGGATAAAGAGCTAGTGATTTGATGTGTGGGTAGGGGGGTATAAAAATGAGTGTGTTTGTGATATCAAGGAAAGTTTAAGCTATTCATAAAGACAAGCTATACATAAATAACTACAGCACAAGAAAGAAGGTAATAAGTATCATGAGAATGGATGGAAGTATTTTGTACTCACATGAGAGAGAACATACTCAACTGTCATGATTGGAGATGATTTTCTGCAGTAAGTGACATATTAGAAAGAGATAAAAGAGGAATAAGATTTAAACAGAGAGTGCCACAGCTAATATGAATAAGAACAAGAGTTCAGATTTGGAAAAGCCCACGTTGTATGTGGAGAATAATGGTCACGGTGAGGAGAGCAGAGGGTCCCTGCCGTAGGGAAGTAAACAATTTGTGAAGGGCCCAGGAGTTAGTCCGTGGTTGAGGTACACCATTCACAAAATTTGAGCAGAGAAATCACCTTACAAAGCAGTGTTCTTGGAGGGGCACATACTGTCTGATTATGGGGAAAAGATGGGTGGCAGAGCCTTCTAGGGTAAGACAAACCCTGTGAAGGGTGCAAAATATATTATGAAAAGCAATCAACAATGTGTTTGCCATGAAAGAGTGGGAAAAATCAAATGCCCACTCTGAGAGGCTGGTGAAATCATTAAAAGGGGAATGAGAGGCTGAGGGAAGAGCTACTATGTGAGGAAAGACAATCTAATGATAGGGCAGGTGTGCAGCTGTTCCATGGACCAGAAAAATGAGGATTAGAGCACCAGAGTTATCTGGGTCATTCCAGATGCAAGTCTTTATTTATTTAAGCATGAAATTTTGTAGGTAACTATTCACTGATGTTGAAGCAATTCTTGAAGATTAAGAGGGCTGGCCAGAAGAAGTATGATAAATAAAAAAAATATGGGACATCCAGGGGGCACAAATCCCATCTGTGCTCTGGCTGGTTATGTGCATAAAAGCAAAATGGGGCAAAGAAATGGAATGTATTAAAACTCAGAATGGGTTTCAATTCTTTTAAAGTTCACACTAATTTCCTTATACTTCAGTTGCATCTAGTCCTGGGATCCTGCAGATTTTTGGTGAATATTCATCAAAATGTGATGTTCTGTCACATAGCATTGAGATCAAGATTGAGAACACAGAGAAAGAGCTGAACATGGTAAAGATGAAATACTCAAGGGATCAGATAAGTATCAGAGGTAAAACATGTCATGGAAAAGATTCAAGGAGGTAAGCCATAGTTAGAGAGGAAGATGTGCAAGGATCAGAGAAAGAAATGGTCCAGAATTCATTTGAGAACAAAATTCCGAGGTTCACAGATTCTGGAGTACAGAGGAAAGGTGAGGTGTTCAAAGACCAGGGAAAGAGGTATGTACCAAAGGGCAGAGCAAACCAGCAAGAGGCACCTGAAATGAGGCAGTAACTGAATGCCCAGGCAATGTCTGGCTGGTATGAATTTAACATGCATAAAGTAATACTGAAATGTCACTGTAGGGTTTAATTTATTTGCTCAGGTTTTATTTTCTTATTGTTTTATAGCAGCTGTTAAAACTTCTTACAGAATCTCTGTATTCCATTGACGCTAAACTTTGGCTATTTATTTGAATGACCGAAAGAGCCTTACAATGTACTGATGACTGGGCCCCTTCCCTAAGATTCCAGTTTAACTCTCCTGGGTGTAGTCTGGGCATCTGGAGTTTTGGAAACTCCTCAGCAGATTCCACTAGCATCAGTGGAGAACTCCTGCATATGTAAAACTGACCACAGCTGTGCTGCTCACAGGGGAGGAGAGTAGAACTCTGTGGCCGCTGCTTATCTCCTCCCAAATCCAATCTAGCTTGTGAAGCAGAGTCCCTGGGGGATGTTTAAAAATACAGAAGCCTGGTCCCACTCCAACTCTACTGATTATGAATCTGAGTGTTGAAGGTAGGGCAGAGCATGAATGATTCTGATACACAAATCCTGTTTAAAATCCTCTGCCATACCTCCCCTAAAACCATACTTATTTTTTTTTAATTTAGAAAACATCTATTTAAAACTTTTATTTAAAAGGACACTTTACATCACATTCTTAAATGGAAATCAAAATCACTTGTCATACATGATAAAAAATAATGTAAATAAAACAATATTATTGAATTATACTGGAAACTGTTGCCTGTGAAAACTTTGAGCCCTGCACTTGTTTTTTGTTTTTCTTTTAATTGAAGTGTAGTTGATTTCAATGTTGTGTTTGTTTCAGGTATACAGCAAAGTGATTCAGATATATATCTATAGATATATAGATATATATATTTTTTTCAGATTCTTTTCCATTACAGGTTATTGTCAGATATTGAATATAGTTCCCTGTGCTATACAGTAGATGCTTGTTGTTTATTTTATATATAGTACTGTGTATCTATTAATCCCAAACTCCTAATTTATCCCTCACCCCTTCTCCTTTGGTAACCATAGTTTGTTTTCTATATCTGTGAGTCTATTTCTGTTTTAAAACATACTTTTTAAACCACTGCCACAAATAAAGATTTTGACTTCTGTTGAGTTTCCAAGATTTTTCTGAAAGATAATACTTTCACCTGCTTAGTTCTGATGATTCAGTGCTATTTGTTTCTAGCTCTATATTAGATAATAACACTACTTACCATTAATTAAGAGTTATATGGCAAGATATTGCTAGTCCCTGAAGATACCAAAAGAGTCAAGCCTTGGTCCTCATCCTTAATGATCCACCACCTAGTGGAGGAAAAACAAGTAAATATTTATGACATAGTGTGTAAGTGCTCTAAAAACCCTGGGAGGAGCATGGAGGATGGGTACAGGTAAGGAGAAGGTCACCAACACTGCCCGAGGAGTCCAGGTGGAAAAGCTTCCTTGATGGGACACATCAGGAGGAATCTCTGGGTGGCTAGAGACAGAAAAGTAGTGTGTTAGAGAAGTAGGAAAAGAGGCCAATAAGCTAGGAAGTAGAAAACACTTTAACTCATGCACATTTCAATATTTAATCAAGACATAAACTGCTGTCTCTGGGCGCTTCATGATGCCTCTCAGTTTCCTCTTCTCCTTTGGAGTTCTGACTAATGGAATATATGCATAGAGCTCTATTAGTTTGGCACAGGACACATAAAAGGATTCAAGAAGCAAGTCAGCGCCTTTTAGGACCAGCATCTCTGCTTCCTAGTAGAAGAGGACCTAATTAATTTTAATATCTGGTCAAACATGATGGCTAATCCTCCTTCTTTGGGAAATGGATTGAAAGTGGGTGACGGGGCCCAGAAGAGGGGGCAGAGCAGAGATTTCTCTCTCAGGCCTCCTGTGACAAAGACCACGAGCTGCTTATTAATATTCATTCTCTCTTTTAGTAGCATAACCAACCCTTATTTTGTTCAGACTGACAATGTGTCCAGTTTAGAAGCAACACTTACCAGTCCTACTTGAGGCATTGGTATCTATGGGACAGAATTCTGTCTTGTGTGGCATTACTGAAGGTTGCTGGGTAGAGCTGGTGGAAATTTTCCCTACAAGAGAAGGGCCCAGGAGTTAGTCCATGGTTGAGGTAGACCATTCACAAAATTTGAGCAGAGAAATCACCTTACAAATTCCCTATACTCTAAGGATGTACTAACTTTTATAGTTGGCCTTGTTGCTTCCACGAACCTGGAACTCAGATGTGATGGCCGCAGGCACAGAACCATCATATAAGATCAAATATGAAGGTTAGTAGCCTGAGTCATGCGTAGCAACATGAAGTATGATGCCAGTATTGAATAGTCTATCTTGAGACTCACCCTTACTAGAGGGAAATATAAATTCCTTAATTTGTTTAAGACACTTTTTGGGGGGAAGGAGTGGTGGTGTCTCTCTTACTTGTAGGAGAATTATAATTCCTAACTGATACTCTTTTCCACAGGAGAAGAAATGACAAAAGTAAGTCCCCTTCTCCATCTATAAGGCAAGATTGAAAAGTTTGGTTGGAAGGTACAAATGCTTTTCTTTCTACTTAAGGATAGCATGTAAAATTTATTGCCTTATAAATTTGTGTGCTACACCAAACTCCAGACCAAACAATAGCTGGAAAAAGCTCTCTTTATTTTTTTGGCCTTGCCCTGCAGCATGCATGACCTTAGTTCCCCAACCAGGGATAGAACCCGTGCCCCCTGCAGTGGAAGCGTGGTGTCTTAACCACCAGACCTTCAGGGAAGTCCCTGGAAAAACTACTCTTTATAACCTAAAGGAAGAAATGACATTACAAGATCCTCACAAATCTGAATTAATTCTCGAAACAAGAGAAAAATGTCATTCTTAAATAATGCTGACAAGACTAGCTTACCTTTTCATGTTAAGTCAACTCCTAAAATTATTTTGGAGAGAACTTCCTCCAGGTTTTCTCAATTGTTATGTGAACCGTTTGCAAAAGGTTGCCTCAGGCAGTGTTCATGAGAAGATGTGTCAGTCTCTTAAATGGAAGTGACAGCTGCTGGATAATGTTGGAGTTCTGGCTTTTGCCTTCTGTCCACTGACTGTGACAAAGTCGTGATGAGTCACCTTATTCTATAAGCGTAGACGCATCCCTTATGAGGAAGAATGAGAAAAATACCAACACTATTTCTCTTTTAAAATTGACTGAGCAATTGTAAGAAATCTGCACAATTACCCTCACAAGTTTTTAAGGAGCTGTTTATCATTGCGGACATCTCAGGCTTTCTATGGTTCTGGTTTAAAGTGAATGACGATCCTCCAGCTGTAATGATCAACTTTACAATAATGTTTTGCACAATGATTTAGGGATGCAACATTAGGCACTGAGCTGGCATTACTCAATGGTAACAGTACGTCACCATAGAGACCAAATGCTCAAGGAAAACATCAACAAAAAGCAATTTTTATTAACGAGGAAAAGAAATCAAAAAGAAGTGTTGTGGGGGGTGGGAGGTGGTGGTGGGATGAACTGGGAGATTGGGATTGACATGTATACACCAATATGTATAAAATGGATAACTAATAAGCACCTGCTGTATAAAACAATAAAATAAAACAAAATTCAAATATAAAAAAAGAAGTGTTGTTTTCCCCATTGCTTCTTTTAATAAAGACTTATATTTTATAATGTCTCTGAGGTTCTGGTATAGCTCTCAGTCCCAAGAATACCTGGAACTTGTGGACACAAGGGATTAGAGTTCTTAAATCAAAATAGTGTGTGCATATACTGGGTTTGTAGTCCAGCTGTGAGATCCCAACATCAGACTTGACAATTTTCAAAAATGCTTTTGCTAGAAGCAGTTGTGTAAACTTGGGGCAGCAGCCAAAACAGATTTTTTTTTTTAATTTAGTGAAAAGTCAGTTTGCATCTCTCTCTATACTTAAGGGATCACATTTTCCAGATTATTATTGTTTTAAAAGATGATAGCAATTAGAATGTACTACTGAGCCCGTATCCTTACTAAGTCTCCTGAGAAGTAAATTAAAGAATTTCACAACTGCCTCCATGATATTTTGGATTAAGATAGAAGTAGACTTAATATTTCTGGTGTTTTAACTGGGAAAACCACTGGATAAATTTTATTACTCATGAACTCAGCATGGCTGGGGACAGGAGGATGATTAGGAGCGCCAAGACTGTTTTTCCATACTCTACTCATTTGATAGGGTTATGTGGCCTTAGTTTCACACATCGTAACTATTACGAGTATCAACAAAGCAGAAAACTCCAATCTTGTTCTGCCAGCTCTATTTACTCAAATATCCATTCTCCTCCATCAACAGGCACATTTTTGTTTTTATTTTTACCAAAGCTGAGTACAACGAAAACTCTTCTCTCCTTTTGCCACTCGCTTTATATACATCTCTTTTCGTCTTATTATGACCGACTTTAGCTGGAGACTGTGCAATGCAGAGCCAGCACCAGGAATCAGGAAAATGCCAGTGTGTCAGAGATAGGTAGCTTTCACTAAGCCCATTTCCCAGACTCCTTTACAGTTAGACATGTCATACACACCCTTCCCTTTCCACCAACTTGATGTAGGTGGTTTTGGTAACCTTGGAGGTCATGTTTTAAAAGATGATGAAGACCTGAGGGAGAAGAAAACTGTCTCTAAATTATCAACTGGAGGAAACCTGCCTGCCAATTAATGTGTCCAAAAATGAACTGTCATGTTTGAGCTTTGATATTTTGGGGGATTTGATTGTTACACCAGCTAAAATTACTTTAACTAAGTAAGCAGAAAAAGAATCATTAGTATTCTGTTATCTCAGTGATATCCTCTTCATTTTGAAGGTCTCTTTAGGGAACCTGCCTCTTCCTTTCTTAGTTATTTATATGAAATCTGCCCCCACCCTTGTCTGCCTATGATCAAGATTTACACACCTCTTCCAATAACCCCAAACTATTTCCTCTCTCAAAACTGACCTATTGGGCTTCCCTGGTGGCGCAGTGGTTGAGAATCCGCCTGCCGATGCAGGGGACATGGGTTCGTGCCCCGGTTCGGGAAGATCCCACACGGGCTGGGCCCGTGAGCCATGGCCACTGAGCCTGTGCATCCGGAGCCTGTGCTCGCAACGGGAGAGGCCACAGCAGTGAGAGGCCCGTGTACAGCAAAAAACAAAAACAAAAACAAAAAACTGACCTATTCCTACCTCATGTATTCATGGACTTTTTTTGGAAAAATAACTAACCCACTCAATTGTGTAAATACCTAAATGTGATTGAAAACATTGTCCCTCAAGTGCTAACATCTTTACATTTTTAAAGCTTCAAACCACTAATTTAAATTAATGACTAATATTAGAAACATAAATCAAGTGACCAACTTTTGGAAGCCATCCTAGTTTAGGAAGATTTTTGGCCCTTCCAATCCACATCTTATAATGTGTTTCCTATATAGTAATGTGCAAGGTGAGCCCTCAGCCTGGCAATCAGTTGGTGGCACCAGATTAGGGATTATATCCTCACTAGATCAATCATATCCTCACCACTGCCATCCTCCCATTTACTCACCACACCCCCTGACCAGTCATGAAATCTATATTTTCTAGAGATTTTGAAATTGCTATTCTTCCAGTACAACCATGAACTACCAACTTGTTTCCTCCTTCCTCAGACACCCTGATGACCCATGAAGCAGGAAGCCGGGGTGATTTCATTGAGGGATATGGATGGTTCTTCTGTCAATTTCCCAACTTACAAATCAGTTAGAAAATACTAAAGCCTACATTAGAATAAACTAAAGTATGTGACTTCATGGAGATTTATGAAATAACGCCCTGCCCTTAAACTTGTCTTACTAAAGTGTACTTGATTTATTAAAGATATATTCAGTAGAGAAAGTCAGGTCCATTAACACAGTAGGTCAAAAGCATTCATGTGCTCTTCTGAAAGTCTGCCCACACAGCTGCATACAGAGTGGCTATCATGTAGGCGATTTGTTCCACATAGACGGCTGTCTGGATAGTGCAGTCTGAACAAAACAGAATCTATAACCCTAGAAATGCCCAATGGCCTGTATTATTCTGTCTGAATGCCTACATTGGTCTAAAAACCTGGCAATGTATTGGGTTGTTAAATGGATAACAGCTCAGGCTTCAGTCTGTCCTTCTTAGAAAATACTTGGTCTGTTTCTCAGCAAGCTTGTGAAAGTACAGGGACTGAGAATGCTTGCCAAAAGGCCTCGTCTTATCAGGACCCCTAATATCTAATTCATTTGTATATGGCCCCCTGTGCATTAGAGCAAATTGCTAAAAATGCCATAAAAAGAGTTATTGTAGGGTTATTGAAGTTCTGATAGGTGATTGATGCCTTAATTCGGCCTGTTAATAAGCTTCATAGTGGTATGTTGTAATAACTAAACAGTCATGTTGGGATTTAGGGTCACTATATTAGTTTGTTGACTGCCACTAAATGAGGTTTCCTTTTCATAAACTAATTATAATTTTATAGCTAACTCATAAACTTAACTCTGCTCAAATACTATTTAAAAGGCTCAGAGAGGTGCTTAGTTACCAAGGTTTGAGCCACTAAGCTCTAAGCCGTAAAAATTGAACTGCAGCTATTACAATTCTCATTCTTGATAATAACTACCCTCTAAATAATGCTCTACATTTCATAGAAAAAGAAAACATAAATTACATTAAACTAAACAGAAAGTTGTAAGTATGCACATAGTAATATAAAATTGCATTCATTATTTCTATCAATTAAAAGAGAAAAATTGATAATTGCTTTCAATTCTCAATGTTACTATGAGGTTAAGCCTAATTCCAATAAGTAGTGAGAGATACCAAAAATATATTTGGTGTCAAAGGCTGTATAAGAAAAACAAAACCCTTAATAATTGAAATTTAATGTGGGAGAAACTCCTTCTCTCTTTTTTTAACCTATACTTATTTTATTACTTTACTTAATTCTGTATTTGACCAACATAGACTTCAACATTTATTACATTATTAACAAAAGAAACTTTTTCTGCATATAAAAGAAAAGGAGCCTGCTTAAATTCTGATCCCTGAATATTATACTTAAGTATTCTGATTTTATTTTATCTTACTCCTAAAAGATGCTTTCAGTGTGACCTTCCATATGTTACATCACTTGTACCAAACAGTACCAGTGGACAGGTAGGGATGAGAGACAAAGAAATCCATGCTTATTTGCGTGAAAGGGCAAATCACTTGTAGACCCAGATGCCTTGATTCTGTGCATTAAACTTTTTTGAAATGAATCCTCATAGTATATTGATGAAGTGAGTGAGCTAAATAGGAAGATATAATTAAAAATGAAGTTTTACAAATATGGTCCCTCTGCTATAACAATGGAAGTAAGATGAAAATCAGGCCCCACCCAGGGGCCCCTGAGACCTAAGGTCAGTTTGGTAGTGGAATTCCTGATACTTGTGGAGAACATGGATGCAACTGGAAGACAGCATTCAATGGTGTGATACAGAGGCCATGCTAACTTAAATGGAGATGCTGAATCCAAACCAAAGAGTTTAGCGGTCCAGAAAAAAAGTGGAGATAGAGAGGTGGGTAAGGTAGGTTAGAAATGAAGCAAAGCAAAAACCAAGAGAAAGAAGTTTCAGGGTAAGTGAATGATGGATGAGAAGGCTCATGAAATAATAGTCCTAAGTTTACAGTAGAGTTTTACATGCCCCCAACACATGCCTGCAACCAGATGGTACAAGAAGAATCCTCAGTGAGAGTATAGACCAGGCTGGTGTTTTCAGGATTGATGATTAGGATACCTCATAACCAGGATGTGCATAAGAAAGTCCCAAGTTGGCAATTAGAGAGGATAGTCACTTGGTCTGATAATTTGACAAAATATCCACTCAGTCTCTGTGTGTAGTACACTATTGTTTGCATACATTATGCTCATTTTTATCAGCGTTTAATTTAAATCTTTCTGTGTCTAGATATTACAAAAATCTTGTGAGGGCTTCCCTGGTGGCACAGTGGTTGAGAGTCTGCCTGCCGATGCAGGGGACACAGGTTTGTGCCCCGGTCCGGGAAGATCCCACATGCCGCGGAGCGGCTGGGCCCGTGAGCCATGGTCACTGAGTCTGTGTGTCTGGAGCCTGTGCTCCACAATGGGAGAGGCCACAACAGTGGGAGGCCCGTGTACCGCAAAAAAAAAAAAAAAAAAAAAAAAAAAATCTTGTGAACAACCTTGTTTTGGAGAACGACTGCTTAAGAGCTATTCATTTTCAAAATATGATGATTAATTAATGTGCCCATTCATTCTTCAACAAAGATTTCTGAACACTGTGTGCCAAGCCTGGTAAAACACATGTGATAGCATAGTAGAGATGCTGCGATCAAATCCTGAATCCAGCACTTACTTGATGAATGACCTCAGACAATTCTGAACCACTTGGTACCTTAGTTTAAGATAGGAACAATATTAACTTCACAGGGTTGAATTGAGAATTTGTTAAAAGAAAAAGAAAATGAGCTGACTGGAACACAGCCTGGTACAGTGTAAATAATTTGGGGATCATTATTATTATGAAAGAAAATAAGCCATATTTCTTGCCCTCAAAGAAAATACAGTTTAACATGAAACAAAATAAGTTATATAATAGAGGCACAAAAATGTTTTGGGGGGTGTGATGCACATACGTGGTAGTATAGGACATACTAGCTGGTTCAAATTAGTATGAATTCTAACGAATCATTCTCCCTCTCAAGTCAGTCACTGTGATGATAGGCAATGGCCTTGACTTCTATCCCAGCCCAAAGACCTGTGCTAGTGAAAGCATCAAGAATAACACTTTAGGGAGGCAGTGAAGTTTTAACTTCTAAACCTGGATTGTGATTTAGGAAAGTGTATGGTATAGTGGAACAGACATGAACTCAGATATAGATTTCAGTCCCGGTTCTAAAATTATTGCCTGGTCAACCCAGAAAAATTTGATAAACTTTCTATACCCTCTTGCTCAACTTTTGCTGGATATTAGTTATTCCCTACAAGACTTATTAACCTATTAGAGATGGTCAGAAAATGGTAGCTGCTATATCTCATCATTATTTAATATAAAAATATACATGACAAATATGAAATTTAAACATTTCATTTCTTTGTTTATAGCCTTCAATATGTTTTTAAGGCCTTTGAGACAAAATCTCAATCCCTAAGCATAGTCTTTAAACCCTTCTAGACCTCATCCGTCCTCATCTGCAGACGACTTTTATCACTCCCTCCCCACCCCAGAGCCTCTGCCCCATATTCTGCCATTTTGTCACCAAACTTGAAAATCAGTACTGGAAAGAGGCAAATGCTGGTAGAAAAGAAAGTTGCTTTTAATCAGAATGCCAGCAATCTGGAGAGATGGTGAACTAGTGTGCCCAAAAACCACCTCTGAAGATTCTGCTCGGCCATGAAAGATTTTAAAGGGAAAAAGGGAAGTCACCTCAGTTAATCACTGAGATGGGGGTCAGAGTCCTCATCATCCCCCACTGTGTGCAGTCTTGTCATCTCCTTGTGATGTTTCTTTCATGTTACCTTGTTCACACAGTTTGTTCGTGAGATTACTGAAGGGGAAGCTAAGGAAGAGATATGGTCATCTATTAATTATTCTTCATTTCTACTTCTTTGATCTATGGAAGAAACCAACAGCTTAGACAAGGTATTGTGCGATCAAAAGATTTGAAAGGTGTGCTAGGGCCGGAGAAGTGTAGAGCATGGGGGTGAGTGGTTTAAGCTTAGTGACAAGAAAAAAGGGGCCTCCTGCAGAGAGCTCTTTCCTGACAAAAGCTGCTTACAGTTTCTCTGTGACTTTGCTCACATGCTGTTTTCTCTGATAGGAAGGTCCTCTTGCCCCAAAAGACTCATTATTCATGGTTTATCTCTCTCAAGAAACTTTCACTCTCCCATCTCCACACAAAATGAAGTGAGTTCCTTTCTTCTTCACTTCAAAATGTTCATGAGCACATATGTCTTGGTGTTTTATTGCAGTTGTTTCTCTACTTTCCCTTTCCTTGACTTGAATTCCTTAAGAGAAAAGATTGCCTTTCATACCTGCTTCTTAAGAAACCTAGCACCAAACTGGCCACGTAGAAGTTGCTCAATAAATGTTTGTGGAATGAATGAACCAGTGTCTTTGGAAAATATAAAATATAAGAGTAGGCGAAATCAGATTATGAACTTAAAAGTCCCCTTAGGTGCTCAAGGAATTTGACAAGAAGGCCTTCTCCTCCTGAGAAGTCTCTTATAGTTTTGGAAGTTTTTGCATTCAGAAGTATCTGGCTAAAAATTCCAGTTAAAGTAAATGCATCTTTGGCTCTGGGGAACAGAGAGGGCTCTGAGGTAGGAGGTGTGTGTCTATTACCACCAATTAATTTTTACTTAGGTACTCTGAGCATTGGGCTTAATAAATTCTTACTTTTTGCAGACTCTTTTATTGTCAGGGAGATTTTAACTTAACCCCAGTGAGATCTTTTTAAAATACAAATCTACTTCATAATACATCTAAGGACTTCTGATTCCAGATGTTTTTTTTTAACTGGCATCCTCTGGGAAAATTAAATTTAATATGTAGGCAATAGCCTGATTAATTAAACTTAGGAAAAAAACATAGTTTCTCTCTCTTCTTCCCTTTACTTCTGGCCAAATAATTCAGTGCTTTTAGTTGGAATTTCCCACACAATTGCTTCTCCTCCATTTTATCTGATGGAGGAAGCCTGACCACTGGCAGTTATTAACTGACCCATTTTCTTCATGGTCAGTGATCTTTTGGTTGAGAAGAAGAATTCACTCAAATTAACTCTAGCAAAAAAGGAGGAATTGTTTATAAGAAACAAAGGGCAATAAGTATAGTCAGACTCTCAAAAGACTCAATTTGGGACCTGGAAAACAGGAAACAAAGCTGTTTCTCTCTTCATCTTTTAAGAATGTATTTCTGTCTTTATCTGAGAATTTATTAGTTCTTTTCTCAGCCAAATGCTTTTTTCCTGCTTTTCCATGTAAGTAGTAGAATGCGGTTGCTTCACAACTTGTCAGTTTATGTATCTCCTCAGTTTGAATATCAAAAGAAACTAACTATGCATCATCTTTCAATCCTAGTTTCAAATGCTTGGGAGAAAGAAACTTATTAGCCCAAATGGGTCAGTTGTCTACCTCAATCTGCTGTAATGACAGGATGGCCATGGTCATGGGGGATCCTACACATGGCAGGGTTAATCCTAGTCAAGTCTGGAGGCACATTACTCACATTTCTCAGGGTAGATCCAGGTGGAGCAGCTGCCTACCACAAAGAACAGTATTTCTATCTAACATAAATTGGTAGTTTGTATTCTGTAATTACCCGGTATCAGTATATGTTCACCACAGTGAATCAAGTGCAGGGAACGAGAATCACAGACTGTCTGTATGACTTAGCCCTGAAAATTAGAGATAAGAAAGATTCTCTTCCTTTTCTTGGCCAGTGCTTTAGACTAACCCACTATGTCCTAATAAATGACAGTTTTCTAATCAACAATCAAATATCTACAAAACAAGACAGAGTCTCAGTACTCCTTGAATTTTCCATTTGAACAAACATTCTAGAACTCCCCTCAAGACAGTCTCTGTCTTTTTTTTTCCCTTAAAGTAACTTTTATTTATCTCTAGCAATATGCGTTTTACTTGTAATCTATGCATTTAATTTTCATAAAAATCTGGGTTATGTATAATTTTATTTCATACCATTTTATATATAAGAAAACAAAAGCACAAAAAGGTTAAGTAATTTATGCAAATCATACAGTTAGTAAAGGACAAGGGGGGTGGTGAGGGGCTAAAATTAAAAATTGAGGCTGGCGTCAGAGCCCAAACTAGCACTACTGGGTATCTTCATCTGCCTTTATTAGTCATCTTCAACTTCCAGCTAATTCAATAAGTAAAGTGTCTATGATAGAATTCTCTCTAATTGATCTCTTTAACCAGTTCACTAAGTCAAATGCGTTTTTCATGTCTTAGCAAAACAGAGTGACTAATGTATCTGTGTTTTTCTTCCTACTATTTGATGCATTCCTCTTTATGTCTGTTTGAACTCACAGTTATGTAATTTCATTAACTAGGGTATAGACTGATTAAATAAGGTAATTAAGATAGTTATTTCTATAAAAAAGAAGACATATTTTGCAAGAACTTAAGAAAGATGAAGTCTCATAATAATAGTATTTTAAAATAGTCTTAGAAAAGATAATATAAAAATTAGGAAAAATGTTAATTCCGCAGAGTAACATGGTTAAGAGTAATTAACAAAAATATTTAAATTCTTGCTACATTTAAAATATTTTATAACTGAGAAATGTATATAGTGTATTATTGATATAACTATGCAAAAAAGCTGTTAATTTCAATCCATCGTGAAACGTTTTGAGCCTATATCACAATTGTCAAATACATATGCAAAGAAAACATTTGAAGGAAGCATATATCTATTTTTCAATTCTATCTTTTTAGTTATTTTATTTTTTCATGGAAAACCATTTACTGAGCACTAACAATTTGCCTCATGTAAATTATATTTTTTATTGTTTAAATGTATTTTTTAAAGTGTACAATTCACTGGATGTCAATTGTCAGTATTCACCACTAAGTCCAAAATATTTTTAATACCCCAAAATGAAATCCTGTACTCATTCACAGTCACTTGCCTTTTCTACCTCACCTAATCCCTAGCAACCACTAATCTAGTTTTTTTGTCTCTATAGATTTGCCTATTCTGGACATATAAATGAAATTATACAATATATAGCCTTTGGTGTCTGACTTCATTAGGTTATAATATTTTCAAAGGTCATCCATGTTGTTACATGTGTCAGTACTTTACTGATTTATATGGTCATTATATGGTTATATCACATTTATTTCTCCATTCACCAGTTGTTGGACGTTGAATATGCTTCCACTTTTTTTTCTTTTGCTGTTATGAATGAGGCTGCTATGAACATTTATGTACAAGATTGTGTGTGAATATACATTCCACTTATGTTGAGAGTGTACATGGGAGAGAAATTGCTGGGTCATGTGGAATGATGGTTAGTTTCATGTGTCTAATTGACAAGACTATAATATCCAATATTCAATCCAATATTAATACAGGTATTACTGTGGAGGTATTTTGTAGGTTTGGTTAGTATCTATAATCAAATGACTTAAGGTACAGGAGATTATCCATGATAATGTGAATAGGTCTCATTCAATCAAGCCATAGGAGAAAAACTGAGGTTTCTATAAAAAGAAGAAATTCTGCTTCAAAACAGGAACATCAGCCCCTCCCTGAGAGTTTACAGCCTGCCAGATTGGCCTATTAGTTTTGGATTTGGCAGCATCCACAATCATGAAGCCAACTTCTTGAAGTAAATAAACCAAACATATATCAAAATATTTGTGTTTCTCTGGAGAGTACTGACTTATTCAGACTTTGGTACTAAGAGTTGTTTTGAGGCACAAAATTTTTTTTTTAAATTGAAGTACAGTTGATTTACAATGTTGTGTTAATTTCTGCTGCACAGCAAAGTGACTCAGTTATACATATATATATTCTTTTTCATATTCTTTTCCATTATGGTTTATCCCAAGATATTGGATATAGTTCCCTGTGCTATACAGGAGGACTTTGTTGTTTTTCCATTCTATATATAATAGTTTACAACTGCTAATCCCAAACTCCCAATCCTTCCCTCCCCTACCTGCCCTCGCCCTTGGCAACCACAGGTCTGTTCTCTGTTAGTCTGTTTTGAGGAACAGAATAATAAGGATAAGTTTCTGCATTGGTTCTGTTTTTTTTGGAGTTGATTCTCTAATCTGATTAAATTTCAAGGCCCTGATGACTATTTCCAGTGATAAAGAGAGCACTAGTAGTCCACATGGCAGTGGAGATGTGCAAAATGACAACATTTCTTACTTCTAATCAAGCACTTATAAAAAATAAGTTTCTGGGTGATCATGTATTTTATACTTTAGGGCATTTCTGTAAAACTAATGAGTGTAATGATATTGGCTGGTTGCTCCTAACTTCTGGAGAAAGTGGGAGATATAAAGATGCTTAGGACTTCACATTCCCAGCTTAAGCTTTGCATAAATGACCTGAAATTTTCTGTCTACCCTGAAAGAATCCATTAAGTCCCACAGCTATAGGGCTGATATTCCTGAACATCAAACCCAGACTCATTGTATAATTGGTTGAATCACAACACAAATTGAACTCCTAACCTCTCAAGGAGATTCTGTTAAAGTGAAGGCATTAGTTGGGAAAAAGATGGGATCTTGAAAATTAGAATAAGGACATATGGTCATATCCCATTGAAACTGGGGACATCAAACCCCTGAATTTCACTGTCTTTTTTGTCTGTAGTCTGGCACACCTTTCTGAGGAGTTCAGCCTCTTCCTGAGGAGTTTAAATCAACTTTGCCTGAAGAAACCATAATGACCCCTCTTTTTTTCAAGACCTAAAGCTGGACTCATGTCTCAACAAACCCAGAAGGGTAAGGTCAGTGGTGAATTACAGAGAGATGGTCTATACATCCAAAGAGCCATACAATCAATTTTTCCAAAGTATATGAACAGAAATCTGGGAAATATGTGTAGAAATTAATGTTAAGGGTGCAGAATAATAGCGGTGGAAAAAAAAGTTGGATTAGGCCAAATTAATTCATATTGAACCACTAAGCAGAGAATCTGGATTCAATGTTGCAACTCAAGAGGTTAGAGAGTGCTCTAACATGGGTGAAACATGCACCAAGATGTGGTCTACACTAAAAGAAGTTGAAATGCCAAAACAGTCTTGGTATACCATAGAAAAGGGGTCCAAAGGCTTAGGGAGATTAAAATGGTAGAATGGATTTATCATGTAAGACCTGGTCACTAATGTTGGTAGGGTCCAGAAGACACCCCTTTCACTATGACTCTGAAAAATAAATTTGTAAAGGGTGTCCCAGGTTTCTTGAACATCTTTGTGGTTGTTCTTTTCTGTAGGCCAGAAACTAAAGTGGAAACTGTTGCCACTGAGCTGGGATTGTTAAATGCAGTAGGAGAATAAATGTATACCAGGATGGCAGGAGCCAGTGGCCACACTTAATTGCCGAAGACAAGGCAGGCATGGTTGCCTTAATAGATAGAAGGTCAGAGCAGTAATTAAAACAGTGTGACTCACAGAGACCTAAGACACGGACCAGTTGATCATGGTGTTCCTAGAAGAGAATTAAATGTACAGTCTACTAAATTCTTACTTGATTTTTATAAGCAGAAGACTTCTAGGTCAAGTGAACAGAAGTTCAACTTGACACCAAAATAAAGAGTCATGAACTCTCAATGATTTCCTAGATTGGATCCAGTTTACAGACCTAGACCCCTCGAGTAAAGGAAAGGCTGAACCTGCTTACAGAAGGATCTTATTTCCTTAAAATTGATAATTTATTATACAGATTGTACTAATAATCTTCCTCTGGGCATTTTCCAAAAGGGACCTACAGCCTTTTACTAGGATTACTATTCATGGGCAAAAATAAATTGTCAGACTTGGGATTGCTAGACACTAGCTTTGAACTAACACTTATTCCAAGAGACTATCAGTGCAGAGGTTCGTGGAGGTCAGGTGATCAATGGAGTTTTAGCTTATGTTTGCCTTATGGTGGGTCCACTGGGTCCCTGAACTCATTCTCTAGTTATTTTCACAGTCACAGTATGGATACTTGACATAGATGTACTCAGCAACTGGCAGAATCCACGTACATTTGAAATAATTATTGACAGGTAAGAACTTACTATTGACATTTTGTTAATTGTTTTTTGACTGTTTTGTAATTCCTGTGCTCCCTTCTTTCTCTTTTACTGTTTTCCTTTGTGGATTGATGACTTTTGGAGTGGTATGCTTTGATTCCTTTCTCTTTATCTTTTGTGTATCTACTATAGATTTTTGCTTTGTGGTTATAAGGCTTATAGAAAATATCTTATAGTCATAACAATATATTTTAAGCTGATAACAACTTAGCTTCAATTGCATACAAAAACTTTTTGCTTTCCCACCCAACATTTTATGTTTTTGATATCACAACTTATATTTTTATATTGTGTAACCATTAATAAAATATTATATTTATAGTTATTTTAAATCCTTTTGTCTTTTAGCCTTTATACTAGAGTTAAAATTGATTTACACACCACCATTACATACATTAGATAATTCTGAATTTGGCTATATATGTACCTTTACCAGCAAATATTATACTTTCATATATTTACATGTTCCTAATTAGCATGTAATTGTAAGCTTTTTGTAGGTATTCTTTTTCATTTTCAGGACTTTTTCTCTTCAATTCCTTTTCTGAGAATTTTTATCATAAATCAATATTGGAGTTTTAAAGTGTTTTCCTCTGTTAATTAACATAATTATAAGATTTTTCATCTTTAGCTATTTGATATGGTGGATTTATTGTTTGTTTTTCATATGTTCAACCAGCCTTGAAAACCTGAAATAATTTCACATGGTCATGGTATTTATTTTTTTTGAATATTTTGGATTTTGCTTGCTAATATATTGTTGAGATATTTTGCATCTAGATTCATGGTAGTTATTTGTCTGTAGTCTATTTGTTGGGGGGCTGACTTCATTTACATTTGGTATCAGGATAATACTAGTTTTATAAAATGAATCGGACAATGTTCCTTTATCTTCTTTTCTGTAAAAGATTATGTAAAATTTGGTTAATTCTTCTTTACATATTTGGTATAATTTTCAAGTGAAATCATATGTGATTGGAAATTTATGTTTTGGGAGATTTTAAATTATGAATTTAATTTATTTTATGGTTATAGAGCCCTTCAGGTTGTCCATTTAATTTTATTTGAGTTTTGGTAGTTTGTGGTTTTTGACGAATAGATCCATTTCTTCTAAGTTGTCAAATCTATGAGTGCTAAGTTGTCTCAAGCTATCTTTAAAGGTTGTAGGATCTCTAGTGATATCCCCTATTTCATTTCTGGTAATGGTAATTTTTGTCTCTTCTCCTTTTATATTGTTAGTCTTGCTGGAGATATGTCTTCTTTCCCGGTTTTCAAGACTGCTATTTTAGGACGGTGCTTGGAGATGTTCACGGGATTAGCACAATATTCTTGTTTCCTCATTTTCCCCATAAATGTTTTGTATCCTTAGAGCACAAGCAGATAAATTGTGTAGTATCTTGAAGCAAAGAATGGAAACAGGGGCTTAGCCTCTGCTAAGTGATGGAAGCATTCAAGGATGCTAATGAGACTGTAGTTAAGAATTTGACAGTATTTGTCCAGACTACATAGAAGGGTGGGTAACTCTAAAAACAAAAGAAAGAGAAAGGAAAGAGAAAGAGAAAGAAGAGTTAATGTGTCTGTCACATCAAATATCATTTTGGGTGTAGTTCACTGGAGTAACTCAGATAGGAATCAGATTGCTAGAGGTCCAGGTGGACATAGGTTGCAAAGAAGTACAGGCAGCAGATTCCCACAAGTTGATCCAAAAGTTAGAAATGAGAGGAAGAAGAGAATAATAGAGTAGGGGGACTACTTTATAAGAAAGTGAGTGAATTTTTTTTCAGTATAGTAAAATGTGTGTATATATTTAGAAAATTAAAGGGAATGACAAATTTCCAATGACAGATAATTAAGAGAACTACATATATTTTTGCTTAAAAAGTGGTTTCAGACATCTGTTTGTACACCCTTTAATTCAGCTGGTTTTAAATGCTAACATCAAATAAGTGAAATCAAAATCAAGGTATTTATTTTATCAACCTTTTGAAAATTTTACACATACAGCTTTGGCAAATATAACTCCAAACATCCCAACAAAAGCATCATGCTAATGCGGGGACCATTTCCAAGCACTATCCTACAATAGCAGTCTGGAAAACTGGGAAACAATATTCTGTAGTCACAATGAGGATAATGTTGTTGTCAAAGAGAATAAAAGCAAATGATGTACAGGTGGCTTTAGGTCAGACAACCATGTGCTTGCATCTGGGAAGTATTCCAAAGGACAGGTCCAAAAAAGAAACATAGCATTGGCAATGGACAGGGTAGATAATCAGGCAAGCTCTGTGATTCTAGACCACTTACAATTTAAAGCAACTCAAGTGAGAAACTCCAACAAAGAAACTACTGCAATAATAAAGCCATAATTATTAGTATTTAAAAAGAGAACATTAAAATTAAACTCAATGTACTGTATCTATTCTCTTTAAAAATGGGACACACTGTTTTTATTATACTCAGAGTAAAAAATCATCCCCAGTATAATAAAAACAAAGTTATACTGGAAATCTGGAGGTCAGTTGAGGTGTGGTAAAGTCATCTTACTTCAATATTTTGATATATTTAAAAAACATGGCTATTTGTTGCCTAAAAATGCACTCAGAGCATTTGGAGAAAGTAATCATATCCAGATTTCTTGGGATTTCTTTCTTAGTCAGGTCAGGCTGCCATAAGAAAATACAACTGACTAGGTGGCTTACACAACAGTTATTTATTACCCACAGTTCTGGAGGCTGGAAGTCCAAGAACAAGGTGCTGTCCAAATAGGTTCCTGGTGAGAGCTCTTTTCCTGGCTTGCAGATGGCCTCCTTCTCACTGTGTCCTCACATGGCAGAGAGAGAGAGAGAAAGAGATTTTTCTTAGAAGGCCACCAATCCTATTGGATTAAGGTCCCACCCTCATGATTTTATTTAACCTTAATTACTTCCTAAAACCCCTATTTCCAAATACAGTCATATTGGGTGTTAGATCATTCATATACAAATTTGGGGACTGGGGACACAATTCAGTCTGCTCTACATTCTAATGGTTTATTTGAGTAAAAGTCTTTAGCGTGGCCTGGTATGCATGGGGTCTGGGACCTGGGGCTTGGGCTATGTCTCTAATATTTCTGTTCACTCTGTTTAAGCATCCTGACTTCTTGATGTTTCTCAAAATGCTAAATATATTTTCCCCTCTGCCTGCTCACACACTACTTTCTGTGCTTAGCTCATACCCTTCAATCAGATCTCTGCTCAAACATTGCCACCTTATTTATTTTTTTAGGTACTTATTGTTTACTTTTATCACTGAACATTGTTTTGTTCACTGTTCATTGTACAGTAAGTACTAAATAAATGCTTGTTGAATGAATAAGTAAATCCAGAATCAAATCCAGAAGACAAACATTTGGGAAACAACTCTATTTTGCTTGCATGCCAAGGAAGACCTGAATGTCTAGCCTTCTTCTTGGTTGTTCATATGTAAAAGTCTTATGGACTGAGAGCAGCCTCGTGAGAGAAAATAAGCCATCTCTCTCTCTCTGGACCTCCCAGTTCAGTACCCATTCATAAATATACATATCTAACTCTCCTTTGATATCCAGTGTAATCAATAATTCATGAGAGTACAATTCTTACTCATTCATATCTCCAGTTTGGGACATGCTTTCCCAAAAGTATTAAGGGATGTCATTATAGAGGAGTCTTTCAAAGGGAGCATCAACAATTACAGTCTCATCTCAGGAAATACAAAGTTCATTTACCAAACAGCTAAAAAAAGAAACATTCAATGATCTTGGCTGGAAAAAGCAAAGTTGACTGTTGTTAGTTTAAGTAAGGAATAATATTCTGGAAACATATTAGTGAAAGTGAATCCACTGATGATCCATCCTAACCCCTTTGGAATGTGTCAACTTTCTTGGTGACAGCAAGGAGCAGTAAGAACAATCAAGGTAGCGGGTTGACATATTTATAGAAACCCCAGGCAATTACACAAATCACTGCCCTAGAGGAACGGCTCCATCTTCACCTAGTTCTAGCATTCTTTCCTGTGCTGCAGTCGTCAGGTATAACACGACGTCATAGAAATAGTTGACACTACCCTATTTATGTTATCAGAATGCAATAACTACTTTTTTTTTGTCGCCATGCTGCATGGCATGCAGGATCTTAATTCCTTCACCAGGGATCGAAACCATGGCCCCTGCAGTGGAAGCGCAGAGTCTTAACAATTGCACCTCCAGGGAAGTCCTGCGATAACCATTCTTAATTACCAAACTCAGCATACTTTTGTTGATTTATAATCAGATGCTCATTCTCCTGTCATTTCTTGCTTATCCATTTCTCAAAAAAAAAAAAATCTTTCACAATTCTCTAGACTTCGCTTGGACGTGTATGGGCAACCCAACCCAAACATGCTGGTTATTTCAGTTACATGTGGCACATTTCTAACAATATATTTGGCATGGAGAGGCAGTTATAAAAATGCACCCTTAGATCATCCTTTTCTAATTTGGCCAAGTTTGAACCCCATCTGAACATAAATGAGCCACCTTGTTTATCTCACATCTGTCAGTCAACTATATAAACTCATTTCTTTTCTTACTAGCCAAAGTAAGTTCAACACAGTATTTAAAATCACCCAAAAATTATGTACATATGACTATCTTGTGTAATGTTCCTAACTTTCAAATAAGTGACATTAACTTTATGACTTATAAAATGACATTTATGTTGGGCTTCCCTGGTGGCACAGTGGTTGAGATTCCACCTGCCAAGGCAGGGGAAACAGGTTCGTGCCCCAGTCCGGGAAGATCCCACATGCCGCGGAGCGGCTGGGACTGTGAGCCATGGGCACCGAGCCTGCACGTCCAGAGCCTGTGCTCCGCAACGGGAGAGATCACAACAGTGAGAGACCCACGTACCGCAAAAAAAAAAAAAAAAAAAAGGACTTTTATGTTTCACTAAGAATTACCATCAATTTTTACATAATACATTTTTTTACATAATACTATCCTCTCTTTAATGATAGGGGGACTAAGCACAGAGAGATTAAGTACCTTGCACAGAGTCTCAAAGCTGGTTGGGGGTAGAATCAGTATTTGAACCAGATCATACAACCCCAGAAATTCTCTTTTCATCACCATGACTTTCTGCCTTTCAGTGAAGGCACTGATTGATTGAACAATTTGGCCAATACGTTTTCTTATGCACTTTATTTGATCTTATGAAGGACTTTACAGAATACATGGGAGACAGAGAAAACAGACTTGGGAATAACAGGAACCTAAAATATCCCAGAAATTTATAAAATTAAGGAAAGGCATAGCCAGGAAGTCACCACTTTGGTGACTTCAATGTTAATCCCAATATATTGTAACTTTTTTTTCATTCTCAAAATTGTCCTAGTTTGAATGTTAAATTATATTATCAATGTTGTAATGAGACATCATGTTACTGAACTATTCATTAACTGGGCAAGTTTTACAAGATGAAAGATCTATACATGGGTAAGGAGTGCAGGTAACAAGAGCGAGATCATTCATAATATCTAACTGATCTGTTAAACCAACTGTGAGCATAACTTAAGAATCTGCTCATTCTTTCTTCTGTTTTTCCCTTTGGGGAGAAATAGACGGGAGACACCCTTGGAAATTGAAGTTGAAATTTTACCCGAGTCTCCCTGGGGAGAAATTTAGACCCAGTACATCTCCTAGAGTATGAGTGATAAAATGTGTTAACAGAGAAAGGTTTAAATCCATTTCAAATGAAGTAGAAAATTTAATGCAGGGAATCACATGAAGCCTGAAAATGCCCCAGAATATTGAATAAATAAGAAGAGATTTACAAATGGCCTTTGCAGTGGTCAAAAACCTGATCTGAAGAAATTGTTTTCTCATCTATATATATGCACATAAAATTATTTCAATAGATGAAGTGGTCCCCAATGTTAGACCAAGCTAAGGAAGTATTTTCTGTGATGCTCCCACACACATACAAGGAGAGGTAACAGAAGGCCAACTGGCTGCAGCTTCTCTTTCGAGCTTAGGTTCAGAATGGAAGAGCTGCTTCTTCAAATCTGTGCCAGGAAACTTCTGTTATTAATTTTAGTTTCACTATTGTTGTCATTACAAAAAAGTGGTAATTTTAGTTCTGTAGATCTTTGATAACGAAATACCCATATGAATTGTCTGGGTTCACTGTGAAGAACTCTTTAGCCAGAAGTGAGGTAAAACTAAAGCAAACTAGTTTGAAAACAGAAAAATATGTATAATGGAAAAGATAATTATTTCTCTTTTTCTCTTTCTAGTATTCAATTATTTAGGATTGTTATCTTTGGTGTTAAATTTGTGGTTTCTCCATCAAGGCAAGAGATTTTCCTGCATATAAAATAGAAAAAAAAATGGCCAGAATCATAGCTTTTTTTAATGTTTTGCATATTCAGGTTTCACTTTACTAAAATAAATGCGAGCCATTTTCTAACAATTTATCTGAAATGCTGTGAGATTGCCTTGATACTGGAAGATAAAAATTATTGTATACCTAGATATATAATACATATACTTATTGAAGTGTGAAATAGTACGGGTATGTGATTATGGCAGCTTAGTATGTGAAAGGTCTTTTTTAAGGGTGTTATTCCATAATCTTGTGATTTTGGGGGGGAGTGGCGGTGTATGAAAATATTATAACATAAATGTAACAAACATCTCAAAACAATCTTGCCAGGAGACAAGAAGGGGAAGGGAGAGACAGAGACAGGGAGAAAGAAAAAAAGATAGAGATAGAGACAGAGACAGAGAGAGGAAAAAAGGCAAACAAATTCAACATTGAAGTCAAGGATTTTGAAAAGTAAATAATAGTAAAAGTGCAGGGAGAGAGGAAGGATGGAATTAATAAAGAACAAAATAGAGAACACATTGGAAGCAAATGTAGTACTAATATGTACACCCAAATGTGATTCATTTCAAAAACAATAAAATCTAGCCTGATCAGGAAAAGATAAGGAAGGAAGCCTTACACACAAAAGATTAGAGAGGCAATGGGAAAGAACCAAAGAGACAGAAGAAATTAAATGAATTAAATAATTCATCACTTTCTTCAAATCAATTTGAAAGCTAAATATAATAAATGAGGTTCTTGAAAATGGAAATTGCTAAAATGAACTCATGAACTGGCAGGAAACATTAGCAAACCAATTGCATGAGTGAAACTAAACATGTTCAAGAAGAAAACAGCATCCTCACCATCGCATCTCTAATCTCCTGTAAAAGGCCAAGAACCAGAGGTTATTACAGGTGAGTTTTATCAATATTTCAAGGAATTGATCATGCTGATGCTATTTAAACTTGTCCAGAGCACTGAGAGCAAAGGAAAAGTTCAAAACTATTTTTAAAAATCAAATATATCCTTGATATCAAAACCAGACAAGTCAGTACAAAGAAAGAAAACTCATTTAAAAATATTGACTTAAAAGTCTCAAATAAAATAGACTCCAGCAAAAAAAATAAATTGGGGAATATAGAAAACTGGAGTTTGTTTTGAGAATAAAGCTCATTTAATACTAAAAAAATATTTGCTTATAACATAGTATGAAACATATACTAGCGTTAAAACATATACAACATAGTATACAATTACTATAAAACATAAATATACAAAAACTTATATAACTACTATCAAAACATATGTGAAAGCTAGATTGATGGCCAGAAGATATATGATAAAATGTAAAATATATTTTTGATTAAAATCACCTAACTTTCAATAAAATTGTGATTGCTGGATACTTTTAATGTAATGTTTAATAGTGGAACATGGAAAAAATTATCATTACATTCAGAAAACATAAAGGATGTGTATTACTCTCATGACTATTAACATTATTCCAGAAATATTAGTCAAAGTAAATATACAAGAAAAACCTATATGTGCATAAAACATCTTTGTTAAGGAAGAAGCAAATTTGTCCTTATTTAAAGATAATGAGAACATATAGCTGGTTTTTCCACATATTTAAATGGAAAATCTATTAAAAACTCTAAATAAACTCATCAGGGGGAGAGGACCTTCAAGATGGCAAAGGAGCAAGACATGGAGATCACCTTCCTCCCGACAAATACATAAAAAATACAGCTACACGTGGAACAACTCCCACAGAACATGTACTGAACACTGGCAGAAGACCTCAGACTTCCCAAAAGGCAAGAAAATCCCCAGGTACTTCACCGTGTGGCTGACAGGGTCTTGATGTTCTGGCCGGGTGTCAGGACTGAGTCTCAGAGGTGGAAGAGCTGAGCTCAGGACATTGGACCACCAGAGACCTCCCTGGCCCTATGTAATATCAATTGGCAAGAGCTCTCCCAGAGATCTCTATCTCAACGTTAAGACCCAGCTCCACTCAATGACCAGCAAGCTCCAGTGCTGGACACCCCATGTCAAACAACTAGCAAGAGAGGAAGACAACCTCACCAATTGGCAGAGAGGCTGCCTAAAATCGTAATAAGTTCACAGAAACCCCAAAACACACCACTGGAGGTGGTCCTGCCCACCAGAAAGACAAGATCCAGACTTATCCATCAGAACACAGGCACCAGCCCCTTCCACCAGGAAACCTACACAAACCACTGAACCAACCTTACCCACTGGGGGTAGACACCAAGAACAATGGGAACTACCAACGGGCAGCCTGCAGAAAGGAGACCCCAAACAAAGTAAGTTAAACAAAATGAGAAGACAGGGAAATACGCAGCAGATGAAGGAGCAAAGTAAAAACCCACCAGACCTAACAAATGAAGAGGAAATAGGAAGTCTACCTGAAAAAGAATTCAGAGTAAGGACAGTAAAAGTGATCCAAAATCTTGGAAATGGAATTGAGGAAATACAAGAAACGTTTAACAAGGACCTAGAAGAACTAAAGAGCAAACAAACAATGATGAACAACACAATACATGAACTTAAAAATTCTCTAGAAGGAATCAATAGCAGAGTAACTGAGGCAGAAGATAAAATAGTAGAAATAATTACTGCAGAGCAAAATAAAGAAAAAAGACTGAAAAGAATTGAGGACAGTCTCAGAGACCTCTGGGACAACACTAAACTTAACAACATTCAAATTATAGGGGTCCCAGAAGAAGAAAAGAAAAAGAAAGAGACTGAGAAAATATTTGAAGAGATTATAGTTGAAAACTTCCCTAATATGGGAAAGGAAATAGTCAATCGAGCCCAGGAAGCACAGAGAGTCCCATACAGGATAAATCCAAAGAGAAAAAGGTGAAGACACATATTAATCAAACTATCAAAAATTAAACACAAAGAAAAAATATTAAATGCAGCAAGGAAAAAACAACAAATAATATACAAGGGAATCCCCATAAGGTTAACAGCTGATCTTTCAGCAGAAACTCTGCAAGCCAGAAGGGAGTGGCAGGACATATTTAAAGTGATGAAAGGGAAAAACCTACAACCAAGATTACTCTACCCAGCAAGGATCTCATTCAGATTTGACAGAGAAATTAAAACCTTTACAGACAAGCAAAAACTAAGAGAATTCAGCACCACCAAAACAGCTTTACAACAAATGCTAAAGGAACTTCTCTAGGCAGGAAACACAAGAGGAAGAAAAGACCTACAATAACAAACCCAAAACAATTAAGAAAATGATAATAGGAACATACATATCGATAATTACCTTAAATGTAAATGGATTAAATCCTCCAACCAAAAGACATAGACTAGCTGAATGGATACAAAAACAAGGCCCATATATATGCTGTCTACAAGAGACCCACTTCAGACCTAGGGACACATACAGAGTGAAAGTGAGGGGATGGAAGAAGATATTCCATGCAAATGGAAACCAAAAGAAAGCTGGAGTAGCAATTCTTATATCAGACAAAATAGAATTTAAAACAAAGATTATTACAAGAGACAAAGAAGGATACTACATAATGATCAAGGGATCAATCCAAGAAGATATAACAATTGTAAATATTTATGCACCCAACATAGGAGCACCTCAAAACATAAGGCAAATGCTAACAACAATAAAGGGGCAATTGACAATAACACAATCATAGTAGGGGACTTTAACACCCCACTTTCACCAATGGACAGATCAACCAAAATGAAAATAAATAAGGAAACACAAGCTTTAAATGACACATTAAACAAGATGGACTTAATTGATATTTATAGGACATTCCATTAAAAAACAACAGAATACACTTTCTTCTGAAGCGTTCATGGAATATTTTCCAGGACAGATAATATCTTGGGTCACAAATCAAGCCTTGGTAAATTTAAGAAAATTGAAATTGCATCAAGTATTTTTTCCAACCACAAAGCTATGAAACTAGATAACAATTACAGGAGAAAAAACTGTGAAAAATACAAACACATGCAGCCTAAACAATATGCTACTAAATAACCAAGAGATCACTGAAGAAATCAAAGAGGAAATCAAAAATACCTCGAAACAAATGACAATGAAAACACGTTGACCCAGAACCTATGGGATGCAGCAAAAGCAGTTCTATGAAGGAAGTTTATAACAGTACAGTGAGGTGGATGGACCTAGAGTCTGTCATATGGAGTGAAGTAAGTCAGATGGAAAAACACAAATACCGTATGCTAACACATATATAAGGAATCTAAAAAGAAAAAACAAATTTCTGAAGAACCTTCGGGCAGGACAGGAATAAAGACACAGACGTAGATAATGGGCTTGAGGACATGGGGAGGGAAAAGGACAAGCTGCAACAAAGTGAGAGGGTGGCATTGACATATATACACTACCAAATGTAAAATAGCTAGTGGGAAGCAGCCACGTAGCACAGGGAGATCAGCTCGGTGTTTTGTGACCACCTAGAGGGGTGGGATAGGGAGAGTGGCAGGGAGATGCAAGAGGGAGGGTGTATGGGGATATATGTATATGTATAGCTGATTCTCTAACACAATGATATAAAGCAATTATACTCCAATAAAGATTAAAAAAAAAGTGAAGTAGGGGTCGCCAGCGACTTGTAAGAGGAGCAAATGGGGATTTACTAATCAATAGGCACAAAATTTCAGTCCAGCAAGATGACTAAACTCTAGAGATCTGTGTACAACACTGTACCCACAATCAACAATAATGTATTTTATATTTAGAATTTTGTTCAGACAGTGCATCTCATGTTAAGTGTTCTCTCCACAATAATAATAATAATAAATTCCTCAGTATACTTACAAAATTAACATACTCAACTTTCATATTTATGAACAACAACCTCTTGGAAATAGAGATTTTATTTGCAATTGTAAACACATACAAATAAATGTAACAAGAAATGTCCAGGACCTAGAGGAAGAATCTTCAAGTATCCGTCAGTTCCTCATTATGTGTAATTAACCACCTGAAAACTTGGTGGCTTAAAACAATGATAATATATTTGCCCCTGCTTCTATTGGTTGGCAGTTTGGGCTGGGTTCTTCTGGAACAACTCTTTGCCCCATGTGGTGGTGCTGGCCTTGACTATAGCTCTACATGGTTTCTCATCCTTTCTGAAGCGAGCCCAGGCTTATTCACAGGATGGCAACTGTGTTCCAGGACAGTAAATGTATAAACCAAAACGTTACTTTAGGCCTCAGCTTAGAACTTGTAGATATTCACTCCGAACTTGAGAAAATTGGAATAAAAATTATTTTAAGACATTTGAGATTCAACAGATGCAGAAAGAAGTCTCCTTTGGGCTTCTCCTATTTGACTCAAAGCAGAAACTTCTGAGAAATGACGATGGCCATAAATTCCCTCTTTGGGGTCACTTCTGCTCCCAAGAGAGAGTCCAGAAGTAAACCTACTAAAAATGCCCTCTCTGGGGAGTTTTATGGCCCTGAAGACCACTCATACCTGTATAGACAAATATTACCACAAAACTTTTTGCCTCCCATTTGTTCTACCAAAAAAGAAAAAATTATTTTTTCCTAAAGAAACTTATTTGCTCTTCCCATACAAGTCATTTCTTCTCCCTTCCTTCCCCCTACAAAATTTGGTATATAAGCCTTTGACTTTAACCATTTAACAAGCCAGCTACCTCTTTGTTGACTCCTGTGTACATAAAAATAAATATTTTTCTTCTTCTTCTTTTTTTTTTTTTTGCGGTACGCAAGCCTCTCACTGTTGTGGCCTCTCCTGTTGCAGAGCACAGGCTCCGGACGTGCAGGCTCAGTGGCCATGGCTCATGGGCCTAGCCACTCCGCAGCATGTGGGATCTTCCCAGATTGGGGCACGAACCCATGTTCCCTGTATCAGCAGGTGGACTCTCAACTACTGCCCCACCAGGGAAGCCCAATATTTTTCTTCTTAATTTGTCCTTTGTAAGTTTAATTTATAGGTTCCAGGTACAGAATATAGGAGAGTAGAGGAAAAGGTTTTTTCCTTCCTGATACACTCAAGACACAAGGCCAGCCTGAGTTCAAGAGTTTGGAAAAATAGATTCCATCTCTTGATGGGAGAAGCTACAAAGAATTTGTGACCACTTTTAATTTACCATATTTATAAAGGGAGATAAAATAAGATACCTAGGGCTTCCCTGGTGGCGCAGTGGTTGAAAGCCCGCCTGCTGATGCAAGGGACACGGGTTTGTGCCCCAGTCTGGGAAGATCCCACATGCCGCGGAGCGGCTGGGCCCGTGAGCCATGGCCGCTGAACCTGCACGTCCGGAGCCTGTGCTCCACAACGGGAGAGGCCCATGTACCGCAAAAAAAAAAAAAAAAAAAAAAAAAAAGGGCCTCCCTGGTGGCGCAGTGGTTGAGAGTCCGCCTGCCGATGCAGGGGATACGGGTTCGTGCCCCGGTCCGGGAGGATCCCATATGCCACGGAGTGGCTGGGCCCGTGAGCCATGGCCGCTGGGCCTGCGCGTCCGGAGCCTGTGCTCCGCAACGGGAGGGGCCACAAGAGTGAGAGGCCCGCATACCGCAAAAAGAAAAAAAAAAAAAAAAAAAAAAAAAAAGATACCTAAATAACCTTGTTTTTAGTCAATAAGAATAAATATTATGAACATTATAATTCCTTCAAAATTAATCTGTAATTTAATGGGAGTAATAAAATACTGTCAGATTATTTCGTTTCTTTGACACTTAATGTCAAACCTCATATATAAAAATATGTAAAGTAGGCATAAATAGTAATGATAAAAATAATGTTGATAATGACAAATCATGATGAAATCAGTAATAAACATAATTAATAATAAAATTTCTACTGATATTAAAACATATTGCAAAAACACAGAGACCGAAACTTTTGATGTGTGCACAGAAGTAAGCAGATAGATAAATGAAATGGGTTGAAGATTTCATAAAATATATTAAACATAGAATAAAGCTATCATTTAAAAACAATGAGAAATCCATGAATTAGCCAAAAAAGAATAATTGAAAAACTGATAATCCAATTAAAAATAAATCTAGATCACTATGTTAAAAAAAAAGTATTTACTTACTTATTTTTGGCTGCGTTGGGTCTTCGTTGTTACACGTGGGCTTTCTCTATTTAAGGAGAGCAGGAGCTACTCTTTGTTGTGGTGCACGGGCTTCTCATTGTGGTGGTTTCTCTTGCTGTGAAGCACAGGCTCTAGGCACGTGGGCTTCAGTAGCTGTGGCATGTGGGCTCAGTAGTTGTGGCTCACAGGGCTCTAGAGCAGAGGCTCAGTAGTTGTGGTGCACAGGCTTCATTGCTCCACAGCATGTGGGATCTTCCTGACAAGGGCTCAAACCCATGTCCCCTGCATTGGCAGGCAGATTCTTAACCACTGGACCACCAGGGAAGTCCCAAGATGCTACATTTTTTATACCACACTTCCCCCCAAACAAAGTTAGAAGACAATTTAGAGTTTTTATTTTTAAACAACCTTGGAGAAGAAACATTTTAGCTAAATAAAAAAGAATCCAGAATTCACAAAATATATTTTATAAATTTGATTGTATAAAATTAAAAATGTATGCATGAGAAAGGAATATCAGAAATCAAAATACTAAAGACAAACTGAGAAATACATAATAAGCAATGAAGAATCAATAAAAAAGATATGATAAACCCAATAGGAAATAAAATAGGCAAAGGATATGAATAGGGAATGTGATGGTTAATTTTATCTGTCAACTTGATTGACCTAAGGAATGCCCAGATAACTGGTAAAATATTAGTTCTGGATTTGTCTGTGTGGGTGTTTCTGGAAGAGATTAGACTTTGATTAAATAGACCAAAGAAAGAGATCTGTCTTCACCAGTGTGGGCATCATGCAATCCACTGGGGGTGAAATGGAGCAAAAAGGCAAAGGAAGGGCGAATTCTCTCCTTAAGCTGGGAGATTCGTCTTCTTCTGCCCATGGACATCAGAGCTTCTGGTTCTCCAGTCTTTCAACTCAGGGACTTACCTAGTGGCTGTCTGGTTCTCAGGCCTCTGGAATAAGACTGAATCATAACACTGGCTTTCCTGGTTCTCTAACTTGCAGACAGCAGACTGAGGGACTTCTTAGACTTCTCAGCCTCCATGATCACTTGAGCCAATTCCAATAATAAATATCTTCTCTCTCTCTCCCTCTCTCTCTCTCTCTCTCTCTCTCTCTCTCTCTCTCTCTCTCTATATATATATATATATATATATATATATATATATACCTGATTCGTTCTGTTTCTCTGGAGAATACTGACTAATATAGGGAGTTATAAAAACTAAAGATCAAATGTGGCATAAATATATGAAACTATTCACTCATAATTAGAAAAAAACTGACTCATAAATAAAATTTAAAAAATTATGAACTCATATCACATTATATTAGCAAAAGTAAACAAAAAATAATGATATGTGATATTGCTGAGTTTACAAAGGAAAAAACTAAGTTTTATTAACTGTTAGTAGGAGGACAGATTAGTGAAAGCAATTTGGAGAACAATTTTGCAATATCTAACATAAAATGTAAACAACCATGTGCTTTGATCCAGTTTAGTTCAGTTTTTGACTTCCAACTTAAACAGAATTTAGCAAAAAGAGGGAACTATTAGCTCTGGTTCTGAAAAATGTCTTGGAGATAGACTAGTTTGATTTGGGCCCCAATTAGCTCTGCTTTTCTTTTTTGATCTCTCAGACAGACTTTGGCCATGAGAGAATGTTCATTGTAGCGTTGCATTGTAACAGCAAAATCTAGTCCTGTGTGTGTGTGTGCGTGTGTGTGTGTATCCCCATTAATAAGAACTAGGCTAAACAAGATATGGTAAATGCGTATAATAGAATAATTTTAAAAAGTAAAGAAAAGAAATTAAGTTGATACACTGTGCCAAAATGGAAAGTTTCACCAGGGTGGTTGTTTGAAAAAAAAAATTTAGTACCATGTTTAAAATTGTTTTCCACTTGTTATTATTTTTAAAAAGTAAATAGATATATTTATACAAAGAAAATTTTTGGCAAGATAGGCAACTCCTAAGAGTACAATTTCTTAATAGTTAAAGGTATGATTTTTGTTGTGTGGTAGTTTATACGTGATGGTAAGATCTTCTGTGTTTGAAATATTTTACCTTGAACATATATTCTTTGAAAAAAGAAATAACAATAGGTTTTATTGACTCTGTTCACAAATACTTCATAGTTTACTATGGGAGGGGTCAGATAGAATAATGTCCTTATAGAGAAACAAGAGATGTTTTTAATAAAATGCAGCATTTGAGCTCTGGCTTAAGGGATATATAGAAGTTTTAGCTTGGATAAGTAGAGGGAAGTGGCATAAAACTCATGGTACTAAAGTGAATTATTCAATCTGGAATTGGCATAACATGTTTTTATTGTATATTCAGACAAATTTAGAGAATTTGCAGAAAAAAATTACAGAGAAACATTCTTCTTTATATAATTCCAAAGGACATAATTTCTACATGATTGTAATCAGCCAGGACTTTTTTTAGACATCTAACTTAAATAGAATTAAGCAAAAAGAGGGATCTATTTAGCTCATGTTCTGAAAATGTCCTAGAACTAGACTAACTAAACCCAGGGCCCCCAAACGATACAATTAGGATAAAAGTGCCCTTCATTTCTTAGCTCTGCTTTCCTTTTTTTGTCTTATTCTCAGATGGACTTTCTTCACGAGGTAGAATCCAACAAATCCAAGTTTATTATCCCAATGATATTTTAGGCTTCTCTGAGACAATTGTTAAAATTAATTGAATCCTTTTGTTTTACAGCAAAGGAGACTAATACCTTGAATTCACCACAGCATAAGTTCTGGGACAAGCCTTCCCATCTTAATGCAAAGAGAAGAAACATTGCAGGGAGGAAAGACTCGCACTCTGTTTGCAGCCTGGTTCTGTCCTGTAGTATTACTCTGCGACTGAAGGCAAGTCTGATCTTTCTTTTGAGTTGAGTTCCGTCTGTTTGTATAAAGTAGAGGTAAGGATGTATATCTCAAGGGCACTGTGAGAGTCGAATGAAGTTTAAATACAAAGGACTCATCATCTTTCTGGAATCACAGCTTTTGCTTAATATCTATGATAATTCCTTTCCCCCTCCCCTTGCAGATGCCTCGTCCTGTGCTCTTTACTACGACTGCTAGTCTGACCTTTTTCTCAGCTTGAGTCCTTGCTGACATGCTCAGTTTCCATTTTATAACCCAGCAGTTGTCTTTATTTGAATAATTTCTAAATTCTTATTTTCCAGAATGAAAGTTCATGCCACACCAGGCAGCTTCACTGTGAGTGCCCTCTGCACTCTGTACAAAGGATCATTAACAAAGAACCCTGGAGGTCAGGCCTGAGGGAGGGAGTTCCTGCTGCAAATAGCAGGAATATTGGATCAGAATGGAGTGTCAACCATGCTGAATGGAGTGTCAACCATGATGATTGTGCCAACTGTCTTTGGGATTTAATACTGTACTTTGTAAATAACCTAGAATAACCATGATCCTGAAAGCCATGGGACAAACCTAGTGAATATCCTACTAGTAGGTGGAGGCAAAAGGTCCTTACATCAGGGGTTATTGAAACCCAGCAGGACCCTGTGGGGCTCCTGGACACGAAAACCTTTCTATGTCCTCCATTTCCTGATTACAGGAAATAGGCTTCATTCAGCCTCCATGACTTTCCCTGAGTTCCAAGGAGGAGGTTCAAACGGCTGCTAATTAGGGAAGGGAGGGGATGTGGAGACATAGGAGGAGCAGTCAAAGAACAATAGTGTAGCCTTGGAGCAGGGTCCTGGTGCTCCTTTAAGGGATACACATATCAATATCTTTGAGCTGTTTTGCAGATACCAGGTGGAAGAAGTTAACTATATGCTGCCCGCAAGCAGGCAGACCCAGACTGGTTGGAACAAGATGGTTCATGATGCTCACTCCCACTTACCTCACCACCAGCCAATCAGAAGAATGTCCATGAGCTGATCACGCCTCTTTGAACCATGACTATAAAACTCCTCAGTACCCCCTCCAGGTGGGACACACAGTTTTGAGGGCATTAGCCCCTGTGGTCCCCTTTGCCTGGCAAAGCAATACAGTGGTTCTTTTCTACTTTACCCAAAAGTCTGTGAGATTTAATCTAGTGTTGGGGCACAGAGGCTGAATTTGGCTTCATTATGTAGCTGGAGAACTCCCAGGATCAGAGTAGAGAGGTGCTGGTCAAATAAGGGGGCACTAATGGGGAAAGGAGACGGGGTTCACCACACACTTCACAACATGATTGCAACAGAACAAGTCCACTTGATTTTAATTAAATGCTGAGACCTGAAACCAATGTAGTTTTTATTCTTGTGCTAAACCATTCTGGGAGGGAAAGTATTGCCCTGCTTTTGTGCTAAATAACACTGGATCAGGCAAAAATAACTTAGCTGCTTGCTCCAGGAAATATATGATCTTGTGAACCACCTAAACAATTTAACAAAATTAACAATTTTCTCATCAAAACTCACTTTCAAGACCCTTGCTTCACTTTACTGTGCTCATTAATCCAAAATTATTAGGTCATATATGCTCCCTGCCTCATCTCCACCAGGTCCCCACTTTCAAGACACCTTAAAATGACCCAGACCTGGCTACAAACCTGATGAAGACTAGATCCCAATTTTTGCCTTTTTGAGACACTGTTAAGAATTGGTCAAGATGGTATTCTCCCTTGCTGCTCAGCTTTGCTTGAATAACACATTTGACTGGAGGTCTTGTGGTGAGTTGAGATTTGAGTACATTAATAGAGACATTTGGGGAGATAGGTTAGAATGCACCAGATGTTAAAATCAAGTGTTCTTAGGTTGGCAGTTAACCTTCTGATGGCTGCTACATATCTCATCCCCATTAACTAAATGATAATACTTTTTAGAGCCACAGTTTTTCAGTGTGCTCTTTCCTATATAGGAATGAGGAAACTGACACCTAAGGATGTTAACTAAATAGTTGACATTGATACATGGAATTAAAGATACAGTCAGAGTTAGAGACACAATTTACCCGCTTTCAAAATTAATTATTCCATTCCATTAAATAATACCTATCTCCGAGGAAATCAATATATATATTTTTATAAAGTATAAGCCTTGACCTTTTTCCTTAAAATTCAAAATGTTGACTGAAGCACTTTTAAAATGGTACTATAGGTAAGAATATTTCCAACATGCAGTTCATTTATTTTAGGGATATGTGTAGAATTCTGGAGTAGAGTTTCTTAAACTTATCTGCCCATAAGAATTACTTAGATTCTTGCTAATATTATATAGGCTTGGCCCCTCTTTTGTCTACTGAATGTTTTTATAGGAGGTACCTGAGAATTTGCTTCCTTATCAAGTTTTCACATCTTTCTTGGCCTAAGGTGTGTGGAAAATGGTGTATTCTAGACCACTGGTTCACAATTCTGTCTGTACTTTTGAGTCACCTGGGAAACATTTTTTTAACCACTCATGCTTGCCTATACCCTAGATCAATTAAATTAAAATTGTTTAGCAAGAGACCCAGTCATGTGTGTTTTTATACCTCCCTGATCTCAGAGAGACAGCAGTGAGTGGTGGCTTGAAATGAAATCTTAGTTCCCCGCCCAGGAATTGAACCTGAGTAACCTGAGTGAAACCCAGGAATCCTAAACACTAGTCTACCAGGGGCTAGAGGCAAAGTTGCCCTGGCTCTTGCCCTGTTTGAAAAACGAATTTCTCAAGGAGGCAAAAACTGCAAAAACAGGTAACGTGGGAGAACACACAGAGAAACTGTTTATTTAAGACAAAAGCAAGGCAGTAATACACACCCAGAGGGAAAGAGTGTGGGCATCCTTGCTAATGAAGAGGACGGCCATAAAGAGGCAGTTAAATCATTTATGTAGTGGCAGTTCTTTAGGGTTTTCATTTACCTTTGGCCAATTATCTTGTTTCTTTTCCACACCTGACCTGTCCTAGGGCCCTCCTCAATATGTGTGTGCATCTTTTTGCCAAGATAGATTCCAGCACAGAGACCTGTGGGAGGTTTGACATCACCTATTGCGGGGTGGCACTCCCTCCCTTTCAACCCCCTCAAGGAGCTTTTCTGTGCCTGTGGTATTGGGGAGGTCTCCTTGACCTCAGGTCATCTTGTCTCTTTACTCCAGCAGAGCTCAACTCCTGCCACTAACTTGGTCTTTGGAATGTCTGGGAAAACAGAGCTCCAATTTACTCTACTTGGCCAACTCCAGCTGTCCAGTCAAGGGGTGCTTCTACCTCCTACCACATCCTTAAGTTATGCTAATATGCACCTAGCATTGAGACCTAGTGTAACAAACCAGAGCTTCTCATTTATATGCAGACAGGTCTTAGAAAAATGAAAATTATGATTCAACAGATCTTGAGGTGGGGTATGAAGTGCTTCATTTCTAAGAAGTTCCCAAAGTAGGTTGTAGCTGCTGCTCACAGGCCACACAATGAGTGGCAAGAAATTAGAACAGCAGTGCTCTGATTCCCAGACCAGTGGTATCAGCTTTACCTGGGAAAAATGGTAGACATGAAAATGCTTGGCCCCAGCCTAGACCTACTCAATCAGGAATGTTGGGCTAGAGCTTTGCCTTTACAATGCCCCACCATGTCCTCACAACAATAGCAGATGCACTGTCATTTATTCTACAAACTGAGCCTCCAGTCATGATTTTGCTCAGGAGTTCTGAAAGCAGCAATGAATAGATAAAGATTGGTATGTAGGTAGATAAGAAAACTTCACATTTCCAGAAAAATTCTAGATTTGAAATCAGAAAACCAGATAAAACATTACAGCTCAATTTTCTCTTTGTTGTGTGAGCTTGGGTGAATAATGTAACCCTGGGCCTCAGATTTCTTAACTGAAAAAAATGCTAAAATGAATGCAAATACCTTCCTTATCTGCTTTACATGTTAGCTGTGAGGAACCAAGTTATTCTTATAGGTAATGGAAATATATACTTCATAATGACAGGTAGAGTGGGTAAAGAAATATAAAATTTAACTTGGTTGAAACTGCATAGACTTTCAATCAATTTAGAAACAAAAGTCAAATAATAAACAAGAAAAGCAAAGAGAAGCAAGAAGTTGCTGGAAGGAACAAAGGAAAGGATAGTAACATTTACCGAGGACCTATTGGGTGCTTTAATTATGACATTTCATTTTTTCAACTTACTAATAAATTACAAGTGAGGAAATTGGGATTGCAAATAAATTAAATGAATTGCCTTTGGGGCTAATTAACAGACTTTTGTAGCAGAAGACCTAAATTTGAGTAATTAAATTTGAGACCTAAATTTGAGTAACAAAGTTGTCAGTATGTGACAATCGATTAAAATTCTCTTCTTCACTACGTCTCTATAAAATAGAGATAATATCTGCCTTACCAAGTACTTAGTATCCATAAATTTGAAAAAGACATGTGATTGCTATAAATATTTTAAGGATATTTAACAACGGAATTAAATTAGTTAAATAAGAGATTGTTATGCAAAAATAGCATGTAAGAAGCCTTATGATAAAGACTTCAATAATATTAATATTTTGCTAAATTTATTTCAGTTTCTCTGACACATACACGAAGCAGAGGCAATACTGAGTTGTAGAGTATACAAATCAACTTTCATTTCCACACTTTTTAATTTCATACATTTTTTAAATGTATATTATTTATTCATAATCACTTCAAGGTCTCTGAATATAATCATGTTGAAGTTTTTTTTTGTCTCATTGCTGTGTCATTTCTTTTTGTCTGGAGGAAATTCATCTACTAATGCTGATTTTACCAATAACTTCTATAGTTCAACTGTACTTTAAATATTCAGAGTTTTGTTTTGCTGCTCTTTGGGGGAAGGTCCCTCTCTCTCTCTCCATAAGATGCTCACTTTCTTGTGGTTTTGTAATTGCTTCCAGCTGAGAACTAGGCCTCCTAGATATGGCTCAGTTCCTACTCCATGGTGACTACAGATATTGCTGATCCAATAACTGAGCCAGCAGCTGTGTCTCTATGCTTTTGCTTCTGAAGAGAGCAGAGATATGTGAGCCGTGTTGCCAGCACTGGTTGGCAGAAACATTTTTTAGCATTTTTGCTTTTATAAGCAAAGGTTCTTTATCATGCCCTGTTTTTAACACAGTGGAAAATGTTTAGTCCTTGTAATCCCACGTGTGTCAGCTGCTTCTGGATCTGGAGCCTGGAGTGCTCCTGGCTTCAGCTCTGCTCTGTGCTTTGTTTCCTGGTTTTCAGAGGCTTTTTTTTTTTTTTGCCACACCATGTGGCTTATGGGATCTTAGTTTCCGTACCTACTAGGGATTGAACCAGGGCCCTCAGCGGTGAGAGTGTGGAGTCCTAATCACTAGACCAACAGGGAATTCCCAGTGACACTTATTTATTAAATTTTACAGCCGGTCTATATCTTTAAAAAATTGTCTTTTATCTATCTATTATTATTATTATTGTATCTTCCAAGACAAGGAAAGTCTTCTGAGTCTAACTTTGAATGTCAGCTTAACCAGAAATATGATGTCAATTTTATGCTCTGAGTGTTAGAGCTATCAGGATCAGAAAAGTGAAGAAAGCATCACAAAAAAAGGGTCTGATAGAATCCATGAGACAAAATGAGATTGTTTCGTTAATTTCTGCATGTTTGCTCTGCAGGGACTGAAGTGGTGCCCACCCAGCTTCAGCAATGTGGAGGCTGAGTCAATCTTTTTTCTTCTACTGTTTGCCAGTTCATTGTTTTTTCTCCTCTGTTGTTCCCCAGGGAAGTAAGCTTGCTTGGTCTTTAGAGCACCTTTAAATTGGCCATTTTTCAGTTGAATTTCTCCCCAGCTTGTTGTGACTAAATCAGGTCAACCTTTTGCAGCTTGATGGATTGTTCTATCCTCCATCATAAGGAAGGCTAAAAAAAAAAAAAAAAGAGTGACAGGAAAGTCGTCAATTTGTAGGCTTTTCCTAAGGGCATGTTTACTTGCCCCATTCCCTACTTGTAAAACTCACCTGTCCAGCACTAAGTTATAAAATACTTGAAAAATGAGCAAGTAAGAACCCTAAGTAGAATTTTTGTCACCTTTTCAATTGAATGGGTTATGTAAACTCTTGTATCACAATTGGGTAAAATTATGTTGTCATATTACCTTCTGGCTTTGTTTCAGTGGAGACACAGACCCCCTCATCATTGGGGAACTTATCCTGAATAGTATCCCAAGATGACTCTAACATGAAAAAAATGCATTAAAAAATGTAAGCGGTTCATTCTCAGCATTACTACTGAACATCTGGATTTATCTTCATGAGAAAGGGGAATGTGAGTAGGTTTAGAGATTTTTCCTTATTAAAAATGATCTGGAAGCATTTAGAAATCATGGCAATATAGTTTATCTAAATATAGATAGAATATTTACAGAAAATAAATATAAATAATTATAACATGCTTTTTCATTAGGGTGTACTTTTCTTTTTAACTGGCAATGTGGGAAAACAACTATCAACTATGTAACTGGTGAATTAATCAGTGCATAGATTAATGGTGATTAAAATTAGTAATAGTGTGTTGATGTTGAAAAAGAAGAAGAGAATATTAAATTCAACTTTTTTTTCTTAAGTTAGGAGTATTAGCAGAGGTCTGACCATTAATGAAGGAGAGGGCAACAGATTGTTGAGCAAGTTTTCCAACCTTTATTTTATTCTGCTCCTGGGTAGATTCCAACAATGAGAAATTCTTTGGAGAGTACAATCCATATGCAGTGTGTTTTCAGGGAGGATGGGAGTGAACTGGTTCAATTCAGGCCAGTTGAATTCAGGCTTAAATATATGAATGCAGATGAATATATGAATGCATACTTGGTTCATTCCTGAAATAGCCCCTGATTGCAAAACAGAAGAAATGGATCAAAGTGGAGCAAAGCTGTTCTACCAAGAAAGGAGTTAACATCTTGTTCCTCAAGGTTTAGGCATTGATCTTATGAAAGGATCTCATCTTGGAAGCATCCACATTGGAGAGGATTAAGTGCAGGTGTGAAGTGTCCTCCAGTAGAATTCCCCCAGTCTGTGGCTTATGGACTGTTAGAAGCAGTCACCCAATTTACCCATCACTCATGACAGGCAACTACAGTTAATAATGACCTAGTAATATGGGAAGGGGGCGTATTTGAAAAATTCACAGAAATTTCCATGGGAGAAAACATTTGAGGAACTTGGTATCCTAAATGCACTGATGCCACATTACAACTCTAGCAATGAAATTATTTCTGAACTTCTCATCCCTTACTGCAATTCTGGAGAAGCCAAATGTAGTATAGTAAGGAGAGAGTTATGAAGACTGCACATAGATAGGAAGTGATGGAAGGACTGAAAGATACCTAATATTCATGAGGCACCTGGATATTAAATATTCATTATACTCTAAATATGCATGATACTTAGTAGACACTACATATACAAGAGAGCCTCATTCAGAATACTCGAAATGAGGTCTTAATATGGCCACCTATTAGTCCCATCAATTTTGGTCCCATATATCCTCTACCCAAGCACAAAAATAAAGCCCATGGCTGTTTATCAAGTTGACTGACAAGCTACAGTTCATGTGCCCAAGCATACTTGTCGCCGTGTCTCTGATAGAACAAGAGAGCCATTGGCTCTGGCTATCTTCTGTCTGTGGACTCCTTTGCTTGATCCTCAACTCTGGTTCTCATAAAAATGTCATTAGTAAGAAAGGTGACATGGATGAGTGACAGACAGAACATAGAAATTAGTGGATACACAGGATTCAGGTAGTGGGGATAGTGCAGCCCTTCCAGCCCACGTGTATTCTGTATATATTAATTTACCCTATCTCTTTCCCACTGCTCATTCCCATGTACTCTAAATACATTTTAATATACCATGTGATTCAAGCATTTTAATTTAGTTTGGGAGCAAATCTGTTCTTTGACCTCTTGGATTGCTTACATAGTAATGTACTTGTAGACCGTTGCCTCAAGGTAATAGCCCATGTGATGGCTTCTTATGCTATAGTCTAGCTTTCATTCAAGGTTTGTAACAAAATATCTGTTTGCTTATTTATTGATATATTTTAAATACCATGAAATATTTCTTCAGTGCCTCCTAGAATGCCCAGGATATACCAGGCATTCAATAAATATTTGTTGACTACATAGATGAATATTAGAAGGCAAGTAGGGACTTTTAAAAAATTTTTTGGAATATTTTAGACTTAAAGAAGAGTTGAGGAAATAGTAAGGATTGCCAAATACCCTTCACCCAGCTTCCCTTAATGTTAAGATATACTATTAACTAAACTACAGACTTTATTCATATTTCACCAGATTTCCACTAATGTTCTTTATCCATTTCAGGATCCAACCCAGGAAGCCAAATTGCATTAATTGTTGTGTCTTCTTAGTTTATTAAGGACCAGTGACAGTTTCTGAGTATTCCCTTGTCTTAAATAATCTTGATACTTTGAAGAATACTTTTCAAGTATTTTGTAGACTATTCCTTGATTTGTGTGTGCCTGATGCTTTCTTTTTATTGGATTGAGGTTATACATTTTTTGGTTATGTGACATTTCTAATATGTCGTATCAGATGATACAGAGTATCAAAGTCTTATTACTATTTATTACTCTTTAGCATAATGATCATAGTTACTTTAAATCACTTATTAGCTAGTTTCTATATCTGTGTCATATATGAATCTAGTGCTGATGATTCTTTGTCTCTCAGGAGTGTATTCTTTTCTCTTGCCTTTTTTTAATGCTTATTTTCTTTTCCCGAAAGCCAGTTACATTGTGTAGCAGAGTTGAGATTGGGGTAAATAGATTTTTCAACCTGGAAATGGGTGCACTTTTCCTTTTACTGGGTCTTTAGGGCAGGGGTTTGAGCTAATCTAATTAGAAATGGGACTGGGTTTGACCTTTGTTGTCTTTGTGGTTACTCTGTGTGCCACAGATGTTAAATTATCTAGGGGATACTTTGTGTTTTGTGTGGGAGCTGGTTTGCCAGATTTTTTTTTTCCAATGCGTTTTTGTTCTCAGATTAGGGCTTTCCTTTCTGCTCCATCTCAGCAAGCTCTGTCTTTTGCAAGTTACATATTATGAGATATTTGTTAGCATGGGGGTGGGGTGTTCAATGTGGAGGCATTTTCTGTCGTTCCGACCAAAATCTCAGCCTCAGACACACCCCCTGTTTTGTCCCTAGGCCTCAGGGATGTAGTCTTTTCATTGCTCCCATCACTCCCCACAATTCTAATTCTAAAAGTTATTCTTTTTTTTTTTTTTTTTTTTTTTGCGGTACGCGGGCCTCTCACTGTTGTGGCCTTTCCCACTGCGGAGCACAAGCTCCGGACACGCAGGCTCAGCGGCCATGGCTCATGGACCCAGCCACTCCACGGAATGTGGGATCTTCCTGGACCGGGGCATGAACCCGTGTCCCCTGCATCGGCAGGCGGACTCTCAAGCACTGCGCCACCAGGGAAGCCCTAGAAGCTATTCCTGATCCTCTCTCAGATTCAGAAGGATGTTTTAGATGCAATGGGTTCTCACTGGTACCTCCAGCTCTGTAGTGTTATTGCTTTCCTTCCACAGATTAAGGCTTTAATTCCATAGAGGAAATAGAAGTTCAGAGTCTCATCTTAGTTTCCTGGCATTCCTGAGGCAGCTGCTGTTCCCAGTTGTAGTTCTGAAATATGAGAGACGCTCTGATGATTCTCTGAATCTTTTCAGGGAAGGTCTTATGGGGTTTGTGAAAAAAAGAAACCAAAAATAACAAAAAAGAGCCTTCCAGAGGGCCTGGACTCCACGTCTGTTCCCAGTTCCCAGGGACTTCACCATCTTGCCATTGCTCATCACCCAGCCTCCCCTAAGTCACCAGTGACCTAGATGGACTCTGTTTACAGATGCATCTTGCGCGGGTATGTCAGTGCTGCTATCTCCTCTGCTCCCAAAGTTACCTGTCTTCCTGTGTTGGATTTGTTGATTGCCCTGCAACCCCAGTGCACTCAGGGATTCAAGGAAAAGTCATGAACTTGCTGTTTGCTGGACCATTTCTGTAAGTTTGAAAGCAATACTCTTTCCAGCCCTCTGTATCTCCAAAGGAAACCCAAAGTCTAAGACTCCCCCTGCCCCTCCAGACCTGTTTTATGATGCTTTGCAACATAAGAGCTGGCTAGGAGCAAAGACCAAAAACATGTAAAATTAAACCTTAAATTTTGTGATGTAGTAATAAAACCCCCAAAACTGAAGTCTGAAGTTCAAGTTTCTTCCACACCACTTTCTCTTTTGGAACCTTGGGCAAGTTAGGCTCAGCGCCCTCATCTGTAAAATAGTTACAAGTATATAGACCTCACACTGTATCTTTCCACTAGTCATTATCAAATCAGGATACTGTACGGGAAGCAAGTAAGTAACATGAGAGTGGAAGCTGCCCCTCCCAACTTCAATTAAAGGGCCTGTGAATTTTTTGATTTTGTGGATAAGATGTATCGGTGAGCTTTAATTTGAAGAGAAGATGACTAAGAAAATGAAAACCAGGGATGTATGAATGTAAAACATAAAGTACAAAATAATGTTTTTTGTTTTGGGTTTCAATTCAAGAAAATTAAGTATCATGAGGGCATAACAGTGAAAGGCAAACCTAGGAGTTTTGATAATGGAAATCTCAAGAAAACTACAAGGCTCTCAAAAAAATGGAAAGAAATAAGACTGAAAGCAAAGTCAAGGAGATGAAAAAAGTAGATGTAGAGAGGTAGTGTGATATATCTGAAGAGGGTAGAATTTGGAGTTTAGGAGAAGGCTCAGCTACTTATGTACTGAGTGACTTCTGGCAAATTATTTCATCCCTTTGTGTTCAGAGTTCCCATTTGGGAACAACCACTACCAGGTCCTTCTCTTTCATCTTCTCCTTCAGATTCTGTGCTGCATTCATACTTCACTGTTTGCTGTTTCCTTGGACACAGAAGGCTCATCTGTGTTTCCTGTTTCTGTGCTCACAGTTTCGTTTTCCCGATGTGTTCTCAAGGGGGCTCAGAGTTCCAGGAGAGTAAGGACTGGATCCTCCTTCTTTATATCTCCAGAATTTCTCCTAGCCACAAATAGAATATCATTGGCTCTCAAGAGTGTCTTTAATTCGTAAAAGAGGAAAGCAAGAAAGCAAGAAGGAATGAATGAAAAAAAATATGGTTTAGTATTGAGTCATTCATACCCAGTGGCCCGTTCAACTCTATAATTAAGGTCACACATGTAAAAGACAAATTCCACAAGAAAAATGCAGTCTGTGGGTAAGGAGCAGAGTGAGGTGTAAGGGGTGTGGGAAGGCAATAATGAAATAAAGTGAGGACATGCTTCTCATTAACACAGACTTTCAAATTAGTGAGCTAATGAGCTTTTAGCCTGAGATGGAAGGAGAGGGAGGAGAAGGAGAGCACAGGAGAGACAAGAAGCATGAATATAGGATAGGAGAATGTGATTGAGATTTTGAGGTTGGGAACCCAAGCCGTGCTCTCCAAAACCAGCAATATTCACTACCAATCATTCTATAGTGACTTTTCACGTAACATCTGTGGTGATAAAGATGGAAAAAAGATGAGTAGGCCAAACACCAGTACAACCCAGGCCTCAGGTAAGGCAATGCTTTTTCTATTTGCTGACATAACATTCAGCCAGGCAGTTACTGTTAAGACTCTTTGGCGTGCTGCATGGGTAACAAATTTCCCCCAGCTGCTAACTCAAAGTTTAGTCAAAGTGCTGGAGATACTCCAAGAGATATTCCCTTTCACCACCACTTATCAGAGCTAAGATACTGCAACTAGACACAAATATCCACGTGATTTGACTCCGATTAAAGACCATTGTCCGTCTCAAATTTCACCATTCCTCTAACTTCTATTCCATTAAGCTATGCCTAACTGTCATAAGCCATATACACTCTCCCTTCTGAAATCCTTTAGCTGTTACTTAAAACAGTGACATTTAGGCTATCTGTTTACAAAGGAGCTATTGGTTGATGTTGTAGTTCTTAATGCAAAATTTAGTATGGAACTTCAATGTGACAGAAGAGCTCCGGGAGAATGAGTTGAGAAGGAGCAGATTTGGGTCCTATTTTGATGCTGTTTTTATGCTAGTTCTGTGATAGCCGCCTATTGGGGAAAGAAAAAAAAAAGGAAAGTGATCAGAAAATAAGTTTCTATTGTTAGCATCAAAAAGCTGTGTGAAACTCAGCTCACCTACCTCACATCATTTAATATAAAAAAAAACAAGGGGATGGAAGAAGAATATTTCTCAGGTCTTTTCCAGTCATAAAATTATCTAGAGTGAAATTAATCTATTATATTGGTGATCTCAATCCTGATACATCCAAAAATGGTTTTAGGCATCGAAGATTCAGGGGGAAATGTCAACAAAAATATTTTTTGAGGAGCATGGGTTCATGTGCCTTAATATTGTACAAAGAGGCTGTTCTTCATTTAGAGCATTGATTACTCATTAACAGTGGAAGAGGAGAAAGATCTATAATAAATGAAGAAATAGCTGTGAAAGCCACATTCTTCAGTAAAGTCTTCATCCAGATTCCCATGTGTGTATGTTATTTCTCTCCTTTAGTTAACACCATTTGAACCAAATATTTCATTGTTATGCCCCAGACTACTCTGCTGGCTCAAATAAATATTGGGTTCCCCAGATATAAAAAGATTTTTCACCTTTCAGAGGGACTTTGTAAGGTTCCAGTGACCTGCTCCTTAGGCAAACAAAATGTCTTTTTCTGCACAAAATTCTGAGTTGAGAGAAGGTAAATTGAAATGACATTTTAAAATTTAAAATTAGTTTTAGTAAATCCAATATTGACAGTTTACTCTGTGGGGACACCTGACACTTGAAAGATGAGAGATGTCTTCAGAGAAATCCTGCTTTTCTGCCTCAAGAGGACTATTCATTTATTTCTTTTGGAGACTTTGAATGTGAAACTGGGCATCAGAAAAAGCAAGCAGACAAAAATAGTATTATGCTTACTTTTTTTTTTTTTACTTTTTCAAGTACTTCCATATGACTGAATTTGTCATAATCTTGGTAAACTGTTAAAGTGAAATATAATATAAAGTTAACTGCACAAATGTATTTTTTCAAATGTATACACATTTATAATGATCACCTAGGTAAAAGTAAAGAACAAGATTAGCACATCAGAAACTTCCCTTGCTTCTTCTCCCAGTTAATTCCCATCCTGTAGATGTAACTTATTCTGTGACTTTTAACCATAAATTGGTATTGTCTGTTTTTGAATTTCATACAAGGAAGTATATAGTATCCAATACTTTCCCAACTGGGTTCCTTAACTCAACATCATTTCCATCAGATTTATCCATGTTGTTGTGTGTATCAGAATTTCTTTATTTTTATTGCTGTATTTTAGTCCATTAATAAACATGCCACAGTTTATTTATTCCAACATTGATAAGCAATTGGATCATTGCTAGTTTGGGGCTATTATGAATAACACTGCTATCAACACTCATGTAAATATATTTTGGAAAATTTTAGAATAAAATTGTGTGTGTTTAGCTTTAGTAGTTACGACCAAAAGTATTCCTGAGCAGTGGTTGCAGTAGTAACTTACATGCTCACCACCAGTACCAACACTAATTTCTTTTATCATATTATCAGTGTTTTTTAAATTAATAGTTTCAATTTGAATAGGTGTGAAGTGATAGCACATTTTGTTCTTAATTTTAATTTCTCTAGTGTTAATTATGTGACTATCTTTTTATATTCTTGTTCTGTCAAACTTATCTCTTGAATTCTTAAATTTTGTTAATTTATTTTCAGTTCTAGAATTTCCAGAATTGTTTTCAGTTTCCTGCTGGAATTCTTTGTCTTTTTCTGTATTTTCTAAACACATCAAACATGATTACTGTAAGGTTCTTTTCTGATATCTCTAATATCTGGATCACTCAGGTATTTTTCTATTATTTATTTTTACTCTTGATTTTTTTGGTTATTTGATTCTGTTTCTTGGCATGCCTATTAATTTTTCACTAAATATTGGATCTTTTATGCTTTGGATGAAGCTATCTTTTTCCAGAGAGTGTTTAATTTTACTCTGGCAGGTGGATAGAGTATAGATAAATCACCTTATTCCAGTGGAGTCTTTGTTTCCAGTTTTAATAGGTATGTCTGATTTTAGTTTGCTCTTACTCCTAGGGTGTAGCCCCACTCATAAAGTATAGCCCTTTCATGTGTCACCTGAAAATCTTCCTTCCTCCCTCCCTCCCTCCCTTTCTTTCTCTCTTTTTCACTTCCATGGCCAGTCCTGAATTTTAACTTCTTTGTAGCTAGACAGCCAAATTATTTTCTAAGCTTTTTAGCTCTTCAGATACTGCTCTTCTCTTGCTTTTTAAGAGTCTCAGCTTGAACACACACAGTGTAAGAATTGCACAATGCCCAAAGTAGGACATTACCTACAGTTCTCGGCTCACTTATTTTTAGTTTCCTGCCTCTGGTGCTTTTGCCCCTTAAGTTTTTGCCATTCTAGGAACCCCAAGCTCCAGACTGTCTCCCTTCCCCAGTTTGAGTGCCCATATCTTTAGGCTACCATGGCTTTCATTTCCCTAAAATGTGATTGGCAAATTTTCTAGCACAAAAACAGAAGTGAATGGGGACTTACCTTGCTGGGCTTCCTTGCTCCTGCCTGCCCTGATTGCTCTCCTGTAACATCAGATGGTTGTTTACATATTTTATCAATCCTTTATAGTTTCTTTCAGAGGTAGAATGAATCTCTTATATGTTCCATTATCATGGTTGAAAGTGAGAGACTATATATACATACATAGTGATAAGCATTATAGTTCTGATTTGAAAGATGGAAGAAATAAAAAGCGAAGAGGAAGTAAGCATTTCCTATGATCACATAAAAAGGCTTTTGTGGACCAGGAATTCTAATTTTAGTCTCAGAAGCTTCTGATCCAAGCTTAATATTTCACACCCTTCAGATTTCAGATAAACTGAACTTCCATACTTCAATTTTTCTCAGATTATATTGAAGAGGAACATTAACAAGCCAATGATCTCAGCTTGTAACAGAATACAATCTTGGTATTCTGGTAGTCAATATTCTTATGAATGCTGACTTAATTAAATATTACATTAAAGGAATGGGAAGAATTTTTCTTGAATTAGCAGCTACTGATGAAATCCACAATTAGAAGATAGCGTATAGACTACTGTAGAAATAAAAGTGACTCCTAACTTCCCTCTACATGAATTCTATCACCATTACCTTGACCATAAGTCATATATCAAATATGTTGACATATTAAAATGTATTCATAATATCCAAACCAGTGGCTGACAAGTGGACTTTTAAATGGAAAATTACATTTATTTTATGACACCTTATCATGCTTATAGTGATTTGCATTTATTGTCTCATAAGTATTTTACAGTGATGCTATTTGGTAGTTCCATGTTACAGAGAAGAAAAAAAAATGGATGCACAGATATGGCCACAGGCATTCACCAGGGCAATGAGGAGTTTGTGACAAAATCAGATATGAGACAGGGATTTTGTCTCAACCTCAGCCTCAGTCCCCTTTTGCTGTATTGGAAAACCTGAGTATTTTATGGAAACATCCCAAGAACTTTATTTTACCCTACACTTCTGGACCTACTCTTAGGCCTTTGAAAATGAAATGAACTCCAGGAAGAAAGGTTTCAGAAGCTTAGGATGAAAACATTGTTGGAAACACCTGCTGTTTAAAGTGTCATTGGAATCTTTCTCCCTTTTGATTTCCATGTGCTCTCATAGGAACTCCAATCCTCTGCGTAGATCCTCTCTTGCCTCAGGAATTTCGAGAGTTCTCAATGGGAATTTCACCTGAGCACCAGGGACACCATTTACATATATCTCAACATGAATGATACCCCCTGAGTTAGTGGTATTAGCCTTGGGGTCAGAGATTCTTCCATGATTCCCTTCCAGGTTCTACCAATAAAATTTCCAGCAATTTCCCCCCTTATAGCTGTCACTGTTTTTCCAGACATGACAAATCCTGAAAATGTTCTGCAACTATTCATGAGATTTTCTTTCATGTAAAATATTTATGAGCTGTTTGAAGCCTCAAACAATTAGAATTTTACAATTTTATAAAAATCTGAATGGGAGATTATGAATCTCTTCCTTGTGTGTTACACTCCACCAGAGAAATCCCAAAGCAGTGATATTTAATCTTGTATGCGAGACAAAGTTTAATGAAAAGGTCCTGCCCACCCAGCGGGTATGAATTTTGTGACACTTACCTTAGGAAATAAATACTATTGACAAAAACGATATGGTTTACTCTCTCTCTGATGGATGAGCCATCATTAGGTATAAAGCTCTTTGCTCAGAAGAGGTCCTCTTTCAATTGACTTTGCATTGTCATTTCAAGAAATTATCATCAGAGTAGCTCAACAATCTCTCAGACAGTTCCAAAATATCTGAATTTCTCATTATACAGTTGGAACATTCCACTACAGAAATCATAATTGATTTCATCTATAAATTGAAGAGACTGGCTAGAAAACAACTGTAAAAAATTAATAAAATAAAATGCTTATGTCAAATCCATATTATTGATCATCAGTAATGATAGAAACAGGCATTTATGGATGGCATAGCCCTTCACCATATTATTAGACTATAAAGATCTTCATTTTTCAATAACTGATTTATTTAGAGATAGCATTGCATTTTAGAGATTTGAATCATTGATTTTTGAATTGAATAGTAATTTCTAATATTTACTGAACTTAATTACACACTACATAGAATTTGGTAAAAATTGAGCTCTCTCTTTTAATAAAAGCTTTCTTTCTGAATCTTAGTGTGGAAAAATGGATTAAATTGTATTAGGAGGAAGTTTTACAAGAGTAGGCTAAGAAAAAACTATTAATCACTTTACTTGAAACATATGAGTGTTCAGAGATTACCATTTTATAGATTTGCTAATTTTCCAAAAAAGAATGACTCAGATAATTGCTATGATTTCTTTCCTTAGGTGTTATCACTTGTAGTTTGCTATTATTCCATCACAGAATAAAAGGTAGAAAAAAAAAGGCTTTGGTAATTTCCTAAAATGAGCCTTCTTATTTTGCTTAAGAATTCAGAAAAATGACTCCCCTGGTGGCGCAGTGGTTAAGAGTCTGCCTGCCAATGCAGAGGACACGGGTTTGAGCCCTGGTCCGGGAAGATCCCACATGCTGCGGAGCAAGTAAGCCCATGCGCCACAACTATGAGCCTGAGCTCTAGAACTCGCAAGCCACAACTAGAGAAAGCCTGTGTGTAGCAACGAAGACCCAACGCAGCCAAAAATAAAGAAAGAAAGAAAGAAGAATTCAGAAAAGATCAGAATTTAATTAAATGTATTTTGTTCAGAAATGAAAATACTTGAGAATGGCAGAAAGGGAGAGAGTCAATTGGAGTTAAGTTTTTTGCCAACAAATGCTCACTTTGGGTTAAGTAAATGTAGTTACCTATGAGCAACAGATGCTCAAGTGAGTTTGTGTTTCAATGCCAACTGCTTTAAATTGCTATATAACTTTTGAGATCTAAATCTCTGGATTTTCTTTTGTTTTTAGGCCAAGATAAATACTGGTAATTGAAAAACCTATGAATTTGTGGCATACTGAACTCAAAATAGCAAATTGAATCATCTTGGTTACCATATTCAATGATGAAAGCTGATCAGAAAGAGATTATTCCATACATATAACAGGAAATAATTCAATGTTTCGTGAGATAAACATTAGCTATCACTGCCTTTTAAACAAAACCAGTCCATCTAACCCTGTATCCTGACAGGTCATCATTGCTCTTGAATGTGCAACATATTTGAGAAGAAAATGATAGAATCAATCAAAGCAATAATTAGTTTATTGTTGAGGTTGCTTTGATAAATACTGGCACGTTTTCAAGTAGGCAAGTATTTCTTAAAGGGTAGAAAGTGTTTCTTTAAATATTTGAGAGCAAAGCTGCAGCAAAAGTTAATTTGATACTAACTTCAGATATAGCTCAACTTAATAACACACAGATAGCCATCATCTGATGAATGGTCATTTTTGGGTACATGGCAAATTTTCTCCATATTTTGTATACAGTCTGATGGCTGCTGTTGTGAGTGAGCAAACTTTTTTGCTTTATGTGAAAAACTGCAGTGCCTATCAATGGCTATTAGAGTACAGTCACAATCATGACCTCTGTGCTTGTGTTTCTAAGTACAATCTAACCCTTCAGGGTTTCTTTATCAGTTTAGCTCCCATAGCTCAATTTCTTCTTTGTTAACATCCTCTCAATATTTTTACATTTGATTTAAATCATGATGATATATTTTTGTGTATGAATATTCTAGCTGGAGGGTACTTAGGCCTTCATACTGTCTGTGAGTCCCATGGAGGGGAATTACTTCCTCATAGTTTACCAAGGTAGACATGAGTAGGTCAAGGCTGGGAGTAAAGTTTTATATTTTGTTCTTTATATCAAGTTGAACGTTTATTTAAAAATTTTTTTAAAGTCAATATGCATTATCACCTCAACTAGATTGTAAACTAGTTTCAGTGTCTTCTATCATTTCCATGTTTCTCCTTGGTACCCAGTGAAAGAATTATGTATTTTTATTTAACATTACAATCAGCCAACATAAGAATAATCAATGGAGAGATCATAAAATGTTATTAGTCTTTCTGATTCTTTAGCTAATACTTCTTTCATAGTAAAATTTTTCTCTGGATATTTATTCCATATATTCAGGTTTTATAGCATTGATTTAAAATCATTGTCAGATTATCTCATGTTAGAATTTCCTCTGCTATTTGAAGTTCTGAACTTTCTGTAATGCATGGCCTTATCAAAATCATCTTAATTCAGACGTTGTGGCCAGATGTTGGTGATCTGAGTTGTTCAATTGTGTAAATGTCAGAAGTAGGATATTCTCTTATCTTTGAACTGCCTAATACCTACAATAAGGTATTCATTCATTTCCCCTTTTTGTATCCATTTTTCCCTTTGCCTCCTTATCTTCATTCCAGCAATTATTTCTCAAAGGTGTATTATACACTGGGAGGCAGAACATCCAAAGATGTTCTAACATAAACAAGGCTCAGACTTTCCAGAGGCTCAGAAGTTGAGGGGGATAGGGGGAACCAGCCCCTAAATCAAATCTGTAATGCAATGAAATTATCTTTCTGGCATAGTGGTTTAGTGAAGGCTTTGTTACTTAATTCACTAGGAAATTGGAGAGGATTCTATTTAAAAGATGACACTTATAACAGGTCTTGAAAGATGAATAAGTTTACCTAGAATGGGGAAAGTATGGAATGTCTTCTAGGTAGGGACACAGCAATTATAAAGCCACAGAGACAGGAAAGAACACAGGGCGTTTAGGAACAGTAAGCCTCCAAGGATTCATCTGCAGTTGTGATCCCCTTGCTCCCTTATCACAGTTAGGGAGTGGTGGGGGGATGACCCCAAAGAGGTGCCTGCCTGGGACAAATTAATAAAAGATTACTCCTGCAATTGTGCTGTGAAATTGATTGGTTGAAATTTTTTTTCCTACAAATTATACTGGGTACATTAAAAAAAAATCAGATTATCAAGCAAATAATTTTGAGAACAAGAATAACACAACCAGAAAACATACTTCCAGGAGTGACATGCCATTCTTCATGTTAAAAGCAATCCTTAAAAATAAGTTAGAATATAGATTCATGTGACCCTTTGAGGAAAGATGGCTTTGTGCTCCATATACCCATTGGACAGGATTAGTTGATCAAATATATGTTGCCCTGGTGAACATTCTTTTTCTTTTTTAATTGGTATCCTTTCTCTTAATATGTGTTCTGTTACTGTCAGTCACTGTGTCTAGTCAATATAAAATGTTTGTCCTTGGCAGTCTGATTCCCTTAGAATACTGAAGAACCCATGGACTTCATTGACCCATTAGGATTAACATCTAAAGTATCATGAATGGGTTGCATGTACAGATGTACTTTCTTATTTACTTCTACTTTTAGCAGTGGAATCTAATTAGAGAGCATCCTTTGAGCTCTAAGAAGAGCTCCAATGATGGTATTCATTGAGATAAAAGCCTTATGGTGCTACGAATTCTTGTTGCTAGAGTGAATAAAATGTAATTTGAAGTATCATAGTCGGTATATGCATGTATACTTCTCCAACTTCAGGAATATTTAGATCTGTGTCTCTTACATTTAAGTAGTACACTTTACCTACATCTCTAAAAAGATAAATATCTCTGTGTGTATGTGCATAAGTGCATGTACATATGTTTACAAAATGAGCACCTGGGAATAAAGGTGTCAAACGTAGCTTTAGAAACACTCCAGTAAAAGGTAAATGTTAACTACTGTTTCTGGCTACCATAGATAACAGACGCTGGATTTACTATCCTCCAAAAACTAAAAACTAGATAACACACATAAAACGATTGTTTTCTGGCACTGAACCTTGGGCTGTGCAGGACAATGATATGTGGGACATAAGAGATAAATGAGGTGAGCCCAAGATTGTTCCAGTTTACTATCTAGGGAGTTTTCAAGCTAAAACATAGGTACTAGGAAACTAGGTAGACCCCAGATATATCCCCGATTTAAAGAGACAGATTTGAGAGTGGGGTGGGGGGCGGAGGCAAGGCAGGGGGAGTTCACTATAGTACAAGAAGAGAAGAGAGATCTGCAGAGGATTACCCTTAAACTGAGTAATGATCAGAGCATGCATGTAAAGAAATTAACAAAGTTGGGGGAGAGCCACTTCAAAAACTTTAGAGGGAATAATTCTTTATTATTATTATCATTATCGTTATTACTCTTGAGTTGAAATTTACATATCATGAAATTAACAATTTTAGCATGAAAATTCAGTGCCATTTAGTACATTGACAATGTTGCACAATCACTACGTCTGTCTAGTTCCAAAATATTTTCATTGTCACAAAAAGAAACCCTATACACACAATAAGCAGTTACTCCATATTCCCCCCACCCCCCCAAAACCAACAGTATGTTAATTGTTTAAGTACCTATTTTCAATTCTTTGGGGTATATACTTAGGATTGGAATTTCTGGGTCACATGGTAATTCTGTGTAACTTGTTGAGGGTCTGTCAAACTGTTATCTAAATATGTTAAACTACTTAACATTCCTACTAGGATCAGTGGTCCTCAAGTTCGAGTGCTTTTCAGAATCCCCTAGAGGTTTATTAAAATGGCTCTCTGGGCCCCATTCCCACAGTTTTCAATTCAGTAGGTCTGCAGTGTGGTCTAAAATTCTGCATTTCTAACAAGGTTCCAGATGATATTATGCTGCTGGTCTTGATATCACCCCTGACAATGACTAACATACCCTAGATCATCTCAGTTACAATTTTCTCTCCAGGGCTAAGAGTCAGGACACTTCATTCCTGGTTACAGTTCTCTATCTACCTATATGACCATGGGAGAGATGCTGACCTCCCTAGATCTCATTTTCTTCATATCTAAAATATGGATATGGATTAAGTGACTTTTACAGTTTCTTCCAGCTTTATAATTGTTTTTTATTTTATATAATTCTTTTCATTTTTTATAGTTTTTCATTTTATTTCATTTTTCATTTTTTATAATGACTTTTCTCATTTTATCTCAGAAGTCTGAATCTTTCCTGTAGCTCCATAGTACTACCTGATTTGAGAACAATTCATGTATTCATTAATTTATAAAATACTTATCACACCTACTTCATGCCAGGCATCAGGTTGTAAAATGAAGAAATTATTCCTGCTTTTCAGGAACTATATCGAATGTTACAGATCTCCAACTTTACCATACAACAGAATCACTTTGTTAGAATTAAAAACAACTCAGCCTTTCCCTGGGAGATTCTTTTTCATTAAATCTAGGCAGAGCCTTTGTATCTGAAATTTTAATGAGCCTCACAAATGATTACTCTAAGCAGCCAGTGTTAGGAATGAGTGGTTTAGTGGAGGAGATATGTACAGGAAAGAGATGAGCATAGTGTCAGTGATAGGCACCAAAAAAAAAAAAAAAAAAGCTTTCATAAGGTGAGGAAGTCAAGTGAAACAGCTCAGTTAGTTCCCTTTTTATTTTCTTTCTTTCCCCTTCTTCTCTTCCTTCCTTTCTTCCTTCCTTCTCTTTCTTTCCTTCTTACCTCTTAGCAGGTTAATCACCCTTTGCTAAGTGCAGAATCTTGAAGAAACTTTTGTGATCAGTCTGATGTTAGTGATACCGCCAACACACTGAAAGCAGTGTAAACTAGAAATCAAGGACTTGGATTGGGGCCACTACTCTGCCATTATTCTTCCTAGATCCTGGGCAAATTGTTTCACCTCTTGAGGCTCAGTTCTCCCATCTGTGAAATGAGGGCATTGGGACTGACACAATCTGAGAGGCCTCTCTTCACTTCCTGGAGCTTTAGGAGTTAGGACTAAGTCTTGTAGACAAGTTAGATGGTTTCTAATGGCCAGCTTTTGAAATGTTTCTGAAGTGGACTTGTTTTCGACAGTTTTCTTATTTCCCCTGTAAGTGAATTCAGAGGAGGAAGAAGGGAGGCAATCCAGTGGCTTCCAGTTCTGTTCCATAGAATCCACCCATCAGTGCTTTTATTATTGGAAGAGAATACTGTGTATGTCTCTTCTTTGTGGTGCATTACCATGTCCTTTCATGATGCAGAATTTTCTTTGTACCAGTCTAAAATAATCGAATAACCACTTTCAAATCTATGCTTTCAACGTATCATCCTGACTGGTAAGTACATTTAAAAACAAGAGAAACGGGTTAAGGAGTCGCTGTCTTGTGAGAGGGGTGCTGAGAACCTTAAAAACTCAAAAGGATAATGTCATTTGAAATGCGAATGTTTGGGCTTAAGAAGGCAAAAAACTGCTCCCTATTTTAGTCTAGAAAAATGAAATTTAGTTTACTCTAGCAGAGCTCTCTGAGATATGCATTTCTCAGAGTGATTAATGTCACTGACAGACCATTCTGCAGGCAATATGCAAGGAGAGTAATGCAATTCTGTTAGGCACGATTTTTCTCTTATAAAAAATAAGTGAATGTTACGCCATTTTGTTAACTCTTTGCATGTTTTAATGCAAAGAGTTATATTTTAGTTTTACCCTTGTCTTTAAAAAAGAGGCACAGATGTCTAGCTTGTAAAACACTAAGGACAATGATTTCAAGTATGGGTGGGGACTGGCATTTGTTACAAAAAAATAGGAAAATAATGAACTAAAAAGCATATTTATGATATCGTTAGAATTTCCAGTGGAATTTTATTTCAATATATTAGAGAAATATAGGGGAATTCCCTGGTGGTGCAGTGGTTAAGAATCCGCATGCCAATGCAGGGGACATGGGTTCAATCCCTGGTCCAGGAAGATCCCACATGCCGCGGAGCAACTGAGCCCGTGGGCCACAACTACTGAGCCCATGCATCACAACTACTGAAGCCTGAGCTCCTAGAGCCTGTGCTCCACAAGAGAAGCCACCGCTATGAGAGGCCTGCACACAGCAATGAAGAGTAGCCCTTACTCATCGCAACTAGAGAAAGCCCCCGCACAGCAACAAGGACCCAACACAGCCAAAAATAAATAAACAAAATAAATTTAAAAAAAATTTTTTTTAATTAGAGAAACATAGGTGAATTCCTATATGGTTTAAAAACAATTAATATTTATTATTGTTAATAGTATGATCACATTGCAAATGATGCCATACAAGTGTATATGACTTTCCAGACTACTATAACCTGTTTATGCTATTTAACTTAACCCCCTAACAAACAAGGGAAATATAAATTATTGCACTTATTTTAGAGATAAAGAGAATGAAGCAAAGATAATTTAAGTTCTTTGTTTAAGGTCATGAAGGTTATAAGTAGGCTTCAAATTTAATTATCTTATGCAACCACTTCAGCCTATATTCTCTTCTGCCCATTTCCTGGAAAGCCCCTGCCCAGCAACAGAGCTGGGAACAGTTTTACATAGGCAGACCAGAGGTGCATCTTGCAGGGCTGGATGGTAAATAAACTACAACTGCAGCTTGCATGCTACAAAAAGAACATGAATGCTCCTGATCATACACTGAATCCAATGTTCACCAGGGCTGTGAGACACACCTGCCATTAGAGAAGAACTAGCTTGGGCACTGTTGACAAATGGGAAAAGGCTACTGGTGGCTTTTCTCAGCCCTGCATGAGAGTCTGGTAGATTAAGAGTTATAGGAAGAGCAAGCCCACACCCAGAACCCCATAAAGGCAATTAATTTTCTGAGGTTGTAAATGTAAAATATGTTCCAATGTATTGTCAAAGCTGATTATCATCTTACTAGTTACGTGTTTTCAGATGTGATATTTCCTGTTAATAAGCATCACCTGTACCACCTACAAACAGAGAAATTATGAAAACTGGAAGCAGCTCAGAACAGGCCTTCTGGTTTTTCTGATGCCCTCTTGCATGTGGAATATGTGCAGACTCCTCAGACTGGGGTAGAACTTCCTTTGCACACTGGAAGTCCTTTCTTTTATGTCTTGCTTCACTTCTACATTCATGCTCTCAAACTAAGCAAGCTATGTTAATATGTGGGTGAGCCTGCTGATTTCTATGAGCATAAATATTAAAAGCAACACATCCACTATGGCATTTCTATTTGTACCAGGCTAATATAGAATTCTTTCTAGTACCACCACAGTTCCTGCTTATGTGATCTCCTTGCTTGCTCATTGCTGGGCTCCATCTCCATTGCTGGGCTTAATCTCCCTTACTGTTCTATTCAACGTGAGTCTTCATTCTATTCTAGTGTGGTCCTGAAGAGCCTAAAAGGATGACATTAACACAACACTGTGACATGCTGATAGAGGTAATATTTAGGAGGCACTTGGTTGCCTTTTAGAGTTCTTCAAATGATAAAATAGGTCATGTCATACCAACCTTCCTTTCAAAGGCTCCTGGAAGGTCCCCATCCCCCAGTAAAAACCATCATCGTATCATTAGCCTATAAGCCCCATCTGAATCCTGCTAGCTTTCTGACCTTGAACTCCTTTTCCACTCCCCCTGCTCACTTTTCTTTTAGCATATTGAGGTAGGAAAGACAGGGCCAGGCCAAAGGACAGCCTCTCCCTGCATAGGCATTAGGCAGAAGGCAAAGCCACCTCCTTGTTTAGCACTTAATGAGGCCAGGACACATGAAGGAATGGGCTATAAAACAGAAACTCTGACCATGAAAACGGTGGAGCATGTGCAATAAAAATGCACAGTTTGCTGATGACCATGTATGACCTTCCAAACAGCTCTTAGAGCAGGAGTACAGTGGCTTCAGGAGACAAATGTGCAGGACTGAGAGCTGACGCAACCTGGTGCAATGCAGGCCACATCTCAACCCTCCCCTCAATGAATATTCCATCCCTAATCAAAAAGGCCCCACCCACTCAAAGGGCTAAAATTAAGATAAAAAGGGGGAGAAAAAACCCTGCTCCATGCCCTTTGTTTGTGAGGATGGACACCGCCCTGCACTCTTCTCCTCTGAGTGTGTGACTTTTGCTTCTGCCCTAAATAAACTGCTTCTTTGTTCTCTTTGCTCTCAGCCTCAGTGTTATTTTTTTATTTTTTATTTTTTTCCTTTGTGTTTTGTGTTCCTCATCCAAATTTTTTTGGAGGAGTTGAACAAGAGCCTGGACTTTTGATAAAGCTTTTTTCGTAGCAATATTGCCTTTTTTGGGCTCTTTGCACTCACTCTTCTCTATGTCTGGAATGTTTTTCCCTGTATGTCTGCACGGGCTGATTCCCTTTCCTTCGTTTTTTTTTTGCGGTACGTGGGACTCTCACCGCTGTGGTCTCTCCCGCTGCGGAGCACAGGCTCCGGACGCGCAGGCCCAGCGGCCATGGCTCACGGGCCCAGCCGCTCCGCGGCATGAGGGATCCTCCCACACCGGGGCACGAACCCGTGTCCTCTGAATCGGCAGGCGGACTCTCAACCACTGCGCCACCAGGGAAGCCCTAAGTCTTTTCTTATATGACATTTGCACAGTGAGAAATCGCTTTAAAACCCTATTTCAACTGCAACACACACACAGACACTTCACTTTCCTTTACCCCAGTAACTACTATATGTTTTTAGTGTGTCACTTAATTCATTTTGTTCTTTCTGTCTCCTCTTACTCAAATATGGCTCCTCTGAAGATTATATATGTAATATATATACTCTGTGTTAATGTTTTTTCTTTCTAATGAGTTCCCAGGTCTTGACCAAATGACTGGCACATGATCTTTCAATAAATATGTGTTATATAAATGGTCATGTCTAGGGAGTTCCATATATAGATTGGACCCAACCATGTTTCTTTGTCAGGAATAAAGGAACCAGATGAAACAGGATTCTCCAGTGACCTGGATTAGGAAACCATTTTTCACTGCAAGCTTTCTTTGGATCGCACATGATAGAACGTTTTATTAATTGAGAAAATGAATAATAAGCTGTTTTTAATTTAGCAACATAAATCAATCTTCACTTCAATAATCACAAAAAACATGACACATAAACAAATTCTGTTTGCAGTATAATGTGTTAATACATTCTGAGACTACATGAGAAGTTTAAAAAACATTCCTCCTTGAATTTTGGAATTGATTTTAGTACTTAGAAAAATAAATGTATTTTAATATATGGAATAAGTATACCATTATCATAATAGCAAGTTTACTACTGCTTTTCATATTCTACTAGAGCCTTCTCAGTTTAACAAATATGCAATGTATCATCAGAAAAATGCATATGTTGGAACTTCTGAAGTACAGTGAATTATAAAAATGGTAACAGAGACCACTTCTGCAAAGCTACAGATTTCAATTTTAATGTTATTAATGTTCTTCTATTTAAAACATGTTTGACTTTGGAAAATTATTTGTATTATATTTATTTAGCTACCTTTAATTCTTATAACATTTTAAATTTTATTATTATATATATAAAATATCAGTATTCAATGAGAGGTTTCTCACTCTATATTTAGATAATAGGTAGATGGATTTCTTCACATGAAACCTCCCTTGCATTTCTGGAATACATCTACATTCATTTTGTAGTATATTGTTATTTTTATACTTTATTGGACTGCGTTTGCTATTTACTTAGATTTTTTTGTATCCGTATTCTTAAGTGTTCTGAACACCTGCAATTTACCTGCTGGTAAATAGTATGCAATAAAGAGTATGCAATGGCTGAGTACAAGACACAAGGCACTAGACAGATGTGATGGTAACAGTTTATTAGTCAAATATACTCACACCCTGGAGGAAGAGGACACGCAGGACGTTCAGGGCCACACTGGGGTTGCACTCGGGAGCAAAGTGACCCAATAGGGACCAAGGGAGGCATGTTTCATAGTATCCAGAGGGTAGAATAACACCTGGTCCCATCAGGACTGTGTGATTGGCTTCTTTGAAAAGTTTCATGGGTTGGCAAGGAGGTGAAATCCAATCGGTTGAGGACAGGTAATGGCTGATCAGGGGACTGGCTGGCATGGGGTGGGGGGAGCATTTCCCACTGGGTGAGGTGCATATCTGGCAAAAGCAACTCACAATTAGGGTCTTATGGGGCCCTGTGGAGGCTCAAAAATGTCAAGGCAGCACTTGAAATTTTAAGTTTTACAATACAATAAGTGAGATTGATCTGGTGTGCAGTTGCAGCGCTCGGGCTTCTCTCTAGTTGTGGTGCGTGGGCTCCAGGGTGCATGGGCTCTGTAGTTTGTGACACGTTGGCTCTCTTGTTGAGGCGCATGAGCTCAGTTGTTGTGGTGTGTGCGGGCTTAGTTGCCCCGTGGCATGTGGGATCTTAGCTCCCAGACCAGGGATCGAACCCTTATCCCCTGCCTTGGAAGGCAGATTCTTTACAACTGGACCACCAGGGAAGTCCCTCTAGAACATTATTTCTAATATTAGAACATTATTTATAGAATATAAATTTCTAGCATACTTAAAATATAATGGACTCAGCAATTCTTTAACAGAAATCAGTTATAATGCCAGCTGATTCTGATAATTTTGAATCACATTTGCAATCCCATTTATGTCAAAATATTCTAATTATTCTTAGGTCATTAAAAATGTTTTAATTTTACTTATAAATAATTTACTCTAGGTTTTGATATTTTTGTTATAGATTTGCACATGGTATCTTCTTATTTTTATTTCTCTTATATTTATGTATAACCACACAGGTATAAGAGAAATATGAAATGTTTCTTTTTTTATTCCTAATCTTGTTTTTTTATTCTTTTTTAGTTAATCAAGTTCATAAAGGTTATTCTATTAATCTTTTCTAAAGATAAGTTTAGATTTATCTTTAAATATTTATTTCTTTTTATTTCATTAATTTCAGTATTTATTTTTAGTTCTAATATCTTGTATCATTGTGATTATATTATTTGTTTTCTAATATCTTTTAAAAATATAAAATGATTTATTTCTGGGAAAGTTTCAATTACTTAAATGCTGAAACTGAGATGTTAATTCTTGTGAAAGTGATTTATTAAGGGAGCAGCCTATAGGGGAGGACTTTAATACATCACTGTTTAGTAAAACATTAATTATAGGGTTTGCTAGATCTCCTCTATCAGATTAAGAAAGGTCTCTTCTATTCCTTTGTCTGCATTTATTGAAGTGATCACATGCTTTATCTTTCTCTGTTCAAGTGGTGAATTACGATTGATTTTTGAATGTTCAACCAACTTTTGAAATCTGATATATAGCCCACTTACTCATGGTATATTAATTTTTTCCTATTGTGGGATTTACATTGTAATTTTCTCCTCTAATCAAAAGCAGAACCTGATACTTTGAAGTAGGGGTAGTTGTGCTTGTTATGGGAGGCTCCACCTGCCAGATTTTAAGCCTCAATTTATTTGGTATCCTTCCACAACTTAGCGTTGGAGAGAAAGAAGTACAATTAACATTGGCTGTTTGGCTACCATTTTTGTATGCTTGTGTGAGTGTGAGTGTGTGTGTGTGTTTGTGTGTGTGTGTGTGTGTGTGTGTGTGTGTGTAGCCAGAGCTAAAGGGAGAGGGAAATGAGGAATTATTCTTTAATGGGCATACAATTTCAGTTATGCAATGTATACATTTTAATTTAACCTTTTCAAGTTACTATGAAAAGTTTCGTGCTTATTGAATAATTTTTCTTCTTATCCCAAAGCTTTCTATACTTTCATCAAATACAGTTGATAACTTCACATGTCTTAAATAAAGAAGATAAAAGTCAGAAGAATGATGATGTCTGGTATATAAGGTTAGAGACAATGTTTTTTAGGAATATTCTGTGTTTCATCTGCGTTAATTAGCAGCAACATATATTTATCATAGAAAGATAACTATTCCTGCTTATTTCTTAAGGGTATTAACAAGTCCTAGGAAATTTGTCTACAGCATTTTCTATGTCAGATCATCATTTTCATACACAGAAACATACAGTTTAAGGAGAGTTTACATTAAAGAGACAAATTGGTAAAACCTAGAGACAAAAATTTCCAATCAAACTACCAAATTTCTGTCTTGCCTAACTGGGGTTATTATACACTATTTTATATATTTTATTCAATTCTTAATAAGTATTCCATAAAGGTATATAAACTATATTGATAATATTTAACTAAAGGATATCATATCCTTGGCTACACAGAACAAAGAATAGAGAACACTGGTATCTTTTGGCTTATAATATATGCCTTCCTGCTATCTGAGGAAGGATGTGTTTCTTTTACTCCATGGACTCAATATTTCAATGACATTATTTTCTTTGACAGTACTCAGTGCTCATTATGACAATTTTTTATTATAAGTGCTAAACGGTTTTTATTAAATAAAACTTATTATTTGGATATATCATAAAACTTCCCAATATCTGCTTAATGTAATGTTTAATTTAGTAATTGAAAATAGCTACCACAAAAAAACATTTATAAATGAACTATGACAGTATCCTTTTCCATGACATTTACACTTAAAAAGAGGTATATATCTCCTGAAATTGCATCATAGATCAGATGAACATGAGATTTATATTTTCAATTCCCGTATAATACACAATCTGATGATGAATGATACAAAGAGGTTGGTTGCCACATGAAGTATATTTTGACAAATTTTTCTGTTCGTTTATGTGGTCATAGCAGACTTGGGCAAACATTTTTTTAGGTGGAATCTACCTGAGAATATGGTGAATTGGCATGACAGAAGGCCTTTGCCTTCCAAGACCCTTAGCTGGTAAATGAGCAATGTCTCAGAATCAGCTGAAAGGGAGCCAACTAGTTCAAAACCTTTGGAGCATTTCTGTCCCTGAGTATAGCAGGAAAAGGGCAAGTTTCATGAAATTATTAAGACCCAGTGAAAACTCCTCTGTTATATATTTTTAAAATAATCTAAACATATTAAGGGAGGATGTTAACCTTATATTCTCTTATTGCTCTTTGGTGCTAACAAATACAATTGACTGACAATGATTATAAGTCCTCCTCATTGTTTCTATTTATCTCATGTCTGTTCTGGCCCTAAGAACTACAATTTGAATTAGTGTCCATACCATTTTTCAAGAGCATCCCTTTAACACTATTGTAGTTTTCTTGGAACCAGACCAAAATAGAAGAAATGATTCTTTCAGAGAACGGATGGATGAGAACACGGAGTGAAAGCTCCCGAGGACAGATTGTAGTCGGCTAAGCCAATGAAAACAGCCAATGAATGCTAAGAGATCTGGCCATAAAAAAGGGAAAAGGAGCTTATTTGCTGGATAAATAATTACAGAGTTTATTTATGAAAACGAGTATTCTTGAAGACTCTTAAAAAGAGTGACTTAGAATTCCCATTTGGGTAGGTTATTTAGTTGGATCAGTAGAAAATAGATTTTAAATTTGGGTGGTAAAAGTTAAAAAATGACAATGAAAAGGAAAGGGTGTTAATATACAAATGTAAGATATACTTATAACAGTATGTATTTGACAGTTATTTGCACTTAAAAATGTACTGCTTCACAGCTCCCAATTCACCCTTTATTACCTGCTCTATGATAATGGATGGGACCCTGTAAACAATGCTCCTTTAGAGCTGGCACAGCATTAAGCATTATCAGTAGAGCACACAGGAAGGAAACTGAAAAGGAAGATATTTCTCTTCCTGGGTTGGGTGTGCTTCTTTTGGCCTTTTCTTTCTCCTGTCATACAGCTGCACACCCAGGGAATGCAGTCCCTTGGTAAGTTTGCAGCCCCAGTTCTGACCTGGATAACAGCTCACCACAGTCTTCCCAATAGGGACATTGTGCTCCCCAGGCCTTATTATATCCATTCAGTGAGCAGGGTACTAAGGCCTTGACACTGACTATGCACACACCTCTGAACCTTGGTCAAACTGAATCTCATATGTATGTCAAGAAACACCTAACACAGATACCACGTATCTCAGGCCTCACACCACTAGCCAATTAGCAGCTCCTAAAGCCCTGACCCATTTTTGTGGACCTTCCCACTAGGCATGGTCACCTGCAGCCCAGAGGGTTTTTTCCTGCTTGAAAATCCCATCCACAATTTTTATCCACCTGTATTCTGCACAAGTGTTTCCTGTTTGCCTGAAAACTGTGAAATAGCTCTGGCTCAGTTCAACCCTGAGAATTTTTCCACAAACTGGTGATCTGCCACCACATCTATTTCAACAGGGTCTGAAACCCTGTCTTGAAGAAGTGAATTAAACCAGACAGAAAGACAAATATAATATGATATCACTTACATGTGGAATTTTAAAAAAATGATACAAATAAACTTATATACAAAACAGAAATAGACCCTTACACAAATTTATGGTTACCAAAGAGGAAATGGAAGGAGGGATAATTAGGAGTTTGGGATTAACATATACACACAACTATATATAAAATAGATAACCAACAAGGATCTACTGTATATAGCACAAGGAACTATACTCAATGTTTTGTAATAACCTATAAGGGAAAATAATCTGAAAAAAAATAGATATATATGTATGTATAAGTGAATCACTTTGCTGTACTCCTGAAACCAACATAACACTGTAAATTAACTATACTTCAATTAAAAAAATTAATCCAAAAAATAAAAAGAAACTCTTCTGATTCCAAGTCTGTTTTTTACTTCTGACACTCTCCTTCAGCAGAAAGGTATTTTTTAGAGTTGTCCTTACCTTTTATTCCCCTGATATAGTCTTTATATTAAGTTTTCTCATTTCAAATTACTGTGTGGGTTCTGTCTCCTGATTGGATTTTAACTGACAAAGAACATGGTTGAACTAATTGTGAGCATGAAGAAGAGAGTGGGCAAGGGTGATTCTCAGATATGAACTGATTAATGGTGGCACTTTTGACTGATATATGAAGTCATCACAAATAGGGGAAGAAAATCAATTCCATTTTGAATCTGGACAATGTGAAGTACTTGTAGGGCATTCATAGGTAATTGGCCCTCAGGCAATAAGATAGAATAACTGAAGTTTGGTGGAGAGAGGACAGATAGAAGAAATGGATCCATAAGTTATCAGCATCCAAGAGGAAGTTGAAATTATGAGCATGGAAGTGATCACCTAAACTACCAAAGTATGATGAATGATAAAAAACAGAGACTCAAGGACAGATATCTATGGAAAATTAATATGTAATAATTCCCAAGAACAGCTTAGAAGTAGCCATGAGGGGAAAGTAGACATTTTCTCAAGTAAAGAGTGATTAGTGATGCTAAATATAACAGGAAATATTAATATAAGGTCGGGAAATTTTTCATTAAGTTTGGCAACTCAATTCTATTAAGAAAAGTTTCAGTTCTTTTGTGAGATTAGGAACGAAATTATCATGACTTGAGAAATAAATTTTCAGTGAGATGACAGAGGGTAGTTTTTTCTTTGTGAAGTTTAAGTGAAAAGAGTAAAAGATTAAACAGTGTTTTGAAGGACACATAGCATAGAAGGCAAAGGATAATTTAGTTTTTAGGGTGAGAGTTTTAAGAATGATTAACAAAGGAAAAAAATTGTCAGAGGGAGAAATTAAAGGTAAAAAAAACTGCAGTAATAATCAATAGAACTCAATATCTGGGACACAAAGTGTTGGACTTAAGAACACGTGGAGGGGTTGGCTTCGAAATGAAGGTGGTATTTGTGACTTCAGGATGTTTTTGGTTGTGGAAAGTATGTAATATGGGGCAGGAGAAATCAAAGAAATTCATGCTTAATGGCAAGTCTTCTCAGTGAAGTGAACTTATGAGATTGATGAAGTGGGAGAAAATGTAAAGCTCGTTGCAGAAGTTAGATGTAGAATATATTGAGGACGTTAGGTCAGGAATTTGTGATCCATTGATATACAATAGTAACAATCAGTGGTAGAGTATTTGCGTTTGTTTTTGTGTATATATGTATCCAAAAGTGATTATTTGCTCATGTACATAAGTAATATATATTTGCTCTTGCCAAAAATTTCCATAAATATTTACACCAATTGGCTTTTCAACTAGCAGGAGATGAAAGAGACTATCTCACTGTGTAAGTAAACTTTAGATAGAATTCCATACAGTACTCAAAATCAATTGCAAATCTGTATTTTGGACAATTTTAGACCTAACATGGAATAGTGGAAAGAGCATAGACTTGGTCTGAGAAAGTCCTGGATTCCACTACAGACTCCACTTTTCAAGCTGTAAGATATTGTTTCTTTCTGATCTTGGTACATCTGGATACATAATAAATATTACTGTAATTCTTAAGTGTATATATTCTTACATTTCTAGGAGGTTCTCTAGAAGTTTATTTTCTTTCTTAGTCTGAGTTTTCTCACGTCTAGTCAGGATAATCCTTACTCTGTAAAGTTGTTGTGAAGATCAGATGAACTAATTAATGTATATGAAGTCCATGGCTCATGGCATCTACAGAGATTTAAGTTAGTGATTGAAACAACAGAAAATGTAGATTTTCCTATTTACCCACACTGTCTTTCTTTCCTTAATCCAAGTGTCTAAAGCAATTCACATACACATTAATTTTATTAAACACTTAATCTCTCTGATATTGACTTTTATTTTTCAAAACCAGTATTACCTATTATTTAAGACATACAATTTTACTTAACAATTAATTTGTCGTAGTGGCAAGAATCACCTAAAAACAAACAGAAATAATTGAGGAGACATTCACTGAGAAATGAGTAGAGAATTTCCAAATTTGCAAATATAGATGAAGACTGTATTTTTAGGATTATAGCAAATTAAATATTCCTCTTGGTACAAAAATAACTTGAAATCCCAGAAAAAATGCAATAAATATCCTCATAAATACATAGCTGAGAGAGCAAGACCATATAGAGACCAAAAATGACAGAGGAGATGAAACCAGCAAAGTAAACAAAGCATGAGATAAAAGCTTTCTTACATGTGTTTGCTTATACCATAAATTTAGTGCCTTGGGTTTTAAGTTCGCTTTAGGAGACAGAAGAAAGCCATGGAGTTTGCACCAGGAGAAACCTTAAACAAGACTTTTTCAAAAAGTTAGGGACCTCATCTCCATGAAAGGTTGTGATAAAAAAAAAATTGCCTTCACACAATGTTTGAGGTTTGATTTTCAATGACTTTCATGGTCTGGGAAAACTCAAGTAGAGAATTTTTTACTGCGTTTTTAGGCTAATATTACCTTAGATCCCTGATACTCAAACTCAGCGTGTGATCCACAAACACCCAGCAGCATCTGGATCACCTGGAAATTTCCTAGAAATACAGAAACTCTCACTCTTTCCCAGGCCTACCATAAGATGCTTTTGTGTTTTTAACAAGATCCCAAGGTGATTTGCATGCACATTGCCTTGGTTTCCTATTGCTGCTGTAACAAAATTAGTGGAACAAGCAAACTGATGTAACCACAAATTTAGTGGAAATCAACCCAAATTTATTATCTTCCTGGAGATCAGAAGTTCTAATATCAAGGTATTGGAAACCCACATTCCTTCTGGAAGTTCTAGGGAAGAATCCATCCCCCTGCCTTTCTAGGTTCCTAGATGCTGCTTGCATTTCTCTGCTTGTAGCCTTTTCTCCATCTTCAGAGCCACCAGTATAAGATTTTAAATCTCTTTCCTTCTCCCTTTCTGCCTTTCTACTCTATTTCTAGCATCACATCTCATTTCCTCACTATGACCCTCCTGCCTTACTCTTATAAGACTCCTTGTGATTACATTGGGCACACTTGCATAATCCAATAACTTCATCTGCAAAGCCCCTATGGCATAGAAGGTAACACATACTCAAGGTCTGGGAATTAAGAAATGAGCATTTTTGAAGGGCTTTTATTCTGTCTACCACAAACAGTAAAGACCAAGAGGCACTGCCTTAGAGAGTCTGAAAGAAGTAAGTGGAAATACTCTCTAAAGAAACTCAAGCTCAACCTAGATACTGTGGGATTTCTATCAAATACAATTGGCTGAATGGAAGCTTACAAGCAAATTACAAATCAATTGAAACAGTACGGCATGTGAGAGAGTCCACAGAAAGAACAAACAACAGAGAGAACAAAATGTAGTAGGACTGCAGATGCTTACAAATATTTATTTAAAGAAGTAATGTTCTGTATAAAACACATGAACTCAACTTTCAAAAACAAGTTGGCATATTTGAAAAACAAGCAATATATTACAAAGCAAATTAAAGACAAAGTAAAAAAGATAATAAGTGCACTAACAAATATATATGGATAAATGATGCAGAATACAACACAGAGAAAACACAGAAGCTGTGAAAGAAGGTTTATACACATTGAAGATATAATAAAAAGATCCAATATACATCTCATTGGAATCCCAGAGGAATACAATAGTGAAAAGGGGTAAGAAACATATTTGAAAAAAATGTTGTGACACACAATAATATAGAGGAAGCATAATTCATTCCAAGAAGGATAAATAGCAAGAAATATATATTTAGGTATATCAGAATGAAATTAAACAACACCAAGTCAGCCAGGAGGAAAAAGACAGATTATGTACAAAGGATGATAGCTAACTAATCAATCACAATAGTAGAAGCTAGACACAGTGGAATATCTTTGTAGGACTGCAAGAAACAATTTAAAATATAGAATTGTATAATTAGCTAAGAGCTAGAGCTAAGTAAATCCTTTTTCAATATAATACCACATATTTCACAAGGATATATAAATATACATATATATATATATATATATATAAATGTAATAAAAGTATTTGAAATGTAGATAGACCCAAGCAACTGGGATAAGCAGTCACATGCCAAAAGGAATTTTGAAAAGAGTAGACAGACAAATGACAGTTTTCCCCACCCTTTCATTCCAATACAAACATCTGAGTTTATATTAATCTAAAAATACCATATTTTATAAACGTGAGTTGCCTTTATTGCTCTACACCAAATCTCATGTGAGATTCTCTATCATTCATAAAAATGAAGTCAAATTTAGAAGAGCTCTGAAAGCTCATGTAGCACTTCAATTGTGGTCTGCAGATTGCTGCTAGTCAATGAACTGTTTGTTAGAGTCATGACCATATGATTCAAAATTGAAGATGTTTTGAAAATGTTTATAGTAATTTAATGTTGCTGCACTATTCAAAGCACATGATCCAAGACTTTTCTCCCTGAACAGGAAACGGATCCATTTTGGTGCTGATGATCTTTTGTAATAAACCATATCATATATGAATGAAGTATTACTCATGACATTTTAAGTTTAATTTACTAAATGAAACCCAAAACTATGAAAAATATGAAAAAGCTTAAGCATTTAGTTACTGCATTACTTGTTTTTTATAAACACCTTTTTTTATCAAGGCTTTTAAAAATGTATAGTTTTATAATATTATTTAAGTTGGAAAAGCATAATTTGTGTTATTTATTTTTTCACCCTAATTTTAATATGTTGAAACAAGTTTGTTACATTTTGACAAGAATTATTATGAATTCTTTTGTTTGAAGCAGTAGTTGTAAGCCTAATGACAGCTACGCAAGTGATTCTAAACAAAACCCAAATAGCTGATACTAATTTTACTCAAATGTATGATTGTACAAATATTGAGTTTACTTTTGTAGGCACGATTCATAATGAGGTGCTAGAATAACAGTAGGCTATTTATGAGGGATGTACTGACTAATGAAACAATGGTTCTATTACAACTTAAGTATCATTTATATGCAAAATAAAAAGGAACACATTCAACCATGATTACATTTTAAAAGAAAATATACTGAATTAAAAACTCAAAAGAAGCTGATGTTCAATAATTCAAATATAAATGTTGGTTCATATAAGAGGGCTTCTTATAAAGTAACACATCAGGTTGAAGACTAAAGGACCACATACAATTGCTGAGACATTAGTGAAAGACCGTATCAAAGAGGGACAATTAGTGAAAGACTGTATCAAAGAGGGGCACATATAAACGTTGGATAAATTGGTGGCAATGAAGGTAAGTCAAGTATCAGTTAACTGTTATAACATTGACATTTTTAGGAGATGGTTAATGATACAGAACACCAAAACTTAGAACAACATAAAGCTATCAAAGTATTTTTTATTTCATCTTACAGAATGCCCAGGTACTGTTAAAACAGCAGTTCTTTGAATGTGATGAAGATAAAAAGGAATGATTCCTTTGTTTGGCCTCACCACTATAAAACAGTCAGCTCTGAAGGGCATAACATTTTACTTGTACATTGTGAGAGACTTCAGTTCCGATGACCCAGCTACAAAGACAGGAAAACCTTATAGTTTAGTTGCCCAGTGTATCAGTTATCTGTTGCTCATAACAAATCACCCAGAACTTAATGGCTTAAAAAAATCAAACATTTATTTACTCACCATTTCCATGGGTCAGGAATGTGGGATCTCTGCCTAGGTCATCTAGCTTAGTTTACTTCATGAGGTTTTAATCAAGCTGTTGACCAGAGCTGCAACTATCTGAAGACTCAGATGAAGCTGAAAGATCAGCTTCCATAAACTCATATGGTTGTTGTCAGGCCTCAGTTGTCACTAGCTTTGACCATTTGATTGCCCTGGTGGCCTCTTCATAGAGGCTCACAGAATTGCTTCTCCCAGGGTAAGTGACCCAAAAGAGAATGAGAAAAAGTGAGCACTCTCAAGACAGAAGCTGCAGTCTTAAATAATTTTACTTGAATATAATTACATACCATCATATCATCACATGCTGTTGGACACACAGATCAACCCTGACACAAAGGGAACTACACAAGAGGTGTGGTTCGTTGGGGGCCATCTTGGAGGCTGGCTACCACATCCAGATTAAAAATTTTATGTAAATGTAAATCATATGCTGCTTCTTTTGTTGAGGAAGTATTGTTTCAAAACCCAAAACAAAACAACAAACAAAAAACAGAACCTCAGCTTCACTAAATAGTATTGTCAGTGTTTTATGAAGGACTGTGAGTTACCTAAAGAATGAGTATTATATTTAGGATTACTCTCTTTTTCATATGATGATATCAAAACATCATAAATTTATTGCATGCCAAGGTACAGCAGCTAATAAGGAGAAGAATCATTTCAATGATGCCTGAATTATGGATAAACACATTTTTGTGTTACTGCAAGGTAGGAGATCAATTTAGTCTTGATATAAACATATACTTTGGACAGCCACTTATTGTTTATCATCATTATTTTTTTTAAATGATTTTAGCATTTCCATGCAAAGAAGGAATGGATTTTTTTTGTTTTTGTTTTTCTTTTTCTTTTTTGAGGTACACGGGCCTCTCACTGTTGTGGCCTCTCCTGTTGCGGAGCACAGGCTCCGGATGCGCAGGCTCAGCGGCCATGGCTCACGGGCCCAGCCACTCTGCGGCATGTGGGATCCTCCCGGACCGGGGCATGAACCCGTGTCCCCTGCATCGGCAGGCAGACTCTCAACCACTGCGCCACCAGGGAAACCCAGAATGAATGTTTTTTAATAGCATGTGAGATAAAAGAGCCAAAACAAAGTTTAGAAACCTACAAGAACAAAGGTTTAAAAATTGTCATGATATTCCACAATTTAAGGATAATTACCAATTAATTAGGATCTTGATATTGTAAATCTGTGAAAAGTTATCACTGAATGCCTTAAAAATTTGGTAGAACATTATGAATTACATTTCTGTCAAGAAAGATCCATGCATAGGAGGCTTATGATCAAAATTGATTTCTTTAGTCAAAAGACAAATCTAAATTTATAAGATAAATTATTGGAACTAGCTACTGATGACACATTGAAAATGAATTTTAAAAATAGAGATTACTTGCTACCTTTTGGACCAAAGCTTAAATGAATAATCAGAGCTCATTGAAGTTGCTTTAAAATCTCTTCTATTCCCATTAACACATCACTGTGACACTGGTTTGCTACAATGAATGTTATCAAAACAAGACATTGAAGCAGTTTAGCCACATATCATTTCCTCTTAGTAGCACTATTGTTAAAGCAACCTACATTAGTTAAGTTAATAAGTGAGAAGCAAGCTCATTTATCACATTAATATTTGATTGTTAATATAGGTGCTATTTATTTAAGTGTGCTTGCAGGTATTTAATACAGAGAATCATTATATCCTTCATACATTTCCATTTAGTTACAAATCTAGAATGACAAAAAAGTGTGTAATATTTTATATTAATTGATTACTCACATTTGCAATGAATAATTCATATATTTAATTATTTCCTTAAGTTTGTCCTGATTGGATGTTAAAATTTAATATGCCTGTTGGCTCTAATGGCTGAAAAACTTTGGGCTTGTATATTATACCTCTTTATTTATTTAGCATTTCATTTGAATTCTTTTAAGTGTTGGACTGTGATGTATTGGATCTTTAAAATTTCTTTTGTCAAAGGTAGTTTGAGAAATGCTGACCTAGTGGATTTTAGTAAGTTAATTACACATTTATTATAAATACTTTGGTTTGGCCTCCACAGAAAAGCAGTAATGGATTCATAGTTCAAAACAGGTTTCCCCCACTATCTGAAAACAGAATGTTCCTACGAAACCTTTAGTAAGCCGAAATGGTGTAAAGTGAAGAAGCAACCACCTCAGGACACATGTTGCCAACAAACGCACAAAATAAATCGAGATAAAGTGCAGGTGCTCTCAGACACAGCTTAGAGCTATGGCGCTTGTTGATGCTGAGACGCTGAATTAATTCCTTAGGGAAGGAGCTTGGCCAGGTTGGGGCCTAGCCACCCCCTGCTCAGGTGCTCGTTGCCTCCATAGCAGCTTGCTGCTACAAAACAAACACTGAACCCAACTTCTGCTTTCGCCTTTTTTCATAGAATGAAAATCCTCTGGATTTCTTTCGGTTGGCAAAACAGGTATTAATGTAGGTCTTTCATAAAAGCGAAGTGGTGTAAAGTGAACTTTTGAAAAGCGGAGGTTACCTGAATAGAAAGAGTTGTCTTGGGGGGAAGGGAGGGATACATTAGGAGATTGGGATTAACATATACACACTACTATATATAAAATAGATAACTAATAAGGGCCCACTGTATAGTACAGGGAACTCTACTCAATACTCTGTAATAGTCTATATGGGAAAAGAACCTAAGAAAGAGTGGATATATGTGTATGTATAACTGATTCACTTTGCTGTACACCCGAAACTAACACAACATTGCAAATCAACTCTACTCCAATGAAAATTTAAAAAGAAAAATAAAAAAAAGAAAGAGTTGTATGGTTGTTTCTCAGGGAGGATAGGTAAAACAAACAAAAATAAAAAAAAAAAAAACAAAAACAAGCAAAAAATCCCCACAGCATTTAGGCTATGGAACTGAAGTATGGGTAACCTTAATTTTTTTCTTTGACAACCTAAAGAAAAAAGAGAAAAGGAGTAGAATTTAAAACAGCACTTCAATTTTCTTTCACTTTTGCATAAGGGCTTTGCTGATAACATTGGTAAAAAACTTTGGTTCCTTAGGAGAAGTGATATAGATTTTATCTGATTGCCTTGAAATGTTTTTCCTTTCCACTGAAATTATTCAGCAATGATGTATAAAATTTGATTCTTCTATGTTATTTAGAGAACGGTATTTCTGTAGTACTAATGAAAAAAATAACACTGATATACTTTTAAATTTGGCTGAAAAGATTTTTTAAATTCTCAAATTATTTATGAGAATGCTCATCAAGCTTTTCTTTTGATGCTAATTTTTTATATTTTCATATATGAAAAATTACGATGAATCAGAAATCATTATCAATGTAAATAACTATTATAATATTTTGAGAGCTTTTTGTATGTTATGTATTTTACATTTGTTAAACTATTGCACGTGTTAGATGTTTTGTATGTATTTTCTCTAGTTTACACAAGAATTCTGCAGAATAAGTAGTGTGCCATCATTTATCAGATAGAAAAATTGAGGCACAGGGAAGTTAAATAATATGCCCAAATCCATTGAAGTAAATGATGTTAGTGATGATATTTAAACCCAGCTCATTCTGATTCCCTTCCTACTCTATTATTTCATCACAATATTTATTCCCTGACATTATTTCACAAGTAACTTTATATTAAAGCAAAAAAAATATATAAATTGCAAAAAACTATTAGGTAAAAATCACTAAATGAAGAAAAATCTCCATTTCAACTTGATTATTTGGAATTGTGTGTGTGTGTGTGTGTGTGTGTGTTTCATTGAAGCTGTTATGAGACTTTGTTCTTAATGAAATTTGCAACATAAAACCAGATCAATATACACTACTATTTGGACAATTTGTATTTCAGTCTGCAATCACGAAACAAAACGGCAGTTACAAAACTCTACAAGGGGACATATTTTCTAAAGTAGTAATTTATATGAATGAAAAATGATCTTTGTGTAAAGGTTATTTAGCTATGTGATTTTTCTGTGACTAAATAATTAAAAAATCATTTTTCAAACTACTCGTGAAATGATTCTATCTTCCATGTACCCTCTATTTATGTTATTTTCCTACCCATAAGGTGAGGTAACTGCTTGTGGAATATCTAATATATTTTGCCTTGTATCAAGAACCAAGTGGTATTTTTCAACTGATTTTCCTTTTCTTGCCCCATAACATGTATTACATGTCAACAAATAAGAAAGTGTGTTGATTCTTCCTTCCCACTCACCATGACCTTCAACAAGTCATTAAGACCCACCAATGTCACCTAGCTACTGCTTATCTGCTGAGGCTGTAGTCTTGCCCTTGAGATATTAGAGCGAGCTTTTAGTTCTGATTGTCCAGTATAAGTATCCTCTAGCCGCATGTGGTTAGTGAGTACTTGGAATCTGGCAGGTTCACACAGCGACAAGCTGAAAGCATAAAGTACACACTGGAGTTGAAGATAGTATTTAAAAAGAGAATGTAGAGAAATGTAGCTGGCGGTCCTGTGGTTAGGATTGCACGCCTTCACTGCTGACAGCTTGGGTTCCACCCCTGGTTGGGGAACTAAGATCCCGCAAGCTACAAGATGTGTGGCCAAAAAAAAAAAAAAAAAAGGAATGTAGACTATTTCATGTATAATTTTATAATGATTTTATATTAAATGACAATATTTTGAATCTATTGTGTTAGATGAAATGTATTCCTAAAATTAATTTTACCTCTTTCATTTTACTTGTTTACATTTACTTGTTCATTTACTTGTTTACATTTTACTTCTAATGTGGCTACTAGAAAAACTTGCTATGACCTAGGTGGATCTTATTATGTTTCTATTTTATTGTACTGCTCTAGTTGGTCTCTGTGGCTTCTTCTTTTTTTTTTTTTTTAATTTTTTAACGTCTTTATTGGAGTATAATTGCTTTACAATGGTGTTTTAGCTTCTGCTGTATAATAAAGTGATTCATATGTCCCCATATCTCCTCCCTCTTGCGTCTCCCTCCCTCCCACCCTCCATATCCCACCCCTCTAGGTGGTCACAAAGTACCGAGCTGATCTCCCTGTGCTATGCGGCTGCTTCCCACTAGCTATCTATTTTACATTTGGTAGTGTGTATATGTCCATGCCATGCTCTCACTTTGTCCCAGCTTACCCTTCCCTATCCCCGTGTCCTCAAGTCCATTCTCTAGTAGGTCTGTGTCTTTATTTGAGTCCTGCCCCTAGGTTTTTCAGAACCATTTTTTTTTTTTAGATTCCATATATATGTGTTAGCATACAGTATTTGTTTTTCTCTTTCTGACTTACTTCACTCTGTGGCTTCTGACTCAAATTCATTCCAATACTGAGCTACCAAAGGGGCCTGTCTAAAACACAGTTCTAACCACTAAACAGACACTTCCAGATGGTGTACAGAACAGCTTGATGCAGAAGTTGTAACTGGGGTAGAATAATAAGACTTGCTTAGAGACAGTTATGTTAATGACACGGTAGCCCTTAAAAAGAGTTAAATATAGATAATTACCAATGGGTCCATTATACAGGAAGCTGATGCTTTGAAATCACCATTGCATAACATGAGCTGAGAAAGTAAAACACCCTTTTACAAAGCATCAGCTTCTCTCTTTATCAACATATACTCACATATATGCCCTAAAAGCTCTCCAATGTTAACAAGTAAGAATTTTAGTTACAATTAAAAATAAAATCAATTAAGACCAATATTAAAAAACAAACTAGCTATTTCTGGGCATATTAGTATGGTTCCCTACTTCTTTATAATTTGTCTTCTCCACAAAATAAAATCATCTACTTCCCAAATCACAAATTTAAATGTAATAATATATAACATCAACATTTTTAATAGTACAGGGACAATATTACCTTGCAGCTGCCTTTTTTTTTTCCCTAATGAAATTTCAGGAGAAATGAAATATATCATTTGACTCACGGTTTGTTTGGTTTTTTTGACTCATGTTTATGTTATTAGTGTAATATGTACGTGCAAGGAGATTCAGGTTTAACAACTTTTCCCTATGTAAAGCAAATCACCATAATGCCATTTCTAAGGGAATTTTTTTCCTCAGAGATGAAAAATGCAATCTGACATTTGTTTGGACAGCAGTTGGTGAGGGATACTGTTGTGGAATGTGGATACAGTATTGAACTAAGTTTATCAGGTCAATGCAAGGATTGAATGGTCATCAGATTTCATTATCAGCCCAGTGATTCAAGTTCCTCAGCTAAATGGCCTCAAACAAAACAAAACAAAACAATGACAACAACAACAACAATGGAAATAATTAGAGAATGACTTTTAAAGTAGTGGAAGTGAGAAAATATCCTGGGGAGTTTCATTCTTCTGTGGATGTTTGAACTTCACTAATGTGATTATGGTAAAAAATTCAGTCATTTATTTTTATTTTTCAAATATGTCACAGTTTCTCTCAATAGTTCACATGAAAACTGTGACATAAGGTATGCAACATAAAGCAAGGCCCAAAAGGCTAGAAATGAAACCAACTAATTCTAATGAATTTTAGTAAATGTATTACAAAGGCTAAAATCCTACAGAGCATGTGTTATAGGAAAAAGTACTTCTGTGTGTAGTAAAATGAAAAAAAAAAGATATGACAATGACTTCCAGAGAATCCACACTTTTTCTTCCTTTGAGAACACAAAGAAAACAAGACATAAGTAGTATTTGCAACATCATTTTCAACATTTTCTTCTTTTTACAAAATATAATTGCAGATAAAATTAATGAAGAACTGGAGTCTTTCAAAATAAAGAGGCAAAGGCTATCTGACTGCATTAAGAATTTATTCCTATTTAAACATACATGAGGTAACTTTTATGAAAATTGATTTATCTATGTATTACATAGATGTATATTTTTATTGCTAATGCAACTATATCATGTTGTGCCATTAAATTTAGCTGAACAGCTGTTAAAATATATCTTCAGATAATCTATATGAAACTTTATTTAGTTACACTGGTTTTACATACATTATCTGTAATTTATACAAGAATGTAGTTGAGTAGATATAATACTATCAATTTACCGATGAGAAAACTGAGGCACAGTAAAGTTAATTATTTACCAAAAATCACACAGATTGACTCTGATGGGGCTGAAAATTACATACAACTCCCTTGATTCCAAAGCCCCTTATCTTTATGCTGTATTATTCTTATCTCACACATGAATGTAACTTTTGTGTAAGAAGTAGATTTTCATGGAAGTAAAATGTGCATAAATTGGAAAAACCACATTATGTAAAAATTTGGTAAGTTGAGGAAAGTCTTTATGTCAGCTCTCAGTCATTTGGCATCTTGCTTATCTGTTGCATTGCCATTGTTATAGGATCAAACTGATCTTTAGGAGATTTCAAATGTAAAACAAAATTGGATCAGTATGCCCTATTAATTTGGTGATTGGTAGTTCTGTCTGCTATACAAAGTGGTAGTTAATGAAGATTCCTATGGGGACATCCTTTCAGAAAGTTGTAACTTATCTGAATAAAATATGATCTCTGGGTAGAGATTATAGAGATAGGCAGCTGTTCTGAATTACATAACCATTTCCAAAACTTCTAGGAAAGTGATTCAACTTCCAATATATGTTTTATCTATGTGGGTGAGTTATTTATTTAGTTGTCTAAATAAATTTATAAATGGCTTAAAATATACTTTAAAAATGCTAAATATATTTGTTTTGTGGAATGTGTAGTATATTTTTATTTATTTCAGGAGACACATAATATTCCTCTGATTCTCCACTTCTTATTCAATAATATTTGTTCTAATATTCTAATATTAACCTTTGAAAGTGATCTATCTGAACACAACTAGACCTATAGCATTTATAGTTTCTGTAGTTATTATTCTTCAGTGGTCACTCCATCACCTAAATGAAAAAATCAAAGTTCTTAATTTGTCTCACTAGGCCTTTCATAATATGATGGTTATTAGTTTTCTGACCTGATTTCTCACCATCCCTCCCTTGCCTTTTATGCTCCAACAGCACTAAGTTCTTAGCCACTGTGTTTCTGGCCTTTGGCCATTTGCTTCGGTTATTCATTTTCATTCATTCATTAAAGACATTTATTGAACACCTCCTCTGAGAAAGACACTGGCGTGGTGTTTGGAAATTTAAAAAAGGAAAAATTTTTTTCTGCTCTAAAAAGAGCTCATCATTTAGTAAAGGAAAATCCTTTCAAAGAGCAACAACCAAAAAAAAAAGAAAAGAAAAATTCACTGTAATACAACCCAGCAGGTTCTTAACATCCAAGAAAACTATTATACTGCTTCAATATCTTGAGTCTTCCTTGTCCTCCACTTGCTTTTTATTCATCTCCAACTCAAGAAATCAGGTCACCATCCATTTTTAAGCATCCACCATGGCATGAACCTCACTAGGGGCTAATGTAGAAATAGAATATACAGAAGATGGGGTGGTTCCTCTCAAAAAGTATGCATGGTATTATGAAGAGGCTTAAGTGAACTAACTAGAGATTGATTTAATTAGGGATCAATAAACTTTTTCCACAAAAGGTTAGAGAGTAAATATTTGGGGCTTTGTGGGCCATATGGGCTTTGATTCCATTGCTCAACTCTATCCTTGTAGCACAAAAGCAGCCACAGATACATGAATGGGCATGGCTGTGCTTCATGAAATTTTATTTATAAAAGTAGGTGGCAGGCTGGATGTAGCCCTGCCAAAACTGCAAGCTGGAGACCCAGGTGGTCAATGGTTTAGTTCTAGTCTGAGTTCTAAGGCCTGAAAACAAAGAGAAACAATGATGTCATTCAATGCAAAGGTTTGCAAGCTTAAGACCCAGAAAAAACTGATGTATCAATTTGAGTTTGAAGACAGGAATAGAAACAGTTTTCCAGTTCGAAGGAAATCAGTCAGGAGGAATTCTTTTTTATTTTAGGGAGAGTCAGCTTTTTGTTCTATTTAGGCCTTCAGCTGATTGGACGAGGCCCACCCATATTTGGAGGGCAATTTGTTCTACTCAGTCTATCCATTTAAATACTAAACTCATCTGAAAATATCCTAACAAAAACACTCAGAATAATATTTAATATCTGGACACCCCATGGTCCAATCAGTTTGACATGTAAAATTAATATCGAGTAGGCTGATTTTTTTGAAGTCAGTTTGCATAACAGGAGCCATGAGAGTCTAATTGCCTTTTACAAAGAACCACCTCCCTTGCTCTGTCACCACACATATATACCTCTTCCCCCGTCTACCTAATGATGCCATAAGAAAACATACTTACCATTAAAAGTCATTTAATACCACTCTTTTAAAAAAGGCTCCATGGTAGTCAATTATAGTAATTAGTTTTTATGGTTTCACTACATTTTCTCTTCTCTATTCACACACACACAAATAATCTACTTGCAAAATAACAATTCCATGTAATGATATACTACACCATCTCTTTCTGTAGTATAGAGTGCACATTGCCTTGTTGCCTCTGGCTTTGGGTAAAACAATGTGTGAGAGATGACATATGGCATTTCAATTTTTGTATTTTAGCATTTTATTAATTCAGTATGCTACAAGACCTCACCATAGAAGGTAGTAGGTATATTCTTAATGATTTTTTCCTTATTCAAATTTAGTAACATATCATTATCAAAATCTATTTTCTTTTAATTCTCTTTTAATTTTTAATTTAAAAAAAATTTTATTTATAACATTTACTCAAATAACAAGTGTCAACATTCCATTGCTTAAGTAAAGATTAAAGCTGATTAGGAATTACTATATGGCACTGTCAAACATTGCTTTCTGTTACATCTCTTTATCTCTGTCCTGTGTTCCAGCTGTCACTATCCAGTTGCACTAAAGAAGCAAACATTGCATATTAGCATTAGGAACCAGGATGGAAGTATCACATTGTTATGGGATCCTTTTAGATCGGCACAAATTTCTGAAACTGAATTTCTCTTGACATAACTCTTGAGTTGATTTAATTCTCAATGGATTGGAAATTCTTTTGAGTCTTAGATTTGTAGCTTCATTTATATAAAAGTGATTGGCATCTATCTTCTGCAATCCTCTTTCCAACAAACAATATATAGTTGCGGGTTTGACAAAACAGCTTTCTTTTACAGGATTTCTGATGAAACTATAACTTTATAGATTGAAGTATATCTGAAGTCATCAATTTCTGGTCCAGTTATAAATATGTCAAATGGCATTCTTCTAAGTAAATAGCGAATATTATTTCTCTCTCCTTTTCCCTCTCTTCCTTTGAAACCTCTGAAGCTGCCCTCAGAGCAAAGTAAGGTTTAAAGGAAAAAATACGGTTTGTAATTGAGATTTTCTGTTAACCTTCAGTCTGTAGTGGTTGTGTTCAATGCTTTTATTTTTCTTCTAGAAATAGTAGTAAATTAGTGTGTTGGTGACATTTCAGAAATCCCAACTTGGAGTATGACTTATACTCTATATTGCATTATAAATACTGACTTGCTTCAAACCCATGTCTATCTCTTATGTAGAAACCAAATAGAGAGTGAGGTCATTATTCAGTTTTATTTGCAACATTTATAACCCTTGCTGGATATGCATGTGTTTAGTTATATTCACAACAAATGTCCTCTGGATTTTGAGGTATACATTATACTCTTAAAAAATTACTTACATTTCATGCATTGTATTTTTTTTCTTTCTTCTCTGTGCTTAATATTGTATTATAGAGAAAAATGTTAATGTAATCAGGAATTAAGGTATTACATTTGATTTCAGAATATAACTTTGTCTGAATAGGAATCTTGTACATTGCTGTTCTGGATTTATCTATCCTATAAATTTAGGTAGAAAAAGAATTTTTTACTATAAATTTATTATTAATCATGTCTTAAATTTCCCATACCATCCCTTTGATTTTCAAACCTTACTTATGTATTTTTCAAACCTTCCTTTGTTATTTTTATCTGTCTCTTCTTTTTGTCAATATTTATTCCTTACAGTGTTGGTAATAACACAGTTTTTGTCCTTTCCAATAAATAATTCGGTGCTCTGTTAAGACCTCTAAGTTTATTGTTTAGGGTAAAACAAAGAGATGAATATAAAATTTCTACTTTTCCAAGGCATAACTTGAACAGCAAGTATTTCTGTGAGCAACAGCAAGCCATTGGAGGTGTAACTGTTGGTTGGGCTCCACTTCAACAGTAATGGTCTATCTTGGGGCAAAGTTTTTCTACATCTGTGGACCTGTGAACCTAGAATACAAGTTATCTACTTCTTCCAAAATACAATTGTAGGACTGGCATAGAATAGACATTTCCTATTCCAAAGGGAGAAATAGGAAGGAGAAAGGGGTGATTCAGATCACAGCAAGTTCAAAACCCATCAGAGAAAATTTCATTAGGGTCCAAGACCTGAGAATACTCCTCTGTGGCTTGAAGCTTTGTCCTCTGAGCTGTCTGTATGCTCCCTCCCCCGGTACCCTCCCCTCCTCCTGCATTTGTGCTGCTCTCAGAGTCATTCTTCCTTTTTCTTGTATAGCAGTATGTGTTTGCAGCCAAGTAGCTCTATGATTCCATTCTTGCCTGTAGAATTTTAGAGGTCCCACAGTCTTTTGTCATTGTGTCCTGTTTCTGTCCCTTTCAATCTAAGATGGTAGTGTTTCTGCTGATTCTCGAAAATCATGTTGGTCTCCTTTGTATAACTCAGGTCCATGTCATTAGACAACAGTCCTCCACAAATCTTTTCTGTATGATCTCATCTCTATTCCTGGTTTCTGCTGAGATACATAATTAGATCCATGAGCCACTTCCCTGGTCCCTTCAGCAAAATGTTGTTCAGCCACACCTTTGGCTTTCTCTTCAGAGCATGCTTTATGAACAGAAACTCTCCCAGTGTGTTCTGACACTAATTTCTCTGACACCAACTAGGTTTCCTACAATTCAATTCTGACACTAACTATCCAGAATTTGTGTAGATGCCACAAGTTAAGGGCAAAGTCCTTCAATTCTAACTAACTCCTTAGGGTTAGTGTCAGATCTCACATGTTAAAGGGCAAGGTCCTTAACAAGACTGCTTTTGCTAGATGCCAGGCACAGGAGAGATCTCTGAACTACTTGCACTTCTGTCGGAGTTTGGTCACAAACATGGGGATTTCCACAATCCCCCTTCAAGTTCCTGGGCTTGTAGCTGCATATCTTCCATCTCTGCCTCCATTTCCACAAGGTCTTCTCCTCTATGTCTCTGTGTTTCTCCTGCTCTATAAGAATGTCTGTCATTGTATTTAGGGCCCACCCCAAATCCAGAAAAATCTCAAGATGTTTAATGTAATTATATGCCCAAAGACCTTTTTCCAAATAAGATCACATTCACAGGCTCCAGGTTGATATATCTTTTGGAGGGTTACAATTCAATTCACTATATCCTCCCATCTTTCTCCACTCTCTGTCTCATTCTCTCTCACTCTCACTCTTGCTTTCTCTTTTATAAATATATCTTTTTGAAACCAGTGGTTATTAATGCCAAATTTTACTTATAACTAGTAAAGCCAGGCTAATATTTTCAAGGTTCATTTACTCCCTCTCCTATAGTTCAGACATTGATCATTTAAATTTTGTCCCTTAGGTCACCTACTTAAGACATTAAAACATTTGCTTCTCTGACTGCTGCATTTATTAATATCCAATTTAAACTGATCATCTTTTTATTATACCTTATTTCCACTGTACTTTAAATTAACCTTGTTCATAATGCTTTAACCTGTGTGTCATATAGATAAAACTAGCTTCTATTATGTAATATCATTAAATTTCAATGGCAATCAAATTCAATCTGTTTATAGAACTCCTAATGTGTGCAGGGCCAAGTTGCACTGCTTGTCAAACTGTTACCCAGAGATCAGCTGATTTTAAAAGTCACTGAAAGAACTTGTTATACCAGCAGTTTACAGGTATAATCCCAGACATATGGTGTGGCTCTGAGCAAATATTCAAATATTAAATGATTAAAACATAGGGGCTTTCTACTCTATATTTCTAATGCATTGTGTATACATGTATTATCATACTAATAAGCAATACAATATAATGTATTATGTATAGCTTAAAAGAGTGTTAGTGACAAGGACTGTGCCATATTTATCTCTATGGCACATAGCATATAGCTGCACCTATCTCATTCATCTTTGAAGATTCTGTGGTATATGAGTCAAGAGCTAAAAGTAGGATTAATTTTTGCAAAGGGATACGTATCAAGAGTTGTATGATGGTAAGCATAGTTATCAAGATATTCTGGAGGCCCAGTTCCATCATATACTTGATATTGAATTGAACAACTATATCCTCATTAATAAAGAAAATTTATTAAGGATCTTCCTCTGAAAATTATTATGAGGAGTACATATATTAAGTAACTAAAACAGATTTTTTTATTAAATTTTGAATGAGTCAGTAAATGATATATAAAAGTATTCACAAAGAATTATGCAACATGGTTGCATCATAGACTTACTATTTCTGCCTTTTTCTATATCATGAATCTCATGAAGGTGACATTTCTCAATAATGATAAAAATGATAACAACAGCAACACCAGTGGTTACTATTTGTTATCCACTAACTAAGTATCAGGAACTATACCAGGTTCTGTACCCATTATTTTTAATCCTCCCAGTATCTCTATGAAGAGCAGGTTGAAAATCTGCTTTATTAATTACAGGTATTAATTAATCACAGGTAATTAAGTGGTGGAGGCAGGATTTGGACAGAACTCCATTCCTTTAAAGCCAATGTCTCTCTCTAGCTTGCCACAAATTCTTTAATGTCCATATAGAAGTAGTGTCAATTCTCTACCTGGCAACATCATGCCTGACTTGTATATGACTCATTTTCTACAGTATCAGATGAATTAAGTTGACAAGAGTTTTCCAGGTAGAAAGCTTGTGGATGTAACAGGCAGAAATGTAGAAAATGTCATTGCAATAAAAACAACATGCTTGGGCTTCCCTGGTGGCGCAGTGGTTGAGAGTCCGCCTGCCGATGCAGGGGACACGTGTTCGTGCCCTGGTCCAGGAGGATCCCACATGTCACGGAGTGGCTGGGCCCATGAGCCATGGCCGCTGAGCCTGCACGTCCAGAGCCTGTGCTCCGCAACGGGAGAGGCCACAGCAGTGAGAGGTCCACGTGCCGCAAAAAAACAAAAAAAACACAACATGCTTCTCGGATTCTAAAGAAAAACTCTCCCTCTTCCCATCCAGGAAGAAGATAAGGAATCTAAATCTGTACTTAAAAAATTTTTTTTTATTGGAGTATAGTTGATTTACAATGTTGTGTTAGTTTCAGGTGTACAGCAAAGTGAATCAGTTATACATATACACATATTCACTCTTTTTAGATTCTCTTCCGATATGTCATTACAGAGTATTGAGTAGAGTTCCCTGTGCTGTACAGTAGGTTCTTATTACCTATTTTATACAAAACAGTGTGTATATATCAATCCCAATTGCCCAGTTTATCCCTACACCCCCGTCCCCCCCAGTAACCATAAATTTGTTTTCTACATCTGTGACTCTATTTCTGTTTTGTAAATAAGTTCATTTCTACCATTTTTTAAGATTCCACATGTAAGTGATATCATATGGTATTTGACTTTTTCTGTCTGACTTACTTCACTCAGTATGACAATGTCTAGGTCCAAATGCCTGAAATTGTTGATGGTGGACACACTATATGATCTTCTAAATAATCCCATGGAGTGAGGTTTTTTTTTTTTTTTTTTTTTTTGGCTGTGCTGCGTGGCTTAGTTCCCCGACCAGGGATTGAACCCTGGCCCCTGGCAGTGAAAGTGCCAAGTCCTAACCACTGGACCACCAGGGAAGTCCCCATGGAGTGAGTTTGATGGGTTTATTATGGCTAGTTTATAAATGAGGAAAGTGAGGCTTTGGAGGGTTATATATTTTCCTAAGCTACTGACAAGACCCTCTCCTTAACTAAACTTTAATCAGTTGCCTCTAAGCCCTCTAGGCCTTGACCTTCAGTGTCTGTCCCTGTTTGGCCTGTATCACCCAATTTTAGCAAGAATAATGTGAATTCAGTTTAGAAAGAACCACCCATCATTGATATTTGATCAAATTCCTCATCCTCTACAATCCCCCTAGTCACCTGATTATCCTGGTCTGCCTTCAGCAAGAATCCTGTTAAGTGCATTTATCCAGAAATCCCCCTTTACCTCTGATATTTCCTTTTAGTAATTTTCTGTCCACTCACCCCCACCCTACTCCTTGGCTATGAATCTCTACTTATCCATGCAGTATTTGGAATTGAGCCCAATTCTATACTGAGGTCTCTATTCCCCTAATGTAATAGTTCCTGAGTAAAATCTATTGGAGGGGAAAAAATGAGAGCTGTCTGGATGGTAAACCTACAAGCAACAGAGGCAGATTATTTATGGAGAATGACATAAGGGAGGGATGACATCACACTTTCTTGCCTACTTAAGGAAAGATTGGTGGTAACATTCACTGGTGCCATGGTAATAAGAGCAGATTTCAGGTGAAGAACAGAAAATTAATTTAGCTATATTGAATAAAAGTATTAATTTTAAAAATCCAATTTAAGGTGTCTAGCTGCAAGTTAGACATTTGAGTTTAAGTCAGAGCTCAATTTTATTTTATTCTTATGTCTTTTTGGAATGAATAGTGGATGATCCTGGCCTTCTAACACTTGATGGCATTTTTCCTTTTGATACAGTAGAAGAGAGAACCATGTTTGTGAGAAACAATGTGTTATGTCTTTTTTTTTTCAATCCGTAATGCCCTGGATGTTTATTACTGTGAATAACAAAAAACCCCACCCTTACTTTAAAAAAGAGAGAGAGAGAATTTGTTGCCTTTATGGGTTAGTGGAAATGAAAAGGTTCATGGGTAGGGCAGCCTCCAAGTGTAATTTGCTCAGTGCTCCAGCCCCATTCTCCTGAGATTTTCTTAACTCTTTTGTTCTAATCCTTCAGAGTCAGACTGGTATTGTTCATGGAAGAAAAAGGCTGCAGCAATTTCAAATATAAACTCTAATAAAAATTACCATGTAGAATATGCTTTGACATTAGTCTTAACAATATATTTATAGATATGTCTCTTCAGGCAAGGGAAACAAAAGCAAAAATAAACAAATGGGACTACATCAAACTAAAAAGCTTCTGCACAGTAAAGGGGACAATCAATAAAACTAAAAGACAACCTACTGAACAGAAGAGATATTTGCAAATGATCTATCCAATAAGGTGTTAATATCCCCCTAATATACAGAACTCATATGACTTAACAGCAATGACAACAAAACCCCAAAAAACTCCATTTAAAAAATGGGCAGAGGAGCTGAATAGACATTTTTCCAAAGAAGACATACAGATGGCCAATATGCACATGAAAAGATGTTAAATATCCCTAATTATTAGGGAAATGTAAATCAAAACCACAATGAGATATCACTTCACACCTGCCAGAATGGCTATTATAAAAAAGACAACAAGTAAGTGTTGGTGAGAATGTTGAAAAAAAGGGAAACTCATACAGTGTTTGCGGGAATGTAAATTGGTGCAGCCACTATGGAGAACAGTATGGCAGTTCCTCAAAAAATTAAGAATAGAACTTCCACATGATCCAGCTATCCCACTTCTGGCTATTCATCCAAAGAATACAGAAACAATAATTCAAAAATATATATGAACCCCTATGTTCATTGAGGCATTACTTACAATAAACATGATATGGAAACAACTTAAGTGCCCATCAACAGATGAATAGATAAAGATGAGATGTGGTGTATATACACAATAGAATACTACTCAGCCATAAAAAAAAAAGAAATCTTGCCATTTGCCACAACATGGATAGACCTTGAGGGTATTATGCTGAGTAAAATAAGTCAAATGAAGAAAGACAAATACCATATTATTTCATTCATATGTGGAATATTTTAAAAACTAATAAACAAACAAACAAACAAACAAAATAAATGATCAAACAAAACCAAACAAAAACACACACATAGATATAGAGAACAGAGTAGTGGTTACCAGATAAGGAAGGTGGGCTGGGGGAGGGTGAAATGGGTAAGGGGGATCAAATGTATGGTGACAGGTGGAAACATATTTGGTGGAAGCATGCTATAGAAATATAATGTTGTACACATGAAAATTATATAATGTTATAAATGAATGTTATCTCAATAAATATAAGCAAATAAATAAATAAAATATCTCAAAGGAAAAAAAATATCACTTGCAGAAGGAATATTTAGAAATGAGAAACAGTGGTCACTTGTCCACAACACAGAGAATATCTTCTGGACAATAGTAAAAAAATCTACCTGCCTTGTTGGAGAAGTGAGGTCTCAGTCCACCAGCTGAACCCAGGTTTTTCTCTTCAGAGTAAACGGTTCATGCCCATTTATCTCTTCGCCAGGATTGTATGTAACCTCCCTTTGGGGAAGTTGTCCTTCAAAATAGGAAATATTAAAAACCAGACCATTTCCATGTGGTGTAAACTCAGGGGCCTGGACCTTGCCCCACATTATAAGCCACTGGGAATCAGACTTGAGGTTTACTGGCAATACATCTTCTAAATTCTCAGTAGGCTTTAGGTCTGTTTTGGTCATACTTACAAAGGCTCGGAAGTCTCCCACCAAATATTTGGGTTAGATGTTGAGACTGATGATGACACATGCACACCCAGAAGGTATGGAAAGGTTTATCACTTACATAATAATGAGGCTTTTCCGGGGATAGGTGGGCAGACTTCCCAAGCTGATCTGAAAATGGCTTGAGGAAGCAAAACAAAACAAAACAAAAAAAGAGTACTGGATGACGAATGGATAAAGAAGATGTGGTACATATATACAATGGAATATTATTCAGCCATAAAAAGGAACGAAATTGGGTCATTTGTTGAGACGTGGATGGATCTAGAGACTGTCATACAGAGTGAAGGAAGTCATTTCTTACTTACAAATATCGTATATTAACGCAGATATGTGGAACCTAGAAAAATGGTACAGGTGAACTGGTTTGCAGGGCAGAAATTGAGACACAGATGTAGCGAACAAACGTATGGACACCAAGGAGAGAAAGCAGCAGGGAGTGGGGGTGGGGGTGGGATGAATTGGGAGATTGGGATTGACATGTATACACTGATGTGTATAAAATGGATGATTAATAAGAACCTGCTATATAAAAAAATAAAATAAAATTCAAAAAAAAAAAAAAAGAGTACTGGCTTCGGGTGTTTATTGTGGTTAGTGATTGCACCTGTGGTGAGTATTCCCACATGTGGGTGAGGGTTTGTGTGGTTTGAATCTCCAATTACCTCAGTGGAGGGAACACCCAGATTTATTAGGTTCCCCAGATGCTGGCAGAAGGGGAAGGAGGAATAAAGCTTAAAAGATGTTTGCAGTCCCATATAAAAAATGGAGTCAGAGTCTTTAGTTTCCAAATCTATATTTTCTAACAATTTCATGTCCCAGACATCATGGAATCTTCTCTAGCCAATGTTTGTGGCCAGTAATGAGCTTGAACATTTCCGTCCTCTCTTAACAAGTATTTCTACTTTTTAACCATCAGTTTAAAATTCTCCTTGGTTAAATTGACCAAAGTAAATTGACCAAAGTAGACTGGGGAGAAAAGGTAAAGGTAAACTGTCCTTTTATCCCAGGCTGCATCCCAGCTCTACATTGAAGTGACTGTCCCCTTTTACAAAGAAAAATTGCACTACCAGAATTGTTTGGGAAGGCTTTGGGGATCAGGCTTTTCCTGGGTCCCAGGCTTAAAACCTGCCAAGGTTTTTAACTTTACTACCTTTGTCAGAACTAGTGTTAGAATTTGAGATAGAAAATCTAACTTTCCAATTGTGAAATTATTCAATATTGAAGTCTTATCAACATGGATTGAACTCCTTGAGCAGACAAGACCTCTCATAGCAAAACTGTAGATCTTCCTCTTCTTTCAAAGGACAGGACAGTTTCAAAGTAGCTTATTCCTATGATGAATAAACTTACTGAAGCTACAAGAAATAGCAATCAAGTAACACCATCCTGATGTATTAGCCATGCCTCTACTGCTGTATAGCATTGTTAGGCAAAGGATTCATGTCTAAACGTTAGACAGGCTACAAGTTAACAGCTATTTCACTAGTCTACAAAAATCATCATCAATTTCTCACATGGGGTAGAGGAAAATGTGAAGGTGACCAATAGCTCTCTACTGTAGCAGGTACTCAGTAAAAATATTTGTTCAGTAAGAAGAGGGTACGTTTCCAGAATTTAAACATTTAATTGATTAGCATGTTAAGTGACATGGGCCATTACTCATCTCTCACTTTGTTCCTAGAATTTAATTACCCAGGATCAACCTTTGTTAAGCACATCTACCATCGTGGTCCTGAAGTGGCTTCCAGGGGGCCCTGAGATTTTCCTTTATGCTTGTTGGTAAAAACATCCCATCTGCTTGAAGGTAAGCAGGACTGTATTAGGAAATTGAGTGGATGAACTTACGGTCTTTCCTGTCCATTTAGGGGCATGGATATCACCATCCATGTTATACGTTAATGTATGAAAAATGTCTTCTGTGCTTTCCCATGACAACTTTTCATATTGAGTCATAACATTTTAATTCAAGCTGCTTTTCTTTTATCAAATAGATTCTTCTAAGGAATTATACAAAGCTTTCAATTTTATAAGGTTATGAATTTTTAAAAGATTTTTAAATAAAAATAGGAATAAAAGCCCTTGAAAATTTATGCTAAATTTGTGTCATTCTGAAATGGAGTCTTTCTTCTCTTTAATGGTTCTCTCAGTGCTGAAATTAGAATAATTGCTCCGGTTAACTTTTGCATTTCTATGTTAAAGCCAACTGGATAAAATATATTTTTTCTTTTTTCAAAAGCAAAGCTTGTTCTTATGTAGCTTTTTTCCTGCTCCCTCATTTTGAAGTAATTTATTTTCTACCATAGCCAAGAAAATTAGTGACTTCAGTTTTGCTACTTAATCCTCTCAGCTAAAAGTCACAATCAGCTGGATCCCTCTTAGGTATGTACCATAACAAGCATTCTATTTCTCCATTTCAAAAATATTTATTTCCTATGTTATTTTCCTTCTGCCTATGCTACCTGATAGGAATTATCTGAAGCACTGACTCAAGCAAAGGTATTAGGTTGAATCCTGCACAAGGGAACCACCAAGAAGGCCACTGGAAGTGGCTTCATTTCCTCATTAGCACAAAGGGGACATCTGCTCACCAAGCTGTGCATCAGTAGATTTGCATCTGTCCAGAATGAAAAGCCTTTTTCAGTTTGCAGAAATATCCCTTTTCCTAGAGTTTCAGGTCTAGTTGTGCAATTTATTAGAGTTCCATATCAGTTAGGGATTTTTATAGCAAGCAATAGAAATTTACTCTGGTTAACTTATGAAACAGAAATAAAATTTGTTTGTAAAGATGCTGCAGTAGCTTATAGAATTATGGAATACTAAGGCTTTCAGAAGGACAGACACCCGTGCACCCCTGCAGTGTCAGCAGCAGGAAAAATTGGACAACAGAATTAACCAAGAGCTAATGTTTCCCTTCTGTTTTCATAACTCGGGTTTCAAATTCTCTTGGGAGAGTATGGTTGACCTTGTTACCAAAAGAATGAGAAAGGAATGATGCTTAAATTTGAATAATAAATAGCCACTTGTGACAGACATGAAAATATGCATACTGCTTCTCCTTCACTTACGGGCTTCATTGCCCAACTGAGGGGTGTGGTTGGCAAGCAGCACCCAACTATTAATTATCATCTCCAGGTCTACCTCAGCTTATGAGCTGTCATCACTCAGAAGTGGCCATGATGTGAGGCAGCAAGCAAAAATCTTTCCAATGGGAAGAGTTTTGGGTGCTACATCTGAGCATCCACTTTATGTGGAAGAAGGGGCCCAGGATTAGAATATATACAGACTCATGGAAAGTTACAATGTTCTGTCTGGTTGAACAGGGACCTAGAATAAAAAGATTGGAAGATCAGAGACAAAAAGGTCTTGAGTGGAGACATATGAATGGACTTATGGGAGAAGGCACAAATTGTGGAGAACTTTATTTTACCTATCAGTACCTAGGAAAAAGCATCGACCAAAGAGACACTACCAACTAAGTACACAACATGCCTTATTTTTATGATGGGCCATCAGGTAGCTGCTTCTGATTGGTCCCACCTCACAGCAAAGGAGGAGCAGGAGTGGGTCCATGAACTTGGGATTCATTAGTTGTTTCATATACACCAATCAGAAGCAATGTAATAATTGAAGAAACAGCTGAAGTACCAGCTGGGAGGCAATACTCTGGGAGTGTGAAGCTCTGTCTTCCAGGAATCATAGGCCTCTCTATGGCATTGTGTCTCCAATAGGAAGAATACACAGGCATAGGAATCAAGGGACAGAAGCAGAAGCGACCTCAATTTGTATCATCCCCAATTCCTTGACACAGTAAGAGACTTTGTGCTTCTTATTCTCTCAACTCTTGGCTCTACAGGATTGGAGATCTTGGTTCACAAAGAGGGTACACTCTTGCCATAGAAACAACAAGCTAAAAGCTATGACTACCACCTCATACTTTGGACTCCTGTGTCCAGGGACAGGCAGTCAGACTGCTAAGTCACCATCTTAGCAGACCACTGAATCTGACCCACAGGAGAAAGTAGAACAGCTGTTATCCAACTGGGGCAGTAGGTAAGGAATATGCATGAAGTATGAGTTATCCAGTTGGGTGACTCTTGGTACTTTCTTGCCCAAATAAAACTGTGAGTGAATAAGTGCAGGACATTAACCTGAAAAAAAATATGCTTGCCAGGAACTCAGATCCCTCAAGAATGAGGATTTGGGACACACCATGAAGTAAGCCACCCACTGAAATCAGCAAAGGTGATAGCTGAGGGGAATGAGGATTTGAAAGGGTGGAGGAGGAAAGAGATGGATGAGTACCAGTTGCAGCCCTGGGATGGGAACAGGGAAGGAGGATGCAATTCCAGTCTCTACCTTATTTTTCTAAACTTCTCTGCACAAGTGGCTGCTCTCCAAATGCACATGGAGAAGTGAATCCACAGGGAACAAGGGCTGGAATGTGGCAGAAACAGAGAATTGGAACTCTCAAATCCCTCTTCAAGGAAAGACTTGTTGCCCAGCTGAGTAGAGTGTGGTTTGCTGACAACAACATCTTGCTGTTAATTTCTTCAAGTGTGCCTCAGCATTTGAGTCGAGGTCATGCTCTCTTTGGGTGGCCTCAACTAATGACTGGGTAAGACTGTGATACAAGGATTCAGCAATTTCTGCTCACTACAGGATTAGTTTAATATTTGCCTGGCCCAAGTTGGGTTCACAGAGATTTTGTTATATTAGCATCACAGTCTCTTGAAGCCCATGCACCATTCTGTTCCTCCCTTGTGCTTTCATATATGTTACTTTTGTATAAACGTGTTGCTGTACTAATTGTATCTAAATGTCAGCTTCTGTAGGACCCAACTAACATACCACTAAAATTATTTTTTTCTTCTTTTTAAAGAAAATTTCCACAAGCAGTGTATGAGTCAGAATAAGATAATGCTCTCTCCCAAGAAACTGCAATTCTTATTAGAGTGCCACAAATTGTGACCTTGTGCCTTGGTTTAGCTGGCAAACAATTTCACATTACTGCAAAATACGCCTTACAACTTTTAGCATTTAGCATAGTAGCATTATGTTCATTTCAAGTGTCCAGTTTATGTTTACAAACTCTACACACCCAATAAAAATATGAAAGGATCACATTTGTCAACCCACATTGCAGCATTGTCAATGTTCAAACGTGTGCCGATGTTTTCTTTTTCTCTGATCTGTTGAAAGTACATTCTGAGAACATTTAAAATAAATTCTTGCATCCAAGCATGACTTAAGGCTGATTCTGAGTTATCTCACATCCTACAATACCCTTTGTTATAGTGGAAAGAACTCAAGATTTTAGTCAAAGTCACCTAGGTTGAACTCTGGATTTGTCTCCTAACCAGCATGTGATGTCAGGAAAGTTACTTAATCTGTTGTTTTTCTTAACTTTCTCATGTGTAAAATGGAACATCTATAATACTGTCCTTAAGTTTTTCCTTTGAGGATGAATAACGCATATAATGTAATCAGGGCAACTGGAACTCAATCAAGAAATAGTCTTTTCCAGAAGTTATAGTAGGTAAGTAAGGTGCAGAATCTGGAAAAGGGAATAAACTGTAATTTATTTAGCAACTGACTTGGGTCATGTCCTTCATTATTTGTATTACGGCTATAATTTCATTTCTTTAATCCACATACAAGCTTGTGAATTAACCTTATATATTCTTATTTTATAGCTAGGAAAATATGGGACTCTGAAAGGTGAAACAACTAGCCCAGTGTGATATGGTTCATAAGTAGCAAGGTTGGAGAAGTTATAGCATTTCCAACAGAGCCATTAATAAGAATTAAATGCCCAAAGTGAATGATAACACTAGTGCTAGGTTAGTATGCTTTCTTTTTCTTTTTTTTTTTAACATCTCTATTGGAGTATAATTGCTTTACAATGGTGTATTCATTTCTGCTTTATAACAAAGTGAAACATCTATACATATACATATATTCCCATATCTCCTCCCTCTTGCATCTCCCTCCCTCCCACCCTCCCTATCCCACCCCTCTAGGTGGTCACAAAGCACCCAGCTGATCTCCCTGTGCTATGCCGCTGCTTCCCACTAGCTATCTACTTTACATTTGGTATATGTCCATGCCACCCTCTCACTTCATCCCAGCTTACCCTTCCCCCTCCCTGTGTCTTCAAGTCCATTCTCTACACCTGCATCTTTATTCCTGTCCTGCCCCTAGGTTCATAAGAACCTTCTTTTTTTTTCTAGATTCCATATATATGTGTTAGCATACGGTGTTTATTTTTCTCTTTCTGACTTACTTCACTCTGTATGACAGTCTCTATGTCCATCCACTTCACTACAAATAACTCAATTTTGTTTCTCTTTATGGCTGAGTAATATTCCATTGTATATAGGTGCCACATCTTCTTTATCCATTCATCTGTCGATGGACAGTTAGGTTGCTTCCATATCCTGGCTATTGTAAATAGAGCTGCAATGAACATTGCGGTACATGACTTTTTGAATTATGGTTTTCTCGGGGTATATGCCCAGTAGAGGGATTGCTGTGTTGTATGGTAGTTCTTATCCCTTCTCTACCCTACTGTTATGGTGAACCAATGCTTTCACAGTGTATTTTCTTTGAAAAGTAGACTGAGCTTTTAACAGGCAACTAGCTTGTGGCTTTTAAGGCAATCGATTTGAATGACTTATTACAAAATGTGATTGCTTTCAAATATATACAAAGGATCAAAATTACATGAAAAGATGAATACATTGGAGATTTTACTGGGTCTACTTTCATGATTAGATCGAACTTTTACTTTTTAGCAGATAGCCTGTTAAAAGTGGCTGATGGGGGGATGCTTCCTTCCGCACTGAAGTACTCACAGTTCCCAGAACATGCCAAGCTCAGTCAGATCTTTCCCTCTGTACGTGGCTCACATCTGTGACTTCTCATTGGGAAGACCTTTTCTTACTTATTTGCTCAGACAGGACTCATTCCTACTTCAACACCAGCATCTGAACCTCTTAGAAATGTCCCCTGGAGCACTAACTCCCCTGCCCTGACTTCCCAAACCAACACTCAGTCACAGTAATTGGAGCCAGTGCCTTTCTTGCAGAATTTTTATGATGACATTTATTAAATTATGTACAATTTGATGGATGGTGCTGTTGGAGGACAAAGGAAGTCAGAGCTCAGTAGATGGTTATTAAAATGTATTGGGGAGGACAGGAGAATGGCCTATTACTACTAAAATTAGCTAAGACTGGCTGGACTATCAAAGCCAATGATCTTGAACTACATTCTGTAGTGGACACTGTCAGTGTTCCACTCAGATCTCTGCAGATCTGTTTTCCATTTCTGTGTGTCCCTCCCTTCATTTACTATTTTGTGTTTCTAAAGTCCTGCACCTGCCTCTCTTCAGATGGTTGTTCCAGGGCTACTTTACCTGTATTACCAGTGACACAAAAACATTGGAATGTTGTGACCCTCTCATCTTCCTGCAGCATAGCTCTTAGTAGAGATAGACTGGAACCACTGGAAGGGGAAAGCCCAGCCCCCTTGCCTTTAGTCAGCACAAGATCTTAGAGGACCAGCCTGTGGCTGAGTCTTTCCCCTTAAATCACTCCATTTGGCTCTTTTCCTTTCTTGTCTAGCTCAGATGACTCTGTTATTGGTTTCTTCTGGGAACACTTCAGTTATAAAGCATTTGCACATGAAATATGTCTCAAGGTCTGTTTCTGGGAAATCCATCTTGAAGACATTAAATGGCCATTTACATTTATTATTTATTTTATCAAAACAGTTTTCACATAAAGACCACCACAACAGAAGAGGCTCATATTGTAAAGCAGCATGACCGCCCCTTCCTTCCCCATTCCCTTCTCCTGGACACAATGGCTATCATTTTGGATTAGGCTTGATTTTATGGTATTTTCTTTCATATCACTAAATAATTACTGTTCTTATTTTATACCTCAGATTTAGTTATGATTATCTTCCTGGAAATTAGAAAAAAGATTAGGAAGTAGCTCACATGCTCATATGTGACCTCCCCATATGGGGCCTTCATCCCCATCCTGCCAAGAGAGTTTTTTGTTTGTTCGTTTTGTTTTTAATTCATGGTTCTATTTTGGTCAACTTCAAGCAAGGAACTTAAGCAGCCATCTCTCCATCTCTTAAAAATTTTCAAGATCTCCATTCATAGAACCCCCTTTCCTTCAAGAGAAATCCTTCCCAGACTCTTTTTCTTATGTTCCAATTTAGACTTTCAGGCCTGCTACACAGTTGTCATCAGAGGACTTACGTTTTTTGCCCTCTTGAGTCTACAGCTTCCTTTTAATTAATTAGATCAATCTCTTATCTTACTAGAATATATCCTTGAGTAATTTCCTAAGTGTGAATAAAGATAATTCTTTGAGGCTTTTCATGATGAAGATGGCTCTACCCTGTCTTCTCACTTTATTGTAGCTTGCCAAAATGTTCTATTCTAGGTTGAAAATCTTTTTCTTTCGTAATTCGGAAGGTATTTTTTTCATTATCTCCCTACATTCATTGCTGCTAAGAAAAAGGCTGAGGTCACTCTACATTTCACAGCTTTGTAAGTGACCTATTTTTTTCCCCTGTTTTGACACTTTTAGAGCCTTAACTTTATCCTGCAATTTAAAATCAATACATCTAGATTTCTGATTTTATTTTCATATGTCTTGCACTCATTACATACTTTGCATTCAAGTGACCATGTATTCTTTCAAATCTGAAAGTTTTTCTTGAATTGTTTCTTTATTAATTTTCTCCCCCATTATTTTTTTCTATTCTCTCTTTCTGGAACATCCATATGTTCCTCATCTGGTCCTCTTTGTTTTTCATCTCTTCCTTTCTTTTCTATATAATGTTTGTTCTACTCTCTGGGACATTTCTTCACTTTAGTCTTCTTTCTCATCTACTGTTTGTTTTATTCTGAAAACAATAATTTTAACATCTAGTTCTGTGATTTCTCTCTTTCCTAAGATCCTGTTCTGGTCTAAACATAAAATGTGTACATTTTCCTGAAGCTATTTTCTTTGGCTCTTTTTCTTTCATTCTGTTTAATTATCAGCTTATTTCATCTTACAGGATTTCTTGGAAATTCTACAGATCCTTCATTTTGGATTTATATGTATGTGCGCAGCAATAGAAAGACCAGGTCGCTCACTGTTTATAAATAGGCTGTTACCAGGCGGACTCAGAGGTGAAGCAGGCTGCTGTACTGGGAGAACTCTTAACATCAGGTTAAGGAGAGCCCTCCTTGGGAGGCCTTTGTTCTCTCCAGACACTAAGTGCATGTCTGTGCAGAAGAACATTTTTGTCTAGAAGACATAGATATCAGACTTCAGGGTTTGTTCTGTGCGCTCACATGGAATGAATAATTTCCACCTAAGTGTGTTCTATTAGACGTGTGATTTAAGCCTGAGCCCTCGTTCTGGTCCACACTGTACCCTGATTTCTAAATGTAAAGTATCTCTGAAGCTCTGCCAACAGGCGAGTACTCTCTTTGAGTTTTTTCAGGCTGAAAGTGTCTTTATCCTGTCTTCTCACTTTATTGTAGCTTGCCAAAGTGTTCTATTCCCCTGTGTTTATGGCCAAGGTTGAGGCTGCATTCTTCAATGCTCCTTCTCACTCTTTCCATCTTCCAATAATTGTTGGAATTTCCTGTCCATGGATCACTTTTTTCCCATTCTCTTTGCTATAGGTTTATGCCATGTTATGAATTACTTTATTATCATTTTATGGAATAGGAGAGAGAGGGAGTGAGAGAAAGAGAAATTATGTGATGTTGCTTTCCTCTGCCCTCTTTTACTTCTAGAAATGTACAACTACTCCCATTTCTATTATTCGTAGTATTGATTCTAGTTTTGGCTCTACTATTAGCATGTAATTGGATCTAATATTTGTTTTCAGTACCTTGTGGCAGGAACCTTGTTAAGAGATTTGTGTATTTCATCATTTCACTTAATTATCACCTTATCTTTACAGGTATTACTATCTCTATTAAACATACAGGGAAATGGAAGTTCAAAAAATATCTTTCAAAGCTTGAATTTGCAATTTGGTCTATCTGACCACAAAGGTCATAGTCATCCTATTATGTTAGGCTACAGCTACTCTCTGCCTTCCAACAGGCAGTGTTTATAGAGTTGCTTATTTGTTTGCAATTTGTGGCATACTAAATGACATCATTTGCACAAAATGAAGGACATCTGTTGATCCAGTTTTTTCCAGATGTTATTATAGTTTTCTATGTAGTGACATTGTCCTTGTATATTTTACTTGGACTACATTTATATTAAATACCAACAAACTGGAATTGTATTCTCTGTGGGAATATTTCACACCTGAAATGTAATATAAAATTCAAGGTGGAACAACATTTAACTAGCCTGAGTGTTCCAATTACTAATAAACAACACTGTAAGGTGTCAGACACAAAGTTCTAAGGCAATTTTATGATTTTCCCCAGGCTGTAAATCTTACCAAAACACTCAACAATAGGTATTTTGCCAAGATATATTTTGAGAGTATTTTATGTATGTGTTTTCTAAAAACATTGGTTTATCTACTATCTAAATAGCAGATTCTTGCAATTTACTTGTTTTAGTTGGGTTTTCTTATACTGGTCCATCTTGGAGTCTTGTAATAAATGTATAGCTATTCTTATGAATAAATGTTGAGCTGCAAAGCAAGAAGACAATTTCCATCCTTCTTTTGATGGTCTAGATTCATGAGAAAGAAAAGTAAAAAAGAAGCCTGAGGGACTTTGCAAAATAATTTATTTATCGTGAAACTTAAATTAAAATATTCTTCCTAACATTTTTTTCAAATCCTTAGCTGTGACCTTATGAACTTTTTAATCTCTATGCATTTTCATACTTCTCATTTTTAAAATGAGAAAATTGGAATAGATTAATAGTTACAAAAATATTTTTCCAAAAACCTTTTGTTAAAAACATTATAATGTAAATTAGATAATCAACAAGGACCTACTGTATAGCACAGGGAACTTTACTTAATACTCTGTGATTACCTATATAGGAAAAGAATCCAAAAAAGGATAGATGTTTGTATATGTGTAACTAAATCACTTTGCTGTACACCTGAAAATAATAAAACATTGTAAATCAAATATACTACAATATAAAAATAAATAAATAGGGCTTCCCTGGTGGCTCAGTGGTTGAGAGTCTGCCTGCCGATGCAGGGGACACGGGTTTGTGCCCTGGTCCGGGAGGATCCCACATGCCGCGGAGCGGCTGGGCCCGTTAGCCATGGCCCCTGAGCCTGCGCGTCCGGAGCCTGTGCTCCACAATGGGAGAGACCACAACAGTGAGAGGCCCGCGAACTGCAAAAAAAAAATTTTAAAAATAAATAAATAAATAAATAAATAAATAAATCTTAAAAGAAACCCCAATATTATACAAAAGCCCAGTATATTTTCAAAATCAGATAAAAGCTGAGCATCTCTGGTAGAAACCCTGTGAGATCAAACTTGGAGGAGACTGGAGCCCAGCTCCTCAGCCTTCACCTCACTTCAAATGGCAGCTTCAGGGTACATCTCCTGAACCTTTGGATGGTCAGCAAAACTGCTGACATATATGGCATATAAAGATGCTTCAGTCTCAAAATTTACATAACACTATGACACAGAGTGACGAATTTGGGGAAAAAAGAGGACTTACCTTCAATGGAAATAGAAAAGTATGAAAGTGATTGCTCATGCCTCATTTTCACTACTTTTTTTTTTTGGAGCTTTCTGTAATTAAATCTACCTGTATTTCTCATTACTGTATATAGCCATTTGTATAAGATGTTCTAGGACCAAGGAATTTATTGCATTTTTTCATAATGACATAAATAACAATTTTTATAGTTTTATATGCCATTTCAGAGAAATAAGCTCAAAGATCAGAAGCTCAAATATGGAGTGCTTGGTCCCCCAAGAAGTCTATATTTTTGATTCTGAAACCACAGACAAGATGAAGTTCAATACCAGACATATTTAGCAATAGATTTTCCATTCCACAGAAATCCTCTCACTCCTGATTTCCTTTTGCAGTTTTAATTGAGTCACTCAGGGGAACCTTAAATAGACCTTTCCTTATAAGGCAAGGTGCTTCTCAAAACTTTTTGATGTCAGGTATCATACCTCTTTCTTTTTGAATTCTATGCAGTATTTAGAATAATACCTCATGCATCAAATGAGCTCAACCAATATCTGTCTTTGTTGGAAGAGAAGGGGAGAGGGCATCATGGTTGACAGAACTGCTGCTGTATGGGATTTCTAAACTTTTGGATTATACTTAGATTTATTTTGAACTCAGCAATATGATCTGGATCATGAAAAAAACATCAGGTGTGGGCTTCCCTGGTGGCGCAGTGGTTGAGAGTCCGCCTGCCGATGCAGGGGACGTGGGTTCGTGCCCCGGTCCAGGAAGGTCCCACATGCCACGGAGTGGCTAGGCCTGTGAGCCATGGCCGCTGAGCCTGCGCATCCGGAGCCTGTGCTCCACAACGGGAGAGGCCACAGCAGTGAGAGGCCCGGGTACCGCAAAAAAAAAAAAAAAAAATCAGGTGAATGATGAATGGCTGAAAGTACAGTGATGAAGAATAAATTATAACAATTAATAGTTAAACTCATCTATTTTTCTAGTAGTGTTGCCTGAGCTATGATTATAGATTAAGACAGAAATGGTGAAATTGTAAGCACAGAAAAAATATGAAACAATGAAATTTTTTGAAATATAGAAATGATTTTTAAAGTTCTCTGGTATGAAAATCTTTTAAGTTCACATGAGACATTTTGTAAAACAGTGTTCAGTGTTTAAAAGTTGCATTTCATTGAGCATGAAAATACACATGTTTCAGTTTGAAATGATAGTGTGCTGGGTTGAGTCTTTGGGGATCAAAGATCAAAGGAAGCACAAATTTATTAAATGAAAAATGCAATAAAACCTCAGTATATATATGAATATATCTTTTTTTTTTTTTTTTTTTTTTTTTTGCAGTACGCGGGCCTCTCACTGTTGTGGCCTCTCCCGTTGCGGAGCACAGGCTCCGGACGCGCAGGCTCAGCGGCCATGGCTCACGGGCCCAGCCGCTCCGTGGCACGTGGGATCTTCCCGGACTGGGGCATGAACCCGTATCCCCTGCATCGGCAGGCGGACTCTCAACCACTGCGCCACCAGGGAAGCCCATGAATATATCTTGATACACTTAATAAGTTCTGAGTCTTTTTGGGTTGTAAGAGTTTTTCCAGTCTCTCAAAAATTCATGTTGCAGAAGGCAATTTTATCCAAATCATAAATCCCTATATCAACGTTTTAGAGTCCCCAATTATTCAAATATTCATTCCTCCAGAGATAATAATGTACAGTTAGTAAATGTTCGAAAGAATCCTATTTTAAAAGTTGCTTGGGCCTCCCTGGTGGCGCAGTGGTTGAGAGTCCGCCTGCCGATGCAGGGGATACGGGTTCGTGCCCCGGTCTGGGAGGATCCCATATGCCGCGGAGTGGCTGGGCCCGTGAGCCATGGCCACTGGGCCTGCGCGTCCGGAGCCTGTGCTCCGCAATGGGAGAGGCCACAACAGTGGGAGGCCCGCATACCGCAAAAAGAAAAAAAAAAAAAAATGAAAAAAAAAAAAGGGCCTCCCTGGTGGCGCAGTGGTTGAGAGTCCGCCTGCCGATGCAGGGGATACGGGTTCGTGCCCCGGTCTGGGAGGATCCCATATGCCGCGGAGCGGCTGGGCCCGTGAGCCATGGCCACTGGGCCTGCGCATCCGGAGCCTGTGCTCCGCAACGGGAGAGGCCACAACAGTGAGAGGCCCACATACCGCAAAAAGAAAAAAAAAAAAAAAGTTGCTTCTTAGAGGTGACAAAATAGTGGATATAACATCTAATATCAATCATATCTTGATGCCAAAACAATGACTTTCAGAGCATTATGCACACTCAAGAATGGGCATCTCAAATCATCCACCATAAAATGTATCATTAAGGTTTGTATTTTCATGGGAATGTCAGCCATCCTCCAGGTCTATATTGTCATAATAAGCTTGAGCTCTATCTAGTTGTGAGCTCTATCTAAGTGGGCAGGACATATCACTAGCAAGGTTCATTCTTGTTTTGGTGAATGATAAGCAATTAGGCATGAAAGTCTAACCTCCCAATACTTACATAAAGAAGGCCATGCTCTGAGTTTCCCGAACCCATCCCATGGCTTCTTGTATCTCTGAGTAACTAAGTCTATTTCTTTAGATAGTAAGTTTTCCAGAATTGTTCTACAACAGAATACCACTGTTTCTTGTCACTCTATATTTTTAGAGCATTATAGGGTGGGGGAAGTTAGGAAGGATTAACTGTCAAAGGTTTCACTAAACAACGTATTTCTCTCATTACTATTTGTCAACTTTGAACTCAGAAACTCTGAGGCTCAATTGGGTGGGAAGGTTGGACCTGCCCCACTGGATCTGCAGGATTTTCAGTGTATTTTTTTAGCTGTCGTTTTCTCTTCTGAGAATCCCAAGATGATTGCATATGATTTATATTTTTAGAAGTTTGTTAATATTATTAATCTGCTGCTGCTTCCCGATGTCCCCAAGCTCCTGTTCTAAACACTGTTGTTGTTGTTTCTATACTAACACTTTAATATACTTTTTTGGGGAAATTGAAGTGTTTTGTCACCTTGAACTAGAAGCCTGTGTGTATTTTATGAATGCCTCAACTTGTCACCAATTTGAAAAATTTTCATGTGAAACTTTGTTGCAACCATCTGACAAGGAACTTTAGGAAAGCTTCTATATATTCTTGTCAAACAGTCTTGCTTTAAGATTTTAAAACAGCTTCCTGTGGTGTTTATATGCTGAACATTGCAGATGGTAACTTCCAAATGAATTTTAATAATACTTTTCCAACCACTATCAGTAATGGGTGTTGAAAATGTAGAATGCTAGGCAGTCTGGTGAACATTAAGGTGATCAGGACTTAGAAGTAGCAGTCGTATGTGTTGTAGTCTTTGCTCTCTCAATTACTGACTCTTGAACCTTGAGTCCTAAGTTTTCTTATCTATAAATGAAATCGGTCTAGAAGATTTCAGACTTTTTTTCAGATCTGATGTTTCATTGTCTCATGGTTTTAAGATACTAGTAAATTCTAGTCAGTGTTATTCCCATAAGAAAGCAATTATACTCCAATAAGGATGTAAAAACAAAAAAAAGAAGAAGAGATTCCAATACAGCAGACACCCAGACTGGCTTACATTTTCAACGGATTTTTAACGTTGCAACAAAATCCTAGCGCTGTCACAGAAGGCGAGTGTTAGCACTTTCTGTCTTCATACTAGTTTCTCTCTGTTATAACTCTTTTAAAATAGAAATCCTTTGCACATTCTGTTACATAAGTTTCAAAGCCTGTGTAGATGTAGAATAAAGTATGCAGAAGTCGCTAAAGTGGGTCACACAAGTTAAGTCTAGTCTTAAATTTTGTATTTATTTCAAGCATACATGATGTTCTCAGTGGCTCCCTATTACCAGTATATCATCAGGACAAAAAAGGCCCTTTGTGAATTAGCCCCTCTTATTAGGAATAGAATTATGAGGGATACAATTAACAAATAAAGGAGAATGGTTAAGTTTAATTACTGTTTCTGGCAAGAAAAAGATAGATTTAAATTACAAAAAAAAATCCCATAAAAGAAAAGGAAAAAAATTATCTCAGAGTACAAGTATGACGCCATATATGCCCATTTAGCAACTACTGATATTTATTAACTCATATCTGTTTTTTGTTATTTTTGTTTGTTTATTTTGCTTTCATTTTTGATACTTTGGATCTCAGCAGCTTGATGTGCTTTGATATACTTTGGGAAAAAAACAAAAACAACTAGGATATCAAACCACTCCCCATATCAGTGATGGCAGGGAAATACCAAGAAGTGGATATATGGTCTTAAGAATATGAAATTGTGACTATTTAACTTTTTGTGACCTACACAATTGATCTACAAAGTCCATGATTCAACTTAACATAAGCCTAATTTGGTATATGTGTAGGCAGGACATCAGCTTCCAGGGAGGCACCAGGAGAGAACTTGAGCGGTGTTAAAGGTGATGAAAGAAAAGATACACTTTTTATTTTGTATGGTGTTGTGTCCCTGTATTTGTGTTTGACAACAAGTTGTTAAGCAAATCCCAGTTCTTCCCAGTGACCCGAAGTTCACTCAGAGTGAATAAATCACTAACAGTGATGCCTCAAGTCCTCTACCTACTAGTGAGAACAAACAATTTATCATCCAACCTGGGGAACTTGTGAGAGCAAAGGGAGTGCTGTTGGTAATTACACCTTGAAAATGCTCCAAAACCTGGACTATCTGAAACACGTTATGTAGGGTGACCCTACTTTCCCGGGCACCACTGCAATGACTGATTATGAGACTTGCACTTGAGAGCCTGGGGTTTACTTCCTGGTCAGTCTTAATGAGTTTAATTTGGATGGGCAGAGCATGAGAGCATGTTACTATAACTTTATAATTCTTAACCTTATCAGATACAAAAACCCCTTTATGATAAATATTTTAATACTCCTTTATGATCCTGATATTCATTAAAAACTATAACCAACCTATACAAGTTCTTTTGAAAATCAATGTAATGCTCTTACTGAATTATGGGAGAAAAATAAAAGAAAGTAATTGATAATAAAATAAGACATTATGCCATAAGTAAATGTTTGAAATATCTTCACTACAAAGTAAAGTGAAGGAGCCAAATGTTTGTAACTACATAGAAGAAATAAGTTTGGATTTAAGAAATGTAAGATAATATTCAACTGGATATTATTATCAGTTTTTGTTTGACATTTTAAAATAAAGGCAAAGTAAATGTATTTTTTTCTACACATAAGATCACATAAATGCTATAGCTACAAATGCATACTATCATAGATTCTTTGTTTGGCAAATCAAATGTCATGAGTAATATTACAATTAGTGACATGATTTTCCAAATTGATGAACAAAACCTTGATAATATTTCTAAAAATGATGAACAACCTTACCTTAATATTCATGACTGTAGTAGTCCTGAAAATTTTCATGTATATTAAATCAATGAAAAATATTTTCTCTTTATTTGTACAATAGAGTCAGGTTCTAGGCTCTGATATTTATAAATAAGTTTTTCTTCTATAAGAATGCCTGGTAGGGCATTCACATGTGTGCAGACTGTAGCATGGAGTCTTTATACAGACAAATCCTGCATGTTGCTGAGAATCTAGAATGTCTGGCACTTGTCCATTGGATGTCTATGTGCCCCCAGTTTTGATGACAATTAAAACTGACCCTGCATATTTCCAAAATACCCCCCATGAACCTCACAATTTATAAAATATCTTAAATCTATGGACTCTCATTATTCCTTCTGTTCACCAAGGAGGAGTGAGATCATGATAAGATATGATAAGAAGAGCACACATCCTCTGTGGTCTTCTTCCCCAAACCCTATAACCCCAGGCTGATTATTAAAAAAAAAAATCAGACAAATCCCAATTGAGAGATAGACTACAAAATACTAACTGTAATCCTTAGAACTTTCAAGGTCATGAAGACCATGGAAACACTGGAAAATTGACACAGATTGGAGGAGAATAAAGGCTACATGATAACTAAAAGGAACATGTTTCCCTGGATTGGACTCTGGAATAGGAAAAGAACATTACTGGAAAAACTGGTGAAATCCAAATTAAACCTACAGTTTGACTAATATTAATAGTAATGAATCTGGACTTCCCTGGTGGTGCAGTGATTAAGAATCTGCCCTCCAAAGCAGAGGACAAGGGTTTGAACCCTGGTCTGGGAAGATCCCACATGCCATGGAGCAAGTAAGCCCAGGAGCCACAACTACTGAGCCTGCCTGCTACAACTACAGAAGCCCACGTGCCTAGAGGCCCCTGCTCTGCAGCAAGAGAAGCTACCACAATGAGAAACCTGTGCACTGCAACGAAGAGTAGCCCCCACTAGCCACAACTAGAGAAAGCCCGAGCGCAGCAGCGAAGACCTAACACAGCCAAAAATAAATAAATAAATAAATAAATTTTAAAAAATAGTAATGAATCAATGTCAGTTTCTTAGTTTTGACACATGTACAGTGTCAATGTAAGATGATAACATTAGAAGAAACTAGAATTTTGTGCAGAATAGATGGGAACTTGCTGTTCTATCTTTGCAACTGTTCTGTAAACCCCAAATTATTCCAGAAAAAAAGTTTATTTATTTTAAAATATAAATGTGGCTTACACCTGGTATAGTCACAACCCAGGCTGCAAGCTGACTAGCTAAATAAACAGATAAATAAATAAATAAATAAATAATTGTGAAAAGGTCCTCAAAGTAGTACAGGAGAATCATGCAAAATATTTTATAAAATACAATATAAAAGTATAAAGACTGTAACTACACTGGATGAGAATTAACATTTATATGGCATCAATATAGCTCAGAGATGTAATCATTTCAGTAGAACATGCCAGGAAGATTAGTGTGTTTAGAATCCCTTTGGAGAAAAATAAAAAGCTAAGTGAGCAAGCATTTTGATTACTATTGTGTATGCATAGCTGCTGTGTCTTTAGTCTGTTATTTATTTTTATATTTATTTTTCTCTATTTTTTCTTTTTATTTTTTGGCTGCGTCAGGTCTTAGTTGCGGCACGTGGGATCTTCGTTGAGGCATGCGGGATCTGCCGTTGCAGCGCTCGGGCTGTGTGTGTTTTCTCTCTCTCTAGTTTTTGCATGCAGGCTCCAGAGAACGTGGGCTCTGTAGTTTGTGGCGCATGGGCTCTCTTGTTGAGGCGTGTGAGCTCAATAGTTGCGGTGGCCGGGCTTAGTTGCCCTGCAGCATGTGGGATCTTAGTTCCCTGACCAGGGATTGAACTCACGTCCCCTCACGTCCCCTGCATTAGAAGGCGGATTCTTTACCACTGGACCACCAGGGAAGTCCCTGGTCTGTTATTATTGAATTATTTTAGCCATGCTTAAGTCATACTTCAATAATCATTATAAATATTATTTTGTAGCTCTAAGTTGAAGCCAGCTTTCAGCAGTGGAATTATAGGTTCAAAAATGTGGGTGCACTTTAAAAAAATACAGTGTTATATATTGAGAAACGGCTCACCACAAGTGTTGCACGAATTTCTACTCCTAGTTTTAAGAACACTGATGTTAATTTAGATCTAAATGTGTATGAAATATGTCAAGCCATCTAGCTTACTTACATTCATTTTACTTATTATTTAAAACATTGAAATATGTTTAATGCATAGCTACTAATTTCAATTTATGTTTTAATTCAGTATAGTAATTTTTCTTTTAATCTACTTAAAGTGACAAATTGGATATCTTATGTTCAACAAATTTTAAAAATGCTCATAAGTTTTTTTGGAAGTATAAATTTCTACTGCCTCACATTCTTTAGTTTTGCTAAACTCACTTTCCCTTTCCTTGAAGACTATCATTCTCTAATGATCTGAAATGATATTCCCTATTGGTAATCATCTCTAATTTCAGATCATATAGCCTGGTCCTTGTTTAATGTATTGATAATGATATATGATGGCTCTCTTCTATGATTTATTTATAAAGTAATATCATCTCCTTGGGGCAAATTTTCAAATAGATCTTTGGTTTCCTTGTTGAGATTATCTCTGACAATCTCAGTTGGCTTTCATGTGAAATTAATGGTTGTGATATCTACAAAACTCAATTTTATCAGCTAGCATTAGAAAACTACATGGAGCACAACATACTGGGAAGCCAGAGATGCTTGAGGGACATGAACAATTTTAAATGGCTAGTTCCATGGAGATATGGAGATACCATGAAGAAATATCCCACAGGAAATTGATTTGATTTCCTTGTTTGTGCACATATTTATAAAGTATCAATGGCTTACAGAGGTCTTTCACATCAGTTTTTAAACTTCATCTTCATAACCCTAAGAGATGCCAATTCCTCTGTAGTTATACTATGGATGAAATTATTGTATGTGTTCTCTTAGAGAAAAGCAAACGATTTATAGAAATGTCACAATGGGACTGTTAAAGGAACCCCTTAAAGACTCAGTGGATAGATGCTTTCCTAAAATAACAAAACACCATCTGTCAGACAGAATTTGTGTGGGAAGAGAATAATAATTTTTCTTTTACTACATACACGAGGAGAACGGATAAATCTTTGAGAGATCATGGATGTTTTTTGGAATAGTTTCAATTTAAATTTTGTTTTGAAGATGGCTGTCAGGAGGCATGGCAGAGGCAGTCAGTGGTGTGTCACCATGATGCCAGCTATTCACAGCACACCATGGAAAGAAAGAAAGCTGACCATGTGAGACAGGGAAACTGGGCCAGAAGGCAAGGTCAGGACTAGGGTTTGAGCCAATTTTCTTAAGGACCAAATTTTAGGACTATTTTAGGAAAAAAAATAGGGGAAAGAAATTGAGTGATGTCTAAATTAGGTTATATTTATCTTACTCTTTGCATTCTCTTCTGAACTCACAGTACTAACAACATGGACAAGTACAAATTTTTGATTATTTGTCCTCCGAGAGCTCAGTTCAACAGCAAAAATATTGAACATATATTATGAGCAAGGCAAAGGATTAGGTAATAGTGAGATTCGGATGAGTATGATATGCTGGTAATCCTTGAGGTACTCACAGCATCATGGGAGGAGCCAGGCAGCACAAACAGGCAATCCCAAGGGAACTTATGGTGTGTGTTCATAGAATCATATGTTCTGTGGGAGCATTGTAACCAGGAACTTTGGAGGATGTTTTCTAGAAGAGATGATACCTGAACTGAATATGAAGGGCAAACATGATTAGAAGTGTGTTTTAGTCAGAATTTTCCAGAGAAAAAGTACCAGTAGGTTATATATACATATATAAGGAGATTTATTATAAGAATTGGCTCATGCAATTATGGAGGCCAATAAATCATATCATCTGCTGTCTGCAAGCTGGAGAACTAATTCAGGCTAGATCTGATGGCCTAAGAATCAGAGGGACTTGAATCTGAAGTCCCCAGAACCAATAGTGCTGATGTTTGAGGGAAGGAGAAGATGGATGTCTCAGCTGGAGCAGAGAAAGCAAATTTGCCCTTCTTCCATCCTTGTGTGTGTATATGTGTATGAATCATGTTTTGGTTCTTGTTAGTTTTTAGCATGTCCATTACAAAATCTAGGCAGTTAATCCAAATCACCCCAATAGAACTTATTTGTATAATCTCAGTTTTTACTTTTATTTTAAAACTTTACTTTTCATCTTCTTTTTGTCTGTAGTTCTTGTTAAGCTTTATTTCCAATTTCTAAATGTATTTAATGTTAGAAAATTCCCATAAAATTCCATGTATACAAATCAAATATCTGGCTTAAGCCATCACATAGGCAAAGATATTAGTGTTAGGCTGTACATTTGTGTTTTATTTATATCAGTATTTTCACATTAAGAATTAATAATAGATTGTAAAATAAATTTAGTAGATTTTGAATAGAAGTTTCAAAAAACAGAATATAGAACAAAAGTAATAGAAAACAGAGTGTATCACACACAATAAGGGTGAATATTGTTTCAGGAAACGTTTAAGTTTATGTGTGTGTGTGTGTGTGTATGCATATACTGAATAGAAGTATAAAATATATTTCTTCCTACAGATCATTATATCTGCCTGTATCCAGTCAGGAAACAGAAAACATACCAGTTACTTTAAAAGACAGAATTTTTAATAAAAGAATTGTTCACTGGACATTCAGGAAGTGAACAGGCAAAAGCAAAGACTTATTGCTCAGTTGGAGCTCCTGTTGCTGAGCTGGAAGGAGGGGCCCTATGGAGCTACCTCCAGACTCAGAGGAGGGACACCAGCTGATGGCACTGGTGTCTCAAGAGGGTGCCATGATGTTGAATCTGCAAGTGTTGGAAAGACTGCTTACTGGGCTCAGCTGTGGCTACTTAAGGAAACTGCTTGGGTGACACTTGACAGGAACAGGAAGGCAACAACGAGAAAGAGGAAGAAAATGGAAAAGACCTTTCCAGTCACCCTCTCATACCTCCTTTTTGAAGACTCTAAAAGGGAATCAGCTGGCAAAGGATAAATGTAATTTTCAGGGTCTCAGCCCTAGCATCACAAAGCAGCCTGTAGAATGGTGGAATCAAAGCTAAGCAACTATAGCTTAAGAATGGACACAGTTGTTTCAAAAGGCCCTCTCTGAATATTTTTAAAATTTCCCTTCCACAAATTATGAGGCCAATTCTATATGCTATACTAGTGTATATAAGTGGAACAATCTTCAATTTTGTAGTAACTGCTTCAATTACACATATTTACTAAAAATATAATTGACCACAAATAATTTACCTGATTGTCATGTTTTCTCATAGCTGTAGTGTCCTCAAATCATTGCTTTCTAATTAAGTCATGCTCTCCAACCAGAAATGCTTTTGTCTGAATGAGAAAACAAAGGCAAAACTGGAGTCTAAATATTCAAAACAAACAATAATAACAAAACAACAACAAAAATAAAACTTTGTGCAATCTTCAGTTTGAAAAGGAAGTGGTCAGTTGACAGGCATTATACTGAAAGTAGGCAGAATGGAGAGGCTAAGTTTAGGGCCAAATATAAAATCTGGTGATTAGACTCTACTTAGGTTGCAGCATCTGTGAATAGGAGTATTAAAAAGTAGTTAAATAAGTATAGCAATCAAGGAGTCATTGGAAGAAGTACTGTAGAAATTTTCTGGGATTTGGTTTAGGATCTAATTTATGCAGATGACAATTTTCCCATTAAATCCTTCCTTTGAATAATTCCTTTTGGCATCAGGTGAGTGAACTATGTAGCTGGTTTGTGAAGCAGTATTCTTTTGGAATAATTATTCTCTTATTTTTCTTATTCTTCTATTATATTAGATAATAATTTCAAGTTTTATACTAGATGAAAGATCTTCAAGTACAGTTTTGAGACAGCCAATATTTCTTTTTCTAGGTCCATTTCATAAATGAATATTCCTCCCACTTACACGGTCACCTTTATAGATAACAGTGAATAGATCCATGCAAATGTTATATGGTTTCTTAATAAAATGACTGATTGAAATGGCAGATAAAGTCAAAGAAAGTCTGGAGCACTTCTTTGGAATATCACTGATTAGAGATCCTTTGAGCTTGTCCAGATGGTGAGTCCTCTAAGTCCAGCCTGGTGGTATAGAATTTGGAAAGTTAGTTATAAATGATAAGAATAATGGTTGGTATTGACACGGGAAATAAAAAGCAAAGGAGGAAAAGACATGTTTTGGGTGAACGTGCAGATGGAGTTAAGTTCAATTAAATGGCAGGTGGAAGAGTACTTCCATTTTCCACCGAATTACACATTGTACTCTAGAAACTGGTGATTCATTCTCTCTCATTGTCTGGATTAGGTACCCAGAAGAAAAATGGGTTGTTTGTGAAAATATACCAGTGTCATTTTGAGACCTAGTAGAAAGCCTGGGGAACATTGGTAAGTTCAATAAGTTAGGCAACAATAGTTATCTTTAGTACCATGGTGAGGTCCCTTTTGCTAAATAAAAAAATCTGGCTTTGAAGAGGATATTTGCTGCCACCAAGATAATATATGATTTTAGGCCTAGAGAAGTCTTTTTTTGAAAATTAAGGAGATAGCTTAGGAGTAAATATTAGGGATGTCAATATTCTCTGTATGCCTTCTAATTTCCATGGACAGTTCTTTGCACAAGAGTAGACTTTATATGCCTAGTTAATGAACTTTTCCATACTGTGGTAGGACTGTGAGACATTAATTAAAGTGGTGAAAATAGATTTTACTCAATAACTATGGAGAGTAGGGGAAAGATCTGAGCTCTATTCTGATTTGTACAGAGGTGACTGAGCATTTTAAAGGAGAATAATGGAATAGGGAAGGGGAGCCAGTAGGGGCTCAAGTAGAGTCAGGAAAGTGAAAAATTAAAGGTGTTGGTCAGTGTAAATCAATTAGGCCAACTGGGTCTGCTTAGGTGGCAATATTGAAGTTCGGATTCTATCAGCTCACAGAGACTGAGAGGTGGCAGAAGCTCTATCCTTCCTGATGATTACATTTTAAATGGATGGCTTTCAGGTCCTTGAGAGAGATACTCCTGATTTGTAGGAGGTACATCTCTAAAGGACAGAAGAAGGATTCACAATTGTGAGCCCATTTTAGTAAATGATCTAAGAAAGTGTGGTAGGAGGACAATTGTCAGGTGTTGAGTGGAACAAACAGTAAATTCTTTTGATAGTCCTGTGTTTTTCCAGATGGAAACTCAAAACGGGGGGGGCGGGGAACCATCTCAAGGATGTGGCTTTATGTTGCTGGAAATCATGTTACAGTTTGGTCAAGTCTCTTAGTGAAAAAATTTGGATGAAGTCTTTAAATGCCAAGAGTTCTTGCAGTTCTCATTCCAGGGTCATTTACACTTAGCAAATCAAGGAAAAGTGTTTTTTGGGGGCTCTAGGATCTGTCTCATAGAGCTTCATTCCAAAACTGGCCACTACAAACAAATATGTTTATGTGAGTAGGCTATATTAAAGATTTGAATTAAAGAAACTTCTGGGTGTGGGCACAGATAACAGCACATGGTAAGATATTAGACCTGAAATTCATTTTTCTCCAAATGTAAAGTTAAGGTTCTCATCCTTAGTAGGAGTCACTGTTCTTGCCTGGCTGGATGTTTTATGAAAGTATAGCCTTTAGAGAGGAGAAATTTACTTTACTACTACTAAAAAATTATGGAATCTTGGAAATATATGTCTGGTTACAGAGAATGCCCATGAGATGAGAGTGATGATTATAGAGGGCCAAGGAGATGGGTTTATTGTCAAAGACTATCCATGTATTGTACCTAGAGTCACTGGACTTGCATTAGAGCAAATTTGCTTCTTATATTTGGATCAGGGGTGATATTTAAAATTTCTGGAGATACCAAAATACCAAGATTCATTCAACAACTTGAACAACTTTTTTTTTAAAACATCTTTATTGGAGTATAATGGCTTTAAAATGGTGTGTTCGTTTCTGCTTTATAACAAAGTGAGAACAACTCTTTTCTCAATAGTGACTCACAAGATTTGTTTTTGACATGATAGTGGAATTAAAAAAAGGACGTCTTGGTCAAGACACTCAATATTTCCATTACATCATTTTCCTCTTTTATTATTTCTGGTCCTGGAATTAAGGAATTTGCTTTAAAAGTTTCTAGAAAATTGATACATCTATCTAAAGTATAGTGAATGAAGTTGGACTGGAACCACATTGGGCTGGTATTAAACATTTTTTTAGGTGACTATCTCGGTTGAGTAAAAGAAATGGATTATCTACCACTTCTCCATATTTAACCATGTTATCCATTCTTTGATTGGACTACTTCTGAGGGTTGTCTTGCATGAACCTAGGTTCCATCATGCCAAAGAGAAAAGGTGATCTCATAATTGTGAACTGAATCTTAGCCCATGTGAGGAAGAGGTCTCTGTTGTTTGGACATCTCTTCTTTCATAGTCTTCCAAATAGCTCATAGGAATTCCTTCAGGGAATCTTTATAATGACCTTTCACTGATTCCTTTCCTTTGCCAAGACCATGGTCCCATCATGTACATCTCATAGGACAAATAGTAAAGAGTATCAGCTTATGAATATTGACAAATTTCTTTTCTTATCGTTTTTGAAGTACAACTGAAATTGGGCCCCACACTAACCTATCAACTTACTCCTGATAGTTTAGAGAAACCATCCAGGGGTTAATGTGTGTATGTGGAGGGGAGAGTGTTAAGGAAGGGTTAAGAAATGTGAGGAGGAAAGAGCTACTGTGGAAGTCTTTCATGTTCAAAGCCCTAAGTTTCTACTGTAAGGTGTCAACATGAGGTTTCAAGGATGAATTTTAGTAAGTTAGCACCTGTATTGAGTGGGTAACATTCTTAATAAAAGACAATGTTCTCAGTCAAAAGGCTGTAAAAATTCTCCCCAAATCATGCATTTCTCCTGAATAAAGTTTGGACAGGAAAAGGCACTGTACATATGTTAAAACTAACAAGTTTTATTTTGCCCAACAGGGCTGGGGATCAAAGCATTCTGAGATATTCTAGAGAGTAAGTTACAACCCTACCATGGAAGCCAGAGTTAAATGAGGTCTAGCAGATTCTGTTTCTGATATAACTCTTTTAGCTTTGGCCACATTACCATGACTTGCACCTTTGTCCTTCTTTTGTCTCAAGCAGTGATGCTTGATAACTTTTTTAAACCCTGTGTGGACTCTGAGACCACCTGTGTTCTCCTTCATGTAGCCTTCTCTAGCTGTTCAGACTTTCTGTCGCGGTTACAATTCATGCCCAAATGATCCTTTCTTTTTTTTTTTTCTGCTTTATAACAAATTTAATCAGTTATACATATACATATGTTCCCATATCCCCTCCCTTTTGCGTCTCCCTCCTACCCTCCCTATCCCACCCCTCCAGGTGGTCACAAAGCACCGAGCTGATCTCCCTGTGCTATGCGGCTGCTTCCCAATAGCGATCTACCTTACGTTTGGTAGTGTATATATGTCCATGCCGTTCTTTCACTTTGTCACAGCTTACCCTTCCCCCTCCCCATATCTTCAAGTCCACTCTCTAGTAGGTCTGTGTCTTTATTCCTGTCTTACCCCTATGTTCTTCATGACATTTTTTTCCTTAAATTCCATATATATGTGTCAGCATACAGCATATACCCTGAGAAAACCATAATTCAAAAAGAGTCATGTACCAAAATGTTCATAGAAGCCCTATTTACAATAGCCCGGAGATGGAAACAACCTAAGTGTCCATCATCAGATGAATGGATAAAGAAGATGTGGCACATATATACAATGGAATATTACTCAGCCATAAAAAGAAACGAAATTGAGCTATTTGTAATGAGGTGGATTGACCTAGAGTCTGTTATACAGAGTGAAGTAAGTCAGAAAGAGAAAGCCAAATGATCCTTTCATGTGTTAACTTTGATTAAATGTGACAACGTACACAAACAGGCTTCAGGTCCTGTACAGCTCAAGATCATTTTTATTAATAGAATACATACAATCAACTAACTCTTCAGCCAATTGTAAGCCTGTACTTCTCAAGGTCCATTCCTTGAAAACTTCCTCAAAAAATGTTCATAGAAAACAAATCTAAAAATTAAATAGACTTTTAAAATACAGGATATCTCAGGTTCGTTAATATGCTACTGTGCATTATGAATATCTCATATGGGAGGTGATAGATAGATAGATAGATAATATCTAATAGTCTAATTCATAAATTTCATGGCCAGAAGATGTTTTTTTTAGGAGTGACTTTTTTTTCCCCTTGGAGTACATTTTGATATATGTTGGTGTCTCTTTCTTGGTATTGAGCACATTTGCTATCATTTCACTCATTGCACCCAGATACCCAATTAAGTTCCAAGTGATTATGGAACTAGAGGGACTGAGATAACATTTATTGAGTCTTAAATATGTATAATGTTTTCAGCTAAACACTTTATATATATATATATATATATATATATATATATATATATATATATATATATATATATACCTAGTAAATCTGTACCACCTTGCTGTATTATCTTTAGTATTTATGCCATTTTATGGTTGAAGAAACTAAATTCAAGGAGTAATTTGCCCAAGGTTGTGCATATGAGAGTGGTCAACATTTGGATGTAATCACAATTTATGAAATGCTCAGTAAACCTCTGCTTTCTTTATCCCTATTATTATTTATGTCCCATAAACAGCCAGGCGGAACTTTAGTGGTTGTTGATTTTTCAGGTTTTGTATATATTTTATGAGTAGCATGAGAAATGTTAGGTAATTAACCCACTTAAGTGAGTTAACCATGGACAAAACTCTATAGGAATTTTGTAATTGCTATTATAACTATCAGTTTTGCAATAAAAAGGACTCATATCACTGCATTATTTCCCATTGTGATATTTAGAGGCAATAACAAGCACAAAAGATTTCCTGGGGATTAATGACCATCTAAAGTTAACTGTCCTGTACTCTGCCTGAGGCCCTCAACTCCTCCTTATTAGTAGTAGTTAATTCCTTAAAAAATACTACATATTTGAATTGTTATTTCTTGAACAATAGCACTATGACTCTGTTGGGTGATCACAGTACAGGAGGTCTTTTCATTTTTTGTCTCCTCATTTGCATTACAATTAAAAGATGCCAAATCATAAGCTGACTTAGTCTTAATGACTAGATATTTGAAAAACATATTATTGATGTATATGACATTATATCATCCTAAGCATTTCCCCTAAAACTTTGAACTGCAGAAAAAAATATTCTAGTGATCTATTAATGGTCAGGTGATATGAATTTTCTCGTCATAAACCACAGAACAGTTCTCCAATATAGATAGTACAGAGGGTATACTTATCCTCCAAATAATAGCTTGTCTGGGAGTATCTGTTTCAGTAAACCTTAGTATAAATTTATGTTCACAAGTGCAAAATCTTTTCTAGCAAAAAACAAATGCCCTTTGTGACCTAGCTGGCTTCCTCTGGCAAGCTATATTTGATTTGTGGTTTTTATCTTTTGGTAAATTATCTGAATGTGTCAGCGAGGGTTTTCAGTACTCTATAAACTCAGGCAGATAAGGCAGCAAGGAAAATATCAAGTCAGTTCATTCCTGGAAGCTGTTGACTGAGAGCTGAATATACTAATCTGGTAAAAACTATAGTTTAATGAACACTTTCTTGCTTATCTTTGAGAAAATCACTAAATAAAGAGGTGTAAGTGATGTCTTATTTGACCTAGACAGTTTATCTTTCTGATCTAGTTTATCCAGATTATATTTTTTCATTCTAAACTGATGACTTACCTTTTTTTTTATCACTACAAATATCGCAAGGCATAAAAAGTCTATGATGACTTCCCTGTAACTTCCCATGGATGAGATGTGTTTTTATTGAAAAAAAAATTAATGTTAAAATAACCCAGTTCATTGACGTCTGTTGAAAAGCACCTAACTGATAATATCTTGCTTTTGATTTCCATTTCATTGTTTACATAACCTTTAGCATTTAATATGAGAAGGCTGGTGCCTCACAGAAGGGAAAGAAAAGACATCTATTCTGTTCTGTCTTTAATCCATTTTGAAATCTCCCATTTACTGCTCCCTTTGTTATTATTCTTTCGTATGTAAAATATATTCTATTACTTATCTAAACAATACGACTGTCACTCAATGCAACTTGCCTTCTTGCTTGCTTTGCAATTTGTGGTGAACAAAAAGGGTGATTTTGAGGTATTTAATTAGTTTGAATAGCAACTTCAATGTACAGACAAGGAAATTTTTTTTTAAATCCTGAAAAAAAAACCAGTTAAAGGGGAATACTTACAATGTGCTGTTTGGTTGATATATTTGAAACTAACATGATATTATTTGAGAATTCTTCTTTGTCTGCAATGCCTTATACACTATGAAGGGTATGACAAGCAGCTTGTTAAGTAGAATGTCTTACTATCAAGGGTTTCCAATTTTTTGGTCAGGTCAAGGCCATAAAGATTTCAGGCAAAAATCGTCATGGTTCCTAGAAACCAAGGAATGTGAACAAGGCACAACCATACTCAATTTCAGCTGGATTTGGAATAATAAACATATTCTGGGGATAGAAAATTGGCATGAGTTCATGGGAGACAAAATTCACTGTCATTTAGGTCATAGGCTCATCTTGCCAAAAAAGTACAAGTGATATGTTGGGAAACCGAGGTCAGATCTTAATGACTGGAATCTCACAGCTGGCAAAGGGATAGTTTTGTGTGATTACCCCAGATAGCATGAATAAATCTACTAATTAGTGATTAATATGTGATTAGTGATTAGGCAGAGGTCTGGGAAATTTTCTCTTCTTATTAGGCTTACCTAACTAGGAACCACTAATGATCTTTGTGTGCTTATTCAAATGAGAGGTCTACTACTTTTAGTTGTGTAATTATGGACAAGTTTATTTAACATCTCTGTGCCTCCATTTTTCTTTCTTTTTTCTTTTTTTTAATCTGCAAACTGGAAATAATAGTGGTATTTACATCATAAATTTGCTGTGAAACTACATTAGGTTGTATACGTAAAAACCCTTAAAATGATGCCTGAAAGATAGTAAATCTGTTGTATTTGCTAATTTTATTATGTTGTTTTTCTATGTAGAGCTGACTTTCGCTAGAAAAAGAAGATGGCAAGGCAAGGACATTTCATTGAATAATTTGGACAATGAAAAGAGACAAGAATTAATTAATTAATGGTTTTTCTGTGTGCTAAACAAGCTTTTTAAAATGTTCCTGAAGTCAAAAATTAGTAGATTCATTACCAAATTGAGTCATCACTTAATTTCCTTCATTCTCTTTCACACTCAGGCTTCTCCTACCCTACTTGTTCCCATATTCTCTAAACCAATTCAGAGCCTCTGAATGGTGGTCCTCCTCTTGACTCCAAGGTCTTTCATAATCTGGGGTGATTTCATTTTGAAGCATCTTGGAGCATGACTTATTTTACATTCCTGACCTCCTTAGCTCCAATGACCTACATCTAACTCTACTTGAACATCCACTCCAATAGCCACATCTTTGTCCTTGTCATCATGGATTCCTCCAAAACTGAAATCTTATATGAAACTACCTTAGTCTATGACGGCACCCTCATTCTCCTAATCTTCCTCTGCCTTTTCCAATTCACCTTTGCTTTGAATTCCTTGAGACCTGCCACTTATGACCCCGCTTCTTTTGTCTCATGATACTTCTGTCACATCTACCTGGGACATTCCAACATGAGATAGTTCTCACATTCTACCTTCTCCCCTTTCTGACAGGAGCTACTAAGCAAGACCAAGGAAAATCTTCTGACTACTCAGCTTTGTGCCTTACAGATTCCTACTGCCAAGTCCCGTTGGGCATTCAATACTGTCCAGTAATTTTCTGAAGTGGTGATTTCAGATCATCTCTTTCCCATATTCTGCTTCTATCCCATTACACTGCTATATATAAACAACAGAATTCTGAAGAGAGAATCTTATTTACCTCCTGCAGAAAATGAGTTTATATACAATACATTTATAATGTATATATTTATAATACTCAGAATCATGGAGGATACACAATAAGTGTCATACAAATATTTAAATTTTTGTTTTGTTTTGTTTGTTTTTTGGCTGTACCGGGTGGCTTGTGGCGTCTAGTTTCCTAACCAGGGATTGAACGCAGGCCCTTGGCAGTGAAAGTGTGGAGTCCTACATACTGGACCACCAGGGAATTCTCAATATTTAATATTTTTATTATCACTGTACTCATCAGTAGGTAAAAGTCCCTCAATATTTTATCCCTCTACATCCATCTACACAATCCTCCTTGTCTCTCCCCACTGTCAAAAAGGAAAATATACGACAAGCTCCTGTCTAAGGTCACATCTTTTCTTGTATTATGGACCCATGTGGATCTCCAATGATCAATTTTTCACTCTATTCTCAACTTTCCTTCTCTAACGGTCTTTCCCATCATTTAACATATTTTGACCTCCTCTATTCCTCTCTCCAACCATAAGCCCTTGATCCTATGATTTCTTTTCTTTCCTTTAAAGGGCTATAAAAAGGGAAGAAAAAAATTTTAGAAAATGAGCTTTATTAAAACTCTTTTGACACTTTGAGTTTCTACCTTCTCTTTTTCCATAAATTTCTCAATCCACAGCAAACTAGTTTTTGCTATATCAACACTTAACAAAACCACTGTGGCAAAGAGTATCCTTACTCAGTTTCTTACAAAATCGTATGGATGCCTTTCATTTTTATAATTTTTGACAATTGTATTCTTCTGAAAACTCCTTTTTTGGGAGTACTTGGTATTGAGTTCAATTCCCTGGTAGCAGCACATTTATAATATCATTTATTGTTCCCTCTTATTTCTTTGTTCAAAATATTGGTGTTCCCCCCGATTCTCATCCCCATATGTGTGATTTCATTCACATCTGTAGTTGTAAGACTGTGTGTATCTTTTTTTAAATCACTACTTATTCCCCTGAATTAGTTCTAGACTGATAGAGCCAACTACTTACTGCATATGTATCAAACTCAAAATATGAATCCAGAAATCATCATGTCTTACTGGCCCACCCAAAATGTGTTACTTTTTGTAATCACTATGCTAGTTAGTAGCAATCAACTATTAATTAAAGCAGCAAAAAATTTGCTAGTCCATGTTGAATCTGCCTTTTATCCTTGCTTCCAAATCTAATCAATCCATTCAGTGATTTTAAAAATTATACTTCCTAAATCTCTATCAAGTTTATCTTATTCTTCACTACTAGTACCAATACACTTTTTAAGTCCCCAGTTCTATTTGGTCCAAACCATTCTCCACACAAACTCCATGATGATTGCTTTGAAATACAGTCGTGACAGCAGCATAAACTTATGTCAAGTCTCTGCTTGAGGTACTAGTAAGTAGTAAGCATTCAGGCAAGTTATTTGAATGGCACTTACTTATACTAAGTTGTTTTCCTACTTCCCTTCTAAATCTTTAACTTTTCCAGTGAAAACAAAAGAGCCACACATACAAAGTAATTGAATTGTCAGAAACCCACCATCTCTCATTAAAATTATAACATTTTTGAAATTGAATTGACTCACAATGGCAGGTATTCCCAGAAGCAAAAAGTAAATTATTTCATTTATTAAATATGGACCTTTGTACTAATAGATGTAATGTTGTATTTAAAATGTAAAACTGATGAGTTTATAATGTGGAAAGGGAGATTTTATTTACCAAATGTAGTAATTCCTTTATTACTTTTAATATTTATGAATTAAAACTATCACTGTGATTTGTAGAGCCAGAACACCAAAATTGGCAATTTGATTATACTTTCTGTAAGTTAACTGAAAAAGGTGGGCTAGCCTCTTTAATATAAATGAGACATCTCTTGTTAGAGGAGTATTTTTATTGTTTAGTTGGAATGCTAGCTAACCAATATATACTACTTAATAAATGATAGTTGTATGAATGTCTAGTTTCAAAAGATTTTCTCTAGACTGCACAGAAAAAAGTTCTTTTCAGGATAGCTGTTTAAATCTGCCTGAGTTATTTCTTGCCTACTACTACTGTGCTTTTATTTATGATCATTCCTTGTCATTAATCCATGCTTGCAATTTAATATTCATTTGTTCATATTGCACTAAAAAGTTTCCTTGAGATAGACTACAACATTCCAACATTATGTTCTAACAAATGTTCTCACACAAACATCAGTGTTTATGAGACATAAATTAGAAAACAATGTTTTATTTAGCACTATTTTAGTTTGTTTGTTTTTGCCTTTTCCAGTGATAAAATATGCTGCCTAAGAATTTGATTTCGGGACTATCAAAGACCATTTCTGAGCACATTAGTACCATTTTAAGGGAATTCAGGTTTCTTTAGTATAATTATAAAGACTAATTTACATAAAGCTGACTAGTATAAATTAAATCTTGAGATAGTTAAATTTTTACAGCCTAGTATTGGCAACCCAGTACTTTGTAAAGAGAGCTCAAATTTATTTGACTTTAATTATCTCTTCATTGAAAAAAATTGCTTAATATTTATAACCAGTAGAAGGGCTAAGTTATGACTATTATGAAACTAGACATTTTTGCCTTCATGGGCCCCTTTTTCTATAAAAAATCTTAAAAACTATATTTTACAATTGTATTGGTATAACAATGAATATAATCCAGGCTCAAATTACTGTTATATCTTCATTATTATTATTATACTATTTATCTTTTCTTCTGATTTTAAAAGAAATTAAAATTGAGTCATTTCTGTGGGTCCTTACAACTATCATGGGCACTGTGCCTTCAGTCCCTAATGGATAAGCCAGTGGGTCAAATTAACAAACTCTTGTTTCGAATTTTGTTGTTTCTACTCCTCACCCTCCTGCTCAGATGGTTGGTTGAACACTGAATTTTGAATAACGAGTAGAAACAATTCATCTTGGTTTATTGGTTACTTACTCCTTTTAAGTGATCATTAAAAAATTTTTTTCAGGTCATTAAGTTAGTGAGGGCAGAGAGAAAGTAACACTAATTTTGTGTTTGGAATTTAAATAATAGGCAAATGGGGCTTCCCTGGTGGCACAGTGGTTAAGAATCTGCCTGCTAATGCAGGGGACATGGGTTCGAGCCCTGGTCCGGGAAGATCCCACATGCCGCGGAGCAACTAAGCCCGTGGGCCACAATTAATGAAGCCCGCGTACTACAACTACTGAAGCCAGTGCACCTAGACCCTGTGCTCTGCAACAAGAGAAGCCACTGCAATGAGAAGCCCGTGCACCGCAATGAAGAGTAGCCTCCACTCGCCGCAACTAGAGAAAGCCCGCACACAGCGATGAAGACCCAACACAGCCAAATATAAATAAAATAAATAAATTTTAAAAATAAAATAAAATAAATAGGCAAATGGTATAGCAAAACACACGTCTCAGTTAAGATTTTGGTTGAAAAATTAACAGAAACTTCCTTTGTGAAGGTGTGAAGGAGTTATATTTTATTTAAAAATACTGATTTATTCTCTATAATCAAAATCTGTAATAAAAACATTGAGGTCTACTAATTGATCTGGTATTATGATAATGTTAAGAACAATCATAATGTGTTGTTGAAATTCTGATAGAAAGGAATTAAAGAAGCTAGCCCTATTAGATTGATTAGAACAAACTATGAAAATTAATGGCTTGTTAGTTCTTTCCTAATTTATTTGCTGACATTGGCAAACTTTGGATAACATAAAAAATATAAAACATATTGATCTTCCTCTACTTCAGATGCTTCCTGTCCGATAGTTTACAACTGAACAGTAAAATGATTGTCAATTCATCATTTTTTCATTAATATAAAATGACAGTTTTTACTTTTATTTTTTTAAATTAATTTTTATTGGCACATAGTTGATTTACAATGTTGTATTAGTTTCTGCTGTACAGCAAGGTTAATCAGTTATACATATATATATCCACTCTGTTTTAGATTCTTTTCCTGTATAGGTCATTACAGAGTATTGAGTAGAGTTCTCTGTGATATACAGTAGGTCCTTATTAGTTATCTATTTTGTATATAGTAGTGTGTATATGTCAGTCCCATAAAAAAACAGTTTTTAAAAGTATAAAGTAAAGCTTGATTGAAATTTTCAATGCATATAGATACATGAGCATGTTTATGTAAATATTAAGAAGCCACAAGAATAGTCTGTGCTTTCCTTAGTAAAAAAATCATTTTTCAGGAAATTTGCATTGATATAATTGCAAATGTACTATTGAATTCCAAAGTGAGACTTAGCAACTGACTGATTCAGTCAGCTATGCATTTGCAAGAGCTTTGAGATGAAAATTAGATGAATTTTAACAGTAAATTGTGAAGTCTAAAGTATTTATAGAAGTCCTACAGCTATATATCATCATATTTCAACTGATTTCATTTGTAATACTCACTGAACCTGAGCCACATAAAAAAGTTTAGTTCTTTCAGAAGACATTGCTATTCATAATTGGTTTATATCATTGTTCCTCTGCTGAAAAATTGTACTTACTTAACATTCAAGCACTCCTGAAATTCTACTGACTGGAATTTTATATTTGAAAGGAGAAGGAAAGAGGATGGGCCTTGAGTTTAGACAACCCTGCTCTTGCAGGGTAGCTCAGCCAGTATTCAGCTGCAAGTAGGCTGTTTTCAGAATCTAGTCTCAACCAGTATTCTTGGCTATGTCTTGAAAACTGAGTCAAACTCTCCCCCATCCCTATAAACAAAAGCAAGTAGGGGTGGAACTTTTAGGTGCATTTTGACTTGTGGATGGAATTTGGTAATGTGTTGAGGTTTCTCTATTTGGTTAAAAAAGTCACAGGGGACACAGTAAATATTTATTACTTATTCACACACACATACACACAAGTAAACAAAAAAGGTTACACATGCAGCAATATGGATGGACCTAGAGATTATCATACTAAGTGAAGTAAGTTACACAGAGAAAGACAAATATCATACGATATCACTTATGTGTGGAATCTAAAATATGACACATATGAACTTATCTATGAAACAGAAAGAGACTCACAGACATAGAGAACAGACATGTGGTTGCCAAGGGGGAAGTGGGGTGGGGAGGAATGGATTGGGAACTTGGGATTAGAAGAAGCAAACTATTATATATAGGATTGATAAACAACAGGGTCCTACTGTATAGCACAGGGAACTTTATTCAATATCCTGTGATAAGACATAATAGAAAAGAATATGAAAAAGAATGTATATATGTGTATAACTGAGTCATTTTGCTGTACAGTAGAAGTTAACACAACATTTGTAAATCAACTCTACTTCACTAAAATAAGTTTAAAAAAAAGCTTACCCATTTTTGGCAGAAGCACTTCCATCACAATACTCAAGAATATATTAGTCTGGAGTGAATCATTAGCTGCTGTAAGAAACAATCCCCAAATCTCAGCTGCTTGACACAATAAATGTTTATTGCTCCCTTACTTAAAAAAAATTCACAAGGAAGATATTTTTTCTTGGTTTTCCTTCAACCTTTAAAAGAATGTCAGGTCATGCTATCTTTAACCTCTTATTGCTCAAGTCATTGAAAGCTGTATTTTGCCTACATCCAAAGCAAGGCATCTGAAATATATAGGGCACTTCAACTCTCCCATTCCAAAGGATGTTAGAATAAATAATACAGGGCTAAGATCTAATGTTGATCAGAGAGAAATTCTAGGCACTCATAGACCAAGAAACATACAAAGGTCATAGCTGGGGGGAATTGTCAGTAGGAGTTGTCGGCCCAGCAAGAAGGAGTACTATATTGCTGATACTGTCAGTGTACGGTGATAATAAAATCAGACTGACTTTTAGTTTTGTTATTCATTTTATATTCTCTACAGACAATAAATCTTTTTATCGACTGTACTCAGAGCAGACGTTTCCCTGATCCTGCTCTTGATATGCCACTGGAGACACTCTAAACAAAATATTTTTCATTCTTAACAATTAAACCTTCATTTGAAGGATTGAGTTCAGATTCAGGCTCCCTACTCAGTACTCAAGTTTGCCATTACACTTGACATTCACACTTAACCCTAGCTTTCTGGCCTAGGGCTGAAATACCCTAAGTACTGCATGCCATTGCACTCCAACTTGATTTCCAGGAGGTATTTAACAAAAGGTTTTTAAAAACCAAACCAAAACCAAACCCCCCAAATCTGTAGGTTATATCAGCCTTTCTGCTTTTGACCTCTGCATTTATCCACATTCATAACACAAACCTAGATAATTTTCTTATTTAAATTAGAATATGCTCAGCTCTGGAATATTGTGGACTGACGTGTTTTGTCTACAAGATTAGTGTTCTTTCTTCCACCACCAGTACCCTCTGCTGAACTGAACCATAACAAAATGTGACCTACTTTTAAGCATGAGCTCTGCACACATGGTTTTCCCCTTGAGTTTTGACTTTCTGTAGTTGAATCAGTTTCTCCAGACTCTTCTAGCCAACCTCATGTCTAGCTCTTGTCGGTATTGAGTAGAATACAGTTATTTCTAATCAAGACAGAAATATAAAGACAAACATTATTTTCTTGCCAAATATAAAACTATGAAGAAAAATAACTAAGTAAAATCTGTATGTGGAAACTATAAATTATAAGTACTCTAAAGGCATTTTTCTTTAGCTGTTTAAAAATATTCGCCAAGGAACAAACCAAGATAATGAAAAGTTTTAAGGATTTTACCATGACCATTTCTAACATGCCAGAAAAAATATATATTGATATTATGTATTACTTACTTTATATTTGCCATTTTGAAAAGCTTATTTTTGAGTATAGGAGGGAAATGATTATCTGTATTGGTGAGGAACCTGGCTTTTGTAGAAAAATGAAATTTCCACATAATCCCCAAATTAGATTTTCTCCAGTATTTAAAATTTTAACCTCTATCAAACGTTTCATTTGAGCTTTTGGATTTTCTGTTTATCTCTTGTGGAGACATAGAAATAGAAAATTTCAAAAGCCTGACAAGCACAAGAAAACAGAGGGAGCAAGAGGACTGCTTTGAATCATCCAAAGATAAAATAAATCCTAGTGTAACTGATCAACTGTACTTCATTCAGTAATGATTCAAGCCTCTTAGAAGAGAGAATTGGAGGAATAGATGCTCTGGTAGTGTGCAGATGACAATAAAATTGCTGATCAATGAAGGGAAGAAAGTTAAACAGACAGTATTAAGTAAATATTTTTAGTAAAAAATAAAACAAACAAATGTATACAACAAAACAGAAATAGACTCACTGATGTAGAGAAAAAACCTAGTGGCTACCATTGAGGAAAGGGAAGGGGGAGGGGCAAGACAGGGGTATGGGATTAAGAAATATAAACTTTATTTTATTTTTTATTTTATTTCTTATTTTATTTATGAAAAAGTTCCTTGGAAAACAAGTAATTGATTGCTTAAAAATTTAAAATAGAGAGATAAGACAAAATAGTTAATTTCATCTCAAATTTCTTATTCATCATTACCTGATAGGGTTTAAAAAGAAAGAATAATTTGGAATATATCATCTGATCTGTTTTGTATGTTTCTTCTGAGTTTCTCTATCTTGACATCAGCATGAATATAGTACTCTCAATTTATTATTCAAAAAAAAAAATTGTGTGTGTGTGTGTTACGCAGGCCTCTCACTGTTGTGGCCTCTCCCATTGCGGAGCACAGGCTCTGAACGCGCAGGCTCAGCGGCCATGGCTCACGGGCCCAGCTGCTCCACGGCATGTGGGATCCTCCTGGACCGGGGTACGAACCCGTGTCCCCTGCATCGGCAGGCAGACTCTCAACCACTGCGCCATGAGGGAAGCCCTATTATTCAAAATTTTGACATTTTCCCTCACTGAAAAATTAATTGGTAAACTCTTCACACTATATTCGTATTAGTTAGGGCTCTTCAGAAAAACAGAACTAATTGGATGTGAATATAAAGAGAGACAAAGAAATTTATCATAATGAATTAGCTCATGTGACTGTGGAGGCTGGGAAGTCTTGAGATCTATGGGGTAAGTCAACAAGTTGGAGACCCAATAGAGAGCAGAGGGTGTAGTTCCAATCTGAAAACTAGCAGGCTTGAGACCCATGAAGACCTGAGCTGATATTTCAGATTGAATTTGAAGGCAGGAAAAATTCTGTCCTAGATGGAAGACCACAAGAGAAGAATTCTCTCTTATTCAGAAGGTCAATCTTTTTATTCTATTTAGGCTTACAGCTGATTGGACAAGGCTCACCCACATTATGGAGGACAGTCTACTTTATTCCATCTATTAATTTATATGTTAATCTCATCCAAAAACAGCCTCATAGAAACACCAGAATAATGTTTGACCAAGTATCTGGGCACCCCATGGCCCAGTCAAGTTGACATAAAATTAACTATCATAAACACCAAGGGGAAATGACTGATCAAAGAATTATGTATTTTTCACTTAAGGGATATTTTACACTTAAAGGGCACTATCTGAATGCCCCCTCACAAATGAAAACACCTCTTATCGAGAGAGTATATATAGCAAATCAAGTTGGTCAAGCACATCGTTCTAGTTGGGCCCCATTCAAGTCTCTAACTCTGGGCAGTTATATGAAGTAGTCTACTGCCTTGTTATTTAAATTATAGTTGCAAGGCAATATACATGGTAGCATTATAGTACAAAGAAACAGAAGAGGAGATAGTTATAAAAACTGAAATTTATATATTATATGTATGCATTTGTATAATATTAAATCCTAGAGTCACAGTATAATAGATACCAGCCAATAAGGAGACATGAATGTTATTAAAGATGTTTATCTGAGATCCCTTTGTAGGAAAAATGCCTCAACCACCAATCAGTGCCAAGACAGAAGTAATTTTATAGTCTGATTCACAGTGGGAGTAGTGAATATCATTTCTTAGTGCACAAATATCTGTCTCTTGTTGGGTAGTTTCCTTATATTTCATCTCTTCGTTCTTGACAAGTTGGAAGTAGAGTTCTCAGTTTCAAAGTGATTGGTGTGAAGTGGTGTTATGATAAAAGCTGCTGTGATACCAAGAAAACCAAAACCAGAGCAAAACATAAGATATCCCTTAACAACACAAACTGTCAATAGTTTTGAAACACACACACAGAGACACATTCAGAAAATACATTTCTTGTCATTTGCACTGCACAAGATAGTAATTTTTTTCAGTAACTTCTGAATATTTTCCAAAACTTATGTTTCTTTTGAATTTGTGTTAGCAAGTTTGTTTTCATCCCCATATGTGAAGGCTTATGGACTGTATTGGAGACCTCATTCTTCCTTCTACAAGTCAGAGGCTATTCATTATAGGAACCCCATAATTGAAAGGAGTGTCTCACTGTGAATAGGAGTCAAGTTTGTCTTGCACTTTTCGGATACCACCTGGATGGATGCCTTCATTTTCTCATCTTCCACCAAATATCACCTATATAATGCTCCATCTTACTCCAATGCAAATAAAACCCATAGACAGATGAGATTAGAGAGACCCCCATATTAGGAAGGAAACTCAATGGAATCAATTCACATAGCTCAAGGGAAAGTGATGAGGAAAAGCAATTCAAGTGAATGGCTTGTTGTCAGAAATGGGAATAGATATTTCACATTCAACGTCTAATTAGGTCAAATGTACTGCACAGCCTTGTAATGTTAAATGAACAGAAAGGAATGCATTCTGAAAGTCACTGGAAGATTCTGATAAGTCATTTTTCCTTAAGAATTATGATAGATACTTTCTATCATTTTGAGGATAAGGGGAGAGTGGCCAAGATGATGGAGTAGAAATATACTGAGTTCCCTCCTCTCATGAGCACACCAAAATCACAACTATCTGCAGAACAACCATCAATGAAAAAAACTGGAACCTACCAGAAAAGATCTTCTATAACTAAAGACATAGAGAAGAAACCACAATGAGATGCATAGGAGGGGTGGACTCACGATATAATCAAATCCCATACCCCATGGGTAGGCAACCCACAAACTGGAAAATAATAATATTATAGGCATTCTCCCACAGAAGTGAGAGTTCTGAGCCCCATGTCAGACTCCCCAGCCTGGGGTACAGCCCCAGGAAGATAAGCCCTCAGAGCATTTAGCTTTGAAGGTCAGTAGGTCTTAATTGCAGGAGCACAACAGAAGTGGGGGAAATAGAGACTTCACTCTTAAAGGGTGTACACAAAATCTCACATGTACTGGGTTCCAGAGCAAAAGCAGTAATTTGATAGTATCCTAGGCCAGACCTACCTACTGGTTTTGGAGAGTCTCTGGGGGAGATGGGGAACAGCTTTGGCTAACCCTGGGGACATGGACACTGGTGACAGACATATTTGGGAGCATTCAACCATGTGAGCACAGCTGTTGATGGCTCCTTAGTGTCAAGACCTGGCCCCATGCAACAGCCTTCAGGTGCCGGTGCTGGGATGTCTCAGGTCAAACAACTAATTGGGTGGGTTCACAGCCCCACCCATCAGCAGACAGGCTGCCTAAAGACTAAAGGGCTCACAGCCACCTCTGAACACACCCCTAGACCCCGCCCTGCCTACCAGAGGAAGAGGACCCTGTTCCACCCACCAGAGGGCAGGCACCAGCCCCTCCTGCCAGGAAGCCTGCACAAACCTCTAAACCAGCCTCATCCACCAGGGGGCAGACATCAGAAGGGAGAAAACCATGATCCCATAGCCTGCGGACCGAGTCCAGCAACAGTAGGCCAAAACCTATCCTCGGACCAGCTGGGCCCTGGTCCTGACCACTAGCAGTTCAGTGCAATCTGCAGGACACCCTGGACCCCATACCCAACTGTGTCAGGATCCGCTCACCCCCACCAATGATCTGAAAGAGCTCTGGGATCCCTGGCCCTGCAGTCTGACTCCAGGAACCAGCTCTGCCTGCCAGTAGTCTGGCACCAACCCCAGGATCTGGCTTCATCTGCCAGTCAGTGGACAAAAGCCCCAGGGTCTTTGGGACCCTGACTCTGCCCACCAGTGAGCCAACACTAACCCTGTGGGGCTCCTTAGGGTTCCACAACCAGCTGCCTTGTGACCAGGCCCCACTAAAGAGCAAGCAGCAGGATCAGTACAAGGCAGGGTCTGGCAACCAACCAGACAAGGGCGTGACCAAGCCTACCAGACTACACACATAGTCAGCCTACCACAACAGAAGGATGCATGCAGCCCTCTCAGGGTGAACCCCTGGAGAAAATAGCTTTGTGTAAGACATCTTGTTAGGACATAGCTCTATGAGATAAAAATTAAAACTGGTAAGAACTAATACAAATGCACACATATACATTGATAATGAGTTATATATATAATCTTTATATATATACATATATACATATATCATATATATTAAATCTAATTTCTAGATTAGACTGTGCTTTTATATGTAACATATAAAAAGAAAATCTTAAGATTTGATAAGTGGTATCCTCCTTTCATGAAATTTAGTCTATAAACCAGATGTTAGTACATTTATGTTTCCTCTTATCCTTTTATTTTAAAATTATTTAAAGAAATACATCAAAAAGGGGACAAAATTTTTAATGAAATAATGAAGTTCAACATAACACCATCATGTTGGAGTACATTCTACCATGACTGTAATTTTTTTCAGATCATAATTATAGTTTTGATGCCTCCCTTCCTCCTCAGAGGAAAACACTACAAATAATTTATGCTTTATACCACGTGTATATTTTCTATTTTCCATTATGTGCACATGTGCATACACATTTTATAATTGTATATTTATGCTGATTTGTTTGCATTATGTTTGAAATATACATATATATGTATATATACATATACATATATGTATATATACATATACATATATGTATATATATATATAATGCAAACAAATATATATATATATATATGGAGAGAGAGAGAAAAAGGAAGAGAGAGTCTGGCCATTCACTGAATTAGAGTTCCATAAATTAAAATTAAATATTCATTTTACTTTTGAAATTCATTTATGTTGTTTCCAATTTCTTGAACTATGCAACAATAAATATTCCTGTAATTACGTACTTGTGAATATAGGCTAGTTTTTAAAATATATCTGAGTGGAATTTCAGATATATTGCCAAATTTTTCTCCAGATTAGATTTAACAATTTATATACTCACCAATAGGTTGTAATTATTCTTATATTTTACATTCTTGGCAACATTTTGTATTCATAGATTTTTCAACTTTAGTGTAAATGGTCTGAATACTCCAGCTTTTAGATGGCTCCAAATATCTGGGTATACTGGAAAGTGCAGCTTAGCCATCTCGACCTCAGTGAAAAACACCTTCCATGTCCTTTCTAGTTGCTTTTGTTGCTAAACCTGGTCAAAGCAAATTAAGAGAGCCATCTAATCTGAAATATATGTTTCTCATTCATTTGCTTATCTCTTTTTTCTAATGTTTTTTTTTTTTTTTTCTTTTTTCTTTTTGCGGTACGCGGGCCTCTCACTGTTGTGGCCTCTCCCGTTGCGGAGCACAGGCTCCGGATGCGCAGGCCCAGCGGCCATGGCTCACGGGCCCAGCCGCTCCGCGGCATATGGGATCCTCCCAGAGCAGGGCACGAACCCGTATCCCCTGCACCGGCAGGCGGACTCTCAACCACTGCGCCACCAGGGAGGCCCTCTAATATGTTTTTAATATTTTTCTTTTGATTTGTAGTTTTGTTCAGATCACCTGAACGCTAATTCTCTGTGTTATGTATATTGAAATTATTTTGAATATTTGTTTTACCTTCTTACTTTATGTGAAAATAATAATTTCAAGGTAGATAATATCTTAAATATATAATTTATATTTTACACTTTTTGATTGTTCAAAAAATCATTCCCTACCCCAAATATCCATAGTAAAAGCTTCAAGGTAAGCTTTTCAGTTTTGTGTCATTAATCTAATTCGGAATTGGTTTACATGTGTGGTGTACTATAGGGTACTATCATCTATCTATCATATTTATTTTCACATGCTTAATGAATCATCATTTACGTTATAGTTTTAACATAGCTTACAAGAAGCCATGTTATTTGTTAGAGTCGAGTCCCACCTTGCTCTTCCTCAGGGGTTGTGTTAGTCTGCTCTGGGGCTGCCATAACAAAATACCACAGACTGATATTTTGAGTTGGTTTCTGGTGAGGCTTCACATTTTGCATTGTAGATGCCTGCTATCGTGCCGTGTCCTCACTTGGCCTGTCCTTTGTGTGCAAGCAGGGCGGGGCATGGCGGGGAGATAGAGAGAGAGAGGTGTACTGCTAGCGTCTCTTCCTCTTCTTAATAGAACATTTGTTCTATTGGATTAGAGCCCCACCCTTATGACCTTATTTAAATTTAATTACCTCCTTAAAGGCCCTATTGCTGTGTACAGTCACATTAGGCACATTGTGGTTTAGGGCTTCAACATATGATTTTGGGGAGACCCAGTTAAGTCCACAACACAAGTTATTACTTGTAAATTTTAGAATCAACTAACCAAGTATCTCAAAGACCTTTCTTGGGGTATTGATTATAATTATAATTAATTTATAAGTTAATTTTGGGAAAAGTAGATGTTTTATGATATTAAGCCTTCCACTATGAAAGCAGTATATAACTTAACTCATTTTTTTTTGGTTTCCTTCATTAGTATTTTATCTTATTTATTTATTTCTTTATTTTTATTTATTTTTATTATTATTATTTTTTTTTGCGTTATGCGGGCCTCTCACTGCTGTGACCTCTCCCGTTGCGGAGCACAGGCTCCGGACGCGTAGGCTCAGCGGCCATGGCTCACAGGCCTAGCTGCTCCACGTCATGTGGGATCCTCCCAGACCGGGGCATGAACTCGTGTCCCCTGCATCGGCAGGCGGACTCTCAACAACTGCGCAACCAGGGAAGCCCTTTATTTTTATTTTTTATTCTTTTGGCTGTGCCCTGTGGCATGTGGGAATTTTAGTTCCCTGACCAGGAATCGAACTCACACTCTCTGCATTGGAAGTGTGGAGTCTTAACTACTGGACCACAAGGGAAGTCCCCATTAGTATTTTATAACTTTCTCTTTAAAGGATCTAATTATATTTATCTAGTTTCTTTCTGGGTAACATTTTTCATTGGTTCTGTGGATAGAATAACTTTTTTTCTGTTTTCTTTTTAGTGGGTTATCAATATTAAAGAACAAAAATATTGATTTATTCGTGTTCATTTTAATTTAAGCAGTTTAATATCTTATTGGTTCTAATTATTTGTTTTCATATATTCTGTACAATCACACCAATATAGAAAGTGAAAATAAAACTAAATGAATATATAAATATGCAGGAAAATAAAATAATTAAAAATAGTTCATTTCATTTTAATGTGCTACCACAAGAAATAGTTGAAAACTTAAAATGTGGATAAAACTATACCTCTGGTTGTATTTTGGTCCACTGAACATCAATGTTCAACACGTTGACCAATTCATTACAAAATTCAATCAGAATGGGTAAAGAGTTGAAAACATGTTTTATGAAAGCAATCTTACATGCTGTGATTTAATAAATTATAAGATTGTGGGAGGCACAGTGTTTACATTTTAAGAAAATGAGGGAAATTTTGATATGTCAAAGTAAAAAGTTGTAGAAATAAAGAATTAAAATATTGGCTACGTGAAGAAAGAAAGCCTGCAGAGTGGGACTGCTGTTAGTAGATGAAAGAGTAAAATGATACTTTGTCTAGTAATAAAACAGGAGAGGAGGTTTTGTTTGCTGCTTTAATGATGTTATTATTTAGGACCACAAGAACGTAATAAAAGAATGTAGGTTGTAAAGAGGCTGGTGTGAATTTTCATAGAAAGAGGTGTCAGAGCAAAAGCTGGAGCAAGACGCTAGAGAATTGTTTCTCAAGGTGAGGTTCCCAGAAGCATCAGCATCTGGCAACCTGTAGGAAATAAAATTCTCTGGCTCCACCCAGGTTCTACCAACCCAGAAACTCTGAAGAGAGGCCTGGCAATGCGATTTAACAAATCCTCCAGGTGACTGTTATGTAGCTAAAGCTTGAGAACAACCAACAGAGGGCCTATGGTGAGTGCCTCTTACGTGTATTAACTTAGGTGCTTTACTCAGCCCACCAAAGTTCCACCCTTGACCACCACTGCTCTCCAGGGAATGTCTGAGACTCTAGAATTTATTTCTAAAATTTCCTGCTGCTTTTTGATTTCTACCCAACCACTTAAATAACAGATGATCAACATCATTAGTCATTAATCTATATTTAGATCAAAACCATGGTGAGTTATTACTATTAACCCATTAGAATGGCTAACATCAAAAATACTGACACAGCCAAGTGCTGGTGTCATGACTAATTTTACGTGTCAACTTGACTGAGCTAAGACATTAGCTTAAGACAATAGCTGGTGAGACATTTTTTCTGGATGTGTCTGTAAGGCTATTGCTGGAAGAAATTAGCATTTAAATCATTAGACTGTAGAGAAGATCACTCTCACCAGCGTAGCTTTGCATCATCCAATTCATTGAGGGCCTAATAGAACAAAAAGGCAGAGGCAGGATAAATTTGCTCCCTGCTTTTGCTGGGACATCTGTCTTGTCCTGCCCTTAGATATCAGCATTCCTGGTTCTCAGACCTTTGATCTGGGACGAGAACTCACACCATTGATACCCCATTCTTTGGCCTTTAGACTCAGACCAGGACCTATACTATTGTCTCAGTGGTTCTCAGGCCTTTGGGTTTAGACTGGAACTATACCACTGGCTTTCCTGAGCCTCTAGCTTGCAGATAGCAGATCACAGGACTTCTCATCCTCCATCATCATGTGAGCCAAGCCCTCATAATAAATCTCTTGCTAATACCTATGCATATCCTATTGGTCCATTTTCTCTGGAGAACCTTAACACCACTGGCAAATTTGTGGAACAATTGGAATATCCAAACAGTACTGGTAGAAATGTAAAATTACCTATCACTTTGAAAAATTGTTTGGCAGTTTCTTATAAGATTAAATATATGCTTATGAAACCAAGCAATATGACTCCTAGGTATTTATTTTAAAAAAATTAAAAGCGTATGCCATAATGTAAGAATGTTTTTAGCAACTTTATTTATAAGAGCATCAAACTAGATAAAGTCCAAATGTCCATCCATAGGAGACTGGATAAGCAAGTCTTGGTATATTTATCCAAAAGAATACTAATCTGCAATAAAAATAAATGAACTAATGACAAATTAAATAACATGGATGGATCTCAGAAAGAGTATACTGAATGAAAGGAGCCTGAAGTAAGAGTACACACTGTGTGATTTCATTTATGTGAAATTCTAGAAAAGACAAACAATCTATAGTGAAAGAAAGCTGATTCATGATTACCTGAGCATGGGGAAGGTGTTGACTTCAAAAGAACACAAAGGAACTTTTAGAAGTTATACAGATACACACATTTGCCTAAACTTACAGATATCTGTGCTTAGACTTATTGATTTATTATCCAGCAGTCCTATTAAATCCTTGTATTAATGTTTATTATGTATTTGTAATTTCTTTTGGAACTTTTACATACACAGTCATATAAACCATGTATACAATGTCAATTTTCCTTCTCTAGAAACTCCTTAAACATGTTCTTGCCTTACTGTACAAGATAGCATTGCTAGTAAACTGAATGAAAAGGGTTGGATATTATTGATTGCTTTCCAATTAAAAAGAAAAAGCTTTCTTTTTCCTTTTAAAGAAATTTACATATACATATGTAGATGTACATACTTTCACACACATACATTTGTGTGTAGTTATAATTTTATATTATATATAAATGGTTAAAATGCTGACATATTTACATATATATATTATTCACACATGATTAAAATGTCTGTGCATATATACATATATGTACATACATAGACACATTTAATCAGATTAAGTAAATATTCCTTCATGTCTAGTTTTCTAAGAGTTTATATCATGATGATGATTTTATATCTCTGAGATCATCATAGAAATTACCTTTTATATGTACTAATATGGTGAATAACATTGATTAATCTGTAACTGTTAAAACAACTTTGCATTCCTGGGAAAATCTACCTTGTTCATAATGTATTACATTTTCATGTATTGTTAAAAAGTTTTGCTAACATTTACATCCCTTTTTAAGAGTAAGATTAACCTATAATTAATCTTTTTTTCACTATCCTTATCATGTTTCGATCTAGAGGTTCTGTCAGCATCATGAAATGAGTTGGGGAGTGGTTTCTTTTTTCTACTCTCTGAGAAAGCTTTTGGTCTAAAAAAATATCGTCTTTCTTCAGTCTTCAGTAGAGCTCATTAATGAAGCCATCTGCACCTGATGTTTACTTTGTGAGAAGATCTTTGACTACTGAAAAATAATGTCTGGAATTGATGGAGGTTATAGTTAGTGATGTCATATGAGATAATATTTTTTCTTTTTTTTCTTTTTTACTCCTTTGTGTTATAAATATTTTGTAGTTTGCTATTTTTACAGCCAAAAAAAGTGATTTTGTTAACAAAAGAAGAAAAGAAAACTCCAAGTGATTTTGTGTGTATATTCATGCGTAGAGTAAGTGTTTAAAACTCAGTATCTGAAAGTTTATGTTATGTCTATGAGATTTCAAAGACTTTTCCTGAGGCTGTCCTTATCTCACTGGTTGGATGGCCTTACGTAAGCCCTGACCAAGTCCTTCTTGGTTCTGTTTCCTCTTTGCTCAGCTCTAAGTGGCCATAATTTTTTATCACCCAAAAAGCCCAGACCTAAATATTTATAGCCTGTAGGATTGGAGAGGGAAAGAGAAAGGTTTACTCTGCATTATGTTCATGATCTAAAAAGGCAAATGCAGTTTATTTAATAACATTTTTGGAGCCCCTACTATGTCCCAAGCACTTTATTAGGTACAGGGGTTACAAAAATTAATTTCATATTTTTTTTCTGATACAATATATAAACTATTTAGGAGACAAATACATATTATAATACAATAACAATCTATATTCTATTTATTCACTAAGCAAGGATCTATTAAATGTTTAGTATATGACAAATAAACTGCATTTACACAAGTTGTAGAGCATTAAATTGCAGACGACTAACAGACTTGGATGAGAGGTTAGAGAAATGTCAGATAAATATGACCATGCTGTGAAAGATAAGTTCTGACCTAAGTCTCAAAGTTCTTGCAGGCATACTTGAGAATGAAGCAGAGAGGAGTTTAAGTGAAGTTTTCAGGATGAGAGAGGGATTGATATTGGTCAGTCCATTGAAAGAATGGGTGAAGGAAAGCAAATCACCAACTAGTTATATTCCATTGGTAAATAATCCTGAAATAGAAAATGCACATGTAGTATTGGCAAATTTTATCATTCCAGAGCAAATTTTATAATCATCCATCTCATGTGGTCAATGTTTCAAATACAGAACAGAACATGAAATATGGGAAAATTCACATGGATGAAAACTGTAATTTTAGCATGGAGGATAGATTTTTAGCAGGCAGATATTGTTCTAAGAAGAAAGATATATTTTAATGTAGTGGCAAGTGAAAACTTCTCAAATGCCATGCATGTACGTTTGCATTGGGAAAGGGCTTGAATTCTATGAAATTTCAAATTTCAAAAAGTACAAACTGTTTTCTAATATTGTCTGAATTAGCACAGTCAGATGGAGCCTCCTTAAGAAATTGGTGACAATATTAACATATCCATCTCTGTCTCATATGATGTAGTAGGTAAAAATATTGTGAATGTCAAGATCATTAATAATAATTTTTGGGTTATTGGAAGGCAGGAACAATTACACAATTCAGCTTTGCCAAGATAGACTATATGAAAAATAAAAAGAGAGACAAAATCGATAGAAAAGGATACCCTATCAGATATTATGGCTGCCAACAAAATAATATTCAGTAAGACTTGAAAATATTAAGTGATGATAGATTCATATAAATGTCATTAAAATGGTGAACTTCTATTATCTGTCAATGGAAGCAATCATGGTACAAGTAACTAAAATAAAAAATTTTATAACAGCTTCAAAAATGTTTCTTTCATATTTAGCCACCTAAGATTCATTATGAAGGGATATAAGAGGGAAAACGATCAGTATAGTTTGTAATGCTACACAATGCCATTTACTTAGCCTGTGTTCGACTAAGTTAATGAACCAAAAACATATTTATAGTCTGTTAAAAACTAGCTTTTTATTTGAAATTTGCTGATTTTTATGGGATATTGGTAGTGATAGAGAAAAAAATGTATTTCAAGTATATGTTACATATTTAAAACAGTTAATATTTATCTTATGTCTTACCTTGTTCCACACTGGATTCAAGGCAACAAGCAAAATAATGTGTAATGATTGGTAAAAATGAAATAGGAATAATTCAATTGTAATTATAAACTATACATAAAATAATAAAAATTAATTATGGTAATGTTGATAATAATGACTATGATTTACAGCCTTCCTTGTACTAAGCAACATTTAAGTAGTGTGCATATATATTATCTCATTTAATTTTTATGCAACCATGTCTGTTGTGTGAGTTATCTTCATTTTGCAGATGAGAAGATGGAGGCCTAGTGAGGATAAGAACCATGTTCCAAGTTGCACAGCTTGGGAAAGGCTAATGCTGAAATCAAGCTGAAGATTTTTTTTTTCTCCATTACTCAATATGCAGTGTCCAACAGATACACTTATTTAATCGTTAAGATGAATATATTTGTGATAGCTAATTTCAAATTTAGACTCAGTTTCTACCTCTTAAAGGCTGTATACACTATTATCAAAATATTAATTGCAAAGTAATAATTTCAGTAAAAAGAAAAGCATCACAGAATAATTCAAAAAAAATTGAAAAATATGTTACTGACATAGGTAAATTTTAATATATACTTGGCATTTTCTAGATCCTGATAATTTAACAACTCTGGGATTTTGTACCAATATAATGTATAATTCTTATTTTAAGTATAAATATGAACAACTTTTAAAGGAGGAAGGTTTAGTTAATTTGGTAAATTAGCTGGCTTAAAAATGTGTTTGCAAGTTTAATGGGTGACAAAGTTAAATAAAAAACTTATCATAAAATAGGCTCAAATTCTGATACCCTCAATTAAAATGAATAACTGTTTCTTTGGAGCGTATTATCTTTTTAGTTTATTCAATAAAAAAATAGCATATATTGCCAAAATTTTGTATATATACAAAAAATTATCAGGTGAATAATTTCATTTATATTTATGACATTACTTACTGTTTCCAAAGAACCTCTTTAATTAGATGCAAACTCAATTCTAAATTTTTATAAAGATGACTTTCATATTGGAATGATTAATGGTTATTCACTGAATAGAAAACTGAAGATTTTTCTTCCAAGCTTTTTTTGCCGTTGATTAATTTTCTTACTTTGCTTAATAAGATAGTGTGGATATTTGTTGAGTTAGGCAATAAATTATAAGCTTATGAATGAACAGGGGATTCTGTACTGGGTCTAAATTGTAAAGTTCTATACATACATACATATATACATATACACATACATGTATCTATACAAATATGCAAAAGAACATGTATATATATTTTTTAATTTTAAATTTCTTGTTCACTTAGTTAAAATGCTCAGTGCTTAACATGAAGCCTTAATTTCTGTTTCAAATTTGTTCATGTCATTAATATGTTGGCTTTCTTTGTCTGGAAACTTGGTAATTAAAGGACCCCACAAAGTGAGAATGTGTGTAATTACTTTTTGGCCCATGGAGTAACTGATGAGATTTCCTATTGTGCTGGCTACAAATGTGGTAAATTGAGAATAGTATTAAAATTGGAATACATGGTAGGACTCCGCTTCCATTATTTATGTATGTCTTAAAGCTTGTTATTGAATCCTTGTGACACAGTTTTCTCCTCTTCTTTGTGTAGATATAAAACCTATATTTCAGGTTAATATATAGATTAAATGTGCTATTGTTTTTAAAGCATGGTGCTTTGCACAAAATGATATGTTTCTGAGATTTTAATAGAAGTAGTAGTTGTAGTTGATTTAAATAACAGTTGGCAATGGGATTAGACCAAGACAAATCCAGAAGCCAGACTTCAGGTTTTGGGGGTGAGGGGGTGAGGATTACATCAATCTCTAATTATTTCACTTAGTTTAAAGGGGAAAAGACTGGGTTCAGAAAAGTTAACTTATAGCAGGAAGGGGTAAGCAGGTATTAGAAGTCCAGATAGGTAGAAACTGGAGTAGAGAAGGTCAGTGACACTAATGAACAGGTAAAAGTGAGGTTGGCCCAAAGTCTTGGAAAGGGAACATTTTCTCTGAGTTCTGTTTTATACACTCTTCTTGCCATGAGCTCTCTCTGACACACAGGTATTCAGTATAACCAGAAAGATGTCAGAAAACTGGAAGGCAACTGTTAAACAATTGCAGGTAGACAAATGGGTCACTAGCCAATTTTTCTAACTCTGTTGAAAAGATAAAGTATTCTAACAATAAATGGGAAGTAAAAAATAGAATATTAAATATTTTGGTGTCTGCTGAATTACAATAAAAAATGCACAATCAAACCAGTTGTAAAACAATAAAGAGAACTGAAGAATTGGCACATATGGAAATATTCTCATTTAGTAAAACAAAAACAAAACAAATTAACACAGACAGGTTGCCATGCACACCACAACAATCAAGCCCCTTTGGAATTTGTTGAATGAGTAGCTGAATTCTACTTGAAGATTGTCTTCTTCAGAATTGAATCAGTTTCTGTTTAATATTCAAAGCCATGAATGCTTAAAGGAAACCTTTTAATAAGGGTCTAAGTAGCAAAGATTTCCAAATACTTCCTTTCTCACACTGACTTTTCCATAGCTGTCTTCATCGAGGACCAATTCTGATGACTCACTTCTCATTAGCATTGCCAATACCACCAAGTCTTCAATCCATAAATTTCAGTGATAATTGCTCATACCTCTCTCTTCATGTCTTTACATATTCACTATATTGAGACACCTGGCTTAGCTTCCCCTATTAACATGCTTCTTTGGTAAGTCATAATATCTTCACTGGAAAATCGGTTTTTATAGATTAACGCTTTATGTAAACAAGGAAGCTGCTACCTATGAATAGCTTAGGACTCTATAGGCTATTAGTCTATTTGTTTGAAACACCCAAGTCCAAATATATTACGGATCATCATGCCATCTCATGGTAGCAAGCCAAGAAGGTAAACATTGTTCAAATCTATGACCAGTTATGAGCTACTATGAAGTGAATTCCATAGATATCTGTTTCAGTTCAATGATCTGCCTGAATATGTGTGAATTTCATTATTTTTACTTTAAAATATATTTTATTATGTTGTAAGAAGAGTCAGCCATCTACTTTTATTTTTCATCTATAAGCTTTGTTTACTTTTTCAGATGAGGTTTTGAATAAGTTATATCAGCCCCTAGGAAAGAATCTTATTGGGGTTTTATAGGAATTATAATAAGTCTATCAATTACAACTATCTAAATTTTTAAATTTTGAAATCTTTTCTAAATTGTAGTTTCTCAATTTTAACTTCCATAAGAGATCAATATATTTTCTTGAAGATGGTAGAAATGTAATATATGTTTGACCAATTTGGCATTTCAATTTTAAATTTCTCTTTTAAAGCTTTGGGATACTAGTCATATGTCCATGTACCTAAGCAAAACACTCTTTATTGGGGCTCAAAATCAATAATCCTAAACTTTTATCAAGTTCTGTAATGATACATCCACCTGGCTATCTTCCTTTTCTTAATTCCACACTAATTATTGTCACCTAAAAAAACAATGTTTAGCTGTTCTAGGAAATAGGCTCTGAGCTTTCCTTTACCTTCATTTACTTAATTACATGAGCAGACGTTATGCTATTTTTCAGTTTTTGGAACACACACTCTAATAAAATAATAGGAAGGAAAGTTTCATTTTCCTTTGCTGTTGTGACTGTCTGATATTCAGTACTATTTGTTTTTGTCTCCTCTCCATCCAACCCCAATTGAGCATAGCTATGCAAATCACATTTGCCCACCAAACTCCCACGTATATACACAACCAATAGGGCCTCTATGTCACCTACAACTCAAATGTCACTGGCCTTTTCCTTTTAAAACACCAAGAGTTGGAAAGTGTTTTCTTTTAAAATTTGCACTATAATACATTTTCCATAGGTATATCATATTATTACTGAGAAAATTGTCTTTGGGATATTTTGGAATTCATCTTTGTTTTGGGAGTGAAACATTAAAAAATTATTAAGAAATCTTTTACAGAAAATCAATCTTTTCTTTTTCTTTCTTTCTTTCTTTCTTTCTTTCTTTCTTTCTTCTTTCTTTCTTTCTTTCTTTCTTTCTTTCTTTCTTTCTTTCTTTCTTTCTTTCTTTCTTTCTTTCTTTCTTTCTTTTCCTTTCTTTATGCCAAATGTGCTCTGTCTTTCCTAGGTAATGGAGCACAGGAAAATATATTTTCCCCAATATTCTTCTTTAATTTACCTCTGAGAATTTTTAGTAAAGAAAACTTGTAAACAAAGAGAAAACAATAGGCATGGAATAAAATTATTTAGAGACTCCACAATTGGGAGGAATGCAAATGTTCTTTTTGACACTTGGTAGCAAAGTACGTTGTGTTCCCTCCTGTAATTACTTTAGGATTCTTTACAATTTTTAAAGGTCATATTTATATCTACTCATTGACTAACCCTTGGTCAAATTTTAAGCTGAATAATAATTTTTCTTACATAATAGATTGTTTCTTTCAACCTGGATTTTTTAATTTTCTAAGGATGCATTTGGTTAAGTTGTGGAGTATGCAGAGATGATTTTAGACTTCATTTTGCAGAGAAGAAACTTAGATGGAAGTATTTATTCAATGCTATGGAGACAGTTGGTAGCATAGCCAAGGACAAATCTCTGATTCTTATAGTTGGAATGTTCTATGAGCTTTCTTTCTTTATATATATATATATATATATATATATATTCATGGTGAAGGAAAGTACAGCATTTATTGCAGGCACCAAGTGAGTATGTGTGGCTCATGCTCAAAAGACCCAAACTCCAAGCTTTATTTTATTAAGATTTAAAACCTGAAAGCAAACATAATCACTTTTTTCACTTCCATTTCTGTAACAAATACCTTTTAAATACTTGATATATTCTGGATACTCCTTTAGGCAAGAGAAATAAAAGATAACTTCTTCCCATTCCGAATATATGACGTGGTTGAAAATTTTAATATGCAAGAGTGGTTAACTAATAATAACCAGCAATAACTGATTGGTATCACTGCCACAGGAGTTCAAATGTACAACTAGAATATTTGGTTCTGATTTTATCAAGAAAGCTTCATGGAAGAGATCAAAGTAAAATTATATATACAATGATGGTCAGAATCTGGTTAGGCAGAGCAGGGACTGTATTCCAGAAAAATGACAAGGTATATTATAATTACATGTGTTTGGAGAAGTAAAATAAACTTGCTCCAGGGATATTACTGACAGACCAACATTGTAGAGTTAGACTGGGGTCAAATTATGGAGAAGATTAAATGTCTGACTAGAGGTTTTGTAGAATTGGGAGTTTCTGCAAGCATTGGGAGTCATGTAAGTGTATGAGCAAAGTTGTGACACAAAAACTGTGGTTATATTTATGCTTTTTATAATGAAAACTGCAACAAGGAGAGACAGCAGGTGTTATAATTTGAAAACCTGGGCTTAAATACTTTTAACGTGTATTTTGCTGTTATTTGATTTTTGGTTGGGGGTGGGGTATGGAAGGACAATGTTCTGAAATAGTCAGTTAGAAAAAAGAAACAACTACATGACTTCAGCACCACTGATATGAAGGATGTGAATATAAAAATAATCATCACTTGAGAGGATCACAGTGGAAGAGTATCCTCAAGGTAGAAACAGCTTTCAGATAGGGCAAGAAGAGGAAGAGAACTTTCATAGAAGTTAAGAAAATTTTCCATTGTGGTGAAAATGAATAAGACTTTTTCTACAGTGGGACCATGTATCACAGAGGTATGGAGGAAGGTTAGGAAAGATAGAAAGAGGTGGAAAATGGATCATATTAGGAGATATAGAATGTCATATTGTCAAAGAATAGCAAAAGATGCTACACTTTTTGAATTGTTTGTGAGGCCAGCATAACCAACACCAAAACATGTTACAAGAAAAAAAAATGTTACAAGAAAAAAAATTGAAAATGATTATCTCTCAAATGATTAAGATGAAAAGTATTATCAAATCAAATATATTAAAATATTTTAAAAATATTATACAGCATGACAAGGTGGTTGTTTCACATTCAAAAAATCAACACAATCATCACATTAACAGAATAAAGAAGAAAAAGATATGATTATCTTAGCAGAGGCAGAGAAAATCATTTGACCAAAATTCATGACCCATTTATGACAAAAATCTCAGCAACCTAAAAATAGAAATAAAAACCCATATTCTATGAAGAATGATTGAACAAAAGGCATAGCTAACGTATTATGAAATGAAATATATAAGTTAGGAATAAGGACATTTCTTTCTATTACTTCCATTTAAGATTTTACTAAAGGTAAGTGCAATAAGGAGGACTCTCATGGAATAAAAAATGGAAACGTGTTAATTCACAGATAATATGATTGGGTAAGTATGAAGTCCAAAATAATATACAAAGGAATATTAGCACAAATAAGAAAATTTAGCAAGTTTGTGGCAAACTGAATCAATATCTCAAAAGTTATTATATTACTGTAAAGTCACAAGGAACCATTGGAAATGAAATCTAAAGACTATACCATTTATAATAACATTAAAAAAATGATATCTTTCCATAAACTTAATGAAAAAGTTGCTGAAGGAAATTAAAGAAGATAAAGAAATGGAGAAATATAAGATTTGGAAGACTCAATATTGTTAAGATGGAAATTTTCTGCAAACTTTTCAATTTTTTTGGTGGAAATTGACAAGCTAAATTCAAAATTTTATGCGAAAATGCAAAGGAACTAGAAGAGCCAAAATAATCTTAAAGAGGAAAAGAAATTTAGAAGAGTAATAGTATGATATTTCATAACTTATTATAGAATTATAGTAATAAAACAGACTAGTGGTGTAAGGATAGGCAAATAGATCCATGGGACAGACTAGAGAGTTCAGAAAAATATCTACACATATGAAGCAACTAGATTGATAGCAAATGTTCTGTGAAATTCTGTGGGGAATGAACTGTCTTTTAATAAATAGCGCTAGAACATCATACTGCAGAATCACTTTATTAGACCTAAGAAAGAAAAGTAAAACACTAAAAATTAGAAAAATATTTTGATAATCTTGTAGTAGGCAACTATTTCTTGGATAAGATATAAAGACAAAAGTCCTAAAGAAAATGATTAAATTAATTTTATTAAATTTGAAAACCTCTATTCATTAGAATATTTTATTAAAATAATTAAAAAGTGAGCCACAGATGAGAAGACAATGCAAATATTTGCAAAATACTTGCTCCTCCAATATAAAAAAGACTTCACAAGTCAATAAAAATTATGAACAACCATATTTTAAAGAATATAAAATTCTTGAGTATTTCATAAGTAAAATGATTAATAAGCACATAAATAGATGCTCAGCTCTGTCAATCACCAGATACAAGTTACAACCATAATGAGGAGTTCCATGTCGTGCAAGACAGCAAGAGGAGGTCTACAGATCCACTCCCCAGTGAAGATTATTTTAAGAATTATTTTTAAAAGACCTAAGTTATATCCTTTCCCTAAAATTCACACAATGTTTACATTCTTTTTAAAGATATATGATTGAATTGGAGGAGTGGGTGTAGAGAAGAAAACAGGGTTATGCATTGTATTATCTGCCTTTGCTATTTGAAAGCAGTGGGAAATTGCATGTAGTAGTATGTATATTCTGCAGTTGTCTTAATTGCCATTTTATTATCTGTAGTTTTTCTCATTTCTCCTTTGACATTTGTATCTTACATTCCCATGTATATTTGAAGATGCTTCTTATAAACTGAAAAAGAAAAGTCTTATTTTTGAAAAATTTATTTTCCCTTTAAACTCCTCTCACTGTATTTTTGATGGCCGGTTTAGTGGTAAGCGGAATATATTTCTTCTCTACTGCTGTGTTACAAATTACTCCCAAACATTCCATTTTAAAACAACATGCATTTTTTTATCTCAATTTTTCTCTTGGTCAGAAGTCCAGTTATGGCTTAGCTGGGTCCTCTGCTTGAGAGTTTCTCACAAGGCTATACTCAGGATGTACAGAGTTGCTGTACATCTTGGGTACATCTAGGGTTGCTGACATCTCAAGGTTCAAATAAAGAAGTATCTGTTTCAGGATCATTCAGTGGTTTTTGGTAGGAGTCAATTTTTCATGGACTACTAGACTGAGGGCATCCGTTATGTACATACTAGCTGTTGGCCAGAGGTTATCCTTGGTAGCTTGACATGTGGTCTTCTCCAACGTGGCATCTTCATAAAAGTCAGCAAAAGGGAAAAAGAGTGTGTTAGCAAGATGGAAGTCTTCTGTAGCCAAATCTCAAAATTGGGATATTGCACTGGTTTGGGCTATCCATCCTGACAATGACAGAGAAATTCCATTGCCAATACACAATGGGATCAGGGAGCAGCAAGTCTGGAGTGTAAAACATCCCCTGGGAAACCTCTTAGTTATTACTAAGGATGGAGTTGATGAGAAATGGATACCAGTTCTGGTAAGTATTGAGATTCCAGTTTGTTTTTGTCTTCACTGCCCTGTTTTATTTCCATCTTTTCTTGCTGGTTGCTAGCCATATTGACCTATGCTGATTCAAGTTCACCATCACTAACCTCCCATGAATGTCTGCACCAGCTTCCACAATTATGTTGTATTTAATTTTTGTAATAAATCCCTTGCCCATGACACTTAGTCCAGTTTTGTTTCCTTGATCAGACACTAGATAGAAGAAAGAAAGGAAAGAAAGAGGGAGGGAGGTTGGGAGAGAAGAAGAAAGGAAGGAGGAGAGGAAAAAGAAAAATTACAATTGCTAAGTATTAAAAATGATTATTAGTAGTAAAAATTGTAACACATTTGTTGAACATCTGTTACATGCTAGACAATGTGATTTAAAGTTTTCTGGACTATCTGATTTAATCCTCAGATATTTATTTTGTACTCACTATAACGTGCACTGACACATGTTTTAGGTGTGTAGTACTGTCAGCTCTATTTTACAGATAAGCAAACTGTAGAACAGAGCAGTTACATAAAGTGCCCTGGGTCACAGAACTAATAACTAAAAGGTCTCAAATTCAAACCCTAACAGTCTGGTTCTAGAGCTCACACATTTACACTTGATCTTGGCCAAAAGCCTGAGAAGCAGGAGAGAGCTCATGCTTGTTTCTCCATGTCTACCATAAACATCACAACATTGCAAATGACATAATCAAGGCTCAAAATTAAAGTAACACTGTAAAGAACAAAGTGGAATTAAAGGATGAGCTGGGATTCAACCTGGGTCTGTCTGACACTAAAACGTGTATTCTTGACCAATATTAAATTGGAAATGATATGACAATTAGATTACTCTCTTTAAATGTATATGGCTAAAGCTACATTCATAGTTTCATCATAATTCAATATTGTCATTCAAGAATGTATGAAAATTAATGGAGTATTCAACACTATTTAGAAAAAGAACTCTAAACCTGAGGAAAGTTTGGAGAAATCTACACATAAAATATTTTAAAACAGTTAATTAAAACACAGTAGAACCATAGATTTAATAAACACACTCCAAAATTATTGTTTTGAAAGGACCAAAATAATGGGTTAGCATTTGTAAGCTAATCAAGAAAAAAAACTAATACATAATATTAAAAATGATAGAGGAGGGCTTCCCTGGTGGCGCAGTGGTTGAGAGTCCGCCTGCCGATGCAGGGGACATGGGTTCGTGCCCTGGTCTGGGAGGATCCCACATGCCGCGGAGCAGCTGGGCCCATGAGCCATGGCTGCTGAACCTCCACGTCCGGAGCCTGTGCTCTGCAATGGGAGAGGCCACAGCAGTGAGAGGCCCACGTACCACAAAAAAAAAAAAAAAAAAAAAAAAAAAAAGATAGAGGAGATATAAAGAAGACTTTCAAAAATCTTTAGGACATACACAATATTCTGTTAATAAACTAGTAATTCTCAATGCTATGATTTAAAGGAAACGATGCTTTAAAGGAAAATGTAAGAATTGTAAAAGAGAGCAGTAGAAATAAACAGGAAAAAATGTGTCATCTGGGTGTCAATCTAGGGATTATTCAGACGTTGCTAAATTAGATATCATGCTACCCAGGAAATGGCTTAATGTTTTTATCCTAAATATTGCCTCTCAAACCTTAAGCTCTAGTTGTGAAAGGAAATACAGAACATTAGAATCGGCACGGACTAGACAACAAAGAATCTGCATTCTTGTCTCCACGACTTCCAACAATTATTTATCTCAACTGACCTCTGTTTTTCAACTATGAAATAAAGAGGTGGGACCCCAAGATACTTAAGACCCCTTCTGTCTACATAATTATATAGAACATCAGCTTTCTCTTTTGTAGAATGATAATTTAAATTTTACTGCTAACAAGACATGTTCCTTTGAGGTATGATATCACTTCATTATTATCCTTTATATGGAGAGGAGATTTATTTTTCACAGAAAATGCTTCCTTTACTTGCAATTCAATCTTTTAAAAGCATGAAGGAACCAGAGGAAAAAAATTGTGGTAATATTTTAAAACAAATATTTAAATATTCAGATCACCACTGTCTCTCCAAATTACTGTTTTCTCTCTGGTACAAAGGTATAATTTGATGGATTGTCAGAAACAATTGTAGTGTACCCTAGTTATCCAGAATCATGCTCCCCTGTGCCTAAGACCATGTGAAGAAATGCCTCCGTCTTTGTTCATCCAAAGCTTTTAAATTTGAGGTACCGTTTCCAGTAAAATAATTCCTAGAAATGAATCTATTCTAGCAGACCTCATATCTCACAGAATCATATTACTGAATAGTACCTTAGCAGTAATTTACCTTGTTTTGGCAGAGATGGAAGGTACACAGAGAGGAAGAGGTGCATTGGGAGTCACCATGTTAGAGCCAAGATTTGACCCAAGGGTTGGGTTTTCTGGGCTCTTGAACTCACTTGGATTTAAGGCTGGTTAATCCTCAACAACCTCCAACATATTTTTTGCCACTTGTTACAGTTATTTTTCTTTATTAAACATTGTTAAAAACTTTTAAATTATAGTAGGACAGGAATCAATAAATGTAGAAGAAATGATGGGGTTGGAAAGTCAACATTTTGCAGCAATTATGGTAACAAAGAATCATCAACAGCTGTTAAAACTAGTAGATAAACATATAATGAGGATCCAAAATATCTCCCCATGAAGAGAGAGTGCGCATGTTTGTTTGTGCATGTGTATTCACAGAGACAGCATGCAGTGTGTTAATATATTAACAACTGATGAGTCATGGTAAATAAGGGTGATCTGTGCTGTTCTTGCAAATTTACTACAAGTTTAAATTATTTCAGTAAAGACAAAAATTAACAAAACCTCTCAAATTTAAATAGTAATATGCTCTTTCTATAAGAAATGATATCTTCCCAAAATGTGTAAATAAAATTATTAACTTCTCTTTTAATGTCCCCCTCTATGCTTTTTCTACTGAACTAATAAATGTCAGCAGAAAATTTGTATCACTTCATCCCTTACTACATGACCAACCAAATATATACTTAGTTGTTTACATAAATACACACGCATAAGAATTTTTTTTGTTTGCTTTCACAAATAATTTATTGTTTGCATTCTGTAACTTGAATCAATACATCAAGAACATCTGTCCAGGGCTTCCCTGGTGGCACAGTGGTTGAGAGTCCGCCTGCCGAAGCAAGGGACACGGGTTTGTGCCCTGGTCCGGGAAGGTCTCACATGCAGTGGAGTGGCTAGGCCCGTGAGCCATGGCCGCTGAGCCTGCGTGTCTGGAGCCTGTGCTCTGCAACGGGAGAGGCCACAACAGTGAGAGGCCCGTGTACCGCAAAAAAAAAAAAAAAGAAAAAAGAAAAAAAGAATATCTGTCCAGTTTAATACATATAGAAATAGCTATATGTATATGTTTCACTAGTTGCTCAATATCCTGCAGTATGGAATGTTCCACTCTTTGTTCAACCATTTCTCTAGTTGTTTGAAATTCAATTTGTTATTCTTTTCCACAATTAGATATCACTGTGGAGAATATATATATATATATATATATATATATATATATATATATATATATATATATATATATATATACTACACTAAATCTCAGGCTTTGGTTTCCAGCAGTATAAACACAGAGGTATTTGTTGTTGTTGCTGTTAGTTGTTTCTTTTTAATCACACAGGTAAGACCTAGCCCATAAACTCGTGAAACAAAAGCTTTAGGGGCAAGACTGGGTCATACTAAAGGGGGCCTTTATCATCTTAGGCTAAGTTTTCTACAGTAGGGTTTCTCAAGCTCTTTGTGAAGGAAGTTAGATTTTGAGTTTGATCTCAGTTTTTAAGTTTCCAATTCATCAGGAACCAATACATTCTGTTCATGCTACATGAGATTCTCCTAGAGAAATGGAAATAAAAACAAAAATAAACAAATGGGACCTAATGAAACTTCAAAGCTTTTGCACAGCAAAGGAAACTATAAACAAGACCAAAAGACAACCCTCAGAATGGGAGAAAATATTTGCAAATGAAGCAACTGACAAAGGCTTAATCTCCAAAATTTATAAGCAGCTCATGCAGCTCAATAGCAAAAAAACAAAAAAACCAATCCAAAAATGGGCAGAAGACCTAAATAGACATTTCTCCAAAGAAGATATACAGACTGCCAACAAACACATGAAAGAATGCTCAACATCATTAATCATTAGAGGAATGCAAATCAAAACTACAATGAGATATCACCTTACACCAGTCAGAATGGCCATCATCAAAAAATCTAGAAACAATAAATGCTGGAGAGGGTGTGGAGAAAAGGGAACACTCTTGCACTGCTGGTGGGAATGTGAATTGGTACAGCCACTATGGAGAACAGTATGGAGGTTTCTTAAAAAACTACAAATAGAACTACCATATGACCCAGAAATCCCACTACTAGGCATATACCCTGAGAAAACCATAATTCAAAAAGAGACATGTACCAAAATGTTCATTGCAGCTCTATTCACAATAGCCAGGAGATGGAAACAACCTAAGTGTCCATCATCGGATGAATGGATAAAGAAGATGTGGCACATATATATGATGGAATATTACTCAGCCATAAAAAGAAATGAAATTGAGCTATTTGTAATGAGGTGGATAGACCTAGAGTCTGTCATACAGAGGGAAGTAAGTCAGAAAGAGAAAGACAAATACCATATGCTAACACATATATATGGAATTTAAGAAAAAAAAATGTCATGAAGAACCTAAGGGTAAAGCAGGAATAGAGACACAGACCTACTTGAGAATGGACTGGAGGTTATGGGGAGGGGGAAGGGTAAGCTGTGACAAAGCGAGAAAGAGGCATGGACATATATACACTACCAAACGTAAGGTAGATAGCTAGTGGGAAGCAGTACAGGGAGATCAGCTCGGTGCTTTGTGACTGCCTGGAGGGGTGGGATAGGGAGGGTGGGAGGGAGGGAGACGCAAGAGGGAAGGGATAAGGGAACAGATGTATATGTATGACTGGTTCACTTTGTTATAAAGCAGAAACTAATAAAAAAATTTAAAAAATTAAAAAAAAAGAACAAGAGAAATAAAAGATGTTCTCTGGGTTTCCTGAATATGTAATTTGGTATCTGACATTAATCTGGGGGAAATTCTCAGTCATTACTCTTTCAAACATTTTTTTCTGTTTCTTTCTCTCTTCTTCTGGTATCCTCATTATGTGTATGTTGCACATTTTGTAGTTGTTCCACAGTCCTTGTGTACTCTGTTGTGTACTGGGTAAAAGGAACTGCTGTAAATAGGCCTTTAGTAATGTGGTGGTGAGCTATGCATATGGGATGCTGTGGGAAGCATCCTATAGCCTATGAGTAGGTCTCCGTATTTTAATAAGACTACACTTCTGGCCTGTGAACTTCCCAAGTGTTTCTCAGGGTTTTTTTCCCCAATAGGTGGGACAGGATGGCTAGAGTGGGCTGGGGTTTGGTATTTCCCTTCCTCAAGTCAGTTAGACTTTGATAATATGCCAGCAGGTTAGGCTTTGGATAACTAGATTCCCCTGGGGTCAGGCCTTGTTAAGAACAGAATGCTTTGGTATATTTCAAAATGGTATCCTTCTCTTCCTCCTGCTGGAAGCATCAGGGGATTTTTCTCCAGTAGCTATTGTGAGACCCTGGTTGATCTCCTAGAGGTAAATCTCACAATATTGTGAGACACCCACCCCCCATTACTGGGTCCCCCTGGAGTTTTTCACTATTAGAGTTGTTCATGCTGAGCCTCCAGCAATTCAGTAATTACAAGTCTGGTTTTCCTACCTCAGCTCTGGTTCCTGTGTGGTTTCTGCTCATCTGTGCTCTGGTAAGTCATGAATCCCTGTATTCACCTGTCTCTCCAATACTGGGGGCAGTCCTTTGTCCTGTCCTCCCTTCTCTTATGACTTTAAGAAGTATTGATTTTTCAGTCTGTTCAGCTTTTTACTTGTTGTTAAAATGGGGTGGCGGGCTTCCCTGGTGGTGCAGTGGCTGAGAGTTCTCCTGCCGATGCAGGGGACACGGGTTCATGCCCCGGTCCGGGAGGATCCCACATGCCGCAGAGCGGCTGGACCCGTGAACCATGGCTGCTGGGCCTGCGCGTCCGGAGCCTGTGCTCCACAACGGGAGAGGCCACAACAGTGAGAGGGTTGCGTACCGCAAAAAAAAAAAAAAAAAAAAAAATGGAGTGGCAACTTTCAAACTCACTGCATGATGGACCTGAAACCAGAATACTCCTTATTTATCCTTACTCAGAAAACAGATGAGCTTGTCTCAGAAGGCAGCTAGGGGTATGAACACCAAAGCTAATCCTTCCCTATATTTCCAACTTACCTGAAGGAAGAGACAAAGGTATGTCATTCGCTCAGAGTTCAAAGTTTATAATTTCATTGTCCCAGCTATGAAAGCTAAATATCTATTTATTTGAGTAGGGTCTACATAGTTACCTGAATATTCACAAAGCAGAAATATTTCATTACATATTTATTTCCTATTAGAAGTATCATCAGAAATACATTGAAATGCTTGCCACCTTTATTTGTTACTGCATAGCAACTTAGTTTTTGAGCCTGAAAACCTAATGACTTAGCTCAACAATATATTATCTCCTTTCACAGTTCTGGAGGCTGACAGTGTTAGCTGGCTAGGATTGTTTGTTGAATGGATAAATGACCTTGAGTCAAACCAGTACACTCCGCATTGGTTATTTCTTCCATTGTTTTTAGTGAAGTTATTTGGTAAGTATTTGCTGAATAAATAGATACATAAATGTACCTGCAGATAAATGGTCGTTGAAGTAGAAAGATCTTTCTGTCGATTATTTCTGTAGTAGTCATAGTTCACAAGTAAACTAGTGATATAAATCTCAAAGTTGCCTGCTCATTTAAAGAAAAGTCCATGAGCCTTGTTAACAACAGGTATTTCTGTGCTATAATTAGATTGAATTGGCTGATTGAATTTTCAAAGGAAAAGCATAAACTTAATTATATTAGTTTTGTTTATAAATATTAGTCGTTACTTATTTAGGGTTTACTATATTAAAGTTAACATGCAACATTTGGGGAGGTAAAAAAAAAGTACTTAAAAATACTTAGAAAAGTATCTGTCATCATAAAACGTATGCCAAATATATTCTTCCTGAGTGAGGTTAGCAAGAAGAGAATTAGTCAAAGAAATGAGATTACTTCTCTAAATTTAATGTAATAATTGTCTTTAACAAAATAGTATAAATAATTGCCAGATATTCTTTGTTACGTATCTTGCTGTAGACCAGTGGTTACATCTTTTCACCTTCAACATCACATCTAGTGAATAATTACAACAAAAATCACAAAATTCTGGTAATGCTATACCAAACAAAACTGTAAAAGATCCATCATCAAATAACAGTAGAAATGCTGTCTGAGTTTCAAGTGCACAGGCAGAAATTCTCCAATTAATTTTATCTTCAGAAGACGCATTTTGTTAATTTAAAATTAGGATTTAAACGTGAAGGACAATGTTTCCTCCAGGCTTTCTAAACCAAATTAATATGGGCAACTTAAACCTTCCTTCACCTTCTAATCTTTGAAAATCTAACCAGGAAAATGTTTCTGTCTCAATATTATATTATCACATCAAAGATATCTTATTGCCAGTTTTCCTGCTATTCTAAGTTCAGTGACTTTTCTATTAAACTTAAGCAAAATGTTACTTACATGAGAACTTTTACTTTATAGTATCCCTAAAGGACACTTGAAGTCAGTTTTTTAAAATGAAATAAATTATTTATTATCATTTCCTGAAATAGCATTCAAGTATATTAATTGCAACCTGATTCATTAATAAAATGTTTAATATATACTAGTCCTTCCCTGATTTCAGAATTCTCCTGAGAAATCCCTTGCTACTTCAGTATACTACATTATCTTGGAAAGATATGTATTAAAGTTAGGAAATGAAAATGAATGATTCAGCAAGGACCATCCTTTTATTTGCAGAAAGTGAGGTCATGAGAAATGATTTCAAAATATAATACTGTAAGTACTAATTTATAGAAGATGTATGTTTTAGTAGGTACCAGATAGTTTATGGAAATTTTCTATTTGTATTTAAAAACTTAACAAAGGTTATCTACATTTCTGTGTTTTTAATTTAAATAATCCTATATGATAAATGAGTACAGTATAAATGTAAGAATGTATAAATTCACAAAGGGTTGTAAGAAATATAGAAATATTTTGATAAATAAACAAAATAGTAATGACATTTGAAATATCAGTAAAGTTTAATTTCCCATTGATTGATATAATTTTTTGTTATTGTTGTTCAACATTATGGGACCTAATAACAATTGAAGTTCATGTATTCGGGACTTTAGGAGAAATAAAACACATGTAATGCTGATTTAGTCTCCTTTGTGGTTTTATGCTATCAAAGATTTTTAACACATAACACCTATTCATATGTATATCAATATCCTGCATATCGTGGGGAGCTGGTATCTCAGAAAGCTGCTTAAATTTTAGTGGTCTGCAATATATTGCTTTCTAAATTTACTATAAAGATGTCTTCATGGAATTAATGAATTAGATGTCCAAAAGTACCTTATCTTGTGTTTCTCTTTGCAAGAGAATTTATTACACAATTTAATTTATTCCTATGGTCTTTTGATGACTCCCTATAATCCACAAATATGTCTTTATGACATTTATTTTTCTCATTGGGCTTATTTATTTCTATGTTTCTTTGACCTTCATTTGAGTATGTTCCAGCAATGCTTCCTCATTTATTCCTCTGCCATAGGACAGGATTCCCATGCTGGCATCTGTATTCTCCCTAAAATAATGCACTTTCCTCATATTATCATAGGGGAGAGAGTTCCCAAAGCGCAGCGCTGTTAAGGACCACTGCTATAGGTGATAAAAGACTACAGTGCAGTCTGGATGAAGATAGACATATCATTTCCTATTGCTGCCATAACAAATTACCACAAACTTGGGGGTTACAAACAGCACAAATTTAATATCTTACAGTGCTAAATGTTAGAAATCTGACATGGCTCACATCGGGCAAATATCCAGGTGTTGGTAGGGCTGTGTTTGTTTCTGGAGGCTCTAGGAGAGAACGTCTTTCCCTGTCCTTTCCAGCCTTTAGAGGCCACCCACGTCCCTTGGCTCGTGGCCCCTTCCTCAATCTTTAAAACCAGCAAATTTGCATCTTTCTGACTCTTCTTGCATAGTTACAATCTCCCTCTCAGATCAGCCTGAAAAGATCACTGCTTTTAAGGACTCATGTGATTAAATTTGTCCCAACTGGATAATCCAGTATAATCTCCCCTTCTCAAACTCCAGACACTTAGTCTCATTTCCAAAGTCCCTTTTAGCAGGAAAGATAGCATATTATTTCACAGCTTCTGAGGATTATGGCACGAGTATTTGGGGGGGGACTTGTATTCTGCTTACGACGAGCATCACACATTTTCACACAGTAAATTAGGAATGAAAGCTATACTTTGGGATCTGAACTTATTTTCTCCTCATATTTCACTGATATCTCCCCCCCCCCATATTTAAGTCAAATCTCATTCAATTCTCTCTTCTATCCTGGTTTCTTCAATTCTAACCACCTTAAACCCATCCCTATTTCCACAAATGTCTTCCACTTACCATTAATTTCTTATTGTATTCCTTTTCTTCCTCTAAGAATTATTTTAAAAGAATATTCCCAGGTGTGTGGCTTTCAATCCTGCCTCATTCAGCTAGAGGAAGCATAACAGTGCCCTCAGTAAACTGTACGGTGATACATTTTCACCCTTCAAGATGTGTTGGAGATTTAAAAAAAAAAAAAAAAGGTATAGATACTTCCCATTTTTAACCTGGATCAGGGATGAAATACATCATGTGCTACATTTAGTGATTTAAACTGCTTCCCCTAAGTATTTCTATGGAATCTTTTTCAACTTTGGTGTCTAGTTTAGACTCAGTTCCCCTATTAGAACGTTGATCTGACATGTAGGGTGATGTGGTATTTGGATTGACTTGTACATTAAAAAATATGATCAAGACTCATTACCAACTGTTTGAACATGGGCTATTTATTTAAACTGACTTATTCCCAGTTTCTTATTATAAAATAGAGTGGAAAATACCTTATACATTACTTTAAAAGTTGAGTTTGAAGAGCACATAAGAGCATAAAATATTTAAAATTGCATTATTAGAAACTGTGATTACATTGTTTAAAAGAAGTTCTGAAAAATAATTCTAATTCCAGCTACAGTTCGATTTATATTTAAGATAAAAATGAGACATAAAGATATATTTTATAACTTACCTTTACACTTTCTCATTTTTCTTGTACACCATATGTTTATAGACATGCTGCATGCTGTAAACTGTGATTCCTATCATTAATAAGGTTTTTTTAAATTTACTTTATTCTTATTGTTAAGAGAAAAAAAACCCTTTCCTCATCCAGTTTATCATCTCAGTAGAAAGGCAAGCCATTTACACATGGAACTCACCCACAGAAAGTATAAATGTAAATTGAAAGAAAATGTGATAAGAATAGTCAGTGTGTATGCACGGAGGCTGACTTACCCAGAAATATGAAGAGATTACAAAGTCTAGTATTTCTCATAATAGTGACACTTACTAGGTGCCCTATATGATAGGTGAATTACATATTAAGCAATATATAAAAGTTTCAATATTAAGACTCACACCAAGCCTGTGATTAAAATATTTCTGACTCTATTTTCTGGATGGGAAACCTGGGACTCAGTAAAATTAAGTAAGATCCTTGAAGTTACACAGATATTATAAATGGTGTGCCAAGATGTAAATCCAGGTCAGGTTGATTTTGAAGCTTGAGCCCTTATCGACTGTGCTTCATGAAGAGGTCTGTGATGCAGTGACGAGATTTGAAAGAAGAGGGACTGGCAGACACTGAGACCCTTCAATGCTAGACCAGAATTAGACACACTGCTCAATGTGTTCTTCTTAGCAAATCTGACATCTTTTTATAAAAAGAAGAAATGATTAAATACTTGTAATCATTTGCTAAAAGCTATGGCTATAGAAAGAAACCCCCTTAGTTTAATTTTGCTGTTATTCTGTTTAAAAATAGGTACTTTTATTGTTTCTCAAAAATGAACCAAAACACCCTCTTAACTAGCTCTCAAATAAAAGACAATAATCATAAGACTAGACTCACAATACAGGGGAAAATACGAAACTCTTCAATTTCTAGTGCTCACTCCACAAAGGGTTGAAGTAGCTACTACTTAATTAATGTATGATTTTCTGTTTCAATTCATTTAGCTGACACTAATATAAATTGTCACCAAGTATATGGCAAACTTGACAATTATTAAAATTCTAGAGGAGAGATTCTAAATTTGAATTATAACTGACCCACAAATATCAGAGATTCACATTTCAGAAGCCTGTGTGCATGGCCTGATGTATTCGATTAATTTTACATTAAATAAAATTACACATAAAGTGAAATTAATGCATTAACCATCATAACATTTGTCACCAAAAGGTATTTTTAACTTTGGAATATAATTGTTAAATTTCAAAATTATACCTTGAGCCTTCCCTGCTTATAACATAACATGATGGAATTTCTTGCTTCAAATACTTTGAAAGATTTCCAAACTCTTAGAGTAAAACACAAAATTCTTATTATGATTCAAAAGACCCTCTAGGATATGACCCTAGATTACCTCTACAGCCTGATGTTCTTGGTGTCTCTTGTCCAGCTATAAACATTTTCATTTAATTACATGAACTTTCTAAGTACTTCCTTGCCTCAAAATCTTTGTACACATAATTTCTCTAATCAGAATATTCTTCACTATATATGTGACTATCTAACTCTTACTTAGCCCAAATTCTCAACCAACCTCAGCATAATTTACTCTCACATAAAATTCAATTATTGGATGTTTCCTCATTCACATCACAATTCTGTACATATTGTGTTCTGATATGAGCCTGATGTTATCAAAAGGGTTGAGACAAAACAGTGAACGTGATTGTTCACAATCCCTTATCCATAGGCTTAGTTATAATTACTGTACATCATTCAGAACAGCAAGGTCTGGTGATTATGAAATGGTAGGTTTATTTTATTTTCATAGATATGTTGATGGCATTCCTCCAAGAATTTTGTACACTAAAGATCTTAACCAATGTATAAGAACTTTACTCAGTGTAATCTGCTTAGAGAAAGCAACTTATGAAATTTATTGTATTATTAGCTGTCCTCCAAATCAAAGAACATTTCATCTTGGAAGACTGCTTTGAACAATTTTACAATTACTGAGACCTGGAGAAAATGGTGCGATCTATCTAATTCCAACCCCACTCTTTGTTCTCTCAGTTATATCTTCATATCTGCACAATTCAGGTTTCCAAACACTCGCTGTATAAATTTTCATTTTGTGAACTTCCTTTTGCTATAGTACTTAATTTTTAAAAGAGTTAACCTTACAATTATTCCTATCATCCCTATTTTTATGACTGCACTTATAAATTACTGTTAATAATCACTGTTACAATATTGTTTTATAGCAACACGGAAGAGTCATTGCTTTTTACAACCTTTTTTTAAAGCAACTTGCATGTCATTCCTGTGAAACTCTTGGGATAATTAGTTCTGTAAACTCATTGAAAATTTGATCTGTCCTAAAAGTGTTACTTCATGCTTCTGACGTGTATGTAAGGGTCGATGGAGATTGGTGGGAGCAGAGATTAGATTATTTCAATGTCCTGAGATTTGAGTAACAAGTTGAGGTTCACATTCACTTTATCTATTTCACGAAAATATAGCTTTCATGCTGATCCTATGTAAATTTTTATAATTACAGGAAGTCCCCTACATATGAATCTTTAAGTTGTGAACTTTCAAAGATGTGAACATGCATGTCCAATCACGTAAATTAGTTCACACGTCTGGTGTACTTTTCAAGGTACTGTACTGTAAGATTAAAAATGTTCTCTTCATTTTTTGTGTTTGTTTTTTATGTATTATTTGTGTGAAAAGTATTATAATCCTATTACAGTGCAGTACTATATAGCTGATTGTGTCAGTTGAGTACCTAGGCTAACTTTGTTGGACTTGCAAACAAATTGGACTTAACAAACACACTCTTAGAACTGAACTCATTTATATATAGTGGACTTAACTATATTAGTCTAGGGTAATAACATTTTTAGTCTAAATGCATGTAAATTCTACTCCATCATTTTTCTCACGTATACCTTTATTCAGGTGTGTCAACTACCTGCTAATTCAATCCCAAGTGCAAAATAATTAATTAACCCATTCATTTATTCAACAAATATTAATGGAATATTGACTCTGTACTTGTCCCTAGGGATTCAAATTCATAGACCACACCTTTGAAGAGTTGGTGCCTAATAGAATAACCAGAAAAGTAAATAAGCAAATGAAACATAAAAATGCCACAATACATGAAAATTCAGTGTGTTATGAAAGCATAGAAATATGACAAAATGAAACTTTTCCCAGGAGTATTAGAAAAAGTTTTCTTTAACAGGCAATATTTGAGTTGAGTTTTGAAGAGTGAATAGAGCTAATCACATGAAGATATGAGGAAATGTTTCAGGCAAAAGGAAGGGCATTTTCAAGAAGATGTGTCCACATGGTTCATCCAACATAAAATCTGTATTGTAAGTGAAGTAGAGAAATGTGTAATTGATTAATTAATGAGAGGCTGAATAGGAAGGATGAGTAAAAAATTATAGACTTGTCAAACTAACATAGGAATTTGGACTTAACAGATTCTCTAACAAAATTCCTCAGATGTATACCTTTTTTAAAATTGAAGTATAGTTAATTTACAATGTTGTGTTAGTTTCAGGTGTACAGCAAAGTGATTCAGCCACATATATATCCTTTTTCAGATTCTTTCCCCTTATAGATTATTACAAAATACTGAGTATATTTCCCTGTGTTACACAGCAGGTCCTTGTTGGTTATCTATTTTAGGTATAGTAGTGTGTATGTGTTAATCCCAAACTCCTAATTTATCCCACCCCCCTCCCAACTTTCTTCCCTTTGGTAACCATAAGTTTGTTTTCTATGTCTGTAGGTCTATTTCTTTTTTTATATATAAGTTGATATTTATCATCTTTTTTAATGTATACCTTAATTCTGGAGCTTAATTCCTATTCTCTGTAAAACCAGGACTGATACTCAGGAACACTAACAATTTTCTGCCACGAAAAAACAACAAATAACTGTTTCCAATGTCATCGTGTGCTGTTTTATTTTTAACAATCCTAGCCCCTGCCCAAGTCTTCTTATTGTGTTCTGACTTACATTTCTTCCTAACTCCTCAGTGATTTTTTTCCCCAATTATTCCTTGTTCCTATATCTCTAACCCTTCTCATATACTGGATCATCTCCAGCTCATCAAATTCATTTATTAAGATAAACTAACAAACAAATCGGTGTTAGAGAGCAATTACTCTTGACAAGAAGTCTGGGAAAGAAATGTAGATAGACTTATTGAAATGTGTGTAAGTGAAAATATTTATGTGATCCGCTTCTCTCCTTGTTGGCATAATGAAGATTAAAAAATTCTTAACAAACTTGGAAAGACAGAAATTATATAATACAAATGAAACTATAAACATTGTAACAAATATTAATGTCAAAGTAAGATAGTTACAAAAACTTATCCTAGTTGAAATGGGTGAAAAATCTGATTTCTCTTTCTTAGAACACATGAAAAAATTTCAGCTTTACATAGCAAGCTATAGGGTGGTGCCTAAAACTTTACTTGGAGTAAAAATAAAAGCTGTAAAATATTCAATAGGAAAGAATTTGGTATTCAACTCACTGTTTGAAAATTAAGGAAAAGAGGAAAGGTAAATTAACTAAAGATGAAGTAGGATGCTAATGAATTAGAAAGCAACAATAAATAAAAGACAAAATTGCTTTAAAGTGCAAAAAAATTAAGGACACATAGGGAAAGAAAAAGTTTTCCTCAGTCCTCTTAGAGTCCCTGGCTGGGTCTGAAAATTAAACTGACAAAGGTAGATTAAGAGGAGAAAAGCATAAAAGTTTTATTAAATTTTTACGTATACATAGGACATTTAACAAGACCATGAGGACCAAAGAAGAGACCAGAGTAGGACACTTTTATACTTTTCAGACAAAGAAACAACAGATTTGTGAAAAATTGACAAAGTGGTTGGGGATAGGAGTAATAAGTGATGAAGTAGTAACTAGGAAGATGAAGGTTAGTTTAACAAAGTTTGTACAGATTTATCATCCCCAAATTTCCCATCTCGGGTGATAAGAATGTCCCCCCTCCTGGAACAGGGAGGATGCCTTTCACATAGGAGTTTTACGACCTGTTACAGGGAAGAAGGGTGAAGGGGGTGAGGTCAGAGTTACCTCCTTGTTTCTCTTCTTTTCTCAAAGTCCTCCATCTTAAGAGAGTCAGTATATCAAGGTGCCATAGTTTGGGGTAGCATGTTCTAAACCTCATCAGAAACATCTAATCAAAATAAATGGGATAGTATGTGTATGTGTGTGATATGAATAAACAAGCAGACAAAAAACCAAATACATTAATAAAATGTTATTTGGAATTTGAAAGGGCACAAAGTCAAAATATTAAAAAAATATATAATAGAAGACAATGTTAGGGGCAAATCTTTGTTAATATATATGAAATAAAATTCCCTTGTATGCTTCTGGGATGATATATATTACCAAACCCAACGAAGAAGCAGTATACATTTAAATAAACCAATACCCATGAAATAAATTTCTGAATTTTTCAGAAAACTATATCCAGAAACAGCCTTGGGCCCAGTTGGTTTCTAAGAAGGCTATTTGAGAAAGTTCTCTTTGTGATTTTTCCAAACTTACAGTTGTGATAAAAAGGCAAAGCTGGTTTGAACTCACGTGTAAGGAAAATTTTCGGAGCAGATGGTTTTCCTCCTGTAAGAATTGTAACCAAAATCCAAGATTGAAATTTTAAGTATTCAATATGTTTCACAGGCTAGGAAAACTTCATAATAGTCAAAAGGCCCAGTTCACAAGAATATTTTGGTATCTGACTTGTTTTGCTTATTAAGATTAAGAATTTAACCATATACATGAATGTTTATTCTATTTTTATTGTGTTCCATTGATCTCCATATCAGTTTTTATGTCACTACTATACTGTTTTGCTTACTGTAGTTTTGTAGTATGTTTTGAAATCTGAACACATGAGGCCTAGCCTTGTTCTTCTTTCATAAGATTGTTTTGGCTATTCTAGGTCCTCTTTAGGTTCACCCTAGTTGGAGTCCTTAGAGCTTCTTGAATTTACATATCCATTTTCTTCCTCAGATTTAAATGTTTTGGGCTATTATTTCTTCATATACGCTCTCTGTTCCTTTCCTTCTGTCTTCTCTTTCTGGGACACCCATAATGCATATATTGGCCCACTTTATGGTACTTTATAAGTCCCTAAGGTTTTTTCACTTTTCTTCGTTCTTTTTTCTTTTTATTCCTCTGACTCAGCAATGTCAAGTGACCTGTCTCTGAGTTCTGATTGTTTTTCTTCTGTTTGATTATGTATTCTGTTGAACCCCTCTAGTGAAGTTTTCAATTCAGTTATTGTATTCTTCAGATCCAGAATTTCGGTTTGTCTCTTTTTTATGGTTTCTGTCTCTGTTGACATTCTCATTTTGTTTGTGCATCCTTTTCTTGATTTTGTTTAGTTGTCTATCTGCATTTTTTTTTTGGTAGATCACTGAGCTTCTTTAAGACAATTATTTTGAATTATATATATATATATATATATATATATATATATATATATACATATATATATATATATATATATATATATATATTAGGTAATTCATAGATCTCTGTTTTGGGCAGTTGATTTCAAAAAATTTATTTTATTCCTTTGATTTGGCCATGTGTCCCTGTTTCTTTATATGTCTTTTGATTTTTTCTGAGTTGTATGAATTTGAAAAAATAGCCACCATTCTCAGTCTTTGTAAGCTGTCTTTGTATAGGGCAATGCTCCACTCAGCCTAGCTAGAGATTCAGGGAGCATCTGAGACATCTTTGGCAGACTGACAATTCTCTGAGTTTGTAAGTGTAATTTCTCAATTGGAGAGGTTTCCTGGTTTCTTTTTCAGGAGTTCAGAATCTCTTGCTCCCTCTGGTGTCTGTCTGTGATACAGCAGGTTCTGTGGTGCTATGGCAGGAAGCCTCTCTGCTCTCTCTTTTTCTCAGTGGCCCAGGCATTCAAATTATTCCAGCTCCCTATTAGCACCCTGAGTCAGGTGAGACAAAAGTAGGTCCCTTGGGCAGCCCTCTGAAAAACCAGAATCCCAGATACATGCTCTACTCTTTTCCTTTCTTCCCCAAGGAGAAGTCATGAGTTGGGATCCTTCTCCCAATCATACTGAACCACACCCATCCTTTATCTGTGGCACTGCAGGCCCTCTGGTATCACAGCAAGCTGCCCCCACTCTCCCTTGCTTTCAGTGGCCCCCAGGCATCCAAACTATGCTGGTTTCATCAGTGCTCCGAGTCAGACAGACAAAAATCAGTCCCTCAGACAGCTCTTCAAAAAGCTAGAGGATTGCCCACATTTCCACCCTTCTCTTGCTCTCCCAAAGGAGAGGCTAGGATCAGTCTTCTCTCCCAGTGACCTTGAGCCGTGTCAGCTTGTGGCTGGAGTGACTGAGGGTACAGTGAAATGGCTTCTCTGACATTCTTGGCTTTGCACACACATGGAGTACTGTAACTTCTTACATGATTTCTGCAATTTTCATAAAGACATTTTGGTCCCTATGTTGTTGTAGGTTGTCTCTGTGAGAAAATGGTACCTGAGGCTTCCTATTCCATCATATTTCTGACTAGTATATACTTGTTTAGCAATATTTACACTGACAAATAAATGATTTAATGTTTTTGTGTTTAATTTAGGAAAAATAAGTATTTATATATATAAAGATAGTTAATCCTAAATTTGAACTTTGCCAGTCTGTAAACTTGATTCTGCCAAGATGTCAAAGGTACATTTTAGCTTAGCAAAGTAAAGGTCATTATCAGTGGAGTTTATTCTTCCTAAGGGTTCCTGCACATCTGTTTCTATGTTTAGAAATATCAATGTAAAAATAACCAAAAGATACAAATTTTGTTTTGGCCCATAAGAAATGAGGATAAAGTTTTGTGAGATTCCTTGGCATGCTTTTATAATATGAAGAGATCTGGGAATCCATGTTAAGTGTTAAAATTGCCTTTTAAGGTTTGTGAGCATGGATATTAAGATGAATTTTTAGTTTCATATTTTTTATAATTTTAATTAAAATATATGCTAAAACAGTCATGAAAAATTAGACACCCATTGCTACAACGGAAGGAACAGGGATTTGCGAGTCACATTGGCCTGGTTTTAGATTCTTTATATGTTTTTCCTTCACTGTGGAACTTTAGTGAGTTACTTCAACTCTTTTAACCTCAGTTTCTACATATGCAAAGCATGAATAATGTTGTTTACCTCATATTATTATGAGAATTAAAATCAGATATCTTTACCTCGGATTGTTATGAGAATTGAAATCAGATAAAATGCTTTTACTCTACATTTGATAAATCTTAAGCATTATCATGACAAAAATTATTTCCTTGAACTCATGGTTCAAACCTAATTCTTTTCATGAACTGTTTTTCGGAGGCTATGTGATGTGGCACAAAATAATGATAAGCATTCGATATAATACATTAAATGAAACTGAGTCTTAGAAAAATAAATCCAAACGTTTTGTGAATGTTGTTTAAAAGGTATCTCAGAGTTTTTTCATATTTTTCTAAATTTATGAAGATGCTATTAAGAGCATAATACTATTTGAAGTGATCAAGTATTAAAAAAGAACTTTTATTACAAAGTGTCATATTACTTTAGTTATTTAAAGAATTCTATTTTTATATTCGATTTTGTCAGAATCTTTAAGGCTAGCAGAAGTATTTTCTAGTATCCATAAAACTTCCATATTTTTAATTGTATGCTGTTATGTTATACTAAAATAGAATATTAATGAAAGCACAGTGTAATTATTAGGCTATCAATTATATAATTATCAACTATATTGATAATTACTGTCAGAAGATTTTAGTATCAATATGTATACTTATATTTCAGATTTTATTGATGCATAAAGATGTTACTTCATTACAGACTAATGAAAACACACAGGGAGACTTCCCTGGCGGTCCAGCGGTTAAGACTGCACTTCTTGGGCTTCCCTGGTGGCGCAGTGGTTGAGAGTCCGCCTGCCGATGCAGGGGACCCGGGTTCGTGCCCCAGTCTGGGAGGATCCCACATGCCGCGGAGCGGCTGGGCCCGTGAGCCGTGGTCGCTGGGCCTTCGCGTCCGGAGCCTGTGCTCCACAGCGGGAGAGGCCACAACAGTGAGAGGCCCACGTACCAAAAAAAAAAAAAAAAAAAAAGACTGCACTTCTTCTACAGGGGGTACAGGTTCGATCCCTGGTCAGGGAACTAAGATCCCCCATGCTCTGTGGTGTGGCCAAAAAAAAAATAATAAAGAAAAATAAAGAAAATACACAGAGGCAGACTTACTGTAAAACAATCCACTTAAACTAATTGAAGGACAAATAATCTGGGAACACTGTAAATGAAGAAACTATAGATCAAACAGAAGACAATGGTGGGAACATAACCTGGTGGCTAACACTTGTACTAAAATGTCAGAGTAGAACCTGAATATCATCAGTCAGAACTGTTTTGTGTCCACGCATATGTTCATAAAATATTATTGAGCCCCTAATGGCAGCAGTTTGATTTCAGCAAAATAATAGCATGTGTTATATTGAATTATTTTTTGCAATTTAAATTTAAGAGTTTAGAGTTATATTTGTAGGTTTCTCTAGTTGTATAATAGTTATAAAGATGATAATGTGGAGTTTATATTTATATAGTCAGTAATATGAAGATAAAAAAGATTTAAGGCAATAATTTTTTTTTCTCCCTTAAAAATTCTCCAAGCATCCACAGTCTGACAAACACTGATGGAGCACACAGTGCTACCAAGGGCATGGTCCATTTGTGATGAACCCATAGGCTTCTTACTTCCAAAGACACAGACTATACTTCAGCTCTTTCTAGGTAAGACATGAGTAAGGGCTGATTGAGAGGGTGAGGTTGATGACTTATTGGAAGGCAGATATTATTATCACTTTATTCACCAAAATAAAAGCTGAGAGAGATTCATTATAAGGGGCATTTCACAGACAATAAGCAAGTGGGTAATTTAAACCATTGCGAATTTAAACCACTGTTTGTCTGATTCTAAAGTATCTCTAATAATACATACTCAACACTGAAAATAAATAGTAAAATATTATCCCATCATAACTGAAGTTTCTTGTTAGAGATTTTTATTTGTTAAACACAAAAATTTGCTTTTCGAGGTGCAAAATGGTTTAATGTGCATTAACATGAAGATACAACATTATTATCAAAAGAGGAATTTAAAATTCTGCAAGGAATGATGCGGAAAATGTCAGTTCGTACTCTCAATGCTACCAAAGCATTTTTACTAGTGAATTTTTACTTGTACATTGAAATCATTGACTCTTTCACAAATATGGGACTAGAATGCATAATCATACGTCTTACAGCATTATGATTCCATTACATTCTTGAGGCAACAATCTAGAGAAATGAACAATTTCAATATTTGGAATGCATTCTGCTTCCTCCTGTAGTAAAATTTCCTATGTACCAAGATAGCCAGTTTCTTAGCATGGCATAAGATTTGCTTCATTATCTGGCTCCCAACTCCCTTCCCAAGGGCTGTCTCCTAACACTTCCCTGGGGTGCCATATGGACTGGCCACGCCCTTGTCATTATTATTTCCTGAAGACAGCAGACACTTTTATGTTCCCACTTCACTGCATGTGCTGTTCCCTTTGCCTGGAACCTAGTCTGTTCCCACTTTATTCTTGATGAATCCTTCTTCTTCCTCCAAGTCTCTGCTCAATTTTAAACTCTTCTGAAAGGTGATTAGACTCATCCCACACCTTGTGTACTCACTAGACTAGCTTACAACTTTGCCTGAGCCTTCAAATCACATCAGGTGTTATGTTCTACAAGCAGTTACTCCCATGTAACTTTTTTTTGTTTTTAAAGGGCTTCAAATGCTTGGCTTTTATTTATTTATTTATTTATTTATTTATTTATTTATTTATTTTTGGCTGTGTTGGGTCTTCATTTCTGTGCGAGGGCTTTCTCTAGTTGTGGTAAGCGGTGACCACTCTTCATCGCGGTGCGTGCCTCTTACTATCGCGGCCTCTCTTGTTGCAGAGCACAGGCTCCAGATGCGCAGGCTCAGTAGTTGTGGCTCATGGGCCTAGTTGTTCCGTGGCATGTGGGATATTCCCAGACCAGGGCTCGAACCCGTGTCCCCTGCATTAGCAGGCAGATTCTCAACCACTGCGCCACCAGGGAAGCCCTCCCATGTAACTTTTAAAATCATGACTTCTATTCTAAGCACTTATCTATGGCAAAAAACCAAAAAACAAAAAAAGAATGTCTTTCTTACCTTTATTTCTCTAGCACCCAGCTGGATCATTACATTATAGGTCATAAATAAGTCAGTATGAATGGATTGATGTGGTTTATGTGAAATAACTATAATCAAGTCATCCATACAGGAGACAAATTACAACTTCCTTGTTTTCAAGAGAAGAAACAAAGTTTGATTTTAAAATATCAATTCATAGTTGGGGCACTTGCCAAAGGAATGGAATTGTATCTTAAAAATAATGAAAGCAGAAGCTGATATGCAAGACAAGGAATTTTAATGTGAATTATGTGTGTGGTGCTAAATAATTGATATGGATGTTTATATTTGATGCATTTGGTTTTAAAAATGTTATTATAAAATGACATACTGTACATTTAGAACGCATGCAAAATACAGATAATTATTAAGAATGTAGCACAATTTTTATAATTACACTGCATAGAATGCCTAATTTTGCTGTGAATTTCTTTCAACATTCACAGGCATTTTAGGATGTTGTTTAAAAAATACATTATTTAAGCATTTATTACAGCTTAATATAGTCCATGCTAGGCTTTGAGAGATTCAGTGGTGAGCAACATTAGAATCTTTGTCTTTGTTAAACTAAATTAATCAAGATATCAATCAAATAATTTTAAAAATGTATAATTAAAAACAACATAGTGTGTTATAAAAGAAAGATATATAGCATCATGACAGCACATCCCATGGCTTCATGACCCAGAATGGGGTTAAGGAATATTTTTAGTGAGGCAACAACACATAACTTGAGATTTGAGTGTTGAAATTTGATGATTTTAATAATATGTAGAAATGCTGAAAATGCAATGTCAAGTAAAATAAATATTTGATCATATCACTTTCCTTGGATAAATAAGATCCTTCAATAAAAAACGAGTTTATCACAATGGAAATGGGAAACCATTGGAAGGGTTTTCACATAGAGGAATTCATCAGGTATGGTCTATGATGTTTGGTTTTTGTTAAAAAATTAGCCACAAAACCTTATTGGCAAAGCAACTTACACTTCAGTTTTATGAATAAGGGCAAAAAAAGACATGCCTCAGAGGCCAAAAGTATAATATTGGGGAGTGGGGGAAAGGCTCCTGTTCTCATTTAGTTGTGAAGTCCCCCAAATAATTGTCACTCCTTCTAAAGAATGTTTAATTTACAGCCACCCAAACATAAGCGTGTGCTATTTTTACAAGTCTTTTCAAACATAAATCCAATCATAAAAATAATTGGTAAATCTGTTTATGGAAGAACTTACCATAGACTTTCTTTATATGGAAATTTTGTGTCATGCATGTCATATGAGGTTTATAGATTTGTATTTACATTCAATTTATTTTTCAGAAATACAATTTTTGGAAAAACATACAGTTTTTACCTTGGATCTAGCGAGTTTGAAATACAGCTTAGCCTTCTCTGATTCTTGATGAAATAACTAGAAGGGAACAGAAACTATAAAGATCTCTGCAATCTCTATCCTACATTCCATTGGTGTAGCAATATATTATAGTGTTCTATTTTGGTATGGAAACAAAGAAAAGAGAGTGATTCAAGAGAACAGGGAGTGCTTTTGTGAGATATAAAATATATCTATAAATATAAAAGAATAAATATATTACTTTATCCTTGTCTCAAGCACATTTTGGCAGTGAGTTTTATTTGTCTCCAACCCAGTGCAGAGGGAGATCACTTGACAGTGCCCAATGAGATGACATAGACAAGTTTAGGACCTTGTGGGCTTCAAACTATAAACACTAATGAATGCTATGGAGTCTGAAATCCTCATTAGATACATTTCTGTGTGTTAAGCTCAACATTTTAAGAGCAGACAGACACAGTTTTGCATGCTGTTTCTGCTACTTATTCACTGTGTGCTTTCAGATGATTAGGCAACCTCTCTGATCTGCAAAGTGAGAATAACAACATGTACCTGACAGGACCGTGGTTGGGAGAAGATAAGACACAGCAGAGAAAATTCTTGGCATAAAGAGGCTTGGGAGGACTGTGTCTCAGGAGATGGGCTGTAAATCAAAGGATAAGACACAAGTTTACCAAAACTTTATGTGTATATATATATATATATATATATATATATATATATATATAACTTTTAATTGAAGTATAGTTGATAACATTTTATATATTTATATAACTAATTTGTGCATACACATAGACACACAGACACACAGACACACACATATAAGATCAGTGCTTGACTGCCTTAGAAATGGCACCATGAAATGACAGATTTACCTTGAAGAACTATTGTGTCAGGAGGCATTTAGGCATTAATATCAGAGGTGTTTTATCAGATGGACAATAGTACCTGGAAAGCATGTATCACACAAAAATTGTGAAATGGTGTAGGGAACTAAATCTTGATGGTCTGACAGGAAAGTATAGATGAAATACAAAATGTTTGTGTTTCTATTTTTTAGTTTAGAAAATTTATGCCTTTTACAATTGTTTATTTCTTTTCATTCTTTCACCTTCTTTCCTCCTATTCATTCAGATTCTTACTGTCATCTATTTTTATCTGAATTCTTTACTATAGTTAACATTATTTTCCTTTATCCATTGGATGACTGAGTTTTGCCCTGCACAAGTGAATCAACCTCACTACAGAAATCTACCTTTATTATATATTGAATGGATAAACAACAAGGTCCTACAGTATAGCACAGAGAACCATATTCAATATCCTGTGATAAACCATAAAGGAAAAGAATATGAAAATGAACATAACTATATGTATAAGTGAATCACATTGCTGTACAGCAGAAATTAATACAACATTGTAAATCTGCTATACCTCAATAAAATACATTTTTAAAAAGGCCTAACTTTATATTCTTCAATAAGTGTCTGAAGATCTGTGAATCCATGTCCACCAATACAAATCAGAGGTGAGTACAAGCAGGAACTGTTCTCAGGGAGAATTCATTTTCTTTTCACACACACACACATACACTTAGAAATATAATAACATTTACCTTTGAGATTTGAAGTGAAAGATTTTTTGTTCTTCTAGGTTTCTTTCAAAGAACATGACTAAGATTTTTTTTTTTTTTTTTTTTTTTTTGCAGTACAGGGGTCTCTCACTGTTGTGGCCTCTCCCGTTGTGGAGCACAGGCTCTGGACACGCAGGCTCAGCAGCCATGGCTCACGGGCCCAGCTGCTCCGCGGCATGTGGGATCCTCCCAGACCGGAGCACGAACCCGTGTCCCCTGCATCGGCCGGCAGACTCTCAACCACTGCGCCACCAGGGAAGCCCTAAGATATTTTAGATAATCTATTTTTATTGGTATGAACTATGGGACCATATTTTAGTGTGGACACTCGTAAGGGTAGGAATGCAGTAAATCTAGTCAGAAAGTGTGGTGAATACAAACAATGTTGAGAGTGATAAAGATATTTATGGATGAAACACCACGAATGCAGGTGTGTAAGAATATTTTTCACATAATAAAAATTTGCATCTTTCCGGTCTCTCTTATTAGTGTGAAATATGCTGACCTTAAAGTTTATAACTAAAAACAACAAATGGTGAAGGCAAAGATAAAAGGAATACGTTATTCAAGTGACCAAGTATCCTCTCAAAATTCCAGTAAAATGATGCATTCCTGCATTATTTTATGATACACCTCAGAATAAAATACATAAAGCAAACACTTTCCTATTGATTCAAAAATATTTTACGCCATTTGTGTGAATCTGAATTATCTCTGCTTTCTATCATTCATTGTTAGTTTTGTAAGAATGCTATTTAGGATGCTGATTTTATTAGTAATTAATAGTATAACAATTAAATTTTTTACTGTTATTATGTATTATACACTTTATATTTATCTAAATAGTTTCTACCCTTATATTATTTATGCTTAGAAAACTATTAATACTAATACAATAAACTAAATCACATTATGATTATCAACAAAAAAAGCTTCATCATATAAACAAAAAGAGAAGAATTTTTTTGCATGTGTCTCCTGAAAGTGGTTCAGAAAACAGTTTTTATATGGATTTTATCAAGAGAAATGAAATTTAAATATGTTTTCTGATTATAACAAGCTTGAAGCTTGACTTCAAAATAATTATGAAGCTTGACTTCAAAATAATTTTAAAACACAGGATATCTTTTCATATCTCTCAGGTTTTAGTATATATCTACTACAATGGATAATTATTTAGAGCAAAAAAAAAAAGAATATCAGTTTAGAATCAAAAAAGGAAAAATAAAATGTCTTTCCTCACAATTTAATTACCAGACAAGTTAAATCTTTTTCCTGTGATAACAAAAGTCTTTAATATAGAGTGGTAGTGAGTTCTCGCTCTCTTTTCCTTTTCTTTTTCTTTCTCTTTTCATTTTTTTAGTTATGTATTTTTCCTTACAGCCTGCAATAACAAGTATGACTCCTGAAGTGACTGTAATTTCACAGATAACTAAGGATTCTCTGACTGAAGTTAACATTTTCATATAAGAAAATATTGAGCACCCAAACAACTTATATTTGATCATATTGATGTTAGTGGGGAATTACATAATCACTAATTTTCTTTTTAACATTTTACCTCACTATAAATTTTATCAAAAACAGAACTCTTATAAATACAAATTAAAATACTGGCAAAAAAACCTCCATTGAAATTTGGTTGCAAAATATTTCTATATAATATAAAGAAGCTAGATTTGTGCCCTTCAGAATAATTCTTTTATCTTATCCCCATACATAATTCATAGTGGGTTCAAAGTCTCCTGACTTTTGAATAAATATATAGACTTCAGGGAAATTGAAAAGAAAAGACACCCTACCTGGGTAGAAATATAATACCTGTCCCATTTTCCCAGCACCACTTATTGAAGAGGCTGTCGTTTCTCCATTGTATATTCTTGCCTCCTTTAGCAAAAATAAGGTGACCATATGTGTGTGGGTTTATCTCTGGGCTTTCTATCCTGTTCCATTGATCTATATTTCTGTTTTTGTACCAGTACCATACTGTCTTGATTACTGTAGCTTTGTAGTAGCCCGAAATCAGGGAGTCTGATGCCTCCAGCCCCATTTTTCTTTCTCAAGATTGCTTTGGCTATTTGGGGTTGTTTGTGTTTCCATACAAATTGTGAAATTTTTTGTTCTAGTTCTGTGAAAAATGCCATTGATAGTTTGATAGGGATTGCATTGAATCTGTAGATTGCTTTGGACAGTATAATCAGTTTCACAATGTTGTTTCTTCCAGTCCAAGAACATGGTATATCTCTCCATCTGTTTGTGTTGTTTTTAATTTCTTTCATCAGTGTCTTACAGTTTTCTGCATAGAGGTCTTTTGTCTCCTTATGTAGGTTTATTCCTAGGTATTTTATTCTTTTTGTTGCAATGGTAAATGGGAGTGTTCCCTTAATTTCTCTTTCAGATTTTTCACCATTAGTGTATAAGAATGCAAGGGATTTCTGTGCATTAATATTGTATCCTGCTACCTTACCAAATTCATTGATTAGTTCTAGTAGCTTTCTGGTAGCATCTTTAGGATTCTCTATATAGTATCATGTCATCTGCAAACAGTGACAGCTTTACTTCTTTTTCCAATTTGGATTCCTTTTATTTCTTTTTCTTCTCTGATTGCTGTGGTTAAACTTACAAAACTATGTTGAATATTAGTGGTGAGAGCAGCAACCTTGTCTTGTTCTTGATCTTAGTGGAAATGCTTTCAGTTTTTCACCATTGAGAATGATGTTGGCTGTGGGTTTGTCATATATGGCCTTTATTGTGTTGAGGTAAGTTCCCTCTATGCCTTTCTGGTGGATTATTATCATAAATGAGTGTTGAATTTTGTCAAAAGCTTTTCTGCATCTATTGAGATTATCATATGGTGTTTATGCTTCAATTTTTAATAAGGTTTATCACATTGATTGATTTGCATATTTTGAAGAATCCTTGCATTTCTGGGATACACCCCACTTGATAATGGTGTATGATCCTTTTAATGTGCTGTTGGATTCTGTTTGCTAGTATTTAGTTGAGGAATTTTGCATCTATGTTCATCAGAGATAATGGCCTGTATTTTTCTTTTTTTGTGACATCTTTGTCTGCTTTTGGTATCAGGGTGATGGTGGCCTTGTAGAATGAGTTTAGGAGTGTTCCTCCCTCTGCTATATTTTGGAAGAGTTTCAGAAGGATAGGTGTTAGTGTTTCTCTAAATGTTTGATAGAATTCACCTGTGAAGCCATCTGGTCCTGGGTTTTTGTTTGTTGTAAGATTTTTAATCACAGTTTCAATTTCAGTGCTTGTGATTGGTCTGTTTATATTTTCTATTTCTTCCTGGTTCAATCTCAGAAGGTAGTGTTTTTCTAAGAATTTGTCCATTTCTTCCAGGTTGTCTATTTTATTGGCGTATATGTTGTTTGCAGTAATCTCTCATTATCTCTGTATTTCTGCAGTGTCAGTTGTTACTTCACCTTTTTCATTTCTAATTCTGTTGATTTGAGTCTTCTCCCTTTTATTCTTGAGGAGTCTTGCTGGTGGTTTATCAGTTTTCTTTATGTTCTCAAAGAAACAGCTTTTAGTTTTATTGATCTTTGCTATTCTTTCCTTCATTTATTTTCATTTATTTCTGCTCTGATCTTTATGATTTCTTTCCTTCTGCTAACTTTGGGTTCTTTTTGTTCTTCTTTCTCTAATTACTCTAGGTGTAAGGTCAGATTGTTTATTTGAGATTTTTCTTTTTTCTTGAGGTAGGATGGTATTGCTATAAACTTCCATCTTAGAATGCCTTTTGCTGCATCCCATAGGTTTTGGGTTGTCATGTTTGCATTGTCATTTGTTTCTAGGTATTTTTTTATTTCCTCTTTGATTTCCTTAGGGATCTCTTGGTTATTTAGTAGTGTGTTGTTTAGCCTCCATGTGTTTGTATTTTTTACAGGTTTTTTTCCCCTTAATTGATATGTAGTCTCATAACGTTGTTGTCAGAAAAGATACTTGATTTTCAATTTTCTTAAATTTACCAAGGCTTGATTTGTGACCTGATATATGATCTATCCTGGAGAATGTTCCATGACCACTTGAGAAGAAAGTGTATTCTGTTGTTTTTGGATGGAATGTCATAAATATCAATTACATCCATCTTGCTTAATGTGTCATTTAAAGCTTGTGTTTCCTTATTTATTTTCATTTTGGATGATCTGTCCATTGGTGAAAGTGAGGTGTTAAAGTCCCCTACTATTACTGTGTTACTGTCAATTTCCCCTTTTATGGCTGTTAGCATTTGCCTTATGTTTTGAGGTGCTCCTATGTTGGGTGCATAAATATTTACAGTTGTTATATTTTCTTCTTGGATCGATCCCTTGATCATTATGTAGTGTCCTTCTTTGTCTCTTGTAATAGTCTTTTTTTTAATGTCTATTTTATCTGATATAAGAATTGCTACTCCAGCTTTCTTTTGATTTCCATTTGCATGGAATATCTTTTTCCATCCCCTCACTTTCAGTCTGTATGTGTCCCTAGGTCTGAAGTGGGTCTCTTGTAGACAGCATATATACAGGTCTTGTTTTTGTATCCATTCAGCCAGTCTATGTCTTTTGGTTGGAGCATTTAATCCATTTACATTTAAGGTAATTATCATTATATATGTTCCTATTACCATTTTCTTAATTGTTTGGGTTTTGTTTTGTAGGTCTTTTCCTTCTCTTGTGTTTCCTACCTAGAGAAGTTTCTTTAACTTTGTTGTAAAGCTGGTTTGGTGGTGCTGATTTCCCTTAAACTTTGCTTGTTTGTAAAGGTTTTAATTTCTCCATCGCATCTGAATGAGATCCTTGCTGGGTAGAATAATCTTAGCTGTAGATTTTTCCCTTTCATCACTTTAAATATTTCCTGCCAGTCCCTTCTGTCTTGCAGAGTTTCTGCTGAAAGATCAGCTGTTAACCTTATGGAGTTTCCCTTGTATGCTATTTGTTGCTTTTCCCTTGCTGCTTTTAATATTTTTTTTGTATTTAATTTTTGATAGTTTGATTAATTTGTGTCTTGGCATGTTTCTCCTTGGATTTATCCTGTATGGGACTCTCTGCGCTTCCTGGACTTGACTGACTATTTCCTTTCCATGTTAGGGAAGTTTTCCAGTATAATCTCTTCAAATATTTTCTCAGACCCTTTCTTTTTCTCTTCTTCTTCTGGGACCCCTTATAGTCCAAATGTTGATGCATTTAATATTGCCCCAGAGGTCTCTGAGACTGTCCTCAATTCTTTTCATTCTTTTTTCTTTATTCTGCTCTGCAGTAGTTATTTCCACTATTTTATCTTACAGGTCACTTATCTGTTCTTCTTCCTCAGTTATTCTGCTATTGATCCCTTCTAGAGAAGTTTTAATTTCATTTATTGTTTTCTTCATCATTGTTTGTTTGCTCTTTAGTTCTTCTAGGTCCTTGTTAACCATTTCTTGTATTTTCTCCATTCTGTTTCCAAGATTTTGGATCATCTTTACTATCATGACGCTGAATTCTTTTTCAGGTAGACTGCCTATTTCCTCTTCATTTGTTTGGTCTGGTGGGTTTTTACCTTGCTCCTTCATCTGCTGCATATTTCTCTGTCTTCTCATTTTGTTTAACTTACTGTGTTTGGAGTCTCCTTTTTGCAGGCTGCAGGTTCATAGTTCCCATTGTTTCTGGTGTCTGTCCCCAGTGAGTGATGTTGGTTCAGCGGCTTGTGTAAGCTTCCTGGTGGAGGGGACTGGTGGCTGTGTTCTGGTAGGTGGAGCTGGATATTATCTTTCTGATGGATAGGGCCACGTTCAGTGGTGTGTCTCTGGGTGTCTGTGAACTTAGTATGATTTTAGGCAGCCTCTCTGTTAATGGGTAAGGTTGTGTTCCTTTCTAGCTAGTTGATTGGCATTGCGTGTCCAGCACTGGAACTTGCTGGCTGTTGGCTGGAGTTGGGTCTTATTGTTGAGAAAGAGATCTCTGGGAGAGCTCTTGCCAGTTGATATTACTTGGGGCCAGGAGTTCTCTGGTGGTCCAACATCCTGAACTTGGCTCTCCCACCTCAGAGGCTCAGGCCTGACAACCGGCCAGAGCACCAAGACCCTGTCAGCCCCATGGCTCAGAAGAAAAGGGAGACAAAAAGAAATGAAAAAAAAATACTAATAAATAAGAAAAAAATTATTAAAATAAAATTTTTTTAAAAAAATAATAAAAATAGAGAGCAACCAAAGCAATAATCAAATCCACCAATGATAACAAGCGCTAAAACCTATATTAAGATAAGCATAAAAATCAGAAACAAATCAGTTCCTGACAGCAAACCCCAAATTTACAGTTTCTCACAAAGTCTACTGCTTCAATTTGGGATGATTCATTGTGTATTCAGGTATTCCACAGATGCAAGTACATCAAGTTGATTGCAGGGATTTAATCCGCCTCTCCTGAGGCTGCACAGAGAAATTTCCCTTTCTCTTTTTTGTTCACACAGCTCCTGGGGTTCAGCTTTTGTTTTGGCCCCACCTCTGCATGTAGGTTGCCCCTCCCAATACAGGACTGGGTTAAACCAGCGGCTGATCACTCATGCTGCGGGGCGGGAGAGGTACCATAGTTGTAATTGGAATGTAGAGCGAGCTTGTGGCAGCAGAGGCCATCGTGACGTTGCAACAGCCTGAGGTGCACTGTGTGTTCTCCCGGGGAACTTGTCCCTGGATCACGGGACCCTGGAAGTGATGTGTTGCATAGGCTCCTGGGGCATGTGGATAGTGACCTGTGCTTGCACACAGGATTCTTGGAGGCTGCAGCAGCATCATTAGTGTTTCATGCCCGTCTCTCGTATCTGTGCTGATAGCTGCAGCTCGTGCCTGTCTCTAGAGCTCGTTTAGGAGGTGCTCTGAATCCCCTCTCCTCACGCACCCTGAAACAATTGTCTCTTGCCTCTTAGGCAGGTCCAGACTTTTTCCTGGACTCCCTCCTGGCTAGCTGTGGCACACTAGCCCCCTACAGGCTGTGTTCACACAGCTAACCCCAGTCCTCTCCCTGGGATCCGACCTCTGAAGCCCGAGCCTCGGCTCCCAGCCTCTCCTCGACCCGGCAGGTGAGCAGATAAGCCTCTCAGTCTGGTGAGTGCCGGTCGGCCCAATCCTCTGTGCGGGAATCTCTCCGCTTTGCCCTCTGCACCCCTGTGGCTGCGCTCTCCTCCGTGGCTCTGAAGCTTCCCCACCGTCACCCCCGTCTCTGCCAGTGAAGGGCCTTCCTAGTGTGTGGAAACCTTTCCTCCTTCACGGCTCCCTCCCAGAGGTTCAGGTCCCATTCCTATTCTTTTGTCTCTGTGTTTTCTTTTTTCTTTTGCCCTATCCAGGTACGTGGGGAGTTTCTTGCCGTTTGGGACGTCTGAGGTCTTCTGCCAGTGTTCAGTAGGTGTTCTGTAGGAGTTGTTCCACATGTAGTTGTATTTTGGATGTATTTGTGGGGAGGAAGGTGATCTCCGTGTCTTACTCCCCTGCCATCTTGAAGGTCCTCCTCTCCCAACACTTTGCAATGCAACTGGAAATCAGAATCCTCAATAATAAATAGAAAATTTACAAAATTATCCTATAAAGACTCTTTCTGTTTTGGCATGCCACTCTAAAGGCAAAGTCCAAATTTTGCATTGAAGGAAAATGGAACAATCATTTTTCACAGTGACATTTCAAAAGTGGAGACTTTTGACAATCGAATGATTTGTAATTAGTTAAATGAATGCCTGGGACTCTCTCCTTTCCCAATTCTACAGTCCTTTATTCTGATAGAAGCACAGCTGTGTGTATTTGGCCTATTCCTTGTTTCCATTTTTGGAAACAAGATAAAGCACATATATAAATCTACCTTGTAAAGTCTACAAAGGCCTGCAATGTATTTTTTTAGGTAAAGTTAATGGTTTTAGTATGGTCTTGTGTCTAGCAAATACTGACAAGCATAATTAGAACTCTCTTTTTGTGAATGCTAAGAAAGAAGAAGGACATGTTCCAACCTTGGAGGTAATTTGCTTTGTCAATTTTATAATTGCTTTTATAACTCCATAATATAAATACTTGATCCCAGAAGAGATATCACAGTGTAGAGGAAAAAGAAAGGGAATTCAGCTCACTGCTCTTTGTATCCCAGACAAATTATTAACTATGTGGTCATGAGTTAGTTACTTAAAACCTTTGCACCTCAGTTCTCTATGTGTAAGTGGAGACAATGATATTAATTTTCAATTTTATTATATTATTGATATTACAGATAGTGTATGAAAGTTCATGAAATATCTATGTAATTTAGACAATAATCTACCTAAGACATTTTTTAAAATGGGGACCGTCTGCCTTGTAGATGAATAAAATGGGAAATTTATCAAAATAAGTGGAGAGATCGGCTATATACGCTATTATTTTCAACTAGAGAAGGGAAGAATTTGCTAATAAATCACTAAATGATTTCCAAAATTCAATCAATAATGTGAGATATTTTCTACTACTAAACTTGAAGGTGTTTCATTCACAAAGTGGGCTAACATTTCCCCATTTCAGTCTGCTGTTTCAGTATGGTGGGGCTGCAGCCCTTGTATTAACAAAATGTTACAATTCTACAGGAGCTGGTCTGTTTATTAACAAGACAATCAAATGTTCACGCTCTCTAACAGAATCTGCCTTCTATTTATTGTGATCTCATACAGCCACTGGAAACTGAAAAGGATGCAAAATTGCTCACAGAAATAATTTTTCCTTAAGGGTATCTCTCCCTACTTCTGCAGTGTTTCAGGAACAGTGTGATATCGATCAGAGTAGATATAGATTTTCCATTACCCTTCCGAATGTGAAATGGATGCAAAAGGCCTGAAGGTCAAAGGGTCAATGAGCACTTATTTCTACCTGGAGAGAGGCCATTCAGATGGTTTGCTCTGGTATGTCACTATCATTCCATCAATTCAATTCAAGAAAATGAGTAATTACTAGGTGCCCAGCAACGTGCAATGTACAAGGGATACAAAAATCAGCTATATGCCAGCACTGCTCTTAAGAATATCTCAGTTTAATAAGAAAAATGAGATTGTAAAATATTATCTTTATTATGATAGGTGCTTTGTTAGAGAAACAGATCAAGGAAAAGTAGTAGCAAAAAGACAGGAGAAATAGTTAACTTGTGGGCAGTTTTGGGGTTCATAACTAAGTGAAACATTGTTTCACAGTGAAATTATTAGATCCATTAGTAATCAAACCTATTAGGTAGGGCTAAAGCCTGACTCTCTGTGTGTTGAATTTTCCTTAGTATAAAGCGTATTACATTGGGACCCAATCTATTTTGAGTCAGAGACAATAAAAAGGTGATAAATAAAAATTATATCACGAAGTAAGTAGTTCACAAAATTGACAAATTCAAGAAATGAGCAAGATATTCTCCACTAATTTTGCCACTAAACTGAAACAAAACCATAGATTTTAATTTAAGCAAAATGGATACCATTGTACATGGACACAATTCAAATTTTACTGACCATGTTTGTACTATTAAAATGTCAACATGATGATAAAATTCTAAGCACATCAAAATTTAATTTGGGCAAAGATTCAAAGCAATGGCATATTAATTGCTTTTTGCTAACATGCTGACATTGATAGGTATATTTTAATCCAATGTCCAGAATAGTTGATGAGTTTTTAAGTTGTCTATGTATATAATTTAGAGTCCTATAGATCTGTCTTTGTTATCTTTTTTGATACTATATCTTCTTTCATTTGAAGCAAAGCCCTGTTGTGTTAGCAAGAGATATAACTGAACACTTTATATTTTTGATTTTAGTATGATAAGGTAATCTCCTGAACCCACAGAACCAGATCTTATTTCTGGGAGCAGCTGTCCTTCACTTTCTAGCTCTTAAAAAAATATACAAAAAAGCAAAAACCAAAAAAAACCCTTCTTATAATAAAGGCAGTTTCTAGGGAGCAATACAATCCTGGATGTCACAAATGGTAAAATTATATTCATTTTCAGGATTCCGAGATGCTATCCCAGGCCCAATTTTATTTTGATCACATGTGTTTTTCCCAAAACCCCATTTGAATATGAACATTTCAACTTCACCCTTTCTTGTAGCTTGCTTCTGGTTTGGAGGTATGGATATGATCACATGTCTCTCTGTTATCTCCTGGATCTCTCTAATTTCTGGGTGTTAATTAGATCTTTTTAACACAGGATATATTTAACATATTTGTATATATTTGTATGTTCTCCTAATCTAGTTTTGTTGTCTGAGCACTAATTCTAAGCAACTTATTCAGATTCCAGACTCTTTCTCTTTCAGTTTTTAAAAATTTAATGAACAGAATTTATTCCCCTAACATCCATCACCTCATGTGATACAAAAAAAAAATAAAATAAACAGTTTTTTTTTTACCTTTGCAATGAGAAGTCTCAGAATTTACTCTTAACAACTTTCGTATATATCATACAGCACTGGTAACTATAGTCAGCATGTTGTACATTACATTTAGTACTTACTTATCTTATAACAAAGTGTATACTTTGACCACCTTAATCCAATTCCCCCTCCACCTACCTCCCACCTCTGGTAACCACAGAACTGATCATTTTTTCTATGAGTTTGGTTTTATGTTTTTGTTCTTTTTAGATTTCAAATATAAATGAGATCATATAGTATTTGTCTTTCTCTGACTGATTTATTTCACTTAACATAATACCCTCAAGGTCCATCAATATTGTTGCAAATGACAGGATTCCCTTATTTTTTATGGTTGAATGCTATTCCATTACAAATATATTATATATATATATTATATTTATATTACATATATATATATATTCTTTATCCATGTATTTTTTGATTTGTTGATGAACAGTTAGGTTGTTTCCATGTCTTGGCTAATATAAAAACAAATGCTGCAATAAACATAAGGGTGCAGATATCTCTTCCATGAAGTGTTTTTTCTCCTTGGGATATATTCCCAGAAGTGGAATTGGTGGAACATATGGTGTCTTTATTTTATTTTATTTTATTTTTGTGGTACGCAGGCTTCTCACCGTTGTGGCCTCTCCCGTCGCGGAGCACAGGCCCAGACGCGCAGGCTCAGTGGCCACAGCTCACGGGCCCAGCCGTTCTGCAGCATGTGGGATCCTCCCAGACCGGGGCACGAACCCGCGTCCCCTGCAGCGGCAGGCGGACTCTCAACCACTGCGCCACCAGGGAAGCCCTGGTGTCTTTATTTTTAATTTTTTGAGGAGCCTCCAGACTGTTTTCCGTGGTGGCTATATCATTTCTTCTCTCATTTGACCTGGATTTTGGATCATTGACCTCAGTTTCAAATTTGGGATTAATATAAAGAGTACAATTAGCCCTTTTAAACCAGATCTATTTTGTTCTCTTAATTCCTGAAGTTATTTCCAGTGAGATTGTTATATCTGGGGACACTTGATCAGAAGAGAATAAATGAATAACCGTAATGGAAAGAGGAAAACGCTTTCACTTATTTCTTCGTCTTGCTTACCAGGAGATGATACTGTGCCTTAAGGCTCTGTGCTAGACGTGAACAAAAAAATAACCATTATAAGTACTATTCAATACTAAAATTCAAGCAATCAAGCAAAAATTATATAACTCTAGAATAAATGAAAATAAATTCAGGAAATTTCTACATTTAAAAAGTCTTAGAAGCTACAGCGTAATTATTTCTCAAGGGTGGGAGCATTTCACATCTGCTTTAATGAAAGACTTCAGAGTTTCTATAGGTAAATAGTCAGGAAAATTCCTGTACAATTTGCTGTATTAAAATGCAAATGTATTTTCTTTCATTCTGTTTAATATCCCCTGGTCCATAACCTAAGTTTATGACAGAATATACAAACATATATTTTCCTAGATTTGGTTTAAAATTTGTGCATGCCTAATATGTGCTCAGAGCTTATGTGTATTGTAAAAAATGTAATTCTTGGGTTCTGAAGGAAACTGGGAAATTTATTTAAAAACATGAAACAATTACCAATTATATTTATTGATTCTTATTTTACATAAATATACACATGTGTTTCTCTGTGGCTAAATGTTTCTACCTGTGTTACACAATGTGGTAGAAACAGGTCCTGCCCAATGAATATTCCATGTCTTGCCTCCGTTTCCATGCAGTTAGCTGGGGTTCTGTGGCCAATACTGATCCATGGACTATGAGTCAGTGTGCCCTTTATCCTTGCTTTCCCTGTCCTGCTCACCCTGCGGACAAATGTTCAGATGGAGTAATTAAAAGATGAAGAGTGGTCATGTGCCTGCATTAGACATTACATAATGGCAAGTAAACCTTTATTGTGTTTAGTCACTCAGACTTTGAGGTTTCACTCTTATAGCAAACAGAATTAATTTTCTCAACTAATACTACACTTATATAATATTTAGGTCATTTAATATGTGGACTTCTCTAAACAATTGCTCTGTATATGATGGGGAAAGAATACCATAATACCACCTATTATTTCAGAGCTGAGCTGGATTTTAATTTGTTTCCTATTTCTACACAGCTCTTAGATCTGGAGCCAAATTATAGATCATCTTGTAAAATAGGAAAAAGCATCCGACTTCCAAGATTACTATGAAGAAAAAAAAAAGTTATAATGCAGGTAAAGTATATGGTACAGAGTTTGGCACATACTAGATGTTAAATAAGTAGAGCACTAGATGTTGGGTTAATCTCCATTTCATTTTCAATTAGCCATATTCCCAACATTTTCTAAGTGAGAAAATATCACCAATTTTTTATACTTTTACTTATATTTGGCATATTCATTTAGAATTTTCATGAAAGTCTGAAGTATAAGAAAAGCACTTTGATAGTGTTAGTGATGACGAGGAAGACACCAAGGTAAATTTACACAGTATTTTCAGGATAAAGTATTACATTGTTACATCAGAGATAGAAGTGGGAGGCAAGTTATCAGTCTTATACATGTATTTAGACCACACTCAGCTGGGTCACTGTGAGTAGGGATGTGTGATACATTTTTATTATTGTTTCCATTTTTCATTGCCTTCCCTTTAAAAGGATAAACACTCCTGCCCCATTGCCATCAGTCTAGGCCATGCAACTTGCTCACAGACTTAAATGTAAGTAGATATGAAGTATGCTACTTCTGCACAGAAGCTTTAAGAGCCAGGTGTGGTGCCCATACTTCCCTTTACCTTCTGTGTAAGAAGAGCTATGGTCTAGTTAGGAATGTTACTACAGCCTGGAACAGAGTCATAGTTAATCTGCAATTTACATTTATCATGAGTGAGAAATAAGTCTTTGTTGTGGTAAGCCTTGAGAATTTTGGGGTTGTGTGTTATTGTGGCATAATCTACTGGGTTGGCTTAAAAATGCCTTTGGTTTTTAAGTAAAAATAAGACACATGTTTCATTTTCACCAAGAATTTATTGAACAACATATTCACCCTTTTGTTCCACTACCTTCTGCCATTTTTCAGGCAACTTCATAATTCCTATCTTCCCAAAACTTTTTAACTTTTTGAGCAAAGAACTGTTCCAGGTGCCTTTTACAGTCTTCCAGGGAATTGAAATTTTTTCCATTAAGAGAATTTTGTAAAGACTGAAATAAATGGAAAGCCAAAGGTGCAATGTCTGATGAATACAGCTGATGAATCAGAACTGTGCAGCCAAGCTGTAACAGTTTTTGCCTGGTCATCAAAGAAACTTGGAGTCTTGCATTATCCTGACGGAAGATTATGTGTTTTGTTGACTCATTCTGGATGCTTTTCGTTGAGTGCTACTTTCAGTTGGTCTAATTGGGAGCAGTACTTGTTGGAATTAATCATTTGGTTTTCCGGAAGGAGTTCTTAATAGAGGACTCCCTTCTAATCCCACTGTATACACAACATCACCTTCTTTGGATGAAGACCAGCCTTTGGTGTGGTTGGTGGTGGTTCATTTCACTTGTCCCACGATCTCTTCCATTCCACAGTATTGTATATTATCCATTTTCATCACACAGCACATATTTTGTTTTTTTCTGTACACGGGCCTCTCACTGTTGTGGCCTCTCCCGTTGTGGAGCACAGGCTCTGGACGCGCAGGCTCAGCGGCCATGGCTCACGGGCCCAGCCGCTCCGTGGCATGTGGGATCTTCCCAGACCAGGGCACGAACCCGTATCCCCTGCATCGGCAGGTGGACTCTCAACCACTGCACCACCAGGGACGCCCCAGAAGAACTCTTGTTTTCTGTGATTCATACCCTAAAAGTCCATTAATAGTATATAAAAAGTGTGTTTGGTTTTGAGACTATTGCATCAGTTTATAGAGAGAAACTCACATTTGACCTCTGCAAAACTGAAATTATCAGATAATTTTCATGTAATTATTAAAAATACATATGATATATTTATTATGCTATATCTTCAACAATCAACAGCTTTTAGAAATTTTATTTTAAGATTTCAAACCCTGCCAGATTTACATAAAGATACACTTTTTTCAAGTTGCATTGACACACTAAAAAATAGTGTTTCAACAAAACTTCCTGAGTAGGAGATTATCTGTAACAATTATTTACCTAATATACTTTTAGATTTTTATACTTAAAAAATTTACTTAATGTGAGCATTATTAACTTTAAGTCAATAATTATCCTCAAACATCGGAGAAGTTGTCACAAGACTGTAACCTTCTCTAGGGTAGGAAGCTAATCTTATTTTATTTGTTGTTTATCCCTGACTATCTCATCCTACACTTGTCACAAAACAAGCATCTAATTCCTAGGTGCTAAAAGAACAGATAGGCTTTAGCTTTCCCAGAGAAAATGTGGGCATATTACAGGGCAGCAGACATTGATCCGGTATAACAAAAGATTTTATAAATTCAAAACTACACCAAAAAGCTCTGCTTTGAAAAGCTACTCTCTTCACCTGAACTATTCAAGCCGATAGTTGGTGACAAGTTTTCAATGTTGTATAGTAATGTACTGGAGTGAATTCTTGGATTCAGCAGAAATTTTATCTAGATAAGCTTTAGAATTTCTTCAAATCCTATGACTTAATGATACTAATTTTCTGAGACATATGTACAATATAGGGGCCTTAGTTGTTTTATATAATCATATTTAGACAAAAAATATAAAAAAAGAATAAAAGGATATTTGTATTCTTTGTCATTTTCAGTCTAAAATGTAACAGGGGCATATGTCATGCTCAATCTGAAACAATAACATTCATATAGAATATTCTATATTTTATGATGGATATGATGGAGAAAACCATCAAATTTAAAATTTGCTATTTTTTATATCATTTGACAATAGCATTCTCAGCTTAACTCTGTTTATAAACACATTTTTCAATATAGGTCTAAGCTGAATCTTGTAGGATGAATAGATGATGGTTAGTCAAAGGAGGGCAAGAAGGAAGCTGTCTATGCCATGGTAGAAGCATGAGTAGAACACGAAAAAGCAAGAGGAACCAAAAGTCAGTTTGTATTTATCAGATGATGAAGTAGGGAGTGATTCTATGGTTAGCAATTTTGCTACTACAAAATACTCCTACTACAGTATTTTCAGGTTCTTGTTTCTGAACAATGGTATTCTTACTTTTTTCAAAATAAAGTACGTAGAAAAGTCCACACTGAGATATCCTTAAAAGGCTGGGGAACACTACTTCCAAACGAGAGAAATATTCTCTAGAAATGGAAGAGGAAAAAAAAGGTAAAATGTGAAAAAAATATGGCCAAAGAAAAGATAGCAGAACTTTATCATGTAAATATAATGAAGAGAATATAAAGTTATCCTGTTAAATTTGATTCACCTGTATTTTTAGGTTTTTTTTAGATCAAGTTAGAATGAACCTAAGTGAATGAAGATTTCCAGGGAATTTATTCCCCTGAGAAATGTCCGTGTATTCTAGAAATCAAGGGGAAACCAAAGTACTCATCATAGTGACCTCAATGTGCTTTCATCTTCAAATTTCTGCAATGCAAGGTTTTTGTTTTTTGTTTTGTCTTTTTGGATATTAAAAAAGGACTCCTTGTTTCTCAGTTTAGCTGAGACTCCAAGGAAAAAGAGAAATAGACTAGGTACTTAAAACCTCCACATCCTAAAGCAAGCTGCCAGACAGCATAGGTAGCAGAAGCTGAGGCCATGTGTTAGGGATCACTCAGCTCACCTGTGAAACAGTGAGGGTCAAGAGTCACACAGAGAAATCAGTTCAGATAGTGTTATTGGAAGTCTATGCATGTCCCAAACTCCCCAACTACTTACACTCTCCATAGGAGAAGGGGGGTGATATTTCGCTCCCATTTAAATAACTGGAGACATGACTAAAGTTCTGATGATCAGTGTTTGACTCTCACCAAGGGCTTACAGATGAAAATCTGTCTGGAGTTGCCTCTACACAACACTACCAAGAAAGAAGGCTGCACTGAGAGTAAATTGCCCTCTGGTGGAGGTGAGGAAAGAGTGGAGTACTCCCAAAGTCAGCATTATCACTGGGAGAGGGTCAGCCTGGGCTTTCTAGAACATTCTGCCAAAAACGATCAGTAAAAAAATAGAGACTGAGAGAGGATAGTAGGGGTGGGTGTGGGATGGTAATTGCTGGAAGCCTAGAGGCTGACTGAGGGAGGGGGTCTTAAATGCCTTGCCAGAGAAGAGAAGATGAAGCATCAGGATGATCTCTGAAAACACACCAACAAATAAAAACAGAAAACAACATAAAAGCTCAGGAGAGAAAGAGCAGCAATTGTGTGCTTCCACCTTGTGCAGGGGAACCACTGTCACATTATAATGTCACCACGCATAACAGTGTGCTCTCTGGTAAAAACAAACCACACCCATCCCAAACCTTAGCATTCCAAGACTGAACAGGTCTAAGCTAGGGGTGATAACAAATGTTAAAAATTAGTTAAACCTAAGAGAATTGATTATTACAATGGGCAGACCAATTAATCTCTGAAATAAAGAAGTACTTGGGACAGCAAGGGACAGAGAAGTTATGAGACATGCCTGAAATTTATTTCATAGTCAGAAAAAGACCATATCCACAGAGGATCTTTGAAGGGCCCTTAGCAAAAATAACATTACTTTATAGAGATAAAATAGCTAGGAATAAACCTAACTAGAAATGTATAATGTCTATATAAAGAAAACTTTAAAATAATTTTAAAGGACACAAAGACTTTGCACAAATGTTCTTGGAGAGGAAGGCTGAATAACATAAAGATGTCAACTCTTTAATTTGTTTTAAATTTAGTATGATCCCAATAACAATGCCAATAATTTTTCTTGCATTCTTTGATGTTAGGACAGGACTAGATAAAGTGCTGTTTTGGTTCACTTGGAAAAACATACAAACAGATACAAATATCTAATAAATTCCAGAAAAAGAAAAGCAATAACCAGCTTCCATAGATATTAAACATTAAAGCCCAATATAACTGTGCTTTACTGGCATATAATGCAATAAAATTGTATTGAGTTAAACAGATCAATAAGTAGAACAGGAAGTTCAAAAGTAAACCCAAATGTATATGGGAATTTAGTATACAGTTGACCCTTGTACGACATGGGTTTGAACTATGTGAACCCATTTATAAGTAGACTTTTTCAATAGTAAATATTACAGTACTACACAATCTGAGGTTAGTTGAATCTCTGGATGCAGAACTGGATGCAAACCACACATAGGGAGGGCCAACTGTAAGTTATACATATATTTTCAATTATGTGGAGGGTCAGCCCCTCTAACCTCTGCACTGTCCAAGAGTCAACTGTATTTTATAGGTATGTGTCATCTCAAGTCACTGGATAATTAGGTGGATCATTCAATCAATGGTACTGGGAACACTGGGGGTCATTTGGAATAATCTGAAGGTGGATCTATTGTCCTTCATACTGAATGTTACAATGCTTTCTAATTGCATCACCATTCAAATGAAAAATAAAATAAATCCATAAAAATACAGGAGGAAAGACAATAGAAAAATTATTTCATAACCTCTTAGGTGCTGAGACCTTTTAAACTATGATTCAAAATACAGAAGCTATGAAAATTTTTTAAAGGAAAAATTCGACAACATAAAAATATAATTTCATATATATAGCAAAATACCACAACCTAAATCCAAAACCAAACGACAAACTGAGAAAAACTTATTTGCAATTTATATTACAAAGGATTAAGGACTTCCAGAAACAAGTAAGAAAAGGATTAATGAATCAATAGAAAAATAAACAATGAATATGAATAGAGAATTCAGAGAAATAGAAATATAAATACTTAAAAAATATTACAACATGTTCAACCTCCTTTTAATAAGGAAATAAAAGTAAAGACTAATGAATGTCATTTTTTTAATCCACATGATCAAAACGCATAAATCTGATAACATTGTGTGGTTGAGGCCATGGGAAAAACTACTGACATTTGGAATATAAATTTATAAAATCCCCCTAAAGGAAATTTGAATACATTTCTTGAATTTATAAACTCAAAGTGTCTTTTGACACAGCAACTCAAATTCCTGGATTTTATCCTACACACGTTTTCAAGTATGTGAAATGATGTACGTAAGCCTGCCCAACTGAAAACAGCATGTGGAAGAGCTGTATTATAAATCCATGTTTTTTAATCTATGGGAGAGAAACAACCTTTGCTTTATTTCACTATGAGAAGTATATCTTCAAAAACCAGGTGTCCAACAGAGCAGTGGTTCCAGTCACCGAAAACCTTGAAACATCTCTGGCTTCTAGGATAATTAGCAATTTGTGTGCAAACCATGTCTCATTTCATCCCTCAGCATTTGACAGAGAGCCTTTGGAGAATAGGTGTCTAACAATTTTTGAATGCATAATAGTGCATTAGCAATATTGCTATATTTATCATTGTTTATCACTGCTACTACATTTAGACTGAAAATTCGGTACGTTGGGAATTGTCTATTCCCAGTGGAATGTAAGTTCTATGAGGGCAGGAATCTTTATAGGTTTATTATCAATGTATTTCAAGTACCTAGAATATTGCCTTATACATAGTAAGCAATACATTGTAATGACAAAAATGAAGGAAATATCATTCATGGTATCATTGGCACTGTCATATCTTTTACTTGAAGTACTTGTCCCCTTAATTTCTGTTTGCCTGCTGGTTACTAACTGTCCACATGCACTTCTGATAGCCACTTTCTAATACCTGAGTCTTCCTATTTGTGCCAGTTTTACATGGGTTCTTTTATTTAGAATATTACATTATTATTTTTAAAAATTCTCCTTCAACTGAACTTCCAAAAGGTTTTGTCATAAATGAGATAATACATCTTATTATTTTTGTCTTTAAATTAATTTATGGGCATTTCTTAAGACTCAAATGTGTGTAGAACAGTTTTTGTGACTATACAGCATCTGCAAAGACATAGCTTCTCTATTAGTGGTAGTGAAGACACAAAGATAAAAATCTTAATTTTGCAAATTAGGACAATATTCAGGAAATGAACATTTCCGTTGGTCTAACTAAACCATAAACAAAAATACGTTCTCTAGAACAATAATAACTCTCTCATTCCATGCCTCTGTGCTCTATATTTTAAAGGTCTTTCTCCTGGTGCACTCCTTTATGGCTTCTGAGTTCCTTGATCTCTTAGCAAATTATTTAAAGACCCTACCAAGTAGAACATGGGTTCTGTTAATAATAAAGATTTAGAGGCAGATGGGATCAATACAAGGTTAAGCGTTTTCTACTGGAGTTACACTGGTCTCATATCTAGATAGTGTTATTGTCTTGAAGCCACTTTAGTAATGATTTGCTGGCTTCCTGGAGACCTTGTTTGTTAGGAGAGCTCTATATTAAGGGCTACATTAAATTTGATCTTCCCATTATTTAAGGATCTGTCACATTTTATCTCTCAAAAAATGACAGCTCTCAGTGATTAAGGATTAGTCCAACTCCATCCATTCAAGTCTTTTATTGAAGGATGGACACTAAATAAGTAATAATTAATAGAATAAACTCAATGATGAAAGTGCCTTTGAACATGCCCTTCTTCATCCACTGTGCAACTATAATTTGTCAGCTCCTATTTAGCAAATGTCTCTGCCTTGTTCTGATCCAGCCCCTTCCTTCTGGGTTAGAAGTCACTCTTCCTTACTTCCATACTGCAATAGGAATAACTTTACCCTAGCAGACAGATTATACTGTATAATAATTTTTTAACTTCTCCATAACATTCTACACTAAAAGCTCCTTAAAAACAATGGCTATGTCTACGTTTCTATATTTTGTGCCTAGCAGAGAATGTGGCAAATAATAGAGACTCAGAAAGGAATTGCTGAATAAATGGATAAATAAATGAATAAGACTCTTAATTAGCTCTGAATTTTGAAAGAAAATTTATATAAATCACTGAATGCCAGAAGGAAGAATGATAATTAAAGATGCCTATTTCTGCTAAAATTGAATCTAATGCTAAGGTTGGTTTTAATCTTAGGAAATATACTGATAGTTAAATATCAGTTTCTTTATTTACCAAATAGTTGTAGCTAAAACTGTTTTTTTTATGTTATTTATATATTTTGAAGAAATTAACCCTTCTAGGTGTATGCCATGAAATCCCTTTAGCAGCCTGAAGTCCCTTATGTATGATTGTATGCTGTCAGTTACTGGATGATGATCTGTCCACACTATATCTCTGCCCCAGGTACAATGGCTGCAATATTACCAATGAAGGAAAACTAAGTTCTACTGAGAAACTGCTATATTTCTCACAAGAGGTAGACTATCCCTTATTAAATACACTTTATTAGCATTTTTAGCTTGCAGGAATTCACCTTGATATGATAAAATAGAAAAAGAGAGAAATTTTCATTTACATTGAAGTATGACATACAAACAGAGTAGTGTACAAACCACACATTATAAATATCTACACATCTTCCAAAATGTAAACTTGTCAATGGGTAGAAAATTACTAGCATCCCAGAATCTCTCCTTGTGACCCATCCCAATTTCTCTCCCTTTCGCCTCCCAAAAAACACTATCCTACTGTCTGACATCTTGGATTAATTTTTCCTGCAAAGTATACCTGCAAAGTATAGACATGGCATTACACTTATGTAGCATTTTTTGTCTTTCCCTACTAGCAAGTTATAGGCATGGAATTATACATTATATATATTTTTGGTCCTCTTTTATGAGATTCACCCATGTTGTTGTATATTGTGTATGGCAATACTTTGTTCATTATCTTTTTGTAGACTATACTACTATCTGAATATTCCACATGTATTTATTCATGATATTGGTTATATGGACATTTGAGTTGTTTCCAGTTTGGGCTTTTTATAAATAGTACTGCTATATACACTCTTGTCTATAATTTTGACACATATACATGTATATCTTTTGGCTATATACCAAGGACTGTGTGTGTGTGTGTGTATACTTGTATTTATTTCGTTCCTGAAAATGAAGTTCACAGGTAAATGAAGTAACAGAGCATGAAGTAGGCTTTCATAATGGTAGGAGCTGAGGAACAAATGTGTAGAAGGTTCTAAAGCTTTCCATTTATTGACAAATAACTGAAAATCTAGCTAGATGAGTGGGTGGTCATCTATCATTCTCATTCTGGATGAAGAAATAAAGAGATATTAATTTTAGAAGTGTAGAGGAGCATCTGTAGAAGACTCTGTCTTACTGATTCAGGGCTTAATTTATAACTGATTCTAAAACAAGTATATCTCTGCTGTACTCATGATGAAATTTAAGCCAGCCATCCACATTCATTTCTTAACCTACCAGAAAAGATGTTGTCCCAATTTTATAGATAAGAAAATTGAATCTCAGTGAACATAGGTAAGTTACCCAAACTTACCCAAATAGTTGAAAAACCAACTATTAAGTAGAGGATTAAAGATTTAATTTATGCATACAGTATATATTACATACACATGCATATACACGTTTACGGACATTTTATTCAGAATATGACTAAATAAATGACAAAAGCATTTCATAGACAATATGAAATACTTGAGTCAGGAGAGAGAAAAAAATCACTATTGTCTTATACAATTAAGGGATATTATACAGATTTGTGTGTCTAGAACTGTTCTTTAGGGCAAAGTTGACATTTTCCTAAGGTCAAAGGTGACTGGGAAAAGGAATGGGGCATTCCTTTCTTGTGGAGATACACCATACTAAGCCACTCTCAGTAAATACAGATATGTTAGTAAATAAACCTTCTCCTAGTCAATGGCTTTGCTTACATGCTCTTCCATTTTCCATTCCCATAAGCTACAAGACTCTTATATTAGATTTTCAGTTCTTTAAATACTTTTAGGTATTAGGAGAAATTGAAACTGCTTGGGAATTTGAGTTCTATGAAGAACTCTCCACAAAGTTTGAAAATAAAAGAGAAAAAGGAAAGCTTTGTAAAACATTAAAAAATAATTGAAGATTTTATTTCTGATCAAAAGGTCAGAAAAACTGGGAAGCACAAAAGTTAAAAAGTAACTGAAAAAAAGATATAAAAATTATGGATACTTGAAGGACTCTAGGAAGTCATTGTTTCCTCATCTTAGAGATCTTTGTTGTAGAAAATGTGCTCTAAAATATCCTTTTTTTATTCTAATTTATGCAGTGAATCCTAGAGGGTTTTAACTATAAGTGGCTCCCCAGATACGGTGGTCCTGGGACCAGCTGAACTGGTAAGATAATTGATTAGATAGAAGGGATTAGAGAAAAACAGTAAATGAGAATTATGATGAAGGTATATGCCAAGGCTTTTAGTAATGAGACTTTTGAGTTCAAATGGTGAAGTGAGACTAGAATCCAAGGGAAAACTGAATAACATGGCAGAGTGAAATGTTATGTTCTTACCACCAAAACAAAAACCAAAAAATAAAAAAAGCAAAAAACAAAGGGACCATAAGGACATCTTGAGAGGTAACAGAAATGTCTGTTACCTTGATTGTGGTGTTGTTATCACTAGTGTTTGCATAGGTCCGAACCCATCAAATTTCCACATTAAATATGTGCAGTTCTTTTTATGTCAATTATACCTCAATAAAGCTGTTTTTTTAAAGTATTAGATCAAAAAGAAAGTCTAAATTTAAACCCATCAATAGTGAGAAGCTTGAATTTTCTTTAATTATGTGATTCCAATATTGTGAAAATAGGAGTAAAGGCTCAAAGGACCCTACAGTTATAAATTTATGATGAGGCAAAAATTCTGTATACACGAAATTGGACATCAGTAGCTTTAGATGGGCTTTAAGAGTCTGAGTTAACTACTACATATTAATCACTTTAAGTATGACTGGCGCTGCCTCTGATGATCTTATTGGGCCATCTCAGACCCTGAATACTGTACCTTGATTCTCTCTTATACCTTAGCTATCTAGTTCTCAAACCAGAGAAGTTTAGAAACATAAAATTAGGATGAAGAGGGCAAACACCAGAATAGCAAAAAGTGATAACTGACAGACAGTTTGCAAAAGGGGCTATAAAAAATAAGACATGGTGTTCAAAATAGCACATTATCACCTGGGGATTTACATAAGGATGTGAATGAAAGGGTCTAAATTATCAAGGTAAGTGGGTAAGATTTACAAAAATAATGAAGCTTAAAACAGTAACCCCCAAATATGAGGCATAGTCCCTTTTTGTGGACGATCTCCTTCTTCAACAGTGTGAGATAACTGAGCTATAGCTGAAATGAGTCAGCTCTATGTTCCTTCATTAATATATAATGTTGGGCACATTTCTTAACCTCTTTGAGACTCAATTTCAGTACCCGTAAAATGGTACTATTATGCACATCACTGGTTTAACAAAATTATTAATGAAATTCCATGTATAATATATCATCTATATATCTATATCTAAAATATGTAACATAGGATTGGTGTCCAGTTGACAGAAGTTGCCAGTTTTAATCATAAGACCATAAGATTAAAAAATAAGATTACATTTTTGGCTAGGTCTGATTTCAGATGCCACTCCTGGGCCTTTCACCTTTCCCATTACTGTTTAAATGGTGGATCTTCAGATTTGATTGCTATATACTGGACAACATTTAAAATGGAATTTTTGAATTATAATGAGGAAAAGAGCTCCCCATATGCTCAAGGTGACATTCCTACACCTATCAGCACACAGTAAGATGTAAGCAGTTTATAACAATAAATGTGCGTGGCAATACCAGTGACAATTTTTTTCCCCTGAAGAAAATTAAGCTCAGAGGAAAAAAGTCTCACACATTCAATCCCATCACAGCCAGCAAGCTGACAACATCTGAGGCTAATTAAATGCTTGTTTAACATAGCTTTCTTTAACCAATATCTCATTACTAGGATCTCAATTCCATTCCCTGAAGTCATGAGGCACTCTCTTGAGTTTCTCTTTTCTCCTTCCACAGTGTAGGAATGAGAATAACATGAGAATAACATGTGCAAAGATGTCTATCTAATGTCAATACTTTCATTTCAATAAGAGGCTTCTTGTTTTCCCATTTTTACTTGACAGGTGTGGCTGTATTCCTGGAATTGAAATTAGCCTTCTTTATTTTTCTATTTTACTAATAAAGATATTTATTGGAACAGAGAATAAAGGGTTTTATACAAAATGAAAACAGGGCATCACATCAATTAAATACTTGGACAAAGCAACCATTTGTTACACAAATTAAAATTCAATGCAGAAGGCACATTAATTCTATTTATTGGGAGCTTACTCTGTGCCAACGAGGAAGAAATCAGCTTCCACAATAAATAGAAGTTTGTCTTATTGAAAGGTTAAGATCTCAACTAACAAAGAGATACTTAACATTTTACTACCCAGAACAAACATTGCAACCCCACTATATATCTTCAGTGTTTTACTCTGCTGGACAAATCAATTCTGAGAGTCCTTCACAGATCCTAAGTCTCTCACAGTAATATGTTTCCTTTCAAATGCATGGTATCAATATTTCTTTTAAATAATCTTCGCTTTCTTCTTTTGTCTGCAAGATACACCTTTCTCTCCGTTAAGTATCGCATGGTCTCCCCTCTTCTCTCAATGTCTCAAGGTCCCTTTTCTGTTCACTATAAGACAATTCTTTGAAAGGATCCTAGGTTTTGCTCATGTATGAATTATAAACTTGCTGTGTTAAGGAATATGGATGCTGTGGTCATCCATTACGGGCGGATATGCGTTCCCCATCTTTTTTCCTGAATTATTATTCTTATGAAGAAAAAATTCTCAGTCTGTGGTCTTATTTCACACATAAAACATATTCCTAGTGCTTTCTAAATATCATTATTAAATCCTACAGCAAACATAATAAGGTATGTCTAATACCATCAATTTTTAAAATGAGGAATCTTAGATTTAGTCAAGGTAAATCCTTTACAAAATATTATACAAATAAATGATAAAGCCAGAAATTTAAAGAAGCTCTGATTGTTAGAACACTTGTTCTAATATCATGGTTTTCCTTTTTTATCAAAATACTCACTGTGTATTTGTAACACGTGGAGAAAATATTATCTCCCAAGCAACTGGCCCGAAAGTTTCTTTGTGGGGAAAATGATTTTGATAAGTCTGTCGACACGCAGAAAAGTGAAAGCATTTTAGAGCAGAGGGAGAAAGCCATCTAGCTCAATAAAGAAAAGAAGGACAAAGATGGATATCTGAGCAATGCCTGGGGATCTGGGTGTGGAGAGGGAAGTCTCTGGTTCATAGAAGGATTGAAAAGGGGATTTGAGAAATGTATGAAGGACTCCTGGAGTCTACGGCAGTGTGGATGTACATTCTGGATATCATCTTCAGTAAATCTTCAGTCAATATTAGATTGTACTCTGATGACTTTTGGAGGAATAAAATGTGTTTGTTTTATTAAAGCACGTGGAGAAATGCCAAGTTCTGCTGCAAGGACGGACAACTACAACAGATGCTGCCGAAGGGGGCAGCCAATGTGTGGGTAGGGCATTCATCGCTGAAACATGTTCAGGAGAAACCAGAGGAGAAAAGGCCTAATTCCTGTCACTGAGGACTTAAAATCTAGTTGAAAATTGAAATAAAGTTTAGAATAAACATTTAATGTTTTGACAAGCTGAGTTGGTATTACATGAGTAAGGAGATGGTTCTGTCAGAACTCTTGAAGAGACTTAAAGCCATTTTTGTGATATTTAAATAGCATGATTTTAATTAAAAAAATTTTTTTGAAGTATAGTTGATTTACAATTTTATGTTAATTTCTGCTGTACAGCAGTGACTCAGTTATACATATATATACATTCTTTTTTATATTCTTTCCCATTATGGTGTATCTCAGGATATTAAATATAGTTCCCTGTGCTATACAGTAGGACCTTGTTGTTTATCCACTCTATATGTAATACTAACCCCAAGCTCCCAGTCCATCCCTCCCCCCACCCCCCCCTTAGCAACCACAAGTCTAAATAACCTGATTTTTAAAAATTTAAATAATTTAAATTATTATAGTAAGAACAAAGATGTACACTTATCTATTTAGAAAATAGTACAAAAATAGTTCCATATTGTTTTTATTTTACCAGAAACTGAGATGCATGGGTATCCCGGGTTTTTTTTTGTTTGTTTTTTGTTTTGTTTGTTTTGTTTTTTTGCGGTACGTGGGCCTCTCACTGTTGTGGCCTCTCCCGTTGCGGAGCACAGGCTCTGGACACGCAGGCTCAGCAGCCAGGGCACGAACCCATGTCCCCCTGAATCGGCAGGCAGACTCTCAACCACTGCGCCACCAGGAAGCCCACATACCCCGTTTTGATTTGGGGAAATAAGAATTATTTTCCTAAGATAATATCATCAGCTAGGATTGTTACATAATGCCAAAACGGCTAAGCTTTTACCATATGAATGCAACAGAAATCTCAAGTGAGGCCCTATTCTAATTCGTTGTTACTTAAATAAATTTATTCTGTTCTCAGATTCAATGTTAACAAATGTCTGAACCCCTGCATGCTCTGTTACATACCACAAGGAACAAAGAAAATAAATGGCAAAAGCTCTTGCTTCTACACGTTGCCATGAAAGAAGCAGGGCTGCTTAAATTGCTTTCTGGAGTCATCTAAACACAGAGTATCTTGTATCTGAGCCCCCCTCCCTAAACCATTCATAAAATAGGTGTGATGTGGGACAGGCCAGCTGCCTGTCTAGATCTAAAGAATCTAAAGAAAAATAAAGCAGAAATCGAAAGAAAAACTAAAAACAATGTAATTATGACAGTGAGCTGCTTCTTTTTAAAAAATCATTATATTCTACCATTTATCAAGGTAATAGGACTATTTTTGTATTATTGTGTGCTCTGTTATATTCTGTCATGTGAATAATTTTTCAGGGAACTATATCTGAAAACATTATTGTTGTACTTTTTTATCACTCTAATGGCCGATTTTATGCCAAGAACAGAACATTTTCCTAAAAAATAATAATAGATAATAATTTCCTTTGACAAGGACTATAATGAGAGCATAAAATGGAGGGGGAGAAAGTATAAATTTATTCTTGTGACAAATATTTCAATGCGCAGAAAATGGTGCACCATTAATCAATTTGTATGACAGGTTTTGGTTGGGTTATCATGGAACACAGAGGATGTCACATCCTATATCAGTTTCTCTTTCCAGGGGGAAAATTATTCAGCTCATGGAATATGGAAGAATATAGACCGAAAGTAAAAAATGTACCCTGCCCAACTACACATAGGAGGGGTTCTCTCAGCAATTCTGTAAACTCCAATTTTCAAGTGCCGTATGACACAGTTACCATAATTAATCAGCTTTATGAGGCCGAGCTCAGTAGTCACTTGCTTTCAGAAGAAAATTAAAGTAACTGTTTCTGATAAGTTTAAGAATCATTATCAGTGTGGCTGAAATGATAAAACCATAGAGTTCTTATCACAGAAAATTTTTCCACAGAAAAGGAAAGAAATAAACATTTCTAAGAGTCACTAAACTTTCTATGAAAAAAAAAGAGCAGTTAACAGTTAAATAAACTGTGTAAATATGTATAAATCAATGGAGTAACCAAAGATCAAACAAGGGTCATAAAGTATTTGAAGTCAGGACTTCCCTCAATCTTTGTGTTTATATATTTTCTACACCTATCAGATTAATAGTAGAGCTCTTTTCTGGGTCAGTGGAAATAATATTGGCTATATATCTAGATGAGGCTTGGGATCTGATCCTACAATATGAGTGCTGATTATCAGGCAAAATGTCTAGAAGAGAAATCTAGAACAATGAAAACAGATCAGATCTCATTTTTAGTACTCTGTATTTTTCTAAAGAAATTTAAACTTTGAAAAGTACCTTCTAAAAATAAACCTGCCTGAATGTATATGTTTTGATATAAGGCAGAATTTTGGAAGAAACTAGCATGTCTCAGGATTGAGTTCAACCATAGATAAACTGGAACTTTTGCTGGTAAGAGTGGAAAATACTGCACACTGCTTGAGCCCAGGAGAGGTAAACACTAACTAGGCAAAACCAGGGCTAAAACACCAGAAATTGGTGTGGAAAGAGCTTGCTTTACACTGTCATGTACATCTTCTTGAGCTTACCATACATAGTAGTTTTCATGGTAGCCCCTAAAAAGGTAAGCCTAAGTACAAATCCCTGGAAACTATGAATGTTAGCTTATGTGGAAAGGGGTCTTTGCAGATGGAATTAAATTAAAAACCTAGAGATGTGATCATGTTGGATTACTAGGCAGGCCTTATATAATGGCAAATGTCCTTACTATTAGAGAAAAGCAGAAGACGCAGAAGAGGAGGTGGCATTGTGATGAGAGAAGCAGAGACTGAAGTTATGCAGCTACAAACTAAGGGGTGATAAGAATTGCCAGCAGCCACCAGAAGACAAACATGGAATAGATTCTCTCCAGAGGGAGCATCTTGGGAGAGAGTGCAGTTCTGCTGACACCTTGATTTCAAACTTCTGGCCTCCAGAACCATGAGAGAATACGTTTATATTTGCTTTAAGCCACCCAGTTTCTGGTAATTTTTTACGACAGCCCTAGGCAACTAACATACTCTGTCATGCCCAAAGTGAAGTGGTAAATAAAAATATGCAAAGGGAAAAAATGAAAGGTGGATATCCCCATTTCTTTAACCATCCAAAACCATTGGGAAATTTTAGGTGTAAAATATACTGACATCTAAGAAGCATGGCCCAAACAAGCCTGGATCCGGCAAGATGAGGGACAAGCTCCAGATGGGAAGGGCCCAGGTTGAGATGGCACCTTCTGTATACCTACTATAAACAACCTCTAATGAGAAAGACAAACTCTGCTCTGGTTCATACAAATATTACAGTTAAAGAAAATCAATCTTGTGAGAAGGCAGGTACAGCAGTGGGAGGCTGGACAGACTTGAGTGAAGGAAGTCTGTTGGCAGAAAATCTGGCAGATTCCTGGGGAAGACCAGAGAAAAGGGAAAGAGGCAGATGCTCGCCCATCTCATGTTCTGGTTGTAGCCAACACTGCTGAACCCTTGACTGTCAAACTAGTCTCCATGCAGTGTTAGCAGCCTACCGTTCCCCACTAAGATGACATGGGGTTATGCGACTATCTGAGTGGGTTGAGATGACCTGATGGAATGTATAAACTCTACCATGTTCTGGTCCTATTTTTTTCCAAAGTTTATGCAATTAAAATTTTTTTTTATTTTATATTAGAGTATAGTTGATTCACAATGTTGTGTTAGTTTCAGGTGTACAGAAAAGTGATTCAGCTATACATATACATGCATCTATTCTTTTTCAGATTCTTTTCCCATCTAGGTTATTACAGAATATTGAGTAGAGTGCCCTGTAATATATGTTCTGTTTCTTAATAGAGCTTCTTCAGAATTCCTAATGAATGCTTTAGAACTGTTTTGGTTTTTTTCATTTGTTTCTTGTTTTCAGAAAAATGTGAATGTCCATAAGAAGGCACAATGCTTTCACTTTTCTTAAATATGTTTGTGTTTATTTCAACTGTTCAGCTGACAGGGGTAAAAAGTAAGAGAGAGGGTTTTAAATTGTTTCCACAGTGTTCAGCATGGTTTAACAGTCAACTGCCTCTTTGAATATTGTGGAATATTATGCTGTGTGAAATATTCTTTCATTTGATAATGATAATTTCATTTCTATTTTATGGTGCAGGTGCCATGGGGCAATTTGTGGTGATGAATTAGCATCATTTAGAGCTTCTTAATATGATAATTTACCTGTAATCCTAAAACCTCTGCCCTGCTCATATCAAGTTTTAGCTACAGGCCTCTGAGTACCCCTCTGGCTGCAGTTTTCAACCTGTTAGTCAGGTGGAAGCATAAAAAGGGGAGCAAGCATTCTGTGAAATGCAGTGAGTAAAATAAAACATTTTGACATAGTGACAGGTTTAAACTCAGTTTTACCATGTACTTGCTGTGTAATAGAAGCTTCCTCCCTTCAGAGTTTCAGTTTCTGTATCAATCAGGAACCATAATCTGCTCCCACAATTAATTTATCCATTTATCTGGAAACAGGAATTTTGGTAGCTTCCAGTTCTGGAAGACTATGAACAGCATTGCAATACATTTATATCTATTATTTTTGGTGAACATATGTACTTATTTTTATTGAGTATATACTTAGGAGTAGACTTACCAGAGTGTATTTTATGTGCATATTTGTTTTTTTGAAGATGCTGCTCAACAGTTTTCCTAAGTGGATATAAAAATTTTATTTTCTACCTCTGTTATGTAAGACTTCTAGTCAGTCCACATCCTCACTGACACATGATATTGAATATAATCACATCTTAGCTACTTATTTTCTCTCCTAAGTTTCTTCTACAAGACTGTTTCTTGTACAGTCTTGTGCAGTCTTGCACATTGTAGTAGGTGACAGCTGCATTCCACACCTATGTGTCTGCACTGATTTCTCTCTCCATTTCACTCCCTAAATCCAATGAAGCACAAGCCCTGATAATTCTATTTCAAAACATCTTTCAATGTGTCAGCTTTCCTCTCTCTCCATTGCCAACTTCCTAGTCTAAAAAAAAACACTTTCTCACTTGGTCAACCTCAAGAGCTTCCTAACTAGTCTTTCCACTTCTCTTGTTCTCTCCAATTCATTCCTCATATAGCAGCTAATGGGATGTTTTCAAAAGTAAACTGGATTCTTCCACATCTCTGTTTAAAAACTCCTCATGTAAAATATTCTGTAATTATATTATAATACCTTGAAGGTTCATTGTTCAGAATGTCATTCCTTTTTACACCTGGATGATATTCTATTGCCTAGTCATACTACATTTTGTTTATCCATTCATCTGTTGATGGACATTTAGGTTGTTTACATCTTTTGGATATTGTGAATAGAGGTGCTATGAACATTTGTGTACATTCTGCTAAATGAAAAAATTCAGGCATAAAAGGCCACATATTATATGATTCCATTTATAGGAAATTATACAGAATAGGTAAATCCATAGAGACAGAAAATGGGTTAGTAGATTCCTGGGGCTTGGAGGACAAGGAATGGAGAGTGACTGCTTAACGGGTATGAGGTTTCCAATCAAGGTGATGAAAAAGTTCTGGTACTAGATTGTGGTGATAGCTTTTTAAAAAAACCTTTTTTTTTTTAACCTTCATATAATTTCCATTTTACTTCTACTAAATTCCAAATTTCTCATCTTAGATAATCTGAGTTCTTTTGATCTGACTTTCTGCTTTGGAACCATTCTCTGCAAATTAAGTAAACTCCAGCCATTTTTATCGCCTTTTAGTTCCTATAATGCACTGACGTAGACCCTTGGGACTTGCTTAAAGCATCATTCCTCCTATTCTCCGCCATGGCTGAATATTCCAATCCTGCTCTACCTCCTGTAAGTTTTACTTTAAATTTTATCTCCTTAGACAGACCTCCCCTCATCCTGTACAAGTAGCCTTCAGGTTCGCCTCCTGCCCTTGTGGTCATTCAATTTGTTCGACCATGACTCTTAGTTATCACCTTTCTACTTCATTCCAAGTTTGTAATAATTGACTTATTTGTTTACCTCTTTAACATCTATTGCTCCCCCACTAGCATTGGGAACAAGTCTGTTTCATTCAGCAACAGTATCTGGCACATAATCAGTGCTTAACAAATATTTCTTGGAAAAAATATTAAATTATTAACACATGCCTTTCAATGGTCTACACTGGAAGTTCACATTTCTACAACTGTTTCAAATGAAAACACTGCAGACACTTACGTGGAGCATTTGTATTCTGCCTAATCCATATAGAACCCCAACAAATGTTATTTTAAATAAATAAGAGAGTGAATAAATTAACAATTGAAATGTCAACAGATTCTCTTAGAATCTTAAATGTAAAGAATTTCTTATCTCAAGAGTAACATACTTTTCAATTTATTTTAGTGTTCTTAATTTTAAAATTTTTATTCTTTACATATATAAAATATAAATATAATCACCCTACTTATATATATTATGTATGATACGTAATATCACTCTGTTTTCAATCTAAATTAAGTCCCACATAGCCAAGTTTTGTGGCTACTTAAATTATAGATACAAAGTAAATTTTATTTTTTGATCTTTCTACAATTAAACTAATTATGAAAATAGTTAAATATAAAGGTAGATGGGTTATAATCATCCTCAGCCACTTTTGTGGTACGTGGCAAATTTTTTGGTCTTTCTGTGACTAACTGCTTTATAGTTTTAAGTAAAAAAATTGGGCTAAATGAGTGTTATAGCATCATGAGCTCCACGGCTCCAAGTGGAACATGCAAAAATCCCTTCTACATGTTTGCCATTCACTCTATTCATTTCTGCCACTTCCATAAAAATAAATTTAAAAATAAGCCACCAGACCAGATTTTAATTCCAATGGGAGTTATACTTCTTTTGTTTGTACAATTCCTTATTTATTCCTAAATTATTTTTTAAAAAGTCTCATACCAAATCAGAATCACATCTTAATAAATCTGGTTGTCTAGCAGCCCTTGCCACTGCATTTTTAAAAAAATCTTCATTGGAGTATAATTGCTTTACAATGGTGTGTTAGTTTCTGCTTTATAACAAAGTGAATCAGCTAAACATATACATATATCTCCATATCTCCTCCCTCTTGCATCTCCCTGCCACCCTCCCTATCCCACCCCTCTAGGTATTCAGAAAGCACTGAGCTGATCTCCCTTGGCTATACGGCTGCTTCCCACTAGCTATCTATTTTACATTTGGTAGTATATATACGTCCATGCCACTCTCTCACTTCGTCCCAGCTTACCCTTCCCCCTCCCCATGTCCTCAAGTCCATTCTCTACGTCTGCATCTTTATTCCTGTCCTGCCCTTAAGTTCTTCAGAACCTTTTTATAATTTATTTATTTATTTTTAGATTCCATATATATGTGTTAGCATATGGTATTTGTTTTTCTCTTTCTGACTTACTTCACTCCGTATGACAGTCTCTAGGTCCATCCACCTCACTACAAATAACTCAATTTCGTTTCCTTTTATGGCTGAGAAATATTCCATTGTATATATGTGCCACATCTTCTTTATCCGTTCAACTGTCGATGGACACTTAGGTTGCTTTCATGTCCTAGCTATTGTAAATAGAGCTGCAATGAACATTGTGGTACATGACTGTTTTTGAGTTATGGTGTTCTCAGGGTATATGCCCAGTAGTGAGATTGCTGAGTCATATGGTAGTTCTACTTTTAGTTTTTTAAGAATCCAACAGCACATTAAAAGGATCATACACCATGAACAATTGAGGTTTATCCCAAGAATGCAAGGATTATTCAATATATGCAAATCAACCAATGTGATACACCATATTAAAAAATTGAAGGAGAAAAACCATATGATCATCTCAATAGATGCAAAAAAAGCTTTTGACAAAATTCAATACCCATTTATGATACAAACCCTCCAGAAAGTAGGCGTAGAGTGAACTTACCTCAACATAATAAAGGCCATATATGACAAACCGACAGCCAACATCGTTCTCAATGGTGAAAAACTGAAACCATTTCCACTAAGATCAGGAACAAGACAAGGTTGCCCACTCTCACCACTATTATTCAACATAATTTTGGAAGTTTTAGCCACAGCAATCAGAGAAGAAAAAGAAATAAAAGGAATCCAAATCGGAAAAGAAGAAGTGAAGCTGTCACTGTTTGCAGATAACATGATACTATACATAGAGAATCCTAAACATGCTACCAGAAAACTACTAGAGCTAATCAATGATTTTGGTAAAGTAGCAGGATACAAAATTAATGCACAGAAATCTCTTGCATTCCTATACACTAACGATGAAAAATCTGAAAGAGAAATTAAGGAAACACTCCCATTTACCATTGCAACAAAAGGAATAAAATTCCATTGCATTTTGCGACAGATACATTTCAAATCGAGCCTGGGAATTTAAACACTGTTGTAATTAGTTGAGCCCTGTAAATTGCAGACTTTATATCCTTGTATTGTATCTCAGAGATTTTGTGTCAAGACATGAAATGATATAGCATGTCAAGATTTGGAAAAATGTATGCCAAAGTGTGATGGTTTAGTTGAAAACACAGCTGGCTGGGAAAAAAAGCTGGGAAATGGTAAGATGCAAGCAGCATGGTTAGTGCGTTTGGAATGGCTGTAAAAATATCTGTTTACTATGCAGTTTCTTCTTACTGTTAAGATGAAGTACTCCAGGAGTAGTTGGTAGTATTGTCTCCCTTACTTTAAGAAAACTATACTCAATATTTTGTAATAACCTTTAAGGAAAAAGAATCTGAAAAAGAGTATATATATATATATATGTACATATATATATATATATATATATATATATATATATATATATATATATATAACTGAATCACTTTGCTGTACACCTGAAACTAACACAACATTGTAAATCAACTATACTTCTATTAAAAAATTAAAAGTTTTTAAAAAGAAAATATAAATAATACAAAATAAAGAAAGAACTAACTAGTGACAGAATAAAGAAAGAATATGAGAAGTGGTTGGAAGTCATGAAGAGAAGGTGGATAAATTATCCTGAATAGATAGGAAAACATTGATTGAAAATATTGGAAGAATTTACATAGATGTTGTGCCTCAGATGTGCACTGCCTTTTGTTTTCCTTTCTAAGAATTAGCATTTCTAGCGATCCTTCCTTTTAAGAAGCCAGTCAGCAAAGATCATGCCTTTACTCCAAACAGCAGCAGTGTTTTTAAAGCATGTGAAGCCGAGTACAACTTTGTTGTGTAATTATTTCATGTTTGTGAGATAATTCCCTGATGTGACTCTAAGATTTCTATGGGCAGAGATAGCGTTACAGTTTCTTCATGTGCCCATAGAACAGTGGTAGGCAACTACCACTGTTCCATGGGCACATGAAGAAACTGGAAGTAAGTCCGAAAGAGAAAAACAAATACCATATGCTAACACATATATATGGAATCTAAAAAAAAAAAAATAAGGTTCTGAAGAACCCAGGGGTAGGACAGGAATAAGGACTCAGACATAGAGAATGGACTTGAGGACATGGGAAGGAGGAAAGGTAACCCGGGATGAAGTGAGAGAGTGGAATGGACATATATACACTACCAAATATAAAATAGATAGCTAGTGGGAAACAGCTGCATAGCACAGGGTGATCAGCTCAGTGCTTTGTGACCACCTAGAGGGGTGGGAGGGAGACGCAAGAGGGAGAAGATATGAGGATGTATGTATATGTATAGCTGATTCACTTTGTTATACAGCGGAAACTAACACAACAATGTAAATCAATTATACTCCAATAAAGATATTTTTTTAAAAAAGAAGAGTGGTAGTTGCCTAATGCAGAGATGACTACTTACTGGTTAATTCATTCAATTCCACAAATATATATTGACCACTTATTCTATGTCCCAATATAAGCTGATGCAAAAAATTAACCAGAACCACAGATGTTTTCTATCCCAAGGGGCACCTCAATCCTCTGTCACATAGATAACACTTGCCCAATTTCAAGTCTTGTCATATAAAGCTGAAGCACTGGGTTTTGAAGGTATGTGATGTAGTTCTGAAATGCTTTTGTGAGGGGCAACCTGGTTCTGTTGAATATTTCTGGAAGGGCATTTAAATTGATTTATTGATTGATTCGGGGTGGGATGGAGGGCAGGGCTTTAACAAATGAAAACTTATCCCTGAGCCTCAGGGAAAACTGAAAAATCAGTGGAAAACTTCTTTAGTATCTTTGTTAATGAAGACACAGTTTTTAATGTAGTGCTTTAGAAACCATATTAACACAAACAGTATTCTTAAATCCATTTATGATGAAAGCTAAGCAAAGCTGAGAGATCTTTATGCTATGTAGATAGAAAGGAAAACGTAAATCACTGTTATGTTCTGGATTCCATGTTAAGCACGTCACATAAACATTTACATTTTACTCTTGTAACACACTTCTTTTTTAAAAAATGTTTATTTATTTATTTTACTTATTTATTTGGTTGTGCCAGGTCTTAGCTGCAGCATGCGGGAACTTTAGTTGCAACATGGGAACTCTTAGTTGCAGCATGCATGCAGGATCTTGTTCCCTGACCTGGGATCAAACCCCGGCCCCCTGCATTGGGAGCATGGAGTCTAGGCCAGTGGACCACCAGGGAAGTCCCTCTTGTAACACATTTCTAGGTAAACTTTATTCTGTAATTTTGCATAAGGTATAACTCAGGCTCAAAGAAGTAAAGTGTCTTTCTCAATTTCATGGAACTAAAAGGAAGCCGAGCCCTCGATAAAGGATGTTCTATGGGACTTACTCTCCCAGCTCTCTTGCTAATATGTAGAATAGTACAGAACAAAGTGCTGTGCATTAATATCCCTGCAACAGGTTTTATGTATAACTTAGATAAAAGTATATGATTTCACATTTTTAGCAAGTGTGGCTATTGAAAATTTAACCGTTGCTACATATAAATAGAAGATGTCATTATGTTTTCCTCCAGCAGAAAAACATTAAGGAAAAACTATACAATTGAATTTTACATTCGAAGTAAAGGCTAATCACAGTAGACTATAAAGTTATTCTCTGGAAGTTGTTCTGTAAAACAAATGTTACTGATTTTAATTAGAGGTACATGTATGCCCAATTTCACATTTAATGCTGGAAAGAGAAATTAAAGAATTCAGCCTCAGTGGCCTTAAGTCAATTCAGAAGAAAAAATGTCTCACTTCAGAGCTTAAGCAGTAAACACAGCTTTAAAATTCTATCCCTGAATTTCAGGTTAGTCTTTTTAAATTTTCTTATCATTTAGAAGGTTCAATTTTTAACCAAGTTACCTCCTATATATATGTCTCTTTCCTCTCCCCAGGAAAAAAAAATACCATTATGAAAATATAAAGTTTTCAGAGGGTCAAACACAAAGACAATAAGAAACTCTTCAGAGGTTTTCTTTGAAAAGATGTCTTTGGGTAATTTCGATTTCTTAATAACTCTATCTCTTCATTTGTAATGGATATGGCATTTTACTCTAATCCCTTATTTCTCTGATAATCACTGCAGAAACCACTCCTGCTTCACTTTAATCAACTATGGATTGGGTTACCTAGGAGACCTGCTTGTATTCAAATGACCTAAAATAAAATATAATGGTCAGATCTTTTCCTATTTGCTATATGTTGCATAAACTGCTCCAGTAAGAAATGGAAGGAAAACATAGCACGTCCTTGCAGAGAAGCATGTAATTACTCTATATTGCTTGGAGAAGAAAGTGCACACTTCTCCCAAAATGCTATTTAGAGTCTTCCATTTCTCAAATTTAATTTGCTTCTCCATGGGTTTTGCACCCCCATTGCTGACAAGCTAAGCGTAGAGATTGGGCAAGAGGTGATCGCTAGTGTTAATGGTGGAGCACAGTTTCAAGGGTTTGTTTATTCTTGTTGATTTATTTGTTTGTTTTTCAGAACAGAAGCTCAGCACAGGACAACTAAGTTTTCAGAGCACTCTTCCTCAGAAGGCTGTGGTGTGGAAACACCATGATGAATGGGTGAATGAATGAAGATATTCCTAAGCTTGGGAATAAAACTGAGGTTAGAAACCATTTGTCAAGTAGTCCAACGCTCTATCAAATGGAAAGATCTAAAACAGGAATTAAACAGTTTTTGCATTCTCGTAATCCTGTGATTTGCCTTTCTTGTTCATGAAAGACATTGTTCACTGATCATGCAAATATACTCCAGAGAGATCAGATGTTGCAACACCCCTCTCTGCTATGATCACCAATAGAGTACATTTACCAAGAGCTGAAACTGAGCTCATAGAGTTAGAAGGTATGAGGTAAATAAAACAAAGAAATTAAGATTGGAGGCTCTCAGCCTAAGTATTGAAAACCCCAAGCATTTTCTCTTCACTTGAGAAGGCAGTATTCCTTGCGGTTAAGAAACTGGACTCTGGAGGCTTGTCTGGCTTTGCATCCTACCTCTGTCACTAACGACTTGTGTAACTTTGCTGTAATTACATCTCTGTGCCTAAAATAAGGCAAAACGAATAAACATTACTTTATGATGTTGTGAAAATTGAATGAACTTACAACAATGAAAAAGGCACTATCAATGATGGAGATTTAATTATGTCAGACTTGATGGCCTTCCTCTAGCCCTAGTCAAAATAAACTCTTAAAATGAAAATAAGATTGTTGCCAGCTTCATTATCCTCCATTTCTTTCCCAAACTTCTGCTCTTGTCAGCTGGTTTTTCCATAGGCTTTTTAACATGTCTCTAAGTATTTTCTCAGGTGGTGTGATAGTGTTTTTCGCTTGTTTTTGTTTTACTTTTTATTAAATATTTGACATGTAGCATTGTGTAATTTTACACTGTACAGCCTGTCACTTTGATACATTTGTATGTTGTAATATGATTGAAGTTGTAGTGATATTTGTCACAATACATAATTATAGTACAATATTACTGTCTGTATTCATTACACCATGAATTAGTATAATTCCAATAATTAATAATTCATTGACTTATTTACTACTTGTTACAAATTTGTACCCCTAAACACCATCAATCTTTTTCCCATCCCTGCTGATGGTTAGTTTTGTGTGTCAACTTGACTAGGCTTTAGTACTCAGTTATTTAATCAAGCATTAAGCTAGGTCTCTCTGTGAAGGTATATTGTAGGTGTGGTTAAGGTCTACAGTCAGTTGACTGGGGGAGAAAAAATGGTCCTACATGATATACAAGCGCCATTCGAAAGTGGACAGCTTGAGCAATACAGCTGGATGTTCACATTGCTTGAAAGGAGAAAAGCCCGGAAGTATACATGTACATTGATTCAAGGGCTATGGAAAATGATTTGACTGGATGGCCAGGGACTTGGAAGAAAAACAATTAGAAAGTTTGTGACAAAGAGATTTGGGGAGGATGTGTGTGGATATACATTTCTGAATGGGCAAAACCCATGAAGATATCTTTTCCAATGATTTATGCATCTATCTTGACACTGATGCTTCAATCTTGATTACTTTTGCTATATGATAAGTCTTGAAATAGGATAGACTGATTCCTCCTGTTTTATTAAAAATATTTTAAAAAATCGTTTTAGTTTTTTGAGTTCCTTTGCTTTTCCATATATGTTTTAGAAAGATTTTGTCAATAATCAAAAAAAAATCTTACTGAAATTCGATAAGAATTGCACTAAATCTGTGTATCAATTTGGGGAGAACTAAAATTTTATGTTTTTTTTCCATTTAAAAAATATCTTTTGTGATTTATTTCATCAAAGTTCTGGGATTTTCCATTTAAAAATCCTATAGTTTTTTTGACTTACATTTAATCATTTTATTTTATTTTGGTTCTTTTGTAAAAGTTTTTTTTTTTATTTCAAATTCCAATTGTTCATTGCTGTTATTAGAAAGCAATTTACTTCTCTGAATTAGCCTTTTACCATGTGACCTTGCTATAACCACTATTAGTTTTAAAACTTTTGTTTTGTTTTTTTATTCACTGGGATCTTCTACACAGATAAATATGTCTTCTGTGAATAAAGACTGCTTTATATCTTCCTTTCCAATGTGCATAACTTATATTTTCTTTTCTTTTCTATTGGATTTCTAAGATTTCTAGTCCCTTTGTGTATAAAGATAAATAAGTTTTAAGTATTGATGGAGAAACCATTTTTTATCAGTAGGTATAACTCACCTCAATTTTTTATCTGCTGTTTCACATTCTATTAAATTTTGTGCTGGATATCTTCCATATGTCTCTCCAGATCCAGTCTTCACTCTTCCCCACCCTGCTCTGTGCCTTGGGAAACACCTGAACTGACTGCCTGGGAGATTCTCCACCTCCAGCACTTTTCTTGTCCTTTGTCTTCTGTTTGCTCTGGCCAATGATGTGAAATCCATTGGCATGAAATTCAGAAAGGGAAAAAGTAAGACTGGGGCATTTATTCCCCATATTCCATTGTAACAGTTAAAGAAGAACTTCTACAAGCTGCTACCATCATATTAACCCACTTAACTGTATTCGTGGTTTTATATATATATATATATATATATATATATATATATATATATATATATATATATATAGTCCTGGTTCACTACAAATAGAGTCCACACTTCTAGCCAAAGGCTGCACTTTCAGTTGTATAGTAGATCCTATTCTCACTAGTTTCCTTAAATACATCACTCCACCAGTTTTTGTCTCTTTCATTTATTATATTTATATTTAGGTTTGTGAGTTATCTTAGGAGTCAAACCTGCTGCGTTTTCTCCTATCTTAAAACAAACAACCCAAAACCCCCAGTTTTCTAAATTCTATTTCCCTTCTTCATGTTTAGAACTCGTTTTTTCCTCTTTACAATAAAACTCCTTAGAAGACTCATCTAAATTCATTTTTTTCTAATATTTTTTCATATTATTACTTGAACCCATTCCAGTCAGTTCTATTACCCCTAGTATTCTACCAAAATTACTCATGCAAGGTCAGCAATCAGTTCTTAATTACCAAGTGAAAACTCAATTCTTAGTCTTCATCTTACTGGCTCTACCTAAGGCATTTGCCTCTCTCATCTCCAGAACACATTTTTAACGTGTATTCCAGATTATCAACACTCTCCTGTATTTCCTTATTATGCTCTGACCATTCATATTCAGTTTTCTTCACTGGTTTCTCTCATCTGCTCTAATGATATTAGTTACCAAGGGCTCAGTCCTTGGATTTCTTGTGTTTTGTTTGTTTTCATTTACAATTATGCTCACCAAGTATCATTCAGTCATGTGTTTTTAAATGCAATTTCTACACTAACGATTTTAACATTTATAGTTCCAAACTGGATTTCACCCTGACCCAAAGACTTATAGAATCAACTTTTTACTTCACATTGCTTTTCTACCAGGCAACTCAAAAGAAACGTGTCCCAGACCGAACTCTCAGACTCTAACATGTCATCACTACCATCTGTTCTTCCTGTGGTCTTTGCCATCTCAGTGTAAGGCAACCTGGGTTTTATTTTACAGTCCTGTGAAATTGTGCTAGATATCTTCCAGCTTGGATCTGTTAACTGCTTTCTTTCTAGAGGCTAAAACATAGAACATAGGTTTTCAATGTGATAGACTGAATGAATGAATGCATCTTTTGAAGAATTATGGATTATATCAATTATAAAAGATAACTATTTGTCCTCTTAAGTGCATTTAACTAATATTCCCTTTGCTCTAATATAGATAATAACACACCTGATTTTTTTAACATATATCTGATATGCACTTTTTTCTTTCATTACCAACTTTTATGTTTTTTTCTTCTAAGTATAACTTTTTTAAACAGGAAACAAGATCACATTTTTAAACCCTATTTGAAACTAATCATTTACAATTTTAATTTCTTTATATGTTCATTTCATTTGTGATTACTGAGATGTCTAGGCTCCTTCCCGATCATTTATTTTATGTTTTCTGCTTTCTCTGCTTTTAAAAAAATTATTATTATTATCTTGTGATGAATTCATGTAGTTTTCTTAGTTCATTTTTTTCTACTAGTTTGAAAATATGACATCTCACTAATAATTTTCAAATGGTTGCAACTGAAATTTTAACATGTGTAATTTAAGCTTTTATCCTTCTCTGCAGTGTCTTATGTTAATATTTTTCTTTATGTTTTTATCATATAAATCTAGAATCTTAGCATTTATTTTTCTCTTCCCCCCACCACCTGCCATCTTTTACATCAGTGAGGTAAAAAGCCTATTCTACATTGAAATCCTCAATAAATTAAATTTACTTTAAAATTTAAGTTGTCATTTTTCCTTTATAAACTACTCTTATTTAAGCCAAAGTATAAGTTATACTTGTTTCATAGTTCTTCACTATTTCTTGTATAATCTCTCCGTTAGAGTCATTGCTCCTTTTATCAAAGTGTGCCTTCTAGTAATTCTCTCAGATAAGGGTGTTGGGTAAGAAATGTATCTTGGGCATGCTTTAAAAGTTTTTATTTTAGCTCTCATAGTTGACTGTTAGTTTGGTTGAATATAAAGTTCTAGTTACTTCAGAAATATGCAGCTATTCCTTCAGAATCTTGTACCTATGGTTACTAATGAGAATTCACTTTTCTACCTGCTGATTATTCATTTAATAGTTATTTCCAACTTCAAATTATCCCATGGAACTTCCAGTGAAAGAACTCCTTTGATTCTAAAACGTTATTGTGATATGAAAAGTTATGCGTTATTTTTAATTTATTTTTCTTATCTTGGGTTAACAATGAACACCTAAGGACTTATGTTTTCTCTTTAGGTCTATAGAATTAAAAAATTTTTTCTTTGTCTGTCTTCTTACCTACTCTCCCTGCTCTGCTGACCCATTTGTACATAACAAGTATTGATAGATTATGGAATTTTATTTATTTTCTCTGTGTGTTAAATTTTATTTTATTCTCTCTTTTTCTCTCTGTATTCACATACACACACACACACACACACACACACACACACACACACTTGTCTGATGTATTCTATGGGAATCTCTGTCGAATCTCCCAGCTCAGCAATTGACTTTTTAGCAGGGTTCTTTTTAGCTCATCCTCTGCTATATCTGCCCCCCATTTTGATTTTTTTTATGACTTTCATATTTTTCACTACAAAAATGTCTACACAGATCTTTTAGTACAAATATCTACATCAACCTTTTCATAACACTGTTACCATAGTCCAACTTTATATTTTGGTCTGAACAATACGAAGTTGATTGTATGCAATTTGCTTTTATTCTCTATTTCACATATATATATATATCCCATTTGTTCAATCAGATTATAAGTCATTCAAAAACACTTCATTCCCTTTTATTTTTTGCCCTTTCTGAGCTCTTTTTACCTTGATGGGTGCAAAATATACATACGACTCATTGATTCAAAAGCAAGAGCCTACTCTGATTTGCTTCCTTGGGTCTTCCATTTGTACTCCTGAACATGAACCTTCCCTCCCAGGCCTAGAAGTACATGATCTCTTATTTTTTGCTTCTCCCCTGAGCTCATGAATCTCTGAAGCTCTGTCTTATCTATTTTGGTCTGTTTTTCAGCATCATTCAAGTAATTTGGCTGCAGGAAGTATTCACTGATTGATTACAAATGATACTGCAGTGCAAGTAACAGTGCTCAGTAAACTCAAAGTCTCACTTGTTCAAATTAGATTTAATTTTCACTCACAGTCACACATTGGCAATAACAATACTTTCCAGGAATTACTTAAGGTTACAACAGAAGTCAGAAAGAATTGTTATCTTGAGAAAAAATACAGAATTTATGGTCCCTGAGAAAAATACTTTTGTCATGCAATTATTTTATTTACATTTAAAAATCTGCCTTCTCTAGATAGCATATAACTTAATAATAGAAACTGCTATAAAAATAATGAGTGTAGAAATTTATATCATGAAAACACCAAAGTGAACAAACAGAACACATGATGAGCAAAAATTTTGAATGGAGACAACCTAGAATCAACCCTTCATTTTAGTAGCCACAGTTCCAGAATGTCAAAGAGACTACCAGACACAAAATGATAATTAAAGTACCTGCATTCACCCATTTCTGTTGTGCTTATTAGGCATTTATATGCAAGGAGAACTTAGAGCTCTCACAGAGATATTTGATTTTGCAATAATTATTTTTATCAAATGGCCAGACACAATCCCAACAGTCACTTTAAATCTAATGGTTGAGCTAATCAGTCCAAGTGAAGATATGAAAAGGTGTGAAAAGTTAAAAAGAGGTTACAACAGAAAGAAGAACAAATTACCCAGAACAGCCATTATAGGAATCTTTGCAATATCCCCTTTAGGAAATAGTACAAGTATTTTTTTTAATATTTCTTAAAAAATAATAAAAAAGAGTTAAATCCATTTTCACTTATTGTTAAGCATTGACATTATCTTTGCACTAAAAGTCAACCAGGAAACAAAACCATAATTGGATATGAGAGCCACAATTAGTTTTAAAATATAAATTCAATTTTATTCCATTTGAAGTAACAATTTATTTGTAGAAAGAAGCTTATGAATTTGGGAATATAAGACATGGTGGAAGATTTCAAACAGTGTAAGATTTGTCCCTTGTACCAAAGGGACAAAAAGTGAAATTACAATCATATTCCCAGGGCATTGGATGCAGTCAAAGGGTATATTTAACCATTAGAGCAAATATGAAGTTAGAAACTCTTAAGACTGAAAAATAGTCTTACTCTGAAACTTTATGTGGGCATTGTGAAGTTAAAGAAAGCTTGCAGAAAGGAACACATGTCCACATTCTTACATGTAATTCTGAATTTCAGTGCTTGAGAAATAAAGTGTTTCTTTTTTCATAATCCACTTGGCAGACAAGCCTGATCTAACAGTCAGGCGACCTAGAATTCTTATGTATCTCACTTAGTGAGGTTATTCACATGTTCTGCTGAAGAAATGACCTTGTGCCCCTGCGCATCCTGGCAGTGTTACTTATATATCATGTATCTTTCTAATTCTGAGAAATTTTGAAATCTGAACCATACCTTGTCCCAAGTGTTTTAAGAAGGAAGAGTAGTTTTATATCTGAGGATATAATAAGGAACAAGTCACCCAAAGCAGAAATTCTATGACCTTAAATCAAAATGTTATACTATTTTGAGATGTTAAAAATACAATACTACTTATTTATTCTCTATCTATATATCCAATCGCGTATGTCCCTTTAAAGCATTCAGTGATTCCAACAGCCTTGCCATTTATGGCATTAGAAATTTCTGTTTGTTTGTTCATCTGTCATCGATCATCCAATATTCATATTGACATGAGCATTAAATCATATAATTCTCACAATGACCCTGAGAGTGAGAAATTAGTAATTCTGATTCTTACATAAGAAAATGGATACAGAGAAGCTAAATTATTTGCTAGTGGCACACAGCTGGTGGATGGGAGGGCACTGATTTGAATCTGGCCTCCGTCTTCAGCGTCCTCATTTTCCAAAGAAGTTACCTGGAGCCTAGGATGTTAAATCTCACTCCCCTGGTGAGTGAGAAAGCCAAGTTCAATGCTTTGATCAGATTACTTGCTGCCATGGGAGAGTAATTTCTAGAGTAATTTGCAATACTACCTCTGTCCTATATCAGAGCAGATTTGAATCCAGGAGTTATAGGTGTGGTTTGTCTGCTACTGTTGCTATCTGGAAAACAGAAACCAATTTTAGCCATCTTAAGCAGAAAAACAAGGATTTTGTTAGGGTGAGAAGTAACTTTCAAGTAACTGGTAGGCCATTTTGCAGTTGATCTCAAGAAGTTAATTAATGAAGAAGGAAACCTATTAAAAGTAATTGAAAGAAAATATGCTTAGGCAAAAACTGATTAGTATCCCCTTTTAATTTAAATTATCTTTTTAGAATATCTGATTATTTATACTCTTTATCTCTTTCTTTTTTTCTTTCTTTCTTTCTTTCTCTTTCTTTCTTTCTTTCTTTCCTTCCTCCCTTCCTTTCCTTCTTTCTTTTCTTCCAGTTGTATTGAGATATAATTGGCATAAAGCACTGTACAAACTTAAGATGTACAGCATAATGATTTGATTTACATTCCCCATGAATTGACTATCACAATACGTTACTGATCATTCATCATTTCATATAGATACATTAAAGAAATAGAAAAAATTTGATAAGAAATCTTAGGATTTACCCTCTTAACTTCCATAAATAACATACAGGATTGTTAATTATTTTATCATTTACATTACATCCCTAGTACTGGAAGTTTGTAGTACCTTTAGCTGCCTTCATCCAACTCTCCTCTCCCCCACCCTATCCCTGGTAACCAGAAATCTGATCTCTTTTTCCATGAATTTGTTTGTTTTTGGAGTGTAATTGACCTATAACACTATGTTATTTTCTGTTACAGGATATAGTAATTTTTTTCTATATATTTAGAAATGATCACCACGATAAGTCTAGTTACGATATATCACCAAAAAGACATTACCAATACTTAGTTATTGACTCTGTTCCCCACACTGTACATTTTATGCCAGTGATTCATTTATTTTGCAACTGGGAGTTTGTATTTATTACATTCTTAATGTGATTGATCTTGTATTTTGTTTCCTCCTCAGTTTTCCCTTATGCACTTCTGAAATGCTTATGTGTTGAGAGACAGATAAATTATGACATAAAAAAGAGGATAGAATTTTAAACATCTCATATCAAGTTTTTAATTTAGTATCATACCAATACAATTTTATGTACTCTGAACTAGGTAAAGAAATCATTGTTTCCCCTCAAGTTACTGATGACCTGTCTGAAAATGTTCATTTTTTCTTAACATGGAAAATATTTTACCCCCAAACACATTTTATTTTCCACATATATTATCTCTCTGAAAAAAAAATACTATATTTACAATGTTCAGAAAAGTATAAATAAACATCAAAAGATAAACTGAACGCTTGGATCCCCTGCCTAGGTAAGAAATACAGCATTACCAATATATTCGAAACCGGTCTTGGGCATTTCTGTCCTATCACATTTATTTGCTTTCTTCTTCTCCAGACAAAACTTCTGTCCTTCATTTGATGATTATTAGTCCCATGGATTAATATGTACTTTTATGTTGTATGTATCTAGTGAAATCTATTAAAATTATTGTCCAAAATGTTCTAATAAATGTATCTTCTCATCCCAGTGTCTAAGAATATTATGCACTGAAATCGAGCAAGACCCTGTGGGGCTCATTGGCACAGAAGCCTTTCAGTGGCCCTGTTTCTTGTAGGAAACAGATTCCAGCCTCCATGACCTTCCCGGGTTTCAAAGGGCAGATTTGAACAGCTGCTAGTCTGAGAAGGGAGGGGATGCAGAGACAAGGGAAGAGCAGCCAAGAAACCATCTGAGGCAAGATTAAAGAAGTGCAGGCTGTGCAGACCCCCAGCCTTGAACTTTTGCTATAAAAACTCCTTACCAATTCCTCCCACGGTTGGGACACACTGTTTTTCAGGGGAATGAGCCTGCTGTGTCCCTCTTTGCCTGGCAAATCAACAAAGCTATTCTTATTTATTTATTTATTTATTTTTAGTTTCTGCTTTATAACAAAGTGAATCAGTCATACATATACATCTGTTCCCACATCCCTTCCCTCATGCATCTCCCTCCCTCCCACCCTCCCTATCCCACCCCTCTAGGTGGACACAAAGCACCGAGCTGATCTCCCTGTGCTCTGCGGCTGCTTCCCACTATCTATCTACCTTACGTTTGGTAGTGTATATATGTCCATGCCTCTCTCTTGCTTTGTCACAGCTTACCCTTCCCCCTCCCCATATCCTCAAGTCCATTCTCAAGTAGGTCTGTGTCGTTATTCCTGTTTTACCCCTAGGTTCTTCATGACATTTTTTTTTAATTCCATATATATGTGTTAACATACAGTATTTGTCTTTCTCTTTCTGACTTACTTCACTCTGTATGACAGACTCTAGGTCTATCCACCTCATTACTAATAGCTCAGTTTTGTTTCTTTTTATGGCTGAGTAATATTCCATTGTATATATGTGCCACATCTTCTTTATCCATTCATCCAATTTTGATTTCACCTAAAACTCTGTCTCTGAATACGATTCTGCACCAGTGCACAGAGGCCGAGCTTTTGGCAATATCCCTGCAACCTCATCTGCACGTGATATGAACAGATACTTTGTCAATATGAATGATCTAAAACAGGATCTAGTTTTGACTTTAACTCTCATCATTTAATAGTGGGGTCCTGCATATTTTCATATGTTTGTTAGCCACACATGTTTCTCTCCATCTCAATTGTTAATTTATATTTTTGCCATTTTCTCATGTAAATTTTAAGCTATCTTTGTAGAAATCTAAAAGAAACATATTTGTAATACTAATCATTATTGTATATACTATAGATCCTTCTGAAAGGCTATGACTTTTCATTTCTTCATGATGGTTTTAGATAAACAAGTTTTCTGTTGTTTGTTAATTAGATTATACATTTTTTCTTTCAACTTTAATAAAATTAAATATATCAATCGGTTCTTGTGTTCTTTTGTATCTGTTTTAAAAGTTCATTCTATACCCAAAGGTAATGATTATATCCTCAAATATTTTCTTCTAAAGAATTTTAAGTGTTGTTCTCCATATTTGAGGCTTTGATGAGTACAACGTTGACTGGTATAATAGTGAGAGAGATAGTGTGAAGGGGAAGACTAAATATAAATTTTTAGGGAATTCCTGGTGGTCCAGTGGTTAGGATTCCACACTTTCACTGCTGAGGGCGAGGGCTCAATCCCTGGCCAAGAAAATAAAATCCCCCAAGCTGCAAGGCATGGCCAAAAATAAATAAATAAAAAATTTAAAAATAAATAAATAAATATAATTTTTTCTTCCTTGTGTAAATATCCAATGACCCCAGCATCATTTGTTGTAGAGACCATCACTTTAGAGTAATTGCAATACCACCTCTGTCATATATCAAGTTCCTTCTTATGTGTAGGTCTGTTTCAGTGCCCTTCATTCTTTTCTATTGGCTGGATTCTTTTCACATATATTTTAATTTTCCTATCAAGTGATATCTATTCAGGTATATTTTCTATCTAATTTTAGCCATATGCAATTTTATTCTCCTTTATAAATATTTCATATCATTTTTGTATGGTCAGTCGACATAGTAATCTCCATTTTTATTTTATGATCCTGTTTTCTGACTGTTAGATTTTGAATTTTAATTTTAATTTTTACTCACATTTTATGAGATCATTGACTTTTTGATTGTTACTTTTATGGTGACGAATCCAGACTGTTCATGATTTAGATTACAAATGTTCCTCCTGATAGCCTTGAGCCCAGTATCAATTCCAATTATTTAAATTAATTTAATTAAAAATAAAATTAAAATCCTTTTCTATCGAAAAAAATTAGCATACTCCAAAGACTCTACTCTCGATTATTCTCAATATTTTAGAAGGTTGGAAATTAATGGCAATTAGACATGCTGTAAAGTTTAAACATTTACAATAAATTAGATAACATCATTGCAGCAAAAGGCAGTCTAACTGAGATAAAGTGTTAATTATCTCCAAAGAGTTAGAATAGCATTTTTATGATAACCATTTGCATCTAAGGAAAATAATTGAATTTTTATCAACCATCTTCTGAATTAAAGAGAAAACTTTCATTTAAAAATTATCATGGCATTACTAGTAATTCTGATAATCTTCTTATCCCCTGAGATTTTTTTTTTTTTTTTTTTTTTTTTTTTTTTTTTTGCGGTACGCGGGCATCTTACTGCTGTGGCTTCCGCCGCTGCGAAGAACAGGCTCCGGATGCACAGGCTCAGCGGCCATGGCTCACGGGCCCAGCTGCTCCATGGCATGTGGGTTCCTCCTGGACCGGGGCACGAACCTGTGTCCCCTGCATCGGCAGGCGGACTCTCAACCACTGCGTCACCAGGGAAGCCCCCCTGAGCTATTTTTAAAAACACAGAAAAATAAAATAATTTTTTCAGATATGTTTCTCTGGTGCCATTGAAACTGATTATAAAAGAAAAAATAGGTTTATAAATGTTCAGTTTGTGTACATGGTATTATGGGAGGAATTTGAAGAAAAAAAATACCTTAGCCATGTCTCTAGTACTCACAAAGCTTATAATCTGAGTGGGGAATCAAAACTACGAAATATAAAAAAATGAATAATCAGAGGAGAGGTTATGTGAAGTATTGAGGTATTTGAGGTGTGGGAAGGAAATATATGACATGCAAGACCAAGTCGTGAGGAAATAAGTAACTGAAAAGAGCAGCCTTATGGTTCACCAAGTGAATCTGGATGAGAACACTGGGAATCTGCATAGAATGGAAATGGAAAAAATATTTATTGAAGATCTAGCATAGGTTTAGCATTGTGCTCAGAGTTTGCTACCTTATTTAATCCTCACAATGCTGTGAGGTCAATGTTTTTGTTTCTCACAATTTTTAAATGAGAAAACTGTTACTGATAAAGCTTAAATAACTTGCCCAAGATGGTGGAATCAGGATTTGTATACATATTGCTACGATTCCAAAGACAACTCTTAAAATAAAACATGGGAAGCAAAGTCCTCAAGACCTTAAAAAACCATTCTATTAATCTTTCTAAACAATCTATCTAACCATCTAAATAATCTGTCATTCTGATTTTCCCATTTGGAAAGGAGCATGTTAGCTGGGACCTGCAATCTATTTTATCCCTAACCAATCTGGGTAAGGAAGAATAAGATTACCTCACCAATCCCCTTGTAAATTGCAAGTAACAAGTGTCCATACAAACATACCGATGAACTTTACTAGCAAGTCCTTACCTATGAAATGGTTCTAGCGTGATGTACCAGGTCCATCCTGATGGTTAAATTCAATAAATGAAACCAAAATGCATGGCTTTATAGAGCATAAACATATGACATAAGCTATGCAAGGGTTTGAGTATACATTAAGGATGTTTTATAATCAAAATAGCCCTTTTGTTATGATGTTCCACTTAGATGTTGAATCAGGGTCAGGATACATACTAATGTGGTGAGAAAGGACTTGGGGAGAAAGTGGTTGCTCCATGCCTCTCATGTATCATGTGATTAGCTGTACTTCTCATTTTCTTCTTTGTAGGATGTGCTGGTGGGGAAAAAAAATAAGAAAAAGTGCATACAGGGGCACAAGGGCAAAGGCAAAAAGAGCAGGCAGAAGAAAAGCTGGGGCTCTCTGCTCTCCAAACCTATTGGTGACCTGAGCTGGGTTTAGTGTCTTGGGAGACTCTCACCATCAAACCTCCACAGGGGCCACTGTCCCAGGCAGCCCAAAGGTATCTATGCCCAACAGACCTCGTCTTTGGGAATCCCTTGCCAAACAAAGAAAACACAATTTGTCATTAGGAGGGAGGTGCCTTTCACCAAGAAGAGAAAGGGGGGCGGGTCCTGGAGGCCGAAGACAAGGCAAAGTGGCAGGAGACCAGCCTTATTCAGTTTGATACCAGGCACAGTGTGTTGAACATAACTATTCAATAAATATTTGTGGAAGAATAAACTACAGTTTTCTTTGTATCTTATATTGCTCTGAACAGCCCTGTGGCTACTATTTAGTTAAAATTAATAAAAAATAATAGATTTTTTAAAATATCATTTAAACAGATGACCACTGTGAAAAAATATGGTTTCCTCAAGATTTGAAAAATCTATTCCAACCTTCCTGTCCATTCCTTGTTTTTTCCTTCCTAAGAAGTTTGCCTTAGAAAAATAGAATCAAAAAAGGCTACTAGAGTATAGTTAATACTACTATAATGCATATTTGAAAGTTGCTAAGAGAGTAGATGTTAAATGTCCTAAGCACAAGAAAAAAAATTGTAACTATGAATGGGGACAGATGTTAACTTAGTGTGGCTATCATTTTGCAGTATATTCAAATATTGAATCATTATGTTATACCCCTAAAAATAATATAATACTATATGTAAATTATAGCTCAATTCAAAAAACAGAAACTGTAATGATACATTAAATATTATATTAATACCACCACCAGAAAAATAAAAAGGGCCACCAGAAGTGAAGTTAAATTTAATAATTTCCTTTTATTTAACTCTAAGTTTTTGTTCTTGTTGGTAATGATTAAATTTATCATATCCCTTCCAGATTTGATTAAATGACTTCCCAACAAATTTCACTTCTTCCTTCTGTCATCCACATGCAGAGCACCTAACTTCTGTATGTGGATAATACAGAGCCAGTGCTGCCCTCCTTTGTCATCATGTACTGGACACTCAGCAATAATTTCTCAGGATTTCTGAATTCTAGATAAGCCAGAAAAGATGAATCTCCTCTTTGATCCACATCGAAGAGATTTATTCATTCACTTGTACTAAACTCCACAACAGTCGTGGAGTCTATATCTTAATTAACGTTTTAAAAACAAAACCAAAATAACAAGAAATTGTATTTTTCCATCCTTCTGTGTTTTATAATTGGAGTTCTTTTTTCTTATAACACTCCAGTTCAGCAGAAACAGCCAATTTTCTCAAGTAATTAGGTTGTCTATTTTGGGTAAATATGCTATAGTGTGAGAGTATGTAAAAGTGTCTGTGTGACTTGATATAAATTGTGTTAATTAAACACACCATTGTTGTAAGTAATATCTTTTAAAAACAACCACCAGGGATTTAGTTTTGCACATAGTAATCAAATTCTGGTGCTTAGAAGACGTAAGCCTAATGAGCCCTGGGAACTAACACCAAGTGAAGATTTTATGTTCTTAGTGACCTGGATCCACTGTGGGACAGAGATGGGATAAGTGTGTCAATTGAAGTCATCAGTGTCACTCTGCAAGGCAGTCATCAATAGGGCTGGCACTGAAGACAGAGCTGAGAGCAGAAAAACAAATGTTTACTGAGTACAGACTGTAACCCCCAAACAAGGCCATGTGCTAGATGATATCCATGCATTTCTTTTATAAGCTGCTATAAGCTGTTCTTTTCACAAACATATGGGGATATATTTTCTCTAAAGAGGGCTAACTTGAACCCAAAGTAAGTAACTTAGAGGTCACTAGCTAAAGAGAGGTTACAGAGCCAAGAAGAAACTTTACAGAGAGCAAGGGAGCTGGGAATATCCCGTGTATCTGATGGAAGCTTATGCAATTGGAGGAAAACTCCTTACAGAAAAAAATACAAAATTTTGAATAGAAAATTAAACATGGGGTCTTGGGAATTCACACATGAAAACAAATAGCTCCAAAGATGCCTGTTTCTGTTATGCATTATAACATAATAAAACACCTCCAAAATGTAATAGCTTAAATCAATAAATTACTATTATCCTTCACATTTCTGGGGGTTGATAAGACTGACTAGGAAGTGTAATAGGGAAGAAACTTTGTATTCTACTACAGGTTAATCACTAAAGGAATGCTGTCTATAAGCTTAAACTATGCATAATGGCCCATCTCTGGGAACCCTGCATCTCAGGTAATGAGCATTAAGCTAAAATACCTTTGCTTAGATCATAGGAAACATCTTGACCTGGCCCTCCTGTGAATGACTACAAGAAGGAAGAAATTAACATATCCCCTCTGGAGGCTGACCAGAACCGGGAAATGTTTGACTTTACTCCTTCCCTTTTTAGTATAAAAGAAGCCTGAATTCTAACTCAGGCAATATGGTTCTTTGGGACACAAGTCCACCATCTTCTCAGTCTGCCAGCTTGCCCCAGCAACTCATCTTTCCATGTACTGGCCTGTCATGTGGTAAGCAGTACAAGCTTGGACACAGTAACAGTGTTCTTCATGTAGCTGGAATTAGATACCAACTGAAGCTAGAGTCAGCTGAGCATTTGATGAGCTGGACAACAGAGATGACTCATTCACATGGCTGGCATTTCCTGCTGGTGGTCAACTGAGTGCTTAGCCAAGGTTGTTGACCATGATCTTATCTGGGGCTCTCATTATGGCTTCTGCATGTGGCTTGTGCTTCTCAGAGCCTGGCAGGGTTCTGAGAGGTGGTATCACAAGACGCAGCTTTCCGAAAAGGATGTAACAGATTTTGCAAGTCCTTTTAAAGAGTTACCAGAGATTGCATACTATTACTTCTACTGTTTTCTACTGGTTAGGCAGTCATTGGGCTAGTCTAGACCTAAGAGAAAGGGAAATAAACTCCATGCCCAATGTGGGGAGCATGACAGAATTTGTAGCGGTATTTAATCTACCTCTGCAAAGCAGATAAAATCCTACTGAAGAGATTAACAAAGCACTGTGGAATTTCAACAATGGTAAACTTGAACAGACAAATAAGCTGGTGATAAACACTGGAGTTTAAAAATGACCAAAACAAATAGGAAATCCTATTACATTTCTGCCTTTCTTTTAACCCAATGCTGATGAAAGAAATAGCGAAAATGGTAAGGGCAGAAATTTAAGAGGTTAATCTATAAATGGCACCAAGGAAGAATGAGAGAATATTTTCAGCAGGGAGAATCAAGATTACCAATCACACTGACTTTACATATAAGAAAACTGACTAGGGTAAAGTAAGTGAATGGCTCAAAATGACAAGCAAGTAAGGGACAGGATAAGATTAATTCTGGGTTTTATAATCTTATAAATTTACGAGTTACAAAAAATAAAATTAAATTTAAAAAGAGTTAAATTTTTTAAAATCTCTTTTTCATTTACTTTACATAAGTAAATGACAATTTACTTATGTAAATTTACACCAATTTAAATTTAGCCACAGGTAAAAAAGGTTGCGGAGTGAGAATCCAGGTTTTTAGTCTGAACATTTATTCTTGTACTCATCATAATATATGCTTCCCAAAGGAAGATAATGTGTCTTCTTTACTCAACTTTGCATTTCTGGGATTGAGCACAATGCCTGGTAGATGACATAAAGACATTAAATAAATATTTTAAATAAGTAAATAGCTTTTATTCTTTCTCAAATGTCTTAAAAGCTAAATGTAATTTGTTTGTCCAGTTGATATCTCAAATTATCAGTAAGGTAATATACTATGTATATTGTTTCTTGCTCTCCACATTCTTCCCTGGAAGTCCACACTGAGGCTTGTTAGAATGTATGTCACTGAGGTTTCTGGTGCTTTATTATATAGCAATAGCTGACCAATAAAAAAAAAGTTTTTTTGTTTGTTTTTGGTTATTGTTTGTTTTTTTTCTTAAATTATTGTTTTGAAAAAATAAACAAAAAGAAATCCAGAAGGTTCCCACTACTTTTTGTCACTAAGAATACATCAATAGTATCATTCCATGCACCAAAATATAGAAATCTGAGGACATGGAATCATCCAAGGAGTAGGGACAATTCTTAAATCTAGACAGAAAAAAGCTATGACAAATGTCTTCCACATTACAATTTAACTTGAGTTTAATCATTAGTGAAGACTGAAAAGAATTTTCTAGGATAATACAAACAATAAACTGGTTTAGTCTCCAGTTTGTTGTACTTGCCCCATTTTTAAATCCCATTTAATTAAATGATAATAGGAATCATTAAGCTAAATGCATAACTAGTCTCAGCAGATTTTTATGTACGAAAATGTTCATATCCAAAGGTTTTCAAAAGGTTTCTGTTGAAGTAAAACTTAGCAGTGATATAAGGGAATACACATTCACCTTAATCATATGACTATCAGGCTACTGAAGATAATTGAGGACTTGAAGCATTTTAGGTAAGAACAAAAATCTTAGTTCCAGGTTTCTTTCTCCAGGGAGACATAGCATCAATGGTTCTGCAGAACTGAGATAAGCATAGCTATACCAATCCCCCAAATTCCCAAATATAAAATTATGTCTCATGGTCTTACCAAATTTTCTCCTGTTCTGGGTTGTATACCAATGAAAGGGAAATGCACTGGTGCACAGTGCTTTAGATATTTATGATTAACAGAGAAAACAGAAATTATAAGGCCATGTAACTGGATGGATGTTCATGGGAACAATGAATACTGTAGATACAATTAACAAAGCAGGTCTCCCACCCCAAAGTCAAGACTCTGATTGGGAAGGAAGGAAACTCTAAGATTTGAATTTAGTGACATCTGGGGTGATGCATTTAAAAATCTTGAGTTCCCATGGCATTTACTATTGTCCCGCTCTTCCCTATTGAAGGCCAGTGCTATCCCCATACTGGAAGATGACTAGAAACCTCTATTGGGCTTCCCTCGTGGCGCAGTGGTTGAGAATCTGCCTGCCAAGGCAGGGCACATGGGTTCGAGCCCTGGTCTGGGAAGATCCCACATGCTGCGGAGCAACTAGGCCCGTGAGCCACAACTACTGAGCCTGCGTGTCTGGAGCCTGTGCTCCGCAACAAGAGAGGCCGCGATAGTGAGAGGCCCGCGCACTGCGATGAAGAGTGGCCCCCACTTGCCACAACTAGAGAAAACCCTCACACAGAAACGAAGACACAATACAGCCATAAATAAATAAATAAAATGTATAAAATAAGGAGATTATCCCAGATTATAATAAAAAGGCAAGGAAATGGAAAAAAAGAAAAAAGAAACCTCTATTGATCTGCTCTCAATTACTTTTTGGCCATTACATCATTAAAACAACATAATAGAGTCAAATAAGTGCTGGATCTTGAAAGGAGGAAGAAGACAGTACACTAAACGACCTGCAGAACTAGCCATTAAATACAAACAAGGATTGGGAGTGTATTTATATGAATGGATTCTGAGATTTCTAGATCAAGGGGCTTAAATGTGAAATTCGGTAAAATTGAGATTGTTCATAGGGGATCCGTCTTCCATTTTATAGGATTTTACCCTCCAGAAAAGACCCGTGGAAATAGAACCAACAAGTGGAAACCAGAAATGCCCTAACCACTGTGACAGATAGTGGAGACAGGGATCAAAAGGCTCAGAGAATTAGATATGCTAGAGAGGAGATCCTATGAACACTTTATATTAGGGACTCAACGTGAAAAACTGTAAAGAATAAATATAACCTCCTAAACAGTACTCCGGGATCAAAAGGCTCAGAGAATTAGATATGCTAGAGAGGAGACCCTATGAACACTTTATATTAGGGACTCAACATGAAAAACTGTAAAGAATAAATATAACCTCCTAAACAGTACTCCAGGATCCATTTAATTCAAGGAATAGTAAAGACATATTTATTAAACTCTCCCAAGGACATATAAACAGAAGAAATTGCAAGGTAAAGAAAATTAATTAAAATTTTTCATAGAAGAACAAATTCAAGACAATAATTTATGACTATAATGTTTAGAGAATGGGAGAAGGAAAAGAAAAAGGCTTTTCAAGGTGTTAATGGATGTGCATTGAACTTTTCCAATCCCATATTAGAGTGAAAATGTGAGGAGTAGGGAAGGAAGGACATAGAGCACAGACTGGCATTTTCCCAATTGTAACGTGTCTTTACAGGTTTAAATTTCCCCAGGGAACAAATGACAATATTTTTAATGACCGAGGGGATGACCTCTGCTTCTGTGTGTGTATTGGAGCTAAACAGTTTCAACAGTCTGGGGCATCTTCTAGCCTGCCTTGTGGCTCAGCTGAGTACATTTAAAGGGAACGGGAGTATAAATATCTCTTAGAGACACGGATACTCTGTTGGTTGAGAATACTATACAAATAAAGATAATGTGAAGTAAGATAAGTGTTCAAAGAGAGGTAGTTTATTTATGGCAGTGCAACTCTAAGTTCTATTCATCAGAACTACTGTATCTGACATGTGAGCCTTATATGAGGATTTAGATAAAATCAAACATAATACCCATAACAAGCTATTAAAACTTGGATTATTTTCACTAAAATCCTTCAAATTATGACTACGTCAAGAACAATAATATTTATTTGCAATATGCCTGATGCTTACCTGCCCATACTTCCTGCACCTCTGCCCAAATTTTACATATATGATTAAATTTATTACATACAATTATATATGAGTATATATATTACATATAACTGTATGTGATATAGTTACATGTATATGTATATGCTTATACATATAATTTATTTTTAGGTTTGAAGGTGAGTTCCTTGGAATTTTTTCCTGAATTCAGTTTAAATTGATATGCGTAAGAAAAGTACTTCAAAGGCAATCAGCTTATTGTGTTACAGTGTTCTGAGAAGGATAAAATTACTTTGGCCTAAGGTGACAATAAAGTTTCCTTGATAAATGGGATAAGATTTCTAATTTTTTTCTTTTTTCACTTGGAGGTTGAAGGGACAATGATGAAATGTTGAGAAGTAATTGTTCTATAACTGTCCATGGAGTTGCTGTCATAGCCTAGAACCTCTTGCTATGGTGTCTTAAACTATTCTTTTTTTCTTTTTTATTCTTTTCTTTTTAAACATCATTATTTTCATAATTATGTTTCCTTATAGAAGGATCAGCATCTCCCTATCTCTCTCCCTTTCCATCTTTGTTCTGCAGCTGATGGATACTTAGGAAACCTCCTAGAAGCAGAAACAGCATGACATTATTTATTACACAACTGGATGATGAGAAATTCCCCTCTCCACTATGGAAACAAGATGGAAAAGAAGACAGTACAGTCAGCTTCTTTATATACTTGAAGTTAAAGGAATTATACAGTTGCATAAAATGAGCAGTTAGTGAGATATAAAAATATAAACTGTCTTCTGTTGTGCCACTTCATATGAATTCTATCACATCAAATCATAACAACACTGTGAAGGTATAATAGTCATTGTAGCAGCCAATATTTATCTAGTTGGAAAATAACTGATTAACTACTCTATGACCTTAGGACGTATATCTGTAGGAAGCTCTCTATATGTTAATTCAGTGTCTACAGAAAATGTGATTGGTAGGAGAATCAACTTTTTGTTTGTTTGTTTAAATGAGGCCTGCAGAACCAAGAAAGTTCCCCAAGTTATACAGCTAGAGTGACATTTTATGGATAAAATCCAAGTTCTTGTCATCCCAAACCTAGGCCTTTTCTCCAAAGGCCTATTTGTGAAATAGGAGAAATTGTTTTAACTCTTTCCCCTTAAACCCTCTCTGTCCATCTGGACTTTCATAGTATTCAATAATACCATTGGTTCTCAAGACACCTACATCTCTCCCCTCTCTTATAACCTCCCCAAAAGCTGTGTTTTTAATAATAAAATATTTAAAAGATCTAATTCACACTGTAATGAGAATGTTAAGAGTAGCTTAATGTGCTACTTTTTCAGATATATTACTTTTTTTTCCAAATTACCTTCTTTTTTGATGTTCATACTCATAAATTTCATCTTTCACATTTTGCTTATCCTCACCCTAAAAATGTAAACTCAATTACAACAGGTCCATTGCCTGTCTTATTCAATACGTCATTACCAGTGTAATGGTATGGAGTGAGTATGTGATAAATACTAATTAATGAATTGTTTGATATTGGTTATTTGTTTGAATGAATCCAATATTTTTTAAAGATTTTTTTGATGTGGACAATTTTTAAAGTCTTTACTAAATTTGTTACAATATTGCTTCTGTTTTATGTTTTGTATTTTTGGCCACAAGGCATGTGGGATCTTAGCTCCCCACCCTGGAATCAAACCCACACCACCTGCATTGGAAGGCGGAGTCGTAACCACTGGACAGCCAGGGAAGTCCCTAATATTTTTCTTTCTTTCTTTCTTTTTTTGGCTATCCATCTAAATTTGTGCTTTTGTTTTTGTTTTTGTTTTTGCAGTACGCGGGCCTCTCACTGCTGTGGCCTCTCCCGTTGCGGAGCACAGGCTCCGGACGTGCAGGCTCAGCGGCCATGGCTAACGGGCCTAGCCGCTCCGCGGCATGTGGGCTCCTCCTGGACTGGGGCATGAACCCGTGTCCCCTGCATCAGCAGGTGGACTCTCAACCACTGCACCAGCAGGGAAGCCCTATCCATCTAATTTTAATTATTCTGCTTAAAAGGTGGAATGAATTCCATAGCACAACTCTATTCCTAAGACCTGTCAGTATTATGAATAAAAGTCAACAAAAATTAACAACTGATTATCAATTTATTAAAAATGTTGATTTAAGCATCTGCAATGGTGACTTCAACCTCGATTCCTGGCTCAATACTGATGGAAGTGATCTGCTTGACGATCTCAGAAGGATGTGCAGGTCAATGCGTCGCTTGTGGATCTTCATCTGAAAATGATCCCAAGTCTTAGAATCTTTACCACAAGGAGTTTTCCTTGTAATTTCCTTGTAGTTATTCTCAGAGTTTTGGTAGGGATCTGAACCAGTCCTTTCACTTTGAGATTCTTTTCCTTCACACCAATGATCAGACCAGCACATACCCTCTCCAAAGACTTCATGTTGCGGCTGGTGAGGGTGATTCTAATCTGGTGAATCGCCACATGTGTCTCCACGGGATTCTTTCTGCTTTCTTTATTTTTTGTTTTATTTTATTATTTTGGAGTATAATTTTATTTTATTTTTTTGGAGTATAATTGCTTCCCTCTTGAGCTTCCTTCCCATCCCCCAATCCCACCCCTCTAGGTTGTCGAAAAACACCGAGCTAATCTCCCTGTGTTATGCGGCTGCTTCCCACTAGCTATCTATTTTACATTTGGTAGTGTATATTTCACTACTATACTCATTTCGTCCCAGGTTCCCCACTGTGTCTGCAAGTCCATTGTCTGTGTCTACATCTTTACTCCTGTCCTGCCATTAGGTTCATCAGTACCATTTTTTTTTTTTAGATTCCATATATATGCATTAACATATGGTATTTGTTTTTCTCTTTCTGACTTACTTCAGTCTGTATGACAGACTCTCGGTCCATCCACCTCACTACAAATAACTCAACTTTATTTCTTTTCATGGCTGAGTAATATTCCATTGTATATATGTGCCACATCTTCTTTATCCATTCATCTGTTGATGGACATTTAGGTTGCTTCCATGTCCTGGCTATTGTAAATAGTGCTGCAATGAATCTGATTTAAAAATGAGCAGAAGACCTAAATAGAAATTTCTCCAAAGATGACTTACAGATGGTCAAGAGGCACATGAAAAGATGCTCAACATCACTAATCATTAGAGAAATGCAAATCAAAACTACAATGAGGTATCACCTCACACCAGTCAGAATGGCCATCATCAAAAAATCTACAAACGATAAATGCTGGAGAGGGTGTGGAGAAAAGGGAACCCTCTTGCGCTGTTGGTGGGAATGTAAACTGATACAGCCACTATGGAGAACGGTATGGACTTTCCTTAAAAAATTAAAAATAGAACTACCATATGACCCAGCAATCCCACTACTGGGCATATACCGTGAGAAAACCATAATTCAAAAAGTGTCATGTGGCAAAATGTTCATTGCAGCTCTATTTACAATAGCCAGGACATGGAAGCAAGTGAAGTGTCCATCAACAGATGAATGGATAAAGAAGATATGGCACATATATACAATGGAATTTTACTCAGCCATAAAAAGGAACAAAACTGAATTATCTGTAGTGAGGTAGATGGACCTAGAGACTGTCATACAGACTGAAGTAAGTCAGAAAGAGAAAAACAAATACTGTATGCTGGCACATATATATGGAATCTTAAAAAAAAAGAAAAAAAAGGTCAGAAGAACCTGGGGCAAGAAGGGAATAAAGATGCAGACCTACTAGAGAAAGGACTTGAGGACACGGGGAGGGGGAAGTGTAAGCTGGGACAAAGTGAGAGAGTGGCATGGACATATATACACTACCAAATGTAAAATAGATAGCTAGGGGGAAGCAGCCACATAGCACAGGGAGATCAGCTCGTTGCTTTGTGACCACATAGAGGGGTGGGATATGGAGGGTGGGAGGGAGATGTAAGAGGGAGGAGATATAGGGATATATGTATATGTATAGCTGATTCACTTTGTTATACAACAGAAACTATCACACCATTGTAAAGCAATTTTACCCCAATAAAGATGTTAAAAAAAAAAAAACCTCTACAAACAATAAATGCTGGAGAGGGTGTGGAGAAAAGGGAACCCTCTTGCACTGTTGGTGGGAATGTAAATTGATACAGCCACTATGGAGAACAGTATGGAGGTTCCTTAAAAAACTAAAAATAGAACTACTATATAAGCCAGCAATCCCACCGCTGGGCACATACCTGAGAAAAACATAATTCAAAAAGAGACTTGTTCGGCTCTCTTTAAAAGCCATGGCTGTAGCACGTCTTCCTGACCGACTTGTTCCTCAGCAAAAGTGAAGAGCGGTGAGTCAGGAGCAGATGCGTGTGACCCAAGGCTCCTCTGCAGCGACGACAACATCTTCCTCAAAGAGCTTCTTTCATTTTTAATTATATTTTTAATCTTATATTTCCATGGCCCTTCCACTATTAGCTTTTACCTAATCACTAATCCTAAAGTGAGAGACTATCAAACTTCTGAGAGCAGTAAGTAAAAAATCACCTGTGTCCACATTACCAAGGTGACGAATTCACCTCTAATTCATAACACATGTGATTTATCTCCACAGCTTAGTTTCCTTATTTTTCCTATTCTTCCCATTTTATTTCTTATGTTCAACTCTTTTATGCATCTAACATTATTTTTATGTGCCATGTAAGATAAAGATCTTTTTTTTTAAATATTAGCTCATAATTTTTGTAAAATAATTTACTGAGGAAAACAGTGGGGTTTGAAAAGGCTAGTCTAGGCTTGATATAGAGATTTGAACATTGTGAGCATAGAGATATATTTTTTAAAGCTGACAGGTTGGATGTGATCTCCAGGAAAAGTGTTCTGAGTATGAAAGCATATACCCTTAAAATTTTTTTCTACTCAAATTTATTTATTCTTGGATGAATTTAAATAACTTTTTCTGAATTTTCATTCCATTTATTTGTATATTTATTCTTATGCATACATAAGAATGTGCAAGATTATAGATTATGCAGTTTCAATTTCCAAATATATTTCTTGATATCTTCTATTATTTATTTATCCTTATAAACTCAAAAATCAAGTACTCATGATATCTGCTTTGCCCCACAAAATGTCTTAGTAGCTTTTACCTATCAGCCTGTTCTTCATACTAAGCCAGGGTTTATAATAAAGGATCTATGAATTTAAACTATATTACTTCTTTTTTTTTTTTTTTTTTTTTTTTTTTTGCAGTACTCGGGCCTCTCACTGTTGTGGCCTCTCCCGTTGCGGAGCACAGGCTCTGGACGCGCAGGCTCAGCGGCCATGGCTCACGGGCCCAGCCACTCCGCGGCATGTGGGATCTTCCCAGACCGGGGCACGAACCCGTGTCCCCTGCATCAGCAGGTGGACTCTCAACCACTGCGCCACCAGGGAAGCCCTATATTACTTCTTAAGAGAGCTAACATCTGAGAAATGTGGAGAGAGTTTCATTGACATGACTGAGTATTCTCTATTTCTGGTGAAGCTGCTGAACTAATTGTTGATTTTAATATGTTCCATATAAAGAAGCCAGACTTGGACACAGAGAAACCTCTGAAAGCACTTGCTTTAAAATTAAAATCAGTTGAATCATGAATTTGAAGATAAATCTAAGTGAGGTAGTTCCTATGGACCCTGTATTAGTTTGCTAGGGTTACTAGAAGAAAGTACCACAGACAGAATGGTTTAAATAACCGAAATTATTTTCTCACAATTCTGGGGCTGGAAGTTCAAGATCAAGGTGCCAGTAGGATTGATTTCTACTGAAGCTTCTTTCCTTGGCTTACAGACAGCCACCTTCTTGCTGTGTCTTCACGTGGCCTTTTTTCTGTGCCCATACATCTCTGGTGTATTTTCCTCTTTTTATAAGAACACAAGTCTTATCAGATTATGCTCCCACTCATATGACCTCATTTAATCTTAATTAACCCCTTAAAGGCCCCATCTCCAAATATAATCACATTGGGGGTGAAAGCTTCAGCATATGAATATCAAGGGGATACAGTTCAGTCAATAATAGATCCTATGGACTTGCCATGCTTTCTTTTTTTTTTTTTTTTTTAAGTTTATTTATTTATTTTTTAAATTAGTTTCTGCTTTATAACAAAGTGAATCAGTCATACATATACATCTGTTCCCACATCCCTTCCCTCATGCATCTCCCTCCCTCCCACACTCCCCATCCCACCCCTCCAGGCGGTCACAAAGCACCGAGCTGATCTCCCTGTGCTCTGCGGCTGCTTCCCACTATCTATCTACCTTACGTTTGGTAGTGTATACACGTCCATGCCTCTCTTTCGCCTTGTCACAGCCCACCCTTCCCCCTCCCCATATCCTCAAGTCCATTCTCAAGTAGGTCTGCGTCTTCATTCCCGTTTTGCCCCTAGGTTCTTCATGACATTTTTTTTTTAAATTCCGTATATATGTGTTAGCATACGGTATTTGTCTTTCTCTTTCTGACTAACTTCACTCTGTATGACAGACTCTAAGTCTATCCACCTCATTACAAATAGCTCAGTTTCGTTTCTTTTTATGGCTGAGTAATATTCCATTGTATATATGTGCCACATCTTCTTTATCCATTCATCCGATGATGGACACTTAGGTTGTTTCCAGCTCCGGGCTATTGTGAATAGAGCTGCAATGAACATTTTGGTACATGTCTCTTTTTGAATTATGGTTTTCTCAGGGTATATGCCCAGTAGTGGGATTGCTGGGTCATATGGTAGTTCTATTTGTAGTTTTTTAAGGAACCTCCATACCGTTCTCCATAGTGGCTGTACCAATTCACATTCCCACCAGCAGTGCAAGAGTGTTCCCTTTTCTCCACACCCTCTCCAGCATTTATTGTTTCTAGATTTCTTGATGATGGCCATTCTGACTGGTGTGAGATGATATCTCATTGTAGTTTTGATTTGCATTTCTCTAATGATTAATGATGTTGAGCATTCTTTCATGTGTTTGTTGGCAGTCTGTATATCTTCTTTGGAGAAATGCCTATTTAAGTCTTCTGCCCATTTTTGGATTGGGTTGTCTGTTTTTTTGCTATTGAGCTGCATGAGCTGTTTATAAATTTTGGAGATTAATCCTTTGTCAGTTGCTTCATTTGCAAATATTTTCTCCCATTCTGAGGGTTGTCTTTTGGTCTTCTTTATGGTTTCCTTTGCTGTGCAAAAGCTTTGAAGTTTCATTAGGTCCCATTTGTTTATCTTTGTTTTTATTTCCATTTCTCTAGGAGGTGGGTCCAAAAGGATCCTGCTGTGATTTATGTCATAGAGTGTTCTACCTATGTTTTCCTCTAAGAGTTTGATAGTTTCTGGCCTTACATTTAAGTCTTTAATCCATTTTGAGCTTATTTTTGTGTATGGTGCTAGGGAATGATCTAATCTCAAACTTTTACATGTCCCTGTCCAGTTTTCCCAGCACCACTTATTGAAGAGGCTGTCCTTTCTCCACTGTACATTCCTGCCTCCTTTATCAAAGATAAGTTGGCCATATGTGCGTGGGTTTATCTCTGGGCTTTCTATCCTGATCCACTGATCTATCTTTCTGTTTTTATGCCAGTACCAGACTGTCTTAATTACTGTAGCTTTGTAGTATAGTCTGAAGTCAGGGAGCCTGATTCCTCCAGCTCCGTTTTTCGTTCTCAAGATTGCTTTAGCTATTCGGGGCCTTTTGTTTTTCCAAACAAATTTTGAAATTTTTTGTTCTAGTTCTGTGAAAAATGCCATTGGTAGTTTGATAGGGATTGCATTGAATCTGTAGATTGCTTTCGGTAGTAGAGTCATTTTCACAATATTGATTCTTCCAATCCAGGAGCATGGTATATCTCTCCATCTATTTGTATCATCTTTAATTTCTTTCATCAGTGTCTTATAGTTTTCTGCATACAGGTCTTTTGTCTCCCTAGGTAGGTTTATTCCTAGATATTTTATTCTTTTTGTTGCAATGGTAAATGGGAGTGTTTTCTTGATTTCATTTTCAGATTTTTCATCATTAGTGTACAGGAATGCCAGAGATTTCTGTACATTAATTTTATATCCTGCTACTTTACCAAATTCATTGATTAGCTCTAGTAGTTTTTCGGTAGCATCTTTAGGATTCTCTATGTATAGTATCAGGTCATCTGCAAACAGTGACAGCTTTACTTCTTCTTTTCCAATTTGGATTCCTTTTATTTCCTTTTCTTCTCTGATTGCTGTGGCTAAAACTTCCAAAACTATGTTGAATAAGAGTGGTGAGAGTGGGCAGCCTTGTCTTGTTCCTGATCTTAGTGGAAATGGTTTCAGTTTTTCACCATTGAGGACAATGTTGGCTGTGGGTTTGTCATATATGGCCTTTATTATGTTGAGGAAAGATCCCTCTATACCTACTTTCTGCAGGGTTTTTATCATAAATGGGTGTTGAATTTTGTCGAAAGCTTTCTCTGCATCTATTGAGATGATCATATGGTTTTTCTCCTTCAACTTGTTAATATGGTGTATTACATTGATTGATTTGCGTATATTGAAGAATCCTTGCATTCCTGGGATAAACCCCACTTGATCATGGTGTATGATCCTTTTAATGTGCTGTTGGATTCTGTTTGCTAGTATTTTGTTGAGGATTTTTGCATCTATGTTCATCAGTGATATTGGCCTGTAGTTTTCTTTCTTTGTGACATCCTTGCCTGGTTTTGGTATCAAGGTGATGTCGGCCTCGTAGAATGAGTTTGGGAGTGTTCCTCCCTCTGCTATATTTTGGAAGAGTTTGAGAAGGATAGGTGTTAGCTCTTCTCTAAATGTTTGATAGAATTCACCTGTGAAGCCATCTGGTCCTGGGCTTTTGTTTGATGGAAGATTTTTAATCACAGTTTCAATTTCAGTGCTTGTGATTGGTCTATTCATATTTTCTATTTCTTCCTGATTCAGTCTTGGCAGGTTGTGCATTTCTAAGAATGTGTCCATTTCTTCCAGGTTGTCCATTTTATTGGAATAGAGTTGCTTATAGTAATCTCTCATAATCTTTTGTATTTCTGCAGTGTCAGTTGTTACTTCTCCTTTTTCATTTCTAATTCTATTGATTTGAGTCTTCTCCCTTTTTTTCTTGATGAGTCTGGCTAATGGTTTGTCAATTTTGTTTATCTTCTCAAAGAACCAGCTTTTAGTTTGGTTGATCTTTGCTATCGTTTCCTTCATTTCTTTTTCATTTATTTCTGATCTGATCTTTATGATTTCTTTCCTTCTGCTAGCTTTGGGGTATTTTTGTTCTTCTTTCTCTAATTGCTTTAGGTGCAGGGTCAGGTTGTTTACTCGAAATGCTTCCTGTTTCTTAAGGTGGGATTGTATTGCTATAAACTTCCCCCTTAGAACTGCTTTTGCTGCGTCCCATAGGTTTTGGGTCGTCGTGTCTCCATTGTCATTTGTTTCTAGGTATTTTTTAATTTCCTCTTTGATTTCTTCAGTGATCACTTCGTTATTGAGTAGTGTATTGTTTAGCCTCCATGTGTTTGTATTTTTTACACATCTTTTCCTGTAATCGATGTCTAGTCTCATAGCATTGTGGTCGGAGAAGATACTTGATACAATTTCAATTTTCTTAAAATTACCGAGGCTTGATTTGTGACCCAAGATATGATCTATCCTGGAGAATGTTCCATGAGCACTTGAGAAAAATGTGTATTCTGTTGTTTTTGGATGGAATGTCCTATAAATATCAACTAAGTCCATCTCGTTTAATGTATCATTTAAAGCTTGTGTTTCCTTATTTATTTTCATTTTGGATGATCTGTCCATTGGTGAAAGTGGGGTGTTAAAGTCCCCTACTATGATTGTGTTACTGTCGATTTCCCCTTTTATGGCTGTTAGTATTTGCCTTATGTATTGAGGTGCTCCTATTTTGGGTGCATAAATATTTACAATTGTTATATCTTCTTCTTGGATCGATCCCTTTATCGTTATGTAGTGTCCTTCCTTGTCTCTTCTAATAGTCTTTATTTTAAAGTCTATTTTGTCTGATATAAGAATTGCTACTCCAGCTTTCTTTTGATTTCCATTTGCATGGAATATCTTTTTCCATCCCTTTACTTTCAATCTGTATGTGTCTCTAGGTCTGAAGTGGGTCTCTTGTAGACAGCATATATATGGGTCTTGTTTTTGTATCCATTCAGCCACTCTGTGTCTTTTGGTGGGAGCATTTAGTCCATTTACATTTAAGGTAATTATTGATATGTATGTTCCTATTCCCATTTGCCATGCTTTCTTTACCCCTCTAGATTTGGGGGTTTTGATGGGACTATGCAACAAGTATTTCTATATTAACACAAAATGTTGTTTGCTTCCTCTTGAAATGGAATAAATTCTTGATGTCATTTTCAGTTGGTTCCTTTATGCACTAAATTTTGTTTTAAATAAATTACTTGTAGTTTTTTTCCCTGAATAATGACAACCTTCTATATTTTCTAATGTTTTTGTGAGAACATTTTTGCTTTAAAAAACTTATCAACAGTATTCAGATACTACAATCACATATATAAAAATCAATCATTTAATTCAATTAATCTTTGAAGTTTGTGAAGTTTTGTATACATAGTTTTAGTTGTTTTTCCAAACTCACTGGTAAGATAAGTTGGGTGTGTGTGGATATGAGGTTATTCAGAGCAGATTTGACAGGAGGTAACATGTAGGAGAACTACTGAAGAATCATCCTGAGATGAGTCTTCGACAAAAGACATCAATGTTAGTTCCTTTTCCTCCCTACTAGGAAAAAAAAAAAGTAAGAGTAGCAATCTCTAATCTTCTTGATGCTTAGAAGGATTAAGTTCTAAGAGAAAAACTAAAATGAAAGAAGAGTTTAAGGCAAGAATTTTATGTGAAGGGGCCACCCCTTGACCAGTAGCAAGATAATGGCTACAAAGCCCAAAGAAATTCCCAGGCATACAGAGAAAAGAGAGAACTCTGTTTATTCAGAGCACTACAGCAAGGTTGGCAAGAGAGATGTGTGGTAATCTCCTTGGGTAATACACTGTTACAAAGGGTAAAAAAAGTGTATATTCTATGTAAAGGAAAAAGCAAGGAAAATTCCTTTTCCTGCAATACCTATAACCCCATGAATTCTCACCTCTTCATAACCTTGGCTTTGAATTGAGGAATGATATATTATATACTAAATTTTACCTCGTTTTGTATGAAAACAAACATAAAAATTACTCTTTCTCTGTGATGACTTCTTATACAACCCAGAAATGCCTTTCTTGGTTCCAAGCCTCTCTTCACAGAGCTACTTCTTTGGCCAGTTTTTTTTTTTTTTTTTTTTTTTTTTGGTAAGAATAGCTGCATTAGTGTATACTCAGATGTATAGTTTAAAAATTAGATAACAATATTCTGAATATTTCTGATAATAAATGTTTTCTTGTTTTTCTTTTAGGTTTGTGGAGTCAGTGATACAAGTACAAAACAGGAGATGCCAAGAAGTCAAGAGAAATAAGTGAGTTACCCACAATGGGCATGAAACTGTTAAAGAACAAAGCCTTCTCCAGGTGCAGGAAGCTTAGCCCTATGATCAAACAGGCTCTTGGTAGTGCAGGTATGTGTAGTAGTCATCATGAAGTAAGCATAAAGACAACATCTTTAAAATGGTGGTGATATAATGCTGAGACCAGAAGATATTTCTTCTTCAATTTCTTATGAAGATAGCCTGTTTCCTGGCAAGGGAGATATTCAAATATCTGATCCCACTTGAAGGGAAACATACAGGACAGCCATAACTTGTTCTTCAGTAAACTATTTATTAATCTATTAGGTATATATTAAGTGGAGCACTGTTCTAAGCACCAGAGGTATAGAAATGAGCAGATTTGTGCAATAGAGTTTTGGACACAGATAAAAATAAAAATGTGCAGACATGAAAACAGAAACAAAACTAGAAATGAACAACTCCAAGCATAAAAGGTACAATGTCTATAGTAAAAGGAGTAAGCTTGGATTAATTAAATACTGTAGAAAAAGAAATGAAGAGTAATAGTACCTGGTGTAACTGAGAGGACTGAGAAAAGCATGAACCTGGTTTCCTCCTGACTTTATACTTCTTCACATTTTCCCTTTGTTAATTTTGCTTTGTATCCTTTTGTTGTAATAAATCATAGTCATGAGTAAGACTATACTGATTCCTGTGAGTCCTCCCGTGACATAGTTGGTGTTAGAAGTGGAATGTGCTAGCATGACCCTGACCCACTGAAATATGGCAAAAACATTGTTTGGGAAAAGGCAAGTTCAAAGGGTGGAGAAAGATAAACCTCCACTTGTTAGGTGTCTATAAGTTAACCATGGTATGAAAGAGCAGCTGAATTGCTGTCTATTGTAAAAGGTAAAAGTTACATATGGAATTTAAAAATGATTTATCTACTCCAGGAGAATCAGCTTGCTGGATTCTCTAGCTATTTTTGGTAATCCAACTACAGTGAGGAGGAAAGAATGCGGTCCAGTAATGTCTTTGGTTGTTCTCTCTCTTCCCAGTGGAAGGAGAAACAAAGAGACCAAACGTTCCCAAATGTGAGCTTTAGATAGCCCAGAAATGTTAAAAGTTTATATTTTCTCTCCTCCAAGTGGGAGAAAAAGATTAAATCAGTTGCCAGAATTGGTTCAAAGCTTTAGATAAACCAGATGGGGGATAAAAGGAAAAATACACCTGCCATTTCTTCATCCTAACTGCTTCTTCAACTGCTGCAGACCTCCTGCCCCCTCTGTGCATTTCAGCTGGAACTCCCCCAGAAACTGTGAACTTAAACCTGTAAATGTGGAATTTACTGATAGAAGTTATAATAAATTTACAAGAGCATATAAAGAGATTTTTAATTGGCTTTGTACTTTGTGATTATTGCATCTGCATATATAATAAATTTTTTGTAAATTTTTGTAATTTCACAAATCCTAGAGAGAGCATCACAATCAGGGAAAGCTGCAAAGAAATGTGCTCTTAGGATACAGATTCATTGCTTTTTATCATGGTTGGTTGGTTGGAATTGAGATTCTTGAAGTATTTTTAAAATATGGCTTTGTAACTGATGTTTCTGATTCTGATTTTTGCCTATTATTAGAGTCCCTGAATAAAGGGAGATACATGAACAGAGAGTCAATCTCCAGATGGAGATACAATTTTGATTCTTAAAAACAGTTTTTAATTGCTTATGAGTTCTTATAAAATAAGATATCTGACCCTTAGAGGCAGATATTTTCTAGCCTAATGTGCATATTTTTGAGTGGATCAGTTTGGACACTCAGACTTACAAGACAAAAAAAGCTCAGGAAATCTTTGCTTGTCACTTGGAGTTGGAATACAGCTGTCTGGTCCTACTGAATTTTGGCTTTGCTGCTGCTAACGAAAAGCCACTGACTTTTTTAGAATCTGAATTCAGATACTCATTACCTGGATCTAACTCCAAGCTAAAACCTAATATTGCCTGTTATAGGCTGTTTTGGCCTCAGCATGTGCTATGTTAAAATGAGGCAGGCATAGTTCTCTAATGAACAGAACTCAGATTCCAAGATTGCTGCAGGTTTAGGATCTCCCTCTGTGGGATCATAAACTATGAAAATATCCTTGACGCTGACTGAACCATCTGTGTCACATACAAATGCCCACAGAAAAGGGCTTATTCTCAGATGGAACTATTTGAGCTCTGGACCAATTTTATATTTCTGAGACTGATTGCATTCCTAACTTGTGATCTCTGCCAAAGGCTGAAAGTTGGGAAGAGGACACATCATGGGGATCGTGAACCCTCCACCCACGTCCGACAGATGAGACTCTTGACCCATTGCGAAATGTTCACTGCTGTTGACCTGTGTTTCACTTTCCTGATTAGTTATAGCTTGCAGTCATAAACCATTAGCTTGAGCCTACCTCCCTCAACTTTCTCCTGGTGCTGCAACTCAGTAAGCAATTTTATTACTAAATGCAGCTATTTCCAGAAAAAGGAATTGTGTTTGTGTACAAACTCATTTCAAAAATTTTTGAAAGCTCAGGATTTTGTTCTAATTTCTAAACATGAAGTGTCTTTCTGATTAAGTTGTATGTAAGACTTGCTTTTTCATTTGTTTGGTTTTGTTTTATTTTGTCTTTTTTTAACTGGAGAAAAAGCTTGGACTCTCTTGCATACAACTCTTCTATATGAATGATTTGGGTGACAGTGGAGACAATTGAAACAGTATAAAGTTAGGATTGCTGAATGAGATACACTTACTTTTTACTAACAGAGTAAAAACAAAACCCCGGTACCTGGGCAGACATGGGGAATGAAGAGGGGATTAATGATCTTTATTTTTCTAAACTGTTCCTGGAAGCTTTTTCCTCCTACCGAAGCAAAGAGAAAAATCCCCAGTGTTGACTTTCCAAGCTGCTGTGAGCATTTTGAATCAATCTTACTGCTGGGCCTATGATCACACCTGTCTCTGAGACAGCAGAGGGTGGCCTCAGCACTTTCCACGCAGAACACCTCCAGATGCCATTCACGTTTGTGATGAGGATGAACTGGTGTCAGGGACAAGCAAAACTATTTGGAATTGACTGTTTCAGGCTGTTCATTTGAAACCAAGAACTGAACTGAGTTAAGTGGACGGGACTTAGAATCCTAGAGCAATAGGACCCAGAGTGGGAAGCCACATCAAGGGCACTATTAACTTATACTGCCTAATTAATGTAGATCCTGTTTGGGGGTCCCTCACAGTGATAAATTCTTTATTATATTATAATGTCCTGCATGTGCCCTCTGGGATTATACTTTTTATGTGCCCTGTCAAGACACTGCCTTACCCCTGGAAGGCATTCAGGTTGACTTGAACTTACAGACCAGAATTCTGGTGTGCCTAAATTGGTGCCGTGGGCCAGGTAAGAAAGGGTAAGGTGGAAGGCACTTGTTTTCTAAGATAGACTTTTATGGTAAATGGGATTTGTTATAACTGAATAAATTCATGTCCCCTAAAGGTTATCACTGAGATAACACTGCAATTTGGTGGGTTCTCCTGATAATAATTTTGTTGTAAATATGCCTTGACCAGAGGGCAAGAGGTGGACCGTGCAGAAAAAAGTTGAAATAACAGGGCTGAAACTGCTATCCTTAGTAAACTGCTAAACTGCTATCCTGCTTGCAAGGCTGACCCTGGGCTGGGGTCTGTTAACTTAGGTTTCAAGGGGGTTCCAGTCATCCCCAGAACTGGTAAGAGTGGTTCACTGTGCCTAAATTGTTTGTACAACAATATGTTTTATGCTGACCACCTGCTTTCCTTCTTGGAGTCTGTATTTTTGATACGCGATAGCGAGAGGGTGCATGCATAACCAACTCCCAATAAAACCCTTGGCCACTGAGTCTTTAATGAGACTAGTGACAGTGTTTTACACATGTTGTCATAACTCACTGCTAGAGAAATTTTGTGTCTCCTGGGAGAGGACTTTTGGAAGCTTATGCCTGATATCCTTGATACTTTACTACATGTGGCTTTTCCCTTTGCTGATTTTCTTGATATCTGTATTTGTTTACCAGAGCTGTGTAACAAAATACCACAGACAGGGTGGCTTAAACAACAGAAATTTACTTCCTCAAAGTTCTGGATTCTAGAAGTTCTAGAATTCTAGAAGTTCTAGGAGTTGTGGATTGACATGTTGATAGGGTTGGTTCCTCCTGGGGCCTCTCTCCCTCTCTCCCTTGCAGATGGCCACACATTTTCTGCCTCTTCACATGGTTATTTCTCTGTTCATGTGCCCCTGGCATTTGTGTGCCCAAATCTCCACTTATAAAGACTCCAGTCATATTGCATTAAGACCCATTCTAATGGCCTCATTTTAACTTAATCACCTTTTAAAGGCTCTGTCTCCAAATACAGTCCCATACTGAAGTACTGGGGGTTAGGACTTCCATATATGAATTCGGGAAAGGGTGGGAGAGGCATGATTTTAAGCCCAGAACAGTATCTATTGCTGTAATAAATCATAGCCATGAGTACAACCATATACTGAGCTCTGTGAGTCCTCCTCATAAATGATCAAACCTGGAGGTGTGTTGGGGGCTTACAACAAAATCAGTATATAACCATTTTTTTTGTAAATGTTTTGTGTGTGCTTCATATGAAAAAAGATTACTTACCAGTTTTGGTGTATGTCATTCTATATGTGTAAATTTTGTCAACTTTGTTAATCATGTCTTCATGGTAATTTTTTTCTGGAATGTTTTTTGGTGACTTTGTTATTTTATTTTATTTTTCTGCTGGTTTTCTCTCCTTTCTGTGTACCTTATTTTTGCATTGTGAATCAGGCATTTAGTTGAAAGCCTATTTGTAGCAATTCTTTTGTAGAAAAGAGGATTTATTTTTCCTCTTGAAAGGTGCTTGGAGACAACGGCAATCTAAATCAATTCATTCAACTCCAGATTTTGAAATGATTTGAAATTGCTTTACAGTCTGAACTACTTCCAATTAAACCATAATTTGGGGATGTAGCTTTTAAGAACCCAATGTACATTTTTTCATCCAAGCCCTACAAGGCTGTTGATACCTCTGATACACTTCTCAGGTATTTACTTTCCTTTACTCAGTTAAAAAAATCCCCTAGAAAAAATGCTTCTCAGTTTTATTTCTCTGAATTTCCATTTTCTCTTGGATCTTATTCTAAGAATGTTTCACAATCTTGTAAGCTCTCAGGATATTTTTTTTACATTTTATCAAGTATTTCTGATCATCCTTAGTAGGTAGATAATTCCAAACTACCTAGTATAAAAGTAGAGGTCCTCTTAGCCTTCATTTCTCATTTATCAAATGTTATTATATCTCTACTTTGAAGGTTTATGATGATGGTCAAACGATGTTTGAGTCAGCCTTTTGAGAAGTTTCTTGGCTGCGGTCTACATATACAAACTCCTTCTTTTCTTCATTTGATTAGCCAGATCAAAGAAATAAATCTTTTGGGATAAGCCCTTTTTTAATGTCTTTTTTTAGTAAACGATACATTCATCTATCACATGAACATTGTGCTGTTAGAAAAGCCATTTTAACCTTATTTACTAAAAGAAAACTTCTCATTTGATCTGAGATCTATGTTTTATTCGAAGATTAATTCAAGCTCTTTGTCTTTCTGGGAGACAACTATAATCTACTTTTCTCTTAATAAATATCACTCTAAACCTTCTAATATATTTTATATTAAATATTGCTTGTAAATGTACTTAAATCCTACAATCATCTAATGAAAAACCATAGCATTTATAGATAGAAAACTGTAGAAGCTGCTCTGGGAATAGATATGTTCATATAGTCAACTTTTTTTTTCTTGGCCACACCACAGGGCATGTGGATCTTAGTTCCCAGACCAGGGATAGAACCTGCGACTCCTGCAGTGGAAACATGGAGTCTTAACCACTGGACCACCAGGGAAATCCCCATACAGTCAACTTTTGAATCCAATTATTTCAAAATATTCTCAGGTGTCTTATAAGTAAAAAAAAAAAGAAAAAAATTAAAAAGTATACTTAGAAAAGCTAGAAAAGTATTTTGAAGGAAGTGTAGAGGAAACAAGCTACATAATTTTGAAATAATGTGTTTCCAAAAGAACTTCTATCACCAGTAGTAAGCACTAGGGAGAAGAGAGCTGTAGACCTCTCCTTAGCAAGCATGTTTCTTTTATGCTTTATCAACTCTTCTAGAAGAGCAGAGTCTGACTGGCAACTTAAATTTCCACTGAATTGTATTTTAAATGGTAACATACTACTATTGAAAATAAAAGAGATGCTGAAGGTTCCAAGCACAGTAGAGTTATACATTCTTTTCTACAGAACTGATGGACAATTAGAGCATGTTTGTGAAGTTATATTTATTAATAGAATTATATTTGTAATGCAATTCAGTGGATTTTTCGTTAAAGGAATTGTGCAATAGTTTGTTAATGGATATAGTTGTTGTCTGATGATATTTAAGCTTGAACTTTTAAATATTGGATTTTTTTTCTAGTAAAATTTTTAATTATAATATGAATCTCCAACAGCTTGAAATAAAAATTTCCATGGTCTTCAATTGAACTGTATGCTGCTTTCTTTTAGAATGTCTTATTTTTCATTAAAATAATTTCTAAACCACTCTACATGTTCAACCTTCTGTTTAACACTCAGATATGGGTTTTTGGAAAGGCCACATGTCATCAACTCCATGAAGTGGCGAATTGGTCCTTGTTTTGGAAAATCCTCCAGGTATTTATCCAGAAATATATGTTCATGAAATTCTGAACCATCATCATCAAAACCTGCTTCGTTGTTAGTTGGGAACTCCCACAATTTCCCCTCTTTTGTTAACTGGATCATCTCTTCAAAACCATTCTGAAAGGGTTGTTCATTGATTGCCGCTAACTGCTTAGAAAATTCTACATCCCAAAGAGAAGGTGCTGCCTCTGTTTCAGGTGCCTCTTCAGTAACTGCCTTAAGCTCAAAAATATTAAGCCTCTTCCCCTTCAATATATTTTTCCTAAAACTTTTTCTCAGGTCAGTAGCCTTCTCTTGGCCAACAAAATCATTAGTCCCTTCATCAAACTGAATCTGATGCACTGGTCTTGTGCTAACTCTCGCTTTGGCAGATCTGGCAACTTTCATATCTGATATGATCTTAGTGAAACTAATTTTAGATCCCTCTCCATCCTTCTGTGCCCTCGAGGCTTCCTCGTGCTGCTGGGGCTGCTTGAGCAGCTCTTACTTGGTCATCTGCTTGTCAAAAGGGAGAGAGTCTGCAACCGTGGATGCAGCAGCCACCAACTCCGGGCTCAGGGACTCACTTCTCTTTTGGGGGGCATCTTCCGGAGCTTTCTTAAGTCTGCCAGTTGAAGCCTCTAGACTTTTAAGTTGGCTTCTGTTGGGTGGCTTTGTTGTTTGTACATTTACTGTGCTTAATTCAACTTTCATTCCCTTAAGAATATTTTACGTCTTTTTACGTATTCTCCTTTACACTGTGTTGGCTCTCTGTCTCCTTGGAAATCTCTAGGGTTGGAACAGACTGCTCATCTTTCCTGCTATAGATCACGATGTTAGTGCCAAAATATCTTTGGATATTATTTTTTGTCTTGACCGTGTCATGCAGAGACGCGAGTAGCATGATGGCGGCCGCCAATACCTCTGGGCCTCCGGAGCACAAAGGGAGGCGGGAAAGGGGGCGAAGAGGGAGGAGAGCCGAGAACCTCGGAAACATCGAGGAGAAACAAACAGAACAGAATTGGGCACACAGGGGAGACGAAGCGTCCTCTAAATATTGGATATTTTTAAAGCAGTATTGCTCATAGTAATATGGGGATGAATATAAGGAAATGGAATTTTGACTTGATATCTATTGCTTTTGACTGTTCATCATCTCTTCATTGGCAATGAAATGGTGAGTTCCCTTTGGAAAACTACCCTTTGTTTCTCATGCTCTCTTGATTCTACTCTTTTTTTTTTTTTTTTTTTTTTTCTGTACGCGGGCCTCTCATTGCTGTGGCCTCTCCCATTGCGGAGCACAGGCTCCGGACGCGCAGGCTCAGCAGCCATGGCTCACGGGCCCAGCCGCTCCGCGGCATGTGGGATCTTCCTGGACCAGGGCACGAACCTGTGACCCCTGCATCGGCAAGTGGACTCTCAACCACTGCGCCACCAGGGAAGCCCTACCCTTTTCTAATTAAGAGGAATGTGACTCACTAGGCCAATTAGATGCTTCCTGTTGGGAATTTGAATCTTGAGCAGCATGATGAGAATAACAAAATGTTTGGAGCTCATTTATCCCAATAATAGTGGCCTGAAAAGTCCGATCAGTTTGGCTGCCTTGGTCCCAGAAGATGCCTTGTGTCCTGTCCTCTGTATTACCTGATTACACTGCTTTCCTTTATTTGTGCCATACCAAATTCTTCCAGTAACTTTGCCCTCCTTTTCTAAGTTAATCAGAATTGTTTTCTGCACACAAGTGCCTAACCAACTGGTGATTTTTATACAGAAAGCACATGGAATAATAGGTAAATCTTTTCGTTTTTTTAATTTCAATTTTTAATTGTTGTTTTTATAGAAATACATTTTATATTGGAGTATAGTTGCTTTACAATATTGTGTTAGTTCATAGTGTACAGCAAAGTGAATCAGCTATATGTATACATATATCCACTCTTTTTTGCATTTCTTTCTCATTTAGGTCAACACAGAGCATTGAGTAGAGTTCCCTGTGCTACACAGTAGGTTCTCATTAGTTATCTATTTTATACGTAGTATCAATAGTGAATATATGTCAATGCCAATCTCTCCCAGTCCATCCCATCCCACCACTTTCCCCCTTGGTATACATACATTTGTTCTCTGTGTCTGTGTCTCTATTTCTGCTTTGTAAATAAGATCATCTATACCAATTTTTTCAGATTCCACATATATACCTTAATATATGATATTTGTTTTTCTCTTTCTGACTTATCTCACTCTGTATGACAGACTTTAGGCCCATCAATGTCTCTACAAATGACCCAATTTCATTCCATTTTATGGCTGAGTAATATCCCATTGTGTATAGGTACCACATCTTCTTTATCCATTCCTCTGTTAATGGACATTTAGGTTGTTTCCATGTCCTGGCTATTGTAAATAGTGCTGCAATGAACACTGGGGTGCATGTATCTTTTTGAATTATTGTTTTCTCTGGGTATATGCCCAGTAGTGGGATTGCTGGGTCATATGGTAGTTTTATTTTTAGTTTTTTAAGGAATCTCCATACTGTTCTCCATAGTACCAATTTACATTCCCACCAACAATGAATGAGGGTTCCCTTTTATCCACACCCTCTGCAGCATTTATTGTTTGTAGATTTTTTGTTGATGGCCATTCTGACTGGTATGAGGTGATACCTCATTGTAGTTTTGATTTGCATTTCTCTAATACATAGTGATGTTGAGCATCTTTCATGTGTAATGAAATTTCTGCTTGTGCTAAACTTATCTACTGCAGTGGTTCCAAAAACTGGCTTCAAATTAAAGCCAATGAACTTTAAAACCATGTTAATTGCCAATTAATTCAGACTCTTGGTCATGAAGACCAAGCAAAAATGTGTTTAGTTTGTTTGTTTTATTGTTGTTGTTGTCAGTGCTTTTCATTTTAGCTTATTTTTTAAATGTGGTTTTATTCTGTCATTTCAAAGAAAACATCTTTTATTGTGAGTTCTAAAAAAAATATTCCATCTTCCCCTCCCTTTTCCTAAGGTCATACAGTCTTAAAGTATGGCTTACCTCAATTTTTATAATATCTTTTATCTTGGGTCAGTAGTAGTTTTATGTGTTTTATTTTTATAGAAAGATTTATAAACAGTATAAAATACCAAATAATTTATCAAGATTTTTATTGAAAAATGTAGTCCCCTGACTCTTTCATTTCCTATTCCTATTTTCCCTTCTCTGTCTTTGAACTAAGCTTTTCCTTCTGGTATTTATTTCATATTATTAAGTAAATAGTCATTTTTTCCTAATTTTTCAGTTTTACATAATAAGTATTGTAATTATATTAGTCAGTGTTTTTCAGAGAACCAGTACCAATTGGATATATATTATTATTTAGATTATTATTGTATAAGTGTTATATATTATCTTGCTATATATGTTCCTATTGTAGGATATATATCAATTTATTTATTTATTATATATTTATCATTTATTTATATACATATTATAAGGAATTGGATCATGTGATTATGGAGGCTGAGACGTCCCAAGATCTGCAGTTGGCAAGCTGGAGACCCAGAAGAGCTGATGGTATAGGTTCTAGTCTGAGTTTGAAGACAGAAGACCAATACATTATCTTGGAATCAGTCAGCCAGAGAAAGCAAATTCTTTCTTACTCAGCTTTTTTATTCTAGTCAGGCTTTCAATGGTTTGGATGAAGCCCACCTACATTGAGGAGAGCAATTTGTTTTACTTAGTCTACTAATTTGAATGTTAATCACATCTAATTATGCTAAGAAGAGAGCAAATAATGTGTGATCTCTCATCTACCTACTATCTATCTTTGGAGCTGTAGCCCCATCCCTTATTCAATGCTATCACTACTATTGGGGTCATGTCACTCTAATTCAGTTATATTACCCTAACGTTGCCCCTGTCTCCTTCACAGAGGCAAGGTTCTGTAAGCAATTGTTTAGTTTTCTTTTGGTTATGATTAATGATTCTTGTCTTTGGAGTATATTTACCCAGTAAGCAAGACAAAGCCAGATAAAGAAGAATCTCAGTCTCAAAATCAGTGTCATGGAAAATATTAGTGATTAATAAAATTCCATCTGACAACTTAGATATGCAATATGTTAAATTGGAAATAACAATGAAAATAAATAAAAAGAATATCTTTTCTCATGTTCTCAGTGAAAGAAGTCCAATAAAAATTCAGCAAACTTCCTTAACACCAATACACATTTCCCAATTAGTTTGTTTTTTGATGTGTTCTCTCATAAAAAATAGCAATGCCCTGTGGAACATGATTGATTCCATGTTTTGGGGCAGGAAAAATTTAATTTGGACTTTGAATATACTATTATTGCCAGAAGGAAGGATTCTCTCAAGGCTGCCTGGTGGTAGATGGCTAATATTAAAAAGACAAAAGGAACCATATTAAAGGGGCTTATAATGGCTGACTGTGACAATTTTAACTTAATGATGACAGGAAAAAACTCTCAGAATTAATGGAAACAAATTCAGTTCTTCAAAGGCCATGATTTCATAGTAACATATGAAACTGAGAGGACTTCTCTGGTGACACAGTGGTTGAGAATCCGTCTATACCAATGCAGGGGACATGGGTTCAAGCCCTGCTCAGAGAAGATCCCACATGCCACGGAGAAACTAAGCCCATGCACCACAACTACTGAGCCTGTGCTTTAGAGCTTGTGAGTCACAACTACTGAGCCTGCAATCCTAAGAGCCCATGCTCTGCAACAAGAGAAACCATCACAATGAGAAGCCTGTGCACTGCACCAAAGAGTGGCTCCTGCTCGCTGCAACTAAAAAAAAAAAAAAGCCCACTCACAGCAATGAAGACCCAACACAGCCATAATAAATAAACAAGTTAATTAATTAATTAAAAAAAGAAAGTGAGAAATTAACATAAAGTGTATTAATTACAATACAAAAGTAGGAGAGTATTATTGTATATTCATTAACTGTTTTTTTCTATTAAGTATATGTTTTTATAAACTGCAAAGATGTGCATGTCCTTATTTCTCTCAGAGTAATAGAGAATAATAAATTCTGAGGTGGGGGGAAGGAGTGTTACTTATGCAAATAATTCTAGAGAAGTTAGTGGCTGTACCATGAATAAGAAAAATAAAGTAGTCCCAATGCCGTGTAAAATAGACAGGTTGATGATGGTCCTGCAGTGTGTTTCAGTTTGGTGTATTGGCTAAATTGTTCCACAAAGGAGATTTTTTTTTTTTTTTTTTTTTGCGGTACACGGGCCTCTCACTGCTGTGGCCTCTCCCGTTGTGGAGCACAGGCTCCGGACGCACAGGCTCAGCGGCCATGGCTCACGGGCACAGCCGCGCCGCGGCATGTGGGAACTTCCCAGACTGGGGCACGAACCCGTCTCCCCTGCATCGGCAGGCGGACTCTCAACCACTGAGCCACCAGGGCAGCCCCATAGAGGAGAATTTAACATATAGATGTGATCCTTCATCTAGCATGAAAGACATCTTTTGAAGGACCTACTAAATGGAATTACATACAGATAAAATATCCTTATGTTTGCTTGTTTGTTTCTGTTTTTTTCCCAATATTTTTATCCTAGTAAAATACACCTAACATAAAATTTACCACAGTAACCATTTTTAAGTGTACAGTTCAGTAGCATTAAAACTCATGATGATGTCCTACCATCACCACCATCCATCTCCACAACTTTTCATCTTCTATAACTAAAACTCTATTCAAGTTAAACAAGAACTCCCCATTTGTTCATTTTACCCCAGCCTCTGGCAACCATCATTACATTTCATCTCTATGATTTTGACTACTCTAAATACCTTATATAAGTAGAGTCATACTGTATGTGTCTTTTATATGACTGACATGTCATTTAGCATAATGACCTCAAGGTTCATCCATGTCACAGCATATGTCAGAATTTTCTTACCTTTTAAGTCTGGATAATATTCTGTTATATGTATATACCACACTTTCCTTATCCATTCATCCATCAATGGATACTTGGGTTGTTTCCACATTTTAGCTATTGTGAATAACGCTGCTATGAACATGGGTGTATGGACATCCATATAATTTTAATAATATCTAAGAACAGACAAAACATTAGATTATATAATACTTACCAAAAATAAGAGTGTGCATAATTTGTCTCAAAAACTAGGTTAAAAAAGTCTTACAGGCATACCTCAGAGGCATTGTGAGTTTGGTTCCAAGCCACCACAATAAAGCAAATATCACGATAAAGCAAGTCATACAAATTTTTTGTCTTCCCAGTGAGTATAAAACCTGTATTTTGTGTTTACACTATTCTGTAGTCTATTAAGTGTGCAGTAGTAGCATTATGTCTAAAAAAATAAGGTACATATTTTAATTAAAAATTCTTTATTGCTAAAAAATGAAAACCATCATCTGAGCCTTCAGCAGGTCATAATCTTTTTGCTGGTGGAGGGTCTTGCCTTCATGTAGATGACTGCTGGCTGAAAAGAATGGTGGTTGTTGAAGGCTGGGGAAGCTGTGGGAATTTCTTAAGACAAGAATGAAGTTCGCCCCATTAATTGCCTCTTTTGCAAAGGATTTCTCTGTAGCAAACAATGTTGTCTGATGGCATTTTTCTCACAGTAGAATTTCTTTCAAAATTGAAGTCCATCCTCTCAAGCCTGGCTGCTATTTTGTCAACTAAGTTTATATAATATTCCAAATCTTTTATTGTCATTTTCATAGTATTTTGTTACATGTTACAATTGTCATGTTACAATTTTCATAGAATTTTCACCAGGAGTAGATTCTATCTCAAGAAATCACTTTTTTTGCTCATCCATAAGTAGCAAATCCACATCCATTAAAGTTTTATTATGGGGTTGCAGCAATTCAGTCACATCTTTAGACTCCACTTCTTTTTTTTTAACATCTTTACTGTAGTATAATTGCTTTACAATGGTGTGTTAGTTTCTGCTTTATAACAAAGTGAATCAGTTATACATATACATATATCCCCATATCTCCTCCCCTTGTGTCTCCCTCCCACCATCCCTCTCCCACCCCTCTAGGTGGTCACAAAGCAACGAGCTGATCTCCCTGTGCTATGTGGCTGCTTCCCACTAGCTATCTATTTTACATTTGGTAGTATATATAAGTCCATGCCACTCTCTCACTTCGTCCCAGCTTACCCTTCCCCCTCCACTTCTAATTCTAGTTTCTTGCTGTCTCAACCACTTGTTACTCCACTGAAGTTTTGATGACTTCAAAGTCATTCACCAGAGTTTGAATCAACTTCTTCCAAACTCCTGTTAATATTGATATTTTGACCTCTTTCCATGAATCATAAATATTTTTAGTGGCATCTAGAATGGTGAATCCTTACCAGAAGGTTTTCAATTGGCCTTGCCCAGATCCATCACAGGAATCACTATCTTTGGAAGCTATCACCTTAGGAAATGTACTTCTTAAATAATAAGATGTGAAAGTCAAAATTACTCCTTGATCTGTGGGCTACTGAATGGGTGTTGTTTTAGCAGACATGGAAACAACATTAATCTCATTGTACATCTCCAACAGGGTTCTTGGATGACCAGGAATGTTACATTGTCAATAATCAGCAATATTTTGAAAGAAATCTATTTTTTCTGAATAGTAGGTCTCAACAATGGGCTTAAAATATTCAGTAAACCATGTTGTAAACAGATGAGCTGTCATCCAAGCTTTGTTGTTTCATTTATAGAGCACTGGCAAGTAATACTGCTGTTTGGATTTTAAACAATCTTTACATCTTTATGTTGTCTCCTGACTTCTGTCTTTCAATGTATGTGCTCAGTTATCCACTGAAAACTGAAGCCCTCTTGTTTTAGTCAAAACCATACAAAAACTTTTGAAATTATCAAGTCACTAACAACAAAATATCAGAAAGAGAAATTAAGGAAACAATCCCATTTACCATCACATGAAAGAAACTGAAGGTGACACAAATAGATAGAAAGATATACTGTGTTCTTGAATTGGAAAAATCAGTATTGTCAAAATGACCATACTACTCAAGGCAATCTGCAGATTCAATGCCTATCAATCCCTATCAAATTACCAATGGTATATTTCACAGAACTAGAACAAAAAAAAATTTAAAAATTTGTATTGAAACACAAAAGATGCTTAATAAAGAAAATAATCTTAAGAAAGCAGAATGGAGCTAGAGGAATCAGGGTCCCTGACTTCAGACTATATTACAAAGCTACAGTAATCAAAATGGTATGGTACTGGCACAAAAACAGACATTGAAGTATGTACATTGTTTTTTAGACATAATGCTATTGCATGCAATAGACTATAGTATAGTGTAAACATAACTTTTATATGCTCTGGCAAACCAAAAATAATTGTGATTTGCTTTATTGCAATATTCACTTTATTGCAATGGTCTGGAACCAAGCCCACTATATCTCCTAGGTATGCTTGTATGTCAATGAAAAAATTGGGTTAGGACCAGCAAGGAAGTGATTTACTGAGACTTGAAGTAAAGATCACTCAATAGAAGTAAAGATCACTCCTCCATGCCCTGTTCCCACTCTGTTCCAGGTGCTTATTCTGAGAATCCCTTGTTTTATAGTTTAATTTCCAAGCATGTGTCTCTACCTTCACATGTGCCCCCTGAACCTGCCCTCCACGAAGTGGCCAGAGTAATCTACCTCAAATGTTCAGTAAATATCCCAATTCTCTGCTGAAAACTCTGCAAAAATATTTTATCATCCATAGAGAAAAAGTTAAATTTCTTAACTCAAAAGATGAGATCCTGTTCCCTTTCTCTAGCTTCATGTTCATAGCTTCACGTATGCCTCACACTTAACCTTTTACCAAATACTGAGCTGTTTTTATTTCTCACACATAATGCAGAGGGAAACTGTATCTGCTTCTCAGGATTGTTTTAAAATGATTTATCTAAAGAACTTAACATTTGCCTCAAGGAAAGTGCTCAATAAAATTACCTTTTGAAAATTAATAGTATAGTGTTAATTCCATATATGACTTCCTTCATTCTGTTTCCTCCCTGTAGGACCCCATCCCCTTTCTCGATCTTGTTAATTCTGACTTCCTTCCCTCCCCCACCCCACGCCTCCAACACATCTCACAGCTCATGTCCTTCAAGAATAGATACCTATCTGCTGTTTGCTGCCCCAGGCTCCTTTTATCATTAAGATATAAAGATATCCTTCTGAAATTTTATCTTTTGCACCTGTCTTTCCCACTGCTCTGTATTTGTCTTAAGAACAATAATGAAGACTTACTCATTTTTGCATTCTCAGCATTCAGCATAATGAATGGCACCTGATAGGAACTCAATATTTTTTAACATAAGATACAGCACTATTAAAGAAGTGATACTTGAAACACCCAATGTACACAAGAAAAGCTAAAAATTATTGCAAAAATATTAACTTATTCCATACATGTTGATCATTGCTGAGTTATGGCAGCCACTGTTTTGTTTTGCTTCAACAGCTGTCTATTCTGAAGCAGTGCACAACTAAATATGACATGCAAATGTTGTAGTAGTTCTTACACAGGCATACTTCAGGTTTGGGTCTTCTGACATATTTCTTTCTGTTAATTAAATCAGAATATCTGAAAGAAATAAATTCAAAATCCCACAGAAAATTTTTTCTGCTTGAAACTGAGAATTAAGTCAAAGAAATACAGACTAAATTAAAAAGAAACAATAGACAGAAATAATACATAAAGGCTGTTTGTTGTTGTTGTTTTTAATTTCAAGTAATTAATCTCTGGTTTAATCTCTGAAATGTATTTGAAACCCACAAATAGGAAACTATTTCATATTTTTGACCCAGTCTCATCTGATTGCCTGACTTGTTACTCTAGTAAATTGGATATTGGTTAATTGCATACCTTAACAATCTGCAAGCTGCACCAGACGCTCTTTAAAATGTAATGATTCTAGATAAATACTGTTGTGGTTTTCATTTCAATTTTTGATCACATCACAGTAATACAATATTTTCTCATTACATTTCACTATAGATCATGTCCTGACATTTTTTTTTCTAACCTGCTTACCAAATGTTTCTTTCTGCAGTATTATATTTTGTTAAAGTGGGAGTGCTGAGTGCTTTAGAGTAGGTGGCATCCTTCCTAATCAGAAGCCATTGTTAGTCATCAAAATTAACTTAAGTCAATGGAATAAAAAAATGCAGAATAGCATTCTATTAGATTGACCTTTGAAATGTTTTCATTTGTATAAGTAAATTTAGTAACCAAGGTCTTTAAATACCCACTATTATTTTTTCCTCCTTTAAGGGTAATACAGATGAGTTTTGGCAGCCACATAAGAAAATAAGGTATCTCTTGGAAAATATAGGGTGTCATATTGTAAATATAGGTAACCATATGAAAAATGTAAATGCTATTGTGTTTAAAGAAATAGCAATGTGATGAGTGATATATACATGAGCTTGAAATGCTGTTTCAACTAAATTCCATTTTTTGACATTATAAAAAAGTGAATAATACTCATATTAAGAAAGAAATATATGTTTTAAAAAGTAAAAAATTCACCAAGACTAACTTTCATTCATTTCTTCTTGTGTACATATATATTTTTACATATCAGGTTTTTTCTCTTTATTAATCATAAGCCATTAGTAAATATTATGCCACAAGTCATAGCAATCCATTTAATTCTCAATAGTATCAAAAATAAATTAGCTGTGACAAAGCGAGAGAGAGGCATGGACATATATACACCACCAAACATAAGGTAGATAGCTAGTAGGAAGCAGTCACAGCACAGGGAGATCAGCTCAGTGCTTTGTGACCGACTGGAGGGGTGGGATAGGGAGGGTGGGAGGGAGGGAGAGGCAAGAGAGAAGGGATATGGGAACAGATATATATGTATAACTGATTCACTTTGTTATAAAGCAGAAACTAATTTAAAAAAAGAAAAAAGAAAAAATAATAATAAAATTGTAAAGCACTAAAAAAAATTATAAATAGCATACACAAAATTAACAGCTTCAAGAAACGTGTGTTTTCTTTTTGAAGAAAACATAAATCAGAAATTACAAAGGATAAAGGTGATATGTTAAAAGCTGATATATATACACTACTATGTATAAAATAGATAACTAATGAGAACATGCTGTATAGCACAGGGAACTCCACTTCGCTGTACAATAGAAACTAACACAACATTGTAAAATAACTATACCCCAATAAAAAAATAAAGAAAAATAAATAAAAGTTGATATAAAAACTTGCAAAGGCAGTGTTAAAATATGTATCTCTAGTCAAAAGATGTAAATATTTTCTCTCTGTTCACTTGGCTTCCATTGTCTTATTCTCACTTTTCCATGGTATCTTAGTTTTTTCAAGGATATGCCCGTTCCCTACACAGCTCATTTGCTTAAGGGAATTTGATCTTAACTTTCAATCTACAAGTGCATCCTGATTTAGTTAGTCCACTCAATACTTCTAATTATTAAACCACCAAAGTTAGGTAGGAGTGACCTAAGACAGTCCAAATAAAAGTCACGTCTTTTGTTTAGAATGCTGGGTCAAAGATGCTCTCCCTTTCTGTGTGAAGGATGTCTGTCTGATAGGATGCCTAGACCTCCTGAAACCATTTCGCTACCATGAGATAAACTGGCCAGAACAAAAAGTTGTCCCATAAAGGAGATAACACCTGAGAGAATTAAGACAGAGATCTGATAAAACCATAGCTGAAACCCAGACTTCTTGTTTGAACCAGTAAACTTCCATTGTTTATTTGCTAGGGCTTCTGTAACAAAGGACCACAGACTGGGTGGTTTAAATGACAGAAATTTAATGTCTCACAGTTTGGAGGCTAGAAGTCTGAATCAAATAAGCTCATGATCTGAGAATCCAGGCACTTTGGATTTGGGGGGGGATAATATCAACCCACTACATTCTGCCCTCTGGCGAACTAAAATTCACATACTTCCCATGTGCACATTCACCCTAACATCCCCGAACTTTTAACCCAATCCAGCATCAGTTCTAAATAAAAAATCTCATCTAAATATCATTAACTCATAAGGTTCTTAATCTTACCATCTATATCAGGTATGGGTAAGACTCTGGAAATGTGCCATCCTGGGTCAAGATTTCTCTCCATCTATGGACCTGTGAAACTAGAAAACATGCTATCAGCTTCCAAAATACAATGGCGATACAGGCATAGGATAGACATTCCTATCAGGAGGAATTAGAATGAATAAAGAGGCCAGAGGTCCCTAGTAAGCCCAAAACTTGGCAGGAAAAGTCCCAGTAGGAAAATCTTTGAGAATAATTTTATGTAGCTTGTGTTTTGTTCTCCGGGTCCATAGGGCAATAGACCTGCCCCCTCTGCCCTCTGCTTCTGCCACTATTTTCTCAGAGTCATTCTTCCTTTTTCTTAAAGTTAGCACATATTCATGGCCTAGTAGCTCCATTAGCCTATTTCCTGCCTGTAGAATCCCAGAGGCCTGACAGCCTTCCTACATTTTAGTCTTTTTCCTAGCTGGAAGTGCTTCTGCTGGTATAATATTCTCAACATCCATGCCTGTCTTCTATGCATGAGAAGAGCATCCACATCATTAAACAAACAGTGCTCCATAGTTCTTTGCTAGATGACCCCATCTCTACTCTGGGCTTCTGTTGAGATGGTTGATGGGAGTCATGAATCACAGCCTAATCTTCTTAGCAGACGGTTGTTCAGCCATACCCTCGTCTTTCCCTCTAGAACATGCTTTCTCAATAGTAAATTTCCTAATTTTAGCATCCTTCACTATCTGGATAGAATGAGAATATACCAATGATCAGGGGCTGGTTCTTTTTTACTAAAGAGTTCCTTCCTCAATTTATCTCTTTCCTTTTACCATAAGCAATAAGGGAAGCCAGGCTGACTTTCAATACTTTGCTTAGAAATGTCCTCACAAAATATCCAAGTTTATCACATACAAGTTCTACTTTCCACCAAACTTCCAGTCAAATTTTCTGCCATTTCTATAACAAGAATTGACTTTTCTCCAGTGTCCAATAACATGTTCCTCATTGTCTTCTAAGGCCTCACCAGAGTCATCTTTGATGTTCCTATTTCTACCAACATTCTGTTCATGTTGGTATATATATATATATATATATATATATATATATATATATATATATATATATATATATGTATGTATTATATAGATTATATATATATATATATTATCTAAGATGATAGAAGCTTTCTTCTACAGTGTTCCTCACTTCTTTCTGAATCCTCACTGTAATCACATTTAATTTCCAGATTTCCAAAATTCTTCTCTTCAAAGCAATCTAAGCTTTTTCTTAGAAAAACCTAAAAATTCTTCCAGCCTCTATGTATTGCTCAGTTAAAAAGCCACTTCCATATTTTTAGGTGTTTGTTACAGCAGTGGTCTACTTCCCAGTACCAAAATCTGTACTAATTCTCTAGGGCTGCTGTAACAAATTACCACAAATTTGGTGAGTTAAAATAGCAAAAATATACGGTATCAGAGTTTTGAATGATAGAATTCCGAAATTAAGGTGTCAGCAGGGCCATGGTATTTTGAAGGCTCTATGGGAGAACCCTTCCTTGCCTCTCCCTCAATTTTGTAATCTTGGCTTTTTGTAACCTTGGGGCCTCCTGGCTTATAGCTGCATCACTCCAATCTCTGCCTCCATTATCACATGTCTTCCTTCTCTATATCTTTCTGTGTCTTCTATTTTTATAGGAATACTAGTGATTGGATTTAGGGGCTACTCCAAATCCAGGGTTATTTAATCTAAAGATCTTTAACTACTTACGTCTGCAAAAATGGAAGATTTGAATTTGAGGAGAGGGCACACTATTCAACACATTACAGTTTGCATGTCATAATGTTTTGCTTTCATTTTATTTTACAGGACACCCCAAATTGTTTTCTTGTATCTTTTTCTTTACCACAATCTCCAAAGGATGACTGTTTCTATTCACCCTTTTCTCTCCCCAGGAGCACTGTTGTTGGTAGACTGTCTCCTTAAGTTGTAACCACATTTTAGATTTGCCCTGTATCTTGTGTTAGAAAATATCAAAGCATATTTTCATTATGTTTTTAATATAGAGAGAAAACTTTTTCCTTCTGGGAATAATTTTACATCTTTCTTAACTTTTCCAGAAGTTGTTTTCATATCTACTTGGTTCTCTGAAATTATTTTTGTTGATGGAGCCTGAGGAATTGTTCTACCAGAGATTTATCATTATTTTTCTACTTATAGTAAGTTGAAGTTTAATCAACTGCCATGTCCTCAGCTACCTTCTCCAAAGTCTGAATTTTAATAAAAATATTAACCATAGACTATAGTTTATTATAAAGGTATATTTAAAAGCTTTCTGAAGTAGACAATTAGAAATAACCTTATTATTATTTTAAATTATATTATTTGTTTAATTATACCCTGGTGAAATAATATAATTGACAAATACCATTTCTTGTACAATTAAGTAACACATGCACAGGAGAGGTGGCAAACAGGTGTGTATGAAGTTAGGAATACAAAACAACAAATTCTTGAGTAAAAAGTTGGAAACAAAGACTTATGCAGATGCTTCTAAAATAAACAGATTTCGGGACTTCCCTGGTGGTCCAGTGCTAAAGAATCCGCCTTCCAATGCAGGAGACATGGGTTCGATCCCTGGTTGGGGAAATAAGATCCCACAGGTCGTGGGGCTACTGAGCTCGCAGACCTCAACAAGAGAGCCCACATGCCCTGGAGCCCACGCACCACAACTAGAGAGAAACCCGAGTGCCGCAATGAAGATCCTGCATGCCGCAACTAAGACCCAACACAGCCAAAAACATAAAATAAAATAAATAAATAAAATAAACAGATTTCTCTGTTAGCTAAATCATAGAGTTTTGACTGTGGTTTAGTGTGTTCATTAGTACTTTTTTATTACAATTTACAAAAGTCTAACGTAGTTTAAGCAAATGATAACAATTATACGAAAAATAATAAACCATTAGCTCACTTAATTGAAATAGAAAATTAGAGTTAAAATTACTTCAGACATACCTGAATCGAGGTGGCTAATTGGTGATGTTAGACTTTCATTCCTTGCCTTAAATTCAGGATTCTCAGAGTATATGGGCACAACAGAGGAAGAAGGTATCTCTTCAACCAATGGACCTGGAAATGTACACACAAATAATCTAAATTGGCCTCCCTCAGTTCATTGGGCCATTGTCCATCAATATCTGAGTGCAGAAAGGGAATGAGTACCATGATTGACCAAGCCTAGGTAATGCCTCTACTCTTTGACTCAGGTTGATGACATTGTCTTTACCTGAAACACACTGACTCAGCAAGATTACCATAGAAATGTGGAGACACTGGAAAGAAAGAAATGTCAAGCCATGTTACCTCCCTCAATGCCTTAACTCCAGAATAAAATATGAACATTGATTTTCTATTTGAAATTGTCACAAACGACCAGGCATTCCTTTTGAATAATAAAAATATATGTTATCACTATTTTGAAAATGTTGTTTGTTGGATTAAATTAAAAATTATAGTATAAAGACTGTGCTATTATTTCTTTTTTGATCACATTCCAAAGCTGGAATAATGTGCTTCAGGATTACTTTGTTCTCATCCTCTAGTTCCTGGGAGTGTGGCTCAGAGAAAGACTGTCTTGTCACTATTAATCAGGTGGCATATGGGCTGATGCATCCAGTCTGAACGACTCAAAATAGAATCTCTCCACGAAGAGATTTATATAACCCTGTGATTTTGGCTCTCTCATGCTCACCTTGTTTATTAATACAGGTGTTACTGTCTTCTCTCTATATGCAGACAACTGGGGAGAAATTAGTGAAGTTCTTTGTTGGACTACATCTCTGTGCAGCCTCAAAAATTGAAAAGTCCATTATTTTCCCTTTTGATAATCACAGACTGTTTCAGAAGCAAATAAGCTCTAAGAGTTAGAAGGAAGGAAATTGCAATCTCAAATGTCCAAATTTCAATTGACTGAGATATAAAGGCAAGAGGAAATAGAAGCTAATTATGAGTATAATTGCTGGGAGAAAATATCACAGTATGGAATATGGTTATCAAATATCTGCCTTTTCCCTCATATTTATTTCTGGGAGTGAAGTAAACTAATTTTTCTGATGCAGTGGCTGTATTTACTTAGCAGAGCAAAATAAGTAAGATATGTATGCAATTACAAACACTTAAAAAAATGACAGGGTTATTGATTAATTACTTAACCAGTAGGAGTAATTGAGACAATGCACTATTGTAACTTTTATTCTACTCTTTTCATTTATAATTTTACCTTGAGCATTTTCCAATATCATTTGCCTTGTCAAAATATTTTTAATTGCTGCATACTATTTCTTTAAACATCTTTACCATTATATACTTAACCAGCTTAGTTTATGAATGTTTCCAACTTTTCCAAATCCAAAAAGAGCCAAATCTTTTTCTGGGCTTTGACATACTTCCAAAAGTTTTATTTCAAGAAATATAAGTTTATTAGTGTTTTAAAATTCTTGATACATAATCCCAAATTGCTTTAAAAAGATACCAGATTATACTATACTAAATATAAAATTATATAGTAATAATATTAGTCGTAATTATTTGACTTTTTTTAGCTTTTGGTTTGCATTCTCACAACTTAATAGTGTTCTTTATATAATTTTTAAATTAACATCACTTAAAGATTGTATGCTACATTGGTTTGTGAGGGCTGTCATAATAAAATACCCCAGATCCTTTGCTTAAACTACAGAAATTTTCTTAAGTTTTGGAGGCTAGAAGTCCAAGATGAAAATGTCAGCAGGTTTAGTTTCCATATTTCAACCATAATTTTTTAATATAAAATCTCAAGTCACCCTTGATTATTATATAACATTTGAAAAATATGGTAAATTATAAAGAAAACCACTCATATAATCCAAAACTCTACTGCCCAGAAATTTGTCATGAAAATGTTGCTCCTTTGCTTTCAGAAATTTTATGTATTTATATCCAACTGAACTTAATTAGGGCCATACTAAATGTAGTGCTGTTTTTTTTTTTAATCCTGCTTTTTCTGTTTAACATTACATTGGGTACAATTTTCATGAAAGAAAATATACTTTAAAAACATACATTATAAATATTATATATTTTACTTATTTTTCATAATTCACTTATATTTCAAAATTTATCTTATCTTTTCTCATTTTTATTAAAGATAGGAAATTTTAGTTTTCCACACTTTCAAGTAACACTGTACTGACCAAATTAATTCCTATACAAAATTCTTATGTATCGATGATAATTTCTAGGTTATACATTCCCAGATGTGGAACAGCTGCCTAGAATTTGAATCTCGCTACCAAGTTTAAAAAAATCTAATAACAATCCTTGTCATATAATTCCAAAATCTGATTCATCTCAGTGTAGACATTAGTTCATTGACTTTTCTTATTCAAGTTGCGATTTTCACAGCTTTTGGGTATGGAGAGTGATTTTTTAAAAAATGTCCCGGGCATTTTCACTATTATGTTGGAAAAAGGTGAGTACTATTTAAACCTTTTATTTTAGCAGACAGTCACCTGAAAAGGAAGAAACAGCTTATCCAGTCTAGGTCGGTGGGTGCTTCTAGATGGGCGGAAGAGAGTATCCATACTGCAGGGACAAAGTGCCAGGTCTTGTGACAAGGTCTTACCTGCTGTGCTGCCCAGGTATGTGGAGTCTCTATGTAGGGCTGGTAGGGACAGAAAGTACTTCCTGGACAGACGCTTGTTAGAGCATGATTCCTTTCATCAGTGCTGCCAGGTCACTCAGAGTCTCAGGGCCTACAGGAAAGGAGAGAGTTTCCCTCTATTTGCAATTAACCCTCCTCATTGGGGCCGTCAGCAGGATTCCTTTGGATCAAGAAGAGGAATAATCCTCCCTGGGCCACCTTCCATTGCTAGGTTGGTAGTCAGAAAACTGTGGGCCATTGTTACTTTTTCTGTTCGGTAGCAATTGTAAGTCATTTTGTTGCCTATGTTGTTACCCCAATCCTGGTTCACTATCCAGTCTGCTTTTCACTTTCCATCTTTAAGTGTTCTAGGTTGCCTCCTCGTGAATTTTTTCAGGGTTTATAGCTGTATTTAGTGAGAAAGAACAGGAGAAATGAGTCTACATCACCTTGTAACAGACCGGAAGTCTCTCCATGATATCTTTTTACTAACTATTCCTGAGTTTATGTGTATTCTATATTTTTTCTTGTGTCCCTCTTGAATAGTACATTATCACACACATACACATTATCACACACATACACAGTATATGTCATATCAGCAGTGGCTTCATTACAGATGCAGTCAACTTCACAGGCATAAAATCATGTTTCTTTGAAATCATCTTTAGAAAAAAAAAGGTGAAATTACCTTTAAGAAATATAGACATAAACAAAGGTTTTTGCTACAGGACACAGCTTAGTGCTCTGAAGGTTTAAGTAATCTGACTTACCAATACTTTGACACTGTTCTTCAGAGAGGACATTTTCTATCAAAAGGCATGGTTTTATTGCCTCTAAATGGAATAAAATCCTTTCTTCTTTTTTCAGTTTATCTTGCCTCCTGTGGCTATTGCAGCTGACTCAGGTTTCAAATTTGAGATATGTCTGTAACAAGAGTAAAAGAATACAGTGTTCTGAACTTGACTCTTCCAGGCTCCTTCTCTGGTTTTCTGCTGAAGCCTCCAGCAAACTCCACTCCTTCTTTGAACTTTCCTTGACCAGAGTCAGTGAGTGACCAGCTGTGCATAATATGAAGATTCTGGAAACAGCATTTATGATGCTCTATGCCCAAGGTTGGAGGTGTCCAGCACATTCTATTTAGAAGGAGAATGGTATAATGGAAAGAACATGAAATTTGCAGGTAAAGAAAACCTGGTTTTCTAAGCTCTACTTCTTACTAGTTATGTGACATTTTGCAAGAATCTTTAGGCTGAATTTCCCCTTCTGTAAAATGAGGAATAATCCCCCCATATTTTGGAGGAAGATTAGGATTAATGTAAGAAAAAGACGATACACAGAGTACAGATTTAATAAACACAGCTATTAAGGTTATGTGCAAAACCATAAGAAAGATAGACACTCAGAACAGCCTCCCAGAGTTGTCAATATGCCTTTCCAGCTCGTTTCTGCCTAGATCTGCTGCTCAGCACATTAGAGCATGAACAAGAATGCTGCCCTTACCCAGTCAATGGTCCATGAACTAGTACTTGTTTATTTATGTCAACCACATTTTTTCTCCTCCTCGGTATGTCATATGAAATTCCCAGAGAGAACTGTAGATGTCTGACATTTTCTGCTCTGTATTTCTAAAACCTACATATGTCTCATTACCCTTCTTCCTACCCAACTTATTCACACAGTCCCCTTTACGTATAGTTTTTGTGTCTCAGCTGACCTTGAAGTAGGAAGGACATATCCTGCTTTATATTTGGTCTCTGAACTGAGCCTCACTCTTTTTTTAACTAGTCCTCATTCTCCATGCTATTATTAACTCTAAAAAATTCTCCTTTCCTTTCCCTACTTGGTTGTCTCCTTTATGATATCGAGCATGATGCACATTCAATAAGTAATGGTGATCCTGGCGACAGGCACTGACAAGGGCAGGGCCAGTAAATGGCTCCACCAGCAACTTGTGCAGTAGCCATGGGAGTAGCCTTTAAAGACAGGAGTAACATCTCAAAACAAACTTCACTTTCTTTATAAGTTTGCCTCAGGATGGTCTGATCATCATGAGAGTTTGGAGACCAATGATGTTTACATAATTTCAGAGCAAAATAATATGAACAATTGATGCATTTTTAAAGTGATGACATGACTAAGATGGGTCTCGTTTGCCCACTCTCCACTTCTGGGTTAGAGACAGCAAAAAGATACATTGGCATGAATTTTGGAAAGTAGATGTGAAGTGGCAGACATTACTCTCTGAAGGTTAAGTTCAGTGAGAGACTGCAAAGGTGCTGGGGAGTTCCAGCTTGTCCTGGCTCACCCCACTTCATGGCCAGCTCTTCTTCCTGGCTTCTGGCTCTGCTGACCAACAATCATCCCAAGAGCACCACTGGAGGAAGAGGAAACAGTCTTCTACAGGCCTCTCCATAAACTGTCCTCCATGCCCACACCCTGGCAGGTGGGCACCCCTGGCTTACCAGACTTCCTGCAAGCTCTGACTTTTCCACCTGCATCAGAGTTTAGGAGGGCAGGTTAAGGACTTTTCTCTGATCTTCCAGATCCCTCTGTGGCCTTAGTTCCCAAACTCCTCTCTCAATTGTATTATGTCTAGTTCCTAACATAGGTGCTTATTCTATAATAGTCATAATAGTTCAACTTCCCTGATCTAATCCTGACTGACACGGAAATGTTCTATTTTTAATTTTCTATTTATAATTATAGCTATTAGCAGTTATTTGTTTTATTTCTGATTCCAAGAACTATAGATTTAAGTAGTATTTTATGGACACGTATAAAGGACATTTTATTGCTATGAATGAATGGAATGTTCAGCATCAGGTTTTGATCAAGAGTATCCTAAATATTTTGTATTAAAACAATAAGTTGAGTAGAGGGGTCAAGAGTATGATTTGGGGATCAGTAGACCTGGTTTGAATTCCATCTTCCTCATTTACTGTTTGGGTGATTTTTTTATAGTCATTTAACATCTCAAAATGTCAGTTTCTTCACATGTAAAACTGAGATAATATTTATTTCCTGGCGTTACTCGAATTATTTAGTTCATTTAATGAAATCTCTGGCACATAATAGGTAATATTATTATGAGGTGACTACCATTTATTAACTCTCTGTACTAAGCATGCACTATGCATCACCTTTAATTAACAGCACTCAGTGTGATAGCTCTTATAGTTGTTCTTTTCTGGACAGGAGGATTGAGGTTCAGGCCCTCCTCCTTACAGACTGAATGTCTGTACTTACTTATAAATATGTGTCATATAAAAAGCTTTATTTAACCTTATGGAATAATAATCAGGAAACATAGTAATTTTGATTCACCAGATTAACTGAAGAGTGAAGAGATATGAATAAGCCAAAGAGGTAGGTCACCCAAGATTATATTTACCTCATGTTTCACCATGAATCACATGCATTTCTCCAGGAAATTTATTTCCTAAATTAAAACAGTGAACTTGTTTTGCACCTTCTCAGTAAATATGACAGTGCAAAAAAACAAAGTTAGTTCTGAAGGGTAATTGAAAAATAGAAGCAAATTGACCTCATATTCAAAACTTTCCACTGATAATTCTCCACACACATAGTTCACTAAAGCCAGCTAAAAATTAATAGACTTTTAAACCTTAGAAGAGCACATCGGCTTCTGTGGAACTATTACAGCAGCAGTAGCTGTTATGAGTTTTGTAATCAAAATTTTTGTAATCTTTTCCCTCCAGTTCTGACACCTAATATCTGTGCATCTTTGAACACATTTTTAAGTCACCCTGAGATTCAGTTCTGTCATCTGTAATAGGAGAATAACATATACTACTTTGGGAATAGTGCAAACATTAAAATGAAATTATATAAAAAGACAGTTTGATGATATACAGACAAAAGACTTGAAAAGACATTTCACCAAAATAGATAGCTAGATGGGAAATAGGCCATGAACATATGCTTTACATCATTATTCATTAAGGAAATCGAAATTAAAATTACAACAAGCCATCACTACACACCTATTATAATGGCCAAAAAACAAAATGAAACAAAACAAACAAACAAATCTAACAATAGAAAGGGTTGGAGAGCATGCAGAGCACCTAGAACTCCCATGCATTGATGATTGGAATGAAATATTATACAGCCACTTTGGAAAAGAGTTTGTATTAAGTAAAATATACACTTGTCCTGTGATCTAGTAATTCCACTCTCAAGTATTTACCCAAGAGAAATTAAAAATTATATTAACACAATACATTTTATATCTAGGTTTATAGTAGATTTATTCATAGTCACCAAAAGGAGAAAGATCCAAATGTTCTTCAGCTGGTAAATGTGTAAACAAACTGTCATAACTCCATACAGGGAATGCTCCCCAGCAGTAAAGGGAGTAGACTACTGATTTGACAGCATGGACAATCTCAGCTGTGTCAGGCTAGGTGACAGAAGATAGACTCAATACAAGTCTATGGGGATGACGGAATTGTTCTAGATCTTGATTTTTGTTATAGTTACATTAAACTATAATGGTGTCAACACTCAAAGAACTGCACACTGGAAAGAGTGGGTTTACTCCATGTAAATTACACCCCAATAAAAAGACAACCTTACATTTGTTCAGCTTTTTGTAATTTACAGTGTGCATTTCATACACCTTCGATTCTCTCTTCAGACAATTTAGGCGGTAGATATGATTCTTGTCTTCATTTCACAGTAAAGAATGAAACACTGAATACAAACAAAACAGGATCAATTCCAGGTTTCCTAACCAGATTTTCTCTCTGACAGACATTAAGATGCTGAGGTGTGTTTCTCTGAACCTAAGTTGTTTGATATTTTAAAAACACCCTATTGTATTTTTACTATTTAATAGCTTTGTGACAAAAAATATCCCAAGGTATCACACTTTTGAAGCTATTTTTTCTCATTCTAAGAAAAGAGTGCAAACTTTCCTGGGATAATGGCCTATCCATTGAAGTTTCATATTTTGAAACTTTATTCTATTGCTATTCTTTTCCTGAAAAAAAAAAGTTAAATCATACATCAACACACCTCCTGCAAAACTACCCCAAGGGAGCTGCTTGTGGAGAACCTAAGAACAGGTTAGTTTTGTTTCTTCCTGTAAACTTTCTCTCCAGGGATGGTAAATGAGACAAGCTAGCTGGTCAGCTTTGAAGACACTCAAAGCAAACATGTGGCACCATGTAGATTACTTTTCTTTAGTGAGACAGACATTTATCCTGCTTCTTTTCTCCTGTAGAGAAAGGCAGCCACACAAAGACATTTAAACCTGATGTGACAAGCAGAATAACCACTCACCCTGACATAAAAGTACTCCCTGAGGAACAATAGCAGACCTCTTCTCCCCCAGTATTTAACCATCAGATGAACTGAGAGGCCAAAGCAGGGCACTAACACTTTTCTAGCTATTCAGACTGGTGACCACCCAGTGTAATTAGGGAACAATCTTAATCTTTTACCTTGCTAAAGAAATTTAGGCTGATTTTAAGTGGGAACCACATGGGTACCCTCATAGGAACTGAGACAAAATTTACTTTGGCTCCTTGTAACTTATGAGCCACATTCACTAAAGGGGAAGGATTAGTGGAGAACCATTAAAAGAACATGTGGTTATTTGGCATCAAATTGAGATATGTAGGAAGGGTCAATAAGGGGGAAAAACACTGAATTTAGAGCCACTTCTATGTCTGCTACTTATTTATTATCGATAACTTTAGCAAGGCTTGGGGCTTTAGTTTGGTGGTTAGTCAGGACTCTTTGATCATGAGACAGAAAGTCAACTGAAATAACTGAGAGAAATGGTGGTTTTGGTATAATAGTACCAGATGTCTTTTGGAGCCTAAAACAGGACAAAAGCTGGCTTGGCAAAAGAGCTGAAATAAGAGCTGGGATTGCAACAAAACACTCTGCTTCCAGGTGAATTTCTTTATCAAATTTGTGTCAGATGCCCCCTTCTAAAACAAACAAAAAAAGTAATCAGAGGGATGAACAACTAGACTGACAATATTGAAAGGTAGTAACCTTTGGGCAAGTAAACTGTGTGGGGTTGGGAATAATTTCTACTATATCTTCTCTGTCTGCCACTCTGTAGGCAGGGGTAGGGGAAATTTCTAGTCAAGCATTCTAGTGATGCATTCTGGTTATTCTCTAGTGTGGTGAACACATACTTTCTGCAAGTGTGGTGTCCACATACTTTGCAATGGAGTTGGCAGAGATGCTGCTTTGTACAATGTGGATTCCTGGGAGCTATCAAAGATTCCTCAGGCTGGAATGCAAGAATTGGCATTGTCATAATATTCCCTAGAACATTCTTAGGCACATTAAGACGTGGGATGCAGTGCTCCACACCTTTCATTTGTAATTGAAAATAATCAGTTTGATGCTTGCTAAAGTCCTTTTAATTCTAGAAATGGACTCTTCTTACCAAGTGTAAGGTCTAGAAACTATAATCTGCTATATGGAACTTTTTGAGTACAGCCCAAATGTGGAATTTGCGGGGATACAATCTGTCAAATTTGTTCCCTAATATATCACTGGCACTTAGAGCAGTGACCGGAACATAGTAGGCACTCAATAAATATTAGCTGTCTTTGTTAAAATATTTAATGCTCTTATGCATATTATCATTTGGTGACAAGATAATGCAAAAGTAAATAGTAAAAGAGAAGAACAATTACTTTGTTGTCTAAGAATAGACTCACAGTGCTGCTAGATCATAAGCTGGAGTAGTACATTGTTAATCCATATTCATCTCTTTATGTACTCTTTATATTCTCTTCTTAATCTTCATCACTTATAGTGAGCCAAACCACCAGCTTCCACCCCAAATTCATGTTCTTTTCACTGAAAGACATTATTTCCTCATGGGTATTTTTTCTTTCTAGTTTGTAAGTATCAGCAATTTGAATAAATTTGCTCAGTAAAGTGCAATCTATCTGAGTTTACCTTTTCTAGTCGAGTGAAGTATAATAGCAAATCTCTGTAGGATATGAGACAGAACTATGGAAAGACATCTACTATCTTGATGACATGTGTGGAGTACTGATGATCTTATTTATCTTAACCAATCACCTCCAATGTTTTCTTTTTTTAATGTTAAATATATGTTTAAATATTTTGCTGTACATGATCAGCAAACCCGGTGAAATGATCAGTAAAACCAGTGAAATCACACAGAAAAATACAATTAATTCTACCTATCACTTCTTTATCTCCTAAAAAGAAAAGAAAAAAAAGCTTACAGCCTGACATATAATATGTATTCACACATAGAAGTTTTTGTTGTTGTTTGTTTTTGTTGTTGTGTTTTTAAAGGTAAGGTATTCTCAATCTCAAGATTGCTTTGGCTATTGGGGCTTTTTTGTGTTTCTATACAAATTGTAAAATTTTTTGTTCTAGTTCTGTGAAAAATGCCATTGGTAATTTAATAGGGATTGCATTGAATCTGTAGATTGCTTTGGGTAATATAGTCATTTTCACAATGTTGATTCTTCCAATCCAAGAACATGGTATATCTTTCCATTTGTTTGTATCGTCTTTGATTCCTTTCATCAGTGTCTTATAGTTTTCTGAATACAGGTATTTTGTGTCCTTAGGTAGGTTTATTCCTAGGTATTTTATTCTTTTTGTTGCAGTGGTAAATGGGAGTGTTTCCTTAATTTTGCTTTCCGATTTTTCATTGATAGTGTCTAGGAATGCAAGAGATTTCTGTGCATTAATTATGTATCCTGCTACTTTACCAAATTCATTGATTAGCTCTAGTAGTTTTCTGGTGGCATCTTTAGGATTTCCTGTGTATAGTATCATGTCATCTGCAAACAGTGACAGTTTTATTTCTTCTTTTCCAATTTGGATTCCTTTTATTTCTTTTTCTTCTCTGATTGCTGTGGCTAACTTCCAAACTATGTTGAATAATAACAGTGAGAGAGGGCATTCTTGTCTTGTTCCTGATCTTAGTGGAAAAGGTTTCAGCTTTTCACCATTGAGAATGATGTTGGCTGTGGGTTTGTCATATATGGCCTTTATTATGTTGAGGTAGGTTCCCTCTATGCCCACTTTCTGGTTAGTGTTTATCATAAATGGGTGTTGAATTTTGTCAAAAGCTTTTTCTGCATCTATTGAGATTATCATATGGTTTTTATCCTCCCATTTGTTAATATGGTGTATCACATTGTCATAGAGAGTGAAGTAAGTCAGAAAGAGAACAATACCGTATGCTAACACATATATATGGAATCTAAAAAAATGGTACTGATGAACCTAGTGGCAGGGTAGGAATAAAGACACAGATATAGAGAATGGACTTGAGGACATAGGGTGGGAAGGGGAAGATGAGATGAAGTGAGAGAGTAGCACTTACATATATATACACTACCAAATGTAAAATGGATGGCTAGTGGGAAGCTGCTGCACAGCACAGGGAGATCAGCTCGATGCTTTTGATGACCTAGAAGGGTGGGATAAGGAGAGTGGGAGGGAGGTTTAAGGGCGAGGGGATATGGGGATATATGTATACTTATAGCTGATTAACTTTGTTGCAAAACAGAAACTAACACAACCTTGTAAAGCAATTATACTCCAATAAAGATATTTTAAAAAATAAAGGGAAGGTATTATACACATTTTGTTGCAACTTGCTTTTCTCAATTAATAGCACCTATGGATATCCCTCCAGTTATCAGATTATCTAAATCAGTTTTAGAATTTAGATTTAAGGCAACGTTTTTTACTCTTTACTATAAAAAGATATTCAGACTGGCTTCAATGCTTTGCCAATATACACCATACTACAGTGAAAATTTTTTCACATATATATTTAAACACATGTTTAATTTTCTGCAGATTCATTTTTCAAAAGTGAGGGTCAAAGGGCATGCAAGTTTTCAACTTACATGGGCTCTTCCAAATTAGTTTTTTAATAAAAGTTAATATTTTCTCTAACAATATGTCCATTTCATAATACCTTCACCAATATTAGATGTTGCTCTATTATTTTCCCTTAATTTTATAAGACAACATTTTATTTCACTATGGCTTTACCTTTTATTTTCCTAAACTACTGACGAGGCTGGGTGACTTTTTATACGTTCATGAGTCATTTTGCTGCAATTAAATTTCAAAGAACTTGGAACAATTATTTAAGTTACCCCTTCAGGAATCTCCTTAGAAACATTCCCTTTAACTTGAAAAATGAAAATAGTTTACTTGATGCCAAGTATATGTATACTGACATTGTGGGAGAGTGGGACACTGGATGGGACTTGATCAGGGAGAAGTGTGAAGAAAGCCACGTGGGGGAGCTTGAGCTACTGGCAAAAGCTGGGGACATTTAGCGCTAAAGGGAGACTAGACCCAGTGTCCTTCTGGAAGGACTCTGGGTACGTGGAGAAGCAGGGCTGTGCCGTTATGTCTGGATAGAACAGAACTTAATTAAGGAGGAAGAATAGACATAGAGAGGCTTTGTTTTCTCAACCACATGCCAGGCTAGACTGGAAGAAGAAACAAATCTGCCAGCAGATCACAAATGAAACGTACTAAGTTTTCACATGTAAATCAAATGTAGAAACACTAGCCAATGAGTCCTGTAGTTTTGTGTAAATTCTGGCCCTACTTAGAAGGCTATGTTTTCTTCTGAGAAAAACAGAATAATCAGCTAAAGCTTCTAAGTGGCAACCAGGTGGCCAGGGGTATGGGTGACCACAAAGCCCTGGTGATTTACTGAGGGGACACCTTCATTACCCCCTTGCCATCGCCATCCTGTGGAATGTCAGGCCCTTGCATGTTTAAACAAAGGAAATGTAGACCTAACTGGATGAAATGACCTCTGGAAGCCTCTCACATTCCTTGAAGCCATTTCTCACTCCAGACCCTAGACCCCCACCTATTCCTTTGTAAGCCTGATGCATTTGGAATTCTCAAATCTGTTGATATGTTCATTGCCATGCACCTCAACTTGAGGGGTAATCTCTTTCTAAGCCTCTGAGCAAGCAGTCACCTTTTACTCTCCAGGGCCCCTCTACACAGAGCTATCATTCTTCTGGCAGCCTGGGGACAGCAGGCTTACTAATTCACTTCCCTCTGCCTGGAGATAGGTCAGCTTGAACATGTCTAGGGTCTTTCTGAATGACCTGATTCAAGGCAGGCTAACCTTTCAACAGAGAAACTCACAGAGAATTGCTGGTTCTCTGTAGGAAAATCACACAAAAAGAAGGATTCTGCTGCCCTTTGGAGAAATTAAAGTCTGCCTGAGATACTCATTATTTTTTCTATTCCAAAGAAGAAGCATTGTCCACAGAGTGGACACCGATCAACTGAGCTAATTTGACTATCTTAATTCAAGGAGGGTAAGCAAAGAAAAAAGGACTATTGGAATACAATGTCACTTCTGATTTTTCCCCCTTCAAAATGGATGGTCAGTCCTCCAGATGAGTCACTTTTTCAGTGACTCATTTTAATGGAATAGACCAATGCCTCTAATTCAGAAAATCTGTCTCCTCTTTAAAAACAATTTTGACATAATCCCATTTACAATACAAGTAAGTGGCTGCCAGTTCCCAAAGTGTTTATCCCTGAGTATAATATGACACATCAAAATGGCACAAGATGCAGGTCAAGAGAGTTGCCAGAAATAAAGAGGGAGGGTCATTTTTGAATATGTTACCAGTGGGGCAAGTTATTGCTAAAACACACTGTTGGAAGCAAATTATATATTATAGCAGCTTCACTGATAGAGCTGCAGCTTCTGAAATAATGAAGATGCAATATTACATGGTATTAATCCTTTGGTACCTCCATCTGATTCTCTTTAATGACATTTCATGTTTAATAATGCCATAATGATATTTTGTATTGACTGTTCCATAAACAAAATGCCATGTGAGCATATGTCATGTGCACGCATGCATAGCAAACGGGAAAAGAGAAGACTTAATTGTATGTGTGAATGATAATGTCAAAATACTTTTACAAGTTAGGTTACATTTTATTACACATGTGGTAGGAGATGATGTTCTGTATCAAGCTGATAACTTAAGGTCAAATTTGGCATATTCACATTACATTAATAGTGCTTTATATGAGATGAAATTCAAGTAATCACTTTGGAAAATTTAAAGAATGAGATGATTCATATATTTAACTCTTACTATTTTTCTATTTTAGAAATTAATTGACAAGTACAGTACCAATTATTCAAGTTGACCACCAGCTATTGGACTGTTCTATACATCTGTTAGGTTTTGACTATCTCCTGACCCCCAAAGTTCACATCTGTCTCCGCCACATAAGACTGTCATCTTATCCCAAGGTCCCCCAAAGTCTCAACACGTTAAGCATCAACTATAAATCCAAAATCTCATTTATATCTTAGAAGTCTCAAATATTATATAAATTAAGTATCTGTGAGACTCTAAGAATAATTTATTCTAGGGCACAATTCCCCTCCATCTGTGGACCTAAAAGTACTTAAGAAACAAGTTATTGGATCCCAAAATATGTTGAGACCAGCTTAGAAAAATATTTATAGCATTCTGGCTCCAAAATTGAGAGAGTAAAATGGCAAAAAGGAGTCACCCTTACCAAGTAGTTTGGAAATCCAGCCAGGTGAACTCCATTTGCTTTCAAGTCCTGGAAATAATCCTCTTTGACTCATGGCTCCAACCTCTGGGCTTACAGCTCTGTCCCCTGGATTTGCAACTCTGCCCTCTGTTCAGGCCAGAATTCTGGAGGCCTTTGATATTGTACTCTTTCTGCCCCTTTCAGTGCAAGCTGAAAGAGAATCTGCTGTATAACATTCTCAAGAACGATGTGGGTTTCCTAGGTATGTTAGTGGGGATTCTCTCCATTAAGCAAGAGGCTCATCTATAGACCTTTCTTAGATAATCCCTCCTCTATTTTTGTTTTTTACCAATATGGCTCAGGGAACATACCCTTATGTTTCTGAGATGTTCTCTGGTATCATTGGTCAGATCTGTGGGTTGTAGCCTTAATCTCTTCAAAGAGTCTTTGTGTGACTGAATGTTCTGTCCTTTTCATCTTTCTAAGATGTTAGCAAAAAGTTGCACAGCCACATCCTCAGTCTTTATTCTAGAGTATGCTTTTCTGACAAGATAGCTCTTAATTTTAGTAATTTTCCCATCTGGATAGGCTGAAAATTCCCAAAACTATCTAATCCTACTTCCTTTTGGTTTAACAGCTTTTCTCTTAAATCATTTACCTCTATCCTCTCTCATTTCACTATAAGCAGTAAAAAATAAACCAGACCACATCTCTAACACTTTACTTGAAAATCACCTCAGATCAAGGTCCAATTTCATCACTTACAAGTTCTGTTTTCCATGTAACTTCAGGACCCAATTGCACTAGGCTTACTGTCACTATGTAACAAGAATTTCCTTTCTTTCACTTTCCAATAACATTTTCCTCATTTCCTTCTGAGGTCTCAACAGCAGGGACTTAAAGGCTCATATTTCTATTAACAATCTGTGCACAATAATTTGGAAATTCTCTGAGATGACTTGCATTTTTTCTGCCATGCTTCTTACTTCCTCTGAGCCCTCACTAGCAGAATCTTTAACATCCATATTTCTGTTGACAGTCTGTTCAAGGAAATCTAGACATGTTCTATCATGCTTCTCAAAATTCTTCCAGCCTCTGCCCAATGCCCAATTCCCAAGCCACTTCTTCATTTTTAGGTATTTATTACAGAAGAACTCGACTTTCAGGTACCAAAATATTCAGGAATTTTCTACTGATGCTGTAACACATTTTCACAATGGTAGTGTTTTAAAATAATACAATAAGTCAGATATCTAACATAGGTCTCACCAGGATAAAAATCAAGGTGCCAAGAGACCTGTGTTCCTTTCTGGAGGCTCTAGGGGAGAAGCCATTTCCTTGCCTTTTCAGTTTCTAGATGCCACTGACATTCCCTGGCTCATGGCCCCCTTTCCCCACCATCTTCAAAGCCAGCAATACTGCAATCTCTTTAATCCTTTTGCAGTCCTCATATCTTTGACTCACTACAGCTGGTAAAATTTCTCTACTTTTATGAATTCATATAATTAGGTTGGTCTCACCCGGATAATTCACAATAATTTCCCCATCCCAGTGTCCTTAATCTTTTCTTGGGGGGGGGGGTTACGCGGGCCTCTCACTGTTGTGGCCTCTCCCATTGTGGAGCACAGGCTCCGGACACTCAGGCTCAGCGGCCGTAGCTCATGGGCCCAGCCGCTCTGCGGCATGTGGGATCCTCCCGGACCGGGGCATGAACCCGTGTCCCCTGCATCGGCAGGCAGACTCTCAACCACTGCGCCATTAGGGAAGCCGTGTCCTTAAACTTAATCACATCTGCGAAGTCCTTTTTGCCAGAATGTAACATATTTATAGGTTCTAGGGATTAGGACATAGATCGCTTTTTCTTTTTTAGGGGTGTGAGTGAGGAGGGGCACATTATTTTGACGACCAAACTATAGAACTCATTGTCCCACAATAAAATTAATCAGATAGGTGGAGAAAAATTCTGTTCATGATGAGTCAGGTAAAAAAGAAAGCTTGAGGATAAAGCATTTCCTTATTTAGTGGGTTAAAAAATAAGACAAATCTAAAAACATCTCAGTTTAAGGATTGATTAACTCATTTATAATAAACATATGCACAAATTCTCTACTGTGTCGTTTCCTGGCTAGTTAACAATTTCACATACCATAAAAGATTGAATAGGAGCTGGGGGAAGATGGCGGAAGAGTAAGACGTGGAGATCACCTTCCTCCCCACAGATACATCAGAAATTCATCTACACGTGGAACAACTCCTACAGAACACTTACTGAACACTGACAGAAGACCTCAGACCCCCCAAAAGGCAAGAAACTCCCCACGTACCTGGGTAGGGCAAAAGAAAAAAGAATAAAGAGAGACAAAAGAATAGGGACGGGACCTGCACCAGTGGAGGGAGCCATGAAGGAGGAATGGTTTCCACACACTAGAAGCCCCTTTGCGGACAGAGACCGTGGTGGAGGGGGAAAGCTTTGGAGCAGCAGAGTAGCGGAGGAGAGCGCAGCAACAGGGGTGCAGAGGGCAAAGCGGAGAGATTCCCGCACAGAGGAACGGTGCCGACCGGCACTCACCAGCCCGAGAGGCTTGTCTGCTCGGCCGCCGGGGCGGGCGGGGCTGGGAGCTGAGGCTTGGGTTTCAGTCAGAGCGCAGGGAGAGGAGTGGAGTTGGCGGAGTGAACACAGCCTGAAGGGGTTAGTGCGTCGCAACTGGCCGGGAGGCAGTCTGGGAAAAAGTCTGGACCTGCCAGAGAGGCAAGAGACTTTTTCTTCCCTCTTTGTTTCCTGGTGCAAGAGGAGAGGGGATTAAGAGCACTGCTTAAAGGAGCTCCAGAGACGGGCGTGAGCCGCGGCTAAAAGCGCGGACCCCAGAGACGGGCGTGGGACGCTGGGGCTGTTGCTGCTGCTGCCAAGAGGACTGTGTGCGAGTGCATGTCACTGTCCACACCCCCTTTCCAGGGAGCCTGTGCAGCCCGCAACTGCCGGGGCCCCGGGACCCAGGGACGGCTTCCCCGAGAGAGCGCACGTCGCGCCTCGGACTGGTGCAACGTCACGCCGGCCTCTGCTGCCACAGGCTCGCCCCGCACTCCGTACCCCTCCCTCCCCCCGGCCTGAGTGAGCCAGAGTGCCCGAGTCAATGGCTCCTTTAACCCTGTCCTGTCTGAGCGAAGAACAGACGCCCTCTGGCGACCTACACACAGAGGCGGGACCAAATCCAAAGCTGAGACTCTGGAGCTGTGAGAATAAAGAAGAGAAAGGGCAATCTCTCACAACAGTCTCAGAAGCAGCAGATTAAAGCTCCACAATCAACTTGATGTACCCTGCATCTGTGGAATACATGAATAGACAACGAATCATCCCAAATTGAGGAGGTGGACTTTGAGAACAAGATCTATGATTTTTTTCCCCTTTTCCTCTTTTTACAATGAATTATCCCCAATTGAGGAGGTGGACTTTGAGAGCAAGATTTACGAATTTTTTCCCCTTGTTCTCTTTCTGTGAAAGTGTATGTGTATGCTTCTGTGTGACATATTGTCTATATAGCTTTGCTTCCACCACTTGTCCCAGGGTTCTATCTGTCCGTTTTTTTGGTTTGTTTGTTTGTTTTTGTTGTGTTTTGTTGTGTTTTTAATTGTTTTTAATAATTACTTTTTATTTTAATAATGCTATTATACTTTATCATACTTTATTCTATTTTACTTTATCTTCTCTCTATCTCTTTTTCCTACCGTCTTCCCTCCTTCCCTCCCCCCTCCCTCCCCCCTCCCTCCTTTCTTTCTTTCTTTCTTTCTTTCTTTCTTTCTTTCTTTCTTTCTTTCTTTCTCCTACTAATTCTTTCTTTCTACTTTTTCTCCCTTTTATTCTGAGCCGGGTGGATGAAAGGCTCTTGGTGCTACAGGCAGGAGTCAGTGCTGTGCCTCTGAGGTGGGAGAGACAACTTCAGGACACTGGTCTACAAGAGACCTCCCAGCTCCACATAATATCAAATGGCGAAAATCTCCCAGAGATCTCCATCTCAACACCAGCACCCAGCTTCACTCAACGACCAGCAAGCTACAGTGCTGGACACCCTATGACAAGCAACTAGCAAGACAGGAACACAACCCCACCAATTAGCAGAGAGGCTGCCTAAAAACGTAATAAGGCCACAGACACCCCAAAACACACCACCAGACGTGGACCTGTCCACCAGAAAGACAAGATCGAGCCTCATCCACCTGAACACAAGCAATAGTGCCCTCCACCAGGAAGCCTACACAACCCACTGAAACAACCTTAGCCAAAGGGGACAGACACCAAAAGCAACAGGAACTACGAATCTGCAGCCTGCAAAAAGGAGACCCCAAACACAGTAAGTTAAGCAAAAGGAGAAGGCAGAAAAACACACAGAAGGTGAAGGAGCAAAATAAAAACCCACTAGACCTAAGAAATGAAGAGGAAATAGGCAGTCTACCTGAAAAAGAATTCAGAATAATGATAGTAAAGGTGTTCCAAAATCTTGGAGATAGAATAGACAAAATGCAAGAAACAGTTAACAAGGACCTAGAAGAACTAAAGATGAATCAAGCATCGATTAAAAACACAATAAATGAAATGAAAAATACTCTAGATGGGATCAATAGCAGAATAACTGAGGCAGAAGAATGGATAAGTGACGTGGAAGATAAAATAGTGGAAATAACTGATGCAGAGCAAAATAAAGAAAAAAGAATGAAAACTGAGGACAGTCTCAGAGACCTCTGGGACAACATTAAACACACCAACATTCGAATTATAGGGGTTCCAGAAGAAGAAGAGAAAAAGAAAGGGACTGAGAAAATATTTGAAGAGATTATACTTGAAAACTTCCCTAATATGGGAAAGGAAATAGTTAATCAAGTCCAGGAGGCACAGAGAGTCCCATACAGAATAAATCCAAGGAGAAATACTCCAAGACACATATTAGTCAAACTGTCAAAAATTAAACACAAAGAAAACATATTAAAAGCAGCAAGGCAAAAACAACAAATAACACACAAGGGAATCCCCATCAGGTTAACAGCTGATCTCTCAGCAGAAACTCTACAAGCCAGAAGGGAGTGGCAGGACATATTTAAAGTGATGAAGGAGAAAAACCTGAAACTAAGATTACTCTACCCAGCAAGGATCTCATTCAGATTGATGGAGAAATTAAAACCTTTACAGACAAGCAAAAGCTGAGAGAGTTCAGCACCAATAAACCAGCTTTACAACAAATACTAAAGGAACGTCTCTAGGCAAGAAACACAACAGAAGGAAAAGACCTACAATAACGAACCCAAAACAATTAAGGAAATGGGAATAGCAACATACACATCAATAATTACCTTAAATGTAAATGGACTAAATGTTCCCACCAAAAGACACAGAGTGGCTGAATGGATACAAAAACAAGACCCATATATATGCTGTCTACAAGAGACCCACTTCAGACCTAGTGACACATACAGATTGAAAGTAAGGGGATGGAAAAAGATATTCCATGCAAATGGAAATCAAAAGAAAGCAGGAGTAGCAATTCTTATATCAGACAAAATAGACTTTAAAATAAAGACTATTAGAAGAGACAAAGAAGGACACTACATAATGATCAAGGGATCGATCCAAGAAGAAGATATAACAATTGTAAATATTTATGCACCCAACATAGGAGCACTTCAATACATAAGGCAAACACTACCAGCCATAAAAGGGGAAATCGATAGTAACACACTCATAGTAGGCGACTTCAACACCCCACTTTCACCAATGGACAGATCATCCAAAATGAAAATAAATAAGGAAACACAAGCTTTAAATGATACATTAAACAAGATGGACTTAATTGATATTTATAAGATATTCCACCCAAAAACAACAGAATACACATTTTTCTGAAGTGCTCATGGAACATTCTCCAAGAGAGACCATATCTTGGGTCACAAATCAAGCCTTGGTAAATTTAAGAAAATTGAAATTGTATCAAGTATCTTTTCCGACCACAATGCTATGAGACTAGACATCAATTAGGGAAAAATTCTGTAAAAAATACAAACGCATGGAGGCTAAACAATACACTACTTAATAATGAAGTGATCACTGAAGAAATCAAAGAGGAAATTTAAAAATACCTAGAAACAAATGACATGGAGACACAACAACCCAAAACCTATGGGACGCAGCAAAAGCAGTTCTAAGGGGGAAGTTTATAGCAATACAATCCCACCTTAAGAAACAGGAAACATCTCGAGTAAACAACCTGACCCTGCACCTAAACCAATTACAGATAGAAGAACAAAACCCACCCAATGTTAGCAGAAGGAAAGAAATCACAAAGATCAGATCAGAAATAAATGAAAAAGAAATGAAGGAAATGATAGCAAAGATCAATAAAACTAAAAGCTGGTTCTTTGAGAAGATAAATAAAATTGATAAACCACTAGCCACACTCATCAAGAAAAAAAGGGAGAAGACTCAAATCAATAGAATTAGAAATGAAAAAGGAGAAGTAACAACTGACACTGCAGAAATACAAGACTATGAGAGTTTACTACAAGCAACTCTATGCCAATAAAATGGACAACCTGGAAGAAATGGACAAATTCTTAGAAATGCACAACCTGCCAAGACTGAATCAGGAAGAAATAGAAAATGTGAATAGACCAATCGCAAGCACTGAAATTGAAACTGTGATAAAAAATCTTCCAACAAACAAAAGCCCAGGACCAGATGGCTTCACAGGCGAATTCTATCAAACATTTAGAGAAGAGCTAACACCTATCCTTCTCAAACTCTTCCAAAATATAGCAGAGGGAGGAACACTCCCAAACTTATTCTATGAGGCCACCATCACCTTGATACCAAAACCAGGCAAAGATGTCACAAAGAAAGAAAACTACAGGCCAATATCACTGATGAACATAGATGCAGAAATCCTCAACCAAATACTAGCAAACAGAATCCAACAGCATATTAAAAGGATCATATACCATGGTGAAGTGGGGTTTATTCCAGGAATGCAAGGATTCTTAAATATACACAAATCAATCAATGTGATACACCATACTAACAAACTGAAGGAGAAAAACCATATGATCATCTCAATAGATGCAGAGAAAGCTTTCGACAAAATTCAACACCCATTTATGATAAAAACCCTGCAGAAAGTAGGCATAGAGGGAACTTTCCTCAACATAATAAAGGCCATTTATGACAAACCCACAGCCAGCATCGTCCTCAATGGTGAAAAACTGAAACCATTTCAACTAAGATCAGGAACAAGACAAGGCTGCCCACTCTCACCACTCTTATTCAACATAGTTTTGGAAGTTTTAGCCACAGCAATCAGAGAAGAAAAGGAAATAAAAGGAATCCAAATTGGAAAAGAAGAAGTAAAGCTGTCACTGTTTGCAGATGACCTGATACTATACATAGAGAATCCTACAGATGCTACCAGAAAACTACTAGAGCTAATCAATGAATTTGGTAAAGTAACTGGATACAAAATTAATGCACAGAAGTGTCTGGTATTCCTGTACACTAATGATGAAAATTCTGAAAGTGAAATCAAGAAAACACTCCCATTTACGACGGCAACAAAAAGAATAAAATATCTAGGAATAAACCTACATAAGCAGACAAAAGACCTGTATGCAGAAAATTATAAGACACTGATGAAAGAAATTAAAGATACAAATAGATGGAGAGATATACCATGTTCCTGGATCGGAAGAATCAATATTGTGAAAATGTTTGTACTACCCAAAGCAATCTACAGATTCAATGCAATCCCTATCAAACTACCACTGGCATTTTTCACAAAACTAGAACAAAAAAATTCAAAATTTGTTTGGAAAAACAAGAGACCCCGAATAGCCAAAGCAATCTCGAGAAGGAAAAACGGACCTGGAGGAATCAGGCTCCCTGACTTCAGACTATACTGCAAAGCTACAGTAATCAAGACAGTGTGGTACTGGCACAAAAACAGAAAGATAGATCAATGGAACAGGATAGAAAGCCCAGAGATAAACCCACACACATATGGTCAACTTATCTTTGATAAAGGAGGCAGGAATGTTCAGTGGAGAAAGGACTGCCTCTTCAATAAGTGGTGCTGGGAAAACTGGACAGGGACATGTAAAAGTATGAGATTAGATCACTCCCTAACACCACACACAAAAATAAGCTCAAAATGGATTAAAGACCTAAATGTAAGGCCAGAAACTCTCAAACTCTTAGAGGAAAACATAGGCAGAACACTCTATGACATAAATCACAGCAAGATCCTTTTGGACCCACCTCCTAGAGAAATGGAAATAAAAACAAAGATAAACAAATGGGACCTAATGAAACTTCAAAACTTTTGCACTGCAAAGGAAACCATAAACAAGACCAAAAGACAACCCTCAGAATGGGAGAAAATATTTGCAAATGAAGCAACTGACAAAGGATTAATCTCCAATATTTATAAACAGCTCATGCAGCTCAGTAGGAAAAAAACAAACAACCCAATCCAAAAATGGGCAGAAGACCTAAATAGACATTTCTCCAAAGAAGATATACAGACTGCCAACAAACAAATGAAAGAATGCTCAACATCATTAATCATTAGAGAAATGCAAATCAAAACTACAATGACAAATCATGTCCTACCAGTCAGAATGGCCATCATTAAAAATTGTAGAAACAATAAATGCTGGAGAGGGTGTGGAGAAAAGGGAACACTCTTGCACTGCTGGTGGGAATGTGAATGGGTACAGCCCCTATGGAGAACAGTATGGAGGTTCCTTAAAAACTACAAATAGAACTACCATATGACCCAGCAATCCCACTACTAGGCATATACCCTGAGAAAACCTTAATTCAAAAAGAGACATGTACCAAAATGTTCATTGCAGCTCTATTCACAATAGCCTGGAGATGGAAACAACCTAAGTGTCCATCATCGGATGAATGGATAAAGAAGATGTGGCACATATATACAATGGAATATTACTCAGCCATAAAAAGAAACGAAATTGAGCTATTTGTAATGAGGTGGATAGACCTAGAGTCTGTCATACAGAGTGAAGTAAGTCAGAAAGAGGAAGACAAATACCGTATGCTAACACATATATATGGAGTTTAAGAAAAAAAAATGTCATGAAGAACCTAAGGGTAAAGCAGGAATAGAGACACAGACCTACTTGAGAATGGACTTGAGGATATGGGGAGGGGGAAGGGTAAGCTGTGACAAAGCGAGAGAGAGGCATGGACATATATACACTACCAAACGTAAGGTAGATAGCTAGTGGGAAGCAGCCGCATAGCACAGGGAGATCAGCTCGGTGCTTTGTGACCACCTGGAGGTGTGGGAGGGAGGGAGTCGCAAGAGGGAAGGGATATGGGAATAGATGTATTTGTATGACTGATTCACTTTGTTATAAAGCAGAAACTAATTAAAAAAAAAAAGAAAAAAAAGATTGAATAAAGCTTTAAGGCCTACTTTGAAAGCTATTTCCAAAGGAAAAATAAATTGGAAACTCATCTTCTATCCAGTCTATCCTCCATGTGTAGATGTGCTCCAAGAAAGTGTTAGAATTGAGGTCAATACCAAAAGAGACAGTGTATCTTTATATAAACTCAAGCTAACATGATTAATAATTTAGGAAATTGGCAGAAGAAAATGAGATTTGTTCAGAAGTTGTAAGGAAAGTATGGACAGTAAAAATCAAATTGATTTCACCAAAGTCTCTGGACACTTGAATGAGTCCTTGGTATTGGAAGAAACAATTTTAATATAAACAAAACAAAGCCATACTCCAAGCAGCTACTGTGATTGGCTTCCCAAAATCCATTTCCAACCATTCATTCCCCTGCTGCCTTTAACTACAGAAGTTTGAAATTGAAAACTGTGTTTCCTAATCTACCTACTATAGCTCTGCATAGCCCGGACATCCAATTTAAGTGTGTAAGAAAATGTTTAGGTCATGTGTAAAATTCAAATGGATAAAACATTGCTTTCTTAACTACAGCTGTACCATTCCCCACTTCTTCCTGCCTTAGATGGGAAAAGGAGGCTTAGAACTGAGGAAGTGATATTGTTATCATAATGTCAGGGTAAGGAGAATTGCATAGTTTCTGGCCCTGACAGCATGAATCCCACAGAAACTGCCTATCTTTTAAGCCACTGTAAATCAAATCTTCTTTGAGTATAATCTTAACATGTTGCTAAGTAATGAAATCAGTGAAAGATTTATAGTAATTTTAGTTTTATAAAAATATTTAGGGAAATGAATGAATGCTAAAGATCTGAATTGGGAATGGGAAAGGCAACTGATTCATAATGCATTGGATCATTGAATATTATTCTTTTTTTTTGCAGTACGCGGGTCTCTCACTGCAGTGGCCTCTCCCGTTATGGAGCACAGGCTCCGGACATGCAGGCTCAGAGGCCATGGCTCACGGGCCCAGCTGCTCCATGGCATGTGGGATCTTCCTGGACCGGGGCACGAACCCGTTTCCCCTGCATCGGCAGGTGGACTCTCAACCACTGTGCCACCAGGGAAGGCCTGAATATTATTCTTATACTGATGCAGGAGCTTGTCAGATACAGAGAGCTGGGCAGAGCAAGGGATAAGGGGGAAGGCCTAACTCATGCTATTGGGAGAAGATATAATTACCAAAATCACTGTGAATAGAAAAAAAGAAGAAAAAAAGAAAAAAAATGTAATCAGAGAATAGAAGTCATAGTCTTTGGGAATAGTGATTTTAGAGAGAAATAATGATTTTTCTCTGTTTCATCAAGCATGCTTGAATTGTATTCTGTCAATTTTACAGATTTATTTTTACAAAATTTCATATCTTTTACAACTGTCCTTTCATTGAGGATGTCAGATTCATGGAAAGAATTTTGAAAGCCACCTTATTTTCATGGGAACCTGGCCTGTACTCTGAAAGTGTCAGCAGCCTGCCTGAGTTTAACAGGGTCTTATTCATGTCAAGTAGACTACAAGAAAAATAGCAGAGACACGGACAAATGCCACGTTGAACATTCTTTATTTGGGAAAGGCCTGAACAATAAAACTGTATATTCCACAAAATAAGATGCTTCCCACTTGTGGCATCTAATAAGTCTTAAAATATCTCTGGGATGATCCAGATTTTACACTCAGATGTCCTCCAACTACTTTGCATGCACCTGAGGGAAAAATTGACACTATTCTAGTTTATAGGGAAGGAATAAGTTCTGGTTCTAGTGGACCATTAAGTTGTTAAATGGTTGTGAACAGCTTCTGCCCCTCCTTAAGGACCATCACCACTAAAACTCCACTGCCTTCATTTGGGGGTTTGATTTGGACAATTCCTCATGCTCCATAAGAAATAATTTAGTATGTCTGTGAGATAGATGACAGGGTTTGGATCTTTTCTCCTGGGAGATTTAACCTGGAAATTCTTTCTAATGCTAATGGCAGTTATTCATGTCAAGGCTGGCATATTGATGGAAGAATACACTCCTAAATCTATTTTTACAGTTTGTGCATACTTTGAAGGATTTTACCACCATATGGTCCTCAAAGGTTTGTTGTCATTCGACCCACAGTGGTTACAAAGTAACATGTATATCGTTGTTACAGGTACTCTACACCTCTATCCTGGGAAAGAAGTCTACACTAAAAATGTTATTGGCTAGAGGAAAGGGAAGAGGTGTAACCTATATGATGAAATAGAATCTCACTTATACCACAGCAACTTGGAGAGGCATAGATGGTCATTGGATGAGCAATGTATACATTTTTCCTTATTATGTGTCTACAAAGGGGTGAAAGAAATAAAGGAAGGGTAACGCCAGAAACTGTTGCTCTCTGTGATGAAAAATCTGACTAGGAAATGGCATACAGCTTACTAGTTCAGGGACAAGACTGACAAGGTTCGAATTCTGGTCATGCCTCCTTCTACCTGCATCATCTTAGCAAACCAATTTAGTATCTCTTTGCTTCAGGTTCTTCATATGTAAAGTTGGTAAATAATAATATGCCAACTTTGAATTAAAATCAGCTCATCTTTCACATGTTTTAAGAAGACAATTGTTCTTGCCTTACCGACATTGCCATTTTGGTGGGTTGTGGGAGAAGAAACTTAAAAATATATGTGACTGGGTTTTGAAAATAAATAAATGTAAGTGCAGATTACTATCCATGTAGGCCCTCATCTATGCAGTAACATATTTAAAGTCAAAGACACCATAACTGAAAGAACTCACTCATTTCTTCTGCTAAGCCCAACTGCTGCATATACCAAAAAAATTTAAAAAAAAACACTTACAGTGTATGACTTTGAATCATATAAATATTGCCCATTCTGTAAATCATGATTATTTGTTCAGTTTTCCTCCAGAAATCTGGTGTGTTATCAAATATATCCCCACAGAGTCCATCTCAATTTTCTTCTATTAGAGCTACTAAAACTACTTTTATCATTTTTTCCTTCAAAATTTACTTATTAATGTTTCAAACAACAACAATAATAATAAATTACAAAGTGTCTAATAAATTGTCATGGAGGAAGGCTTCAAAGTATCTGCAAAATTTGGATTGGACTTTGTAATAGTTGGTGTGATAGGCAGAATGATGTCTCCACAAAAATGTCACATGGTAATCCCCCAAGTCTTGTGAGTACTTTATATAGCAAAGTGGACTTTGAAGATGCAGTTAAGATTATAGACCTGAGATGAGGAGATTATCATGGATTTTCCAGATGGGCTCAATGTAATCACACAAGTTCTTAAAATCAGAGACCACTTCCCAGTTTTGGTGAGAGAGACATGACTGTGGAAGGAAAGTCAGGAGAGATTCAAGTGAGAGAGGGATTCAATCCACCATTGCTGGCTTTACATTGGATAGAAGGTCATGAACCAAGGAATGGGGATAGTTTCTAGAAACTGGGAATGTCCCTTAGCTGACAGACAACAAGGAATAGGAGACTTCATGCCAACAACAGCAAGGAAGTAAACTCTGTCAATAATGAGAATGAGTAAGGAAATGGATTCTCTCCTAAACCTTCCAGAAGGGAGTACAGTCTTACTGACCCACGTTGGACATCTGACCACCAGAACTATAATATAATAAATTAATATTTTTTAGGCCTCTAAATATGTGGTAATTTATTATAACAACAATAGGAAATAGAGTTGACATACAGTATACACTATGTGTTTATTATTTTGCTAATATATTATTACTAATTAATTTAGTAGAGTCGTGTGATTATCTAGGACAATTCTTGATCCTCAATTTACATATGTAACCCATTCCTGTGGATCGATATCTGAGCTCTGCTTTATATGCTTGTTTATGGATATTCACAGAAGCAGTGATGGGCTTAAAGGTGTAATTCTTTAAGATAAGCAGAAGGGGATGGGAATTAACCTTGGAACAATGAGTATTCTGGGGATGGGGATAACTTCAGTGCCTAGCCAAAGACAACCGTGAGCTAACTTAGAGAAGGCCATCAAGACAGTTTCTTTTAGAAAACTCTAGAGGGTTCTCAAAAATTGGATTTCTTGAGAAATCTTGTGCCTTGAAAAAGTTAACCAATTCCAAAATTGGAGTTAGAGAGCTCAACAAGAACAGTCATTCCCAGCTGCTTTTTGGTCCACCACAGCATTTAAGTTGGTCCCTGAAATACCACTTCACCAATGTTTGTTGGCTTCATGTTGAGAACTTTGGGATGTGACATGCCCAGGAAACTAGGAAATGGCATGTGTGAGGCACAGATGAGAACTTCTCTGGCCACCCTATCTAAATTGCAACCTTGTCAAAACTCCTGATTCCCTGACTCACTACATTTTTCTCCTAAGCACATCTACAATATAATATAAATGTAATGAGGACTCTGACCCCATTTTTTGATGTTTGACTGTTGACAGCTTTAAAACTTCACTGCCTCTGTTCTTTTCTTGTGCCCCACATCTGGGCAATGACAAGAAAGCCTGGGTGATCCCTGTTAGTACCGGCAGGTGATTCAAAGTATGCAAGCCCCTGACCACATGTGGAAACTCTCCACCAGCACAGACCCTTAACCACAATAAAAGCCTGAGTCACCTCCTTTCCATTCTCTCTCAAGCCACTACAGACCTGCTTGAGAGTTCTGCTCTGCTCTCCTTAGAGACCCCAATCATGTAATTAATGTTTTTACAGCCTCTTTATGAGTACAGTCAACTATACTCTAAGAACTAGAGTGCCATGCCAAACAAGAGAAATTTGGTATCTATTATATATCTTTATCCACTTAGGAAATATTTATCAAGCATCCTGTGATGAATAAGACAGATAAGTGCCTTGATCTCACAGAGCTGACAGCTATCTTTCTATTCTACTTCTCTTTTTGGAAATGTGAAAATATTAGATTCTGAACTCTACCAACCTAAGAGCCCATGTTTAAATACTAAAAATTAATACCCTTCTTCAAAAATATTACTTGTTTTTTATTCAATCATCCAATATCTTGTTAATTAGTGAGGCAGAGACAAGTTTACCCCAACTTTCCTTCTTCTTGAGTATGCAGGAAGACTACATTCCCAGCACCTAGATGGAGAGACAGATGACTGAATTCTAGCCAATAATAGGTGGAAGAAGTAAATTGTAAGCTACTTCCACTTCCAGCCTCAGAAATTATCCATGAAATACTCTTCCCTTTCCATCATGATTCTGGAAGCCATGAGTTTCAGATGATTTCATGATAAAGTACAAACTGTCTGGACCAGCAGATCACCCTTTGGAGAAAAACCATCGAGTATAGTTCCCTTATGAATGACTGTCACATGAGCAAGAAATAAAAATTGGTTGTGTTAAGACTTTGAGATGTAGGGGTTGATTGTTATTGCAGCAGAGCCTGGACTAACTTGACATGTGAGGTAAATGAGATATTTATTTTCCTGCATATTCTGATGCCTAATACAATTGTTGGTCATATTATCTCCAATGATAATATCTCTTGATGTCAGCAAATATACTGACCACTTACCATTTTTAAGAATATCATTAAGAACAACTAGTGCAGATATAAATGGAATTGTTCTATCTTTGCTTATTTTTAGACTGTGATATTAACACATCCATTCACTATTGACTGTATTAGCTGTTCAATTTGAGTGGATCAAATGCTGGATATTTCAAAGAAGAACAAAAATCTGTCACTTGGTATTTCATTACTGTGACACAGAGGTAAAAATAAAGACACTGCCTTAGATATTTCTATTGCTCAGTTGGCTCCCTTCTCATTTTTCATTAGCTGCAGGGAATTGCCCTCTAAATGATTAATTAAGACTGGTGTCCTGAGGTACCCAGCACTCCTAAGTGATAATTACTTGAGATTAAAAGCCAAAGACCAACAGGCTTTAAAGTGTTTAATGGGGCAAAGTAACAAGGCTGATGTATGTGCTTCCCTGTGTTTGTCACAGAGATGGTCTAGAAAACAGATGATTCTAACTTACTAGGAAGAGTATCACTTTCAACACATGCTGCTCAAATATCATGAAGCTCATGGAGCCAGTAAATCAACATTTCTATTACAGAAGCAGCACTTGAACAAAAGTCAGAAGCTCCTGAAGTGGCAGCTGTTAAAAAATGTGTCAGTGGAAATTTTTCCCATTAATTTTTACTTTCCATAACATTTCCATGGGTTCATGGGGTTATCTTCATAGGTACATATTTTTGATTACTATTATACAACTTTGGAATAAGACCTGGCAGCTGTGTTGAGGATTCATTCCCTTCATCTCCTATGACAGGCTGATTGGACCATTTGACTTTTGGAAGACAATTTGTCTCAAATATTAGGAACTGGGATTCAGAGAGCCTACGGAGTCTGTCTTCATCATTTGAGCTGAGAGTTAGGCAACTTTTGGTGGGCATCTTCTACCTTGTGCCTGGAAATAAAGACCACAGAGTTATAGGGAGAGAACATTGAAGAGACATCAGGGGACGAGTAGAAATGATGGATTACACAATCCCAAAGAAAGGGACACTGAAGTGTAGTTATTTTGGTTTTGGTTTCTAATAATAGCTACATCTTTCTGAACCTGAATGTGGTGCAGTGTCCATATGGTTTTATAATATGGTATATTTGTTTGTCTAAGTGTTGAAGTAGGCTTTTGTTACCACCACCTCCATTAATAACAACAAAACACTAAGAAACGAGTGGATTTTAAGTTAACTTAAACACAATATCTAAGATTGCCTCATATCATCTTTCTGATACTAAAATGACCATTTAGTTTCACTTACCATCTGCCATAGAGAAAGTAGGTACTGAGTATAAAATGAGTGATTGATACTTGATCCTAGACACCAAAGGAGCACATAGTCGGTCATAAATCCATGGAAAAAACATGATTATTCATGATAGATTTAACTGGGTACTTGTGCGATTTGGATGGATTAATCACCAGAGACTGGAAACTAAGAGACGCATGATAGTTTTTAATTTTTTTCCCCAATTCTTACTCTCCTGTTTAGTTCTTACTCTCTTGTTTAGTCCCCCTGCCAAAGGGAAAAGCAGCAATGAATGTTATGATTTGGGAAGATGCTTTCTAATTTCAATGTTCAGCAACCACAGCACTTGCTGCGATATATTTGCAGCAAGGAAATTGTTTGGGGAACATAATTTTTACAGGATGTAACAGCACTATATGCTTTTCACAGCTTCCACTCATAACATTTGTGATATTTCAGGGAAAACTGCAAACTTTTATAAAGCTACAAAACAGGCCTCTAAGGGGACCCATTTTAGCTCAGTTAATAAAAGTTCTCAGAGTATTTCAAGTTTAAAAAAAAAAAAGATAAATCATGGAGATCAAGACATCAGGACAGTCCTTCTTTCAAAATAAATTACCCTGGATCCCATAAGAGGGGACGGTTGAAAACTAGCATCAATATATGAGGAACTTGTATGGGCTTTGTGGCATATTTTCTCTAAATTTCTTTCTATTTAATTTTATATTGGAGTGATGTAGAGAAAAGTGAAAGGATTTTTTCAGACTTATTTTTCCTTAACTTTAGGTTGGAGTGATATATATAAAATAAAAACTGAAAGAAGGAAAGAAAAAGAAAAAGAGACATTGTGGGAACAGGTATTAGAAATTCCACATAAGCATTTCTCAGAATAATGGCGTTACAATGAAAAGTCATAAAAGGAAAATAAAGTGCTATACATTTTCACTTTTGCTATGTGGGGCATTACAGTTCATAAATGTAATTTTGTAGTTGATTAAGAAGGACATAAACTGGAGATCAGATAAGTAGCTGTGAAAAAATTTGGCAAGTTAAACAACATTCCTGTGCTTTAGTACACTTGTCAAATGGAAAATAGAAAATTCAAACTAACACTTTTACCTGAATTTGATCTTAATTATATTCAAAAAAATTTTGCATGCCTTATTTATTGTGGTAGGTGCTTCAAATAGTTTATACAAACTTCAAAAAATATTCTAGCCTTAGTAATACCAACTTTAGAGTATTTTTGAAGATTAAGTGAGTATTTGGAAGCATGTAATATAGTCAGGGTTAGAAAGAGAATTCCAAAATATTGGATCTATTTTAAATATGGCTCAAGTGAAGAGTTAATTTAAGTTATACTATTTCCTGCTAACATAAAATTGAAAGTTAATAGTCTTAAAATATATCCTTGAAACAGAGAAGTTTATAGGCATGTTCAAGGTTTCATAGAGGGAGAGTGAAAATTCAAACCTAAGGTATGTAAGTTCAGTACTCTCTCACTTTACCAATTTTCTCATAATATATGGAATAATGTATGTTAAAATGTTTTCTGAAGTGAAAAATAGTACAAAATATGTGTATATTCATGCAAGAATGATTCAATAATTCATCCTTTTGACCAATTACTATTCTACATATACTCACCATGGTAGGATTTGGGACACAAATTCAAAAGACAAAATGCCTTCCATAACACATGAGCAAGTAAACAGAAAAAATAAATCCAGAATAATATGATATGAGCTGGAATGGACATATTCTAAGTTCTATAGGAATAAAGAGGCATAGAACTGCCTAGGTCTTTTGGTGTAAATAAAGGTGGAGGAGGATGTATTGAAAGCTGCCCAAAGATGGCAGTTATTCCCCACTATTTTATTGAAGTATAATTGACAAATAAAATGGTATGTACTTAATGTATACAATGTGATGATTTGATATATGTATACTTTGTGAAATGATTACCACAATCAACAATTAACACATCTATTGCTTCATATAATTACCGTGTGTGTGTGTAAACGTGGGTGTGTGGTGAGATCTACTCTCTTAACATAATATTAACTATAGTCACCATGCTGTCCATCAGATCCTCATAATTTATCTATCTTATAACTGAAAGTTTGTACCAATTTGTTACTAGTGGGAGCCAGAACCAAACTCAGGTTTGGCTGCTCTTTGCTCAAAAGTCAATGTTCAAGAGACAATGGCTGATGGAAAATGAAAGACGCTTTATTCAGGAAGCCAGCAACTTGGGGACATGGCAGACAAGCATCCCCCAAACAATCTTGCAGTTGCCGACCAGGCAGCAAGAACTTTTAAAAGAAAGTTTCAAGGGTGTGCAGATGGGAACTATGTGCAGAAGAGCATAGTTAGCTCCAACAAGTGTCTTGAAACTGGTCATGTGGTGGTCTGGTCAGTGTCATCTTGATTGTTTTAAGCACAGTTCATCTTCAACTCCAGGGTCAGTTTATTCCTATTTCCTTGGGGCCAGTTCTTGGAATTAGGCAAGCCATAGACTCAAGATGGAGCAGCTTATGTCATGGCTACAGTCTGGTCATCATGCAGTCAGCTTTTTCCCTCTGGTGGTTGTTTTAGTATCTGCAAAACAACTCAAGAATATGTATCGGATACTGTTATCTATGTCCTTCAGGGAGGAACTAAAGATTCTGTGACTCTATTGTTCTAATCATTAACTGCTTGAGCTTGCTCTTTTGTGACTCAGGGGAGGCCTGGGAGACTACAGATCTTCTACAAACAAGAGACAGGGGACACAAAAGGGCTTTTGTACCTGGGAGGGCCCTGCAGCGTCCTGCTGAGTTTCACTTTGACCAACATCTCCCCATTTTCCCCACCTCCCACCCCCTAGCAACCTGAATTATGCTAAATGGAATAAACCACACAGAGAAAGACAAACACTGTATGACTATCATGTAAAAGATCATGTACATGGCCAGAGAGTAAGGTCAAGTTCCAGGTGTGGAGAATTCCCTTCTATCTCTTGTTTTCTCTTAGCTAAGCATACCTGGACATACCCAGACTTATTACTGCTCCTATAATTCTTGACCCACTGGCAAGGAGACTAAGTCACTCATCCCCTAGTACTAGAGTCTAAGTGTTGTTTTGTTCTGTTTCACGTGTTCACTTTCCTCTGGGTGGATAATTCAAACCAGAGATATCAACATAGATCCACACATCTTAGATTAAGGGCAGAAGAAGTCAGATGTAAGAGGCTACCCCAGATCTTGTAGACTAAGCTGCTTTGTATAATCCATTTGTTACAAGAGTTCTACATTTGGTGTAGACACTTACCTATCTATTATTAAAGTTACACTTTGTTTCTTAGATCAATTAAGGTAGCACTCAACTGCAAATATATTGTAAATGCAGCAAACAGTGGATCAAGCAGGATTTCTTGGTTGGTGGTATTATTTTTAAATTTTTATTCTTTTCTTACATAACAAGAAAACTAGTATTAGAAGTAGACAGCCCAAGGCCGATGAAGATGATAAACAATCATACAAAGAGTACACGAGATAGCTAATTAGTGATGCAGCAGTCCAAAGAAAGAGTTAACTTTAACTGTTATAACATGGATTATATTTTAGAAGTTTCAGCAGTAGTAAACATTTATGCTTTTTAACAGAAAGTTCCTGAATGCTTTACATACAATAAATCTATTAATCTTAACAACAACAACAACAAAACTCTAAGAAAAAGAGCATTATTATTATGGGCCTTGTTTATAAGTGAGGAAATATTCCTAAGCAGAAGCTTTGAAGCCTGGAGTAGATATTAGTATATCAGACAGATGTGAGACAAGTAGCACAGTGTTAGGTGTAATCTATTGTAGAGTCAGGACACATAAACAATGTATAATCAGAGTCCCAAGCAGAAATCACAGAAAATTTGCAGTCAAGCCAAACTGACAAAGGAGACTCTGAAAGCAGAGTCACTACATCGTAACTGCTAATAAAATAATAGGGGCATTAGCCTCTAGTTTGCTCTGACAAGTTGTCCTTAACTGATATCTAGGAAGAGTCTTGAAGTAGGATTCAATCAGCAGGATTTTCCTCCCACAGTGTAAACTGTGCTGGGTAGGATGTGGGGGAGGTGATGACAATGGCTCATTTCCCCTGGGGTATGGCCTGGAGTGAGGGCTAAAATGAAGGGGAAGTGCCCACACTCCTTGGTGGATATTGCTGGACAATAGTCATCCTGAAATGAAACTGGTTATCCAAATTATTAGGACAATTTAAAAGTAATTTTATTTCTGCCTCAAAGGATACAGTCAACAGAATGAAAAGGCAACCCACAGAATGGGAGAAAATGTTTGCAAATCATATATCCAATAAAGAGTTAATAGCCAGAATATATAAAGTACTCTCACAACTGAACAAAAAATCAAATTAAAAAAAAATGGACAAAGGAATTGACCAGACATTTCTCCAAAGAAGATACACAAATGGCCAAGAAGCACATAAAAAGTGTTCAAAATAAATAAAATCAAATGCAAATCACAATGAGATATTATGTCATACTCATTTGGATGGCTACCAGAAAAATAAATAAATAAATAAATAAAAAGTGTTTGTGAGGATACAGAGAAAATGGAACTCTTGTGCATTATCAGTGGGAATGTAAAATGGTGCAGCCATTGTAGAAAACAGTATGGCTGATCCTGAAACAATTAAAAATAGAATTACTGTATGATTCAGCAATTCCACTTCTCAGTATTAGTGGGGAGGAAAAACTTTTCCTCTACCCTCTTAGCTTTACAGTCTAGGGACGGGCAAGTTAAACTAAAAGAAGACAGATTAACAGGAGAAAAGGCATATAATTTTTATTAATATTTTACATGCATGGACTTTCACAGAAAAGAAGTGAAGCTCAAAGAAGTAGTTAGAATTGGGGGCTTATACACCATTTTAACAAAGCAAAGAAGGTTTGGCCTTTGAGGCAGGATAAATCATGGGCCAGGTATTAGGAAATATATGGAAAAACTAATAGAAGATATGAGGTTTTTTAGTAAGGTTTATTTAAGCAGACTCATCTTGGTGCTCACTCTCTCTCTGTCCTTTTGCTGTTATTGGAAAGGGGGGCACCTTCATAAGGGAAATTTATGCTTCATTCACAAAGGGAAACTTGTACTACTTTAGGCAAATAAAGGGAGGACAGAGAACTCGTCTGCATCTGCTGATTTTCAGTTGCATTAATCTCAAAATAATCCTTATGTCAAAGTGGCATATCCTGATCTCCTTCAACATATACCCCAAATAATTTAATGTAAGGGTTTCCAACAGGTATTTGTATTGATGTCCATAGGAGCATTATTCACAATAACCAAAAAGTAGAAGTAGCCTAAGTGTCTACTGACAGATAAATGGATAAACAAAATGTGATATATACATTCACTGGAATATTAAACCTTAGAAAGGAAGGAAACTGACAACATGGATGGACCTTGAGGACATTATGCTAAGTTGAAATAAGCCAGTCATGAAAAGACAATTAATGTATGATTCCATTTATATGAGGTCCCTAGAGGAGTCAAACTAATAGAGATAAAAAGTGGAATGGTGATTGCCAGGGACTGGAGAGAGGAGGAAATGAAGAGCTATATTTTAATGGGCATAGAGTTTTCATTTTTCAAGATGAAAAAAGTTCTGAACAGGTGTTGCACAACTTTGCGTATGCACTTAACACCACTTGAACTGTATACTTAAAAATGGTTAAAATATGATTAAAAATATGAACATGGACTGCAGTGTCAAGAAAATTGGACTTCTTTCTGTAGGCAGTGGACAGCTGGCCACTGAAAGTGTGTAAAGAGAGAAATGACATAAATAGATTTGTAGTTTGGAATTATAGTCTAACTGACATGAAGAAGATACATGAGGATTGGGAGGGGTAAGGAGACTGAAAGTAACTAACACTCTATCCAACACACATGAATTGTGAAATATTATGCTATGTGAAAGAGGTCAGTCACAAAAAAAACACATATTATATGAGTCCATCTATGTGAAATGTCCAGATTAGGCAAATCTAGATTGATAGAAATTGTATTAGTGTTTGCCTAGGGCAAGGCGGATGGAGGGGCTGAGAGGAGACAGAGTATGGGGTTTCTTTTTGGAGTGATGAAAATGGTCTAATATTGATTCTGGTGATACGTTGCATAACTCTGTGAATATGGAAAAAATTATTGAATTAGACACCTCAAATGGGTGAATTTTACCTTAATAAATAAATATATATATATTGTATTTAATTCTCTCTCTCTCATATATATATATATATATATATATATATATATATATATATATATATATATATATATATATATATATATATATATAGTTCTTAAAATTCTTTCACAGCATCTATTGTATTTAATATCATAGATTTCTGATCAGAACGGGCTTATTGCAAAGCTCTCATCAGTGGGTCTTCCTGGGCCCCATGAACCTATAATCAAGGCAGTAAGAGGCTGAGTTGCTATTTTCATTTTCATCCTACTGATCGTAAACTGAGATGTCTCACATTTGCAAACTCTCACTAGTGGGTCTTTCTCAGGTAGCACAGGGTTCAACCAACCACAGGATGGTTTGAAGACTGGGTTCTGTATAAACGTATTATGGGCAGGACACAATAGAAGTGGTAATATTTGCTCCTGGAAAGTCATGTTACTACTGAGAATGAAGGTGAAAACTATGGGATAGAGAGATTACCTGACTCTCCCCTCACCTTACTTACAACTTCCCACCTTGTGAGGGCGTGGAGCTGGGGAACACAGAAGAAAAGAGGAGAGAATGAAGAAGGAAAAAGAAGAGTGTAGGGTATTATTGCGATTGCATTCAATCAAGGTTTATGAAGAGGGCTTCCCTTGTGGCGCAGTGATTGAGAGTCCGCCTGCCGATTCAAGGGACACGGGTTTGTGCCCCGGTATGGGAGGATCCCACATGCCACGGAGTGGCTGGGCCCGTGAGCCATGACCGCTGAGCCTGCGTGTCCGGAGCCTGTGCTCCGCAACAGGAGTGGCCACGGCAGTGAGAGGCCCGTGTACCGCAAAAAAAAAAAAAAGACAAAGTTTATGGAGAAGAATAATCTTTAATAGAAGAAGATATCAGTGCTTTCTCCTACTGCAGGAGCCAAGGAAGATAGACTATTATTGATCCTGTAGAACCAGCCTAGGGAAAACTTCGACATTACCTGGGTGGGATTGTGTCTGGAATCCCCCTTTCATATAAGAAATGTATTTCAGGGAAACACCTGAGAGAGATCAGGATTTAGAAGTTGGAAGCTACCTTGATGCTTTAACCTGTCATTTGCATCATGACCTCATAGCTTTTCACATATTCTCTTGTAAAAATGTGCATCTTCTAAGTGCCTGATACTTTGTGAAGCTAGTAAAAAGAATAGTTAAACACTGACATTATTAAGTTGATCCAGAAAAAAAAAAAGTCGTGGCTGACAGGCCTGTAGAATGTTGCTTTCTACAAATTAATGAAGAAAAAAATACTGTGGCTCTCTCTAAGGTAATAATTCAGTTGGCAACAGCAAGCCTGAAAGAGTTTGGCAGTAGAATTTCCTTCTCAACATTCATTACCACCCCTTCAAATCTACATTGAGGTCCCAAGGGAAAAGTGGAGAGAAGAATATGAAGTGTTTAGGGTTTTGTTGGCATTGGCTTTTGCAAGAAAAAAGTATTACTATTACAGAGAGAAAATTTTATCTCTATCACAACAAAACTGTAGTTTAAAAACACATGCTTCTAGAAAGTCCTCCATTCCTCTCTTCATTCATGTAAATTCTTTGTGAAAAAATCAAGCTCAAGGTGCTATTTCTCATGGAGCCTACCAGCCCTATCTGATCTTCACCTTCTCCCAACAACTTAATGTTTGCACTGAATTACCCAGCATTTGGTATATATCCTTTGCTAATGATGACTTTTCCATGAGTCTCTTTCTGTTTTTCCACTGTAAGAGAATTTCTCTCTCTTTTTTTTTTTTTGTGGTACGTGGGCCTCTCACTGTGTGGCCTCTCCTGTTGCAGAGCATAGGCTCCGGACGTGCAGGCCCAGCGACCATGGCTCACGGGCCCAGCCGCTCCACGCCATGTGGGATCTTCCCAGACCGGGGCACGAACCTGTGTCCCCTGCATCGGCAGGTGGACTTTCAACCACTGTGCCACCAGGGAAGCCCTCTCTTTGGTTTTGAAGTCTAGCTCACCAATGTGCAAGTCAGAGAACTAGAATCCTTCGAGAGGAAAATGTGTGCATCCATTAATGTGTAGAAAAAGAAAGTATGATATTATATTGTTCATTATTTCTGTTGCATTTCACCTCCATCTCAATGTCTTTATTAACCAGCTTTTGACCTTTTAGTTTAATCACATGTTCTAGGTTCTGGGAATCAACCCTTAGACTCAACAACATATTTGGCTTTTCAGTTTTATTTTTACCCTGACCACTTCCATGAAGTTTTCCTTTGAAGTCTTTCTCTATTTTGATTTTTCTTGGCTACTGTCTAACTTACGGGGCCCTGGTCTCTAGGCCAGTGTCAAGATTGGGTTAATTGACTTGTCTTTCTGCCCAAAACAACTTGATCTGTAGCAGAAAGACTTCTGTTACATGTATAATCTTCATGCCACCAGTCATAATTTTGGGCATATAACAGCAATTTAAAATATTTTCATTTAGTTAGGTGATTAAAATTCAATGAAGCAAACCAGGAAAACAAACAGTTTTGTTTACTAGGCTTCAAAAGTAATTTTAATGGATTCTTATTCTTCTGATAAGTTGATTGAATTGATTGGTGACCTTAGTTGTGCATAGACACAACCTAAATGAACCCAGGTACTTAGTGGATCATTGGTATGGAAAATCCTTTGTTATCTCTTGATTATACACAAAGAACAAGCAGAGAACAATAGAACAATTGCGTACAATATTGCATCTACTACAGTAATTACATGCTGTCATGACTGATGCTGGTTTTCCAAGCCTCTGAGGGACTAGTTAAAAAGAATAAGTATTTCTTCAAACTTAATATATGGCAAGAAGCAAGGTCTCTCTTCTCTGGAGAGCAGCTATTTCTTCTTTCTGTCACTTTCCAGCAAGCATTTTGTATTTCTTTGAGGTAGCAATTGTCTTTGTTTGTTTTACACTTACTGACTTGATATAAAACAAGTGCTCAGCCAGGTATCCTAGCAACACAGTGCCTTTTTTATTCCTCTCTGGTGCTTAGTTATTAAATGCTCTGGAGCCTTTTCTCAAGCTATTAAGGGACACATATGGCTCATCTAGGGCAACACACTTCATCTTGGTCTAACTTATTGGAAATGAAGATTCATTACCATGGATTATTCACCTCAAAAAGGGACACTCTTGGCCCTGAATGATCTCAGGAGGCTGGGAATAACTCCAAAATGGTGTTAATGTAGACACCTTGAGGAAAGCAAGGCCGCAGATTAGAAAGGGATGATGTCTCCTTCTCCCACGGGGCTCTGCCTCTCATCACCTTGGCAGCAGGTTGCACTCCCAGGCTGAAGGATGTAGGAGTCAGCCAAATTAAATGTGGTCCAGCTCTGGCACTAATAAGTCTTGTGATTTTCAACAGGTGTGAGTCACTTGTGAAGTTTTCAGAAATTTTGCTAGCTTGTTTTTAAATCTGCCACTGTTAAAATTAAATTACATAAACTTACAATAAAAAATACATTAGAACACAACACCAAATGCTGATGATGATGTGGAACAACAAAAACTCTTTCATTGCTGGTGGGAATGCAGAATAGTGCAGCCAAATTGGAAGACAATTTGGTGGTTTCTTAGAAAACCAAACATACTCTTACCATAAAATCTAACAGTCACACTCTTTGCTATTTAACCGATGGAGTTGAAAACTTATGGCCACACTCAAATCTGCACATGGATGTTTATAGCAGCTTTATTCATAATTGCCAAAATTTAGAAGCAATTAAGATGTCCTTCAGTAGGTAAATAAATAAACTGTGGTGCATCTGGTGTTCAAAAGAAATGAGCTATCAAGCCATGAGAAGCCATGGAGGAATCTTAAATGCATATTACTAAATGAATAAAGCCAATCTGAAAAGGCCACATACTGTATGATTCCAACTATATAATGTTCTGCAAAAAACAAAACTATGGAGACAATAAAAAGATCAGTGGTTTCCAGGGGTAAGAGGGGAGAGAGATAAATAAGCAGAGCACAGAGGATTCTTAGGGCAGTGAAAATACTCTATGCGACATCATAATGATGAATACATGTCATTATACATTTGTCCAGACCTATAGAATATACAAGACCAAGAGTGAACCCAAAGATACTGTGGACTTTGGGTGATTATGATGTGTCAATGTAGGTTAATCCTTCAAAAAAATTGTACCACACTGATGCAGGTGTTGATAATAGTAGAGGCTGTGCCTATGTGTGAGGGCAGGGAGCAGATGGGAAACTTCTGTACTTTCCTTTCAATTTAGTTGTAAGCCTAAAACAGCTCTTTAAAAAAGTTTTAAAATACATTTAAACAAAAGTAACAAATAAACTCCTCAGTCCCTTATTATTTTATTATATTTCAAAAATATCTATGTATTTGTATTATTTACACTAGGAATTAGCAAATACTATAAATTAGAGCTTTGGGAGGAGAAAGCTGTACTGATTTTCAGAGCACTTTTCATATATCCTGTGAGGCAGTCAGTGTGATGACCATCATGATCTTATCACTGATGTAGATATTAAACATTTAAATGACTTATTTGAATCATATCTTAAATGGCTGCATAGAGATGGAATCCTAGGTCTCCTGATTCCTAGTCTCCAAATATAACTTTTCCTTCTCACAGTCCAATTATTTTTCTTTTCATAAGAGGCCAGATAGTAGATCTTTGGTGATTTCATGTCACCCTTTAAGCTTGCTTAGCAGATCATTGTGTTATGTCTGAGACACACCTAATTCCCTGTTACTCTCTGGGCCATATATTCCACTTTCCTCAAGGGTAGTAATACCTCCCCTGTCTACCTTACAGGTTTATTGTGAGAAAGAAGTGACAAATGGACAGGAAAGTACTTTGAAATAAATATAGTGCTGTTAAAATTTTATGGAGTGTTTTTTACTAGATGCTCTTAATTTCTATTATCATCTCCCAGTTATAATAATTACATTGCTAGTAAAAAGACACGAATGGTGCTTATTGCTGAGAATTAAAAAGAGAAGTAATAAAGATGTTAAAAAAAAGAGAGAGAGAAGTAAATTGGACACATGAAATTTCTGCCACATTCTCTCTTCACTCAACTGATTAGATTCATTTTACAGGTATAGTGAGTTTGTAGCTCAAGTTGAAGAGTGGTAAATGAAAAGAGAAAAAGTAGATGATTTGGAAGTTTTTACTAAATTTAAATAAGTAATTTAACTGAAGGTGGTAACAGTAAGAGACAGAAGAAATGAAAAGGAAGTTAAGCTGTGACCAATATGAAGGCAAATGTTTCTTAGCAATATAAATTGTTCTTTGGTGTGACGTTGTGTGGAGGAGTCCGGAAGAATTAAGGTGTGTGGTTAAGTTGTCTAGGGCTTGTGAAACTCAAAATTGACTTCCATTAATATGGAATTCTGTAAGAGGAAGGAGTCAACTGTACCTAGAAGACAAAATTACACTAGGTGACTGGATTATCAGATAAGGCTATTACAGACACAGGAGAGGAAAAATTTTCCTTGACCCTCTGAGCAATCCTGGCTGGATCTGAAAATCAAAGTGACAAAGATAGATTAACAGGAGAAAAACATACAAATTTATTTATGCTTTACATGACACAGGAGCTTTCAGAATTAAAGGCCCCAAAATACAATTAAAACTGAGTATTTTTTGCTAGGTTTGATGAAGAGTGGATAGCTGTGGAGGAATATAATAGCAAAAGACAATGAGGTAAGTGCAGTAAACTGGGGGAAATTTACCAATGCCTGTTTGCATTCTTCTTAGTATCCCTTTGTTTTCGGAGATAAGGAAGCTCCTTTCCTCTGAGTATAGGGAGGGCACCTCTCAAATAAATGTTTTATGACCTGTTTCAGGGGAGAAATGTAGGGAGGAAGTTCAGAGTGATCTCCTGCTTCTGCTGTTTTCTCAGACTCTTTCAGCTTAAATTCAGTATGACAAGGTGCCATATTTTAGGATACTCTGTCCTGAGCCCCCTCACAGGAAAAAGTTGAAAAATGTAAATTATGGATTTGGAATTAAGGAGGGAAAAATCTCATTGATTTTTTTCAGCATCAAAGGAGAATTTTTACATTTCCTTACTGAGTTTTAATTTTTCTTACTCCCCTTACTTTTATGTACATTACATGTGTATTTTTATTAATATCTGTAGCTTCATGTAACATTAGATACTAACAAAATTTTGGAACTCATGAATTAATTTTTAACCTCACATATAGGCAGTAGACATAGTTGAAGATATAATGGCCAAAAGTTTTCCAAAATAATAGAAGTCAACAAAATATATGTCCAGGAAGCTCAGAGAGTGCATAAGGATGAACATAAAAACAGACTCAAATATACACACACATATCTATAAGTGTCATAGCCAAGGGGCAAAAAAACAAAGATAAAGAGAAAATCTTCATTGCAGCAATGGGTGGGGGGAAAAAAAAGAAACATTGAATATAGAACAAAATTAAGAATTGAAGAAAACTTTCTGTCGGAAGAAACTAGAGGGAGTTATTTTTTTATTCTGAAAGAAGGAAATAAAAACCTATCAACTCGGCATACTAAACTGAGAAAAAAATATCTTTTAGAAATGAAAATGAAATAATAACTTTCAGGCAAACAAAAGCTGAGAGAATTCAGTCTTAGCAGAACATTCTTCGTGCAGAATGAATGTGATACTAGATGGAAATTTGCCTATACACAAAGAAATGAAGAGCACCGGTATGATAAAAAATAAGGGTTAATACACAAATTTTTATTTTTCTATTGTTATGTGTAATGACTTTAAAGACTTTACAAAGCCAATTAAGTAATAATATACTGAGGATTTTTAATGTAGTTAGAAGTAAAATGTATGACAAAAATAGCAAAGATAAAGGAAGAAGTTAAATTATATATTTATATATATATAAAAGCATAGAGCAACCACTAAAAATAATTACAAAGCAAGTAAAATTCATAAGACAGTAGTGGAGATAAAATGAAGTTAATGATAAATTCTCAGTAAAGGAGATGGCCAGAAAATAGAGGAAAACTGAAATGGAACAGATGAGACAAATAGAAATAACTATCATGATGATAGATTTGAATCTAAGTATATCAATAATTACAATAGGTATAACTGATCTAAATATTCCAAACTAAATCAGAGATTGTCACATTTGACAAAGAAAGTGAGACATTATTATATCCTCAAAGATTTTTAAGAATATAAAGGGATTGTGAGACCAAAAAAAAAAAAAACCTCTTTGAGACCAGCTAATTTATTCTAATATACATATATTAATTAGGTTGGGAAGGAAATGCAAATTCTGTAATCTTAATTTATTGGATTTCTGTAATTTTAATATACTGTCCATAACAAAGTAAAATGAAAGACTATAATTCCAAGATCTACAGTAAATCTTGGGATTGAGAATGGGAAAATATTAACGATGCCTGATATTAAGTGCCTGTCATACAACCATATTAGAAGAGCACATGTTCAGCTTTTAATAATCTAGCCAAAGGGAAGGTAAAGCCACTTCTTTATACATATACACTCACGTATATTTTTGGACTACATACTGATGAACATTTTTCTAACAGAGAATACATAGACACCCAAGTTAGCACATGGGCACTGACATAAAAATAGCTAGAGGAATCCTTTTAATTATGATTATATATTGATAACTGGACTGGAGAGGACTTCAAATCAAATGTCCTTGCCCAGAGAACATTCAATCAGGCAAACTGTTTCCACTATAGAATTTCTATGTTAAGTTTTGTTTGACCAGAGTGTCCTGTTTTATACAAATGTTCTCCATGAATAAGCAGAATGGGAAAAGGCACAAAATTAAGACCATATATGGGGCACAGAGTAGAATTAAGAGGGTTCAAGTTGGAAAGTAGGAGAAAATAAAGTTGGATGGGCAGAGTGAACCAAATTGGAGCAGATACCCTTAAAATTCACTTCAAATATCAGGTGATGAAGAAAAGTGAGGAAGAGTGACCATGACAGATAAAACTAGGGGAACTCTTCTAGAGATAAGGATACTATGAGTCTAGGGAATGGGCTAGATACTTCTCTAAATTCCAGAAATACACAATTAACACAACACAGATCTTTTCCTTGAGATTTAGGAATGAGACTACGATGCTTGACTATTCATCAGAATTGATTAAAATGAAATATATCATTGAATCTAAAGTGATTAAACTTTAAGTAAGATTGTCCACCAAAGGGTATTTTCATCAAGAGTATAGCTTGATGTCATTCATTTTTTTTCTATGAATTCTGTAGTAGATTTAGTTTTTGACATCTGACTCTTTCTTTCCCCAGCAGAGCATGGAAGAAATCTCTATGGCGTCAAATAAGACTAATAGAAGTGGCATGCAGAATAATTTTTGCCTCAAAGTTGATTTTATCACAAAGATGATAAACAGTGACCCTATCCTAATTCTTTATTAGTAAGAGCAGTCCTGATATGCCCACTCCACCCCTCCCCATCCCACCATGAGAGTCAGTATAAAATATCTGGTTAGAAGTTAAATTATATTTTATTGATGAACTGCAAAATGTAAAACATTTCTCCATAAGTATGGTAATAAAAATCTACTTTTTTTATACAAATGGGAAAAGGCTCTTTCCCAATTGGATTGAGTTATCTGCCAGAAAATGCCAATTAAAAAGTCGTGTTCAATATTTAAGATGAAAAATGAGGCCAAATTAGGTTTTTTCAAAGTCACAAGTAACAGATTTTTCAGCCTAAACTACCTCCCACAAAGGTATTAAACAAACTATGCAAGTCAACCAATAAGCAACTTGTGGATTTGGAAAAACTGGTGAATGGCATAAAAACTGAGTACCATCTATGGCTCCCTGAATTCTCTGGCAGGAGCCAGAAGCAGTCCTGAAAGATAGTTCATTCACTTTCCCTTTTTTTTTTTTTTTTTTTTTTTTGCGGTATGCGGGCCTCTCACTGTTGTGGCCTCTCCCGTTGCGGAGCACAGGCTCCGGATGCGCAGGCTCAGTGGCCATGGCTCACGGGCCCAGCTGCTCCGTGGCATATGGGATCCTCCCGGACCGGGGCACGAACCCGTATCCCCTGCATCGGCAGGCGGACTCTCAACCACTGCACCACCAGGGAGGCCCCATTCACTTTCCTTTTAAAAAATTGTATTTATTTACTTTTAAGTGATTGGGTGTTGGGGAGGTGAGAGGTTCTGATATACTTAGGTTCTGTGTCCGCCATATGTCTTAATTTACAATTGTTCAACTACAGGACCGTAGAAATCAGCATGTCCAAGCATACAACACAGCCCAAATGACCTCCTCTGGCTTGGTTCCATGTTGCTAATTATTTGGCTCCCAGAAATATCATGCAACAGCCCAAAAATGAGATTGATGCCAGAGGAGGGGGCATTTGAAGATAGTACCCACACAGCCGGAGCCACCATCTAATTGTTATTCTCCCACTGATCTGGGAAGGAAAAAAATACCTGCCACTTATTAAAACTTGAAGATTTTCTTCTTTCTAAAAGAGTACATGCTCAGGACCAGAAGTGCCTCTAGCACAGTAGCTGATTCAGTGAAGCAGCAGACACATTTCGCAGGTCTATGATTTCTGTGTTGGTCCTCTCCTCTGCAACTCAGAGTGTTATGCACTTTCCTCTTCTAGTTCTATCATTCTTTGTGGTCATTCTCTTTTTCAAGGAGACAAAACACTTCTGTATAACTCTTCTCTGTCTACTCATGTACTGCTTGATTCAGTCTTTCAATGGTTTTCTACTTGAGGCAGTAATTCAGGTCATTTATCTCTTTGATGCATTTCCAGATGAGTATATTAGATCTACATAGTCTACAGTCTAGAGGCCTAGGCAAGAGAATTATAATTATTATCTGCATATTTTTAGTATATGTTTTTGGCAGCAGCATATTTTAGTCAAAATATCATGGGCTTTAGTGTCCAAAATGATTTGAGTTTAAGTTCTAGTTCTGCCTTTTACTAACAGCACAATGTTGGTGATTTATTTAACCACTTGAGGTTCATTTAATTTTTCACATAAATTACTATATTCCATGGAAAGCACTAGATATACAAACATGAATCAGTTATGGTCCTTGTTTTCAAAAATCCATGATGCAGTGAAAATGAAAGACATACAAATAGATTATTTTAATATAATAAAATTCTAAGATATGTGTAGGTATTAGGATATCTTAGTGACACAGAGTATGTGAAGAATTTTCTCTTAACTAAGACACTTTTATATAAGTGTAACCCTTAATTCACAGAATAATGATGTTCTCTACATATATTTTCTTTCAACAATATCTGGCATTTGACTCTTCAAGATTACAATATAAGTGTGTTTCATCCTTCAAAACGCAGATACAGTTCAATGTTCACCGTGAAATCTATGTGGTTTCTTCTTTTTGTATTTCTAACTCTTTTCTTCCAAAGCCATTATCATCACACCAGCAGTAGCTCATGTGAATTTTATCTCTTATCCCTATGCTGCATTTGAACTTATGTTCACTGCTTCATCTGTCTTTTCTCTACAATGATATTAAAAGTTTCTAGAAAGCATAAGCACACATGGAATACATTTCATCTCCTTCCACTCTATGACATATAATGAGTCCAGGAAATGTTCATAATAATCAGACAGAAGATTGATAAGAAAATGGAAAACTCAAAAAACACTATACACCAACTAGATCTAACAGACTATTTATACTGCACACTCTACCATACAACAGCAGAATACATTTTCTATTCAATAAACATAGACTATTCTCCAGGATAAACCTTATATTAGGGCACAAAACAAGCTCAATAAATTTAAAACAATTGAAATGATACAAAGTGACCTTTCAGATGACCATTAAATGAAGCTAGAAATCAATAACAAGTAAAATTGGAACATTTACAAATATATGGAAATTAGCCAACGCACTTTAAAACTTCCCTACAAATGAGTCAGATAAAAAATCACAAGAAAAATTAGAAAATACTTAGAGAAGAATAAAAATGTAAACCCAATATACCCAAAGTTATGGGATGCAGTGACATCAGTGTTGAGGTAATTTATAGCTGCAAAACCTAAATTAATAAAGGATGTCTCAGATCAATAATCTAATTGTACACCTAAAGGAATAAAAAAGAAGAGCAAACTAGACACAAAATGATTAGAAGAAAGAAAATTTGTACACCTAAAGGAATAAAAAAGAAGAGCAAACTAGACCCAAAATGATTAGAAGAAAGAAAATAATAAAAATTAGGACAGAAGTAAAAAAAAAAAAGACATTATAAAAGAAATAGAAAGAACTTAAAAGTAAAAGTCTTGTTCTTTGGCAAACTCATCAGAATTGACATTTAACTATATTGACGAAGAAAAATGAAAGAACATACCAAATAACTTATCAGATGGGGGCATTATTACCAACCTTACAGAAATAAAAAAAGATTATAAAAGAATACTGTGAAAATTATATACCAAAAAATTAGATAAACTAGATCAAATAAATAAAGTCTTATAAATGCATACTTACCAAAAGTGATTTAAGAACAAATAGGAAATTGGAAGAGACCTATAACAAGTAAAGAGATTGAATCTGTGATCAATGACCTTTCAACAAAAAAATTCCAGGGCCAGTTGGCTTTGCTGGTGAATTCTACTAAACTTTTAAAGAAGAATTAACACTAATCCTTTTCAAACTCATAAAAAAAAAAAGGATAGAAGAGAACACTTCCTAACCCATTCTGTGAGGCCAATATCACCCTGATACAAAAGCAGAGAATGAAAGCACAAGAAAACTACTGATTAATATTACTGTTAGATATAGATGCAAAAATCCTCAATAAAATATTAGCAAACTGAATCCAGCAACATACTAAAGCATTATACACCATGACTGAATTAGACTTATACCAGGAAAATGGTGTTTCGGTGTAAAAAAATCAATCCATGAAATGAAGTGGATAGGGGGAAGCACATGATCCATTCAGTTGATGCGTAAAAAGCATCTAACAAACTATAACACCATTTCATGATAAAATACACACACACACACACACACACACACACACACAGAGACACTGAAAACTAGAAATAGAATGAAACTTCCTCAAAATTATAGAAAACATTTATGAAAAACTCATATCTAAAATCATACTCAATGGTGAAAGACTGTGCTTTCTCTCTAAGATCAGAGAGAAGAAAAAGATGGCTGCTTTCATCACTGCTATTAACATCACTATTTAACATTGCATGGAAATGGTGGTAGAAATGGAAATTTTGCATGGGCTCACATAGCCACTGTTGAGTGCTCAATCTGACACCAACAGAAACCAATGCTGATATGACACCATCCCTGGGGTGATCAGTCAGGTACCTGGTGGCAGATTGATTACACTGAACCACTTTCATTGTGGAAGGGACAGCATTTTGTTCTCTGGAATAGACAATTACTCTGGATATAGACTTGCCTTCCTAGCACTCCATGCTTTCACCAAAACTAGCACCCACAGACTTAAGTATGTCTTATGTACCACAAGTATGTCTTATGTACCACCATGATATTCCTTACAGCACCGCTTTGACTCAATGAACACACTTCACAGCAAAGGAAGTGCAGCAATGAGCCAATGGGCCCATGCTCATGGAATTCACTGATTTTATCATGGGCCCCACAATCCTGAAGTAGTGAGCTTGTTAGAATGATGCAAAGACATTTTGAAGACTTAGTTAAAATGTCAGATAGGTGGTAGTATCTTGCAGGATGGTGCAAGGTCCTCCAGAAAGCTGTATATGTTCTGAATCACCACAATTACAATAGAACTCAGTTACCGAAGTGAGGACTGTAACTGTCATCAGGATTTTCTCTTTATTTTATTGTAACTGTGTGTGTGCATATACATATATATCACACATCTATTGTATATATATATCAATTTTATATCAGAGCATTTGTTATGGGATATCAAGAATAGTAAACATCACCCAAGGACTTTACTTCCTTTTCTGGGAATGGGTTAGTGCATTTTTGGTTGAATGCAGGATAGTTGTATCCTATTAGGCAGCATTATGACCTTGTTATTGTCTTTATTTGGAGGTTTAGTATGGTTTAAGGAGATGCATATGCGTGTCAAGTTGACAAGGGGTGGACTTGTAATTATTAATCGTATGTATCAACTTGACTGGCCACAGTGTACCAGATTAAACATTATTTCTGGGTGTGGCTGTGAAGATGTTTCCATATGAGATTAGCATTTGAATCAATGGACTCAGTAAAGTAGATGGTCCTCCTCAATGTGGATGAACATCATCCAGTCCATTGAGGAACGTAGTAGAACAAAGAAGGAGGACTTTGCCCCCTTCTTTTTTTTGAGCTGAGACATCTCATCTCACCTTCTCCTGCCCTTGGGTTTCTACTGAATTATACCATCTGCTTTCCTGGGTCTCTAGCTTACAGACAATTAACTGTGAGACTTCTCAGCCTCCATAAATGTGTGAACCAATTTCTCCTAATCTCTCTCTCTCTCTCTCATATATATGTGTATATACACATACATACATACATCTTATTGTTTCTGCTTCTTTGGAGAACACTAATACTTTTAATCATTTTGTCTGAAATAATTATCACAATCTCTCCAATCTAATGCAGATGATATTTAAATTATGTGATCATGGTTTACAATTATACAACTTATTGGGAGACATTTGAACAAAGATATAGGTCCTCAGATTACAAATATAATTGATGTTCTCTCTAAAGTGCTATTATCTGTAGATATTTTAACCCTCAAGATGTCAAACACACACATACAAGCCTTTAGAAAGCCAATAAAATTATGGTATACAGCAGTGGTATTTCCTCGAATTGCAGAAAAAAATAAAATTTAACTTACAGAAGACATTATTCTAGTATAAAGAAATGTGAAGGGAGTTATCTTCTAATGATATGAGGAAAAAATATTTTCACATTTAGCTGAGGAGCTGAAGGGCAAATAACTCCATTTGTGGAATTTGATGAGCCCTAAAATGTGAGTAATTTCTCTTTATCTATAAAGAGAGCCGTGAAAGTCTCAACATAAGTCTAGTTCCCATTTGGTCCTCCTGTCAATATGATTAACTGAAGTCTTTAGGTGGTTATTATGAGTTCTAATAAGGAGTCTGTGAGTGAATTTTTACAGTCTTTTAGAGTAACACTTCTGCTTACTGAACTCTGCAGCAAACATTTCAAGCCAACAGACACAAGACTGCTAGTGAAAGTACAGTTTTACAAAATATCACAATCCACTCATTAGACATAGAGTGTGTTATTGAGGGGAGACTATGATTCCTTTCATATGTGGGAGTTTTCTCCTAGGTCAGGAGATAAAGGTGAGTAGTTGAAATCTTGAGGCCTCCTACATCCACTTGGATTGTCATGATTCTCCAAGTACACGGTGCCTTAAAAAACGAATTCCCAAAGCTCGCATTGTATCTTGCTGAGTCTTCATACACCACACATTACTGAAAATAATTGAAAAATAGCAAGCAACTAATGAAAAATCCAAACTTTAATTTGGCCAGCCACTGGAAGCTGTCTATCTCACTTTCTAAATCGAAATTCCTTATTTTAAAATAATTAAATATCAATTTACTCTCTTTAAGTTTTTCAAACTACTTTAGCTAAAACCAATGGTTCAATTGTTTGTTTCAAAAAGAAATATGAGTATGTATATTGTTGTAAATTATAAAATTCAATTTTTATCATCTTCTATTCTTGCATTAATCTTTTTTATCAAATGATGAGTTTAAGTAGATAAAATATCAGCATTAAAAATATATTTACCTGGGCTTCCCTGGTGGCACAGTGGTTGAGAGTCTGCCTGCCAATGCAGGGGACACGGGTTCATGCCCTGGTCTGGGAAGATCCCACATGCTGCAGAGTGGCTGGGCCCATGAGCCATGGCCGCTGAGCCTGCGCGTCCAGAGACTGTGCTCTGCAACAGGAGAGGCCACAACAGTGAGAGGCCGACATACCACACACACACACACACACACACACACTATATATATATATATATATATATATATATATATATATATATATATATATATATATATATATATATACCCAGATATACACATGCATACACATGCACACACACCCACTACAGATCAACCCAAGAACAGCCCTCATGTTGATTTTCAGCTTAACTCCACTCTTAGGTTTGTACTTGAAGCAACTGATTAACATAAGGTGCAATATATTTCAATTAAACTTTGAAATATTTTTAGGAAAGTGATGGCGTCAAAAGAAAAGGGTAAAACCAAGATTTGCATATCACACCCTTTTAGCTTCTTCTTTTCTATATTCTTACGTAAAAAATACTTTTTTTCCTCCTGATGTTTCTTTTTAAACATCTTTTTATTATCCTTTTCAGTGGGTAAACTGATTTACTGTCTTGCTGCCTGAGCATTGCTACTGGTGAACGGACCTTATCTCTGGCCTAATATTGAATTTTTTGTTGTTGTTTTTGCTTTTTGTTATTTTACTTCATTTTGATTTTGGACACCTGGATCTCCTTTTATCTATTAATGGGAAATTTGAGTGACTGGAAAATATCTAATACAGTATTTAGTACTTGTGTATTTTTAGAAAACTTCCAAAGATATAGTGAAAAAAAGTGAAATTTTTTTTGAAGGAAGGCTTATGCTTTGGGGTTTTCTTTCCTATTCAATACAGAGCAAAGGGAGATTTGACCAATATTTAGCTCATGTGATACCATCGTCTCACCTGATTTCATTATGTCATGTATTTCCAATTGCACACATTAATCTGCAGCATCCTGTGATTTCCCAATGTAGAAGTCATATTATGAATTTAAAAGGCTTTTATCAAAGTAGTATGTCTGTTTATCAATGAACATGTGAAATAAAATCATTGCTTTCTAAGTGAGGTCAAACCTCACGATGGCAGGCAAATCACCTTGCCAAATCAGCACCACATCACACAGGTTTCTCAGACTATGCCACAGGGCAGAGATGGCATAGGGTCTGATCTGCTTTGGTAATGAATTAACCTAACCCATGAGTGTATTTATACTACACACCAGTCTGAGAGATTATGTATTATAAATGATTAAAAAAATGAATTGAGTTAAGAAAATTGTTATGATCTCCAAGGGTCCTTCAATGCCTGCATTATATGATTCTAAGGCTCTTACCTAGAAAACATCTGATTTAATTGTCCAAATATGTTTGTCTATTCAAATTAACAGATACTGCAGATGTGAATCCTGGACTGAAGAATTGGTAAAGTTAATTGTGTGTATGTTTTCTTTCCAGGCAGACAATCAAGAGAGTTAATCATTAAAAGCTTTTTGAAAATGGAGGTTATTGGATAATACAGTCTAATTATTCTACCTAAATCACAGTATTCTTGAATATTATTAATATTAGCCTTTTTTCCACTTACCCTCTCATATGATTTTATTAGCCTAAACCTGATGTGGATAGACTCCTTCTAGCATTTTCAATCGTGATAAGTTTTAAAAGGAACATCAATTGTATATAAATAAAGCTCCATATACATCCAATATTTAAGGGTAAAACAACATTAATAATATCTATTTTATATCTAATACCTCTCATTAGTTTTGCCTGATGTTTTCAATGTCTTTTAAAATACCTTTTAATCCTTAAATTCCACTTTCATCCCCCTCCTTCCAAGCAATTTATTTGTAGAAGAAACCAGGTAATTTATCCTATATAGTTTCATACACTCTGGAGATATTAATTTTTACTAAGAATTCAACCAAAATGCTATTAATACAATGCTAACCATTTAGCATCATATTTCACTTGTTATTTTTCCAAGGTTCTTTTATAGGATCTGATTTGATCCATTTGGTCCTTGCATCACAAGTAAAATCCTTAATGGAATGGCACCTCTAGGGAACCATAATGAGATACGAGGTTAAAGAAGCCAGGTCAATGCATGGGTTTGGATTTATGGCAAGCCCGTCCCCCTGGGCCCCTCATAGTGTCCCATGTCAGAGCAAACTGGCCCCGTACCATTGCCTGGCCTCTGTCTGTAGGCCACAGGCACTGAAGTGGTTTGCACAGTGGAAAAGAAAAGGGGAAAAAAAAAAAAAAGAAGAAGCCAGATCAGAATGGTCGTATGTTTACCCTTAGTTGCTTGAGGTTGGGTGCTAAAAGCTGAGTTGCCATCAAGGTGAGATCCCAGAAATGCTTATCAAATTTCAGTGGCAATAAGCAAGGCAAAATTATTTTAAAGGAATACTGAATTTTAATTCAGTATTTTAATACTGAATTTTAAAACTGTGGAAGAAGCAAAGACAACAGGATGCAAATCAAGGGAAGATTTGAACAAGCAATTTAATAGAGGCATAGCCATAGCCAGTACAAGTATGTGGAAACTTAATTTTAAGGAATATTTCTTCTAAGGTCAAGTTTGAAGTTTTATATAAATCTTAACAGACTGGGCACATATTAGGTTACATTGGAAATCCAAATATTACTTTCCTAATTTTATGGAGAAAGTATTAAGCTCAGATTGATTTCTTATTTGAATAATTCTTTAATTTCAGCATACTGCTTTCAAATGATCTTAGTGTTTTTAATTCTAACGTTCTATGTTGCTTAGACCAAGAAAAATATTAGTTTCAAAAACATATTTAGCATTCCCCCATAAACAATTTGATACCTACATAATCAACCAAAAGAATTTCTTTTTAAATTCTAAGTTTGTTAATCAACCAAGTTTGGAATCCACTGCTTAGATCACACCAAACCTCACAGTTCTACCTCTTTTTTATTTTATTGTTTGTTTGTTGACATATTTAAATGATAGAGACCAGAAGTAACAAGATATACAGAAAACTTTTCTGATTTTGGAGTCAACCTTGTTTTTCAAACTTGGGCAACTTAGCTTCTAAGAGCCTCCTTTTCCTCTCCTTTAAAATAGAAATTAAAATACACACCTTAACCATGAGTATTAAATTAAATAATTTAAGAGACTGGATGGTAGTAAGTACTCCATAAATGCTAGCTCTTAATCTTCTTTTAATCAATAATGCATTGACTTAAAAAAAGAGATGCACTAATGGCTATATTTAATACAGGCATAATTTTGCCATAAATTATTTGTAAAAATAAAAGAAGCAATGAATAGATTTATTTTAATTTATTTTTAAACATATAGGTCTTGCTGTTGAGTTTATTAATTCATGTGTTTATGTTCAGGATACATAAAGGTCCTCTAGAGAATCAAGGGATATTTCTTTTCTTCAATAACAAATCATTTCTAAGAGGGAAACTTAAAAAGCATCTGCAAGCTTTGAAGATTATAACATTTGCTGGTGTAAACATGGGAGAATATATGTAATATATATTACTAGTGGCCTGTTTGTCAAAGAAGTCAGAAATGCTGCCAGAGGTAAAATAACTGTGAGAGGCACATTTAACAACAAATAAGGTAGGAAAGAATTTTCCATGACCTTCTTGTTCTTGTCTCTTCCAGTCTCAACTAGTACATTAATCACTCAGACACCGAGACACACTAAACAGCTGGCCTGAGCATCCTGTGAAGTCCTGGAGTTTTCATAATTGGTGTTGGCTAGTAGTGCTAGCCCAGGAATATTCAGGATGGCTACACTGAACATGGAAATGCAAAAAATTTCTTCATTTGTCTGCTCCTCCGGGGAATCATTTGTTTGGAACCTGGAACCAACTGAGATTTTCTGTTATCCAAGTAACATTTAGGTTATCCAACCACACTCAGCATGGGTTTGGCTTACCAAGGAAAACCTCCCTGCTTCAAATTCTAAGATTTTCCTTTATACTTGGAATTTCACATCTGGTAACAGATTGCAAGCTTTCCAACCCCTACACAATTTCTACTTTTTCTGGGAAAGGGGATTGATTACTAACCACGTAATTCAAACTAATATTATCTCTTTTTACAGAATTAATGAGAAGCTATAATTACCAACACTGTTTACCTGCTACTCTGGGAGTATATTTCCAAGGCACATGAATTAGCCATCGTCAGCTTTATAATTAGCGTGTGACAACTTTAATTCCAAAGGCATGTTTAATCAACAGCAACAGATGGAAATGCGTCTAGTGGTAAGTCATCCCCTTCACAGCTCCTGATAGCGAGTTTGTTCCACTGGCTCTGAATTATAAGCTATTTAGCATAGTAAGTGCTAAATTACTGGTAATATTTGCCATCTTTTTTGGGCTCTCAGAGTTACAATACATGAAAGTAATTATAATCACTGACATGTATGAGTACTCACTACATACTAAACACTATTATTGTTTTAACTTAATGAAGACTCCAAATAACCCCTTATATTAGGTAATTTTAATATGCCCATTTTACAGGTGAGGGAATTGAGCCTAAGAAAATCAAAGTGACTTGCCAAGAGTTCCACAGCTCTTAGCAGTAGGGTCAAATTTGGATTCACTATGATCGTGCTGTAATAAAATACCTTTGTTATTCTCAGTCATGTGGGGCTGTTTAGTGGTTTTGGATTCTGCTAAAAAATTTGTGTTATTTTGTGGATCTTATGATTACAGGATCCAGTTTTTCTAACTTTTCTCCTCACAAGGATCAGTCATATACATAGAGGACAGCAGCTGTCTGCTTGGTCCTTTTATTAATTCTACAAACATACTAACTCAGAGTCAGTCACTGTGCAAAGTTTGGACTCACCATTATCTATATTGAATAGCAGCTGCAGAAACTTTTGGGGAACCCTCTCAGAGATGTTCTTTCTACCTCCCAGAGATTCACTGAAGTTACCTTCACCAAGCCTACCATATATACTTGTGACTCTACCTCCAGCCCCCTTAAGTCAGCGCCTTCTAGGGTTTCACCACTGTAGGAAAAAGATGATCCAGCAGGCTCGGATCTCCATTTCTAAAGTTCCCAGACTTAAGATATCAAATCAGATGCAGGGAAGGGATGCCAAAGTTTAGGAGTTTGGAGCACTTTGACCTCTCCCTATCAAAACACAATTTCTCCTTCCCCAGTCTACCTCAGGGGACAGTATAGACTAAACATATCTAGACCTGGTACCAGTGATTTTTAAACCTATCCTAAACATTGAGATTATCTGAGGAATTTAAACAAAAACCTCAGCAAGTGTGCCCAAATCCATACTGGTTATCCAAAATCTCTGGGGGTGTGGCCTGCACATCTCTCCCTGTGAAAACCTCCTCATGTAAATGTCATGTTTAGCTGGGGTTGGGATGTATAGCTTTAGACATTCAAGCAGAGAGGTTCTTTAATGTTTTTCTGAAGAAAAAAGTTGTTGTGTGTTTATATTAAATCCCAAAAGTCATGGGTAAATTGCCTGTAACGGTCATTTCTTAGGCACAGAAAGTGGAATCTGAAAAGTTTCTGGCCCCTACAATGATTCTGAGGGGTTTTGTCCCCTCTAATTTAGAATGTGTTGTTGTTAGAGAAATGACAACTGCCATGTGATCACACAAATATCACTTTCATTTCTTTGTAATTAACCCTGGGATGACCTTTATACATTTTGGAAATGTAGAAATATCTAGCTGCCAAACATGGTTTAAAAGCCTTAGAATTAAAAATGAATAAATTAGATTTTTTTCCTTTTTTGGTCCTCAACGATCATTGGCTTTTTGCCCCTTCGCTTGGTTAATGAATAGTAACTCTAAGATGTTCAGATCCACTGCCTGATCTTTCCACTCTTGGTGAAATTCTTTAAAACATAGGCACACGTGCCCACATACACACACACACACACACACACACACACATACACATCATATCATGTTAGTAATAAAGGGCCTTTAGAGATCTTTGATTTACAAATGGGGAAACATGCATTATCTTTCACATAGCTTGATTCACTTACAGCCACATACTTAATGTGACTTTTACAGTTTAGACTTAATTGAACTGATTCACTGACAGTCAGGTATATGTTAGTAATACAACCCAAATGTAATTTTTAATGTACCAGGCAATCTCCCTTAATATGAATAATGAAACTATCCTTTACATTACTAGGTGGCCTATGGACAAAATTAGACTATTAGCTAAGATTATAAAATAATTAATTCATCTAAAAAAAGTAAAATGTATCGTGAAATCACTATTTTGTGCTGTGCACTCAATAATTAAGTAAAAACAATAAAACATACCAATTAATTCTACTTGGTCATGTGGAGTAACGCATAGGTATGCATTTAAATGCCACAAGACACTAAAACTTTTATAAACCTAAAGGGGGAAATAATCACTTAAATATAACAATGATACAAATAATATTATTTCTACAGTGTGTTGTCAGTTTTTTTTAAGGATGAAAGGATGCCTTGAAGTAGATCTTTTGGCATTGTCCCCTTCTCTCCAAGGCCACCTTTATGTGTGTATGTGCATAGGGTCCTGCAGAAGTGTCCATTCTTCATTCAATACTCTTCTGTCACCATTTTGAATTCTTAATATAAATAAGGACTTTGTGTTGTTATTTTGCATAGTCCCTACAACTTATGTAGCCATACCCTTCACGCCCGCTCTTTACTCTTGAAACTAACAAGTGTATGCCCCTGACATCCCTGATATTTCTTGGCTTAAGCTCAAAGCTTGATGGTGGAACTTGACCCTTGACTATCTCAGGCAAGATCAACACTTATTTCCTCTTTCTCTATGCTCCTGACCACTCCTGATGTTCTCAACACCTCATCAACCTCAGGAAACCTGAGGACACAATCTAGTGTCAGGGCTCTAACCTATGATGCCTGCTGGGTTTGCTCACACTCCCACTCAAGCAACTGATAAGAATCAAGCCATTAATTAAAAATTGGAAATTATTCCTTACAAAATGCAGTACACAAAGTGATATATACATATTTCCCATGCTTTTCGTTTATAACGTTGCACCTCACATTTAATCTTTACAGTTAGTATTCTTGTTCCTCTGACAACACACTAAGAAGTCATCTCAGAATTATCCATTCTGCTCCCTTTAATCTTGGTTCTATTAGCTTCAGTGTCAGAAAATGACATGGTCTTCTTTTTCCTCAAATTCTAGTCGGATACTCCATTTCCAATCTTACTATATACAGATGGAACACAAATCCAGAGTCATTCTAATGGTTAAAATGCTTTTTTTTTTCCATGAAAAGAAGCATAGGCATATTTTCTCTTGTTAAAAATGTAATTTCTTTTTTTTTTTTTTTTTTTTTTTTTTGCGGTACGCGGGCCTCTCACTGTTGTGGCCTCTCCCGTTGTGCCCAGCGGCCATGGCTCACGGGCCCAGCCGCTCCGCGGCATGCGGGATCCTCCCGGACCGGGGCACAAACCCGCGTCCCCTGCATCGGCAGGCGGACTCTCAACCACTGCGCCACCAGGGAAGCCCCAAAATGTAATTTCTTAAAAGGCAACCAGCTTGGGCTTCCCTGGTGGCGCAGTGGTTGAGAGTCCGCCTGCCGATGCGGGGGACACGGGTTCCTGCCCCGGTCTGGGAAGATCCCACATGCCGCGGAGCGGCTAGGCCCGTGAGCCATGGCCGCTGGGCCTGCGCGTCCAGACCCTGTGCTCCGCAACGGGAGAGGCCAGAGCAGTGAGAGGCCCGCGTAATGCAAAAAATAAAACAAAAAACAAAAAACAAACAAACAAAAAAAAGGCAACCAGCTCATTGGATTGGGGTGATTGAAGTATTTCGCCCTAATAAAATGACTTAATCAACACACACACACACACACACACACACACACACATACACACTCACTCCCCAACTGGGAAATTAATGGAGCCTATATTCAAGATGTTTAGTATTTTCAGACATGTTGGCAAATTGAACTATCAAGGACAAAGCTGCAAACAAGAAAATCATCTCACAACCATTTTATTAATATAAAGGAACACGTCAATATGTGAAGAGTCCCAGATTCAGAAACAGTCTGTGAATATTTTCTCAAGGAAATCATTTGAATCTCATGAAAATATGTGTAAGAAATAAGAGCAAATGGGAGAGGATACAGAGGTTCTTTGAATACTATCCAGGCTGCAATTATGTTTCTATGTCATTGATCCTACATTCAAAATAAAATTCACTATCCTCAAAATGATTGGCATTTATTTTTTCTTGGATTATACACACTCTTATTTTTTCCTCGGACTATACACAGTCTTATTTTTTCCTCATCAAGCTGCTAATATCATATTATTTAAAACAGCCTTTCTTGTTTAATTAAACTTTTGAAAAGCTAATCTGTAGGCAAATAATTGTGTGTGTCTGTGATTGTAAAATTGTTATCTGCAAAGACAGTTTCTGTGATCTAAAACTCTGAAATTCTATTCATTTGTGTGTGTGTGTGTGTGTGTGTGTGTGTGTAATTCCTAAGTCCTCATCTATGCTAACACTCTGCTACATTATGAAAGTATTTATTGCTAAGATGGTCTTATTACATGATTCAAACAAGTCAAAGTCAATTTAAAGACAGCCCTTGAACACTTCACATTGGTGTGGTCAGGAACATAAGACAGTTCTCTAGGAAAAGACACTCACTTATCCCCATGTTATAGTCATTGCCTATGTCTCTCAAGTTCAGAGTTGCTGGCCAGACTCTGATTATAGGGTCAGCAAATGACAACTCCAAGTACTGTTTGAATGACAAGCTTTGGCTAATTTTTAATTGATACGTGGGCACACGATCAAAGATGTGGCCAATCTGGTTAACTTGCTTAACTGCCATTTAGCAAATTCATCAAAAGCTATGTGTGAATACCGAAACTTCAGAAGTGGGATAGTTTAATAAGCCATGTAAGGTGAAGTGTGGAAGACAGGACCAGAAAAGACAGTAACAAATATTTATTTTTTTACAGGCCTTATGTTGAAGGGTAAATATGTGTTTGTTTATATTTTAAGACCTCTGAGAACAAGGTTAACTTAAGTGTGTGACTGACATTTCCTCTAAATGAACGTGAGAAAGCAAAACAATAGCTGTTAACCAAGAATAAAATAGAATCACCAGGTGCAACTCACTTAGCAACTGCTCTATCAGTCTACCTTTATTTTATAAAAATGTCATCTGACCAATAATACCATTTGTGCTCACTCAGGATTATTTTCATTCATGGAACTAAATAGGGTTACTATTAATATTAAGACTAAGCAACTTTTTACTGTCATTATCTGTGACATTATTATACCCTCTTTTTTTTTTTTTTTTTTTTTTTTTTCTGTACGCGGGCCTCTCACTGCTGTGGCCTCTCCCGTTGCAGAGCACAGGCTCCAGACACGCAGGCTCAGCGGCCATGGCTCACGGGCCCAGCCGCTCCACGGCATGTGGGATCCTCCCGGACCGGGGCATGAACCCGTGTCCCCTACATCGGCAGGCGGACTCTCAACCACTGCGCCACCAGGGAAACCCTACACCCTCTTTTTAAGAATAACACCGCCATTACCAGCAGTCCTCTAATAAAGCATAACTTTTGGTAGCCTGAAAACTCAGGAATTTCAAAAAGTAATTCATTAAAATTAAGTTTCCCAGAGAAAAGGGTTGTAATTCTGCTACCTTACTTAGTATGTGACATATTCTTTATGTTATTCTCAGTGGTAGCACATTGTCATTCCCTGGAGAGAATTTGCATTGGAGGGATAGTTTGAATTTGCATAAAAGTGTGATGAATCTGAAAATGATTAAGCAATGAAATTCCATTCTCATCTTTAAAATATATACACTTACATAGCATGTACTGTGTATTATTTTCATTTAAGTTACTAACTTCCATAAGTTTGAAACCTACACATACACACACACACACACACACACACATGGTATCAGAATGCATTAGGAAGGCTCTACTTATTCTGTATGCTCACCTGCTACATTCATTCACAAAAAAGATGGGAAGAATTACCCTGGAGTAATTTCTGGGCTCATTTGTTTACCATACACTTGTTCGATATTATTGTTATCCTTGTAACATGTAATAAAATAAGCCAACATGTGTCACACAATGTTAGTGAATAATTATAAGGCAGCATGACAACTCTACAATTTCTTGGGAATAAAGAATAAAAACAATGAAAACAGCAGGAAAACAGAGCAGAAAGGAATTTGAAAATATTCTCTTTCTAATAAAACATGACATGTTCACAATTTTATACACATTTAAATTCATATATTTTTTTCCTATCAGTTCCGGGAACTATTGGATATTCAGAGTTAAATATACTTGATGAACTTACAATCAATTAAATAGTATTAAAATTTTTATATTGGCTAAAAAGTTATAAGTACAGTGAGGTTTTTTGTTTTTGTTCTTGTTTTTGTTTTTGTGGTACGCGGGCCTCTCACTGTTGTGGCCTCTCCCGTTGCAGAGCACAGGCTCCGGACGCGCAGGCTCAGCAGCCATGGCTCACGGGCCCAGCCACTCTGCGGCATGGGGGATCCTCCTGGACTGGGGCACGAACCTGCCCTCCCAGCATCGACAGGTGGACTGTCAACCACTGCGCCACCAGGGAACTCCAGTACAGTGTATTTTTTAAAAGTAATTTTATTAGTGTATAGTTGCTTTACAATGTTGTGTTAGTTTCTAAGTACAGTGTAAACCACCAGGCTTATGAGGACTTTGGAATAGGGTCAGGGAAAATTCTTTGGATGGAGGTGATATTTTATTTTCTCCTGCAGGGCAAGTGGGATAGAATAGCTTAACAATACATGGATGTCAGTAAATCACAATGCAATTATTTAATATTGGGCTTCTCAGCTAGACTCTAAGATCTCTGAGCTCAAGACAGGAAGAATATCACTTCTATCCCCTCCTATTTTCTTAATGCCTGGCAAAGAGTAGATATTTACTAGCATCTGTTGAACAGATAAATGAAATGCAACAGCTGCATTTTTATGTAAGAAAGGGAGACATTCAGTAAAGGATTATTCTGGGAATATAAAATTTGACCAAGTCCTGTTGTTTGTGGAATAGAAAGTTTAGAGCCTTCGGTTTCTGGAGATTAAATTAAGTATAAGGTTAAGATGGGGGGTTGGTGCTACCATTAGTATAAACAGGGAGTCAGGAGAAAAGTTTGTCTTGAGTTCATAGGAGAAAAACTTAAATTAAGGACATGTTGCATTTAGAGCTGCAGAATATCTTATACAGCAAACTGTCAGGTCAGTATTTCAAAATTCAGCACTGGTTGTCTGAAGAGAGATCTAAGCCTTAACATACAGATTTTCGGAGCTCCACTTAACATACACCCGTGATAGATAGATGGAGAGCTGGATAGATAGGGATAGAGATGTAGATATTGTACATTCAGATTTGAGGTTGGTATAGCTGTAAATATAGATTTATATATATTTAGGTATATATGTACACTTTAAATATTTAAACATTTTAAAATTATGGTAAGAGGTAACAATTAGAACTGATGGAATGAATAAAATTTCTAAATAATAGAAATTGTTTAGAATACAATTTATCCTAAATTAGAATCAATTAATATTAGAATAACATTTATAATTAATTATGCATTAAATTTAATAATAATTATGTTAATATGTATAAATCAAAAATTGTATAAAGAACATATAAACATGTTATAATCTTATAGAATTAAGCACATTTTGGCTATTTTTGAAATATTTTTTTTTCTTTTTTGCTCAAGTCTAGACCAAAAATTTAATGTGAGGGAGAAAAGCAGGAACTCATTTTCTACTAACAGTAAGCATTGATATTTTAAATCACCAGTCTTTGATTTATTGATTCAGCTTCATTCAAATTGTTTTGGGCCTGTCATATTGGCAAAATATGTGATGTTTTGATTTCTTTTTTTCTCTTTACTTAGGAAGTATCCTTATCAAATGATCTCTTGCCTAAGGACAACTCCAGCAAGTTAGTTTTTATTATTATTTTCCATAATAAATTATACTATAAAATGTCACCTCAGGACATAAAAGAGGACTTTAAAAAATAGTAAACATGCTCCTCTTCTGGATTAGAATATTTACTATCTAAAGTAGTTATGTCCACACCAGTTAATCTGTGAATGAAATTCAACTGAAACCAAATTTCCAAAAGTGTTTTCCTATTGTTGTAAGTAGTCAAAATAGCCCTAAAGATTGGTAGAATAAAAATATTAACACCCCAAGTTGAAATATAAAGGAGAGAGGGCCTTGCCCTGTCTTACATAGAACATGTACCCACTAAATTGTTGTTGAATGAATAAATGAATTAATTAATTAATGAAAAGAAAAGCTGGGAGAGTTGCAAGAGGATTGATAAGACTCTTTTGATACAGAGTGTTAAGGGAAGGCCTAAAAATCATAGTGGAGCTGACACTGAGAAAAATCTGGCAATACAGCTCCCACAGCAAACACGAGGTATCATTAGATAAATGTAAAGCTGGTGGACCTGGGAGGGCAACCATAGCAACACTGAATCTCAAACCCAACCCAATTCCTAAATAACTTAAACCAAGCCCCTATAATAAAGGCAAAGCAGATAGAAAGGCACACCACCTATTATCAGGTATAAAATCTATTTACCTTAGTCACTACTGTCCTACACAAGAGGTCTTGATTTAAAGAACAAAGATTATAAGGCATGTGGAAACACAAAGCAAAAAACAAAAGAAACTGAAAACACCAATAACATACTTCCAAGAGACAAAGTAATCAACTAAACAAAACTCACATATTACACAAATGCTAAGACTATCTGAAAAGAAGTTTAAAATTAAAAATTTAAGGACATTTAAGGACGCAAATGGAAAGGTACATGAGAAAAGATCTGACAGGAATTTTCAGCAGAGATATCAAAACTACATGAAAATATTGAATGGAAATGAGATGAAAGGAAAGCACAGTAATGGAGATGCAGAATGCCTTCAATAGGCTTATCAGTGGACTCAACTCAGACGAGAAAAGAATACGTCAGCTTGTAGTAGAGACATCAACAGAAACTAACCAAACAGAAACACAAAGAAAATAATAGATAAAAGAGAATCCAAGAACTATGGGGCAATCTCAAATAGTCTAATTTGTTCATAATTGGAATACTGGAAATGAGAAGACAGGTAAATTGAAAGAGGAAATATTTAAAACGATGAAGAGGAAGAATGTTCTAAAAAATATAGCCAGACAGATCCAAGAACCTTTAAGATCAGCAGGCAAACAAACAAGTTATATAATTTTTGTAAGTTTTATTACTTTGACAGAAGATATGCAGTTATAAACCTTTTTTTTTTTCAGCCTCTCATACAACTTCCTTGTCCCTTAATGCTGTGGCTAAGAGTAGGCAGATTTCACTTCCCAGTCTCCCTTCACAGCTGGCTTCTTGTTAGTTTCCACCAATAAGAGGTATTAATGGGAGATCAGATGGCAAGAGCATGAGAGAAGCCACTTCTTCCTCTCTGTTTTGTCCGGCAGCATTTCTAGATGTGTGCATCTGCTAAGAATTTCTAGCTTCAATCACAAGACTCAAATTTCTTTGTTCTCCCAAAATGGTAGCTGCACCCCTGTTAACTCCAGTACTGGCCATGTGCCCCCTCCTCCAACTTTGAAGGCTCCAACTCCTCCTCACTGTAACTCATCCAGCTGGGTTGTGCGGGCCAGGGGCTGTCGTTTATCACAAATACTAACATCTGAGTTAATTTGCTACTCCCTTCTCTCTCTCTGAACTTCCAATACATGCAAATAATTTTCTTTATACTTGCTTCAGTGTTCCTGAAAGAATACTGACTAATAAAGAAAAAAGATCCACAAGGGTACAAAGTAGCTCCCTGCTCTTACTTGTTCAATTATACGTTATTAAAACCAAACTCAAATATATATAATTTCTAAGCAAGAGGCAAATACTAAAATTAATCATAAATTGAATATGAACATGTGCTTCTGTTACAAGGGAACTATGAATCAAGATACTTAGCACGCTACTAAAAACATATATTATCATTGTGTGTTTACAAAAAAGCATGTAGGTATCCACATCCCTATTGGAGAAGAACTCCCAAGCTGACCAGTGGGAAGTGCCCTGTGATAAACCTCTAGATCCTCACAGTAGGGGAAATGTAAGAAAACTAATTCTGATTAAGTCCTTTATTTTTGCTCGAGTTTCATACATATTTGATTTGATTTAATTCCACCACTCCACACATTTATAAAGAAAGGAATTCTAATCTTCTTTTATAGAGACTTTTATATAGATTAAGTGGCTTTCTTCAATGTAAACCAGGTTCTGTATGACTTCAAGTTTCATGTTGCTTCCATTATAACATTGATTTTTGATTAGTTTTCTGTAACTCTTCTGGATTTGGATGAACCATTTTGCCGACAAGTAATGTCAAAGATTGTGTAAAGCACACATAATAAGATATAAGGCTTGTAACTGTTCTTTAAACATGGTAAACACTAGCCCCATGTAGCTATTTAGATTTAAAGTTAATTAGATTTAGGTGAAATCTAAAATTTAGTTCCTATTAGCACTACCCACATTTCAAATGCTCAATAGCCACATGTGGCCTGTGACTACCATACTGACTAGCAACTTAGATATACAATTTTTTCTATCATCAGAAAATGCTATTGAACAACATTGATGTAGAATATAAGGCCTTCACAAAGGGAAAGTAAACTCACACTGTGTGCCCTCTTATGGATTCTATGTCATTCCCAATGTTGTTCTTTAATAATTTCAAGGGCATGTCACAGAATTTCTAAAATTAGTTTTCAAGGGATAAAGCAAAAAGAATAAACTCTTCAGGCCAGATGCCCACAAAACTTAAAATCCAATATTACATGAAGATTTCTTGAGCATACTGACAAATAAACAGATGGAGTACTCAGGATTCAGGTACTATTTCTCACATTGGAAACAATGAATAAAATTCAGAAAAAGATAAACACATACAAGAAATTATTGTCTAGAATCTGTAAAATATGAAGTAGCAATCACTGCCTTAAAGAAATAGGAATAAATCATCCAAATCACTTTGATGAAGAAGGAGTAGGAAAACTCTTTAAGAATGTTAAAACTCACCTTCTAAAAACAGTATGTTGACATCATGCCTAAGAAGGAAAATCACATTGAATGATGCTTTAAAAAGATCAACTCTTTGGCTTCCCTGGTGGCGCAGTGGTTGAGAGTCCGCCTGCCGATGCAGGGAACACGAGTTCGTGCCCAGTCCGGGAAGATCCCACATGCTGCAGAGCGGCTGGGTCCATGAGCCATGGCCACTGAGCCTGCGCATCCGGAGCCTGTGCTCCGCAACGGGAGAGGCCACGACAGTGAGAGGCCCGCGTACAGCAAAAAAAAAAAAAAAAAAAAAAAAAGATCAACTCTTAACATTAAAAACAGCCAAAAAGAGCTGCCATATTTCTCTAGCAATAAGTATCAATATGTGGATTGACAGCAATATGAGAGATGGGGATTTTATTAGTCACACCCAAGTTAATGATGGCAGCACCAGGAATTCCCTGGCAGTCCAGTGGTTAGGACTCTACCCTTCCCTTGCAGGAGACACGGGTTTGATCCCTGGTCGGGGGACTATCCCACAAGTGGCACGGCCAAAAATAATAATAATAATAATGGCAGCACCAAGGGCTGCAGCATGACCATTGCCATTGCCACTCACACATTGTGAAGCAAGTGACACTTGTTCCCACCTCTAGGGGAGGAGTTCCACCTTGTGGAATATAGCAAAGAGCATAATAACATCTACCAGCAGGGAGAGCAGCAGTCCCAGGACGTCGACCCCACCACTTGGCTTGCAGGTTCAGAGGCTGCCAAGAAAGATATGAGTCACACAGGCACTGGATGGAACAACGCTTTACTCAGAGAAAAGACAGAGCAAGGTCAGCGTCTATAGTGAGCATTGGTCCTTTATGGCCAGAGGGTTCCACCCTACTGCCAATGCAGGGAGATGGTCTCAACACACTCTTCTTGTGCTCCAGGCAGAGGACCACTGCCAGCAACAGATACAGCAGTGGGGTTAGCCACATGCCACCATAACACAGGCAGAACAAAGATGTACACATCAAATCTGGAACAGGAAGAGGTAGTCCTAAACAAAGCAATATGCCCAGCACGGGCTCTGAGGACTCTTTATGTCTGCGTAAGGAAAAGTTCCAGAACCACAGCAGCATAATCTTATGAAACTGTGCAGGGGTGCCAGGCTCTGCATGACTGCCTTTCCCACACAGTCTCAAGTTGACTGCTCTTCTTCTCTTCCTTAGTTTTTCTGTATGTGTTATAGGCAGATAATACTCCATATACATATATATATTATCAGTGTCAGAGTGCCATTGGGAGAACAAATGAAATAAATACTGGCTACAAGAAAGCTTAAATTTTTCAAACCAGGTGAGGCCATTTTAATACAAGCTGTTGTTATATGAGTCCAAAATTTGAATTTGGCAATTTCTTGTTAAGAACATAAATGTATCAAAAGTATGGTGGCAGGATTGGGCCTAGTCACCCTTGACTAATATGTTTGCTTTCCTGATTCTTGTCAGCCCACCAGGGACTTACTTCTTAGACTAATCTCTCAAGATTGATATTAATATCTCCATCATACAGTAAGGAATCCTTGGCTTCACTTAAGTGATTTTTTTTGAGTCACATCATATGTAAATAGTAGACTATAAGACATCTTACATATCTCACTCTTAATTTCAAGCTCTTTCCAACAAAAGTACTGAAGGAAATTAAATAAATAGAATAGATTTGACTACTCATAACTATCTCTTCAAATTTTACCACATTGGACCCTGATTATAATTTCCTACTGGAAAAAATGTGAAAAGAAAGTTAATTAGTAGCTTTATTTGAGAGAAGCCAAAATCAAACCCAAAACCACGATGAAAAAAAAAAGTATTCCAACAAACAGATTACTGAAATCAGTAGGAGACAGAAGAGAAAGAAAAACACAACAAATCTAGACCTATAAAGAATTCTATTTGATAGGAGAAGAAAACTTTTAAATGAAATAAAAGCTTACTTTTGCAATCAAAACTATTTGTAAAATGTAATGTATGCACTGGTAAGTCACTGCATAAATAACTGGGCAACAGTACTATTTGGAATAATAATAAAAGTGTTCACTTGCAACTTGTATTTTGAGAATCTATAAAATGAAATTGAAAAGGGGGTTTCAAGGGGCTTCCCGGGGCTTCCCTGGTGGCGCAGCGGTTGAGAGTCTGCCTGCTGATGCAGGGGACACGGGTTCGTGCCCCAGTATGGGAAGATCCCACATGCCATGGAGCAGCTGGGCCCGTGAGCCATGACCCCTGAGCCTGCACGTTTGGAGCCTGTGCTCCGCAATGGGAGAGACCATAGCAGTGAGAGGCCCATGTACCGCAAAAAAAAAAAAAAAAAGAAAAGAAAAGGGGGTTTCAAGATACAAACAACACCATTTTACTTTTATAATGTCTTTTGCAATTTATTCTGGAGGGAAAAACAATCCAGATTTTCTCACCTGACCAAGTTGGACTTATAGTCACAGTACCTAGTGGTTCCAGGGTGGGGGGGTGTGGGGGGAAGAATATAAAAGTACATTGCCTTTCCTGGTTACAGGGTGAGATGCCTTCTTGTTAAATGTTATAGCATTTCAACATAAATTATCTCTTTATGACTTGTTACCAAGGAAAGCCACAGGAGTTCAGTCTTATACATTAAAGGATGAAATTGATTTAGAGAAAAAATTAAACCCTCAGTAATTTTGGCAGAAAAAATATAGGTTTATCCACTAAGAAAAGTGAGTGTTACTTTGTATCTTGAAAAATTAAAACAAAGTGATTATTCCTTGGAACAAACTCAAAATGAAATCCAACATTTTGTAACCTGGCGACTCAGGTTCAAGTTTGGAAACCACCACAACAAGCCCTGTAACTTTGGGCAAATAGCCTCTTTAACTCTTTACAGCCTACAGTCTAATAGTAATACTTCAGTGAGCCTTTGAGAAGATTGCATGATACAAGGTTAAAAGAAAACAACAACAAACAAAATCTTTGCAAATTGTAAATCATGTTGAATATACACCATGGTTATTATTATTGTCAATTGAGGAACTGGTAATTAAGGATTACCTCAACTGAAGTTTGAAGAACAGGTAAAATTCACCAGCCAAAGACGTAAGGAATACATCTGGAGTCAGTAAAACTAAGTTTCTTCAGCTTGCTGCAACAAAGGATAGAGGAAGTATGTGGAGAGCACACACTGGGGAACTTTGGGGCATTTTGATAAGAGAGAGTTAGGAGAGACTGAATGACTTTTTAAAAAATAACAGTTTGAGATATAATTCATATACCACAAAATTCACCCTTTGAAAGCATATAATTCAGTGGTTTTCAGTATATTCAACAAGTTGTGCAAAGTTTACCACTCTGGAATTTCAGATCATCTTCATTACTCCAAAATGTAACTCAAAAACCATTAGCCATCAGTCCCCACTTCCCACTACACCTAACCCCTGGCAGCCACAAATTTGTTTCTGTCTTTATGGATCTGCCTATGATGTTCATTTCATATAAATTGAATCAAACAATATGTGAATTTTTTGTAACCAGTTTCTTTCATTTAATGACAGTTTCAAGGTTCATACATGTTGTGGCTTACTTATTCCATTTTACTGTGAATAATACTCTATTGAGTGGATAAATGGCATTTTGTTTATCCATTTATACATTGATGAAAATTTGGGTTGTTTCCACTTCTAAGTTTTTTCAAATAATGTTGCTATGAACATTCATGTACAGATTTTTGTGTGGACATGTTTTCAGTTTTCTTGAATAAATACCTAGGAGTAGAATTGTTAGGTCATATAACAACTCTATGTTTAACATTTTGAGGATTTGCCAAACAGTAAATTACCAGGTTCAGTAAAACACAATCCATGAACAAATGAACATTGAGAGAAATTGGCTTCCAGATTCAATTAATTGAGTGGTTTTTGCTTATCATGTATATTATATTTCTATTTCAAAAGAAGAGCTAGAGAGAGAACCATTTCATAGATTCTTTTGAAAAGTGGCCATATTTTCTGAACTAAGAAAATTTCTCCCTCTCTTTCTCTCTCTTCCTCAGTAATTTTTTTTTTTTTTTTTTTTTTTTTTTTTTTTTTTTGTGGTACACGGGACTCTCACTGCTGTGGTCTCTCCCGTTGTGGAGCACAAGCTCCAGACACGCAGGCTCAGCGGCCATGGCTCACGGGCCCAGCCACTCCACGGCATGTGGGATCTTCCTGGACCGGGGCATGAACCCGTGTCCGCTTCATCGGCAGGCGGACTCTCAACCACTGTGCCACCAGGGAAGCCCTCTCCCTCAGTAATTTAAGAAAATATGTTTATTAATTTATGCAAATATTTTTACTTACAAAATAAATTAACTTCCTGAAATGAATAACTAAAATACCTGAAATTGAGAAGGTCCCTTGAACAATGTGTGACATATACTCTTTCAAAATAATGAACAATCAAAACATTCCTGAAATTTATCCCCTTGATAAGCAATATGACTCAACAATCCACCCTGATATTAGGATAAGGCTTGTACCAAAGAATTTGGTACCAAAGTTCACTGGGACTTTTAACCAGTGAAAAATACTAAAACATGGAGGGCTTTTCAGTTGTTATCATAGTTGAGTCAAGTTTTATTTTCTCAGAAGGAAGCAATGTGTGATATGAAGGATTTATAAATTTGGGAAGACTGAAATGACTAGAATGGACATTTAGCAACTCACTCAATGCAACCTAAATCATCACTTCTGTTTGGAAGTTAACAACTTATATTTCCAAATGCCCAGGTTAACATCCAGCCACCTTCACATTAAGAAGAATTGGGAGGTTGGCATGACAACTGAGTGAAATGTATAAGAAGCAAAATTGACTCAGCAGAACACAGATCGGAGGTTATTCTGACCAGCAAAGGTTATTGAAAATTGTTTTCCATGGCAATTTCTTTCCAAACCAAATTATTTCTTAAACCTGTAGGCCAATGTGTCTCAGTATATCTATAGCGAGTCTGTAGCATAATTAAGCCACCAATTAAGCCTTACCAACTCCCATTTTTATATGCTGTAAATATGTGGCAACAAAAAAAAGTCATTTTGCTAAAACAAGATCTATTATACTCTTTTTCCCCCACAAATGCCAGTATTACTAATATCATTCTCTACTCTCTTTTGCCATTTCTTTTGTTACAATTTAATTTGATTTAAGTATATCCTACTTATACCTCAAGGTCAAACTGAAATTCATCCTGGTTTATTAGGAATTCTGTTAGGCATTCCAGTTCTCTCAAGCACTCTCTTTCTTTTGAGCATCTGTATATGTTTCACAATGTCTCCCAATTTCTATTTACCAAACATTGCCAGATGGCATTCCTTGAACTGTCGTCTGACAGTTAAATTTTGTTTAACTGAGCTTATAAATTTGCATTGGCTTCACAATAAACTTATAAAATGCAAGGAGTTAGAGTCTGTGTTTATTTCTTCTTTGTGATCACATGCTAAATATGAGAAAATTAAGGACTAGAGATATGAAATTACTCTGGTTGTAACGTGGAGATTAGATTGAAAAGGAGCAAAAATGGATGTAAGGAAGACCAAACAGAGTTTAATTTACCCAGTTGTCAGTATATTTTATATCAACTGGTTATATATCTAACACAGATCAATATAAATTCTCGACTAATTGAGGAATTAAGTGCAAATGAAACCATAAGGAACACATGTAAAACTGTACTCAAACTAGATAAGTCTTGCTCAGTATAAGTGCACAGGGATACAACATAAAGAAAATTCCTGGAAAATCTAGAGCACCATTTAAAAAAAAAACTAAACTAAAAAAATGCTTTAAATATTACCATAAAAACTTAAGTAGGATCAATTTTTGACATATTCAAGATAAAAATGTTAATACCCCTGATACACAGAAAGCCTTAAAAATCTACGATAAAACCACTCTGAATCATCAGAGAAAAATTGTCAAAGAATATGAACAAAATATCATCTAATAAAAATATAAATGACTAATTAACATATGAAAACATATATTTTAAAAATCACATTAATATGCCAATATCTTAAGGATGGGAATAAATTAGTACTAATTCCATGGAAGTCTATTTGGCAGAACTATCAAAAGCCTTCAAAATATTTATATCGTTCCGTCCAGTATAGCTACATCTATGAATTTCTTCTGAGGAAGTAATCAGAGATGTGTGCAAAGATTTTAGGACAGTAATCAGTATTCTTAATCATATACAAAATATGAAATTTCATTGGTACAAGATCCAAAGAACAAATCAGTATGTCCCTGTGATGGAATGTTATGTATCATTATAATCATGGTTTTGAAATACATGTTTAATGATATGTAAAAATAGGATAATATAAATTTGAATGAAAAATATTGATGTACAAAATTATAGAGAATATAATCTGAACTGAGTATATATATTTATATCATGTATATCATACAGTATTTGCCTTTCTCCATCTGACTTCTTTCACTTAGCATAATGCTCTCCAAGTCTATCCATGTTGGTCTTAAGAGATGAATTCTTTCATCCTCCCTTCACTTCCAAATTTCTAGACTCCATAAAGACCACTCTGGTTTGAATGAATTCTTCATTTAGGCAATGATACAATTTATTTTGTCACAAGTTTCTTTAACTACACATGTACCTACTTACCTGAATTAGAATTTATATTTACTGTTTTCTCATCACTAATTCATTTGCAAGCCATTTCTTAAGTTGAGTTACTTTCCTGGGGGGTTATAATTCCATATGTTGTTGAATTTTTTATAGATTGTCGTTAAGAAAACAATTTTGCATCAAATATTAGGAGCAGTTTACTAATTAGATACCAACCCCAACTCCTCTTCCTAACCCACTAACTTATCCTCCATCTCGAACAAGGATAAGTCTGAGACCCAAGAAAGACTGAGTTTCCTGGATATTGTCCAATGGATTAAGTCATATGAAAAAGATCCTTTATGATACTGAAACTGAGCTTCCCTTGTTAAAGGCAATATGTATGAGAAAAAATGTAAGGGCTTCAGGTTAAATATTTCCTTTACCTGCCATTTAGTAGCTATATAAACTTAACTAACTCAATTAAACTTTGAGTCTTAGATGACTCATCCATGAAGTAGGGATAATAATACCTCCCTCAACAGATTGTAATGAAGGTTAAATCATTTAAAAGCTATAAGATGTCTAACACAGATATCTGCTGCATTACACCTTCATCATTCTGAATTCTTAAACTAGTTATACCTGTATAATTAGATTAAAATGGCCAAAACTAGTGTGAATAGCTAACTAAAAATTTGGTGGATATTTGAGAACTTGATATTTAGGTGAATATCAATACCACTTTACACTATATATTGTGTAGAAATTCCCAATTGGTTATAAAAAGTCTAATCATTTGTTTTCTTGGAGGAAAAAAGCAACATTGAAAAATGTATGCTGAAAGAAGCCAGATATTAAATAAACAGGTCTCTAGAGCAACTTTTACAAAGAGGCGTCACATTCTGACAGGGAAAAACATGCTTCCCTATAATCTCAATGTGTATGTCAGACAAGCTTAGCTGCTGCATTGGTATATTTTCAGATCTCTCCATGCCATTTTTAATCATGTGAAATCTGCTACAATATTGAGTTATATTTTAGATCACAAAGTACAAAATAGAACATATAAAATATGACAAACCAGAAAAAAAAAAGAACCAAAGTCTTACATAGTGAGATTTGTCTTTTTTATAGGTTTCTAGAAAGCATGCTATAAATTCTCCCAGTAACTAGCCACTGGAGTCATATTTCCAAGCAGCATCTACAGAGTAAAAGGTAATGCATGGCAGTTAGAGTACACATGAAGGATAACTATTCTATCTCCACACAATACAGTGTTTGCACTATGAGGGTAATCAAATTGCAACAACATTTGGGAGTAATGGTGAGCAAGAGCGTTAGAACATCAGACAGATTATCAGTGATGCCATAATACGTTTTAGTGGAGGAAATGTGATAACATCATAGGGGAAGATAGCTAATTTGCCAAGGCAATGGGGACTGTTAGACAATGAGGGGATGAGTGGAAGGAGGATGATTTAGGGTCAAATCAACAAAGGTTGCATTGCATTCCTGTGTGATTTGTTCATACCAAAGAAACATTGTCCCTCTCAAATTCCTGATGCAAAAGTTACATTTCAGAGCCAGACACAAAAGAAAAATCTGACCTGAATACAATTTTAACTTTTCAGACAAATAACAAAGTTCATCTTATTACAAGGGGAAGTTAGAAGACATTCCACATTTCTAAATATAGGTAGTTCACAGATCTACCCCCCCTCAAAAAAAAGAAGTACCTGTGGGCTCACTAATCTAGTATTAAGTAATTGAAGTGTTGTGTTGTACTCAGGACCACATCAATGAGGTCATTTGATGAAGTAATTTAATTCTTACAGTGGACTCTCTGGCATGTTTTCTGTCTAGGAAGACAGTAATCTAACTTTATTATATAACTTTGTATCCCTTTACCTTTTTCCTACACTGTTCTATTGACTGGCAAATGTTAATCATTCTTTAGGACTCAGTCCATGTATCATCTCCTTCATGAAGACCTCCTTTGATACCTGCAGGATGAATGAATCACCTCCCCCGTGCATCTACAACACCCACTCACACAATTCTCTGTCTATATTTCCCATGATGCTGTAACACTTCAAGGACAAAAAGGACCACGTGTATCAATGCCAGCCCAATGCCTCCATGCTATTGGACAAACAGTGTGCTAATAATTAAAAGCTATTTGGTAATAAGAATTGTTATATGTTTCATCTGGTCTATCAAATAATTAAGTGGGTGAAATTGTATAAATTGCTGTCAGAATGACGGAGTTTCTCCAAGATCTGGGCATCACTCTTACCTCCACACTTTCTGCCTGTCCACCCAGGGAGGGAGCTCTGATTCCAGGCTTTCTGCAGTCCCAAATCATCTGAGGAAGCAGAAAGCAGAAGGGATGGCCTGGAAAAGAGAAACAAGACAAATGGATAGGGAGGAGGAAGATGACAAGGAGGACAGACTTTTGAATGATAAGTCCAAGAGAGTTGGTGATCCTAGCTCCTGTAAATTTAAATCAAACACAGTCAATCCTACTAAAATGCTAGAATATATGTAGGAGACAAGCAAAGACAATAGGAATAAATAATTGCTATTTTCTAAATAGGATTATGTAGTGTGTATCAACTCTTCCTTGTTTTTTAGGAAAAGCCTCCTGGCCTCAAATGTAGTACAAATGTAATGAATGATGACTTAACATCCTTTCTTCTCATGTGGAAGAACCAGTGAGTGGTGGAAGGTTTGGGAGATTTGGAGTGGAATGAGAATTTGATTTCTAGCTCTTGTAACAAAATGACTTTAGGAAATTTACCTATTTTTTCTCATCCTCACTTGAAAATTTTTCAAATTGAGAAATCAGTAATATCTAGCTCCAGGAGCTGTGTGAGGAGTCAGTGAGATGTTATGTGAAAGAAGCTCAGGACATTCTGTTGTGTGTTCCAGACTTTTTCTGCCTTCCTTGTTCCTCCTTTCTTCCTCATCCCTCCTTCTTTTTCTTTTCTTCTCTCTTCATTTCAGCTATTGAAATGTGCATTTGTTTGTTTGCTTATTTTACTGACTTTATATCTGAACATGCTTCAGAAAAATGAATGATTAAATTTCTTGCTACTTAAATAGATGTGCTAGATTTTAAAGTGTTCTAAAAAACCTCACTTGTATTACACTATAAAAAAAAATTTAGTGACTCATGAAGTGAAGTTGGACCTACAGAAAGATTTCAGTAAATATGCCTTGACTGGTTTGTTGATATGGCTTGGTTTAAACAAAACATTAGACGTTTGAGGCGTATAGAATATGTGATTGTTATTATTCATATAACTTCTATGTTGTTGACTCTTGAAGTAGTCCCTTAGTAGACAATTTGTTATTTCATATGTCTTTCAAACATTTCACTTGGAAGCATCAGTTTTGAAGAAAGTCCTTTAAACATTTCCAAGACTAAATCTATAATCTCCACAAGAGAGTGTCTTTTCCAAGTTATCTACAAAAGCATTACAAATGGTTTCATTCCCCCATGTTTGACACTGTGACATCATTTTATCTCTTTTCCCTCATTTTCCCAGTTCTAATTTAATTTACTCTTTAATCACTTTCTGTAATTCATCTTTTCTTCTGCAATCAATGATCAGTATTATCCTCAGTCTTTAACGTTCTTTTTTAAACATTTTCAAACATTTCTTCATCACACCACTTGCTAAATATTGATTTATTGTTTATTATATGCCAGATACTCTTCTGATTTTTGAGGAAACAACAAAGAATAAGATAGACGTAATTCCTACAGTCATGAAATTGACTAGAACGTAAGGCTGTAGTGGGAGAAGAAGCATAAAAAATAATGCCAAATGCTGATACATGCCATAAAAAATAGGCTACTTGAGGAGAGGGAGGTGGTGGAGCTATGTTATAGAGACAGGCAAGGAAAATCTTTGAGGAGATGGGTTGGGTTTTTTTTACATCTTTATTGGAGTATAATTGCTTTACAATGGTGTGTTAGTTTCTGCTTTATAACAAAGTGAATCAGTTATACATATACATATGTTCCCATATCTGTTCCCTCTTACGTCTCCCTCCCTCCCACCCTCCCCATCCCACCCCTCTAGGTGGTCACAAAGCAACAAGCTGATCTCCCTGTGCTATGCAGCTGCTTCCCACTAGCTATCTATTTTATGTTTGGTATTGTATATATGTCCATGCCACTCTCTCACTTTGTCACAGCTTACCCTCCCCTTCCCCATATCCTCAAGTCCATTCTCTAGTAGGTCTGTGTCTTTATTCCTATCTTACCCCTAGGTTCTTCATGACATATTTTTTTCCTTAGACTCCATATATATGTGTTAGCATACGGTATTTGTCTTTCCCTTTCTGACTTACTTCACTCTGTATGACAGACTCTAGGTCTATCCACCTCATTACAAATAGCTCAATTTCGTTTCTTTTTATGGCTGAGTAATATTCCATTGTATATATGTGCCACATCTTCTTTATCCATTCATCTGATAATGGGCACTTAGGTTGCTTCCATCTCCGGGCTATTGTGAATAGAGCTGCAATGAACATTTTGGTACATGACTCTTTTTGAATTATGGTTTCTCAGGGTATATGCCCAGTAGTGGGATTGCTGGGTCATATGGTAATTCTATTTAGTTTTTTAAGGAATCTCCATACTGCTCTCCATAGTGGCTGTACCAATTCACATTCTCACCAGCCATGTAAGAGTGTTCCCTTTTCTCCACACCCTAGGTTTTGAGCTGAGAATTGAAGAAAATGGGCCAGGAGGAAATTATTAGGCTGGATGAGATTGGACTGAAGGAACTGATCCTCTGGTTTTCTCTAATTGATGTAACCTCAGGCTGGCTGGAGCACCCTACCTCCCTTTATCTCCTCATGGCTAATGATGACAGCTCTGCTGCTGCTGTTACGTCCAGATTCTTGCACTGTCTCTTGTGGTTTCCCACTCCTCACCTATACCTTTGTCATTAGTCACTTTGTAAATAAAGTCTCCTCAAATTATCCTAATTTGAACATACCATCTGTTTCCTGCTGGTTCCCTGGCTGTTACAGTAATTTGTATGGAAATGACCTCAGGAAAGAGGCTTTCAGAATTGGATTCTGGTGTGTGCTAGTCATATACTTGAGTAATGTAGGATGACAGCCTTGCTGGGTGAGGGAGAAGGTAAATGGGACATAGATGGGACACAGGTGATCTATGGTAATCTGGCTTTGCGATTACTGAACTTATCACTGCTGGTGGCATGAGATGAAACGCAGGTAGAGGGTAAAGCCTGGAGAAATCAAAGATCTGAGTCACTTCGTTGCTACCACATATAGTGATTATTGAACCACTTGGATTCTCTTATAATACCTTAAGAATGCACATAAGAACAAAAGAGAATAAGAGCTACGAATACAAATTAAGAACACAAGTGGAGAAACACAAGGCCACCACAGCAGTTTCAAATCATTTTTTGTATTTATAGGATAAGGACCTGGATTAATGTTCTCAACTATGTGAAATCTTCCTCTTCTTACCTTCTCAGATGTAATCCTAGGAATTTTGTCTATAAACAAAACATTTCTGGGCCAGAAATACTTTCTCTCTTTATAGCAAAGCTTCACATTATATTGAGTCCTGCAGGTTCCATCATTTTAAAAGGACAGAGACATAAATGATAAATAATGGTGTATAAATTATTACAATCAAAAATATTGTTTATGGAGTTTGGAGCTTGGAGATTCAAGTATTGATTTCAGGTCCAGGCTCTGGATCTGTTTGGAACATGTGCAGAGTTGCAGGGCTGTTTCAGTACTCAACCACACCATGTTTCTCAAGTGAGAAGACAAGTCAGTAAGGAATGAGACACTGACTCATTGAATAAAATCATTTAGGTATATATGAACAGGTTGAAACCTTAAATCTCAAAGTATCCTCTCCCTGTGGATGTAGTCCTCTTCTGCCTAAAAACCTTTAAATGACACACAAGTTATTACTGATCCTCCTTAGGACTTAGCACCACTCACTGCCTCCAAACCAATAAAAAAACTTGGACAGAAGTAAGCCTGCTTGGGAGGAAATAGTTTATAATTCAAAGAGTTTTTTAAAAATCTTGCTAATTAGTATTGGCAAGAACCTGGGGAAGAAATGGACTCTATAGGTGTTATACCAAGAGAGGAAAATAAAAAACAATGTTGCCAAATCCATTCATATTGATATGGGTATCTTTGTCCAATACTTGAGAAGTAATGGGTTGGATTAAGGGCCTGAGAATGGCACTATGTTGGTGTTATGGACTGAATGTTTGTGTCCCCTCCAAAATGCATGTTGAAACCCTACTCCTTACTGTGATGGTATTAGGAGATGGAACTTTCAGGAGATACTTAGAATTGGGTGACTAAGTGTGAAGGTGGAAGCCTCATAAATGGGATTAGTGCCCTTATAAAAGAGACTCCAAAGAGATCCCTATCTGACAATGCTGGCGCCCTGATTTGACTTCCAAATCTCCAGAATTGTGAGAAATAAATGCTTGTTGTTTAAGACATCCAGTTTATGATATTTTTGTTATAGCAGCCTGAAAGGACTAAAACAGTTGAATAGTAGTAGTCTGGGCTCAATGATGACTTACAGGTAATAGAGTCAACATGCTGGAACTTAACTGCCATACTATATAGTATGGATTTCAAAGTTTCAGTAAGTGGGGATGTTTGGACTGGATCTATCATGTGAAAGGCTCAGAAAAACAGTCCTTTCACCAAGACAGTAAAACATGAAGAAATCACTGGTACAGGGGCTATCATTGTCCGTGAAGATGGTGGTGATGGGCTGCAAATATGCAGTTAGGTTTCCTTATTTCAATGTGAATCATAGGATTCCAGAGGAGTATGGTTTACAGCTGTCAGAGACAAAATAGACAATAACTACAATAAACCAGAGGAATGGAATGGTATAGAAAATACTGTAAGTCCCCCACATACGAAAGAGTTCCATTGCAAGAGCATGTCCAATTTGTTAATAAGTCCAACAAAGTTACCCTAGGTATCCAACTAACACTGTCAGCTATATAGTACTGAACTGTAATAAGTTTATAATACTTTCCCCACAAATAATACGTAAAGAACAAACACAAAAAATAAAGAAGACATTTTTAATCTTACAATACAGTTCCTTGAAAAGTACAGTAGTACAGTACAACAGCTGGCATACAGGGGCTTCCATCGAGTGAATAGGCAAGAAGAGTTATTGACTGGAGGAGGGAGAGGAGGGGGAGATGGCAGAGCTTAAGGATCCTCAGCAATAGGAGACAGAGGGCATGCTGCAATTTCACTCACATCTGACGTGGATGGCACAGGTTCGGGTTCCATGCTGGATTCAATTCTATCTATCCTCTTGAAAAAATGGTCCAGTGATGTCTGGGTAGTAGCTCTTTTTTTCTCATCATAGATGACAGGGTAGCACTAGATTGTATCCTGAACGGCTGCTGCTTCCTTCATGTACCGTTCTACGTTTGGGTCCTGTGCCTCAAAAACTAACAGTGCCTCCTCAGACAAAGAAAATCCCCTTGCCATTTCCTGTGTTGTGAATCTTTTTGGTTCTTCAGTTACTTCTTCTTCCTTTTGTCTCTCTTCGTCCTTTCTCTGGGCCTCCAATTCCATTAGGTCTTCATCAGTAAGCTCCTCGTGTTGCACCACAAGGAGTTTAATGAAGTCGTCCTCTTGAAGATCTAGCTGCAGCTTCTCACTAAGGGTCACTAGGTTGCTGAAGGCCTCTTTGGACTCCTCATCCACCTTCTCAAATCCATGAAAATCGTGAACAAACTTCAGGCAAAAGTTCTTCGAAACCCCATTCATGGTGATGGCCGTAACCTCATGCCAAGCAAAGTCAATGTTTTTTATGGTCCTGTAGATGTTATAGTTGTTCCAAAATTGTCACAAGGTTATTCCTGATTCATCATTCACCTTTACTGCCTGATGAAAAGTGAGATGTAAATAATATTTCTTGAAAGTCGCTATAACTATGACATAGCATAGTATAGTATATACTATACTATGAGTGACATAGTATTTTGTGGCAGAGGCACTACAGTACTTTGACTTTGAGATGAAGGTCATCCATGAATGTGGGGTGGCCTGGAGCTTTGCCAAGCAGCAAAAGACTGTTGAATGGGATGTCCTCCAAGCAATATTTCTCTACCTCCAGGATAAAGTTGTGGAAAAACCAGTTCTGGAAAACAGCCTATGTAACCCAGGCTTTGCAGTTACTCTTCCACAAAATAGGAAGAGAGCCCTTGGCTATGCTTTTAAGGGCTCTTGGGTTCTCTAAATGATAAACTTCAGCTTTAGATCACCAGAAGCATTGCCACCAAACAACAGTTAACCTATATTTTGCTGCTTTATAGCCTGGCATCAACTTTTCCTCCTTACTGATTAACTTCAGTCTGGCATCCTCTTCCAGTACAGTCCTGCTTATCCACATTAAAAACCTACTCAGGTAAACTTGCCTTCATCAATAATTTCTCGAACCATTTCAGGAAATTCCTGGGCAGCTACCATATCCACACTCACTGCCTTGCCGCTTACTTTTACCTTGTGAAGGTTGGCTCTAGCCTTGAACCGATGGATGAAACCAACCGTGGCTGGCATTAAAAGATGTGCCCTCTGGGGGCTTCCCTGGTGGTGCAGAGGTTGATAATCTGCCTGCCAATGCAGGGGACACGGGTTCGAGCCCTGGTGTGGGAAGATCCCACATGCCACGGAGTAACTAGGCCCGAGAGCCACAGCTACTGAGCCTGCACGCCTGGAGCCTGTGCTCTGCAACAAGAGAGGCCCAGACAGTGAGAGGCCCGCGCACTACGATGAAGAGTGGCCCCTGCTCGCCACAACTAGAGAAAGCCCTCGCACAGAAACGAAGACCCAACACAGCCAAAAAAAAAAAAACAGGCAGATGCTTGCTTTAAAAAAAAAAAAAAGATGTGCCCTCTGATTCTTCGCCACATTTCATCTTCAAGTCTTCATAAAGGCTTTTAGCTTTCTCTTGAATCAGCATTAAGCTGAGCAGGACTCGACGCTGATGCTGATCCTGCAACCACACACTGAGAAGTTTCTCCATCTCCCCCATCACTTTTCCACGCTTCTTCGATATTATTGTTGACATCATCGGCACAGCAGACTTCACACGTTCCATGATCGTGTCCTTGTTCTTTAGAATCGTGCCGATGGTTGAAAAATTCATGTTATAAGAATGAGCGACATCTAACATCCTTCTGCCTGGCTCCACTCTCTCAGTTATTTTCACTTTTGTTTCCATTGTTATCACTTGGCACTGGCACTTCTCAGCAGTACCTGCTACATCACCGCTGCTTTTATGCCTGCTTCTAGACATCCTGTGCTGGAAATAAAGATACTGTACTACTGTACTCTATACAGTACTGTACAGTAAAGTACACAAAAGCACAGCCACTTGTAGAGGATGCACGCTCATGACAATGTACACCAGACACGTGAACTAACTTAATGTGATTGGACACGCAAAAGCACATTCACATCTTTGAAAGTTCACAACTTGAAGGTTCGTATGTAGGGGACATACTGTATTTTTAACTCATTTATTTATTTAACATTTATTGCGAGGTCCCTAGAAATGAAACAAATGGCCAACCTTATAAGGTATTGCTTGTATTATATGGAGGACGACTGGGAAAAAAATCAACATCTGAGGAGGTGTGTAACTTGAATTTGCCAAGCAAAGATTTATGGCCTTTTACCCATTCTCAAATCTAAGCTGGATCTCTGTTCTGAAGTACCTTTACTAAGGATATGATCAGAGGGCCCTGAGGAAGAGCCATGCAATGTGGTCAAAGGATGTACTGTAAATTTCCCCCAAACTATTACTGTCTTACCCCAGGACCTTGGCATCTCTTTTTCATCTTGTCATAAAATAGGAAGAGGAATCTTGATCATTTAGGTATCCCACAGAACATCACATGGGTCCATTACACTAATCATATTATAACCAACTGAACCTGGTACACGAGATGTAGAAAGCACTTTTTTTCTTTTTTCTTTTTCTTTCTGTTTTTTTTTTTTTTTTTTTTTTTTTTTTTTTTTTTTTTGCGGTACGCGGGCCTCTCACTGTTGTGGCCTCTCCCCTTGCGGAGCACAGAATCCAGACGCGCAGGCTCAGCGGCCATGGCTCAGGGGCCCAGCCGCTCCACGGCATGTGGGATCCTCCCGGGCCAGGGCACAAACCTGCGTCCATCCCTTGCATCGGCAGGTGGACTCTCAAACACTGTGCCACCAGGGAAGCCCTAGAAAACACTTTTGATCCCTTAGTAAAACATCACATGCTAGAATGCTGGAAGTAAACCCTATGAAAGCTCAGGGAAATATCACATCAGTGAAATGTCTGGGAATTCAGACACTTAAAATATCCAAAAATATCCAATCTAAAAAGAGGTATATGCCACTGTACCTTGTGCTACCTTTTCCAAACAAGAGACACAAAGCTCAGTGAATTTCTTTGTATGTGGAAGTTTTGAGTGGAACATAAGTCCATGACTCAGCAGCCCAATGATACTGGAAGTGACTGTTGCCAAGGAAAATGTTGTATAGAAACTATGCTAGGCCCCAATAGAAAAATCATGGCACTGATCCCACATATTTTGGTCCCTGAAACAACTATTTGAAATGAAGCTCCTGGCTTACTACTGGTCCTGTTAGAAACTGAATGGCACACCATAGGTGACCAAGTGACTATACTACTCAAATTTAACATCATAACATAGGTAATACCAAAGCTACCAAATCTTATATGTGTATACTAACATTTCATTATAACATAGAAAGTATATATATAAGATAGGCCCATGCATGTCCAAAAGTCACAAGATATCTGTAGAACTGATTTTTCTGGCCCTGAGGGAGACACCATACAATACTTCTCTCCTAGCTTCTGGTGGTTGCCAGCAATCCTTGACATTCCTCGGCTTATAGAGGTATCATTTCATTTTCTGACCCCATCTTCACACCACTTTCTCGGTGTGCCTCTGTGTGTCCTTTTCTGTCTCTTATAATGGAACTCTCATTGGATTGAGGGCCTACTCTAATCCAGTATAATCTCACTTTAATTCCTGCCTAATTACATCTGTAAAACTTCTATTTCCAAATAAGTTCACAATCTGAGGTTCTGGGTGGATGTGAATTTTGAAGAGACACTATTCACCCTACTACATCACCTAATAAGGGGACACATTTTATGACAAAAAAAGTGCATCAAAGATCTCAATTCCATGGAATTCACCACTCTACCATGTGCCCGACCATTCAGGAACATCTGGCGTTATAGAATGGAAAAATGCTGTCACAGAGATGGCTAATAAGGAATACTCAATCCATTGAAGGGGTTATCTACAGGATTTGTTATTTGCTATCTCTCACATATCCATGATGCATAGGCCTGGGAAACAAGAACCCTGTTAATATTATACCTAGTAACCCAGTGGATGGATATTTGATTTATATCTCTGTGACCCTGGGCTAAGTGCATTTTTATAGTTTTAGGCCTAAGGAAAGAATGATTTTATCAGAGACTAGAGAAACTGTTCCAGTGAATTGAAAATTAAGACTGCTACCTGATCTTTTAGGGCTTTTCATACTTCTTCACCAATAGGTACAGAAGGAGATTATTGTCCTGGTGATTAAGTTCAATTTCTAGGAGGAAGTGGACTTCTGCCACACAAAGAGCAAGAAGGACTATGTGTAGATCCCAGGGGATTCTCTGGGACACATCCAGTACTCCTTGTGATGGTTAATTTTATGTGTCCATTTTACTGGGTCATTGGGCCCAGATATTTGGTTAAACTTTCTAGGTGTATTTGTAAGGGTGCTTGTGGATGAGAATAACACTTGAATTGGTAGACTCAGTAAAGCAGATTGCCCTCCCCATTGTGAGCGGCCCCATCCAAGCCTTTGAAGGCTAAATAAAAATTTAAAATATCAATACTTTTTTTCTCTCTGAATGCCTGTCTCTGACCTAGGACATCAGCCTTCTCCTGCCTTCAGACTCAAGCTGGAACTTCTACCATTAGACCTCCTGGTTCTCAGGCCTTTGGGCTCAGAAAAGATTATTTGCTCTCCTGGGTCTCTAGCTTGCTTAATTCAGATGTTGGACTTCTCTGTCTCCATAATAGTGTAAGCTAATTTCTTTAAAATATATATATATATATATATATATAAGATTTACCAATAGAAAGCAGGTAATGTTAGAGACATAGCTATAGACATAGATGTAGATATAGATATCTCCTATATGTTCTGTTTTTCTGGAGAATCTAGATTAATACTCTTTCATATCCTATAATCCTATATAACAAAAAAGCTTAATAATCCAATAAAGATAAAGACAAGACCACCAAGGAGATGTATCCTGCAGGATTGAAGATTTTGTTCAGATGAGGGGCTCACAGAAGGCTAGGAAATTGTGACATTGGTGGTGGAAAAAGACTACTATTATTTTCAATTTAGGCCTTGTTATCAACTAGAGAGAGAGAAAAGATAGCAGCTGTATTTCATTTGACTGAATTGTGTCCTTTTTCAATTTTTTCCTCTATGTGAAGAACACAAATTGTATCAAACATTTTAGGTTTTGTGTGAGAGTGTGATTGTGAACTGTCATTATCTCATGCTTTGGAGACTTTATGCATCCCCTACGTTAGGATCATGTTTTCACCCTTGTGATACAGGACAAAAGTGGGAGCTGAGGAACAAAATATATACACTGTGCCAGATATCTCTCATTTGTCCTTCCAGATCCACTCTCTACCCATCTCTATTTTCCTTGTCGCCTTGCAAGACTGACCTATATGGACATCATTGCCTGTGTGGCCTGACTTCTAGTTGTGTTTGGCCAGTGGGGATTCCAGGCAGAAGAGTAGAGGAAGGAGATTGAGGCCAGAATGCTTGTCCTTTCCCTGGGAGGGTGCCTTAAGTTAGCTGTGTTTATTGACATTGATTACTTGTTCTCAAGGTAGATACCATGTATGGCTCTCTCTCCTTTCTGTCTCCAGCAATTTCTCCCTCTACTCATCCTTTTGGGACTAAAGACAGTGACAGTTCTGCTGTTGCTTCTAGCCCTATGTTCCTGTAGTTCTGCTACACTGTCCCTTATGGTTCACCCTCACATTTATAATGAATCTCTTTTAAATAAACCCTCCACAATAATGTTAATATGATTGTGCCCTTTGTTTCCTGTTAAGACCATGACTAATAGAACTATATTATATCTTAGATGACGTTGAGACTTAAACCAATGAAAAGACAAACAGGCTGGGAAGTTATGTTTTTTCCAAGGTAATGTTTCTGGCTTCTAATTAACTTCATCTTTACACTTAATAGTGTACCACTGACGATAAACAGGGTCTTGGCAATCTTTGCAGTTCTTTATCTCCTAGGAGATAAGTGGGCCCCTCCAATTAGAAAGAGATGAAGTTAAAAAAAGGCCAGGTGGCTCAGTCGCTAGTACTGGCGCTTCCACTGCTGGGGCCAGGTTTGATCCCTGGTTGGGGAACTAAGATCCCACAAGCCACATGGTGCAGCCAAAGGAAAAAAAAAAGGCATAGGAGGATAACAAAGACAATAGAAGGTAATGGCAGAGATATAGGAGCTGAACTTGGACTTGCAAAAATAATACAATGGACAGGGTAATAAAATGGAAGAATAAACTATTAGATATGAGTAGTGCTTGTTGGGGCAAAAAATATGAAAGCTGAAAATTTACTATTGTGTTAGGCTGTCGCTTCCCAAGAAAGAACTGTGAAAATAAAATGATAGTCTGTGTAATTATGGTCATGCCCTCCCCACTCCTATCGTGGGAGTTTTGGTTGGTTGACATAGCATTGATATATATATATATATATATAATATACATTATTCATCATAATTCTTTAAATAGATGGAGATGTCAACTCTTTTTATAACCATCACAGAGATATTGTCCAATATTAAATAATTCAAAATGCAATAAAGTATGTTTTCTCCTAGCAATGTTGTACTATCTTTTTTTAGACCATCTTTCCATCTGAAAATAAGTAGGTAGGTAATATGAAATAATGCTAAAATAATTTTGAAGTCACTGGAAATCTTCAAAGGCAGTGAGGCCTTCTGATTCTGTAGTGCAAGTGTGCTGAGAATTGAGCCAGACATTTGGAGTCACTCATCCCTCAAGGCATTTACCAGTTTGAAAGGAGTGACTGGAAGAACAAAAGCTGGATTCAGGGCTGGCAAAGGAAGAACGGCTCTATAGATACACCAGAATTTTAGTGAGAACCCCAAAGGACTGTTTGCTAAGAGTAGAGTAAATCAGAAATTGACAAGACCTATAAGGAACTGAGGCCCAGCTTCCAATTCCTGATTGGATTAATATTAATATAATCATAGAACAAAATAGAAAACATAAATACAGACCCACATACGTATGAACAAATGATTTATAAAAAGATGGTACTGGGAGCAGTGGGAAAAGTATGGTATTTTTAGTAAATGAGGATGGATTCATTAAGTACCCATAGGAGAAAGAAAATTAGCAGTGATACGAACTGAGCCATACACCAGAATTAATTCCAGATAGAGTGTAGATCTAAACGTGAAAAATAAAACAAGAAAATTTCTAGCAGATAATTTAGGAAAATATATTTATAATCTTGAGTTACAGAAGATTTCTTGAATGAGACCAAAAATAAAACACTAACTACAAATTAACAGATTGATAAATTAGACTATATTAAAATAAAGAAGTCCTCTTTATTTGTAAACATTATTAAGAGAGTGAAAATGTAAGGTATAGGGTTAAAGATATTTGCAAAATATGAGTCAGAGATTATTTGCATAATCAATCAGAGACTACTATAAACCAGTAAAAAAGTTAAAATCAGACAACCCAATAGGAAAAAAGCAAGAAGCATAAGCAGGCATACCTAAATGGCCAATAAACTTATGATAAGCAGTTATATCTTAATAATAACAGATACATTAAAAATTTAAACCACAATGAGATACCACTACTTACCAGAATGGCTTAAAAAAAATAAAGGATTACAAGTTTGGGGAAGGATATGAGAATTAGAATCCTCATAGCTGTTGGTAGAAATGTAAACTGGTACAAACACCTGGAAATATCTGCTAAAGCTGGATATATTTATATCCTGTGATCTAGCAACTCTACTCTTAGACATATACTCAATAGAAATTCATTGAGGTGTACACTGAATGACACGCATGAGAATGTTCACAGTGGTTTTATATGTTTATAGTAATCCTAGTACAGGTTGATTTGTGTCTCTCAAAAAGAGATGTTGAAGTTTTAAACCATAGTACCTCAGAATATAACCTCACTTGGAAATAGGGTTGTTGAATATATAATTGGCTAAATTAAGATGAGATCATACTGGAGTAGAGTGGGTCCGTAATTCAATATGGCTAATGTCCTTATAAGAAAAGACATATATCGGGCTTCCCTGGTGGCGCAGTGGTTGAGAGTCCGCCTGCCGATGCAGGGGACGTGGGTTCGTGCCCCCGTGTGGGAAGATTCCACATGCCACGGAGCAGCTGGGCCCGTAAGCCATGGCTGCACGCCCGGAGCCTGTGCTTCGCAGCGGGAGAGGCCACAACAGTGAGAGGCCCACATACCGCAAAAAAAAAAAAAAAAAAGAGAGACATATAGGGAGAAAATGGCCATGTCATGATGGAGGCAGAGGTGGGACTTACCCATTTACAAGCCAAGGAAAGACAAGCTTGCTGGCAAACATCAGAAGCTACAGGAAGCAAAAAGTCTCATCTTCCATAGGCTTCAGAGGGAACATGGCTCTGCCAACACCTTGATTTCAGACATCTAGACTCCAGAACTGTAAGCAATAAATTTCTATTTTTTTAAGCCAGCATTTTGTGGTTCTTTGTTATAGAAGCCCTAGGAATCTAATTTAATGCTCAAATATTCATCAAGAGTAAAACAGATAAATAGATCATGTCATATGCACAAAATGAAGTACTATCCAACAACAAAAATAATACTACTACATGCAGAAAAACAACCATAAAGTTGAGTGAAAGAAGCCCAATACAAGAAAGTATATACTATATGATTCCATTTGTTTAAAGTTCAAAAGCAACTAATAAATCTATGGTGTTAAATGTCCATATAGTGATTATATTAGGTGATGAAAGAGGGTGTAATGAGTAAGAAAGGGCACAAGGATGACTGATTTCTGATCTTTCACTTCTCCACCTGGATTATTCACTTCGTGATAATTCATTATATACATTTTATACATTTGTACATTTATATTATATTATATAATTCAATAATAGGTTAGTCAATAAACTTATAGTACATTTGAAATGTCATTCACTTAGGAAAATAAATAAAAACCTTGACAAGAAGAAAGACAAATGGTTTTAATTGTCTAATGCCCCAGAATTTCTCCCTTGTTGCAATGATAATAAGCAGTCATACTACTGAAGTAGCAGAGAAGGCAAGTTTGGGGCCAGAAATGAACTCCTTATTGACTAGTCCATCCCCAAACGATACTACACACGATTCCTACCCCTCGTCTAAATGAAGTATTCCAGTCCTCGTCTTAAAGGTGATGATTCTTTTGAAGTGTGGTTTATCAGACTGAGCTGACATGCTGGCCTCATTACTCATCAAAGAAAAATAAGTTTAAACAGCAGTTTAAACTTGAACTATTGAAGTCTTTCATGAGTTTTGTAAAAATTTTCTCTAAATAAAATAGTTGGTAAATATGACTCAAACAGCCTTGAAATAATTAAGAGGTCTTATTACAGATTGTGAGCAGGAACTACTGAGGATGATGGGGCAGTCCATTATTGGATTGTGATTAAGAGCAGAGTCTAGAGCCAACTTTCCTTGGGTTCCGATTCCTGTTCCACCACTCAATATCTATGTGAGTATAGGAAAGCTACTTAATTTTTGCAGTATCTTAATATAAAAAATCTTCCTTTTAAGGCTTAAGTAAGGCTAATTAGTTCACATAGCAAATTGTGTTGACACAGTTAAGATTTAATGCCAGAGCAATTGGAACCTGAAATGTGACCTTTCATGTTGTCATGCAGGGTACAGCTCAGATATTACCTTCTATCATAAGCTTTCCCTTGATCATCCACATCTAACCGCCTTAAGTATTGTGCAAATTTATGTGATAGTATTTCTCATGCTATTTTGTTATTTATGTGTGACTGATACCACATATAGATATCAGCATCCTTCTGTGAACCCCAATAAACTGGGAGATCCTTCAGGGCAAAAGCCTTTTATATGTACATCCCCAGCCTACAACTGTGTGTCTGCACAAAATGATCAAAAAAGATGGAAAAATTGAATATACTTGGATGAGTTAGATATTTAGATATCAAAACATATGCTCTATGAATCTGAAACATATACAACTCTTGTCATTATGCTATGTTTCTAGGAGGTCTATGAGTTAGTACGCAATATGTGAAAATAGTTTGTCTCTGGCAAGAATTTGATTATATACCTTCTGTTTTAAACTGATTACTCATTGGCAGAAATGATTGGCCAAAATTTTCACAAATTCCCAACAAATCTCAAGAACAAAATAATCAATGGAGAACTATATGGTACACACATTTTTTTTTTAAGAAAGCCTTCAAAGCATGAGAAAATGAAGTATATATTTTTCAGGGAGTTGTGAAAAGGAGTATGGCTTCTAAACTATTTTGTTTATGAAATAATCAAAAATACCTTTCTGATGTGAGTTGTGTTGGAATTGTAAAGTATTTCAAATATGAGGAAAAGTGTTCATATAAAGAATTAAAGAGGATGGTTCTGAAATGCCATATAGTTCTGCATTTTTAGTGGTTCCTAATCAATGCATTCACTTTGATTTTAAATCTATAATTTCGTTTCTTTCTACCAAACTCCAATTTCCAGAATGATGAGAACAACCTTGGTGGTGCTTTCTACTTTTCAGCTCTCATGATAACAATGCAAAGTATTCCTCTAAATGTTCTAGAGTTGAACACTTATCTAGGCTGGTAATTGAGTAGTCATAGAACTATCCTGAAAGTTGAAAGAATTCGCTAATTCTAGTCTAATACCTTTAGAGTTACATAGGATAAATAATTTGAACAGCTTCATTTGGGCCCTGCACCAGAACTATAGACTCTACAAAGGAGTAATGACAAGATCACTGATCCAAACAGCTCTAAATCCACTTCCCCTTAAACCAGTTTTAAATCACTTTAAACTAATCAGCTGAACTAATCAAACTAATCAAATGAATTCTAAATATTGTAAACATGAATAAGCCAACAAATTGTTAATAGAATTGTCTACCATTTACTAAATTTGCACTATAAAATAATGTATAATAAAATTTGTACAAAGGAAAGTACTCTGATTTTATCATCTTTAGGTTCTTTGCTCTAAATTAGTTGATAGTTGCAAACCTGGAGGTGAAACAAAGGAATGAAAGGTTTTTACTTAATTGGATGATTTGTCCTGAAATTTTCCTATTATATCTGAATGTATATATTTTTTCTGTTGTTAAGAGGTTGGATCCACAAAGATTGGAGCAAGCCAACTGAATACATTTTGAGATATTTTGTAAATATCTAAGTATTTGAACCATTTAATTGACTATGTGTATGTATGTGTTTGGAATCGATTTTAATGCCAGTAATTGTGGGATATAATAATTATAAAGATTAAAAATAATGACAATAAGAGATAGTCATCTCTATTTAAGGTTGACTTAATTTAGAAAATTTCTAAGAAGATATTAATCAACCAAAAATCATTTCAAGAAAAATAAAATTAAATAAAAAGATTTTAAGATCACTTTAGTTATTACCATAAAAGTAAGTAAACTTCAGACCTTCTCTTTTAGCATAGATGTCAGTCTTGGTTCAAGTTGAATATGCTGTTAATATTTAGTATCTAGTAACAATAAAATAAACAGCAAGCAAGAAGTTCAAAATTTCAGTTTAATTAAGTAAAAGTTGCTAGAATCACTACTTTAATTAAGAAATCCAGATGGCTCCAGATTTCAGGCATTATAACATGCTGCCACCTTGAAAGGTGTCATCTTGGGTAGGTTTCCTCTTTTAAAATTATCACTGTTGTTCTCTAATAGAGAAAAACACCGATAGAACACAACTAATGACTTATGGGAAATTCAGTTTCTAATAGGACATTCTATTAAGTTCCAGAGCATGGTCTTAATATTATTATCTAATATGTGATTTAATTATTCAGAAACAATGATTATTGATAACCCAAACCTCACAGCTTATTGACCTATTTTTTCAAGAGCATTTCAACACTACACAGACTTATCCTCTTGAAACAATAACAATAGTTCTACAAAGACAATGATTCATTTTCTCATTTGGGGGAGAGAAAAGTGGGGAGACAGGACAGGGATATGGGACTGAGATACATATTGCTACGTATAAAATAGATCAGGATAAGCAACAGGGATATCCAACTACTGTGGGTGCACTGGTAAGTGGGGCTGGACACTGGCCCAGCTGGCTGTGAGCCTGTGGTATGTGCAGTAGCTGTGGGCCCACTGAAGGGCAGAATTGCCTTTGCGTTCAATTAGTTGTGCAGCCCAGGAATTCTGCAAGGTGAAGTTTCAAGCATCATCAACCTTCTGGTTTCAACCAGTCTAGGGTCTATGTGCTTGTGGTCAGCAGTTTTCATCTGGTGGGGATCTACTTCCTGTAAAACAACTTGGGAATGTGAGTCAAGCCTTTATCTATACCTTTCAGGGAACCGTGAGTTCGGTGGTTCTGCTATGTGACATATTTATAGTCTAAAGTGTTAGCAGTTCCCCAGCCCAACAGCTATTCTTTGTTTCCCCATCTTCACATTTCCCAATTATTAACTCTTGAGTCAGCCTTTTACTTCAAAATACAAGGACACACGATTTCAACACCAGAACTTTGCTCTTAACCAACAAGTTCTACTGCTTCCATAGATGAGATTTGAGAATATTGTACACTCTTTTATTCTCTAATAGTCTCAAGGCATATGCCTTGCCAATTAATTACAATAAAACTGAAATCCATTACTAGGTTTAAATGGTGAGATTGTCAGGAATGGAGTAAAACTCAAGGATGACCTTGAGGATGGGACAAGTGTGCTTTTGTGTCCATTATTTACATTTTTCAAACTGCAAACAATTAATTATCCACTTAAGGTCATGAAATAAGTAATAATGTCATTTTTTGGTGGGGATTAACAACAACAACAAAAGCGTGCATGTGTTTTCAATATAGTATTTTCTTGCCAATGTTGGGATTTAGTTTGTGTCTATGTAATATGTTGACTTTAACAAGACTATCCTCATATTATTTATTTCAAAGAGCTAACGGTGGGCTGTCATTTTGAGTGATTTAAAAAATAATAATTTTAGGGCTTCCCTGGTGGTGCAGTGGTTGAGAGTCCGCCTTCTGATGCAGGGGACACAGGTTCGTGCCCTGGTCCGGGAAGATCCCACATGCCGCGGAGCGGCTGGGCCCGTGAGCCATGGCCGCTGAGCCTGCGTGTCCGGAGCCTGTGCTCCACAGTGGGAGAGGCCACAACAGTGAGAGGCCCGCATACAGCAAAAAAATAAATAAATAATAATAATAATAATAATTTTATTGAAGTATAGGTGATTTACAATGTTATGTTAATTTCTGCACAGCAAAGTGATTCAATTATACATATATATATATTCTTTTTCATATTCTTTTCCATTATGGTTTATCACAGGATATTGAATATAGTTCCCTGTTCTCTACAGTAGAATCTTGTTGTTTACCCATTCTCTATATAATAGCTTGCATCTGTTAATCCCAAACTTTCAGTCCATCCCTCTCCCATCCTCCCTCCCCCTTGGAAACCACAGGTTTGTTTTCTATATCAGTGAATCTGTTTCTGTTTCATAGATAAGTTTATTTGTGCCATATTTTAAGTACCACATATAAGTGATATCCTATGGTATTTGTCTTTCTTTTTCTGACTTACTTCACTTAGTATGATGATCCATGTTGCTGCAAATGGTATTATTTCATTCTTTTTTATGGCTGAGAAGTATTCTATTGTGTGTGTATATATATATATATATATATATATATATATATATATATATATATATATATATGTATATACCACGTCTTCTTTATCCATTCTTGAGCTATTTTTACAAGATAAATACATTTAATGATAATAAGTTTTATGTAAACCAATACACTAAATATTGAAAATAAATTATGTCATTTGATCTTCACAAAAATCTTATGAGGAAAACATTAATCCTTACTATAATGAGGGAATAGAGCTTAGAGAAATTAGGTAAATTATTCCAGATAATACAACATATAGGTGTCAGCCAGGTAGTATTCTAGCCAAGTATTTCACCTGTTTCTTAACCAATGCTATCTCTGCCAATAATACAAAGTACTGCAGTTTATTACATGAGGAAAGAGCATTTGCTTGAGATCCTGTGCCAATGCTATCCATGTAAGTAGTGCCCAAGAGTGGCCTTCAAAAAATATATAATATGTATTGTGTCTTTTAACATTGTCTTGTGCAGCAAGGTAGAATTGCAAAAAACTTGAAATTTCCACCAGATATTCTTATGTATCTGAAAGTGACATTCATGAAATTAGTACATTTTTAGTTCATCAACAAATAAAGTTATTTTTATTTAGAATCAGAATAAATAACACTAAAAAATATGGCCTTACTATTATGTTTTGCAGTATTTGAGTGAGAAAGAACCACAAGGATTTCCTAGGTGGTAGTTTCTATCCCACAAATATCAAGAAAAGAAATATAGTCTAATGAATGAACAAAGAAACATCTTGTGGATATTGTTTGGTAAGAATCTTTCACATGTAATTGTAGACTACTTATATTCCTGTAATTCTTTACCAGAAGAAAGAGAAAGAAAGAAAGAAAGAAAGAAAGAAAGAAAGAAAGAAAGAAAGAAAGAAAGAAAGAAAGAAAGAAAGGAAGGAAGGAAGAAAGAAAGAAAGAAAGAAAAATAAAGGTCATAAAAGGAAAGTGTAGACTTTGATTGAATTGGCTCCCTGGGAAGCTGATCTAAGGTAGGCACATATACCAGCTTCACGTGAAGGCAGTACTCAGATCAACTCTGTGGAGAGCCCCAGGAAAGGCAAGAGAGGGGAGTGAGGCAATTTACTAATACCTAAGCAGAAGGCACAGTGATGGTTTTGTGGATATTTATAGAAAGAAGACAAGAGTCACCACATAGAACCTTGTTCCTTCATCACAAAGACCGTATTTTTTTCTCAAAACTGAGATTCCAATTGGGACTTGCCCACCTGGAATCCAGGAGGTAGACAAGCATATTTTCAGTTCTTCCTGAACTCACCTACTCTATCTATCACCACTTTCGGTCTCACCCAGGACATTTATGTCATCTGCTGAAGCATCTGTCCTCAAGCCTGTCCTCTTCCTCCCACTTCCCAGGAAATCTCCATTTGTGAGTTTTCTTTTTAACTCTCTAGCTTTCCTATAATGGTTTTGGTTTTTAAAAATGCTTACTTATGGGGGAGATGGGAGGAGAGAGCATAGCAAATCCTCAGAGACTGAACTGCCCTTGAGGACAGCAGACATTTGATCTAAATCATCAAAAGTCAAAGATGGGGCCTCCCTGGTGGCGCAGTGGTTGAGAGTCCGCCTGCCGATGCAGGGGATACGGGTTCGTGCCCCGGTCTGGGAGGATCCCATATGCCGCAGAGCGGCTGGGCCCGTGAGCCATGGCCGCTGGGCCTGCGCGTCCGGAGCCTGTGCTCCGCAACGGGAGAGGCCACAGCAGTGAGAGGCCCACATACCGCAAAAAGAAAAAAAAAAAAAAAAAAAAAAAAAAAAAAAAGTCAAAGATGTATTTGAAAAGTCCAAAAAGAACTCTATGCTCAAGCTCATCAAAAAGCAGTATTAAAGCTCATTTAAAAGCAGTTTTCAAATTAAACATTTAAGAATTCAAGCTCTAAAACTATATGAAAACAACCACAAGCTTCTCCCACATGGAGAGGAGATGGGCTTGAGTTATGTCTCACAAGGGCAGATCTGAGAGCAGTTTTTTGTTTGGTTTTGGTTTTGGTTTTTTATTGAAGTATAATTGATGTACAATGATATGTTACAGGTGTACAGTATGGTGGTTCACAATTTTAATACTTGATTCATTTACAAGTATTATAAAATATTGGCGCTAGTCCCTGTGTAGTACAATATATCCTTGTAGCTTATATTATACATAGTAGCTTGTACCTCTTAATTCCCTGCCCCTATGTTGCCCTAATCCCGTTCCCTCTCCCCACTGGTAACCACTAGTTTGTTCTCTGAATAGGTGAGTCTGCTTTGTTTTTGCTATATACACTAGCTTGTTGTATTTTTTAGATTCCAGATATGTGATATCGGACAGTATTTGTCTTTCTCTGTCTGACTTATTTCACTCAGCATAATACCTTGCAAGACCATCCATGTTGTTGCAAATGTCAAAAAAAGAATAAAATTTTGCCATTTGAGGGCAGTTCTGAGAGCCAAAGGAGATGAGAAAGTTTAGGTAGAACGAAGGTGACCTGGGAGACTGGAGGTATTCAAACTCAGGCTGGGTGACCACCTGACATTGATCTTGTAAAAAGATGTCAGCTTTCAGAAGCAGGTTGCCTTGGATGACCTTAAGATTTATGTCATCTGTCTGTATGCAAACAGTTACATTTAAATATATTCAATTAGAAAAGTATATAAGCCTTTGGAAAATTACAAAAAGAAATGTGTTTAGGAATGCTTGGATACATGGCTTTTTGGTCTACTAAAATCTGAGTTTTATTTACCAATCAGACCTCCCCTGGCCTTTCATCATAATTTATAGAATCACACAACAAATATTCATTCATGGAGGACATGAAGACATGTAGCATGAGTGAGGTGCTAGCTCTGCAGGCTGGTGACCAACAAAATATGAGACCCTGACCCGAGATGGCAAATTCAACAGGAAGGATGGAGGCTCATGCCCTGAAGTGTGACTGATAATGAACATATAATCAGCCACTTAGTTACAATAGGGAGAAGTGCACGAGCACCAAAGACCCAGATCCTAAGAATGTGGAGCCTTAGAAATCTTTGAAAATATTATGAAGGCTGCAGTTAACATGGATTCGGAAATCTGAATGCAATATTTTGAAATAAGGCTAAATAAACTAGGGGTCCAGGCTTGGTGAAAGCATCAGATGCCCATAGGGTCACCAAAAGCCTGGAACAAAAAGGGATAAATAACAAGTTGTGGCTTTAGATGCTGAATTTTGATGCTGAAGGTTTATATTCCCTGCATTGTGTTGGGGGTCAGTGGCTGTGATGTAGGCAGGAAGAAGCAGAGCCCTGTCCAGGTCGACAATGACCTCTGAAAGTTTCTTATTTAAACACACCCTCAAGTGTATACTCCCTCTCCCACACTGTACTTTGGACTACTTTTCCACTCTCTGTTGCAGCCAAAGTAAATACTATAGTAAAAGTCCATATGATCATTCCCAAACGGATAAGAAGAAAGAAACCTATTTCCTTTTTACAGTATTTTCTGAGCACTTGCAGTCAATGAGGGGGAAATTTTAAAAACAGCATCACTATTTATTTATGGAATTTTGTTATTGAGTTATTAAGAGTTCTGCTTGCTTTTCCCTCAACACTCTCCTTGTTTGTCAATTTGTTCTTGGTCTTCTGCAGCTAAACTTTAACTATTTAGCCATAGAGTATGTGGTGTATTTTTTTCCTCTCCTAGCCTATTATCTGTATACATGATGGTTTTAAATGCAAAGACCTGGACCAGGGAGACAGATGCCCTCTCCATATCTAGCAATTTGAACTTCAAGGAAAGCCTCTGATTGGTACACATGATCATTCACAAAAAGACCCCTACCTTCCATGATTGCCCAAAATGAAGGAAACTGAACTTGAACATCACCTTTATAAGGTACATTCATGTAACTATCAAATCATGTGAAAATTACTTTACTAGGTGCAGGTCAATCTCAAAAGGATTAAAAAAAAAAAAACCACTGTGTCCAAATCAGTTCTCAGGACCTAACCTTCATGCTGCCTGCCAGATAAGTGCTGACCCACATACACCTGACGAAAACCACTACCTAAAAATGAAGGTAAATTAAACACAAAATAAAACACACTCGGGCTTCCCTGGTGGGGCAGTGGTTGAGAGTCCGCCTGCCGATGCAGGGGACACGGGTTCGTGCCCCAGTCCGGGAGGATCCCACATGCCGTGGAGTGGCTGGGCCCGTGAGCTATGGCCACGGGGCCTGCGCGTCTGGAGCCTGTGCTCTGCAACGGGAGAGGCCACAAAAGTGAGAGGCCTGCGTACCGCCAAAAAAAAAGAAAAAGAAAAGAAAAGAAAACACACACATGCACATCTTTCTCTAAAAGTAAGTTTTCAACATAATCTTCTTTTCTGGTGTATTCCCTCATGGTCTTTCGGAGAACATTTTAGAACATCTTCCCCAGACTTACTAATGACCTGTTAATGAACTGGCACAGACTGTACTTTCATAAATTATGGAGTTGCTGAACCTAGTGTTAAAGTTTGGTACATTTCAAGGATATAAAATCAATCATCCTGATATTAATAACTGTCACTTATATGCCCTTCACATCTGTGCTACTTCTTGGTCCCTCCATCTTGATGAGTGTCATAGGTGACTTTTGGAGGCCTGGACATTCCCATACCCGATTAAACTATTTTCTCTGTGCACTTTTCTAAACTCAGTTTTCTCTAGGGCAGTTATTTTTGGTTAAAAATGCCCAGGTGTGCAGATCACTGTGGTCAGTGAAAACCAAGAAGTAAGGAAAAAGGGGAGCTGCTCCTGAATAGGCTATAGCTTCGGAAAATGAAGATGGTAGCACCACTTGTCTGACAACGTAGAAAGACAGTCAAAGCATTGCAGAACTTGTTAAAACCTGACTTGGCCATCTTAATCCTTCAGTTCCTCACAGACTCTAACTTTGGATTCTTTCTCTCTTTCTGTCTCTCCCTCTATCTCTCTGTCTCTGTCTCTCAGTCTCTCTCACTGCCCTTTCAGAATTGCATGTGAATAATTGTACTAATTAATTTTTTGACTGGGCAATCAAAGAAGGGCTGATGAACTGAGATTAGAAAACAAAATTACAATGAGACAGTGAAACCTGCAAAAAAATTGTAAAAAGGAATGCATTTTATAGTTTCTGATTCTTCACCAATTAGCAGTAGAGCCACTTTCAGTACCATCCCTCCACATCCAACCTATTTTCATCCATCTCTCTAACCTCACCCCCATGCCCTTCTTTAAAACCAGGCTTCACTATTGCTCCTAAAGTTTATATTCACTACTCATCTCTATGCATCCTTTATCTTCTTTATAACGCCTTGAACTAAAAAAACCATTCAGGAATTTTATATGAAACTTAGCAAATTGAGTAACACCCCATTTGCCTATGAAAGTAAAGAAAGATGTTGGTGACAGGAGAATACCAGGTTTCCATCCCAGGAGCATGCTGAGCAAGATGTGGTGTGACACACGTTACACATACACAAAAGCCAGCAAAAGTGCACAGTCATGGGCTTTCCAGATCTTGCTATCCTGATTTTCTCCTGGTATACAATCACATTGACAAACAGAAGCAGTAAATGATGAGAGAAGGTCAGGTTTTACGTGAAAGAGGGCAGTCAAAGTAAGAACGAGCTGGCTGGTGGAAAGCAGACAAAGGTGATGTTGCTTAATTATTAAAGTGCTAATTCTAGTACTATAATACTGTTTCAAATCCTTGTTCTGCCATTTACTAGCTGCATGACCTTGGGCAAATCACTTATAACTTTATGCCTCAGTTTCCTAGTCTGAGAAATGGGATTAATAAGGCCAACTTTATCTTTGTGTTATGAAGATTAAGTGATAAAAAGTGTTTAAAAGTTTAACACATAGTTAGGTCTATATCAGTGTTTATTATTTTAACATATGAAGCTAACAAACATGTAAACATATTTGAAAGTTCTTAGTGTATCATTTTATTTCAGCTCAGTAAAATAGCTATGCTCTTAATAAAGGCCCTGAGTACTAAGAGCACATTAAACAATGGTTAGTATCCTTTGTTTAATATAGTGGGATGGATATAATTATTTTAGAACGATTTTAGAAGTAGTTTCTCAAAAGAGAAGCGTAAACAAGGAATACTATTTTTCATTCAGAAGATATACTGATTTCCTTTGGGGGGAAAATAACTTATAAAGCATAGCTTATTTCCTAATGTTGCAAGAATAAGCAGTGCCACATATGAAGATATAAATGAGAGAGAGGTGGAAATATCATTACTGCCAAACTGATAATGCACTGAAAAATGTGCTTATATTTTATAGGATATATTGGAGTAGCTATAAGGAATAATGGTCCTTTATAGGGTGAGGGTACATTGTGAACTTTATTTTTGCAGACTTCAAGAACTTATCTGCAATCAATTAAAAATGTATTTGACATCAGCTGTGAACTAGATGCTATGTGGAGTGCTAGGGATACAAAGATAAATAATATATATTGATACAGTCTGTATTTAAGGAACTGTCAAGCTGGTAGGGAGGAAAGACCAAGAAATTGTGATACAATGTAATAATTAGGAAAATAGGTTTATACTAAGCACTGCTGTAACACAAAGGAAAGAGTAAGCAATTCTTCCATAGAAGCTGGAAAACTTTGATAAAAGATATACTATATCAAATAGTGTCCCCTCTCAATTCATTTCTACCTGGAACCTGATGAATGTGATCTTATTTGAAAACAGTGCCTCTACAGATGCAATTTAAAGTCATATTGGATTAGAGTTAGCTCTAAACCTAATCACTGGTGTCCTTATAATAAGACACATGGAGACACAGAAGCACAGATGCACACAGAGGGGAGACGTCATGTGAAGACAGAGGCAGAGATTGGACTTATGTTGCTACAAGCCTAGCAATGTGAGAAGTGCCCAGAAACTGGAAGAAACAAGGAAGGACTCTCCCTTAGAACCCATGGAGGGAGATTGACCCTGCTGTTACCTTGATTTTAGACTTCCAGCCTCTGGAACTGTGAGACAAATAAATTTCTGTTTTTTTAAGTCACCCAGTTTGTGGTACTTTGTTATGGCATCTGCAGGAAACTAATGCAGATAGGCTTGACAGAGTAGAAAGGATTTGAGCTGTTTGGGGTACTTTATATAGAATTTTTTCCATATGAATGAAGGGAGAAAGGTCATTGCAAGAAAGGAAATAGGATGTGCAAAGCTTGCAGGTGAAAGTAATGTGGACTGTTTAAGGAACCATAGTGTCTTGACAGAGGTAAGACCCAGAGTTCCTAGACGTGGGGTTCATAGAGGTATTTGCTTCACACTTGTCTCTTTACATGGAGCCTGACTGCACTGAGACTTGCATCAAGGTGCACATGAAAGGCCCATCAAGGGTGAGAGCTACCTCCTTTATCTTCTAATTGTCCACACAACTTTTGATTCACCCATATTAACCATATCGATTCCTTAACAGTTTTGTTTTTCTTTTTTGCATTTATTTCCCCTAAGTCTATAATACCTTGGATCCCCACTCAGCTCTTGAATGATTTTAGGACCTCCTTTCAGGATGTCCTTATCCAGATACTGCCTTCCCCACTAGATTCTGAGCTAGTACACACATATTCACATGTGTAATTAAGAAGTATGTCCCATATCCTAGTTATACAGAAATCATACCAGCAAGATGAGTTCATCCTAGAGGTATATTAGGCAGGTAAAAAAGAGCTGTATGACATATGATGAGGGCCTTCTATTTCAAGACATCAAGAGTTAATCATTTTCATCCAGGAAGTGGTTTAAACCAAGCTAAATAACATTAAATTCTGTGATCTAGAAAGCCATCCTTCAGAAGGAATAGAATTACTCTAGGGGCTGAAGGAAAGGAAGTGAATGTCAATTTCATCTTCCACCTTTGGTCCCCGTATGTTCCACAGGTTTGTTGTTTGTTTTTACTATTATTTACATACTTATCAGTACAGTTTCTCTCTTTGACTTTTTGAAGAAATGAGTCAAAGAAGAAATGGATTGTGAAAAACTTTATTTGATGACCAATTACATCTTGTCATTTAATCACCTAGGCTGCCAACAGTAATTTTAATTAATAATTACTTGTCAGATTTTGCTCATATCAATTCATTTACTATCATTATAGGTGAATGGAACATAAGTTCTTTTTTTTTTCAAGAATATTCTTACTATCTGGGCCAGTGTTCTATATTTCCTGATGTATTTGGCAATAAGGAAACTCTAGGTGTCAATAAAGGGTTAAGGTGGGATAAAAAGACAGAAGAACCATATCAAAGAATTCAAGTTGATCAAGTTAAAAAAAAACTAATTTCTTATATTTTGTTGCTTGTTTATATTGCTAAGGACAGAGGACCAGGGAGAGAGACCTTAACAATTCATCTTGCTTAGACAGTGCTCTGACCTCTCCCTCTGTCTTCTCCAAACCTTCCTTGAAAAGGCCACCCATGGCAGACCTTCGTTAGGAGCTCACTGGGGAATGATGCACTGGTTAGAGATCACATGTAGGAGAAGGCAGAGAAGGAAAAACTAACAACTGCAGGAAAGAACACAGTAATGAGAACACAGTGGAAGGAGGAACTTGAATGAACGGTGAACACAAGCACATCTAGAAATGTTTAGCCATCTTTGGAAGGACACCAGATTGAAAGTAGGTTGGTGAATCTGAGTCTTTTTAATTAAAAATTAAAGTTTGGGATGCTTCCAAAAAGACAAAGAACTCACAGGTGCTGGAGCTATATGTGGATAATTTTATAATGCAGAAGTATGTAAAAAAATATTAGGAATTTCAGAAAACTATTATCTTTCAGAGAGAAACACATTAAAACTTTTCATCTTCTAAATTTTTATATTTCCACAATTTTATGCAATAAGCCATAATTTTATAATGAAAAAATATAAAAGAGGTCTGTTACAACTTCAGGATTCCCCTTGAATTGGACTGTGATACTATTAAATTAAAACTATCCCTATGCTTTGCAATGCAACAAAATATCTTCATTTATATAAATTCATTAAGAGAAAAAAACAAAAAATTAATGCACATATGTCTTAGCATTTAAGAGATCGCCAGACATTCCTGGCCTTAGCAAGCCAATATGAAAAGTTCCATAGCCTCCCTCACTCTCTGGATATCTAGTTCCTCAGTCTGAAGAGGAAATGAAATAAACATGAAAACCCTGTGAATATCCATGCCAAGGCCAGCTCCCTGGAGAAGATAAGCTAACACTATCTACCTGAATTATTCTATTTTTCTGTTGTTTCTCAGGTATCTTGACATTTAAAATACCAAAATATCTGTGATCAAGAGTTGTGATATTCACATCATCTGAGAAGAAGAAGGACAAGAGAGAATGGGTAAAGGACAAGTGTGGAGACAGAAACTGAAAACCAGAAAATAATACAAATGATAAAAGAAAGCATATGAGAAATCTATTCATAAACTAAGCCCATTAAAAGGGGTTAGTGGGGCTTCCCTGGTGGCGCAGTGGTTGAGAGTCCGCCTGCTGGTGCAGGGGATGTGGGTTCGTGCCCCGGTCCTGGAGGATCCCACATGCCGTGGAGTGGCTGGGCCCGTGAGCCATGGACACTGAGCCTGCTCGTCCGGAGCCTGTGTTCCGCAACGGGAGAGGCCACAACAGTGAGAGGCCCGTGTATGGGGGAAAAAAAAAAGGTTAGTGGGGGACAGAGATAAGTGTGTTTGAAGGTAGTGTTATTATTGTGTAGTTTTTACTGAGCTAAATGTTATTTTACAGTCCAACCTTGTTCTTATTTTCTAAGAACCTGCAGGGAGGTCCATTTGCTCCTAATTGTCACAAAAGTCAGTTGAAACTTTAGGCACGGTCTCGCCATCTAGCTGCAAAAATAATCCCAAGCATCTCTGTAGCCATCCTTGAGGGATATCCAGGGCCACTTAGAGCCTCCTGGCTCTGCCCAGGAGTTAGAATGAATCCTGATGACTTCCTGGACACAGTGCTATGCTTGTTCTTTCTCACAACTCCAGAAACTGCCCTCCCACATCTTTATAACCTCCCTGGCTCTGTCTGAGGAGATTTCCCACACCTAACCTCATTCCTGCTGGATCTTTTGTACTCAACATTCCATCCAGATCTGTCCAGACTCTGGAATTTTGTTCTAAACCACAGTCTCCATGTTCATTCGTGTCCTGCTGCTGAGTAAGTCTTAGTAAGATCTGGAGGAAGAAATAAATATTTGCATTCCTTTGGAAAGTCGACATAGGCTATATGGGGAAACCAAGGGAGAATACAGAAATTAGAAAAATAAAATAAAATAATATAAAGAGGTATAAAGGAAAATTTCCAATTGTGTTTTGGCAGGAAGAATTTTGGCCATCTCTTTTTCTTAAAAGAATCCCATAGTTTCTTTTTTAAAGTATTATATTTTAAATCTAAAATGCATTCCAAAAAACTGAGTCCTCCTTGTCCTAAAATTTTGCAAAAAATCCTCAAGAAACAAATATAACCTAATCCTAGGTTAAGGACAGATTTATTAATTGCTTTTTATTTGCTTTAGGGTTGACTGTATGAAGCCCAAAATGTTAAGGGAAAAAAAAACTCAAATATTTAGGAATTTTAATCCACATTATCAAGAAAATTATTTAATTACTTATTTTAAGTAAGATTAGTCAAATCCACTAACAAATAGGAACTCCATATCAAAGACCATCATGGTAAGAACTATCTAAGATTTTTTTTTCTTTTTTTTTTTTTTTGGTACGCGGGCCTCTCACTGTTGTGGCCTCTCCCGTTGTGGAGCACAGGCTCCGGACGCGCAGGCTCAGCGGCCATGGCTCACGGGCCCAGCCGCTCCACGGCATGTGGGATCTTCCCGGACCGGGGCACAAACCCATGTCCCCTACATCGGCAGGCGGACTCTCAACCACTGCGCCACCAGGGAAACCCCTAAGATTTTAAAGAATTAAAATTCTTCATTTTTCTGTATTCCATTTCTATTTCCCCATTGGTGGTGAAACTCAGAAAATGCCAAGAGCCTGTGTGCATGTGTTTTGGGAACAACAGCCAAAGCATCATGGGATGAGGGGATTGTATATCATTCAGCAGTTCTCTTAGATTACCAAGAATCCCAAATGACAATGTAGTGGTTGGGAGGCTAAGAGTTGAGGCCCATAAGCTAAGTCTCTTACTTGTTCTAGGAACGAGGGATTACCATAGAATAATCTAAGTTTACATATCTCTGGGTCTAATATAATGCTAGAAAAGACCCAAACCACTTCCCTCAACACACACACGCCATGGAAGAATCCTTATCATTAGCAACTCTGGACAATATTCTATCTAGACCCTTAATGAATATTTTAGAGTCATGTAAGATGCCCCAACTTAAATCTGTCTTTGTTCTCATCTCTTTCTCAAGAGCTCCCTCTCCATTTCTTCCCTAGCTTCAACTCTGTCAAAACTAACTTCATCAGTAAAAAGATAGGAAAGACTGAATTGCAATTTTTATGTTTGCATATTAGATTCTAGTTATCTTTATTTCACAAATGATGTGTGTGTGTGTGTGTATAGATACAACTATTGTGCCATTCACTAAGGATTAATTGGCACTAAAAATTGACATTTTATTTATGTTCCCCCATTTAAAAAATACTGGGAAACAAAGAAGTTCTTTTTAAAAATTTATCTCTCCTACGAAGGAACAAGATTTCAGATTTTATTCTTTTTTTTTTTTTTTTTACTATTCTGGTATTACCACATAGTTATCATCTTTCCAACATTTTTTTAAATGGGTGTGATCTAAGAATAATACAAACTGTCTGAAGCTTAAAAATCACATTATCCTGAACAATGCAGAATGATTGCTAACAAATCTTTTCCACTACGTTGTTACATAATTTGACATACAAGTTAGATGTTGTGTAATGCATATATCAGGACAAAACCCTATGTTCACAGATTTTTTTTTTTTTTTTTTTTTTGTGGTACATAGGCCTCTCACTGTTGTGGCCTCTCCCATTGCGGAGCACAGGCTCCAGACGCGCAGGCTTAGCGGCCGTGGCTCACGGGCCTAGCCGCTCCGCGGCATGTGGGATCTTCCCGGACCAGGGCACGAACCCGTGTCCCCTGCATCGGTAGGCCAACTCTCAACCACTGCGCCACCAGGGAAGCCCTGTTCACAGATTTTGAAAATATAATTTCTAACTTCAACAGAATAGAAACAATATACCTATTTTCAGAGTGTAAATTTATTCTGGAACATTGACAGAATGATTGATATTAAAATGAGCCCTGTATTCCAAAGTGATGGCCTAGGCTAGCATGAAACTTTCAAAGTCAGGACAAATCACTAGGAGATACTGCCAATGTTTTTCTTCTTTTCTTTTCATTATTTCTTCCAATATGTTCTGCATGGTATTTTCTAAACCAAATCTAAATTAATTCTAAACCAAATCAACCTGACACCAAAGCACATTATCTTTATGCTATTATTTTCATACTGATCTTAGTAAATGTAATAACTCAACAATTAATATACACATATAAGCTTTCTTATTAGGCCCTGAATTATACAGACAAAATAGAAAACCCTGCCATCAGAGAACTTAACAAACTGTTTTCATCAATTCAGCATACTTACTGTATGTTTTTAAATTTTTAAATGTGTTTATTTTTAAATTTCCAAACATGAATAGCCCTTATTTACCACTATCCTGAAACTGGTAATTCACATATTAACCCCCATAGAAATTACCATTGATCCAACCATTCCAACACATTTTGAATTTGGATACCATTATTAACATAAAAAATACGTGGAGCCCCATGTCACAAATGAGCGCAATTTCTAATTTATTTAGCATGTATCTTCAAAAAATATTCAGAGCTCTTTTCCCAGGATTATTATTGCTAGGCAAATGTCTTCCGTCACTATGCTCAGGGCTGCGCTAATAATTATTTGTGAGCTCTCTGTAACAAACTGATATGATTAATTAAAAAAAAATTTAAATGTAATTTTCAGGTAAGGTGACCACATGTTTATGGATATTTGGATGTTTCACTCCATTTACCCTAGCACATTTTATATATATATATATATATATATACTTTTTATTTTGCTGTATGTGGGCCTCTCACTGTTGTGGCCTCTCCCATCACGGAGCACAGGCTCCGGACATGCAGGCTCAGCAGCCATGGCTCATGGGCCCAGCCACCCAGCGGCATGCGGGATCTTCCCGGACCGGGGCACAAACCTGTGTCCCCTGCATTGACAGGCAGACTCTCAACCACTGCACCACCAGGGAAGCCCACACATGATTGATTTTTAAAAACCATAATATTTTTGTATATTTTTTAAAAGGGATAAGGCAAAAAGTCTACAGAACAATAGTAAGGTACAAAGCAGGAAATGAAGCCTTTTTATAAATAAACTGAAGATCTAATCATTCTCAAAGAATAGATATAACAAAGGATTTATTTGAAGAAACTTATTACAAATGCATCTTAAAATAAATGTAATCACAGAAAGCAAAAAAATGTAACCAATAGCCTAGAAATCAGGAGAAGGAAAAAAATGTCTCAAAAACAGAAGGCAGAGAAAACATTAAAAAGCAAAGAAAACAGATGGTAAAAAGAGATACAAAATAAATGAGTAGAAAATTTACTTCTGTACTAGTAAACACATTAAATGTACACTGATTATTGAGTTAGATAAAAATAACACAATGTAAACTAATTTTGCAACATTATGTGGCTTACCATATACTCATCTGAGAGAGAACTGCACAGAAATGTTTATAAATAAGAAGAGGAAAATGATGGAATAGAGATATATTAGCTAAATACTAATTACAAAATCAAAATATTTGGATGGTAAAATAAATATTGCAAAGAATGTAAATTAAGGCAAAAATCAATAATTAAAATCAAGATAATCCCTATAAAACAAGAGAACAATTTATCAAGATGACATGAAAATCTTTTTTTAATTAATTAATTTATATATTTTTATTAGTTTCGCTTTATAACAAAGTGAATCAGTTATAAATATACATCTATGCCCATATCCCTTCCCTCTTGCGTCTCCCTCCCAACCACCCTGCCTATCCCACCCCTCCAGGTGGTCACAAAGCACCGAGCTGATCTCCCTGTGCTATGCGGCTGCTTCCCACTAACTATCTACCTTACGTTTCTTGTGTATATATGTCCATGCCTCTCTCTCGCTTTGTCACAGCTTACCCTTCCCCCTCCCCATATCCTCAAGTCCATTCTCAAGTAGGTCTGTGTCTTTATTCCTGTTTTACCCTTAGGATCTTCATGACATTTTTTTTTCTTAAATTCAATATATATGTGTTAGCATATGGTATTTGTCTTTCTCTTTCTGACATACTTCACTCTGTATGACAGACTCTAGGTCTATCCACTTCATTATAAATAGCTCAATTTCGTTTCATTTTATGGCTGAGTAATATTCCATTGTATAAATGTGCCACATCTTCTTTATCTATTCATCCAATGATGGACATTTAGGTTGTTTCCATCTACGGGCTATTGTGAATACAGCTGCAATGAACATTTTGGTATATGTCAATTTTGAATTATGGTTTTCTCAGGGTATATGCCTAGTAGTGGGATTGCTGGGTCATATGGTAGTTCTATTTGTAGTTTTTTAAGGAACCTCCATACTGTTCTCCATAGTGGCTGTACCAATTCACATTCCCACCAGCAGTGCAAGAGTGTTCCCTTTTTTCCACACCCTCTCCAGCATTTATTGTTTCTAGATTTCTTGGTGATGGCCATTCTGACTGGTGTGAGATGATATCTCATTGTAGTTTTGATTTGCATTTCTCTAATGATTAATGATGTTGAGCATTCTTTCATGTGTTTGTTGCCAGTCTGTATATCTTCTTTGGAGAAATGTCTATTTAGGTCTTCTGCCCATTTTTGGATTGGGTTGTTTGTTCTTTGCTATTGAGCTGCGTGAGCTGCTTATAAATTTTGGAGATTAAACCTTTGTCCATTGCTTCATTTGCAAATATTTTCTCCCATTCTGAGCGTTGTCTTTTGGTTTTGTTTATGGTTTCCTTTGCTGTACAAAAGCTTTTAAATCTCATTAGGTCCCATTTGTTTATTTTTGTCTTTATTTCCATGTCTCTAGGAGGTGGGTCCAAAAGGATCTTGCTGTGATTTATGTCATAGAGTGTTCTGCCTATGTTTTCCTCTAAGAGTTTGAGAGTTTCTGGCCTTACATTTAGGTCTTTAATCCATTTTGAGCTTATTTTTGTGTATGGTGTTAGGGAGTGATCTAATCTCATCCTTTTACATGTCCCTGTCCAGTTTTCCCAGCACCACTTATTGAAGAGGCTGTCCTTTCTCCACTGTACATTCCTGCCTCCTTTATCAAAGATAAGTTGACTATATGTGCGTGGGTTTATCTCTGGGCTTTCTATCCTGTTCCATTGATCTATCTTTCTGTTTTTGTGCCAGTACCACACTGTCTTGATTACTGTAGCTTTGTAGTATTGTCTGAAGTCAGGGAACCTGATTACTCCAGCTCTGTTTTTCATTCTCAAGGTTGCTTTGGCTATTCGGGGTCTCTTGTTTTTCCAAACAAATTTTGAATTTTTTTGTTCTAGCTCTGTGAAAAATGCCAGTGGTAGTTTGATAGGGATTGCATTGAATCTGTAGATTGCTTTGAGTAGTACAGTCATTTTCACAATATTGATTCTTCCGATCCAGGAACATGGTATATCTCTCCATCTATTTGTATCATCTTTAATTTCTTTCATCAGTGTCTTATAATTTTCTGCATACAGGTCTTTTGTCTCCTTAGGGAGGTTTATTCCTAGATATTTTATTCTTTTTGTTACAATGGTAAATGAGAGTGTTTCCTTGATTTCACTTTCAGATTTTTCATCATTAGTGTACAGGAATGCCAGAGATTTCTGTGCATTAATTTTGTATCCTGCTACTTTACCAAATTCATTGATTAGCTCTAGTAGTTTTCTGGTAGCATCTTTAGGATTCTCTATGTATAGTATCATGTCATCTGCAAACAGTGACAGCTTTACTTCTTCTTTTCCAATTTGGATTCCTTTTATTTCTTTTTCTTCTTTGATTGCTGTGGCTAAAACTTCCAAAACTATGTTGAATAAGAGTGGTGAGAGTGGGCAGCCTTGTCTTGTTTCTGATCTTAGTGGAAATGCTTGCAGTTTTTCACCATTGAGGATGATGTTGGCTGTGGGTTTGTTATATATGGCCTTTATTATGTTGAGGAAAGTTCCCTCTATGCCTACTTTCTGCAGGGTTTTTATCATAAATGGGTGTTGAATTTTGTCAAAAGCTTTATCTGCATCTACTGAGATGATCATATGTTTTTTCTCCTTCAGTTTGTTAATATGGTGTATCACGTTGATTGATTTGCATATATTGAAGAATCATTGCATTCCTGGAATAAACCCCACTTGATCATGGTGTACGGTCCTTTTTAATGTGCTGTTGGATTCTGTTTGCTAGTATTTTGTTGAGGATTTTTGCATCTATGTTCTTCAGTGATATTGGCCTGTTGTTTTCTTTCTTTGTGACATCCTTGCCTGGTTTTGGTATGAAGGTGATGGTTGCCTCATAGAATGAGTTTGAGAGTGTTCCTCCCTCTGCTATATTTTGGAAGATTTTGAGAAGGATAGGTGTTAGCTCTTCTCTAAATGTTTGAAAGAATTCGTCTGTGAAGCCATCTGGTCCTGGGCTTTTGTTTGTTGGAAGACTTTTAATCACAGTTTCGATTTCAGTGCTTGTGATTGGTCTACTCATATTTTCTATTTCTTCCTGATTCAGTTTTGGCAGGTTGTGCATTTCTAAGAATTTGTCCATTTCTTCCAGGTTGTCCATTTTATTGGCATACAGTTGCTCTCTCATAGTCTTTTGTATTTCTGCAGTGTCAGTTGTTACTTCTCTTTTTTCATTTCTAATTTTATTGATTTGAGTCTTCTCCCTTTTTTTCTTGATGAGTCTGGCTAATAGTTTATCAATTTTATTTATCTTCTCAAAGAACCAGCTTTTAGTTTTATTGATCTTTGCTATCGTTTCCTTCATTTCTTTTTCATTTATTTCTGATCTGATCTTTGTGATTTCTTTCCTTCTGCTAACATTGGGTGGGTTTTGTTCTTCTATCTCTAATTGGTTTAGGTGCAGGGTCAGGTTGTTTACTCGAGATGTTTCCTGTTTCTTAAGGTGGGATTGTATTGCTATAAACTTCCCCCTTAGAACTGCTTTTGCTGCATCCCATAGGTTTTGGGTCATCATGTCTCCATTGTCATTTGTTTCTAGGTATTTTTTTATTTCCTCTTTGATTTCTTCAGTGATCACTTCGTTATTAGGTAGTGTATTGTTTAGCCTCCATGTGTTTGTATTTTTTACAGATCTTTTCCTGTAATTGATATCTAGTCTGATAGCATTGTGGTCGGAAAAAATACTTGGTACAATTTCAATTTTCTTAAATTTACCAAGGCTTGATTTGTGACCCAAGATCTGATCTATCGTGGAGAATGCTCCATGAGCACTTGAGGAAAATGTGTATTCTGTTGTTTTTCAATGGAATGTCTTATAAATATCAATTAAGTCCATCATGTTTAATGTATCATTTAAAGCTTGTGTTTCCATATTTATTTTCATTTTGGATGATCTGTCCATTTGTTAAAGTGGGGTGTTGAAGTCCCTTATGAATGTGTTACTGTCGATTTCCCCTTTTATGGCTGTTAGTATTTGCCTTATGTATTGAGGTGCTCCTATGTTGGGTGCATAAATATTTCCAATTGTTATATCTTCTTCGTGGATCGATCCCTTGATCATTATGTAGTGTCCTTCTTTGTCTCTTTTAATAGTCTTTATTTTAAAGTCTTTTGTCTGATATAAGAATTGCTACTCCAGCTTTCTTTTGGTTTCCATTTGCATGGAATATCTTTTTCCATCCCCTTACTTTCAATCTGTATGTATCTCTAGGTCTGAAGTGGGTATCTTTTTTTTTTTTTTTTTTTTTTTTTTTTTTTTTTTTTGTGGTATGCGGGCCTCTCACTGTTGTGGCCTCTCCCGTTGCGGAGCACAGGCTCCGGATGCGCAGGCCCAGCGGCCATGGCTCACGGGCCCAGCCGCTCCGCGGCATATGGGATCCTCCCAGACCGGGGCACAAACCTGTATCCCCTGCATCGGCAGGCGGACTCTCAACCACTGCGCCACCAGGGAGGCCCGTGGGTATCTTGTAAACAGCATATATATGGGTCTTGTTTTTGTATCCATTCAGCCAATCTGTGTCTTTTGGTGGGAGCATTTAGTCCATTTACATTTAAGGTAATTATCGATATGTATCTTCCTATTCCCATTTTCTTAATTGTTTTGGGTTCATTATTGTAGATATTTTTCTTCTGTTGTGTTTCTTGCTTAGCGAAGTTCCTTTAGCATTTGTTATAAAGCTGGTTTGGTGGTGCTGAACTCTCTCAGCTTTTGCTTGTCTTTAAACGTTTTAATTTCTCCATGAAATCTGAATGAGATCCTTGCTGGGTAGAGTATTCTTGGTTGCAGGTTTTTCTCCTTCACCACTTTAAGTATGTCCTGCCACTCCCTCTGGCTTGTAGAGTTTCTGCTGAGAGATCAGCTGTTAACCTGATGGGGATTCTCTTGTGTGTTATTTGTTGTTTTTCCCTTGCTGCTTTTAATATGTTTTTTTTGTGTTTAATTTTTGACAGTTTGATTAATATGTGTCTTGGTATATTTCTCCTTGGATTTATTCTATATGGGACTCTCTGTGCCTCCTGGACTTGATTAACTATTTTCTTTCCCATATTAGGGAAGTTTTCAACTATAATCTCTGCAAATATTTTCTCAGTCCCTTTCTTTTTCTCTTCTTCTTCTGGAACCCCTATAATTTGAATGTTGGTGCATTTAATGTTGTCCCAGAAGTCTCTGAGACTATCCTCAGTTCTTTTCATTCTTTTTTCTTTATTCTGCTCTGCAGCAGTTTTTTCCACTATTTGATCTTCCACGTCACTCATCCGTTCTTCTGCCTCATTTATTCTACTATTGATCCCATCTAGAGTACTTTTAATTTCATTTATTGTGTTTCTAATCGTTGCTTGATTCATCTTTAGTTCTTCTAGGTCCTTGTTAACTGTTTCTTGCATTTTGTCTATTCTATTTCCAAGATTTTGGATCATCTTTACTATCATTATTCTGAATCCTTTTTCAAGTAGACTGCCTGTTTCCTCTTCATTTGTTATGTCTGGTGCGTTTTTATCTTGCTCCTTCACCTGCTGTGTGTTTCTATGTCTTCTCATTTTGCTTACCTTACTGTGTTTGGGGTCTCCTTTTTGCAGGCTGCAGATTCGTTGTTCCTGTTGCTTTTGGTGTCTGTCCCCTTTGGCTAAGGTTGTTTCAGTGGGTTGTGTAGGCTTCCTGTTGGAGGCAACTGGTGCCTGTGTTCTGGTGGATGAGGCTCGATCTTGTCTTTCTGGTGGACAGGTTCATGCCTGGTGTTGTGTTTTGGGGTGTCTGTGGCCTTATTATGTTTTTAGGCAGCCTCTCTGCTAGTTGGTGGGGTTGTGTTCTGTCTTGCTAGTTGCTTGGCATAGGGTGACCAGCACTGTAGCTTGCTGGTCATTGAGTAAAGCTGGGTGCTGGTGGTGAGATGGAGATCTCTGGGAGATTTTCGCCATTTGATATTATGTGGAGCTGAGAGGTCTCTGGTGGACCAGTGTCCTGAAGTTGGCTCTCACACCTCAGAGGCACAGCACTGACTCCTGGCTGCAGCAGCAAGAGCCTTTCATCCACCCGGCTCAGAATAAAAGGGAGAAAAAGTAGAAAGAAAGAATTAATAGAAATAGAGGGAAGGAAAGAAAGAAAGAAAGGAAGGAAGGAAGAAAGGAGAGAGGGAGGTAGGGAGGGAGGAAGGAGGGAAGGTAGGAATAAAGAAAGAGAGAAGATGAGTAACCTAGAATAAAGTATGATAAAATATAATAGCATTATTAAAATTAAAAAAATAATTATTAAAAAAATTAAAGAAAACAACAACAACAACAAAAAAAAAAACGGACGGGTAGAACCCTGGGACAAATGGTGGAAGCAAAACTATACAGACAAAATCTCACACAGAAGCATACACATACACATTCACAAAAAGAGAAAAAGGGGAAAAACTCATAAATCTTGCTCTCAAGGTCCACATCCTCAATTTGGGATAATTCGTTGTAAAAAGAGGAAAAGGGGAAAATATCATCAATCTCTTTCTCAAAGTCCACCTCCTCAATTTGGGATGATTTGTTGTCTTTTCATATATTCCACAGATGCAGGGTACATCGAGTTGATTGTGGAGCTTTAATCCGCTGCTCCTGAGACTGCTGGGAGAGATTTCCCTTTCTCTTCTTTATTCTCACAGCTCCCGGGTCTCAGGTTTGGATTTGGCCCCGCCTCTGCGTGTAGATCGCCGGAGGGTGTCTGTTCTTCGCTCAGACAGGATGGGTTTAAAGGAGCAGCTGCTTCGCGGATTCTGGCTCACTCAGACTGGGGGTAAGGAGGGGTATGGAGTACGGGGTGAGCCTGCGGCGGCAGTAGAAGCCGGCATGACGTTGCACCAGCCCGAGGCGCGCCGTGCGCTCTCCTGGGGAAGCCGCCCCTGGATCACGGAACACCAGCAGTGGCGGGCTGCACAGGCTCCCAGGAAGGGGGGCGTGGACAGCGACCCGCACTCGCACACAGGCCTCTTGGCGGCGGCAGCAGCAGCCCCAGCGTCCCACACCCTTCTCTGGGGTCTGCGCTTTTAGCCGCGGCTCGCGCCCGTCTCTGGAGCTCCTTTAAGTGGCGCTCTGAATCCCCTCTCCTCGCACACCAGGAATCAAAGAGGGAAGAAAAAGTCTCTTGCCTGTTCAGCAGGTCCAGACTTTTACCCGGACTCCCTCCCGGCCAGCCGTGGCACACTAGCCCCTTCAGGCTGTGTTCACGCCACCAACCCCAGTCCTCTCCCTGAGCTCCTTCTGAAGCCCGAGCCTCAGCTCCCAGCCCTGCCTGCCCTGGAGGCCAAGCAGACAAGCCTCTTGGGCTGGTGAATGCCGGTCAGCACCGATCTTCTGTGCCGGAATCTCTCCGCTTTGCCCTCCGCACCCCTGTTGCTGTGCTCTCCTCTGTGGCCCCAAAGCTTCCCCCTCCGCCACCCGCATTCTCTGCCCGGGAAGGGGCTTCTAGTGTATGGAAACCTTTCCTCCTTCACAGCTCCCTCCCACTGGTGCAGGTCCCGTCCCTATCCTTTTGTCTCTGTTTATTCTTTTTTCTTTTGCCCTACCCAGGTACATGGGGAGTTTCTTGCCTTTTGGGGGGTCTGAGGTCTTCTGTCAGCATTCAGTAAGTGTTCTGTAGGAGTTGTTCCACGTGTAGATGAATTTCTGGTGTATCTGTGGGGAAGAAGGTGATCTCCACATTGTACTCTTCCACCATCTTCCCCTGGGTCTCCTGAAAATCTTATAGTGATATGACATATGTAGTCCTGAACTCTATAAAATTATAGTATTTCAAGGAAATGTTTTAAATTCCATAATTATAATAGAGTATTTTAAATACATTTTTGCAATAAACATATAGATCAAGTAACAAAATTTAGGATAAAAGGTGTTGAACAATAATGAATTAGCATGATTTAAAACATGGATAAGTCTTCATATAAATGTAGAGAATGTATTATTTTGCTCCATGTTCTGCACACGATTTCACTGAAATAAGTATTTGCTAAATGTAAAGGAACTCCTTCAAATATATTAGAAACTTCTCATTTTGTACCATTATTCTTTATTTGTTTTGCATGAATGTATTCTTTGGAATTAATTCTTTATTCTACAATTTGTTTTAACTTTTAGCTACTAGTATTCACTGAAATATAACAAAAGCGTTATAACATAAGCAATCTGTTCTTGATGAAAATACTAACCAAGAGCCTACTTGCCATCATTTGAAGCATTAGAAATTAACCCCCAAGCTCCCAACAATTTCTAAAATAACACTGAAACAAAGAAAACATTTGTGCCTGTATGTGTGTAATCTCATTTTTTTAAAAAATGGGCTTCTCTGGTGACGCAGTGGTTGAGAGTCTGCCTGCCGATGCAGGGGACATGGGTTCGTGCCCCGGTCTGGGAAGATCCCACATGCCGCTGAGCGGCTGGGTCCGTGAGCCATGGCCACTGAGCCTGTGCGTCCGGAGCCTGTGCTCCACAACGGGAGAGGCCACAACAGTAAGAGGCCCGTGCACAAAAAAAAAAAAAAAAAAAAAATGCTTTACTTCCGTGTTTATAAGTTTACTTTTGTCTTCATAACTAGAGATTCATTTTAACACTGAGCATTTAGCAAAGGCTAAATTTGAGACATCCAAACACAATCTCCCTTTAATGGCACTGAATTCAAGATCCTTACAGGTGATTCTGTTGTCCTTTCTCCTCGTATTTGGAATGTTACTCAAACCTTTTCCAAGCTCTTCATTCTCTTAAAATGTTTTATGGAGAATATGGGGCACAAATATACTTCTTTCCTGTATAAAGTATGTAAAGTTTGGATATTAACAACCAGAAAGTATTCTATAGGCAAACATTAGAAATTCTAATGATATGCCTCTAGTAGTGTTTACAAATACAGTACAACTTGTATCATATTGTATATAATTTACTCAAAAATGTTTCAATATTAACTGCTACTAATTGTTTTCAGTTTATGATTGCATCTTTATTAAGGGGTCAGGAGACTATTGTAGCATATTCATATTTTCTACATTTACTGCACATGCAGAACTTATATCCTATGTAATTCTTATTTAGAGAAATGATTTTCACATCAACCAATATCTTTCCCATTAAACCATTTAAAAATCACTATTGGGTGACTGGTGAAAACAATATGAATTTTTAAAAAATTCCTTATAAAATTGACTTATATGCATGCAAAATATTCTTTCAGTTTAAATATGCATTTTAAATATGTATGTAGCTGAAGCATTGAGTTTAGTATTTAAATATCACAGATTAAACACTCACATGTTTCTCTGCTCCCTCCGTTAATTCCCATTGAAAAGTCAGCAGAGCAATCAGCTGGACAAATCAGCAAGGACGTAAGAATTTAGGAGAGGATGGATGGCAGATAAAAAATGTCAAAAATAGTTTTAGAAGATGAAAATTGGATGGATAAGTAGCAGCAAACTTGTGTTTGAGATGTTCCACAGAGTTAAATTCCTGTGGCAGGATTAACAGCTAATCTGTAGAGTTTCCTCTAGCTTTAGGGATGCCTGAGGGTTTGACCCTTAGATAAATCCTCTTTGAAAGGCCAAGTAAGGAAAGTATAGGAGTCTTCTGTCCCCAAGATAAATGATGATGCTGCTGAGTTTGCTCTGTACCAGACTAAGCACTTGTACCTGGTCGTCGAGATTATTTATTAAGTGACCTGTTATTGATGAGTAACCTGAAATTGATAAATAAGCTGTAATTGAGGAGTAATGTGCAATTGATGAGGTGCAGTCTCACTGGGAATGAGAGCTAGTCAAGGACCCCAGAGAGACCTGCATGACTAAGGAGGTCTAAATAAAGGCATCACTGAGTATGGCTTTCCTCAGCCTCAACACACATGATGACTTGGATTATATGGGGAATGACAGGGATGTTTGAAATCTCCCCCAAGAATCCTGAGAGATCTACTAGTTGTTGTTAAGTTTGTTCTTCTCTCTGTCTTATATTCTTTTTTAAACTAAGTAAACTTAGTACTAGGTTTACTGTGTCTCCAGAATTTGATTGTTAACCTCAACCTAAAACCATTGTGACTTGCCAAGCAGAGTTAATGTTAAAGGCTAAAAGAAGGAAGGGTGAGCAGAGAGGTTAATTTGTGTCATAGACCACCAGAAAGTCCAATAACTTGGAAATACTGCCTTTGGGAGTAACAATAAAAAGACTTTCCTGAAAAACTTTTAACGAGTACATGTATCCCCATACTTTTTACAGCAACTATCCTTTTCTTAACCCTAGAGAAGGCCTACAGGTTTGCTTTGTAGAGACAATGTATTTGGTTTATATAACACAGTGTATCTCCCCTGGACTCCAGAAAGAAAGCTGAGACAGAGAGGTTCAAGAGAACTTGTTGGACTTTGGGGCACCAAGGACGACCAAGGGGAAGAATGAGGCACCATATTTAAAGCAGGGAATTTGTGTAAAACCCTACACCCAACTGTGTACTCTAATTCTCCTTCTTAGATCCTGAAATGTAGGTTTTGAAATGACACTAAAAATTGGAGGATAGATAAGGCATCTATGCTTCTGGATATTTGGAGTTTCTTCTAACAGAACAACCACATCTTATGAGAACATCTCATTCTGTGGCCCAATAGTTGAGGAGCCCTGCCCATGCATAGAGAGTTTTAGTCACCCTCACATTAGAACTGATAAAATTTGTCAGATATGTGAAAAAGACTTTACTAAGAATAAAGACTCCCACCACCCAAAAAAGAAGATGCTGATCAATGGAATTGGGGAGTTAACTGAAGAAGAGGAAGTCACGAGGTCAGTGGAATAGGACTGGGGGCCAACCAAGGAGAGAGGAGAAGGAAATCCCCAAGTTGAGGGGGAAAGATGTTCTGGGATAAATGCTCTGCTTTGGGCAGAGAACAGTCAGCACCCACTGGAGGAGAAGAGAAGAGAGAACCTAAGGAGAGGAGATTTCAAGGAAAAAAAGAAAATTAGTGCAGATGTACCTGATGTACTTAATGATATTAGGATGAACATTTTAGTTGAGAGTCTGGAGATAAATTAGTGACTACTAAAAAGGAAAGGAAGCCAACAATATAATTACTTAGGTATTGACTTGAGAAAAGAAACACAAAGTTAATAAAAGTAAATTTCAAGCTATGATATTAACATAGTTGTGTGATAAAGACAGTAATATTGATTTAATGAAAACTGTAATATAACTACAGTGGAAGGCCAAGAGATGAGCATTTATTATTTGTGGGAGGCCACATGAAGCTCAGTCCAAATATTCTATAGTAGAAAATCCATAGATAAAGCTATGATCTTATTATTTGAGAATATGGAAGTAAATATAACATAAATAGCTAAATAATTTAAAAATGATTGCTTCTGGGGGGGCACAGAGGTGGAAACAGTGAGGAGTCAGGAAAAAGATTGCCTTTTTACATTAGATAGTATTGTCTTATTTTTTAAGAAAATATTTTTACTTGATAAACATAAAAAATTAACAAGTTCACTTTAAAAAAATTGACAGATTTCTATAAATTGAATGCTTCTCTAATCCTTCCTATAGAGATAACCCTTTTTAACCCTTTGCTGTAAACTCTTTACCCTGTCTAGATCTAAGTCCAGTTTATCACTTAGTGTCCTTAAGCTAGTTTTTCATCAGTTTCCCTATGTGCCCGTTACTTGATAAACATACTGTTGCGAGGAGGTTATCAGGAGGATGTCATGGATGATTTACCCACCAGTGGGGCCCAGGCAACTGGAGGCTCCCCAACTCCTGCCCTGTCCTTGGAATGTACAATCCACCTACTATTCTTATACTAGAAGTCATTTCAAGGACATAGCTTGAGAGAGCAATGTGATGTTGGGACCATTTTGGACTGAAACCCATCAAGGCCTCTATATAAATTGTCAAGATTCTGGTGGGCGAGTGGGTGGGGACATCTACTCATCTTGCTGCACCCAAGACAAGACTCATATGTAAATTCCCTTGCTTATTAAACCTACCACCTGCCAACCTGGAGTGGTCTGCCTCTTTCTTTTTTCTCTCCTTGCCATCCATGTACAGGGGCCCGTTCGTGAGCCAACACACACCTCTTAGCGTTGTTATGAGGATTTAATAAAATCATACACAGTGCTGCATAGTGCCTAGAATGTTTCCATTTTATCTTCACAAAGATTATAGGTTTGTAACTTCTTATATAGAATCTTATAAAACATACTGGTTTGTTTTTTGCTTTTATTTAACTAAATAAATAAGGTGAAAATAAATATATTTTCAGGCATATTTTCTCTGTCAGTAAAGATATAAATCAAGTTTTTTCAATCTTGGTGCTACTAGCATTTTGGGTGGGATAATTCTTTGTTGTCCTGTGCACTGTAGGATGTCTAACAGCATCCTACAATCTAGTGGCTCTATCCACTAGATACCAGTAACAAGACCTCCATTTCTCAACTGTGACAACCAACAATGTCTCCAGACATTACCAAAAGTCCTCCAGGGGCAAATATTGTCACAATTTGAGAAACACTGATACACATCTACCTCAATTTCCCCAATGTCTATATGTATCTCTGATCGGTGGATGTTCATTTTTTATTTTTAATTTGATAAAAAATGCTGAATGAAGATCCTGGTTTAAACTTTATAATCAAAATACTGTGAACATTATTGTACACAAACATCTGGTTATGTCTCATATAATGTCCTGTAAATAAAACAGTGAGGCATATATAATTAAGATTTTTAAATTTAACTTTTAATTTTAAAAGTTATAGTGACTTTTAAAATGCATATATATATAAATACATGTATATAAATAAATATATGTGTATATATATATATACATATTTCATTGTCCCTAAAACCATCAGATTCTTTTCAGTAAATCTTATCCAAATAAAAATAAAACCATTTGCCATTATTCCAAATGTCTCATAAACTTGAGAGCAAGAAATTTACTTGGAAAAATACTGTCACCTGATTTTCAGGTATCATAACTGAACTATGAAAATGCTCTTGAGAATATTTTTCTCTAGAAAAAGAAATTTAGGGTACATACTTTTGTACCAGTAGAAAGCTGCATATTTTTCTCTTTTCATAGAGGTCTTAGGAGACCATTAAAACATACTTATTATTTATGGGAGGTTCATATATCAGTTTGGAAAATACACCCTTCAGGATTGACATTTACTTGGTTTCTTGAGGCAAATAGATGTGCTGCTTACTTTATAAAATTAAATTTTTGAGGTGTTTTATGTATAGGAACAGTTATACCATATGTTACTATCAATTTGCTTATTCCAGATACATGATTAACAAGCTTTTTAAAAACAAATAAATATAAATAAGGGAATACAATAATACAAGAGATGGACAGAAACAGCCCAAAGAGGAAAAGACAACAAAAGCATTTATTTTTCATTGCTTTGGTGATCAGGAAGTTCAGATATTTTCTTTCCATTAACAAAAAGCTGTCCAGATGCAGAAGAACATAAAAACCAACATAAAGTGTTAATGAGATTGAGTAGGTACAGGTAAAAATTCTCCATCCTGAATATTTCATGATCTGTCACCATTCAGAGGGTGTCAGGATTTACCTTCCTTTCAGCTCAGTCTTCAAAGACACAATAAAAACAAGCAAACAAACTTCTGGTGCTTGACGACATCTTCAGCAAAAATGTCCCAGGGACCTGTAATGTTTTAAGAATCTATAAAGAGAATTATAGTTGGAGCCAGCTGTATGTGTACTTTGGTTTTGGTTTTGGATGTGGTTTTGTTTTTTGCTATTTGTGAACTGTGATTTCACACATGTCCAAATGCTTCCTTTCTATCCTCTCTAAATAATCTTCATACAGCTTTCCACAGCATCTACTTAGCCTGGCACTCATCATCACTTTGTACAATTAAAGCAGTCTCTGAATAGGCTAATGTATTATACAGAAATGATAATATTTTGTGTTCAATAAAATATTTTTATTACAATAATATGTTTCGCTTTGCATAAACTTTGAGAACACAGACCACTAAAATTTTTTTAAAACACTATACTTCCATTACCAAGAGACCATCATTTTTCTCACTTTTTGTTATATCCTCCCAGACAATTTTTATGCTTATATAGGCATGTTTTTTTTACTAAAATAAAATTATATTCTACACGCTGTTTTATAGCATGTTTCTTCAGTTAATGACCTTCACTTTCCCATGACAGTATATTTTTATCTTATATTACACTCAGTTCTACAAGCAGATTGCCTCAAATGTCCCCAAAATGTCCTTTACAACTGGTTTGTTTTTAAGAGAGTTTATTTCAGCAGCGCATATTTCTTTTGATATTCATGTTTTCTCAGCTGCTTTTAACTTAGCAAATCACTTTTAATGACACCCATTTGTTGACAAGACCTAGCCTGATGTCCTACAGAAGGTCAATCCTTGTGTGGTGCTTCCTCCTGGTATCATTTGTTTGTCTCTTGAGGATCCAGTAATCTGATAGTTAGATCTAAAATCTAGAGGATTTAAGTTAATCAAGTTTGCTAAAATATATCCTAAGTGATATTGTGTACTTTATATTCCATCTCATCAAGAAATTTATAATATCTGGTTCTCCCACCATTAATACTGATAAGACTCACTGTTTATTAGAGTGATGGCAAGCTGAGCCCTCATTGTACACAAACATTTTCCTCCTTTCAACTAGAAGCTAAAACTGTGGTATAACTTTGGTATTCCCATATAAATTTCCAGTTTTCTCATCAACCATGTGTCTACTTGTTTTGACATCCATCCATAATCCTTTTCTGAATTAATATTTCATTAGAGGGGCTTGTGGAACGATGATTTGTTGTTGTTGATCTGGTTACTTCTCTAAAGTAGAGCTATCTCTCACCAACAGGGCTTATTTTGTTATAGTTACTAATTCAAAATTATGATCCATGCTTTATCTTGTCCCTTTAGTTATCAATTTTGAAAGGAGTGTATTGGTTTCATTGTCACCTCAAATGGCAATTTCTAACTTTCTCTCTCTCTCTGTAACATTTTGGACTCTTGAATTTTCAGTGGTTTATTGTTTCAATTGGCTAATTATTTTATTCTCAAGTTTTTACAATTTGTACAGTGTGATATGAAGTTGATTGATCTCTTCATGTTTATTGTTGTGTCATTTAACTTAACTTAGTTGTTACTATTTCTTAACTTCAAATTGTGAATATTTTAAACATGTAGAAAATAGAAATTGTAGAATAACGAATCCCACATTACCCTGCACGAAACTTCAAGAATTATGAACACATGTTCAAACTTGTTACTTCTATATTTCCAACCACTCTCCTCTCTATATTCTATGGAAGTGAATTCCAGACATATACTTTATTTCATCCATAAGTAATTTAGTGTACTTCTAAAAGACAAAGTCTCTTAGGAGAGCTACCAAACCATTATATACCTAAAAATCTACTAACAATGATTTCTTAAATATCATTAAATATCTTGTTAGTGTTTACATTTCTCATTGTTTTTTAAATGTTGTGTGTGTAAGAGAGTGTATGTTTAAGCTTTGCTTGTTTGTTTGAATCAAGATCCAAATAAAGTCCATGCATAATAATGGATTGATATGTCTCCTAAATCTTTTTAAATCTACAAATTCCCTCCTCACAATATTTTCCCCCCTGAAATTTTTTGTTGTTGTCTAAGAGTTTAGGCCCCTTGTCCTGTAGAATTGCCTATAGTCTGTATTTTGTTGATTTCACATCCACAGTGTCAATTGATCAATTAAGGTTCAATATAAGTGTTTATTTTTCTTATGATGCCTATTAAATGAAGATTGTAAAAACCCTTCCCAGTTGAGCAACTACTTTCAAATTAGCCTGCCATGTTTTCCAGTGAGCACATGCAGGTGATTTTAGGTCTATCAGACACATCTTTGCTTCTTCCTACTTCTCCCATCAAAGCGTCAACAAAATGAGTCTTATGCACCTATAAAGACTTATTCTCCATTTGCTTGAATCTTATGTTAATGAGGATACATTGTTATACAGTCTTGTTGGAGATGCCCATTGGTCTTAGTTTTGCTATTGTTGATTGCTCTATTTTTATTCGTGGATATTTTTTAAATTTTTATTTTATATTGGAGTACAGTTGATTTACAATGTTGTGTAGGTTTCAGGTGTACAGCAAAGTGATTCAGTTACACATATACATGTATCTATTCTTTTTAAAATTATTTTCCCATTTAGGTTGTTACAGAATATTGAGCAGAGTTCCCTGTGCTGTACAGTAGGTCCTTGTTGGTTATCCATTTTAAATATAGCAGTGTGTACACATCAATCCCCAAATCCAAACCTACTCCTTCCCCTCACCCTTCCCCCCGGGTAACCATAAGTTTGTTCTCTAAGTCTGTGAGTCTGTTTCTGTTTTGTAAATAAGATCAATTGTATCATTTTCTTTTAGATTCCACATTTAAGCAATATCATATGATATTTGTCTTTTTCTGTCTGACTTACTTCACTTAGTAATGATAACCTCCATGTCCATCCATGTTGCTGCAAATGACATTATTTCATTCTTTTCAATTGCTGAGTAATATTCCATTGTATATATGTACCACATCTTCTTTACTTCTTCATCTGTCAATGGGCATTTAGGTTGCTTCCATGTCTTGGCTATTGTAAATAGTGCTGCAATGAACATTGGAGTGTATGTAAGACAATTAAACACTTACATTGTCACTACTACCATCTTCCCTGAGTTTCTCCATTAACTTTTAAAATTCCCTTGCTTTCTAGTACAGTTGGATACCTCAGTCTCACTTTGCAACTTTCGAAAACTGGCACTGGCCATTTTTCAAGAAGCCTTATTTTTATTCTAATGAGGACTCATATTAAAGACCAAATCTGGGCACTAGCAGTGCTCATTTCTAGAACTAGAAGTTCTAACTTTAAAAAAAAATGATAAACTCATAATAATATTTTCAATTCAACTTTAACATTCCAGTGATTTCACTTAGTTTTTGACTTTGTATGTGTATTTCTTTTCCCTTATATTGAAAAAATCTTCAGTCTTAATATCATTAATAAAATAACTTCTTTGACTTATCAGGCAAAATAAAATAGTTTAAAAATAACATATTACTAAGAATAAAACTTTGAAAGGAAACAAAATGCCTTTTTTTCTTTTAATGCATAGAACATTTTCCACTAAGGTGGTAGAATCAAAATTTTATGTTATAAAGCCATTGAGAACAATACTTTATGGGTATAATTATGCTAGCAGTTTTGGACCAGCTCTTAGCAGAAGGCCATATAGAGAGGGAGGATGGCTTAGGATAGCTTCCTGGTTTCTCCCTCCAAGGGCTACCTCTACTTTTGCTACAATGGAATGGAAATTTCTCTGAGCTATGCCATTATGAACATTGTTTTTCCTAACCTTTTCTCATCTTTTTTCCACCTTTCCTAGCATCCATGCACTATTCTTTCTATAGATATGCCCACAGGATTGCCCACAGGATAGATCCTCTCCTTCTGGCATGTGTGTGTGTGTGTATGTGTGTGTGTGTGTGAGTGTGTGCTGTGTTCTCTAAATCCTGCTTTCTCCATGCCCTCCCCATCACTTCTGGATCATCCCCATTGTATCTGTCACTCCACCACTAGCCCACTGTATTGTTGTTTCTTGTTCCAAGTCCATTGGTTTGGGGGAAATTTCTCCCAATTTATACCTTATTTGGTTTTTGTGACTTCTGTGGTTTCTCTCTCCTCTTGTATCAGTGAAGGTTTAAGTTATAGAGCTCCATTTATGCTTCTGGTTATTTCAAGGTTTTTAGAAGGAGAAACAAAGAGATCTGTGCTTGAGCTTGCTGCCATGTTCCTATTAGAACTCACGACCCTTAGTTTGCTGCTGCAGCTGAACCCAGATTCATTTGTTGGATTATAAAACACCCCGAGCTTATACCCAAAGGTGATGATTGAATATATAAAAGAGGGAGAAAAGGCCTCAGTGTAGTTTGCAACTGTGTACCTTACACAGTTGTAAGGTGATGATTGAATATATAAAAGAGGGAGAAAAGGCCTCAGTGTAGTTTGCAACTGTGTACCTTAGGCCCCAGGGTCTCTGGGGAGTTAGTAAAAACTATCTAAATTTCCATACGCCTATGAAACATCTTCCCTTGGTTAAAAAATGAATACATTTCAGTACATTTATGGGGTATTGACTATTGAACCCTATTTTTTAAAAATTAAGGATGGTAATAGGCAGGACATAGAAGACAAATTGTGTTAACAAACATTTGATTTGGGTACTAGGTTAAGTCTCTGCCAATGAGGGAAAAGATAGGCAGGTATTATATCCATGATGATGGTAAACAGAAGATCCATTTTATTTTATCCTCATTACATTTTTTCCTATAAAATCTGAGTAATTGTCCTTTGCATAAATTTATTCCAGGAGCACCCCAGGAATGTTACAATATTTGTTAGCACCATTACTTTTTTTTTAAAAGATGTTTTTGATGTGGACCATTTTTAAAGTCTTTATTGAATTTGTTACAATATTGATTCTGTTTTATGTTTTGATTTTTTGGCCATGAGGCATGTGGGATCTTAGCTCCCTGACCAGGGAGCAAACCCGCACACCCTGCATTGGAAGGAGAAGTCTTAACCGCTGTACCACCAGGGAAGTCCCAGTACCGTTACTTAGTCTCATATTATATTCCAGACAAAGACATATTCTTCTTGCTGAGCAATTCATGTACTTCAAATTCTAATGATTTTATATTTATATATTTGCAAACTAATATATATATAAAGTGTTTCTAAATGTAATTTGAAAAACTCTTATAAAGTATATTCCATACATATATTATTTAATCTAATTATTTCTCCAGACTTGAATAAAATAAAAATTTCCCTGATCATTACTACTATCACCCCCCATGTTACTTTTTATTTTAAAAAATGCATGTAGGCATTTTAATACAATCTTCCCACCTAATAACTTTGCCATGTATTTTTACCATTTTCAAATATACTTAGATTTTGCAATTGATAAAGTTCAATTTCACTTTAAAGTATGTTTTCTTAATACATAGTTTTTTCAACAAATTACATTTCCTCTATCACAATTAAAGTACAGCTACATCATGCAACCTTAAATATAATTATTTTACCATAGAAAAGCAAATCAAACAAGAAAAGGTTGATATTTTTTAGTTAGCAAGGCTACAGCAAGGGCCATTTGTCAAGGAAGGCAGAACTGATCCTGTCACTAGAGGACACTGTGTTTCTAGGGAACAGAAAAATAGTTTGTCAAGAAGGTGAGAGGGATGCCATTTAAAGAAATAGATAAATATCAAATACGCCTCCACAAAAACAGGCCACTTTATATCTCACCTTTGCGAATTCCCATTGAACTATACCTGCTATAAACATTGATTGTTTTTTCATTACATATATATTTATCATATATTTTTTTCAAAACAAAGAGAATACAATCATTGTATAATACTTAAAAAACATAAATAAGCTAAGATAAGCAAATGAAAATTGCTACAATCTCACAAATCAGTCATAGGTACTGTGAACATTTTATATGAGGTTTTTAGTGTGTGTGTAAATATCTAAAGATAGAGATTTAAGAGTTTTTTCCCCCACAATATTATATATAGTTTGACTGTCAGCTTTATTTGCTGAAATATTGTAAACCTTAGTTTAGTATATGAATAATATGATCACAACTTGATTATCTAGTCCACTATTTTATTTATTTTTTTTTTTTTTGTGGTACGTGGGCCTCTCACTGTTGTGGCCTCTCCCGTTGCATAGCACAGGCTCTGGACGCACAGGCTCAGCGGCCATGGCTCACGGTCCCAGCCGCTCCACGGCATGTGGGATCTTCCCGGACCAGGGCATGAACCCGTGTTCCCTGCATCGGCAGGCGGACTCTCAACCACTGCAACACCAGGGAAGCCCTCTAGTTCACTATTATTAAGCAATTACTTTGCTTCTAGCTTTTCTCTTTTGTAACTACTGTTTGGATAAACATATTAGTAAAGCTTTTTAAAACATATATCTTGGGAATTTTTTAAGATTAATTCTGAAAAGTCATATGGGGATACTGATGGGTTGGGTATGTATAAACTTTTGAGATGATGACAGAGACTGCTAATTGTCTGCCCAAAATGGCGATCTGTTATAAAATATCTTTAAAAATATGTGGCTGGCCACAAGCCCTTGCTTGCAGACTGCCAGGTGATACCGCTCTGGCAGTAAGACGTAATTGAAGTCAGAACTCTGGAAAAGTTCTTTAAAAGGAAAGCTGACCCTGTTATCATGGTTCCCTTTTGCCTCTAGCATTGGAGTATGACTAGGAGAACATCATCTCAGGGTTGGAGTTTTAGCAACCACATGACAAAAATAAACAGCAACCTAGGAATGTCTGGATGCACACAAAGGAAGTGTGGGAGAGTAAGACAGACAGCCACAATTAGAATGAGATTATATCTTTATGGAGCTGCCATGCTATCCCTGGATTTTCCACCTCCAGTTTTCTCATTATGTGAGAAAATAAAAACACCATTTGGTTAAGTCACTACCACTTCAGCTTTTGCTATGGACAATTTAATTCTTAATTGATAAAATAGCTAAATGCCTTCCAGAAATGTACAGTCCCACCAGAGACATATTAAATAGCCTGTTTCACTGTGCTCTTACTATCACTGGATATCTTGTGTTTCAACTATTTTTTCTAACTGAATAGGGTACAATTTTTTTTTTATTTAAAATTTTGTTTCTTTGAGTACTACAGGTATTACATTTTTAAAAATATTACTGACAATTTGTATGTTTTATTTTGAAAATTATATGTCTTTTGTCTATTTTTCTACAGGGATATTTGCTTTACTTAATTTATAAAGTTTGTAAATTGAGATTATTAACTTTTGATTTTCCATATAAGTTATGAATATGATTTTTCTTTTTTTATTGAACTATAGTTGATTTACAATGTTGTATTAGTTTCTGGTGTACAGCAAAGTGATTCACATACATATATATATATATATATTCATTTCATATTCTTTTCCATTATAGTTTATTACAAGATATTGAATATAGTGCCCTGTGCTATACAGTAGGACGTTGCTGTTTTTTTATCTGCTAATAAAAAAAATAGTTTTTATCTGCTAATCCCAAACTCCTAATTTGTCCCTCCTCCCCCTTTTCCCATTTGGTAACCATAAGTTTTCTAAGTCTGTGAGTCTGTTTCTGTTATGTAGATAAGTTGATTTGTATCATTTTTTAGATTCTACATATGTGATATCATATGGTATTTGTCTTTTTCTTTCTGACTTACTTCTCTTAGTATGATAATCACCAGGTGCATCCATGTTGCTGAAAATGGCATTATTTTGTTCTTTTTTATGGTTGAGTAATATTCAATTATATATGTACCACATCTTTATCCATTCATCTGTCAGTGGACACTTAGGTTGCTTCCATATCTTGGTTATTGTAAATAGTGCTGTTATGAACACTGGGGTGCATGTATCTTTTTGAATTAGAGTTTTTTCCACATATATGCCCAGGAGTGGAATTGCTGGATCATATAGTATCTCTATGTTTAGTTTTTTAAGGAATCTCCATACTGCTCTCCATAGTGGATTCAACAATTTACATTCCCACCAAAGTGTAGGAGGATTCCTTTTTCTCCACACCCTCTCCAGCATTTATTATTTGTAGACATTTTAATGATGACCATTCTGACCAGTGTGAGATGATACCTAAATGTAGTTTTTATTTGCATTTTATCTAATAATTAAAGATTCTGAGCATCTTTTTCATGTGCCTATTGACCATCCATATGTCTTCTTTGGAGAAATGCCCATTTAGGTCTTGTACCCATTTTTTGATTGCATTGTTTGTTTTTTGTTATTGAATTGTATGTGCTGTTTGTATATTTTGGAGATTAAGCCCTTGTTGCTTGCAACATTTGGAAATATTTTCTCCCAGTCTATAGGTTGTCTTTTTATTTTGTTTATAGTCTCCTTTGTTGTGCAAAACTTATAAGTTTGATTAGGTCCCATCTGTTTATTTTTCATTTTATTTCTATTGTCTTGGGAGACTGATCTAAGAAACTACCGCTGCTAATTATGTCAGAGAATGTTTTGCCTATGTTCTCTTCCAAGAGTTTTATGGTATCATGTCTTATGTTTAAAGTCTTTAAGCCGACTTCCGGGTAAGATGGCAGAAGAGTAAGATGCGGAGATCACCTTCCTCCCCACAGATACACCAGAAATACAGCTACACGTGGAACAACTCCTACAGAACACCTACTGAACGCTGGCAGAAGACCCCAGACCTCCCAAAAGGCAAGAAACTCCCCACATACCTGGGTAGGGCAAAGCGGAGAGATTCCCGCACAGAGGAGCGGTGCCGAGCAGCACTCACCAGCCCGAGAGGCTTATCTGCTCGCCCGCCGGGGTGGGCGGCACTGGAAGCTGAGGCTCGGGCTCTGGTCAGAGCGCAGGGAGAGGACTGGGGCTGGCGGCGAGAACTCAGCCTGAAGGGGGCTAATGTGCCACAGCTAGCCGGGAGGGAGTCCGGGAAAACTCTGGAACTGCTGAAGAGGCAAGAGACTTTTTCTTCCCTCTTGGTTTCCTGGTGCGTGAGGAGAGGGGATTAAGAGCGCTGCTTAAAGGGGCTCCACAGACAGGCGCGAGTCGCGGCTGAAAGCGCGGAGCCCAGAGACGGGCGTGGGACGCTGGGGCTGCTGCTGCTGCCGCCGCCAAGAAGCCTGTGTGCGAGCTCAGGTCACTGTGCACACCGCCCTTCCGGGAGCCTGTGCAGCCCGCCACTGCCGGGGTCCCGGGATCCAGAGGCGGCTTCCCTGGGAGAACGCACGGCGCGCCTCGGGCTGGTGCAACGTCACGCCGACCTCTGCCGCTGCAGGCTCGCCCCGCACTCCGTGCCCCTCCCTCCCGCCCGGCCTGAGTGAGCCAGAGTCCCCGAAGAGGCTGCTCCTTTAACCCTGTCCTGTCTGAGCGAAGAACACACACCCTCCGGCGACCTACACGCAGAGGCGGGGCCAAATCCAAAACTGAAACCCAGGAGCTGTGAGAACAAAGAAGAGAAAGGGAAACCTCTCCCAGCAGCCTCAGAAGCAGCGGATTAAAGCTCCACAATCAACTTGATGCACCCTGCATCTGTGGAATACATGAATAGACAACAAATCATCCCAAATTGAGGAGCCAGGAGTCAGTGCTGCGCCTCTGAGGTGGGAGAGCCAACTTCAGGACACTGGTCCACAAGAGACCTCCCAGCTCCACATAATATCAAATGGCGAAAATCTTCCAGATCTCCATCTCAACACCAGCACCCAGCTTCACTCAACGACCAGCAAGCTACAGTGCTGGACACCCTATGCCAAACAACTAGCAAGACAGGAACACAATGCCACCCATTAGCAGAGAGGTGGCCTAAAATCATAAAAAGTCTGCAGACACCCCAAAACACACCACCAGACGTGGACCTGCCCACCAGGAAGACAAGATCCAGCCTCATCCACCGGAACACAGGCACTAGTCCCCTCCACCAAGAAGCCTACACAACCCACTAAACCAACCTTAGCCACTGGGGACAGACACCAAAAACAACGGGAACTATGAACCTGCAGCCTGCTAAAAGGAGACCCCAAACACAGTAACATAAGCAAAATGAGAAGACAGAAAAACACACAGCAGGAGAAGGAGCAAGATAAAAACCCACCAGACCTAACAAATGAAGAGGTAATAGGCAGTCTACCTGAAAAAGAATTCAGAATAATGATGGTAAAGATGATCCAAGATTCTATTTCCAAGATCCAAAATCTTGGAAATAGAATAGACAAAATGCAAGAAACAGTTAACAAGGACCTAGAAGAACTAAAGATGAATCAAGCATCGATTAAAAACACAATAAATGAAATAAAAAATACTCTAGATGGGGTCAATAGCAGAATAACTGAGGCAGAAGAATGGATAAGTGAGGTGGAAGATAAAATAGTGGAAATAACTGATGCAGAGCAAAATAAAGAAAAAAGAATGAAAAGAACAGAGAACAGTCTCAGAGACTTCTGGGACAACATTAAACACACCAACATTCGAATTATAGGGGTTCCAGAAGAAGAAGAGAAAAAGAAAGGGACAGAGAAAATATTTGAAGAGATTATAGTTGAAAACTTCCCTAATATGGGAAAGGAAATAGTTAATCAAGTCCAGGAGGCCCAGAGAGTCCCATACAGAATAAATCCAAGGAGAAATACGCCAAGACACATATTAATCAAACTGTCAAAAATTAAACACAAAGAAATCATATTAAAAGCAGCAAGGGAAAAACAACAAATAACACACAAGGGAATCCCCATCAGGTTAACAGCTGATCTCTCAGCAGAAACTCTACAAGCCAGAAGGGAGTGGCAGGACATAATTAAAGTGATGAAGGAGAAAAACCTGCAACCAAGATTACTCTACCCAGCAAGGATCTCATTCAGATTTGATGGAGAAATTAAAACCTTTACAGACAAGCAAAAGCTGAGAGAGTTCAGCACCACCAAACCAGCTTTACAACAAATGCTAAAGGAACTTCTCTAGGCAAGAAACACAACAGAAGGAAAAGACCTACAATAATGAACACAAAACAATTAAGAAAATGATAATAGGAACATACATATCAATAATTACCCTAAATATAAATGGACTAAATGCTCCCACCAAAAGACACAGATTGGCTGAATGGATACAAAAACAAGACCCATATATATGCTGTCTACAAGAGACCCACTTCAGACCTAGAGACACATACAGACTGAAAGTAAGGGGATGGAAAAAGATATTCCATGCAAATGGAAACCAAAAGAAAGCTGAAGTAGTAATTCTCATATCAGACAAAATAGACTTAAAATAAAGACTACTAGAAGAGACAAAGAAGGACACTACAGAATGATAAAGGGATCGATCCAAGAAGATATAACAATTGTAAATATTTATGCACCAAACATAGGAACACCTCAATACATAAGGCAAATACTAACAGCCATAAAAGGAGAAATCGACAGTAACACAATCATAAAAGGGGACTTTAACACCCCACTTTCACCAATGGACAGATCATCCAAAATGAAAATAAATAAGGAAACACAAGCTTTAAATGATACATTCAACAAGATGGACTTAATTGATATTTATAGGACATTCCATCCAAAAACAACAGAATACACATTTTTCTCAAGTGCTCATGGAACATTCTCCAGGATAGATCATATCTTGGGTCACAAATCAAGCCTTGGTGAATTTAAGAAAATTGAAAATGTATCAAGTATCTTTTCCGACTACAATGCTATGAGACTAGATATCAATTACAGGAGAAGAGCTGTAAAAAATACAAACACATGGAGGCTAAACAATACACTACTTAATAATGAAGTGATCACTGAAGAAATCAAAGAGGAAATTTAAAAATACCTAGAAACAAATGACAATGGAGACACGACAAACCAAAACCTATGGGATGCAGCAAAAGCAGTTCTAAGGGGGAAGTTTATAGCAATACAATCCCACCTTAAGAAACAGGAAACATCTCAAATAAACAACCTAACCTTGCACCTAAAGCAATTAGAGAAAGAAGAACAAAAACATCCCAAAGTTAGCAGAGGAAAGAAATCATAAAAATCAGATCAGAAATAAATGAAAAAGAAATGAAGGAAAAGATAGCAAAGATCAATGAAACTAAAAGCTGGTTCTTTGAGAAGATAAACAAAATTGATAAACCATTAGCCAGACTCATCAAGAAAAAAAGGGAGAAGACTCAAATCAATAGAATTAGAAATGAAAAAGGAGAAGTAACAACTGACACTGCAGAAATACAAAAAATCATGAGAGATTACTACAAGCAACTCTATGCCAATAAAATGGACAACCTGGAAGAAATGGACAAATTCTTAGAAATGCACAACCTGCCAAGACTGAATTAGGAAGAAATAGAAAATATGAACAGACCAATCACAAGCACTGAAATCGAAATCGTGATTAAAAGTCTTCCAACAAACAAAAGCCCAGGACCAGATGGCTTCACAGGCGAATTCTATCAAGCATTTAGAGAAGAGCTAACACCTAACCTTCTCAAACTCTTCCAAAATACAGCAGAGGGAGGAACACTCCCAAACTCATTCTACAAGGCCACTATCACCTTGATACCAAAACCGGACAAGGATGTCACAAAGAAAGAAACTACAGGTCAATATCACTGATGAACATAGATGCAAAAATCCTCAACAAATTACTAGCAAACAGAATCCAACAGCACATTAAAGGGATCATACACCATGATGAAGTGGGGTTTATTCCAGGAATGCAAGGATTCTTCAATATACGCAAATCAATCAACGTGATACACCATATTAAAAAATTGAAGGAGAAAAACCATATGATCATCTCAATAGATGCAGAGAAAGCTTTCGACAAAATTCAACACCCATTTATGATAAAAACCCTGCAGAAAGTAGGCATAGAGGGAACTTTCCTCAACATAATAAAGGCCATATATGACAAACCCACAGCCAGCATCGTCCTCAATGGTGAAAAACTGAAACCATTTCCACTAAGATCAGAAAGAAGACAAAGCTGCCCACTCTCACCACTCTTATTCAACATAGTTTTGGAAGTTTTAGCCACAGCAATCAGAGAAGAAAAGGAAATAAAAAGAATCCAAATCAGAAAAGAATTAAAGCTGTCACTGTTTGCAGATGACATGATACTATACATAGAGAATCCTAAAGATGCTACCAGAGAACTGCTAGAGCTAATCAATGAATTTGGTAAAGTTGCAGGATACAAAATTAATGCACAGAAATCTCTTGCATTCCTATATACTAATGATGAAAAATCTGAAAGTGAAAACAAGAAAACACTCCCATTTACGACTGCAACAAAAAGAATAAAATATCTAGGAATAAACCTCCCTAAGGAGACAAAAGACCTGTATGCAGAAAATTATAAGACACTGATGAAAGAAATTAAAGGTGATACAAATAGATGGAGAGATGTACCATGTTCTTAGATTGGAAGAATCAACATTGTGAAAATGACTCTACTACCCAAAGCAATCTACAGATTCAATGCAATCCCTATCAAACTACCACTGGCAGTTTTCACAGAACTAGAACAAAAAATTTCAAAATTTGTATGGAAACAGAAAAGACCCCGAATAGCCAAAGCAATCTTGAGAACGAAAAATGGAGCTGGAGGAATCAGGCTCCTGACTTCAGACTATACTACAAAGCTACAGTAATCAAGACAGTATGGTACTGGCACAAAAACAGAAAGATAGATCAATGGAACAGGATAGAAAGCCCAGAGATAAACCCACGCACATATGGTCAACTTATCTTTGATAAAGGAGGCAGGAATGTACAGTGTAGAAAGGACAGTCTCTTCAATAAGTGGTGCTGGGAAAACTGGACAGGGACATGTAAAACGATGAGATTAGATCACTCCCTAACACCATACACAAAAATAAACTCAAAATGGATTAAAGACCTAAATGTAAGGCCAGACACTATCAAACTCTTAGAGGAAAACATAGGCAGAACACTCTAAGACATAAATCACAGCAAGATCCTTTTTGACCCACCTCCTAGAGAAATGGAAATAAAGACAAAAATAAACACATGGGACCTAATGAAACCTAAAAGCTTTTGCACAGCAAAGGAAACCATAAACAAGACCAAAAGATAACCCTCAGAATGGGAGAAAATATTTGCAAATGAAGCAATGGACAAAGGATTAATCTCCAAAATTTATAAGCAGCACATGCAGCTCAATACCAAAAAAACAAACAACCCAATCCAGAAATGGGCAGAAGACCTAAATAGACATTCCTCCACAGAAGATATACAGACTGCCAACAAACACATGAAAGGATGCTCAACATCTTTACTCATTAGAGAAATGCAAATCAAAACTACAATGAGGGCCTCCCTGGTGGCGCAGTGGTTGAGAGTCCGCCTGCCGATGCAGGGGATATGGGTTCGTGCCCCGGTCTGGGAGGATCCCATATGCCGCGGAGCGGCTGGGCCCGTGAGCCATGGCCGCTGGGCCTGCGCATCCGGAGCCTGTGCTCCACAACAGGAGAGGCCACAACAGTGAGAGGCCCGCATACCGCAAAAAGAAAAAAAAAAAAAAAAACTACAATGAGATATCATCTCACACCAGTCAGAATGGCCATCATCAAAAAATCTAGAAACAATAAATGCTGGAGAGGGTGTGGAAAAAAGGGAACACTCTTGCACTGCTGGTGGGAATGTGAATTGGTACAGCCACTATGGAGAACGGTATGGAGGTTCCTTAAAAAACTACAAATAGAACTACCATATGACCCAGCAATCCCACTACTGGGCATATACCCTGAGAAAACCATAATTCAAAAAGAGACATGTACCAAAATGTTCATAGCAGCCCTATTTACAATAGCCCGGAGATGGAAACAACCTAAGTGTCCATCATTGGATGAATGGGTAAAGAAGATGTGGCACATATATACAATGGAATATTACTCAGCCATAAAAAGAAATGAAATTGAGCTATTTGTAATGAGGTGGATGGACCTAGAGTCTGAAATACAGAGTGAAGTAAGTCAGAAAGAGAAAGACAAATATTGTATGCTGACACATATATATGGAATTTAAGAAAAAAAATGTCATGAAGATCATAGGGGTAAGACAGGAATAAAGACACAGACCTACTAGAGAATGGACTTGAGGATTTGGGGAGGGGGAAGGGTAAGCTGTGACAAAGTGAAAGAGCGGCATGGACATATATACACTACCAAACGTAAGGTAGATAGCTAGTGGGAAGCAGCCGCATAGCACAGGGAGATCAGCTCGGTGCTTTGTGACTGCCTGGAGGGGTGGGATAGGGAGGGTGGGAGGGAGACGCAAAAGGGAAGGGATATGGGAACATATGTATATGTATAACTGATTAAATTTGTTATAAAGCAAAAAAATAAATAAATAAATAAATAAAAAGCAAAAAAAATAAAATAAATAAAATAAAATGGGCTCTGAACAGACACCTCACCAAAGAAGACATACTGATGGCAAATAGGTGTATGAAAAGACGCTCCACATTACGTGTCAGTTGGAAGTTACAAATTAAAACAGCAATGAGGCACCACTACACACCTGTTAGAATGACTAGGATCAAAACACTGACAACACCAAATTCTGGTGAGTATGCAGAGCAACAGGAATTCTCATTGATTACTGATCGGAATGCAAAATGGTGCAGCCACTTTGGAAGGCAGTTGGGCAATTTCTTACAAAGCTAAACATAATATTACCATGCTATTCAACTATCATGCAGCCAGGTATTTGCAGAAAGAGTTGAAAACTATGTCCACACAAAAACCTGTACAATAATGTTCACAGCTTTATTCATAATTGGCCAAACTTGGAAGCAACCACAATGCCCTTTAATGTGGTCCTTCTATACAGTGAAGCATCAGTGCTAAAAAGAAACAAGCTGTCAGGCCATGAAAAGACCCAGTGGAGGCACCTTACATGCACATGACTAAATGAAAGAAGCCAATCTGAAAAGGCTACGTGTTGTTTAACTCCAACTATAAGACACTGGAGAAGGCAAAACTACAGAGACAATAAAAAGATCAGTGATGGCCAGTGGGTGAGGGAGGGGGACAGCAGGAGAAGGGGAGGAATGAACAGGGGGAGCAGAAAGGATTTTTATGGCAGTGAAATTACGCATATGATTCCTTTTTTTTTTTTGGCCCTACCGCTTGTGGGATCTCAGTTCCCTGACCAGTGATTGAACCCAGGCCACGGCAATGAAAGTGCCGAATCCTGACCACTAGACCACCAGGGAACTCCCATGATTCTTTTTTTTAATTGAGGTATAGTTGATTTACAATGTTTTGTTAGATTCTGCTGTACAGCAAAGTGCTTCAGATATATAGATAGATAGATAGATAGATAGATAGATAGATAGATAGATAGATTCTTTTCCACTATGGTTTATTACAGGATATTGAATACAGTTCCCTGTGCTATACAGTAGGACCTGGTTGTTTATCTATTTTATATATAGTAGTTTGTATCTCGTATGATTCTATAATGGTGGGTCCATGTCATTATACCTTTGTCAAAATCCATAGAATGTACAATGCCAGCAATGAACCCTATGGAGAACTATGGACTTAATTATAATGTATCAATATTCTTTCATAACTAAACAAATATCCTGCACTAATACTGTATGTAAATAAAAGGGGAAAGAAGGAGAGAGAGGGGTTTATGGGAACTCGCTGTATTTTCCCAATTTTTCTGTAAACCCAAAACTGGTCTTAAAAATAAAATCTGTTTTTAAAGTTTTAAAAAAAATAAAAATAAAAATAAAGTCTTTAAGCCATTTTGAGTTTATTTTTGTGTATGGTGTGAGGGTGTGCTCTAATTTCATTGATTTACATGTGGCTGTCCAGCTTTCCCAACACCATTTGCTGAAGAGACTGTCTTTTCTCCATTGTATATTCTTGTCTCCTTTGTTGAAGATTAATTGACCAAAGGTGGGTGGGTTTATTTTCTGAGCTTTCCATTTTGTTCCATTAATCCATATGTCTGTTTTTGTGTCAATACCATACTGTTTTGACTACTGTAGCTTTGTACTATTTTCTGAAGTCTAGGAGGGCTTTGTTCCTCCAGCTTTGTTCTTTTTCCTCAGAATTTCTTTGGCAATTCAGGGTCTTTTGTGGTACATATAAATTTTAGGATTATTTGTCTAGTTCTTTGAAAAATGTCATGAGTAATTTGATAGTGATTGCATCAAATCTGATTTATCTATTTTGTTATTCATACTTGTAGATTATCACAATTTTTATCTTGAAATTTTTATTTTTGTGTGTTTTTTTCTTTTCACTGTGGCTTCTGTTAGTATTTCAATGCATAGGAAATCCTTGAAGTCTTTCTGTACCTCAAAATCAAATATTGACCTTTCTCTCTGGCTGTATTTTAATACCATACTATTTCATTTAAATCTTCAATATAGCTAAAATCTATTTTCATATGAGGAAAATATCCAACTTAAATTTTTTTCTATGGTGAACTACTTATCTCCATATCATTTATCAAATAGCAATTTATTTTATCATTTATCTTTAATTATTTTAAATGCTATTTTCTGTTTCTTGATCTGGAAAATAACAATATTGTGGATATCTACTGTGTACCAGAATTACTATACACAGAGTGATGAATCAAACATTCTGCCCCAAGGGAATTAGCTATGTATTTTGGAAATAAATAAATAGTTTATTTCGGTAAGATATGATCAGGACTGGCAAGACATTTCATCTCAAGGTACTCTGTATCTTTTTCCTTCTATTTCTATACAGGATCACATGTCAAAATAATATTTCACACACTTCATTTCTAGATTATTCTAGAAAATGTGTATATATTAGACAAGCAGGTAGGGGGGCACACTATGCTTGGTGTGTGTGTGACATTACTGGTTGAATTATGAAGGCAGTACCTTCTGCTATGACCTACCTTCATGGGGATGTAATGCTTTGCTTTTATACGTCACCCAGCTCTGCTTGTGCTTCTAGAATGCAGAGTGTCCTACTGTCCTCTGGAATACTCAGAAGAATTCATCCATATGCCACTAGTTTAGCTTGGTCACCCCACAGAAACTCCTGCCATATTCCAGTACTGGGCATATACCCTGAGAAAACCATAATTCAAAAAGAGTCTGTACCAAAATGTTCATTGCAGCTCTATTTATAATAGTCTGGAGATGGAAACAACCTAAGTGTCCATCATCGGATGAATGGATAAAGAAGATGTGGCACATATATACAATGGAATATTACTCAGCCATAAAAAGAAATGAAATTGAGCTATTTGTAATAAGGTGGATAGACCTAGAGTCTGTCATACAGAGTGAAGTAAGTCAGAAAGAGAAAGACAAATACCATGTGCTAACACATATATATGGAATTTTTTTTTTTTTTTTTTTTTTTTTTTTGCGGTATGCAGGCCTCTCACTGTTGTGGCCTCTCGCATTGCGGAGCACAGGTTCCGGACATGCAGGCTCAGTGGCCATGGTTCACGGGCCCAGCCACTCCACGGCATGTAGGATCCTCCCAGACCGGGGCACGAACCCGCGTCCCCTGCACCGGCAGGCAGACTCTCAACAACTGCGCCACCAGGGAAGCCCTATATATATGGAATTTAAGGGGAAAAAAATGTCATGAAGAACCTAGGGGTAAAACAGGAATAAAGACACAGACCTACTTGAGAATGGACTTGAGGATATTGGGAGGGGGAAGGGTAAGCTGTGACAAAGCGAGAGAGAGGCATGGACATATATACACTACCAAACGTAAGGTAGATAGCTAGTGGAAAGCAGCCGCATAGCACAGGGAGATCAGATTGGTGCTTTGTGACCGCCTGGAGGGGTGGGATAGGGAAGGTGGGAGGGAGGGAGATGCATGAGGGAAGGGATATGGGAACAGATGTATATGTATAACTGATTCACTTTGTTATAAAGCAGAAATTAACACACCACTGTGAAGCAATTATACTCCAATAAAGTTGTAAAAAAGAAAGAAAGAAAGAAAGAAACACCTATATTAAGTCACCAGCAGGAGCTGCCATGAAAGGAATGACATTCCCCAGAGGAGGAAAATAACCATGCCATCAAAGGTTCTCTACAGGCTCAGATTTTCAAGCAAGATACAGTATCTGGTGAACTGTCAGAAACCCAGCATGAAATGAGCCAATATGAGGCCAAATCACAGTGCCACTGTCAGAGGGGAACTCAACTGCCCTATTCTTTTCCTTGAAAATAAACAAAAATAAAAGGTTTTGATACTGTCGCTTTATTTCTTGGCTCCAGACTCCAGGGGTGACAGTGTTTCCTCTGATGATCAAATGAAGTTAAAATTTTATTTTTTTTATTTATTTTTTTGTGGTACACGGGCCTCTAACTGTTGTGTCCTCTTCCTTTGTGGAGCACAGGTTCTGGACACGCAGGCTCAGCAGCCATGGCTCACGGGCCTAGCCGCTCCATGGCATGTGGGATCCTCCCGGACCGGGGCATGAATCCGTGTCCCCTGCATCTGCAGGCAGACTCTCAACCACTGCGCTACCAGGGAAGCCCAAAATTTTATTTTTAAAGTGAATTCTGTGTTTGTTTGATTTTATATTGACCTCTGGAATCATGTGGGCCATCACTTTGTAAGCTAAAACTTGAAGACAGAATAATATCACAATACTTACTCTTTGTAAAAAGTAGTCTCAAGCAATGATCACAACATCAGGGTAATCTGGGAAAGATTTCCATGTTGAATCTCAGAGAAAAAGTTAAAAATTAAGACTACAAAATATTGACAGGTAGCTGTGATTCTGAGGATGTTTCAAGTCTCCAATGCAAATGATGATTTCAGCAGACCCCTGAATTCTCAAATTCTCTGACAGCTTTCAGAGGAATACGTATTTATCATACCATGAAGTTTATTTACCTGGTGTTTGCCCTGAACGTCTGGAACTTTACTATCCTGATGTCCCAGGCTGTACCACACATAGGTCAAGAATATGCTCTTCTGCTTTTCTATATTCAAGGCTGACTGTGTGTGTATGTGTGGCTCTGTTTCCCTGGACATAAGCCATATGCTGATCACAGCTCTCAGGGACTCAAAATCCTGAAAGCTAAAGGGAAAACAGAAATAAAAAATCAAAAAGAGTGGGGGTGTTTGCCAATAATTCTGCTGCATTTATATATTCTTCCCAATGAAAAGGGAATCTCCTAACACTGTGGCCCAGGTGTCTGCTAGAAGTACAACTTAATGGCTCCAACAAAGATGCACTCTCACACTTTAACACCTGAGAGGCAATGCTTGAGGAAGCCACAGTTTCCCACTGTATGTTGGTGGGGTTTAGGGCCATCAGAACTCAGAAAATGAAAAAGAGCTAAAGAAATTCTTCAAGGACTTGAGACTTAATTGAACTGGATCTATAGGTCATGCACCCCAATTTTGTAACATATAAATGATAACGGGAAACAAAGTTTTAATGAAAAAATTAAGTGATTTCTTTTTATTTTTTATTTGAGATTTTACTTCAGTGTGCATGATAGCCAAATTCCTTTTGATGGATATGTTGAATGGTGAATATTTAGGTGTAATAGTAGACACTTCTAAAAAGTTTCTGAGGTAGACAGGATTTGACATTTTCTAAGTGTGTCTGTGACTATCAACACCTTTTGGAAACTAATAAATATTGCACAATGAACTTATGTCACAGATGTTACATCTGTTCCTCGATGTTGGCATTATAAAGGGATTATAGTGGTTCTTATGTGATGGGAAAGTCACTTATGTCCTTTCTTCACCTTTCTCCCTTTAATATAGTAATTAAAATCATTTTAGGTATTATCTATTAAGAGAGTCTTTGTATGAATGGAAATTTTAGGACTTCACATTTATATGATGCCTTATGTTTATCAGGTAGTTAAAATCTAATTCAATATAACCATTCTATTGGGTTGCAAACTCTGGAGCTTCCCAGGTGTAATCTGAAATTAATCTTATACATGGAAGGGTAAGGAGAGACCAAAGAAGGAGGCAGATTGCTCCAGATGAGCAGGCGACAGTTTTAGTGAGCAAGGAAACCTACTTATGAGACTTGTCTTGGGTGGCCTTAAGCTTGCGGTGACAGCATTGTGTGGCAGCTTGAAGCAAGATCTTAGTTCTCTGCCTAGGAATCAAACCTGGGCCACCGAGGTAAAAACCAGGAATCCTACTACTAGACCACGAGGGACTAGTGGCTAGAAGCAGAGCCCTGGCTCTTGTCTTCTTTGAAAAAAAAAGAATTTTACAAAGATACCAAGGTTGTAAAGACCACAGTCTTTATTGGAAGCACAGTACATGTGGGAAAGCACACAAAGAAGCAGTTTATTAAGGACAGAAGCAAAGCAGAGCTACACACTCAGAGGAAAAGAGTGTGGGTGTCCTCACTAGAGAGGAGCGCTAAAGGGGTAGTTTAAATTGCTTGTATAGAGGCCATCTATCCAGGTCTTTGTTTTCCTCTAGTCAATCATCTTGCTTTGTTCCTATATCTGATCTGACTCAGGGTCCTCTCTGAGGTGCACACACACATTTTAGCCAAGATGAATTCTACTGTGAGGGTATCTTAGAGGCTGGCAGAACATATTATGGACTAGTGCCCCTTCCCTTTTTGACCCCAGAGGAAACTTCTGTGCATGTGCATTTGAGGAGGTCACCTTGGTTTCAAGAATGAAAGATGTGGTCATCTTATCTTTTTACTCAAGCAGAGCTTAGTTCCTCTCCCCTCCTACCATTATCTTTTTCATTGAAGTGTCAGAGGGGGACAAGCTCCAACTGTTCAGCCTGACAAACTCCAGATGCTCAGCCTGTGGCCCATCTACCTCCTACCTCAGCCTCAAGATGAGTAGTTTTCCACATTTGCCTGTCAAATCTTAAAATTTTGTATAAAGGCTCTAAATGGGTTCAGTCATGTACATTGTCTGGATAGTCTCAACACCATATTTCTATATCAAGGATGTGTCCTTGATGCAGATTCTGGGAGTGGGGAAGGCAAACAGAATACACATTACAAGGACAGGGGAGCAGGTGGGGAGCATCCTATTGCCCGGGTCCAAATCATGGGTCAATCTGCAGTCACATTTTCTTGATGACCTCCCTCAACACCCTCTAATGAGAAAAAAAAAAAAGTTTAACAAACTACTTTTACCAGAATTCAGATAAGCACTGTGGTCGTTGTCCAGTCCTGGGCTTGTAACTGAGCAGGACCCTATAGGGCCTTCCCAGGACAGATCTCTCCCCTATATCCTCTGCTGTAGCTCCTCTGTGAAGTACCTAGATAATAGTAACTGTTGCACATTTCTTGAGTTGTTTTATAGATGCTAAAACCACCACCAAAAGAAATAAATTAACTATTTGATAACCATGACCTATTGATGCCTGAGGATTGATGTTAACCCCTGTGACACTGCCCTGTTACCTCACCATTAACCAATCAGAGAATTGAGCAGATCACATACCCTGAGAGCACCCTCCCTCACCTGGTCTTTGAAAAGGCTTTGCTGAAACCCAGAGGGGAGTTTGGAGTTTGAGTGTTTTGAGCACTAGCTGCCCTGGACTCCTTGCAATAAATGCCCTGCAAAAAACGCTGCACTTTCTTTCACCACAACTTGGTTACAGTAGACTGGCTTTACTGCGTGTGGGTGAGAGGACCCAAGTTTGGTTCAGTAGCAGGCTCTTGCCATTAGTCAAGAGTGATCTAAGATCACTAATCCACTTTTCTTACTTGGTTCAGTCATTCATTCAACAAACCTACTGTAAGCTGGAACGACCAGCCCTCCTACACCTCCCAAACCATGTCTAGCTCATGCACCCTTCTCTGTTCTTCAAATGTGCTTTCTCCTAAGCACTGTGGAGGGGACAGACACCTTAACAGATTTATAGGGTTCAAGGGGATATTGTTAGTGACTACACCAAAAACAGACACCAAGATGAGATGGGAGCAAGAGTTAAGCTTGAGTGAATCTCACAGGTGGTGCTGAATTAATATTTTCTTCCTCCTGCCCCAATTTGGATCCTGCTCTGGTCTTTGACTCTGCATTGGTTTTACTAATTCCTTCTCTCACATTTTTCTAACACTGGAGGTGCAAAGATTACCTCTCCATTTTAGGTCTCAGCCCTTGTTTCTGGCCTTGGTCACAAAGGATCTGAGAGGCCATACTTCCATAGCATTCTGCCTCTGCAACATGCAAGTCTTGCTGTTAATTGTGCGATTTGTTGGTCTACCTTTGTTCCTGGTGTGTCCAAGAATGGCTTGACCTCATTCTTGCTCCTAATTCCATGGATCCTGACCCCCTGGGAGAGTCTATGTTTGGAATTTGTCATCAATCCTTTCCTTCCTTGACTGTCAGAAATTCAATATACCCCAATACCCACTATGTCATTTTGATTAGATTTTTCACATCACTGTGCTATTATTCTTTTTCTTGCTTGTGTATTTGGATGTATTTAACTACATTTTGTCTCCAGTTTTGCTCTTATCCTTCACAAATATTCAGTTTCTGTTGTTTCCATCTCCCTCTTCATTCTATTCTGGATTTCTGTCCCAAATTGAACTTGAGGTATGACATATGATCCTCCACCTGAGACAAGTCATTTACTGCACATTCTCCTATAAGCCTGCAGTTGTCCTTTGACCTTTCTTGGATTTATTCCCTGGATCTCTGCTTTGACCTTGGGTTTTTTGGTAATTCTCACCCTTGAATACATATCCCAGAAATAACCTATTTTTTCCCTTCATTATCACTACCATTCCTAATCACCAGCTAACATTTACTGAGTACTTACCAACAAGCAGGCATGGTGTTAAGCACCTAATATTTATTATCTCACTTAGTCTTTCTAAAATCAGTGAAAAGTAGCTAAATTAGTATCATCAAATGCCCCCACAGAAGTGTTGATTCATAATAGGCTTCTATATAGTTCTAGAATGAATGATGAATGACTCTTCATTTTACAACCAAAGAACCAGGGGCTTAGGAACTTATTTATATATATATTTAGTTAGTTACTTACTTACTTATTTACTTATCATTTTATTATTAATCTAGGGGAAGGTGAAACTCTCAGTCACAAATAAAAATAAACAAGGCTTGGGAATATATTCAGGGAAGCCAAAACTAAAAAATGGTGTAGCAGATATAAAAAGAAAAAGACTATATATATACAATAGTCAAAAGAAAAGCTCAATGGTTGAGCTAAATGGCAAATCAGGCAACTAGTAATTATAATAGTTAACTTTTATTAAATTATTTTATTAAATGTGAGAGAGTGGCATGGTCTTATATATACTATCAAATGTAAAATAGATAGCTAGTGGGAGGCAGCCGCATAGCACAGCGTATAGCTATTGAGCTCCCGGTGATATTCCAAGTGCTTTTACAAATGTACTAGTCATTTTGTGCATGTTGTTTTTCTTTTCTCATCATCCCATGAAAGAAAAATTAAAATAGTTCTGTGTCCTTAGAAGAATGTGATTAGGACTATAAGGAAGGAAAAATGTTTCCTCTACCTTCCTAAGTTCTATAGCTGGGTCTATGAAATGAACTGGCTGCAAGCAGATAAACAGGAGAAAAGGTGTACTGATTTATTTATTTTAATATCACATGAACAGAAGAGTCACAGGGGGAAAAAAAGTGAATATTCTCTCCCCCCTAAAAAGATAAGCGAGATTTAGGAACTTACATATCATCTTAATAGAGGAAGCGGAGAGAGAACGTAGGCAATTTAGGGGAGATGAAGTGATTTTTAGGAACGATGAATGAGCCCTTAGAAGAATAGATGGGAGATGTGATACTTTGTGACCAAGTTCGGGTGTGGTGCTAACTTCTAGTTTCTTCTCCAGTGATAAAACTCCGTCTTCTCTGGTTGATGAAACTTCTGAGGAGGAAACTGATGATAAATGAAGATCTGTTTTTAGGCAGGTAAGGGGAGTTCAGAGAAACACTCTCCCTGCATTTGTTATTTTTCAAATGCCTTCAGCTCAAAATAATCAATATACCAAAGCAGCATATTTTGGGGTGGCATGTCCTTAAATTATTTGGGGCAAATGGGAAGAAATTTCAGAGAGGTATATATTCAAGAAAAGCAAAACTTAGTATGAACTTCTTCTTTTCCTGATGATTTTCTCCATCAGAAATATATTCAGACAAAAGCTGTGCAACCCCTCTCTAGGGTGCTGTGGAGTGAATTCCAACATATGTTGGGAATTGAAAAAATGATATCTGTGTTATCTTTAGCTTTAAAGCATCTATAGCAAGACACAGGGCAAAATAAACTTAAACAAAAAAAAAGAGAGATGATTGGGCATTTGGCTCTTCCTTATTAAGGAAGAAATCAAGGTACAGGAAACCTTGAGGGGAGAAATTTTACATAAGTAGAAATTTAGGCATAGTGTGGAGGCACAGTGATTATTTTCACCAACTACTCTTTACTGAGACCAAAATTTCCACTACTCTAATTGCAGATATATTCACAGAAAGTATTTTTCCACTCAATTTCCTCAAGCATCTTGCCTTAGTGCAACTGGAGACCCTGTCTTCTGTGTTGGTGATTTCCTAAGCTACACAATTTGATTATTTTCATGGTACCTGAATCCTTGAACAAATATCTTGTATTTATTAAAAATTTACTGTATGATATTTGGATCTTACAGTAATTTCTTGGATCAGAAAATATGAGTTTTGTGAACTAGAGTGGATTTGATGTACCTGAATTATAACGTGGAGCCAACTGAATATTATTTCAAAGTTTTTGCATACATTAAAATGACATGTACTAATATATACAACGGAATATTACTCAGCCATAAAAAGAAATAAAATTGGACTACTTGTAGTGAGGTGGATGGACCTAGAGTCTGTCATACAGAGTGAAGTAAGTCAGAAAGAGAAAAAAAATACCGTGTGCCAACACATATATATGGAATCTAAAAAAAAAACAATGGTTCTCATGAACCTAGGGCCAGGACAGGAATAAAGACACAGATGTAGATAATGAACTTGAGGAGACGTGGAAGGGGAAGGGTAACCCGGGATGAAGTGAGAGAGCAGGATGGACATATATACACTACCAAAGGTAAAATAGATAGTTAGTGGGAAGCAGCCACATAGCACAGGGAGACCAGCTCGGTGCTTTGCGACCACCTAGAGGTGTGGGATAGGGTGGGTGGAAGGGAGATGCAAGAGGGAGGAGATATGGGGATATATGTATATGTATAACATTCACTTTGTTATACAGCAGAAACTAACACAACATTGTAAAGCAATTATACTCCAATAAAGATGTTAAAAAAAATCACATGTACTAATTTTCACATTTTCTTTTGGTTGATCATCACAAAGGATGATTAGATGTAAATATTTAACTTAATCCTTTCCTCCAAAAGGATCAGAAGATAAGTCTTCTGACCCAGGTCATGTCTGCAAAGGGTACTCCATCCTGTTTTCAGCATACTTGTTCCTGTGGATATCTCTAAGGCTTTTGTTTGAAAACCAATAGGAAAGGATAAAGTCAACAAAAAAATGAAGCATATTAAATACTGTAAATAGTCAATATGAAACAAGATATTGAGTAGTGTCTATAAATTGTACTTTATACTGAAATTTTGGAATGGAAAAATAAGGCTGATTTTACATGGATTTTTGTTATGAAGTCTAATATTTTACAGATTAGGTCAATTTTCTCCAGAGTTAAGCTGCAAAGTGTGATGGGAAGAAAACTGGCTTTTTTTTTTTTTTTTGGATTTCTCACTTGTTTACTTTCTAAGACTATCCGGAAATATCTAACTACACAGTGGATATTTTTTTAACCTGGCAATTTCATGTATTATTTATTTTTTTTTTAATTTTTTAAATTAGTTTCTGCTTTATAACAAAGTGAATCAGTCATACATATACATCTGTTCCCACATCCCTTCCCTCATGCATCTCCCTCCCTCCCACCCTCCCCATCCCACCTCTCCAGGCGGTCACAAAGCACCGAGCTGAGAACTTAGTATGTTCAAGTACTCACCTGCCATCGGGTGACCTGAAAAACTCTTATTATCTCAATCAGACCACTTTACTCATCTGAAGAACTAGGAAATGGTAATAATACCCAGTCTGTAGGGTTATTATACAAATAAGTATTCAGAATATTGTGAATTTTTTCTTATATTTATTCAAGAAACATTTATTGAGACTGTTATACACCAATTACCAAGGATATACAGGATAATAAAATGAAGCAGTAGTTTGTAAAATTTAAAGGAATATACACATTATGTAGTTTTACTCAAAAGTCTTAATTAATACATCACTGACTAATGTATAGTTAAGTCCTGATATTTAACTTTAGCATTGTAAAATAAACTTAATACATGATACATTGAACAGATTGAATGTGACCGAATTTGCAAAGGAAAATCAGGTATATAATTCTTAACAGTCTCCACCCAACCCTTGCACACATGCCCCCAACACATCTTTTTCTCTCTATTAACTTTCAGTGTACAAATTTCCTTCTTGATCTTGCTGTCCTTGTGCTAAAACACAACTGTTTTGCTTCCTCAAATTATAGGGAATTGGGGATGCTTCACTGTTGGTTTATTCTGGAATTACACTGCACAATGACAGAAAGACAACAAATTATCATTGTTTTGGATGTTAGAGAGCAATTAGATGTTTGGGTATCAGAAGAGGAAATATCCCCACTGCCTATGATAAATGGTGAAATCAAGCAATTTATGAGTCTCAACTAACAAAATCATAACACATTTGTTGTGAGATTGTCTCTGTGTTTCTAGCTGCTCTACTGATGTTTCTAAGTGCTAAGAAATGACTTCTCAAAATATGTGATATAAAATACATGACATGATGAGCCCAGATAAGAACTATTAGTTGTCTTTCTTCATTAATCATTTTTTCTGGTAATTGGAGATGTCAAGCTTACCCTGTGTTTCTCTTGTCAAATTTAGAGAGCTCTGTATGTTGCATCTTTAGCATTGTAATACCTAGCTATTACCTTAAAGTGAAGTAATTTGCCAAGGATATGGCCTTTAGTGTCATAAGGGTCCCTGTGCAGGGCCCAGGATTTGTTGGGCAGGAGAATGCTCAGATTTTCTAAAGGAAGTCATTTAGTTTGGTGCTAGTTTAAAAACACAAATTTTTATTCAAGCACAGATAGGTTTGCATCTAGGCTCTGCCATTGATTTACTCTGTAAATTTCACCAATTTATTTAACTTTCTAACATTAATTTCCTCGGTTATATAATGAAATAATGGCAGTCTATACATTAAGTGGTTATAAGGAGTATTTAAAAACTTAATGAATGTAATAAAATTGTTACCATGTCTGATATTTAGTAATCTGTCAATAAATATAAATTGTTGTTCATCACAGTCAAGATTAGAAGTATGCCAGTAGGTTTTGTAACCTAAGGACAATAAAGCTTTTCAATTTGAGAACACAGAGGATTCAGATGAAATCCAGAGAAACAAAACAAAACAAAGGCCATTCAGTTATCAAAGGGAGAAGAAAAGATAGATGAAATAAACATTTCCATTAGTGCCACTGCATGAATGGAAGTTCTACACACACACATTGTCTCATTGAATTAAATCCTAACATACCTTTTAAAAAAGGAATTTTTAGATAACTTTTTTTTTTTTTTTTTTTTTTTTTTTTTTTTGCGGCACACGGGCCTTTCACTGTTGTGGCCTCTCCCGTTGCAGAGCACAGGCTCCGGACGCGCAGGCTCAGCGGCCATGGCTCATGGGTCCAGCCGCTCCGTGGCATGTGGGATCTTCCCGGACCGGGGCATGAACCCGTGTCCCCTGCATCGGCAGGCGGACTCTCAACTACTGCGCCACCAGGGAAGCCCTAAACTGGATTTTAAATAATCTTCCTGTCTAACATTTAAAATTCTCAAATTTTCTCTACATTCATTTTAATATCTGTTTCAAATCAGCTTTCTAACTTTTCACTTACCACTTACCTTCTCAAGTCAAAAAGTTAAAAGAGCTCCCCCAGGCTACTCATATTAGGATTAACTTACAATGTTCTACAAGACAGCCCTTGAAAATGTATCTTATTTAGTTTCTCACCTTTTCCTACTAATGACTCACCACTTCACTCAGCTAAGGTCTCTAGCAGGTTTTCTAATTTTCAAGCAAGTCTACCCAGTGTGTTCTGGTTTTCGCTTGTCTTTTACAAATCTTCATTATCCTCAGTTTTGATCAAGGAAACCTAGTCTTTGAATTTGTTTTAAACCTGGTGGTATTTGAGTTACACTGTCTTATGTTATATCACCTAGGTTTTGATTGTTTATATTTATCTATAGTGCTAATATCAATTTAATTTAACTTACTTTAAAGAGCACTTAATAATGTGGGTTGTACTTTGGAAAATTCATGTTTATTTGTGGGGATTTTTTTGAAATTAAATTAAAAATTTTTTATAAATTGCATATTGTGTAGAAGACAGCATAAAGTCCCACCCAAATCCTTTATGGCTTTATGAAACTTTCTGGACACACTGGTCTTTTCCTTATCTTAATTCCCATAGACTGTATACACATAAAATTATATTCTCTAAGATAATTTCTATGTATAATAGTTCAAAATTTTACCTACAACTAAGCTGGCATTGATAAAATTAACATCCTATGCTTTTATTAGAAACATAAAATGTACATTTTGGTTACTTAGTACTGTAAATGGTTGTCAAATATGAAATATGCACATTTCCAAGAAGTATAATATAATTTCTGATGTATTTAAAAATGAAATTAAAAACAACAAAGAGCCAGGCCATAAAATGTATTTAATTGTTAAAATAAGAAACCTGTTTCCCAGATACTTCCAGAGCTTGTAACCACATTTATCTAAACTATCACACTCTATATCTCCAGTACACTGCACAAATGGACTAATGGCAAGCAAACTATCGACCTTACTTCATCCCAAAGATTTGGGCCTCGTCTTAAAAGCAGCAATAAATCCTCACACTTCCCCACACAGCTCATCATCAGTTTGCTGAATAAGCATTCTGGACCATGTGGACTGTATTTCCAGAAAGATGCATTCCCAAAGCAATATCCTCAGATATGCTGAATCAGCATGCTGACAAGGAACAGAAAGAGATGCCTTTAAATGTTTTGTGTGAGCCAGAGTCTATTAGTAGAGATGAGTATTCAACACAAACAAAAAAACATACAGGTGGTAAGAATCTTTTAACCTAATACATGCATGTAAGTACATGCAGTTCTTTACTTGATTATAGCTTTTATTTGATTCAAGAACTTGTTAGTTTCTGCCTATGAAGGACAGGCTATAAAACCATGAAGTTGTTTTCATAAATCTCCAAATCTGATGCATTACTGTGATTACAAGATTTGACAAGATGATTTATGATGTTTTGCCTTATTTAAATCAATTTAACTCTGTGATGCTACCATGTTAAAACATATATTTTGATTTGTCAGCCTACTTCAGAAATACAATGGCTATCAATTTTTAAGGCAACAATTTATTGGACTTCTAAGAGTTGGTGATTCAATCTATGTTTAGCTAGACTTTTGGTTATAAAGAAAATAAACTCTAGGTGGTTATGGCTAACAGTTTTGAGGTAGTCTGTGAGCTGTACCTATTCCAGATTGCTATCACTATAAAAATGCTGGAAGTTGAAAAGGCATTATCATCAGATGTCCATCTTATACCAGGTTAATTCCCCACCACTTAAAAATATATACAAAAACACTCAATAATCCATAATAGCTCAAATCTTTGGCATTAGTATTTTTTTTCTTTTTCAGTACACGGGCCTCTCACTGTTGTGGCCTCTCCCGTTGCAGAGCACAGGCTCCGGACGCGCAGGCTCAGCGGCCATGGCTCACAGGCCCAGCTGCTCCGTGGCATGTGGGATCTTCCCAGACCGGGGCACGAACCCGTATCCCCTGCATCAGCAGGCGGATTCTCAACCACTGCACCACTAGGGAAGCCCTGGCATTAGTATTTTTTCCATTACTGGATCTCTTCAGAATTTCCAATGACTATGTTTGAAGACCGTCAAGATTCTGTAAATCAAGCACTATAGCGTACAATTTGCTGATTATCCTGGCAAAAAAAAAAAAATTCCTATAAGATTAAATAAGATCATATATAAGTGGGAAATAAAAATCTTACTTAGAATTGGTGCTGGTTGATGATAGGCTGATTCATTCAAGAGCTAAATAACATGTTCTCATATATCCATTTTAAATAATTTATTCTACAGCTCAACAAAATAATTTATCCATCTAATGGCATTTTATAATCTTTCACAAAGAAATGGAAGCAGAATATAAATCCCATGAATGCAAAAGGTCTATTAATGTCAAATAAAGACCTTCCTTCACTAACACCGATCCACTGCTTTTCAACTGATTGCTCAAGCTCCCTGATTCCTCTTGGCTCAACATCTCAGATCTTTCTATTCATATCAAGTCCCTTTAATTCTGTTGCTCCTTCTAGTTCCATTCCCTGGATGAATAGAAAGCATTCACCCAGAGATAATTTTAAGAGTTATGTTCCTTCTATATTATTTATAATTCATTAAAGCACCTTCATTTTATTCCAACCTCACATTATTTTATTGAGTTGGGTCCCTCTCATATGGATTTCTTGCTAGAGGAGGGGGTGGACCAATCAACAACTATAGAAACACTGTCATGTTGAAGGTAAGCATGTTTAAATCTGTATTTAAAGACCTCCAAGATATTGAAATAAATCTGATTTTCAGTCTTCTTTTAGCAGTTTACCAAACCAGCACTTATGAAGAAGATCAAAATGAAAGATAGATAAAAATGAAAGAATGAGGACTGATGGGGTAGGAAAAGGCTTATATGCTTGATAATCGGACATTGAGGCACTTGTACCAAGCCCTAGGATGAATCAGAGCATTAATTGTCAGACATTAAAATAGATAATTCCTGGAGTTGCTTCCAGTTCAAGTGCTTTAAGGGTAATTATTATAAATGTATTTGTGATTTCTGTGTTTACTCTGAACTGTGTGTTGTAGTTTTGTGGTTGTTGTTTAAAATCATGACCTAAAATATATTAGGCAAAATACATCAAATCAGCAAATCTTAGGTGTACAACTCAATGAATTTTCATAGAGGTATGTATTCACCTAACCACCTTCAAGATCCACATATAAAACACTACCCCAGATGTTTCCCTAATGCACCTTACCAGTCCATGAACTACTCCAAAGGTAACCATCCTTCTTTACTTCTATCACCATCAATTAGTTTTGTCTACTCTTAAACTTTGTATAATGGAATAGTACAGCATATGTTTTTTGCGTGAGGCATTTGCCTAACATGAGGACTGTGAAATTAATCCATGTGAATGCATGTATAAGTAATATATTCTTTTTATTGCTTTGTAATATTCCATTACAAAAATAAACCATAATTTATGTATTCATGTTCACTTGCTGAATACTTGTGTTTACATTTAAGTTATTATTAATAAAGCTGTTATTAATATACATGTGTATGTTTTTTGATTATACATGCACTCATTTCTCCTAGATATATACCTTAAGATAGAATTGTTAGGTCACAGGTAAAGCATATGTTCAACTTTGATAAATATTGTCAAACAGTTTTTATAAATGGTTAGATCAATTCTCCTCCTCACCAACTTTTAGAAGGGTTCCAGTTCCTCCACAAATTTGCTGACACTTGATATTGTCAGTCTTATTAATTACAACTAATTTGGGTGGGTATATAGTAATACAATCGTTCCTCTGTATCAGAGGAGAATTGGTTCCAGGACTCCTGTGGATACCAAAATCTGCAGATGCTCAAGTCCCTTATATAAAATGGTGTGTTATTTGTATATAACTATATACATCTTCCTGTATACTTTAAATCATCACTAGATTATTTATAATACCTAATACAATGTAAATGTCATGTAAATAGTTGTAAATATAATGTGAAAGCTATGTAAATAATTGCCAGCACATGGTAAATTCAAAATTTGCTTTTGGGAATTTTCTGGAATTTTAAAAAAATATTTTATGTCTACGGTTGGTTGAATCTATGGATACAAAGGGCTGACTGTACCTCATTGTAGTTGTAATTCGTATTTACAGGCTAAGTAATGATATTGACCTTTTTATCAGATACTTACTGTCCCAATGGATATCCTCTTTTATAAAGTGGTTCAAGACATTTGCCTATTGTGTTGTTTTCCTTTTTTTAAACTGAGTTATAGCAATTCTTATATATTCTGGAAAAGACTGCATAGTTAGACATAAATATTGTAAAGATGTTCTCAGTGTGTGATTTGTGTTCACAATCTTTTAATGACATGTTTTTATGAACAATGATTCTTGATTTCAATGAAATCAAGTTAATCAAAATAATTTGTACTTTTTAATGTTTATGCTCTTTTGTCATGTTAAAGAAATCTTCGTCTCTTCTATAGTCTTAAAGATACTTTTCTATGCTTTTTTTCTATAACTTTTTTTAACCTTTCATATTTAAGTTTATATTTCATCCCCATTAACATTTTTTCATATCTTTATTTTTATTGAACAAAATAAAAGTGATAAAACCATTCCCTGGGCTCCAGTGTGATGAGTGAAAGTACTGTAACAGAAACTATACCAGAGGCTATGTGCATTCTTTCTAAATATTCCCACTGCCCTTATCTACTGAGTTTCCCTTTAGCATGATTAGATCTTGCTCTTTTTTTTCTCACCTGTGATTTCTTAGTGTGAAGGAGAAAAAGAAGCTCTGAAGAAACGTACTTTTATTTTGTATGTTTAACTGATTCAAACTTGACGTGGTCTACTATTTCTTAATTAATGAAAAGTGAAAACTCCTACATAAAGCTCTAAGGCAGGAACTGCAAACTTTTTCCATAAGGAACCAGATAGATGCCTTTGCAGGCCACGCATTCTCTGTGGCAAATACTCAACTCCACCATTGGAGCACAAAAGCAACCATAGATACTGTATGCATGAATAGGCAATATTTTGTTCTGATATATATTTATTAAAAAGAAAAAAAACAGACAGGGAGGTGGATTCAGACTGTGGACTGTAGTTTGCCAATTCCTGACCTTAAGGAAAGGAAAAACAACTACCATTTTTGTCTGTCTAGTACACTACAGGTGTCATTCCAGAATATAAAATAATCATGCAGGTTAAAATTTTATTTTTAAAATGTTCAGTTCCAAGAGTCAGTCCATTGGCTAACTACCATGTTAGTTAGCCTGGTAGCTAACATGTGATTGAAAATGTGACTAGTTTGAATAATAATAAGCATGATTCCAAATTAACATTTTTATTTGATATGATGTAAGGGTCAAGGCTGATTTTATTAGCTGAGCCTGTCTTCTGGCTCTGCTCCCAATAGCTGACCCTCCTCTGAAGGAGGGTCAGAGCAACATAACCCAGTATCCACAACAGGAGAAACACAGAGAAAAGCTTCCTGAGTGGAGTCGACAAACAGGAACTTCAAGCAGTGAAATACAGGACAAATTCAGTCTAGAAAGTGAAACATTTTGAGCTCCTAAATTATATTTAGAAGTTGAAATATGACATCAACACCTCTCTCTCTACTTATAATAATAGAATTTCAACTAGCTACAGAAGTTGCCTTAATTACCCATATATACACTCATTAATAGTTTTTAAAAGCCTAATCAGTGGATGTTATAAATTCCATATTTATGGAAGGAACATTTGTAATTAAATCCAGCAAATGTGCTTTCTAAATTCAGTTTTTGCAAAGCTCCCTATTAGGATTCTCTTAGCCTTTTTTGTTCTTTGTGTTCTCACTCTGTGCAATGAAAACCATGCCATCCTGCAGTGCTATCAGTAAAAATGTTTCCAATGACATGCAAAATACTTTCAGTCCTTCAGAAAAAAAGTTGTATGTATTAAAACTTCTGAAATAATAACAGATCACAAATAGTCCAAAGCAATGTCTGCATCAATTTTGGTAATAGTCCAGCTTATACCGAATCTAATTTTAAGGAAACTGGATATTTGCAAAAACATTGCAAAAATACAGCCTGGATATTAAACTAGTGTGATATTGGAGATGAACAAACAAATGAACATGTGATCAGTGAAAGAATACCAAACACTTGAGAAATACATGTAGGCTGGACCAGAATTATTGTTCCTTCTTTGCATGTATTTATGGTGAATAAAGAATGGGAAAGGCCAAGGGTCCACTCCGTGTTCAGAACAGTCTTTCCATGCCCTGCAGTCCCACTCTCCGCCCCACTGCAACCTGTTCTGTGTCCCACAAGACTGATCTCTACAGAATGTATCAATCAGCCTTTTTTGTCCCATAGATTTTGGTTGAGTTCATCCAGAGGAGGCACCAGCAGGGGAAAGGAAGACAGAAAAAGAAACATGGTAGTATTTATTCCTTCAGCTACTTCTTAGCTGGCTCCTATTTCTCACACAGGGTCACAGCAGCCTTCTCATGTGCCACAGTGACAGTTCTCTCAGGGTTCTTCAGGTAAAGCACCTTCCAGTTGGACCTTTGTACCTCGAGGTTGTATGTTTCCTATTGTTGTTGGCCCTGGCATGCATTGCTGCCTCTGTTGGTTTCATTTCACTATGCTGGTCCCTTCCTCAAACTCTGTTCAGTTGAACCTACCTTTTTTAAGCTTTTATTTTGAAAGAATTTCAAAATTATAGAAAATTTTAAAAATTGATACAGAGAAATCTTATGTTCCTATATCCAAATTGAAAAATTTCATTGTCTTGTAATATTTGTTTTACATATCTTTTCTTCATACCTATATATGAATATATATTTGTAAAATTAATTTTTATAAACAATTTCCCCATAATACTTTAGTGTGTCTTCTTTGTAACAAACATATTCTTTTACATAGCCACAGTGTAGTTATTAAATTCAGGAAATTTAGCATTGAAATACTGATCTATATCCTCTATTAATTGTATTTTTCAATTATTTCAATAATGTCTTTACAGCCATTCTTTTATTCTAATATAGGCTCCAGTCCAGAATCATGTATTGAATTTAGTTGTCTTGTCTCAAACCTCACTTTTGAGTATATTATCTATTTCCTGATGGGACTGTGAATAATACACTCCGTATGAAAATTGATGAATAAATGCCCCCAGTAGTCCTGATTGGAATTATGAGTATAAAGGTTATATTTCCTTTTTTAGTCTGCACACTTATTGCTCCAGAAAAGAATGTCCCCATTCATTCAGTGTTCATTAAGTTTTTGCTTCATGCAGAGCCACGTATGGGCTAAGTGCTAGGAATTAGAATGGGCAAGAGGAAGACATCAAAGAAATAGAAAAATATTCTTATGTCCTATGAGTTCTAACCTTAATAGACATGAAGGTTTTTCTTTTTTCCCCTCTGAAAAACAAAAAGAAGGTTATAGCAAGAACTTTAAAATTCAAAGTGTACTATTGGACAGGACTGACAAATACCTGGAAAAATTCTGCTGTTTTATAAGCCTTGAGACTTCCCTGGTGGTTCAGTACTTAAGAATCTGCCTGCCAATGCAGGGGACACAGGTTCAATTCCTGGGACGGGAAGATACCACATGCCGCAGGCAACTAAGCCCACGAGCCACAACTACTGAAGCCCGTACTCCCTAGAGCTTGCTCGCAGCAACTACTGAGCCCATGTGCCACAACTACTGAAGCCTGCATGCTCTAGGGCCCATGTGCTGCAACTACTAAAGCCTACGTGCCTAGAGCCTGAGCTCTGCAGCAAGAGAAGCCACCACAATGAGAAACCAGCGCACTGCAATGAAAGTAGCCTCCATTCACCACAACTAGAGAAAGCCCATGCACAGCAATGAAGAGCCAACACAGCCAAAAATAAAATTAAAATAAATAGATAAATAAAAGCGTTGCTGGTGCAGATGTCAAAAACGAATCATGGACCATTTCTACAGAGCCCAGTTGTGATCTCAGATGTTTTAAAACCACAGCAAACTGAGAAGTAAGTTTGATCAAAGCACACATCTGCAATGAAATCATTTTTCCCATCTCTGATCTAGGAATAAGCATACGTTGTAAAAATAATATGAAGGACCCAGGACTGAATGAGGTAAAGGACACTAGCCAGATAGCCTGTAGACAATGCAAAAATGAGTGACCCAAAGCAAAACACCAGCAAATTCAGAAAATATGAGCAAAGCCTTTTTACTCAAATAACATACAGCTTTTGTCTCTCATTTATAGGGACACTGTTTATTGGAAGTAAAACCAGACAACAATCTATCAGAAGATTGTTTTTATACTTGGGCACTGAAGTGGGATTTGAACATGCAGAGGTGCATTCACTGGCCTTTAAAGAATCTGATAATGACCCAGCCTTACTCCCCAGACTTACTACAAAGTGGATAGAAGAGACAGTCCACAGAGAATTTGCAAAAGACCAAGTCAAGTTAGAGATGTAAATAAAACAAACATTAACATCCTAAGAACATGAAACAAAACTCTAAGCCATTCAGCTGAAACCAGCAGAACAACTAAGAGGAAGCAGAGCCCCTAACGGTCATATTTGAGCCATGGTGAAGAATCTAAACTACCTATAAGCTTAATTTGAAAGCAAGTAAAGTGTTTTTGGGGTTTTTTTAAATCATTCCCCTAGGTAGGCAGCTGTCACCAGATCAAAACTGTTTAACATTCCAGAGCTAGCTAATCAACAAACTCAAAAGGATCTTGGATTTCCCCAAGAGGTGACATCCATTTCATTAAGGCTTATATGAGTGAACAGAAGGAGAACATTATCATAGGTTTTGCCTCAGGACACTCAAAGGAAAATCACATTTCACTATCTTGATTGCATTTGCAACACACAAAACAAAGGGGAAAAAATGTGACATGTTGCACATGGAGCAATTTTTCCACATATAATGTTCTTGTCCTCAAGGTAAATCCAACTAGTCATGCAAAGGTCTCACTTCTCACTTAGAAACACACACACACACACACACACACACACACACATATATATAATATATATATATATTTAAGTTCTTGAGTTAAAAATAAAACAGCAGAAACAAAGTTGCCGTTTTCTCAAATGGCAGCATACGCACTTTCCTTGTGAAAGATGGTTTAACGCGGGTCATAGAGATAGTAGCAAGGCTAGGTGTCCGGGCATTTACTCCTCTCTGAAAGGGAACATACAGCAAGATCCAAGCCTTACACAAGGCTGGCCATGGGTGCTGGCCATGTATGGGACCACCTACACTACACAATTTTAACTGAATACTTAGTTGTTTAAGACACTTAGTCTCAGTGAAAATGAAGGTAAGAGAAACTTCATAAAATAAGAGAAAAGAGTGGGTAGGAATTGAAGTCCTGGGGAATGTAAGAGTGTGAATTTTTAGGAACATCGAAGAGTGAGGTACCCAGCAGTGAGTGTGCTAGACCCAGACTTCCCCCTCTTCACGACATTACTGCCCTCTCTCTTTCTACTGGCTCTTTAATATGGTAGAGCCATGCCAAAGCCATAAATTCCTGCCTTTACACTTTGGATATGGAACTTGATCTGACTTCTGCCAAAGGAGCATTTCGGGGGCTCCTCTTCATTACCAAGATTAGTGCTGTGAAAAAAATTAACACCCATGTGGAAATTGTGAGAAAAAGACGCCTTGTAACTTTTCTTCTCTTTTCTCCTCCTTTTCTTTTCATTTCTTCTCCTCTTCTCCACTGCCCTCCGTGTCTTTTTCCTTCTTCTTCAATCATTCTTTTGGTACATGAATTTTAAAAGGACACTTCATGTCAGGATTTGGTGGGTCAGTTTAGAAAAAAAGAATTAAGTCAATTGGCTCTACAGTCAGACTGCCCAGAGCACGGGTTGGCACACGTTTTCCGTAAAGGACCAGATTGTAAATAATTTAGACTTTTCAGACCTTAAGGATAGCTGTTGTAACTACTCAACCTTGATGTTGATTCATAGACTTATGTAAACAAAAAGGTGTGACTGTGTTCCAATAAATTTTTATTTATGAACACTTAAATTTCACATAACTTTCACACATCACAAAATATTATTGTTTTTTGATTTTTTCCTCATTCATTATAATGTAAAAACAATTCTTAACTCATAACACATACAAAAACAAATGGCCAGCCAGATTTGGCCAACAGGCTGTAGTTTATCATCCTCTATGCAAGAGTTAAATACTAGCCCATCACCTGCCACATCTGTGACCTTAGTCATGGTACTTAACTTTCAATTTCCATCATCTGTAAAAGGTGGTCATTTGTTTTATGGATCCTAGCTGGGTCTTGAGTTGTTTTGTGGATTAAAGATGGTAATACATCCAAAATACTAAATATCACCTTACGTATAGCAAGCTTTCAATAAAGGCTACCTACTATTATTACTAAAGTTATAGACCAATTTACATCCACGTACTTGTGCTCAACATGCCCCATTAATAATTTACAAGAAAAATCATATTATACCTTACTTCAAGTTAAATTACATGATCTTGTCTGGACTTAAAAAGCAGTATATGAATTATATTTTCATTATTTTGCCTAAGTTAAGACAGCTGGTATGAAAAAGAGGGAAAGATGAGAGAGAAAGGAGATTTAACCTTAATTTATATCTGTTTAATGATTGGTGCCAAGGACATTTTGTGCGTGTGTGTGTGCGTGCATATATATATATATATATATATATATATATATATATATATATATATATTTAATATTTACTGTAAGTCTTTGTCATATAGTATCCTCCTTTTGTCCACTGTGGAAATAAAGGTGAAAGAGTAAATAACTTGACAAATATTGCATGACTAAGTTAGTAATTGGCAAATCAAGGCACAAAGGTGTTTAACTTCAGAGGCATAGCTCTTTCAATTACTACTATGTGTTGGCCTGGAGAAGCTGTTAACTCAAGTCTCCAATTGGATTTATTTTCATGTTTTTAATGAAAAACTTTGTACACAACAAAAGTGCAAAGTAGAGTATCATGAACCCTCCTCTCTACACCAGCTCTTGAAGAAGAGTCAACTAGTGACTAGCCTTGTTATATCCCTACTCTCTGCCTCCCACCTCAGATCGACACATTAATTTTTAAAATATGTAATTCTAATTCATGTAATGATGCATTAAAACTGGATGTTCAAGAAAAAAGTAAAAATACCAAAAATAATGTCATTGCAAGAATCCCAACACAATTCTTTTTTGCTATTCTCTATCAGGCTTTATGTAGGTGATATAATTTTTATTAGCATTTTGTCATAAATTTTTTTATTTATATAAATTTCATAACTTTTCTAATTAATCAATATAATACAAATATAATTAACTGTCCTCAATTATTAAACATTGCATTTTAGATTGAAGCTTATATTTGTCACAAATTTAAAAATCAGCTTTAGAAAAAAATTTAATTTACTGCACATTGCTGAGCTTTTCACAAAATTCAAAGCAGTCTTGAACCCCCAAGCCTTGGGAAGGGTAGTACTAGATCAGCTACGGGGACCACAGTGGCAAAGGTCTACTCTCTGAAGAGCTGCTTCTCAAGTTTTAATGTGCAAATAAGTGTTCCGAGGTTATTACTAAAAGGCAGATTTCTATGCAATAGACAGAATGGGCCCTGAGAGTGTGCATTTCTAACAAGCTCCCAGGTAATGCTAATATAGCTAGTCTTTGGCCCAATCTTGAATGCAGAGTTCTGAAACTCTCTATTTAACATGATGTAGCAGCAAATAATTTATCCAGATTTTGGTTCACATGTTTGTATTCTTAGTTGTATTTATACATACACACACACACACACACACACACATATAGTGTATCATATGCATGTATAGACATGATTTTGATGCACAAAAGTTTTATTTCTGTGTTTAGTACCAAAACTGTTAATCTTTAATCTTTTTCATCTTTTCCTCCCATTATTTCTATGCTTTGAGAAAATCCCATTTCCAAAGTCATGCAACTCATTGAATTCACGTGTGAAAGAATACCAGAAATTGGTTTCTGATGTTAAAATAATCAAATACAATATAGAAATGTGAAAAAGAAATTAAGAACTGTTGACCCTTGAACAATGTGGGTTTGAATTATGTAGGTCCATTTATTCATGGATATTTTTTTCAACAGCAAAGTCTACAGTACTACAGGGTCTGTGGTTGATTGAATCTGTGGAAGAGGAGGAAACATGGATATAGAGTTGTTCAAGGGTCAATTGTAAATCACCAATAAAGATATATCAGTCTCACACTAACTTCAAGGCATCATATTAGATGCATTGAAAATATAAGTAAAAGAAAAACCCTTCCTTATTATCTCATGAAATTTATAAATTCCTATTTCTCTTTCAATTTGGTCACTTCTGGATTTTATATATTGACTGGCATGAAAAGCTATATGAATATAAGTAAATAGAAAATTCCATTTAAATCAAATCAATTCTTTAAGAGTTTCAGTGGTGATGGTTGGAGTTTTATTGATTAGAGTTTCCAAGCCTGTCATATGTCACTCCTTCTTATGCATTTATATTAGTAATGCCATTAATGCTACCAAATATGTCTTGTCTTTGAATGCCAGGCTGTGTGTGCTTAATCAGGAAATTGAGTGAACAAGAGTATAGCACTATTTACTTAACAATAAAAGGATTTTTTCTATCGAATGCAAGTCTTTATTCAAATAGCAAGCATAATTACCTAACTATTAATAGTTATTCCCCAAAATTGTCAACCAATGGTCATTTTTATTAACTTGCTAATTTCTCTAGAAGAGATAACTTTCCTGACTTTTTTTCTTTCATCTTCCAAAAAACAAAGAAAAACAGATGAAGATAATGAGACCATATTTTCTACAATTCACTTTTACTACATCAAGCTACATCCCAAGATGCTTCATATACTTTATGTATTGACTTACTGTTAATCCAACATATGGATAAAAAAAATCTGCATCAGTTACCTAAACTTGTCAGTTAATGTAACTGATAATATAAGTTTATAACTTAAACTTAGCATTTAATATAACTGCTTTAGACCATCAGGAGATTTAAAAGAATAGTTTCTTTGATTTATTTCCATGGCATGATTTTAAGGATTAAGGTCTTTGTGCTTCTCTGAACATTTTGATCTGTATAAAAAATAAATTGAACAGGGCTTCCCTGGTGGCGCAGTTGTTGAGAGTCCGCCTGCTGATGCAGGGGACACGGGTTCATGCCCCGGTCCGGGAAGATCCCACATGCCGCGGAGAGGCTGGACCCGTGAGCCATGGCCGTTGAGCCTGCGCGTCCGGAGCCTGTGCCCTGCAACGGGAGAGGCCACAACAGTGAGAGGTGGACGTACTGCAAAAATAAATAAATAAATAAAATATAAATATAATAAATGAATAAACTTAACCAAACTTAAACAGTGATATCAAACAACTTGATCACAGATTTTAAAGATCACCTGGGAAAATGGCACAGAAGACCCAAGCACTTTGCTTTTTAGAATTTTATTGTTCTGGCTAGTCTACTAAATTGTGCCCAGCTCTTAATATATTCCCTGGAAACTAATTTGAAGTACATGGGCTACTAGCAAATGATCTGGTTTATCACGCCTGTATTTGGGATGATATTTGGTGATAGTGGTTATAAGAATTCCCTTACTTTCAGGCATGTTATATAATGTTCTCCAATTGGTGGGCCCAGTCCAGAGTTCACTGTAAATGTACATTGTCCCAAGATATAGGTAACTTTAAGTGATTTTTCTGTGCATGAAGTGGCCAGTAATTTAATTTACTAAAGTGCTTGGAGGTATGTGTTTATAGATCAATAAAGAGAAGTAAACATTTGTCCCATCACCAAACATATCTCAAAACACAGAAGTACTGTTTAACTCTCAAATGTGCTTTTTTGAGTAGAATCCATTTTCAGAATTCCCTTCCTGCTTCAGAAATATCACTGGGTGGGGACATGGTTAGAAAATTGTAACTAATGGCCCAAATCAAGGTACATCCTAATAGACTGCAGCAAAGATACAAAAAGTCAGTCTCAGCAGACATTTTTTGGAGCAAAGCACTCTCAGTCTATATGTGAATTTAAAGGTTATATCATTAATGTTATGAGTTTCAATCAATACAGTTATAATGACATTTAACCTTTCCCAGTTCCCTAGTCTCCTTACCCTAAAAATGAGATAATTTTCTTTCAGAGGTAGAACTTCTGAATTTCAGCCACAAAAGGCTATGAAGAAAAATGGAAAATAATTTTGAAATTAGATCTTGGTTCTTGCTGAAGTGCAATTTTCTCACTCATAAAATGGGAATGATAATGTCTCATTCATAATCGAGGATTGAACACATGTAAAGTGACCTCTCTAGTACCTGATATGGAGAAGAGGCTAGCATTGATAGCTGATATTTTTATCATTATTATAGTCATTATCACCTACTGGTGTGAATATATTACAAATAAGTCAAATAACCAATTTACAAAATGACAAATTTGTCAAAAGCCAATTTTCCAAAAGCTAACTTGCGGAAAAGTAATGCGCCATATGATCAATTCCCAAGGCACCTTAGTTACAAAACATATCAAATACCTTAAAGAGGAATTGAGAAATGTTTTCAACCGTTGTGCTTCCAGAGGCAGACAAACACAGGGGAAGAAAAAAAAAAGCTTAAAAATACAAAGAAGATAGACACTTACATGGGTGTGAAAACCCATTTAAATATAAACTGGAATATGTAACATGCATGATCCTGACATTAAACCAAACTAGACTAAGAACTATGCAGCTAACGTGCTGAAAGTCAATGAATAATTAAACTTTGAAAAATGAAATCCTAATCAATATGGCAATCTATTAATTTTCTATCTGCTATTTTCATCAACAGGCAAACTGAGTTTTCAGTGAATTGGCTTTACTTGAATTTATTCTCATTATCTTTGTGTGCTTTGTATCCAAAGATCCTGAAACACAGAGACTATTAACAGCAAATTTAGTCACTGAGGTCTTGATATGAACTTCCAGTGATTTTTAAAGGCTTATTGTCAAATCATATGTATGTCTAATTATTTTAAATATAATTCTTCACATTAGGGGTAGGAGAGCTACAGAAATACAAAAGGTAAATTCTCTGGCTTTGAAGTTGCCCTTAGAACTATCTAGGCACGATGTAACTTGTATAACTCACTATAAACAAAATTATTAAATACTCAGTTTGCTTTTATCCCATCTCTTTCCCCAACTCCCCTTTCAGTAGCCATCTGTATCTTTTCTGAGTACACCCCAAATACTGCAGATATATCCCTTCATCTACTTGCAGGCTTACACACACACTTGTAGGCTTACACTAATTAGTCTCAGAAAATGGCACTTTAGAAAGTATCTTAGACATAGAGGTACTGAGATCTGAAAGGGACCTTGCATGTCATTTAACTTTATATTGGGTTTTATGAATTGGGAGATTGGGATTGGCATATATACACTAATATGTATAAAATAGATAACTAATAAGAACCCGCTGTATAAAAAAATAAATCAATAAATAAAATTTTAAAAATTAATATTGGATTTTATTGAGGGTGAAACTAAATTCCAAAGAAGTCAAGTGATTTACTGAAAGTCACCATAAAATAAGTTTATTCATTAACTATTTAGTTGGAATAGAATATTTATGGTCATAATTTCTTTGTAGCTCTTCTCATCAAATGATGAACTCTGTTTCTTTATCGTCTTGAATCTGGGTTGTCCTGGACTTGCTTTGACTAATAGAATCTGGTACAAATTGTACTGTGTAAGTTCCAGAGACTAGGCCTTACAAGCCTTTCAACTTCTGCCTTTTCCCTCATGGAATGTTGCCCTGAGCCCACCAGGTAAGAAAGGCAGTTTAGCCTAGAGGATGAGAGGTCACATGAAGAAGAGGCAAGGCCAGTACTACCCACCCACCATGTGAGTGGAGCCATCTTGAACATTGCAGACCAGCCTACCCTCAAGCTAATGAAGCAGGATGGAATGAGCCCTGATGAAGGAGCAAAGTAACCCTCCGAATAACTTACAGAATTGTCAGAATTAATAGACCACTGCTGTTTTAAGTCACTAAGTTTTGGGATGGTGAGTTACATAGTAGTTCATTGATTTGTTTTCAAATGGCATTTCAGGTGGCCTACAAAAATATAAACACTGCAGATTTTCAAAAGCAAAGGAAATAAGTCAGTATACTTCAATTAAAAATATATATAGGGCCTCCCTGGTGGCGCAGTGGTTGAGAGTCCGCCTGCCGATGCAGGGGATACGAGTTCGTGCCCTGGTCTGGGAGGATCCCATGTGCCGCGGAGCGGCTGGGCCCGTGAGCCATGGCCGCTGGGCCTGCGCGTCCGGAGCCTGTGCTCCGCAACGGGAGAGGCCACAAGAGTGAGAGGCCCGCATACCGCAAAAAAAAAAAAAAAAGAAAAAAAAAAATATATATATATATATAAACTTCTGGGGAGAGAGGGTTGGGAGTCTGGGATTAGCAGACGTAAACTATTGTATATGATAGGTAACCAACAAGGTCCTACTGTATAGCACAGGGAAATATATTCAGTATCCTGTGATAAACCATAATGGAGAAGAATATGAAAAGAATATATATATGTATAACTGAGTCACTTGGTACAGCAGAAATTAAACACAACATTGTAAATCAACTATACTTCAATAAAATTTAAAAATAAATATGTATATACTTCAATAAAAATAATATTCAACTATATTTTTTCAACTATATTTTAATAAAAGAGGACAGAAAATAATTCAGAATATCACGATGAAGGGGAAAGTAAAGGTAGTAAATAAAAAATAGATGGGCATAGATAGAGAAAAAAATAGATTCATGTGTGGGCATATGGTTTACAGTGTCTTAAAGGAGAACCCTATGAGATACTTAAGAAAAAAGTCAGCAAGACATGGGAGAAGCCATTCCATGAAGGAGGGACATGGTCAAATCATGAGTGTTGAAAGGCAATTCTTCATGTATCTTTAACATTTCTGCATGTTTTGTAGGAAAGAACACCAACTGCCTTTGTTCTGGACTATCTTTTCAATAACGTTGGAAGAAAAAAACACTATCCTCATAGGAGCAAAGGAAGGCATGCTTATTTTGAGTATCAAATATTGTTTCCTTAAACTTAGGTCTCCACTCCTGTAAGACAAGCCTCTGTGTGTGCAGGGATCACTGCTCCTATTTACAGCACCTTAAAGGAACTGAGATTAGGGGAACTGGTGCCAAACATGCTGATGTTCATGCTGCTTGCTCTCCTGTGAGTAATCAAGTCATTTGTCTCTGTCTCAGGAGTCTTGTGTCATCTGCCAGCATCCCTGAAATTTCAGCAGTCTTGTTAGCCCGCAAGAAGGAAAAAACCATCTCAGACCTTTCAGTGTTAACAACAAAGTCTTTCACGACATATCTACAAATAAACACCTAGGTAAAGTTGTTTGCTTGTCTTAGGAAGTGTGTTTATGTGTCACCCATTATTAAAATGAGAGGGAAAAAAGAACCCAAATCAATGAACCCCAAAGTCAGTATTCTCTTTTATTATGCATAGTAGGAAATTTTATGATAAATTCTCAACAAAGTATTAATAAATGATAATAGTTTAATTTACTACCCTTTTCACATTGCTTTCTAATGTTTAATAAGGGAAAATACTTTAATCCAAATAATGAACAACCAGTGGGTAACTGCAGGATTAATCAAATAAATGATAAAAATATTTTCTGGCAGAAATTTCTAACTTCCCCCAATTCCTATGATTCAGCTTGCTGCTCATTTTAGCCACAATATTGTACAAAGGTAAGAGCAAGACTTTGAGGTTAGGAATACCTGGGTCCAACTGTGATTGTAGAGCTTCTATATTGTGCAACTTTGGGCAAGCGATATAGTTTTATTAGTTTCAATTTCCTCACCTGTAAATTGGTGTTTAATTCTTAAAATGTAATGACACCAATCTGATGGCAATATTTTGAAGATTACAAACATTCGTGGTTTATCTCTACACATTCAAATAACTCAATAAATGACAGCCTCTTATCATTTCTCAAATAGGTATTGCTGTTTGGTTCTTTACCTAGAAATAAAACCATGGCTTCTAGTTCATCTCAGCTGTTATCAGAAGGGAGTTCACAGGACATGACTGCGGAGTCACAAACTGACTTCACAAATAGAACATAAGCTCCATGAGGAAATGGACTGTGTTCTATATCAGGTCCTAGAACAATGCAGAGCACACAGACGATGCTCAATAAAGGTTTACTTAATAAATTAGTAGATAAAATGACCTGGATACCTTTGAGATTAAGTCCAGAAAAAGAGAGCAAAAACAGGAGAGGGAATTCAAATACCCCTCTGATGGATATCACTGAATCCGTGCCCCTTATGACTGCCATGATAGCCCAGAGATGTCTCAGGATCCAAGAAAGCACCAGTTACCTCTAAGGCATAAGTACCTGCAAGCGAATGGAACAGAATGGACTGCAGTAACCAATGTTGCAGCACAATCAGCTGAAGGATCTTAATTCATAATGGCCAAAGGCCTGTGTTTCTAATTTGTAGTAACATGAGGGAGGCGACAGACGAAGTCAACCTCAGAGGTCTCATAACTATAGCTGAAAATAATAGAGGGGAGAGATAATTCAGAAATTGACACCTTTTAAAAAAAACAAACAAGTAAATAGCATTTTTAACTATTTTTAAAACAACCTAAACTTATTTGTTAACAAAAAAAAAGAAAAGAAAAAAATAAATAAAGGAAAATAAAAAGACCCTAAAAGTAAGAAAAAAAAATTAAGAAGAAAATAAGAGTCATAAACTTAACCACCTTGAGATAAGGACACTTGAAGGTTATTGAATTTTAAAGCTAGGTCTGCTTATCTACTAGAAATCCTCTTTTTAACAGATAAGGAAACAGAGGCCCAGAGGGGCTGTTACTTTTACGAAGTTGCATTCCAGTTCTCTGGTCCATATATTGATGACTGAAAGAAGAACTAAAAGGAGAGAGTTTATCTACTAGAAGTGCATCACCAGCTACCACCTGTCTGCCTGCTAATTAGTTAACATTGATCCAAAACTGTTTAGGCCAAAAACGTTTTCCAGAGCTGAGAGTTCCAATGATTTTGGCTTCTAAATATCAAAGTTAAAAATAACCTTCACAGAAACATCACACGAGGGCAACAAAACACTACACATTTGGCATCTTTCAGGGAAACAAGCTCCTCTTTGCAGCATTCCAGCTCTTTGCGGTAGCACAGGCATGACTTGCCAGATCATATCCATCATAATGAAGAGCAAAAAAGCTGGAAACACTTTTTGTCCCCTGTAAAATGAAGAAAAATTAGAATCAGGAAATCCTAACATGTACTTAACTTGGATCAAGTCATCGGACTTGGAAAGTACACTGTTTGAAATCACATTGCCTCAGCTCTCAGATGATTCATAGGGGTTTGTTGACTAGGTGTCTGGCAAATACTCCACACCATTGCTACTGGCATGCGTGTCTAACAGATGTTAAAAATGAAAGGCTGACAGTTTTTATAGTATAATTAAATCTCTCCTTATTTCTCAAGTGCTATTTAATTTAATTTTAATCAAAAGTAACAACCATCCATAATTGCTGTAATAGAGGCCTTCATGTTCTATGTGAGGCATTACCTATCGTACTTTAGGAAGAAGCCTTGCAATGGGAATATCTCTTGCCAGAAGTAGTTTCAAATCTTTCAAAACCTTTAGAAGCAATGAATATACTCAAGGAAGATGAAGCTTCAGGTTGGGCCATAAAATGTTAAAAAGGCCAATTGGTCAATACCTCAGTATCATGTTCTTTGTCAGTTTCCTGCCTTTGTAACTGAAATCAGAGGAGATTTTTCTTAGAAGGGCTGTTATGAAGACATGTACTAGAAAGGGGTGATTTTTATTCCACAAGACTGGTGAAAGTAACTGCACAGATGATCCTAGGCATTCGTCTCTGTCCATTAGGGTTGCTACAACAAAATAGCATAGACTGGGTTATATGCTTATGAACTTTTATTTTATTTGTTTATTTGCTTATAAACAACCAAAGTTTATTTTCCATGAGTTCTGGAGGCAAGAAGTCTAAAATCAAGTTGCCTATATGGTCAGGTTCTGTGTCTGGTGAGGGCCTGCTTCCTGGTTCATTTATGGCCGTCTTCTTGCAGTAACCTCACATGGCAGGAGGGGAAAGGAACTCTCTCAGGCGTTTTTAATAAAGGTACTAATCCCATTCATGAGGGTGGAGCCCTCATGACCTAATCACCTCCCAAAGGTCCCGCATCCTAATCCATCATCCAGGGCATTAGGTTTTCAACATATGAATTTTGAGGGGACACAATCAGTAAATGTATAGCAGTCACTGAGAAGTCACTGAGTTTAACTTGCAAATATTTATTCCATCAATTTCATTACAAGCATGGCTTAGAGTATCCATAAGGCTTAGGATAAATTGGAATCATACATTTCAGAGCTAGAAGGAACATAGGGGATGAGCTGGTCTGACCTTGAAATTTTTTTTTTTTTTTTTTTCTTTTTGCGGTATGTGGGCCTCTCACTGCTGTGGCCTCTCCCGTTGCGGAGCACAGGCTCCGGACGCGCAGGCCCAGCGGCCATGGCTCACGGGCCCAGCCGCTCCGCGGCATATGGGATCCTCCCAGACCGGGGCACGAACCCGTATCCCCTGCATCGGCAGGCGGACTCTCAACCACTGCGCCACCAGGGAGGCCCTGACCTTGAAATTTTGAGGAAGGTGAAATCCAAGTAGCAGACATGATTTATCTAAGTTTGCATGTCTCCTGAGTTGATATACCAGAACCAGCACCCTGGTGTAATGACTCCAAATCCAGTTGCTTTTACATCTGACCACACTGCCTTCTCATTAATGATGTTTTGGTAAAAAAAAAAAAAAAAAAAAAGAAAAAGAAAAAAAATTCAGTCTTGCAGAAATTCTATTACAATATTTCAGAACTGCTACACTTTTCTGTGTAAAATTTACCTGATTACTATTTCATTTCCAGTAGAGACATTCTCCATCTCCCTCTAAAGATGTTGTCTCTCTGGCTCACAATTTTATGGAGTTAACACTCAGACTAGCATACTGTCCATTGTTTGAACTTAATATATTTTAAATTACATTAGGCCTACCTCTGTGGTTTATTTTAACATACTGACAGGAAAGTTGTTGTACTCGAAACAGATGTAATAAATTGTGGTAATCTTGATAGCTTTTTCTTGTTTGACTCTAATAGAAACCCCATTTGAGACAAATGTTGTCAGTGCTAGGAATTAACTAGGGCACATAAACCTCTCATGTAATGGAACACAAAATGGTGACTGGGTAAGCTTTTGAATCCAATGTTCAGAGATGTGAAATTTAGGACACTTTGGTGGAAGCAAAAGCCCTGTCACATGCCTGTAGGTACTAGAGTGGTGAGCCTGAACACAGAATGGCTGGCATTGGGGGAGAGGCATAATACAGATGTCTGAAAACTGCAGAATGCAACCCTCTTTGTCAAAAGTGATACATAGAATAAGTTCGTTTCAAATGAGTATGCCTCATATCTGAGCTTCTCTCTGAGGATAGATTAAAGTGATGAGTGGTGGAAGGAACACTGGGCAGGAGGTTTAGGGGAAAATTTGGTATAGCATTATTGCTTGAGTAGGCAAAAATGAGATTGGGAGATAGGTTAAAACTGAGCAAATTTTGAATACTTAGGCAAGAGGAAGGTTAGAGCTACTTTTGGGGGCCAAAATATATTGCTTTTGAATGTAGTACTTTGGCTTGAATGGGAGAATGTCAACCTATAGAAGAAAGGATTGGGACATTTAGTAATTTTTTGTGATTTGGTATGGGGAATTATAATAATAATAAAGAAGTAATATTTGTGTTAATATATAGTATTATTATAGTAGACATAACATGAGAAAAAAACAAAATTAGAAAGATGGGAAAAAGTCATTAATTAGCAAAATTTTAAAAAGATAAAATTTTAGAAAGATAGGAAATGTTTAATATTTATCAAAAAAGTTATCAGAAGGGGAATCTATTATTTAGGAGAATTAAAGATAGATTTAGTTACTAGAAATAAATGAAGTTGCTTTAATAAGTTTAGGAAAAATCATACCGGTCAGTCAAAATTAAAAAATAAATTGAAAATTTAAATATATATATATTTCAATCACACACACACACACACACAGGCACACACACACACACAAACAGAAGAATGTCTATTTCCTTGTGACTCCAAATTGAGATGAGCATAGTACACAGAGGCTGTTGAACCAAACAGAGTTAATATCTCATCTAAAACTGCACTATCCACAAATTATGGTAATCACATTAAATAGATAGAATTCTATATCAATAGAGTAAACTAAAAGAAGAGGCAGACTTGCAAATGATGTAGTTAGCTTTTTCTCGGGGAAGATCTGGGAAGGAATTTAAGAAGGGTGGGACCATGAATAATGCAGCCACAAAAAGGGAATTTCATGTAGGAAAAAAAAAAGGTTAAGTTAATTCTGTATGCCTAAGGAAATGTCTGGTACCACAGATTATTTTTCATTTTTTTTTACCTGCTAACCAATTTTTCAAATTTGTGTGATTAATGGTTCATATATTTGCATAACTGCATTGACTCCCCCATTCCCCTCTATGTAGAGCCATGTGGAAAGAAACTCCGGACCTCAGAGTAGAGGAAGCTCTTTCTCTGGGTGGCCTGTACAATCTGACGTGAGATTAGAGCTATTGAAGAAGCCCATGACTTTGACTGCTTTTCCTGTCCTTCTTTTTACCGAGGAGCATTTATACCCACTTCGAGGAGGTATGAGAGAAGAAAAGGAGTAGATGCTGGACCTTTAATATACAGTCATCCTTGGCTTTTTGAAAGTTTGCCTTACACCACTTGCCTCATGTGAAAGACCTATAGTAGTACCTGTTTCACTAACCAAAAGAAATCCAAAGAGGATTTTTGCTTTAATGAAAAAAAGTGAAAAGCGAAAATAGCATTCTTCTTTGTTTTGCAGTGAGCCCCCAAGCTGCAAGAGTGATACCACCGGGCTCCTTCCCTGGGAACTACACCAGCATCTCAGCATCAAATTGCCATAGCTTTAAAATTGTGTCTGTAAGCATCCGTGCTTTATCTCAATTTATTCAGTGCATCCATTAGCAAAATGCATCCTAAGGTATTTGCTTCTATGATTTATATATTTGCGCTTATGAAAGGTTTCATAGGAACCTACTTTCAGATAGTGGAAGAGACCATAATGATGATATTGAGAAAAAGTTAAAATCAGTAGAATAAAGGCAGATGACTTGATAATGAGATTTGCTACATAGGAAAAAATTTTAAATGATAAAGAATTATTGATGACATAACAAATAAAATAAGAACAATGTTTAGAATGATTTTCACACTCACTTATTAGTTTTGTATTACTGCATAACAAATCACCCCAAAATTTAGTGACTTAAAACAACAACTACTTATTATCTCATAAGATCCATGGGTCAGGAATCTGGGCATGGCTGCGCTGGGTCTTTTTGGCTCAAGGTTTCTCTTGAAGTCACAGTCAGGGGGAGTTTGAAGGCTCCACTGGATTTGTGGGATGCATAGCTTCTAAGCTCACACAAGTGATTGTTAACTGGTCTTATAATCTTTCACTGCATGAATCTCTCCACAGAGCTACCTCACAACGTGGCACATGGCTTCTCCCAGAGTGAGAGAGACATGGAGGAAAAGCATCCATCGTGGAAGACATACTTCTTTTGCAACCTAATCTTGAAATTGACAGGACAATCTTGTCCCTGTTTTGCAGATGTGGAAATCAAAGCCCAAATAGTTCGGGTAAGTGTACTAAAGTTGAACAGATCTTGAGTAGCAAAATCAGGATTCAAATCCAGACAGTGGGCTGGAGAACCTGTGACTTAAATACCACATTACACAGTGTTTCCTGTCATAATGCTCAAAATGTAACACAGATGATGAGAATGGTGTTATTGATGGTGTAAAAGAAGAACAGCTGTTTGCTTAAGTCTTAATTAAAATGTTTCAACATGAGAACATCTCCAAGATACATGTTCTAGAGTAAGAACACAGCTTAAATATTTGCTAGGAAAAATTGAGGAATGTCACTTGCAGTGACTGAGAAATGTAACTGTTCAAATTCATGGAAGGGATGGGAACACTTAGGTTGTATTAACACAGGACAGGATGGAGGAGTAGAAAGCTTGGGTTCATCTCTTAGCAGCAATGGTTAAACAATGTATATTCGCAAGAGAGGCAGAGAGAAGCAATTGGTGTTAACTCTTGCATATAGTCTCATAAATGTCTCAGCTCCAGAGATCTGATTAGTATAATTTTTCCCTGTATATTTTGTTATGTTTTTCTTTTACCAGTTTTTCCCTTCTTCGACAATGCTGTACATCATTTTCTGTGGTCTGGCATCACAGCCATAAAAGCTATTTTTCAATTCCCGTGACTATCTCTAACTATATTGGCTCCAGTTCAAATTTTAAAAAAAACAGATTACAGAGATTTTTCTAGTTTTATTTGGCCACTTCCAAAAATGCTTCAATATGTATTTCCCAGGTTCTCAAGCTAATATTTTTAAGTGCATATTCAAACAATCAAGACAAAGGAGAGTGAATTGTTGAAGATGTTAAACACAATCGTGACACAGCTATTCTTCTAATTCAGTCAATAGAAAATATGTGTTAAAATTTTAAAAAGATGAAATATGCTTTCCAAGCAGGATTTGCAAGGTCAGAAATCAATCTGTGTGACAAATTTTGGCTCTTGAAGTTTAGAGTTATTTTCCATGAGGAAATGTGCTTTGGTGAGTGTAGCAGAGATTAAACAGCATAATGGAAATTTACTAGGTTGTCTATTTCAGGAGAAAATACAAAAAATAAGCTTTACTCTCATTTACTCTTCACTTCCTGATGTGAACCACGCTCAGTAAAAATAACACCCAATTTGTAGTTACTGGACTGGGTACTAGCTTAGCTCTGCAACCAGTTAGGAATACCTTGGTTAAGCCCATAACATCTATTTCCTAGTGTGTAAGAGGGAGACATCAAAATAGATGTGACTTGAAAATTCTCTTAGGTTTAATATTCCCTGATTTTATTATTTCAAATTTACCACATACTGACCCTTTCACTTCACTCAAACAAACTTATTCAATATCCCATTTTCAGATCTTTCAATTGGATTTCCTGATTATTATTCTGAGGGGCCCTTCAGGCAGTTTTGATGAGGCCCATCTGATCATGACTCTCGTTATTATTCCCCAAGATTGAGCTGGAAATGATTTTCACATGATCACTCCTGCCAATAAACACCAAGCTTCTGGCGGTCATGGAAAAAACATGCCCATTATTTTATAATTGTTGAACCTGAAATATGTCAGATAATTCATATCAATGCTTAAGAGAACCGAATAATTTTTCTGAGTGTTAGTATATTTATATAGCATCAAACACAATACTAACATTTCTTCAGCATATAATTTATCATTACTCAATAAGAGAGATAAAAGAGACCTAATATTGGAAAATAATAGAGTATATAAAAATGTCTAGTATAATTTTATGCCTACTTTAATATCTTGCAGCAATAGATTTAACTAAAAATCTCCCATTTTTTTCTCATAAGCATTGTCAATTATATGCATTTCAGAAGTTTAATCAGCAGATTAATTAAGTGTTGTATATAAGAAGAATGCTATTTTAATTGTGCTCTAAAGTGCAATATAAGAATATGCCATCTGTTAATATTTTGATAACTGTGATAGTCATTAATGTTTCTCAGTAATGTTTCCTGCTATCTACCATAGGGGCTCATGATAAAATTGTACTTCTTGGCCTCCCGTGGTTAAATAGAAGCATGTGAGTTCAAGCTAGTGAGTTATGTGCAAAATTGATGAGTGTTATTTCCTGGTTTCACATCTAATTGCCGATTGTGAGATATCTCAGCACCTTCTCTATTCCCTCTGCCAATGTTCTGGATGGCAGTTCCTCCATCAGCCCAGGTCCAGAGTGAAGACAGTAATGACACACAGCAGAGCCCCAACCAATCCTAAAGAGAGAAGCAACATAACCATAAAATGAATATTTGTTTTTCTCATTTGTTTTGTTCTTATTTGTCATCACCACATCACCTAACCTGACTGATACAATAACTACTAATATCTGCTATATTCATAAATTTAGGCTTGGGATACTACCAATTTCCTCTCTGCAGTCTAGCACCGAGAGAGAAAAGCCATTCTATAAAAGTAAGGTACCACCTGATATTGTTAGTAGAATCTTAATCTTGAATGTTTTCTACAGATTCTTTCCAAAATTTGTTCAGCTGGGTTATTCCATTCAAAATCCCAAGATATCCTGCCATTAGATCTACTTGCTTTACATTATTTTCTTTACCTTTCTTTCTAATTTTCTATTAAGGCAATAATCATGTGGCTCAAATTTATTGAGTATTTATTATGTGCCAGACACACTTCTAAGCCCTTTAAATCTATTAGCTAATTTAATTCCAGCAACCACCCTATCAAATATGTACAACTATGGTCTCTGTTTATGCTGAAAAAATTGAGATCTAGAGATGTTAAGTAAAATTCCCAAGGATACCTAACTAATAAAGTACACAGCTAATATTCAAAACTAGATAAGTTAGCTCTGGAGTTCGTACTCCTAATCATTAATCAATACTGTACTACAATGTGAGCCTTCCCTGGCAGTCCAGTGGTTAAGATGCCATGCTTCCACTGCAGGGGGCACGGGTTCAATCCCTGGTCAGGGAATCCCCGCATGCCACACGGCATGGCCAAAACAAATAAATAAAATAAAAATAAATAAATAAATACTGTACTACAATATATTCTATTTAAGATACTGAAAGGATTAGTAGGTATTGACAGAGAATTGATAACTATTAAACGAACTTCTGTTGAAGGACTCTGTATATATTCACACACATATATACATGTCAAGATCTTTCCCCCAAATCTGGATAGTTGAATATTTATACACTTCCTTAAGTTTCTTGGGAATATGCTGATAAAATAAATAGAGAGAAACAGGCTATTTCAAGTTATTGCTCCTTTGAACCAAATAAAATGTTAAAAATCAAATCAGCACATATATAAGAATAACTGAATCACTTTGTTGTACACCTGAAGCTGTTGTTATACAACATTGTTAATCAACTATAGTCCAATAAAAATAAATAAATATTTTTAAAAAATCAAATCAGCACAGATACTTCCACATCCAAGTATGATGGATTAAGAAATGCAGAATGATTCCTACTCACTGCATAAAACAACTATAAAAACCTGGACTTAATATCAAAACAACTACCTGAAATTACTAGAGAGTAAACAAAAGCAGACAGTTTGGGAGCCGGGAGGAGTTTAAGAATGGCAGACAAAACAACACAAGTAATTTCTCATCCCTACAGCTTTTCATTGGATGCTAAGCGTCCTCTACTTTGCGAGAACAATGACTCCAGTGAGTCACATGTAAACCTCTCTGCATTCTGACTAGGGAACCAGAAAAGTGAAGCTAGGAAACCTGTGAACACTGAAAAGAGTGGAGAATCCTAGAAGGAAGTGAGCCAGAGAAGGAATCCACACTCTTCTTAGCCACATCATGTTTTATTTGTAAAGTTGATTGATGCAAAACAAAACAAAACAAAACAAGAAAACTTCAAGTGGAGAGATCAGCTGTACAAAAGCATATGTGTTTGGCTGGGATAGAGCCAGTCAAACAGCAATATAACAAAAAACCCTCTTTTCCTATTTCTTTTCCAAAACAGATGTCTAACGACTTTGACCAAAAAACCCAAAACTTATTTTTTCACCTTGGCTACTGTTACTTTTACAGCTGATTCCTCCCAAGAGAATGGATGTCTGTTTTATACATGTTGTAATGTTACCAAAAATGCTAGAGCTCATCTGGAGGATCATACTGATGAAAGTTTAACATTATTGTGGAGACAGGGAAATGGTAACATGTGCTTTAGTGTTCTGATATGTACCAACCATAATGGAGAACTAGGTAGAAACAAACAGGACAGAGTGAAACATTAACAAACAAAAAAACACCATGTCAGTTCTACTCATAAAACTGCCAAAAGAAGCTAAATGGCAAGATGCTTCTTTAATTTGGACCTCAGTTACCTCATCTAAAAATGAAGCTATTTGGATTTGATAATTTCTAAGGTCCCTTTCCAGCTTAAATATTTTATGGTCCTAAGCTATTTAAACTTGATAAGGAGTCAGAATTTCATTCTGAGCCTGAGCAGTAGAGCAGTTGCACAGAGCCTCCATGGAATGCCTATGTCAGGGCTTCCCAGAATATGGGAATTTTACTCTTTCATAAAAGAGGAAAATTCCAAAGGTACTTTTTTGGGGGGCTTACTTAGTGAGGCCATCTTTTACTCACGCCAAGTTAAGGGATTTATGAAAAGTTCAGAATAAAAATAAGAAAAACTATCATATATCATCTATCCCCTTTGTGAAAAAAAAAAGTAAGTGTTAATATCAAAAAGGAAGAACAACAGACTTAGAAACAAACTCATGGTTACCAAAGGGGATAGCTGGGCTGTGGGAGCAGGACAAATTAGGAGTATGGGATTAACATATATACACTACCATATATAAAATGTGTAAACAGCAAGGATCTACTATATGACACAGGGGACTATACTCAATATCTTGTAATAACCTATAATGGAAAAGAATCTGAAAGAGAATATGTGTGTGTGTCTGTGTGTAACTGAATTACTTTGCTCTACACTTGAAACTAACACAAAATTGTTGATTATACTTCAATTTTTAAAAAGTTAAAGGAATAACCCTACGTCAGAATAAAGCACATAGCTCTAAAATTAAATTTATGAAAAATGCACTATATTGATCTTCTTCTCACTGCAACACTGACCAAGAGAAATTTTGTCTAAAAACTGTTTTTGGAGTGTTTGGAACCATTGGTCAATTCTGTTGCATTTCTCCTCCCATGCTCAAACTTGGGTGAGAAGCTACTGTGTTCCTCAATCACAATGCCTGCTTCTTTATCACCAAGTCCATATCATTTTGTCCCTCTCCTGATATCATCTAGCCAATATGAAAATTACTGTCAGTCTCTGACAACAGGCGAGACTACTCTCAAGAATACCAAAAAAAAGCAAGGATATAGAACAACTAGAATTCTCCTACACTGCTGATGGAAATGTCAACTGGCACAAGTCTCTGGAAAACAGTTTGCTAGTATCTTATAAACGTAAGAGTAGACCTACCATATGACTGAACAAGGCCGTTCCTTGGTTTACCCAGGAGAAATCAAATCATATGTATACACAATGACTTGTACTCAAATATCTATGGCAGTTTTATTCATGATAACCCCAATGTGGACAAACAAGCAAAAAAAATGCCCATCAACTGGTCAATACATTGAATTGTGGTATATCTTACAATGGTGTAGTGCTCAGCAGTAAAAAGGAACAAACTACTGATGCATGCAGCATCTTGGACAAATCTTAAAAACATCACACAGAGCAAAAGAAGCCAGGTATAGAAGAATCCATCCTGTATAAATGCACGTATATGAAGTTATGAAACTAGCCAAAGTAATCTAAAGTGAAAGAAACTACCTCTATGGTTGCCTGGGGTGGAGGGCAGTGGTAGTTGATTGCAAAACAGTGCTTATATGAGTATATTGGTCTGTCAAACTCACCAAAGTATATATTTAAAATGTGTGCATTTTGCTATATGTAAATTATACCTTAAAAACATTTGTTTTATAAAGCAAAAGAAAAATACATGTAAAAAATTTGGATCTTCATTTCCCAAATCTTGATATGTCTATATTTACTCATAAATAAAATATTCAAATATAAAGTTATTTCATGCTTAAAAGAATTAGTGGAAAATGGTGCAAAGTATGTACTTATAAAGTTGATTTAATACATGTAGTCATTTCAAGATGACTTGCTTTGAGGCAGAAATGATATGTATGTTCCATTTTAGTTTTTTTTTTAAAAATGCATGTTAGTTAAAGGTGACATTTGTAAGTATATTTCTTCAGGCAACTTTTATTATATCTAATCTGATTGTTGTTATAAATGTATATATAATTTACTAAAGTGTAAATTGTATATTATTGAAACATTCTGCCAGCTCCCTTAGGGGATAAAGTGAATGTCATATTATGTATCTGACAGTACCTGGCAGATTGCCTTACATTACTGAATATATTGAATTGCATTAAGTTAAATTGAAATGAGCTGAACCAGAAGCAGAAATGTACAGTATAAAGGGCACTGAGCTAGGGTTAAGAAACTTATGTTCTAGCCCTGGTTCTGCCTCTATATAAACTTGGATGAGTCACTTCATTTCTCTCAACTCCATTCTTCTCATTTACTGAACAAATATGTCAAGGCCTACTTTGTGTCCACCCCTGATCTGTAAGCTAAGAATAGTGGCATGGAAGGCCTGGCCTTCAACATCATACAGATGACTGTAAAATGGAGATGAACATGATTACACTAATATAACACAACAATGCAGCAAGTACCAGGTGAAGAACCAGAAGGAAAGTAGGCATGGGATGCTAGATCCTGTCCTAAACCCAAGCCTGGAGAAACTGCAGAATTGAGGGGGTGACTGAGAGTCACCTTAGATTTTATCACTAAAAATTCTGGTATAAGTGGAAGCTAGAAGCATCTTTATGTGTAAGGGAAATTGCAGCCTAGAGTGGAAGAGGGCCAGATGCCACAGATGTGCTATATGCTGGAAGAGAGCAGGTCTTATTATCCTGGATGGACCATGGCTTGCATTACCACTCACGTGAGGTAGGAACACAGCAGTGATAGCCAGTGCCGGCCAGAAGCAGGTGGGTAACTTCTGGGCTGTGCTAGAGCTCAGCTACAGTGGAAAGCAGTAAGAATCTGTAGCAATGGTATTTTCATTCACTACTAATGGTAGTGCAAACTGATTAACCACTCTAGAAAACTAGTATTAACTACTAATGTTGGATATACAGATACCTAACTGAAAACCACACACGTTCACCAAGCTACATAAAAGAAGAATGACCATATCACTTTTTTCGTTGTTTTAGTTCAAAGCTGTAACAACACTACTAAGGTGGTTCACTGCTTAAAAGAAGAGGAAGATCCTGTATTTATCTCAGTAGATGTCAATAAGATGTTGGATAATATTCAACACTATTCTTGGCCAAACCACACAGTAAACTAAAAATGGGAGATAAATGTTTAACCTAACAAAGTATGTCACTAAAAAACACACAACAAACACTCTATAACATAACTAAACTTAGAATTTTTCTTTAAGAGTAGAAATAAGATAATGTTACCTATCACCACTTCTATTCACCAATGAACAGAAAATACCAGATTAGAAAGTAAGGCAATATAAACAAATAACAATATGAAGGTGGGAAAAAATAAATAGAATTTTATTTATAGATTATATGATTATCTATGAAACAAGAAATAAATTAAAGCACCTACCATAAATTATTAGAATTCAATAGAATTGTTTTTCTAGAATTCTTGGTTAAAAGATCAATATCTGAAATTGTATTGGTTTTTCTATAGCAATAAGATAATAACAGAAAAATGTAGTTTAAAATACTCTTTACAGTTGTATCAAACAAAAAAATTACCTAGGAATAAATCTAAAAATAAATGTGCACAAAATTTACAGAAAAATTTTTTTATGATTAAGGGCCATTATAGGACACCTTATAAACAGAGAGACAGACTGTGTTCACTGGAAAACAAAATCTGGATGTTTGAGTTTTCCTGAAATTTATCTAAATGTTTATTGCAATCCAAACTAAAATCATAACAGTATTTTTAATGGAAATTTACATGTAGTGTCTGAACTGTCTATAAATGAACAAAGATATAAGAATAAAGAAGACAAATCCTGGAGAAAGAACCATAAATGTTAATTTTTCTTAAGGATTTATCATAAATCAGTAGTAATGAAGGAAATGTGTCATTAAATGTGGATGGACAAATAGAATAATGTATAAAAATAGAGAATCTGTACATAGAATGACAGAGCTAATAAGGAAGGTCAATAATTAAAGGATGGATTTTGCAATAAAACTACTGGGATAATTATTATGCAGATTTAAAAGATAAAATTGGCCCCCTTCCTATGCAAATCTAAATTCTAGTTGGGTTAATAGACATAAAACAAAACTAAAATTTTAGAAGTCAACATAAGAGAATATGTAGACCTTGTGTAGAAAATTGTTTCTTAAACAAGATAATATAGCACTAACTTAAAAAGGAAAAAGTGATAGATCTAACTACATAAAAATTAATACCTCCTGCTTATGAAATCACACAAAAGAACAAGAAAAGAGAAGTCACATTAGGAGGAGATATTTAGAACATGTACAACTGACAACAAATTAGTATTCAGAACATACAAAAATGCATATTGATTAGAAAAAATTACAAATGAACAAAAGACTTGAAAAGTTAATTTGTAGTGAAGGATTTACAAGTAGTCAATTGATATATAAAAAGAAGCTCAACCTCAAAAACAATCAGGGATTTTTCAAATTAAAACCACAATGAAAGAGCATCACACACCCAACAGATTGGCAAAAGCTAAGTCTGACAATATGTAATGTAGGTAAGGATTAAAAAAATACTCCCATACTGTTAGTGGAAGTGTAAATTGGTAAAACAAACAAACAAAAATCCTTCAAGATAAAAAGCAATATGTTGGAAAAGCTAAGGTTTTTATATTATAAGATCTAGGAATTCTCCTCCTAGCTTTATATTGTGGAGATACTCTTGCAGATGTGCTCCAGAACATAAGTACAAGATTTGCATTAGTGCACTGTGTGTAATAGCAAAAAATCTGAAACAATTCAAATGTTCATTGATAAGGTAAATAAGTAACTTACATTCATACAATGAACAACTATACACCAGTGAAAATGAGTGAATTAGACTTATGCCCAATAACATGGATGACTCTCAGAAACATATATTGAGATAAAAGAAAGTTCAGAAAAATCTTTCTGCATTTAATAGAAATTTCAAAAATGTACAAGATTAAGTAGTATATTATTTTGAGATATAAAAATATATGTCATGAAAACTAAAAAAAATCAAAAGATTAAATAAAAATTTAAAGAGTATAAAGGGGAAATCAAAATTTACAGTGAAATATAATAGAGAGGAGCCTTGGAGGAAACAGTGAGTCTGTGTGCCAGTAACTGAAGAGTGTGATGATCTCAGTCCCCTTCAATTGATGACCCAGATAATCATGGGCTACATGGGCACACAAAAGAAAGCATCAACCTAGTCAAGGACCAAGAGAGGATTTCTATTTTCATGCTTCTCAGTCCCTCTATACCCTCCTATTGCCTACAAATCTTGGCCAATCCTCCACTTATAACATTTGAAAGCTCTGTAAAATGAGAAGAGTTCAGATAATTATCAGAAATGGAGAGTGTAGAGATAAGGTGACGTCAATACCCATTGTCTTTCATGTCCAGCAAGTTCACAATTTTAAAAAGGCTGGGAAAACATGGGGAACATGATATTTACCATTAATTTTTTGTTCATGAAACTTTGATCCTAATACTTACATCCAGCTAATCAAGAATGATTGAAGGAAGAAGTGCTCTCACCCATCTCTGTAATTCCACACTTTTGCTCTTGCTTTGGATTGAGCGTATTCAGCCTGAGGGTTGCTTTTGTTTTGGTTAATGTCAACGGCAGTAGACTCCTCTGGTAGCTTCTAAATAGAGTGGACGATGGTAAATTGAGGGAGAGATATTTTCATCTTCAATATTTAATCTTCACTGTTCCTGACACTGAGTTGTCAGGTTCAAACAGCCTCCAATCGATAAGCCGCCACTCAGAGGATGTGAATTCCCTAAGCAGTATGCAGAGCACATGTGTTCTATTAGGCTCTGAGGTGGTGTCTCCAGAGGCTCTGAAATCGGTTGTTGAGACTGCATGTAACTGGTGAATGCTATCAGCCACCTGGTCGCCTGTGGAAAAACAGCAGACCTCCAACAGCTTCCTGCATTTTGCCCTGCGCAATCTTCAGTCATCCTATCTTTCATCCTTTCTCTGACAACCATCCTTTACCTCCCCCTGCCTTCCCTTGTAGGTGAGAAAGGCCTAGGAAAAGAGGTTTCCATGCATACCAACAGCCTCTGAATCTCCTGAAGATTCCAAGTTTCAAAAATCTCTGTCCTGGGAATAAATCCCTGCCATTGAAGTATTGAAGTTCTTTTGTAGATGGGAGAGATTGATTCCACACTTTTAAATCTTTCTCTCTCCCTTTTTTTTTTTTTTGGTTTTCTTTCTTTTCTTTTTTTTTTAATATCCCTCTCATCCTGTCTAGCAGAGTAGATCAAATACAATGAACAAGATTATTCAAAGGTCACTCGGAGCCCTAAGGGGAAACCTAGCTACTTTAGATTCCTGGGTAATCCCATGTCATACAGTGGTATTCAGAGCTCCCAGGGAGCTTAGCAGTAACACCTATTTCTCCAAGCAACAAGTCTTTTTGAGTTGAAGATACCGTTATGGAAATCTTCTTCACCCAGCATAAAAATTATGCAGATAAGTAAATATTCTGAGACACTGAAGCACCTCCGTCAAGCTATCCTTCTCTTTGATGAAAATATTCCTAAAATGTATTACATCCCTTTTTACCTTCTTAACCTGAGCATTTAAAAATTATTATTCTTGAGACAGAGTTGTTGTTATGGGCAAACTAACTGTATTTGAAATAATAAAGTAATGCCTTTAAGTACTGGAACAGTGTAGAAATTCTCCCTCACATATTGTATATCCAGATTGTGATTTTTTTCACATACAGAAAATTTTATTTCTCTACAATTTATTTGTTCACAATTACTAATATATTTAAATTGAGGGAAGAAAAATTGCTACCATGAAAACTTCTTAAGGCAGTTGACCACATAAAAATGGAACTTTTTTGTTGTTTGATTTCTAGGTAGCTTATCCCATGTTTATTCTTTTAAAAAAGGTTTTAAAATAAGATGTGTAAAACACATACAATAAAATTCGTATAATTTACAAATCTTAAGTCTGTAGACTTAAGCCATGTAGCTACATTGTATAGCAAAATAACCACAAGCCAGATCCAGAAACTACTCTAGTATATTAGAATGTTCCCTTGAGCTTATTTATCATCAATAATGTCTCCAAGAGGTAATCATTATTCTAACTTTCATTATCAACTGATTTTACCTGTTCTTGAACTTGATATAAATTGGTTGATATGGTATATATTCTTCTGCAAGACATTTTTGCTCTAATAATTATGGTAATGTCTGTAAAATTCATCCAGGTTGTTGCATGAGTCAGTTATTATTATATTTTAATTGTTATGTAGCAGTCCATTGTATGAAATATTCCATAATTTATTTATCATTCTTTTATTTACAGATATTTGTATTATTTCAATATTTTTGAATAAAACTGCTATGTGCCTATATTTTGGTAGACATATACACTCTATTTTCTTGAGCACATATGCTAGGAATGAGTAACGTTTAGTAAGCACTGCCAAATGGTGTTACAAAGTATCTGTAATGATTTTTATTCTCACTGCAATGTATGAATGTTCCAGTGTTCCTATATCCTTGCTTATAACTTTGTATTGCCAATCTTGATTTCTTATTAAAAATTTTAGCCACTTTGGTGGAAATGCAGCAGTGTCTTTGGGTGGTTTGATCTCAGATTTTTTATGGTGATCTTTGTAATCATTTTCATTTTATTTTTATTGGTTTTGTTTCTTCATTAATACCTCCTGTATTATACCATTTTAGTTAAACTTTTAATTTTGAGATAATTATAGATTTATATGCAGTTTAAACAGATATTTGATTTTACTATGTTTTTCTCTAATATATCTATGCCTTATATTATATAATTTTAATGTGATTTTTCAAAGTTACCCAATAATGGATGCTATCAGTATTTTGTGTAAAGCAAAAGTACATAGGCTTTGAAAGAATTTGAGATTTATAAGTAAATGAATGAGATTTTAGGCATAGCTTTCTGACTTTGGAAGGAAGGGGGCTGTAAGGAGCTCCTACTTTAGTTTGTAGGTAGGAGTAGTCTGATATCCAGACAATGCATTGAAAATATTATTTCTGTCCAGAGTGTTTTGAAATGTTATATATATTTTACATCACAAGAGTTTACATAACCAAGAGTTCCAAATATATAAGAAATGAGTTGTCTAAGCTATCCAAAAAGACAGTGCTACTGTGCCTTTGAATTCATTTTATAGTAGGCAATCTCTTTTTTTCCTTAGTCAAACCACTATTTGTATTTTAACCTTGGAGTCTATGATTAGACTCTCCAGAACAATAAAAATTTTCTAAAGACTATCTCTTACATCACTTCCTACATAATCCCTGCCCAGGACTCCTGACTCAAGAGCAACAAAATAGCTTGATATGCCACAAGTTGAGTAGAACTGACACCTTTAACACAAAATTAGCAGTATATGCACCTGTGTTTATTCTATAACAAAATCAATATTTATTGATATTTCCAGAAAAAAATGACTAAAGTTGAGAAAAAGTGTGCTAAGCTAAACAACAAAAAAGAATCAAACCCATCTTCATTAGATATTTCTTTATACAAATACCTGCCTGAGACAAAGATTAGCTATTAATCTCAGTCTCAGATAATTCAGGAGAATGTAGAAAAAATATATTGGTGCTATGTTTCTAACAATTCTATATATAAAATTCTTGGTAAAAATAAAAATGTACATACATATTTCATAAAATAAAACATTGAGTTCTTATTTTATAAACTCATTCCTGGCTGCTTTACTGGGAAATCATATTGGTAATAGCCACAGCAATAAAACAGTAGTAATATTATGCTTATTTATATATTAGGAAAACAGAGTCAAAATAGCCTAACCATCAACTACCAAAATACTTTCCCAAGTTCCTTTTATATGTACCCTTGAATTCATTGTTCTTTTCTCCTCCAGCCTCCTCATGCCTAAATCATGTCTTCTCAGCAATTTTTAAGGTGTCCTATCTATTTTTATCTAAAATTGTTTCTCTTTCATCCTAAAAAAAAATCATACACCACCTCCACTCCAAAAAAAACAAAAAACAAAAAACTCCATGACTTTTCCAGTTCCACTTGGGACCTCCTTATTCATATCTGTCTTTTCAAAATGAAGAACTGCAGTATCTTTGACCTTTTACACCGTGCTAAAGCAACCATAAATGTTGGTTTATTTGATTGATATACGTGCTTCAGTGATGGTTTCTTTTGTTGCTAAGGCTCAGTAGTATTTCTCTCAAGACTGTATACACACTGTATACATCCCACCATGTGGATAACCTGAGATATACAAAAATTTTCACCTTTCATCTGTAATCTTCACACATGCTTTCAAAATTCATTTGGAAGAAAAATTATAAGATTAGCCTCCTTGGTTCAATGTTTTCACTACAAAATCACTTCCTAATTGAATGCAATCTGGACATTGTATTGTGCAAGGAGCAAAGCTTCACCTAGAATTTTTCATTGGAAACTGTCAGAGGTATTTGTATTTGGTATAGGCTTATTGGTAACAGCTGAGCAGGAAGCCGAGCGAGAGCAAATTGCAGCCATATCAAAAATCAGACATTTTACGGAGTTTTAAAAATAGTTCATATAAAATAAAATTTCATTTCAGGGCATTATTTCTATAACATCAAGACTGCACTTAAAACTAGGTCCTACACAAGTAAAATATGTTTAGTTCCAAGTTTCTCTTTAAAGAACATTGATTTGTTCTTAAAGAATGGCTCACATTTCTGATTTTAAATCTTATCTTTTCAAAGAGTGGCTAGTCTATGTCATTTTCCCTCTAATCACTTCTCCATTACAAGAATTTCATACTAATATTCCATTATCTATGGTCTCTCCTGTGGTTTATATACAATTAGTTATTAACTTCTCTAGGCTTTATCTTCTCAATGTCTTTGATTTATAATATGATATAAATTACCTTCAATTCTTTCCACTATACCTTATTAATCTTTATGGAGATGCTTATTAATGCCACAATAAAATCAATGAAATACCACTTCACACACACTGGAATGACAAAAATAAAAACTATTGACAAATATTCATGAGGATTTGGAGCAACCAGAACTCTAGATCATTGCTTGGCAACAATGTAAATGGTACAATCATTTTGGAAAACTATTTAACAGTTTCTAAGGATGTCAAAACTATAACTACCCTATGATTTATCAATTCCAGTTCTAAGCATTTATCCAAGAGAAATGAAAAAAATGTGTCCATTAGGAGACATGCACCAGCAACAAATGTGCATCAACAAAAGAATGGATACAGTTTCACATACTTAATGGAATAAAGGAATAAACAACATGGATACATCTCAATTATATGTTGAATTTAAAAAAAAACTCATAGGGACTTCCCTGGTGGCACAGTGGTTAACAGTCCTCCTGCCAATGCAGGAGACATGGGTTCAAGCCCTGATCCGGGAAGATCCCACATGCCATGGAGCAACTGAGCCTGTGTGCCACAACTGCTGAGCCTGCGCTCTAGAGCCCGTGAGCCACTACTACTGAAGCCCATGCACCTAGGGCTCATACTCTGCAACAAGAGAAGCCACTGCAATGAGAAGCCCATGCACTGCAATGAAAAGTAGCCCCCGCTCGCCACAACTAGAGAAAGACTTTGCACAGCAAAGAAGACCCAACACAGCCAAAAATAAATAAATAAATAAATGTATTAAAAATATATATTAAAAAAAGACACACAAAACAGTATATTCCATCAGATTCCATTTATGTAAATTCCAAGAAAAAAATGAAAGTAATGGTGATAGGAGTCAGAACTGCCTCTCCTGGGTGGGACATTCATAGGACATGTTAATGAGGGCCATTTCTAAGATGATTGGGGTGAGGGTTATTCACACTGATACATTGAACTGTATTCTTAAATCTGCTACTTTGTTGTTTATAAATAATATCACCATAAAGTAATCTGAATATTAGCTTTCAAACGTGTCTTTCAATATCCATCAATATGCTGGAAGGGAAGGTCCCTTTTGCTTTTGGTTTCTAACTAGTAGAACAGACCAAATAATCACTGTTAACAAAGATCAAAATATTACCTCCAGTAATGTTTCAAAAAATAAACCCTTACCACACCCCCAAAATGCAGAGCTCTCAGATAATTACTAGATGAGATAATTTGGCTTCTAATCAATCTTGATCTTGAGATTACCTGTGGGAACAATCTCTGAGTTACACCAGAGTTATAGACACAAAACTATGGATGTAACCAAATTTCCCACCCCAATAGGACAGTTTTTCCTCAGGTTTTAACAGCAAAATTCTTAGAGCAAGGAAGCTCAAAGAAAGAGAGTGTTCCTTTGGACCCTGGAGAGTCAAAATGAAGATAAAGCAATTCCTTCCAGAACAATAACCTGGAAACACCATGACTCCTCTTATTGAAAACAGGACCCAATAATTAACGTATGAAAGTGTTCATACCAATGTTCCTCCTCCCATGAAAATGATCAGGAGAAATGTCCTTCACTAGTGATGTGGTTTCCCTCACACTGAACAGAAAAATTTAGTCCATTATGGAGTATTTATACAATAAAACATGTAATCACTAAAAATTGTGTTTCTAAAAAACTAGTAAGTTCAGGAAGTGCTAATATTGTACCATTACCAGTATTTTTAAAACAACTGCAATACTACTTACAAACACTATAAAAAGCAATCACCACTTCATTAAAATATATATATATATACACATGTATGAAATATACTTTTATATTTTATATACCATGTAAATATTAAGACTGATCATCTATGGATGTTTTGCATTATTTTATTATGCTTTATGTATTTTTATGTTTCAAACTGTTTATTATTATTAATTTTTTATTGAAGTATAGTTGATTTACAACGTCATGTCAATTTCTGCTGTACAGCAAAGTAAGTCGGACACACATATATATATACACATTCTTTTTAAAATTCTTTGTTGATTTGTTTTAAGTTAATCTAAACAATAAATTAAATACACACAAAAACTTAATCATATATTTAAGAATAATACAAGATAGATTCCTATGACTTCTAGGGAAAAGATTAAATTTTGTAGAATAATCCAACAACCAATCATTATCATCATAAAAAAGCAGTGGTGTTTGGCTAGTTGGTCACTGGGAACATAAAGAAGCCCTGGCTCAAGAGAAGTAAGCAACACATAAGGGCAAAATTAAACACACCTAAATTAAAAGATACTTTGCCACACACGGTAAGTACCCTACAAGAGGGACAAACAAGAACTATAGAAAATAAAGAAACAATTGCCAACTATTTCTGTGGTGAAAAACTTCCAAAGAAAATTTCAAGGTGAACCTGTGTCATAAATGGTTAGAACTCTAAAAGGAAAGGACTTGCCACTGGATCCCGGTTAATGGTGTGCCACTTTTAATGTGAACATTGCCCAAGTGAATACATGAGATGAGAATGGCCACGTAGGACGTGTAGCCATCTTAGACCATATTTCACATGTGCAAATAGATGAGAAGCACGAGAACCTCAGAATCCTCTTCAACATATTAGGGGTCATCACTAATACAAATAAAGATTAGAATCACTCTTCTTCGTGGGTAACTTGCTTTGAGTTGCTGTTTCCCTGGGGCTCTTTATTCCAAAAGGTGGTGGAAATAATAATAATATACAGGGTCCTTGAATAAAGATTGCCAACGTAGCACAACCAGGAAAAATAATTTAGATGTTGGCCAGGAGAAAAAGGGAACAGGGAATAAGAATGTAATTGAGGGTCAAGATACACATTCCTTGATCAATTCAAAAGTAGAAGCCATAAAGATGAGCACGTCCAGAAAAGAACATTCTTCAGGCTGGAGTTTGACAAGGAGAATGGATAGTTAAAGCAAGCCTGGGAGATTACATTCTGTGGTTTCTTGTTTAGCAAGAAAAAGAACGGGTGCTTTAATCTATGGACTTGTAGTTCTTGGTGAAGTGGGAACAAAACATTCTTGAACTCTTATAATCATGAAGATGGTTAAATATAGCTATTTATGAGTGCCTACCAAGTTTTAGTTATTGTGTTTGAGATGCTGAAAATTTTATCTCTAATCTTTACAACAGTCCTGAAAGTTAGAAGTCATTGAGTTCATTTTGCAGACAAGAATTCAGTGGCTCAAGGATGATACCCAGCTTGTAATGGATAGGACCAGAGATCAAGTCCCAGGTTTATCTAATTCAAGAGGCTTTTCTCTATTATATCATCTTTACCACAGAAGAAAAAAAAATCAACTTCTCTAAAGGAAGTATTTATATTTCCATACAGTAAGTGCAAAGAATAATACTGTCAAGACTGCTGGGATAGTTTTCATCAACTTTCTCCCCTGTTTTCCTTTTGATAATGTTTTTACCTCTCTCAAGAAATGCTACAGATTTCTATCATGTGCCTTTAATATGTATGTTCTCCTCATTCGTTTCCTACAGACATTTTGGGGCCTGCAGATGTCAGGTCCCTAGGCTGTAAAATTCACTAAGCAGATTGCTTTGAAATATTAGCCCTCCGCAGGCCCCTTGTCTAACTTCTGTAAATCTGCTCTGAGTTGCTTTCCTAACTTGACTTATATGGCTTATGGGTTTTTACACACCAATTTTGTTCAGTGAGTGAGCAAAAATAGTTTTCTAGAATTCCCAAACTCAATTCTTTTCCCGCTCTGCACATATTTTATCTTTGCCTGGTTTGCCGACATGAATAACCAACAATGTTGACAATCTGTGTATTCCCGCTTGAGTGCCACCAGTAGCAGCATAACAGAGAGATTGTGTCTTTCATGTTAAATTAGAGAACTGTTGAGTGATACTAGATATTTTATGCACTGCAAGCCTCTCAAAAGTTCTGCATTTTATTCAAATACATACATACACATAATTCTCTGTCTCTTACTGTCACTACCTCTATTTTGTTTTTTACACTTTTTGCCCAAAGATAGAGGCTCTGAGGATGGAGAAGTTCATTTTCTGTATAGTCCATTTTGCTTTGCAGTAGCCTACATAAAGCATTTCAGGAACCATAGCTTTTCTCTCCAAGTAGCCCATAACAATTTTTCTGAGTCTTACTCATTTGAGACATCTGTTCTCTACTAATACAAGGCATAATCATTAAATAGTTTAAATTTGAACTCCTTATTGGGAAAGTCCATGCCTTCTTTGATTTATTTTTGCAGAATCAGTAGCATCCATTTACTCCATGACCATTTAATCAGCACCTACTACAGACCATACATTGTACTAAATGCCACATAAGTATAAATGAATAAAACAGTCTCTATTTTCAAGGAACAAACTGTCTCATGGGAGATGTGGTCAAGTAAGGAGACAAATACAAGGCAGTGTGACAAATGGCTCAAAGTAGCTCAGTACAAAAGATTGGGGTATCACAAAGCATGAAGCTCTCAACTATTCTCTGGTTTGGGTGATAGTGAAAAAAATTTTTATGGAGCACACATCTGAGTTGATCTAGATGGAGTTAGCCAAGCATGTGAAGAAAGACAGGGACTGCAGGTGGAGAAACAGTGTGGGCAAAGATATGGAGTCTTGCAAAAACATCACCCTTTCAGAGAAAGGCAAGCAGTTTAATTTTACTAAAGAATAAGGGCCAGTTGAAGAATTCTAGAAGATAAGATAGGAAAGTTTTATAGAGTCCACAGTTTGAAGTCTTTGTATATCATTCTAAGAAGTTTGAACTTTTACATAGGCAGGAGTTTATCTAGGTAGGATTTTTTAGGTTGTGTGTATGTACATTTAAAAAATAATTTAGAAAACAATCTGAACATGTTATGCTCTTTCATGCACAAACCACAATCATGTACATGTACACACAAGCAAATATTGAATCATCTGGATAAGAGCAATATAAATAAGTACTACCATGTAAGGGCATTGCACTTTTGAGAGGATGCAAATGTTGTTTGCAGTCAAAACAAAAATGGTTTCTCCCTTAAAGTGTCAACATTTAACATTTAATATATTGTCAGGATATTTAAATATTTGTAATGTGGAAAATACTTAAAACTATCCCATTCAACTTCATACAGATATGATTATCTTAGCTATTATAATTGTTTTTTTCTTTTCCGCTAACAATGTGCAATTGATCTTTTCATAGATTAAAGACTTCAGTTTCTAAACTTAATAAATTGAGATTTGTCATTTGGCATTTTCAAACTATATAATGTTGTGGGATACTATTCTTTAATTGTTACAGGCATATGACAAAAAATCAGAGGCTGAATGCATCATGACTATACAGAGGACAAGTGATGACAATGGTAACAAATGCTTGATTCCTCTATGAATGGAAGCACTCTGTAGTGGAGTGGAGTGCAGTGAAGTGGAGATCATGGTGGGGAATGGCATCATCAGATGGACACGGAAGGCATGGTGGACTCACAAGAACCTGTCTCTTAGCACCAAGTCTAATATTTATATCTCAAACTCTCTTTGGTTTCTGATATATGACATCGACAGTAACACAAAAGCAAAATAACTTTTGATTTTCATCGCCTTTTATTTTTCTATTTAATATATTGTTATTTTGTTTTTAATATTTGGATAAGACATATAAACTTCAATAGTTTATACACAATTTTTATTTATACATATTTAAGTAAAACTATAATTAAATAGTTTAAATCAAAGTGGGATATCTGTAATAATTATTTTAATTGTCCATTCAATACTCAAGCTTGAAAAGCTGTAGTAGGCAAAGAAGAACCATTGTTGTTAGCTACTTCATTAAAGAGATATCCAAGCATAGTGTAAATTCGCATGTATTGTATCCAAAAGACCCAGGTTCACATCTTTTCTCTTTAAGTTCTTATGAGTTATTAATCTGTTTCCAAATTTTGAAAATGGAGATAATGATATCTGTCTTTCAAAAATCAATGAGATTATTTGTGTAAAGTATCTGCACACTACTTGTATTTAATAATGTCAATTTCCCCCTTTATATATCTGAACTCTGATTTTCTCATCTATAAAATGGAAATATTAATACACATGTGATGTGATATGTAGAATCCTAGTCTTTATAAAGGCAAACACAAAGTTCCAGCTACTTTTTTTATAGAAGTAGAAACAGAAAGATTATGTTTTCCTTTTTTTTTTTTCTTTTTGCAGTACTCGGGCCTCTCACCATTGTGGCCTCTCCCGTTGTGGAGCACAGGCTCCGGACTCGCAGGCTCAGCGGCCATGACTCACGGGCCCAGCCGCTCCACGGCATGTGGGATCTTCCCGGCCCAGGGCACAAACCCGTGTCCCCTGCATCGGCAGGCGGACTCTCAACTACTGTGCCACCAGGGAATCCCTATGTTTTCCATTTTGAAACAAATATCTCTTGAATGACTTCTCAGTAATGTCCCTGTAAAAAATGTAGGCACACATTTTCCTAAAGAACAGATATATCAATAAGAACTTGTGTGAGAGTTTGGGTATTTATGTGGATGAGACTTTAAAAGGCTCTCCACTCCCATACAACTTAGAAAAGAGAGCTTTGGAAAGGGGATGAACCAATTTCTATTAGGTTCCCAGCAAGCAACTGGAAGAAAAATATCTAGACACCAAAATCTCCAGAGTGTCAAAGTTGGGGAAATCAGGAAAAGTGGGCTATGATAGTGTTTGGTCAATACTTATCAAGAGTGGTGAAAAAAATTACCATGCAAAAAGAAAAAGATTGTTATATTGACAATATTAGCTACCATTTATTGGAAAGTTCTGTGTGTCAGATATGATTCTAAATGCTTTGTATTAATTGCATTTAATCCTTATAAAATCCTTGTGCTATGCATTCTGTTCATGTCCATTTCATAGATGAGAATATTGAGGCACACAGAAAATTAGGTGACTTGTCCAAAAACACCCCGCTAATAGCTGGCACAGCTGGCATTTGAACACAGGAAAACTGGCTTCAGAGCCCACCTTGTAAAGCACTGTGTAGTTCTGCCTCTGGTGCATCATAGCAGAGAGTGAGCTTTTGGACTGAATAGAAGGAGATGGTGAGAGTGGTCCTTGGTCCTCACGATGATGAATTACAGATAATGTCCTAATACAGCAGAAGAGACATGTGGGCCACAGAAACCACATTAGTTACAAGAGTGCCTTCCTGGCATTGAAGTCAGTCTATGAAGTGGTCCTGGGCTTGTTTTCAAACTGATGAAGTAGGACTGGGCAGGAGTTGCCCCTGGACATCCTGGACACTGATGGGTGGGCATGCAGAGATTCTCAAGCATGTTGGATAAGGGGCAACATAGCTGAAGAGGGTAGGGTGAACATTTGGCAATTGAAGCATGATAGTGTGGTTAACTGCTGGAGTGAGGGTATTATTCCTACCACAAGAAAATAGTTCCCCACCTAATGTACACTTATAACATCATTTTACAAACTGCATATTTCAACACAAATATTAGTATTCCTTCACTTACACTTTTCTACATGCATGGACAAATGCGTATGTGATTAAAAAATTGCAATTAACATGAGTAAAATGTGGAGTTGGTAGTAAGATTATGATTTACATAATCAATTCTGGTGTCAGAAAGAGGGAGATCCAATATGCTTCTGGCCCATGTGTTGTTCTTCGGCCCCTTGCTCAGCTCCTGGAAAATGTCCCTCATTCTATTTGGTCACTGGGTGACATGAGATGATGCTTCTTAAGTTGTGTGTCTTGTGACTCTTGCTTCATTTGCAAGTTATGCTGCCTACACCTCTGAAGTCCATGTTATCTGCCATATCCCCTGTTCCTAACGTCCATGTGCCCAGCAGCCTTCCTATGCCAACCAGAGGCTTCCTACAGTAACTGATGCTTTAGGCCAAGATTAATGTTCAGCGCCCTAGAACTCTTTTCTACTTTCCATTTTCTTGGCTGGATTCTGGTTGCATTTCTCTGGGAAGCTTCCCTTGAGCCCACCCTCCCCCATAACACCTTCAAGCCTTTTCAAATCTACCTTTTGGTCAGCAACTTCCTGCACCACATTGAATACGAGGCTTCCCACAAATGCTTGGACTTTCTCTAAGATAGTGTATGGTCAGGCCACTCAAGATGGCTGTTCTCTTGCTTCCTGTATATCCCCTGCTCGACCAGTGCCTGCTTCACCTACATGTACTTGCATGACTGACCTTCCTATGTGCTTGTCCCATGCCGCAGATAATGATTATTCTAACTTAGATCAGAATATCTCCACTGCGATAGCTTAAAAAAGGGGTGGTGATGATTGTGCCCCTCTGCTGGTTCCCTTGGTAACAGATGAGCCAACATGATGTCATTTGCCAATTCTCCCCTATAACTAGTAACCCACCCCCTGCAGCAAAGACTGCTGCCTAGTCCTGTCCGCCTTCTTCCCCACAAATGGGATGTCACTCCAGGACCTTGCTTCAGACGTATAAGATCCCCCATCCAGAAGGGATATGGGAACAGATGTATATGTATGACTGATTCACTTTGTTATAAAGCAGAAACTAAAAAAAAAAAAAAAAAAAAGATCCCCCATCCATTAAACCACTGATGCCTCTGCCGCTGATGCAGGGGCTCTTTCTTTGGTCTCAAGGATGGACAAGTACAGGGCTTGCTGACCTGCGGGATACAGCTCAACAGATGGTCACTGAAAAACAAGAGAAAGACCTTCTCTAGGATTCTTTCAGAACTCATGAGCTGTTTCTAACCCATTTCTGGAGTTTTTTAAATCTCAGGATTTAGAAACTAGGTCATTCATATCAGACCTCTTGCCCTCTGACTTCCTTTCTTTAGATCCTCTTCTACTTCCACTTGACTTAAGACACATTTTCCTTTTTTCTCAATCTGACCTCATGGTCCTGCAGGACAAAAATCCAAATTACAGAGAAGGGAATCTATGTTGAAAATATTCTAAAAACTTAAGGCACATTATACAAATAAATTTAAATTTCATTTCATTCCCCTTAAAGCTAGTCATGAGAAGGCTGTTTCTGTTTCGTTGATGCAAAAAGAATGAAAAACCAATGACCCAAATGGTTTGCTAACAATATCCTAAATACCTTGTTGCTCGGAACTGGATTACTTCCGTGATCCAGTCCACACACGTCTTCACTTTCTGCCTGCAGCTCTCGTTGGTCCACTCCCTTCTTTTTTTCTCTAAGATTAAATCAGATTGTAAAGATGAGTTGAGTGAGTTCAAAGGTAAATTTCCGAAATAATTGCTTTTCATCTTCTCAGTTGAATGTGAAATCATTTTGTATAATCAAATAACAAGACTTTGGTAGTAGTCAACATCTACCTCAGCCTCGGTTATGCTCTTAAAACCCTTTCACATACTTTCAGTGGGACAGAGACATAGGAGACCTGTTTGCACAGCTCTTTTAAATTCTAATAAGTTTCTCTGAAGCGTAATTCAAAATACCGTAGTCCCTCCCCACTGCTTCTGCAGCGGCTCAGAGGCAAGTCTCCTCTTTCATCTTCAAACAGCTTCAAAGTTTATTTTTGAAAGAAGAGTTTCTTTTCACATGGAATTCAAAGAGCTTTTTGGCCTTCTGTGAGGGAAGAAGCTCCGGGTTTTCAAGAATGCATTAAAAAAGTTGCCAATGTTTTAGCACCTCCCTGACCTTTGAAAGCATTCAATTTTCTTTACCTTTGTTTTTTGGCTGGCATTGTTGGCACCTGAGGGAAGTGCTTGGGGCCTATGGGAAGCTGGTCTATCTGAAATGATGAAATGCCTAAAAAACCCTGCCTTTCTTTTTTTCTCTCTACCTATGGGTTACTGAGAAATTTTTTTAGTGGATGGAAGAAAGGATAGGAGAGAGGGAAGGAGGGAGAAAGGAAGGGAGGGAGAAAGAAAAGAAAAAAATAAAGGAAAAGAAAGAAAATAAATTTTCCACTTGCACAACCTGTTTTTCTTTTTTCTTTGTTTTCGCTTTTTTTTCTTTTTTCTTCTTTTTTCTTTTCTTTTTTTTTTCTTGGTCTGATAGCAATCAGGACATTTTCACTGGGAAGTTTAACTTTTCATCTTTCTTTATTTCAATTTGAATCCTCTGGAGATGGGAGTTTGCCGCCTGGAGTCTGTCAGATGTTCGTCTCAGACCACATCCCTCTCTGTAATTAAAGCAGGCACTAGGGCTGGGAGGGGCTCAGTCACAGCATCTGCCCCGAGGTAAGTCTTCTGCTACTTCCATCATCTGGCAAGGACGTTTGAAGCTCTGGAGAGAGGCGATTAATTTTTGGCATTGTCATTGGAGGTGATGAAGGAGAAGGAAGGATAGCAATTTCTTCTTGGGGATTTTTTAAACTTGTGAAGAATATTTTTGTCCCCATAATTCCTGTTGGAGAATTGCTGAAAGCGTTGGGCCAGGGAAAACTGCATCCAAGGTGCTTATTATCACTCCTCATGTGATGTACTGTTTGCTATTTTTCAGGAGTATATGTTTTCTTTCTCCAAATGAATCTTCAGCACTTTCAAGACAAGAATTTTTTTTAATACCCTTAGTGTTCCCTACAGTTCCCTTTGCAGTGACTCACCTAGTAAGTGCTTGAAAATAATTAACGATATATTTTTTCCTTAAGTCAGGATGAAGAGTAGATTTATCAAGAAATTCTGCTTCCATAGGAAATCTGTGAAAAGCAATGAGTCTCTATTTTTGTGAGACAGTGGAATACTCTTTTTAAATGTCTAAGTTTGTTTGGGGCCTATCCTTTGGTATGGAAAAATATGAAAAGTCATAGAAAACTATTTCAAATAAAACCAACAAATTGCAAAACATAAAGCCTCCATCTTTCTTCTTTATTTTTATTAAAATGGCCAAAATCTCACAATACCTAATATGAGAACTTCTGGAATTAATACCGAGTAGAGTCAGATTGTTACTTCAATTCATTGCTATCTCAGTTATTGCATTTCAATTCAGTAGTTTTCCTCTATTCAAATTTGGATTATTGGAAAAAGAAATCAATGCTCAATTATTTCATATAAGTGTAAAATTTTAGAACTGAAAAAGCTTTAAAATGCTGTAGTTAAGTTATAGCATTTCCACACATGGAGAAATAAGAAAAGATTGAGAGGTTTGCTCAGAATCATACAACCACACAGTTCATTTGGCACAATCAGAAATGGTGTGGGAGAGAGAGGATTTATATAAACAGAATTGGCCTTGACCATAATTTTCACAAAGCAGACTTTTTTTTTTTTTTTTTTTTTTGGCCAACAGGCACGACTTTACCCTTAGGGAGGTGATTTTTTTTTTTAAATTTCACTCTCCTTGTAAACTCACTGTGTTTAATGGATAGATGTTTATTTTGCTAGGCAAGATTGGATTTAGACCAGGTTTTGAGGAAGGATGCAATTTCTTGAGAAATAATCAAGATGCCTTCTTTCCCCTATAACAATATAGCCCGTTGTTTTCAAGAACTGAACATACTCCCCACCCAGCCATGGGGATGGCGCTGAATGGAAACCTTGAAAACAATCTTATAGGCCTTCAGAAGAACAGCCTTCTCTTGAGTCTATATCGCCTTAAAAATAATATCTACTTTTCTCAGTCCTGGCTCACTTCTCTTTCTCTGATAACCTGCAATCTGTACTTCAGAGACCTAGCAACTTAGAGCCTCACCACCCCTTCCAGCTGACCTGTGGCACAGGTAGATATCCTGAGTTCACTGGAAGAAGATGCCCCCAGGTCATGGACCAGTCCATCTACATCTCTTTCCTCCCCCACAGCTCAGAAAACACCACAGGAGACCAGGCTGAGGAAGACTCAAGAGGAGAGGAGTCAGGTAATGGACCAACTTGCCAAGAAGCTTACTTCTGGCTACCATAGTTCTCAAGGATCCAGGCGGCAGCCTCTCTGACCCAGGGACAGAACCTACAAGAAAGAAGCCAAAGGAGTCCAGATTTCCTCTCTAGAAATGGACCAAGAGAGACCTCAGATCAGATTTTCCAAAGTGATCCATGCCAGATTTTCAAATTTAAAAACTTCAGAGTTCGTGTCTGAGTTCGAAGAGACTGTTTATTTCTAGATGAAGAAACACTTAACTTCATTGTGAATGAAATAAATTATCTTCTTTCAAAAGAAACTATATTGCAGGCACTTCAAGAAACTGAAGTGTGTTTTGGGTGTGCCAGTTTTGAGTAGATATGCCCCATACCCAAAAAGGAGGATGTTTGGGAGGAATTCTCCAGGTGTACATCACAACCTAGTCACAAATGCCATCAAGGGAGAGATTTGAAATGATCTTTGACAAACTCCATTTTGTTGTCAACCAACTCAGTAAAATGGATATAAATTCACAAGAGTCAGGTTTTTCATTACAAGAATAAATAAAAATTATATACACCTCCAAAAGAAATCTATACCTTTGACAAGTCTATGAGTATTTTAGGCATCAAGGATTCAAACAATTCTTGTTGAGAAAATCAACTCAATTTGGTTATAAAATTTGGTGTGGGATAACTAATCTTGCCTACTTGGTTTAATTTGAACCATGCCAGGCAAAGTCAATACTTCTTATAAACAAGGACCTTGGGTTGGTGGGAGTCTGATGATGAAGTTTGCTAACACTGTTCAGAAACAAAGCCAGTATCTCTATCACTTACATGTTTTTGACACTCACCACATGGAGATGAGGACAACTTGGAAGAAGAGAAGAATCAAAGCAGTAAGAATAATTCATGAAAGTAAGACTGAACACTGTCTTCTCAAAAATAACACAGAACTCAAAAACAGAAAGAAGGGGTGTTTGGTTTCTAAATGGACAAATAGAAAGAGATTAGTAGTGTGCTGCTGACATGACATCATTAACATCTGCTCCCAAACTGTTGGTTTTGAGCCTCTGAAAAAAGCCAGTCACTATTCAACAGCAGCCTCAAAGAAGATTCAGATCAATCGACTAGCAGCTATGAGAGTGTTCAAAGGTAACACTGGAGGGTTGAAATAGATAGATCAGAATATCTACAAGGCAGGGTTAAAGTTCGAGGCAAGACATGGTACTCCAGTTTGATCAAATACATCATCAATGTGGCCTTTAGCAATAATGGCAGCTGCAAAAGATTTGTATCAGTTGGGCGTGGATAGATCTCCTGACATCCCAAAGGCATGTTGCATGTTTCTAAGGGTGATACAATGTGAAGCCCACAAGACAAGGGAACAAAGGGTGCTATGACCAAATAGGAACTGAGATGAGATATAATATCAATATGATATCTCACTGGATAATTCATCAAGACAAGAAGACACAATATGTCCTAGCCATGTGTACTCCTAGAATACTAGGTGTGAAAATTGTCAAACAGGTATACATGCAAAATGTTTCAAAACATATCAGCACAAAATAGAGTCTGAGATGATGCCAGTAACTGTATGCATGAAATTCCAATTTCTGAGCATAAGATGAATATTATCATTTATTTTGTTATTGTGTGTTTCCCAAAAAAATACCAAATTTTGTTTTGGCTCTGGTGGACTAGGTTGGTTTATAATAAGGCAAACTCCTTTCTTTTTCTTTACCTCCAAGTAAACAACTCCAAATCTCTATGATCTATTTATTTTAATTTTCAGGAAATCCTAATGTCTTCTGTTGGTAAAACAACTCTCCATGAATACTTTCACATTTTTGAAAAGCCGTGGCTTTCTAAATAAAGCATACTTGTAACCTGGAGTTAAAGGATTTAAATAGTAAACAGGCTTTAGAAGTTAGAGGACCTTAACTTAAGGGACTTAATAGACTTAAGGGACTTAAACACCTATCTCCCCCAGAGCCATTTCAAATGGGATACACCTAGAGAATTTGCCCTCTCCTTGCAAAGGATTCCAAGGATTCTCTCTTGCTCTCCCTTCTTCCAGGAGAAGAGGGACAATTTTGCAGCCACCCCATATAAGTTCTGAGCCTCATAATATGTGGTTCCTCTACTCTGATGTTAACCGTTACTGCACATACAAATAGCATCAGGTTCTCACTCTGCTGTCCCATGGGAAATTGGAGGGTAGGAAACCAGTGATGCTAAAATGCTCTCATCCAGAGGTCTGGGGTTTCTACTCATACAAGTATATACGTATGGCACATTAACTTGTTAGTAGGTAACATCTCAGACCCTTCACATTTTGGAACATAACATTTCTCTATATCACTTCATGTGGGTCAATGGCTTAAGCACCATACATTTTTCTTAATGAAAGTTTTGATTAGAACCGTGTGGAAATCAGTGTTGGTAATTAAGCAATAATTTAATAATTTAACTAATTAATTTAGTCCTCTAAATCAACTTTGTCAATTAACATATAAAGAACAGTGGCCAAGAGTATTTAAATGACTTTCCAGGATAAATAACCATCGGGTCTAATAAAATCTTAGTGAAAAAGTATCTAGAAATCTATTACTGAGACTTCTTTCTTTCTTAACTCACACATTCCAGTCCATTCTGCATGCTGTTACATTTTCAAGTCTTTCTCAGCAAGACTGCCTCTTCTAATAAGATTCCAATTCCAATTCTCCCTTCCAACTATAGCATCGTTGATGCTTGGGGATCTCAATATCATGCCATCTGTGTTCAGGCCACAGCAATTTTGACAGTTAATCTAGATCATAAAAATATGGGCATTCTCTAATAATATTTTTGAGTAGAGGGTGGTGGAAATTCTTAATTGGAGACAGAATTATCACAGAATGTTAGACTCCCTAGAAAGCAGAATCTGAACCAATTTACCCAGAAATATATCAGGTTGGTTTGATTTTATGAGATAAATGAGTGATATTTTTCATTTTTTTTTCTAGAATGCACATCAAGGTTACAAAAGACCAAATTCTGTGGGAGATAAACTTGTTTGTTGGACCAACAAGGCAGGATAAGTTACAATGAGCTTCTGGGGCAAAGATAGCTTATAAGAATACTACCAGAGGAAACAGTACAGAAAAAAAATATCAACAGAAAGTGTATTTTTGACAAAATCTTATTAAGTATTCACTAAATATTAGCCAATATACAACAGGCACTGATAGATAATTAAATAAGTGGTGTTGAGTTTTTATTTTTTATTTTTACTGATATATAATTCATAGAATTCATTATTTTAAAAGGTAAAATTTAATGATCTTTTAATATATTAACAAGATTGGGCAACCATCACCACTATGTAATTCCAGAATATTTTATCACCCCAGAAAGAAGCCTCATACCTATTCACAGTACAATTTCTCTCCATTTTCCTCTAACTCCAGTTCCTGAGAAACACTAATCTATTTTTAGGCTTATAAAGTTGCCAATTCTGGACATTTCATATAAGTGGAATCATATTATATGTGACTTATTTGGGTCTAGTTTCTTTCATACCATCAGTGATGAATACATAAACAAAATGTGGCATGTCCATACAACAGATTACTAAGCCATATCATGGAACAAAGTACTAATTTATGCTAATACAAAAATAAACCTTGAAAACGCATGAAAGAAGATAGACCCAAAAAGTTTAGAATTTTTTTTTTTTACTTTTTGATTATTATGAATAATGCTGCTATGAAAATTCCTGTGTTTCTGTGTGATTATGTTTCAGTTCTCTTATATAACTAGGGGTAGAATTGTTCCTGTCACATTATAACTCTATGTTTAACATTTTGAGAAACTGCCAAACTGTTTTCCAAAGTGACTGCCATTTTACATTCCTACCAGCAACATCTGAGAGTTCCAATTTATATATACCCCAGCCAACGGTTGTTACTACCTGAACTTTTTTTTCTATTATTATTTTTTAATTAAAAGAGCATATTTATGAATATCAAGGAGCATCAGCAAACCAATGACTGAAAGGTACAATTGGAGACAGTAGTTGAAAACATGCTGAACTTCTAAGAGAGAAATGGCTACTTGATCAGAGTTCAGTTATAACCAAGAACATTGCACCAGCAATAAACTTTAAGTTAATGCTAACAATTTTAATTTGTATCTTTTTTTTTTAGTTTCTGCTTTATAACAAAGTGAATCAGTCATACATATACATCTGTTCCCACATCCCTTCCCTCATGCATCTCCCTCCCTCCCACCCTCCCCATCCCACCCTTCCAGGCGGTCACAAAGCACCGAGCTCATCTCCCTGTGCTCTGCGGCTGCTTCCCACTATCTATCTACCTTACGTTTGGTAGTGTATATATGTCCATGCCTCTCTCTCGCTTTGTCACAGCTTACCCTTCCCCCTCCCCATTGTCCTCAAGTCCATTCTCAAGTAGGTCTGTGTCTTTATTCCCCTTTTACCCCTAAGTTCTTCATGACATTTTTTTAAATTCCATATATATGTGTTAGCATACGGTATTTGTCTTTCTCTTTCTGACTTACTTCACTCTGTATGACAGACTCTAGGTCTATCCACCTCATTACAAATAGCTCAGTTTCGTTTCTTTTTATGGCTGAGTAATATTCCATTGTATATATGTGCCACATCTTCTTTATCCATTCATCCGATGATGGACACTTAGGTTTTTTCCAGCTCCGGGCTATTGTGAATAGAGCTGCAATGAACATTTTGGTACATGTCTCTTTTTGAATTATACTTCCTGAACTTTTGATTATAGCCATTCCAGTGAGAATGAAGTAGTATCTCACTACTGTTTTGATTTGCATATCCTTGATGTCTAATGATATTGAGCATCTTTTCATGTACTTCTTAGCCATTTGTCTATCATCTTTGGAGAAATATCTGCTCAAATCATTGTCCATTTTTCAACTGAATTATTGTCTGTTTATTTTTAAGTTGTAGGAGCTCTTTATATATTCTCGACACTAGGTCCTTATAAGATTATTATTTATAAACATTTTATTCTATTCATTGGGCTATATTTTAATTTTCTTGATTGTACCCTTTTAAACAAAACAGTTTTTAATATTAATTAAGTCTAATTGATCTATTTTTCTTCCCTTGCTTGTGCTTTAGGTATCACAGAAAAGAAACCCTGGCTAATTCATGGTCTAATAAATTTACATTGATTTTTTTCCTAAGAATTTTATAATCTTAGTTGTTACATTTAATTATTTGATCCATTTTGAGTTAACTTTTGTATGTGGTGTGAAGTAGGGAGTCCAGTGTCATGTTCTTGAATTGGAATATCCAATTGTCCTAGAACCATTTGTTGAAAAGACAATCTTTTCCCCATTAAGTTTTCTTGGCACTTTTGTTAAAAAACCATTGACCATAATGCATGGGTTTATTTCTGAACTCTGAATTATATTTTATTGATTTATTTATCTCTCACCATGCCATCACCATACAGTCTTGGCAGCCTTGTATTTTTTCTAATTTGGGAGTATGAGTACTCCAACTTTGTGTGTGTATGTGAGATGACCTGCTTTTTTTTTAAACTTTTTATTTTATATTGTAGTATAGTTGATTAACAATGTTGTGATGGTTTCAGGTGTACAGCAAAGTGATTCAGTTATACATATACATGTATCTATTATTTTTCAAATTATTTTCCCATTTAGGTTGTTACATGGTATTGAGCAGAGTTCTCTGTGCTACTCCAAATTTATTCTTAATTTTCAAGGTCATTTTGGCTGTTCTGGATACCTTGCATTTCCATGTGAATTTTAGGATTAGCTGTTAAGTTTCTAAGGAAAAAAAAACTACTTGAGATTTAGTAATAATTGCAAGGGGGATTACTTTAAGTCTAGACTTCAATTTATAGAATGCTACAATTCTACAATATTATGTCTTCTAATCCATGTCTTTCAATTTATTTAGTCCTTTAATTTTTTTCAATAATATTTTAGAGTTTTCAGGATACAAGTCGTACATTCTTTTTGTTAAATCTGTTCCTAAGTTGTTTATTCCTTTTTATGTTACTATAAATGAAATTATTTTCTTAATTTCATTTTTGTGTCACTCATTCTGTTCATTGCAAGTGTACAGAAATATTTTCTATTTTATACATTGATTTTTTATCGTCACCTTTAACTTATTTATTACTTCTCATAGTGTGTGTGTGTGTGTGTGTGTGTGTGTGTGTGTGTATCTATGACGGGTAGTAGATATTCTGGAAATGAAATTACAGAATCGACTTAGAGGTAGTATGTATAATTTTACCATAAGCAACATAGTGTCATATAAAGAAGCACAAATTCTAGAGTCAAATTTCCAGGGTTCAAATCCCATCTTGCCTACTTCTGAGTTAAGTATATTTGGGCTAATCATATAACCAATTTAAATCTCAGTCTCCTTTTTGATAAATGAGGTTCCAGTGAATACCTACTTCATAGAGTTTTTCTGAGGATTAAATAAGTTAACATATTACAGTGCCTGGGGTCAAGTGGAATGTTAGAAAGAAAGAGGAAATGCATGATTGGTCTGGGTATCTTTATAGGTAAATATATTCTTTAACTTTCTGTGATTAAAGAATACAGGTCCAGAATATATGGGATAACTTGGGCAAGTTGTAAATGATGTATGAAATGAAAAATCCTCAGGGGCATGGATCTGCAAACACTATCATGCTAGGCCATTTACAGCTGTATTAAGCTTAAACAAAGCAGAAAGATCTAAAATTTTCAGATGAAAAAGGACAGTTTGCAGGTATGTATATGGACATGCATATGCACACATGAACATACACAAAAGAAAAAGCTCTTTGAAGATTATTTTTTACATTTTCATTCACAGAAGCAATTATAGAAGTACTTTTTCTTTTTTTTCTTTAATAAATACTTTATTATTTTAAAAATCTTTATTGGAGTATAATTGCTTTACAATGGTGTGTTAGTTTCTGCTGTATAACAAAGTGAATCAGCTATACATACACATATAACCCCATATCTCCTCCCTCTTGCGTCTCCCTTCCACCCTCCCTATCCCACCACTCTAGGTGGTCACAAAGCACTGAGCTAATCTCCCTGTGCTATGTGGCTGCTTCCCACTAGCTATCTATTTTACGTTCGATAGTATATATAAGTCCATGCCATTTTCTCACTTCGCCCCAGCTTACACTTCCCTCTCACCATGTCCTCAAGTCCACTCTCTATGTCTGCAACTTTATTCATGTCCTGCCCCTAGGTTCATCAGAACAAGTGTTTTTTTTTAGATTCCACATATATGTGTTAGCATATGATTTTTCTTTTTCTCTTTCTGAATTTACTTCACTCTGAATGACAGACTCTAGGTCCACCCACCTCACTACAAATAACTAAATTTCGCTTCTTTTTATGGCTGACTAATATTCCATTGTATATATGTGCCACATCTTATTTATCCATTATCCATTCAGCTGTCGATGGACACAGGTTGCTTCCATGTGCTGGCTATTATAAAGAATACTGCAGTGAACATTGTGGTGCATGCCTCTTTTTGAATTATGGATTTCTCAGGGTATATGCCCAGTAGTGGGAGTGCTGGGTCATATGATAGTTCTATTTTTAATTTTTTAGGAACCTCAATATTGTCCTCCATAGTGGCTGTATCAATTTACATTCCCACCAACAGTGCAAGGGGGTTCCCCTTTCTCCACACCCTCTCCAGCATTTATTGTTTTGTTTTGGTTTTTGGGTGTTTTTTTTTGCCATATACAGGCCTCTCACTGTTGTGGCCCCTCCCATTGTGGAGCACAGGCTCTGGACGTGCAGGCTCAGTAGCCATGGCTCACAGGCCCACCCACTCCACGGCATGTGGGATCTTCCCGGATAGGGGCACGAACCCGTGTCCCCTGTATCAGCAGGCAGACTCTCAACCACTGCGCCACCAGGGAAGCCCTGTTGAGGATTTTTGCATCTATGTTCATCAGTGATATAGGCCTGTAGTTTTCTTTCTTTGTGACATCTTTGTCTGGTTTTGGTATCAGGATGATAGTGGCCTCATAAAATGAGTTTGGAAGTGTTCCTCCCTCTGCTATATTTTGGAAGAGTTTGAGAAGGATAGATGTTAACTCTTTTCTAACTGTTTGATAGAATTTGCCTGTGAAACCATCTGGTCCTGGGCTTTTTTTGTTGTAATATTTTAACTCACAGTCTCAATTTCAGTGCTTGTGATTGGTCTGTTTATATTTTCTATTTCTTCCTGATTCAGTCTCGGAAGGTTGTGCATTTCTAAGAATTTGTCCATTCCTTCCAGGTTGTCCATTTTATTGGCATATAGTTGCTAGTAGTAACCCCTCATGATCCTTTGTATTTCTGCAGTGTCAGTTGTTACTTCTCCTTTTCCATTTCCAACTCTATTGATTAGAGTCTTCTCCCTTTTCTTCTTGAGGAGTCTTGGTAGTGGTTTATCAATTTTGTTTATCTTCTCAAAGAAGAAGCTTTTAGTTTTATTGATCTTTGCTATTGTTTTCTTCATTTCTTTTTCATTTTTTTCTGAACTGATATTTATGATTTCTTTTCTTCTGCTTACTTTGGGGATTTTTTGTTCTTCTTTCTCTAATTGCTTTAGGTATAAGGTTATGTTGTATATTTGAGATGCTTTTGTTTCATGAGGTAAGATTGTATTGCCATAAACTTCCCTCTTAGAACTGCTTTTGCTGCATCCCATAGGTTTTGGGTTGTCGTGTTTTCATTGTCATTCTTCTCTAAGTATTTTTTGATTTCCTCTTTGATTTCTCCAGTGATCTCTTGGTTATTAAGTAGTGTACTGTTTAGCCTCCATGTGTTTGTATTTTTTATAGAATTTTTCCTTAATTGATATCTAATCTCATAGCGTTGTGTTCAGAAAACATACTTGATATGATTTCAATTTTCTTAAATTTACCAAGGCTTGATTTGTGACCCAAGATATGATCTATCCTGGAGAATGTTCTGTGAGCACATGAGAAGAAAGTGTATTCTGTTGTTTTGGGATGAAATTTCCTATAAATATCAATTAAGTCCATCTTTTTTAATATATACATTTAAGCTTGTGTTTCCTTATTTATTTTCATTTTGGATGATCTGTCCATTGGTGAAAGTGGGGTGTTAAAGTCCCCTATTAAGATTCTGTTACTGTCAATTAACCCTTTTATGGCTGTTAGCATTTGCCTTATGTATTGAGGTGTTCCTATGCTGGGTGCATAAATATTTACAATTGTTATATCTTCCTCTTGGATTTATCCCTCGATCACTATGTAGTGTCCTTCTGTGTCTCTAATAATAGTCTTTATTTTAAAGCCTATTTTGTATGATATGAGAATTGCTACTCCTGCTTTCTTTTAATTTCCATTTGCATGGAATATCTTTTTCCATGCCCTTGCTTTCAGTCTGTATATGTCCCTAGGTCTCAAGTGAGTCTCTTGTAGACAGCATATATATGGGTCTTGTTTTTGTATCCATTCAGTCAGTCTATATCTTTTGGTTGGAACATTTAATCCTTTTACATTTAAGGTAATTTTCAATATGTATGTTCTTTTTACCATTTTCTTAATTGTTTTGGGTTTGTTATTGTAGGTCTTTTCCTTCTTTTATATTTCCTGCTTAGAGAAGTTCCTTTAGCATTTGTTGTAAAGCTGGTTTGGTGGTGTTGGATTCTTTTAGCTTTTGCTTGTCTGTAAAGGTATTAATTTCTCTGTCAAATCTGAATGAGATCCTTGCTGGGTAGAATAATCTTGGTTGTAGGTTTTTCTCTTCCATCACTTTAAAGATGTCCTGCCAGTCCCTTCTGGCTTACACAGTTTCTGCTGAAAGGTCAGCTGTTAACCTTATGAGGATTCCCTTGTATGTTATTTGTTGTTTTTCCCTTGCTGCTTTTAGTATTTTTTTCTTTGCATTTAATTTTTGCTAGTTTGATTAATATGTGACTTGGTGTGTTTCTCCTTGGATTTATCCTGTGTGGGACTTTCTGCATTTCTTGGACTTGTTTAACTATTTCCTTTCCCATATTAGGGAAGTTTTCAACTATAATCTCTTCAAATATATTCTCAGTCCCTTTTTTTTTTCTCTTCTTCTTCTGGGATCCATATAATTCAAACACTGGTGCATTTAATGTTGTCCCAGAGGTCTCTGAGACTGTCCTCAATTCTTTTCATTCTTTTTTTCTTTATTGTGCTCTGCCGTAGTTATTTCCACTATTTTATTTTCCAGTCACTTATCCATTCTTCTGCCTCAGTTTTCTGCTATTGATTCCTTCTAGAGAATTTTTAATTTCACTGATTGTGTTGTTCGTCATTGTTTGTTTGCTCTTTAGTTCTTCTAGGTCCTTGTTAAATGTTTCCTGTATTTTCTCCATTCTATTTCCAAGATTTTGGATCATCTTTCCTATCATTACTCTGAATTCTTTTTCAGGTTGACTGCCTATTTCCTCTTCATTTGTTTGGTCAGGTGGGGTTTTACCTCACTCCATCTGCTCTGTGTTTCTGTGTCTTTTCATTTTGCTTAACTTACTGTTTTGGGTGTCTCCTTTTCACAGGCTGCAGGTTCATAGTTCCCGTTGTTTTTGGTGTCTGCCCCCAGGGATTAAGGTTCGTTCAGTGGGTTATGTAGGCTTCCTGGTGGAGGGGACTGTTGCCTGTGTTCTGGTGGATGAGGCTGGATCTTGTTTTCCTGGTGAGCAGGACCATGTCTGTTGGTGTGTTTTGGGGTGTCTGTGACCTTATTATGATTTTAGGCAGCCTCTCTGTTAATGGGTGGGTTTTTTTCTTGTCTTGCTAGTTGTTTGGCATAGGCTGTCCAGCACTGTAGCTTGCTTGTCATTGAGTAGAGCTGGGTCTTAGCATTGACATGGAGATCTCTGGGACATCTTTTGCCATTTGATATTACATGGAGGCTTAAGGTGTCTCGTTGACCAATGTCCTGAACCTGGCTCTCCCACCTCAGAGGCACAGGCCTGACACTTGGCTGGATCACCAAGACCCTGTCAGCCACATGGCTCAGAAGAAAAGGGAGAAAAAAGGAAGAAAGAAAGAAAAAATAAAATAAAATAAAGCTATTAAAATAAGAAATAATTATTAAAATTTTTAAAATTAAAAAGTAATTTAAAAAGAAGAAAAAATAAAAGAAAGAAAGAAGAGAACACCCAAACCAAAAAACAAATCCACCAATGAGAACAAGTGGTAAAAGCAATCCAAAAAAAAAAAAATAGGACAGACAAAACCCTAGGAAAAACGGTCAAAGCAAAGCTATACAGACAAAATCACACAAAGAAGCATACACATACACACTTACGAAAAGAGAAAAAGGAAAAAAAAATATGTATATATTGTTGCTCCCAAAGTCCCCCACCTCAATTTTGTGATGATTCGTTGTCTATTCAGGTATTCCACAGATACAAATACATCAGGTTTATTGTGGAGATTTAATCCACTGCTTCTGAGGCTGCTGGGAGAGATTTCCCTTTCTCTTCTTTGTTCGCACAGCTCCCGGGGCTCAGCTTTGGATTTGGCCCCGCCTCTGTGTGTAGGTCGCCTGAGGGCGTCTGTTCTTCGCTGAGGCAGGACGGGGTTAAAGGAGCAGCTGATTCGGGGGCTCTGGCTCACTCAGGCCGGGGGGAGGGAGGGGTGCGGATGCGGGGTAAGCCCGCAGTGGCAGAGGCCGGCGTGATGTTGCACCAGCCTGAGGCACACCGTGAGCTCTCCCGGGGATGTTGTCCCTGGATCCCAGGACCCTGGCAGTGGCGGGGTGCACAGGCTCCCAGGAGAGGAGGTGTGGACAGTGACCTGTGCTTGTTCACAGGCTTCTTGGTGGTGGCAGCAGCAGCCTTAGCATCTCATGCCCGTCTCTGGGGTCCGCGCTGATAGCCGCGGCTCGCACCCATCTCTGGAGTTCATTTAGGAAGCTCTCTTAATCCCCTTTCCTCACTCACCCTGAAATAATGGTCTCTTGCCTCTTCAGCAGTTCCAGACTTTTTCCCGGGCTCCCTCCCAGCTAGCCGTGGTGCACTAACCCCTTCAGGCTGTGTTCACACTGGCAACCCCAGTCCTCTCCCTGTGCTCCGAAGCCCAAGCCTCAGCTCCCAGCCCCGCCCACCCTGGCGGCCGAGAAGACAAGCCTCTCGGGCTGGTGAGTGCCGGTCGGCACCAATCCTCTGTGCGGGAATCTCTCCGCTTTGCCCTACGCACCCCTGTGGCTGCTTTCTCCTCCGTGGCTCTGAAGCTTCCCCATCTGCCACCCGCAGTCTCCGCCCATGAAGGGGCTCCTAGTGTGTGGAAACCTTTCCTCCTTCACAGCTCATTCCCACTGGTGCGGGTCCCGTCCGTATTCTTTTGTCTTTTTTTTCTTTTGCCCTACACAGGTACATGGAGTGTTTCTTGCCTTTTGGGGAGTCTGATATCGTCTGCCAGCGTTCAGTAGGTGTTCTGTAGGAGCTCTTCCACATGTAGATGTATTTCTGATGTATTTGTGGGGAGGAAGGTGATCTCCACTTCTTACTCTTCTGTCATCTTGAAGGTCTCATAAATATAACGTGGCTCACTCTCCAGTTCTCGAAATATTTTTTCTTCCAGAGTATTTTATTCCACATTATTCTCATACTCAATTGCCAAGAACATGGAAAAAAAAGTTTGAAGTTTCAAAGACCTAAATATATTTTTGATATGTTGAATTACAATTGATATTAAACTAAAACAAAAATTTTAAAAGTGCAATTGGGTAATCGTTTGCCTAAAGAAGTCGATAAGAACATATTGTTAATTAAGCCAAATACAAGGTTTAATCCCATGCAAGGTTCTTAGAAGCTTAAAGTTCTCTTATGTGACCTACTTGGCCCTGTATATGGGGTTGATCACAAAGCATGCTATGTAAGAGTAAGAATAGGTCAACAAAAGCCTGACATTCTCTGAGCTCTACCCATCCCTAACTCTGAAGCTAACTTACAATCCTCCCTGACTTCTAGGCACTGATTTCTCCCAATTGAGTCTAAGCCTCAGTTGCAGATTGCACTTAGTCAATCCTCCATGGGGCAAAATTCTGCCATACCTGAAAAAGTGTTGTGCCATTCTTTAGATACCCCAGTAGCATTTTCTTTGTATCTGATGCCCCGCTTGAGTTCCTTAATTTGAACTATGAATTCCCTGCTTAGAGCACACTCTACAAATGTGTTGATTCTCCTGTTCCCATAATTTCTAATTTATCATTGAAACTCAATGACAAATAGTATTGCCCAGCAAGTATTCAATCTTCTATTGTACACTTCTCAACCTCTATTACAATTAGGAAGGAAATAGTTCATTAATTCTGGCCACTGGGCTGTGAACATAAACATTTAAGAGCTGGTACACCACCTCTGCCCTCTCTCTTCCCTGGACGCTGGTAGCTATATGTTCCAGTTGGTGTAGCTACAAGATGGTAGACTCTACACCAACTTTATATGGAATACTTCCCATTCCATATTAGATGTATAATGTGGGTGTGAAATAAACTTTGTTAAGATAAGCCATTGAGATTTAGGGGTAATTTGTTAATAGCCTGCCTGCTTACTTGAATCTAAAAAGCAATTTTCAAACACTTTGCAAACAGATATATACATATATTTGGAATATCATCTTGAATATGCAGAAAGTACACCCACCTATCATTTACCACAGTAAATGCACCTTTTAATAAAGAAAACAAATGAAGTACTGAGGGTGTTGTGACTTTATTAAATTAACATTTGCTAAGCAGAGATCTAGTGTGCAGGACTATGCACCATGATTCAACAAAAGCCCACAAGGGAATAGAAATAGAGAAGTTTACTGCTCATGGGTCCTGGAGGAAGTACATGGCATACATCAAGGGGCCACACAAGGAGGTCAAGGCAGGTTGCAGGAGGAGAGAGCAGCAAGACATGGGCACAGACCTTCATTAGGGTCTGTGGAAGGAGTGCTTTGGGATTCCAATACTAAGGCTGGATTGGTCAATTCAAACCAAAAACAACAAAAAAAGAAGTTTTGTTAAGCTCTGTAGGGGTCTTATCTAAAGAGCACACAAGGGGAAGGCCTTGAGGGGTGAGGGAGACTGTTTATCATAAGGGTCATTGGTGGAGTTATATTAGGAACTTACATTAACTTATGATTCTGTTATCCAGGGAATATGCTCACGGGAGGAGCTGGTGTCACTTGTTCACACAAAAGGGATGCCAAGACATCAATATTATGGAATAGTTTAACTAAACTTATGACAGATAAATACGCTTTACAGAAAGGTAAAAAATAGAAATGTATTGATTTCATCAACTCTCCTGTCCTTTGATCTTGGCATGACCCATTCCCATCATAAGAATGTCAAACAATCTGACCATCCCTGCAAACTAATGTCCAGCTAATATCTGGCTTTACCATTCCCAATCTCTTGCTTGTAATTGGAAAATCAAATAGATCACATTTGTAATTGGAGAATCAAGTGGACCACCTAAAGATTTCATAGTCAAAGGTCATTTTGTGTGACAACGTCAATAGAAAGGATATAACCAACACAAACAAATAAACTGAATTTTGTTTTCATGGCTGGGATCTGTGTTGTTCCCAATGTACCTCTACCTGTAATTTCTCTTGGTTACATGAACTCTGCAAACTGTACAACATTGGCCCAAAGCTGAGACTTGTCAGGGAAAGCCAAAGAGACCATCAAACCCCAGCAAGATGTATCTACCCTGTCTTACAAGTACTTTTGTATTATTTTATCATGTTGGTCAATGTTAACAAACTTCCATGGTTTAAGTCACAAGAAAATGGCATGTCATTGTCTTTTTTTTAATCCATAGATTATATTTATTAAGATGTAATTCTATGTCTGTTGATTTTATGCCCTTGAAAAGTGTTATGAAAAATGTTTCTGAGGATGTGGAGAAAAGGGAAGACTTGTACAGTCTTTTGGTAGGAATGTAAATTGGTATATCCACTATGGAAAACAGTATGGATATTCTTCAAAAAATTAAAAATAGAACAACCATGTAATCCAGCAATCACATGACTGGGTATATATTCAAAGGAAAAAACTGAAATTAGCTTCTCAAGGAGGTATTTTCATTCTCATTTTTCATTACAGCATTATTCATGATAGCCAAAATATGGAAACAACTGAAGTACTCAAGGATAAATAAAATGTGGTATATAGAAGAGAATAGTATTCAGAATATTCTAACAATAAAATATTATTCAGTTATAAAAAAGAAAGAAATCCTGCCTTTTGTGACAACATGGATGAAACTGGAGAGCATTATGCTAAGCGAAGTAAACTAGACCTAGAAACACAAACACTGTATGGTATTCATTTATATGTGTAATCTAAAAAAATAAATAAGTTAAACTCATAGAAACGTAGAGTAGAATGCGGTTGCCAAGGACTGGAAGGGGAGGAAATAGGGAGATGTTGGTCAAAGGGTGCAAACTTTCATTTATAAAATGAATAAGTTCTGAGGATTGAATATACAATCTGGTGACTATCCTTAATTACACTGTATTGTACACTTGAAATTCGCTAAGAGAGTAGATCGTAAAGGTTCTCGCCACACACACATAAAGGTAACTATATGAGGTGATACATATGCTAATTAACTTAATTGTGGTAAATATTTCACAGTATATATGTATATGAAATCAGGGTTTAGTATACTTTAAATGTATATAATTTTATCTGTCAATTATACCTCAATTAGCTGAGGGGAGAAAAGAAAAATGTTAAGAACAGTTCCTTACTCCTGCTATCACTGTTGTAGTTTAAGACTTTAGTAGCTTTTTCTTTATTCATGTTATTCCTTTGGTCTGAAATTTTCTTTTTCTCCTTGTTGAAATACTACTTCTCAAGCAATGATCAACTCAATGTCACTTCCTTCTATGAAATCTTTTCTAATTTCAATTTCTTCAGTTATATTTTAGTATTTTATTTCTCTGTGCTATGGTTGAACTACAGTCAAATCAGCAGTTGTATCATGATATATATGTCTATTTGACCTACGAACCATCTTGAAGTCAGGAAACTTTGTGTTATTGAGGATTTGTTATTATTATTTCATGTATTATACTTCTCTATGGAAAGTAGAATATATCTATGTAAGTTAATTTTAATTTAAATCTGGAAGTAGTTACTTAAAATGTGAAGTATCCTATTCAACAATCCTCCTTCCTGAGACATCTATGGGAAAATGATTCATAGATTATTAATTTTAACAAGAAGTTAAAAATTTGCATAATGGAGTTTAATTAAATTTTCTTTGGAAAAATGATGTGTTTAAGACACAAGATTGGCTAAAGATTTGGATAAATTTTTCTGTGTAAGTATGAGTGGGACATAGGATATGGTTAACTTAGATACTTAATACCTTAGGAGCAGCAGCTTAGGTCTAAAATTCCAATTGATCACGTATCCATGTACCCCTTCATTTAGTAGAAAATTCTGAACCTGATTTATCTAGAAAGTTGACTGATTCTGCCATCAGAATTCTTATTCATTTGAGTCGGAATAAATGTTTCATGCAAGTACTTATTGAATGAAAGAGCAAATGAGTGTGAATTGCACCAAGCTGAGCTTCCAAAAGTAGCCACTTTTGTACATGCTGATAATAAATGATTTTATATGTAGCAAAATGTGGACCAAGCAATGCACTCATTTTAACACACTACCTATAGTTTAAGCAAACAAGTGAGTTACACACATTGGACGATGTAAGGCTGGATGAGAAGAGACATAATCCCCACTTCACTCTTTGAATCAGAAACTAGGAAAAATTACATCAGAGGACTTAAGGACTTTGAGTCACCAAAATTAGCTTAGCTCAGTTTTCAGTGGGAATCATAAAGGCTTACAAATATATCTTAAACAAATATATCTTCTGACCTTATTCTTGCACACATACTGCTCCCTCTGCCAGGCCTGTCCTGTCATCTTTTGTCCTATTTGCTACTGGGGACACCATTCATATATTACCTAGTTTGGGATGACTTCCCTAACACTCTACTTATACTCCAGCCTCTTCTATCTGTTTCCTTGCTTACTTGCACCTTTGGACCAACTCCCCTTTATTAAAATTTCTCATTTATTCTTCTCAATCACTCACTAAAGTTATCTGAGGGAAGGAGCTGTTTCTTATTCATAACTCAATCACAGGACCTCACACAGAATCTGACAAACACTAGGTATTCAGCAAATAATACTCATTGACAAATATAGGGTGCAAATTTTCCATATATACAAGGAAAATAAAGACTATTCCAAATAATGTATATCTTCTACATATATTATTTTATACGGCTTACATCTTCGAATGTGTGTAACTCACTTGTTTGCTTAAACTATTTTTTCAGCCAAACTCTTGAAAGTTAAAAAATGTGTTTTGTAAATAATTGGCTTCGATTTCATGATTTTACCTGATATGATTGAATTGGAAAGGTTTCACTTCAGTGACACTAATTTGCTAATCCTGCTTCATCCATTGATAAGAATTAATTCAAAAACGCCCTCACATTGCTACAGGAAGCAGTAATTTTCCACATCCATCATTTTCTGTCTTCTGTGGAGCATAGTTGCCAGGGTTTCTAAATTAATATGATGAAACTGAAGGCAATTGTAATTACAATATTTTTATCTCTTCCTCCATCATTATTCATCCACGTTATTCCATTGAGCTATATGTGAAAAGGAAGGTCTAATAATCTTCTTGTGTTATTATTTGCTATCAAATTGATTCATTATGTTTCTCTTTTGTTCCTAATTATAGTTATCCACCTTCCCCATCTGCAAAAGTAGAAGAAATATGTCTTTGGCTCTTGACATTTTTTATTTCCATGCAGTATAAAGCTGTTTATAGCATGCAGGTTATCAATCAACAGATAATGAGTAAAGACCTACAGTGGAGAATTGGATAACTGTAAAATTAGATACCTGAGATCAGGGAGGTTAAAGTCCAGTTGGGATAATGAGGTATACATTAAAAGCCAATAAAACATAAATATTGATATAGAAGTGTAGTGGAGATAAAATCTTAAGGATAAGATTTTAAGAACAACTCCTCTGTGAGGGTACAAGGAGGTTTCATGGGACAAAAGGAGATTTCAGATATGGGAACTTTAAGAGCAGAGGATTGTAGGCAGAGGTGAAGGAAGGTCATGCAGAGGAGGGAAGTTATGAGGAAGGCATGTTTTGGAGAGAGTGAAAGAGTTGGCCCTCTAGAATAGATGGTTTGTATTGGTGCATAATAAGAGATGGAGTTGTATAACTGGCATGAGGTCAAGTGCAGAGAGTATTGTGATATGAAGGGGGATTGAGGTTGCAATTTTTAAAGGAATGTTCACAGAAAAACTATTGTGATGATGATATGTAACTGAAGCCCTGAGGAAGGTGAGCCAAGCCAATATCTGAGGGAAGAACATTCCAGGAGTCAATGACCTGAACGAGAACTTGCCTGTCTTGCTCAAGAATGATTGAGGATGTTATGTGACCCAATGATTGTAGCATTATCTCAGCTTAATGGAAAAATTACACATAAATCTCATATTTGGGATCCATTTCTTTAGCCTTTATTTTGTCCCCGTTTATAACTTTGTGTCTCTTTGTTTTTACCAATAATTTAATTTCCCCACATTGTTAAAAGTGCTCACCAAAAAAGCCTTTGAAAACATTTTTCACAAATGCAAAATATGTTATCATGGGTCTATCATAATGTACTTAAACATTTCTTTTTGCATTTATTTATTTTCATTTACTTATCATTGCAAACCATTGTAAACATTACTTCAATAAGCATCCTTACATAGAGAATTTTGTCTATATTTCTGATCCTTTCCTTAACCACAGTTGTCAAAGTGTGATGGGTGACTATAGAATCAAGAATGATTCCCCATGGAGCAAATATCCCCATTTCATATCCTTATTATAAAGTAATGGATTCCCTGCAAAGCTTAGGGTATATATAAAAAAGGGAGTGAGTCGAGATATAGCTAAGTTATGAAAGCTAACTGGATTGTTTTTCCTCAAAGGAGAGAGAAATATCACATTATATCATATATATCATTAGTTGAAGCAAATTGGTATTTAAGAAATGAGTATTTCTAGGTGCTTTAGAAAATGTTCTCTTAGATTATAGAGGCAAAGAAAAAATTGCCACTAACTCAAAATATAAACAAGAAAATAAATTTTAAAAAATCCATGAACTATTAGCTAATCAATAAATTGTGAGTGGAAAATAAGTAAGTATATAATTTGGGGGATATAAATTTCACCTAGAGCGCTGAAAGAAAAAGAAAGAGAAAGAAAGAAAGAAAGAAAGAAAGAAAGAAAGAAAGAAAGAAAGAAAGAAAGAAAGAAAGAAAGAAGAAGAGGGGGGAGGAAAGAAGGAGGGAAGGAAGGAAGGAAGAGAGAGTGAGAAAAAGAAAGGAAGAGAGGGGCTTCCCTGGTGGCGCAGTGGTTGAGAATCTGCCTGCCAATGCAGGGGACACGGGTTCGAGCCCTGGTCTGGGAAGATCCCACATGCCGTGGAGCAGCTGGGCCCGTGAGCCACAACTGCTGAGCCTGCACGTCTGGAGCCTGTGCTCCGCAACAAGAGAGGCCGCGACAGTGAGATGCCTGTGCACGGCGATGAAGAGTGGTCCCCACTTGCCACAACTAGAGAAAGCCCTCGCACAGAAACGAAGACCCAACACAGCTAAAAATAAATTAATTAATTTAAAAAAAAAAAGGAAGGAAGGGAAAGAAAAAGAGGGAGGAAAGAAGTATTAGACTTGAAAGCCAACTTTAGGGAATGAGTTTCTAAAATCTGCCTTGCTCACGTTTATGAAAGCCCAGATACCCTCACACTCCCACCATTTCCCTGTTGCTAAGATATAGGGAAAAGAGAAAGAAAAGTTCAAACAAGAAAGAAAATTTCAAACATGATAATCACTGCACACCACTTGATATAGAGAGACCAACAGTAAACCATAAGTAATATAATGATTATTTGGGTCCTGGAGAGAAATGGCCCATAGCTCAGCCCTTTCCAGCTTGGAGAATGCAGTCATATACAATTACACAACAAGGGAGCTCAAGGCTGCCTTTAAACCTGACTCTCCACCCTATAGTCAAAAACTACCAGAGGAGATGGCATTTGGTGAACACCCAGAATTACAGAGTTCCAGTGTTGCTTTTCTCAGAATGTCTCCTAAATTGCTATAGCAACAACTGCAAGATAGGACCAGTGTCCTAACAACCTAAATTTCTCCTGGTTTTTAGAAGGTCATGATTTTCAAGGCCACAAAGATTTTAATGTCTCTTGAACTGTCAATTGGACATAAAGGCAAGAACCTTTTATTTCTTGCTTTTGGGAAAAAAATCATGGTAATTAATCTTTCATGTTGCAGGAGATATACTACCAGATTTTAAGAATCATTGCAAAACTATATTAATTAGTATATTATGGTGTTTGTGCAAGAATAGAACAATGGAACAGAATAGAGGTCTAAAATTAAACACCACCCTCAAATAAAATGTTCCTTAATTTAGTATAGAAACATCACGACAATTTTTTTCAAGAAATGATGCTGGAGCAATTGAATATTGATTAAAAAAAAATAAGCCTTACCTCCACCCCAAATTACACCACTCACAAATTGATTTGAGTTGGAACACAGACTTAAATGCAAAAGGTAAAGTAATTAGTCTTCTAGAAGAAAATATAGGGACATATCTTCATGACTTAGAATATGTTAAAATATAGTCCTCTTGACATAAAATATATTTATCAAAGAAACAATTTATAAATTGGGCCTTATTAAAATTAAAAATTTTAAAACATATATTTGATTAAGAGCATAAAAAGGCACCTACAGTCTGGGAAAAATTCTCAGAGCTCCCTTTTTTATACTCTATATTGAAGAAAAAAATAGTTTTCTGAGCTTGTTTTATGAACGTAATAAAATATATTATCTATCTGAGATCAATAGATTTTTGGTTTTGTTTCCTAGTTATTTCAATGCCTCTGTTTCCTCCAAGTTTTTTGTGGTTGTTTTGATTTTCTTTTCACTTTTTACCTCTGTTTTTCCTTTTAGAGTCTTTATCTGGTGTATGGTGATCCTTGCTTGTCTGCTCACATTAAGTGTGGTCACTAACAACCACTTGGAAGTTCTGAGGCTGTGGACCGTGCTTTTTAACCATGGGATTTTTTTCTGGGTGCATCTAGTTCAGGACATGTCTTTAGGACAACACTGATGTCTGTGTCTTTATGTTCTCCTCTTGGCCTAATCAAATTTCCCAGAAAGGATTCCTCTGTCATCTCCTAGCTTCTTGAGAACAGAATAGGGAAAGGGAGTTATTGATATGAATATTAATTTGATCAGTGTACAAGTCAGTATTTTATCACCCCAATAAAATGCTCCCAGTGTATCCAAGTCCAGAAACCATACATACCACAAAGCGAATTTCTAATACTCTGCTCAAGGAAATCCTTGATGTAGGCCTTCATCTTAGAGGGTTCCCCTCTTGTTCTTTTCTGGCAGCAACCTTTCATACAGAATAAGGAGTTTGCACAGTGAAGTGAAGGTGTCTGTTTGGAGAGTATGACTCCTCTTCTAGGTCACAGCTCAGATACCTAGGTTCCTAAACTTCCCACCCAAATGGCCCAAATCCCACTCCTAGTGTCTATGTGGGCATCACATTGGACCCCAGCCCCAGTTTCATCTTCATGGGGAGCAGACTGTGCTCTTAATGGGTCTGAAGGTTGATGAAGTATTGGATATTTTTGTGAAATGTACTCAAAGCTTGTACATCAAGATTCAGATCTCCACATATGTAAAGATGTGGCCGTTGACAGTGTGAGATGGAAGTAGGTGAGGGAAGAGAAAGAGACAGGCCTTAGGTCTAGGACAAGGGCTTGCTCTTTCCTTTTTCCTACAATTTAAGGCAGAGCTATAAAGAGTCCTATCATGCTACATTTAAATCTGGTTTTCCCATTTGTTATGAAAGCATATGGGTCAAGGTAGGAGGATGAAATATTATTATTTAGTAGGTCTTTTTGCTTGAGTTAAAATTTTGAAATATTTACATAAACACTATGTGGCCTCTATTAGTTTCCTAGGGCTGACATGACAAAATACTGCAGACTGGGTGACTTAAAAATTAGAAATGTATTTCTCACAGTTCTGGAGGATAGAAGCCCAAGATCAAAGTGTCAGAGGATTTTGTTTCTTGAGGAGACTCTCTCCTTGGCTTGCAGATGGCCACTTTCTCAATGTGTCTTCACATGGTCTTTCCTCTGTGCACATGCATCCCTCGTATCTCTTTGTGTGTCCAAATTTCCTCTTATTAAAGAACACCAGGGAGGGTGGGAGGGAGACACAAGAGGAAGGAGATATGGGGATATATGTATATGTATAGCTGATTCACTTTGTTATAAAGCAGAAATTAACACACCATTGTAAAGTAATTATACTCCAATAAAGGTGTTAAAAAATAATAAAAAAAGAACAACAATGTCAAAGATATATAAAGCTAGAAATTAGTTAAAGCCATGAAAACAGGTTTTATTCAGTAACTACTGACAGTAGAGGAAAGAGCTGAGCTTCATTTTGATTTGTGCAGAGGTGACTAGGTGTTTTTAAGGGAGATGAAAGTATAGGGAGAGAGCAGGGACTCAGGTGAAAAATTATGAAGGGCTGGTCAAGGTAAATGTGATCAGGTCAGCTGCTAACTGGCAATTATTGAAGTCAGGATTCTATCCTTCCACAGAAACTGGAAGACTGAGGCCCTATCCTTCCTGATGATCATATTTCAAAGGAATGGCTTTCAGGTTCTTGAAAAAGACACTTCTGAGTTGTAGAAGATACATATACATCTCAAAGGGACAGAAGACAGATTCACAATCATAAATGCTCTGAGAAAGGAAGGTCAGGGTGAAATGGAGTTGGAGGAAGTGGATTGTGGGCTCCTGGGCATGGAAGCCTTTTTTTTTTGTCCCCTGTTTCTTGTAGGCAAGACTCCAGCCTCCATGACCTTCCCTGACTTCCAAAGTGCAGATTAGAACATTTGCTAATCAAGGGAGGAGCAGCCAATAAACCACCTGACACAAGATTAAAGGGACCAGAGAAGCTCATCAAGATAAGGATACCAACCACCTGAGACCCTGCACACACCCTAATCTTGTCATCAATCCCACCCCTGAAGTAGTTTTATGAAACTCCTCATCAAGTCTTCCTGCTTTGGGACACATCATTTTTTGAGGCAGTGGTCTGCTGTGTCTCCCTTTGCTTGGCAAAGCAATAAATCTTTTTCTGCTTTACCCAAAACTCTGTCTTCAACATTTGATCTAGCACGGGTGCAGAGAAGCCGAACTTCTGGTGTCAAAGGGCCTATCCTCAGGTGTTAGAAAAACAGTAAGTTCTCCTGGCAACTTTGAGTTTCACAGGCAGGTGTTTTAATAGGGAGCTGGGGTCATCCTAGGGATATAGTCTCATGCTGCTAGAAGTCATGCTACAGTTTGGTGGTACCTCAGTGCAGGGATTTGGATGGAGTCATTATGTGCCAGAGTTCTGAGGGTCTCACCAGTCAGATTGGATTAGGGCCCATCCTAAGGACCTCTCTTTAACTTAATCCCCTTCTTAAAGGCTCTTTCTTCACATACATTCACATTCTGAGCTATTAGGGCTTAGAATTTTAATATATGAATTTGATGGGGGACTCAAATGAATTGAATTGAATCACCCATTATATCGCAATCTCTATGGAGTCCTGACCTGAGCATGTCAGCTGTCAGGATGGACTTGCTTTTGCTCACTCTTAGTTTTAAACCTACATTTGACATCATTTCCAAAGGTTCTTATTGCTAACAATTCCTGACTCTTGTAGACTTCTGCAACAAAATTTGGGTTTCTTCTCAATGTTTATTCCATTTTTTTAAGGTAGCCTAATTTAGTTACTGCTTATTTATATGCCTTTTACTTTATAATATTTTAGTGATTCTGGCTCCTTTTCTTTTCTATTTTTTTGTCTTTGTCTGTTTAGGCTTTTTTACAAAAATTTCCTATGTAGTTTAAGTGGGCCAGGAGCAGTAAAAATAAATTCCTATGTCAAAGTGAAGTTTTAATTCAGAAAGCCAGATCCTTTCTTTCTTTTTTTTTTTTTTTTTTTTGCTGTATGCAGGCCTCTCACTGCTGTGGCCTCTCCCGTTGCGGAGCACAGGCTCCGGACGCGCAGGCCCAGTGGCCATGGCTCACAGGCCCAGCCGCTCCACGGCATGCGGGATCCTCCCAGACCGGGGCACGAACCCGTGTCCCCTGCATTGGCAGGCCGACTCTCAACCACTGTGCCACCAGGGAAGCCCCAGATCCTTTCTTTAAAGATTATTTATTTTTGTATTTAAATTGGCTTACTGGCTGTCAGTGTCTTTACTGAGAAAATAATAAACTATTTATAAGTTATGAGCCTAAGGACTTTTCCATGTCTCACATCCCTTTATGCAGATGTGGGCCAGAGGACATTGTGCTACTGCTTCAGTTGTAGAGATTCATAAAAGACCTTTGCTCTTAACCTAACAGTGAAAACAAGCTGAATGATTTACAAAATTATAGTCCTTTTAAGATCATCAGAGAGCTGGAGATACAAAGAAATGTAATGAAAAATATATAAACCTATATATATATACATATATATATATATGTATATTCTGTTTTATATATATATGTATATATATACACATATATATGTATGTATGTACATATATAATATATTTATTATATTGTATATAACACATAATATGTATATAAAATAATAAAATAAACCAGAATAAAGAAAAAAAATAATTTTAAAAGCACAAAGTTATTAAAATAAAAATAATGAAATGGAAAACTGATAAAAGGAGAAACATCAATATAGCCAAAAGTTGGCTCTTTGAAATTTCATTAAAATTAATAACCCCCTTGAAAGACGGTGGTCAGAGAAAGAGAGAGAGGAAGAGGTGAGTGTACATAAGGAGAGAGAGACACAAATCACAAGTATCAGAATGGAAAAAAAAGTAAGGGAGTCACTACAAATCCTACAGATATTAAAAGATAATAAAAATGTAAATAAATCCAACAACTTATAAAATAGACAACTTTCTTGAAAGATATATCTTACCAAAATTAATACAAAAGGATAAAAAAACATCTTAATAGCCCTATATTCAATAAAGAAATTGCGTTTGTGCTTTTAAAATCTCTTATAATGTAAATTCTAGGCCAAATGACTTCACTAGGTAATTCTATCAAACATTTAAAGATGTAATATCAATATTACAAAAATTATTTTAGAAAATAGAGACATTGAGGACACTACCCAACATTTTTATTTATTTATTTATTTATTTATTTTATTAGTTTCTGCTTTATAACAAAGTGAATCAGTCATACATATACATCTGTTCCCACATCCCTTCCCTCATGCATCTCCCTCCCTCCCACCCTCCCCATTCCACCCCTCCAGGCAGTCACAAAGCACCGAGCTGATCTCCCTGTGCTCTGCGGCTGCTTCCCACTATCTATTTACCTTACATTTGGTAGTGTATATATGTCCATGCCTCTCTTTCGCTTTGTCACAGCTTACCCTTCCCCCTCCCCATATCCTCAGGTCCATTCTCAAGTAGGTCTGTGTCTTTATTCCCGTTTTACCCCTAGGTTTTCATGACATTTTATTTAATTCCATATATATGTGTTAGCATACAGTATTTGTCTTTCTCTTTCTGACTTACTTCACTCTGTATGACAGACTCTAGGTCTATCCATCTCATTACAAATAGCTCAGTTTCGTTTCTTTTTATGGCTGAGTAATATTCCATTGTATATATGTGCCACATCTTCTTTATCCATTCATCTGATGATGGACACTTAGGTTGTTTCCAGCTCTGGGCTATTGTGAATAGAGCTGCAATGAACATTTTGGTACATGTCTCTTTTGGAATTATGGTTTTCTCAGGGTATATGCCTAGTAGTGGGATTGCTGGGTCATATGGTAGTTCTATTTGTAGTTTTTTAAGGAACCTCCATACTGTTCTCCATAGTGGCTGTACCCATTCACATTCCCACCAGCAGTGCAAGAGTGTTCACTTTCCTCCACACCCTCTCCAGCATTTATTGTTTCTAGATTTTTTGATGATGGCCATTCTGACTGGTGTGAGATGATATCTCATTGTAGTTTTGATTTGCATTTCTCTAATGATTAATGATGTTGAGCATTCTTTCATGTGTTTGTTGGCAGTCTGTACATCTTCTTTGGAGAAATGCCTATTTAAGTCTTCTGCCCATTTTTGCATTGGGTTGTTTGTTTCTTTGCTATTGAGCTGCATGAGCTGTTTATAAATTTTGGAGATTAATCCTTTGTCAGTTGCTTCATTTGCAAATATTTTCTCCCATTCTGAGGGTTGTCTTTTGGTCTTCTTTATGGTTTCCTTTGCTGTGCAAAAGCTTTGAAGTTTCATTAGGTCCCATTTGTTTATCTTTGTTTTTATTTCCATTTCTCTAGGAGGTGGGTCAAAAAGGATCTTGCTGTGATTTATGTCATAGAGTGTTCTGCCTATGTTTTCCTCTAAGAGTTTGATAGTTTCTGGCCTTACATTTAGGTCTTTAATCCATTTTGAGCTTATTTTTGTGTATGGTGTTAGGGAATGATCTAATCTCATACTTTTACATGTCCCTGTCCAGTTTTCCCAGCACCACTTATTGAAGAGGCTGTCCTTTCTCCACTGTACATTCCTGCCTCCTTTAGCAAAGATAAGGTGACCATATATGCGTGGGTTTATCTCTGGGCTTTCTATCCTGTTCCATTGATCTATCTTTCTGTTTTTGTGCCAGTACCACACTGTCTTGATGACTGTAGCTTTGTAGTATAGTCTGAAGTCAGGGAGCCTGATTCCTCCAGCTCCGTTTTTCGTTCTCAAGATTGCTTTGGCTATTCGGGGTCTTTTGTTTCTCCAAACAAATTTTGAAATTTTTTGTTCTAGTTCTGTGAAAAATGCCAGTGGTAGTTTGATAGGGATTGCATTGAATCTGTAGATTGCTTTGGGTAGTAGAGTCATTTTCACAATATTGATTCTTCCAATCCAGGAGCATGGTATATCTCTCCATCTATTTGTATCATCTTTAATTTCTTTCATCAGTGTCTTATAATTTTCTGCATACAGGTCTTTTGTCTCCTTAGGTAGGTTTATTCCTAGATATTTTATTCTTTTTGTTGCAATGGTAAATGGGAGTGTTTTCTTGATTTCATTTTCAGATTTTTCATCATTAGTGTACAGGAATTCCAGAGATTTCTGTGCATTAATTTTGTATCCTGCTACTTTACCAAATTCATTGATTAGCTCTAGTAGTTTTCTGGTAGCATGTTTAGGATTCTCTATGTATAGTATCATGTCATCTGCAAACAGTGACAACTTTACTTCTTCTTTTCCAATTTGGATTTCTTTTATTTCCTTTTCTTCTCTGATTGCTGTGGCTAAAGCGTCCAAATCTAAGTTGAATAAGAGTGGTGAGAGTGGGCAGCCTTGTCTTGTTCCTGGTCTTAATGGAAATGGTTTCAGTTTTTCACCATTGAGGACGATGTTGGCTGTGGGTTTGTCATATATGGCCTTTATTATGTTGAGGAAAGTTCCCTCTATGCCTACTTTCTGCAGGGTTTTTATCATAAATGGGTGTTGAATTTTGTCGAAAGCTTTCTCTGCATCTATTGAGATGATCATATGGTTTTTCTCCTTCAACTTGTTAATATGGTGTATCACATTGATTGATTTGCATATATTGAAGAATCCTTGCATTCCTGGAATAAACCCCACTTGATCCTGGTGTATGATCCTTTTAATGTGCTGTTGGATTCTGTTTGCTAGTATTTTGTTGAGGATTTTTGCATCTATGTTCATCAGTGATATTGGCCTGTAGTTTTCTTTCTTTGTGACATCCTTGCCTGGTTTTGGTATCAAGGTGATGGTGGCCTCATAGAATGAGTTTGGGAGTGTTCCTTCCTCTGAAATTGTTTGGAAGAGTTTGAGAAGGATGGGTGTTAGCTCTTCTCTAAATGTTTGATAGAATTCGCCTGTGAAGCCATCTGGTCCTGGGCTTTTGTTTGTTGGTAGATTTTTAATCACAGTTTCAATTTCAGTGCTTGTGATTGGTCTATTCATATTTTCTATTTCTTCCTGATTCAGTCTTGGCAGGTTGTGCATTTCTAAGAATTTGTCCATTTCTTCTAGATTGTCCATTTTATTGGCATAGAGTTGCTTGTAGTAATCTCTCATGATCTTTTGTATTTCTGCAGTGTCAGTTGTTACTTCTCCTTTTTCATTTCTAATTCTATTGATTTGAGTCTTCTCCCTTTTTTTCTTGATGAGTCTGGCTAATGGTTTGTCTATTTTGTTTATCTTCTCAAAGAACCAGCTTTTAGTTTTATTGATCTTTGCTATCGTTTCCTTCATTTCTTTTTCATTTATTTCTGATCTGATCTTTATGATCTCTTTCCTTCTGCTAGCTTTAGGGGATTTTTGTTCTTCTTTCTCTAATTGCTTTAGGTGCAGGGTCAGGTTGTTTACTCGAGATGTTTCCTGTTTCTTAAGGTGGGATTGTATTGCTATAAACTTCCCCCTTAGAACTGCTTTTGCTGCGTCCCATAGGTTTTGGGTCGTCGTGTCTCCATTGTCATTTGTTTCTAGGTATTTTTTAATTTCCTCTTTAATTTCTTCAGTGATCACTTCGTTATTGAGTAGTGTATTGTTTAGCCTCCATGTGTTTGTATTTTTTACAGATCTTTTCCTGTAACTGATGTCTACTATCATAGCATTGTGGTCAGAAAAGATACCTGATACAATTTCAATTTTCTTAAATTTACCAAGGCTTGATTTGTGACCCAAGATATGATCTATCCTGGAGAATGTTCCATGAGCACTTGAGAAAAATGTGTATTCTGTTGTTTTTGGATGGAGTGTCCTATAAATATCAGTTACGTCCATCTTGTTTAATGTATCATTTAAAGCTTGTGTTTCCTTATTTATTTTCATTTTGGATGATCTGTCCATTGGTGAAAGTGGCGTGTTAAAGTCCCCTACTATGATTGTGTTACTGTAGATTTCCCCTTTTATGGCTGTTAGTATTTGCCTTATGTATTGAGGTGCTCCTATGTTGGGTGCATAAATAGTTACAATTGTTATATCTTCTTCTTGGATCGATCCCTTTATCATTATGTAGTGTCCTTCTTTGTCTCTTCTAATAATCTTTATTTTAAAGTCTATTTTGTCTGATATGAGAATTGCTACTCCACCTTTCTTTTGATTTCCATTTGCATGGAATATCTTTTTCCATCCCCTTACTTTCAGTCTGTATGTGTCTCTAGGTCTGAAGTGGGTCTCTTGTAGACAACATATATATGGGTCTTGTTTTTGTATCCATTCAGCCAATCTGTGTCTTTTGGTGGGAGCATTTCGTCCATTTACCTTTAAGGTAATTATTGATATGTATGTTCCTATTCCCATTTCCTTAATTGCTTTGGGTTTGTTATTGTAGGTATATTCCTTCTGTTGTGTTTCTTGCCTAGAGGAGTCCCTTTAGCATTTGTTGTAAAGCTGATTTGGTGGTGCTGAACTCTCTCAGCTTTTGCTTGTCTGTAAAGGTTTTAATTTCTCCATCAAATCTGAGTGAGATCCTTGCTGTGTAGAGTAATCTTGGTTGCAGGTTTCTCTCCTTCATCACTTTAATTATGTCCTGCCACTCCCTTCTGGCTTGTAGAGTTTCTGCTGAGAGATCAGCTGTTATCCTGATGGAGATTCCCTTGTGTGTTATTTGTTGTTTTTCCCTTGCTGCTTTTAATATGATTTCTTTGTGTTTAATTTTTGACAGTTTGATTAATATGTGTCTTGGCGTATTTCTCCTTGGATTTATTCTGTATGGGACTCTCTGTGCCTCCTGGACTTGATTAACTATTTCCTTTCCCATATTAGGGAAGTTTTCAACTATAATCTCTTCAAATATTTTCTCAGTCCCTTTCTTTTTCTCTTCTTCTTCTGGAACCCCTATAATTCGAATGTTGGTGCGTTTAATGTTGTCCCAGAAGTCTCTGAGACTGTCCTCTGTTCTTTTCATTCTCTTTTCTTTATTTTGCTCTGCATCAGTTATTTCCACTATTTTATCTTCCACCTCACTTATCCGTTCTTCTGCCTCAGTTATTCTGCTATTGATCCCATCTAGAGTATTTTTCATTTCATTTATTGTGTTTTTCATCGATGCTTGATTCATCTTTAGTTCTTCTAGGTCCTTGTTAAGTGTTTCTTGCATTTTGTCTATTCTATTTCCAAGATTTTGTATCTTGGAAATAGAATCTTGGATCATCTTTACTATCATTATTCTGAATTCTTTTTCAGGTAGACTGCCTATTACCTCTTCATTTGTTAGGTCTGGTAGGTTTTTATCTTGCTCCTTCACCTGCTGTGTGTTTTTCTGTTTTCTCATTTTGCTTATGTTACTGTGTTTGGGGTCTCCTTTTTGCAGGCTGCAGATTCGTAGTTCCTGTTGTTTTTGGTGTCTGTCCCCAGTGGCCAAGGTTGTTTAAGTAGCTTGTGTAGGCTTCCTGGTGGGGGGGACTAGAGCCTGTGTTCTGGTGGTTGAGGGTTGATCTTGTCTTTCTGGTGGACCGGTCCACGTCTGGTGGTGTGTTTTGGGGTGCCTGTGGCCTTATTATATTTTTAGGTAGCCTCTCTGTTAATGGGTGGGGTTGTGTTCCTGCCTTGCTAGTTGCTTGGCATAGGGTGACCAGCACTGTAGTTTGCTGGTCGTTGACTGAAGCTGGGTGCTGCTGTTGAGATGGAGATCTCTGGGAGATTTTCGCCGCTTGATATTATGTGGTGTTGGGAGGTCTCTTGTCGACCCGTGTCCTGAAGTTGACTCTCCCACTTCAGAGGCACAGCACTGACTCCTGGCTGCAGCACCAAGAGCCTTTCATCTACCCGGCTCAGAATAAAAGGGAGAAAAAGTAGAAAGAAAGAATTAGTAGAAGAAAGAAAGAGAGAGAGAAAGAAAGGAAGAAGGAAAGAAAGGAAGGAAGGAAGAAAGGAGGGAGGGAGGGAGGGAGGAAGGACGGAAAGAAAGAAAGAAACGAGGGAGAGAGGGAGGAATGAAAGAAAAAGGAAGAGTGAATGGAAGAAGGGAGGGAGGAAGGAAAGAAAGAATGAAAGGCAGGAGGGAGGGAGGAAGGAAGGAAAGAAAAAGAAAGTGAAAGGAAGAGGGGTGGGAGGGAGGGATGAAGGAAAGAAAGACAGGAGGGAGGGAGGAAGGAAAGAAAAAGAAAGAGTGAAAGGAAGCAGGGAGGGAGGGAGGAAGGAAAGAAAAAGAAAGTGAAAGGAAGAGGGGTGGGAGGGAGGGAGGAAGGAAAGAAAGACAGGAGGGAGGGAGGAAGGAAAGAAAAAGAAAGAGTGAAAGGAAGCAGGGAGGGAGGGTGGGAGGAAGGAAAGAAAAAGAAAGTGAAAGGAAGAGGGGTGGGTGGGAGGGAGGAAGGAAAGAAAGACAGGAGGGAGGGATGGAGGGAGGAAGGAAAGAGAGAAAGAAGGAAAGGAGGGGCGGAGGGAGGGAGGGAGGGAGGAAGGGAAGGTAGGAAAAAAGAAAGAGCAGGTAAAGTAAAATAGGATAAAGTATGAAATATAGTAGCGTTATTAAAATTTAAAAGTAATTATTGAAAAAAAAAAAACGGACAGATAGAACCCTGGGACATATGGTGGAAGCAAAGCTATACAGAGAGAATCTTACACAGAAGAATACACATACACATTCACAAAAAGAGAGCAGGGGGAAAAATCAAAAATCTTGCTCTCCAAGTCCACCTCCTCAATTTGGGTTACTTCGTTGTAAAAAAAGGAAAAGGGCAAGAAGTCTGAAATCTTGCTAAGTCCACCTCCTTAATTTGGGATAATTCGTTGTAAAAAGAGGAAAAGGGGGGAAAGTCTTAAATCTTGTCCTCAAAGTCCACTTCCTCAATTTGGGATGATTCGCTGTCCATTCATGCACTCCACAGACGCAGGGCACATCAAATGGACCGTGGAGCTTTAATCCGCTGCCTCCGAGGCTGCACAGAGAGATTTCCCTGCCTCTGCTCTCACAGCTCCCGGGTCTCAGCCTTGGACCTGGCCCCGCCTCTGCGCGTAGGTCGCCGGAGGGCGTCCGTTCTTCGCTCAGACAGGACGGGTTTAAAGGAGCCGCTGATTTGGGGGCTCTGGCTCACTCAGGCAGAGGGGAGGGAGGGGCGCGCAGAGTGGGGCGGGCCTGCGGCGGCAGAGGCCAGCGTGACGTTGCACCAGACCGAGGCGCTGCCTGCGCTTTCCCGGGAAAGCCGTCCCCGGGTTCCGGGACCCCGGCAGTGGCGGGGTGCGCAGGCCCCCCGGAAGGCGGGGTGGACAGTGACCCGCGCTTGCACACAGGCCCCGCGGCAGCGGCAGCAGCAGCAGCAGCAGCAGCCCCAGTGTCCCACACCCGTCTCCGGGGTCCGTGCCTTTAGCCGCGGCTCGCGCCCGTCTCCGGCGTCTCCGGCGCTTCCCAAAGCAGCCCTCTTAATGCCCTCTCCTCGCACACCAGGAAACAAAAGGGAAGAAAAAGCCTCTTGCCTCTTCGGCAGCTCCAGACCCTTTCCCCGGACTCCCTCCGGGCTAGCCGTGGTGCACTAACTCCCTCAGGCTCTCTTCCTGCCGCCAGCCCCAGTCCTCTCCCTGCGCTCCAACTGAAAGCCGATACCCGAGCCTCAGCTCCCAGCCCCGCCCGCCCCGCCGGCCGAGCAGACAAGCCTCTCGGGCTGGTGTGTGCCTGAGGGCACCGATCCTCTGTGCCGGAATCTCTCCGCTTTGCCCTGCACACCCCTGTTGCTGTGCTCTCCTCCGCTACTCCGAAGCTTTCCCCCTCCGCCACCTGCAGTCTCTGCCCGCGAAGGGGCTTGTAGTGTGTGGAAACCTTTCCTCCTTCACGGCTCCCTCCCACTGGTGCAGGTCCCGTCCCTATTCTTTTGTCTCTGTTTTTTTCTTTTTTCTTTTGCCCTACCCAGGTACATGAGGAGTTTCTTGCCTTTTGGGAGGTCTGAGGTCTTCTGTCAGCGTTCAGTAGGTGTTCTGTAGGAGTTGTTCCACGTGTAGATGAATTTCTGATGTATCTGTGGGGAGGAAGGGGATCTCCGCGTCTTACTCTTCCGCCATCTTCCCAGGGTCCCCCAACATTTTTTTTTAAATGAAACTGTCATGACCCTGGTAGCAAAACCAGATAAGGACATTTCAAAAAAAAAAATCATTGTATATATCTCATGAACATAGACATAAAATCAGTAAATGTAACTGATAGCACATTGAATATGTTAAAATGATCATATATTATAACCAAATGATGTGCATACTAAGAATGCAATGTTGTTTTAAAAATAAAATTAATCAACATTCACCATATTAACAAAATTAAAACTATGTGATAACTTCAAAAGATGCAGAAAAGAAATTAGAAAAAAAGAATCAATACCAATTTCCTATAACTCTTACTAAATAGGAATAGAAGGGAACCTTTCCACATGTTAAAAGGAATCTACAAGATAATAATGATACCATAATGCTAAATAGTATAATATTGTAAGATATTTCCATAAGATTGGGAAAGAGACAAGACTGTTTGCTCTCCCCACTTATATTGGCCATTGTACCTAGAGGTCCCAGACAGTTCAATAAAGCAATAAGGAGAAGTAAAAAAAAAACATAAAGATAGGAAAGGAAGAAGTAGAAAACAATCTTTATTCACAGAAAAGAGGTTTTTACATAGAAAATCTTAAGAAAACCCCAAAGAGCTATTAAAATTCTTAAGCAAATATGTCTCAAATCACAAAGTCAATACAAAAAAATCCATTATACTTCCATGTAATATCAATGAACACCTGGAAAATGTAATTTAAAACACAATACCAATTATAGGAGAATTCCAAAAAAAATGCTTGCTTACAGGTAAATGTAACAAAACAAGTGCAAGACCTCTATGATGAAAACATTAATAAGACATTATTGATAAAAAAGTTAACTCCAATAAAATTTTTTAAAAATGATTCTAAAAGAAAAAATAGAATTTGAAGTTTAGCATTGTAAGATTATTACACTATATAGGAAGTAATATGATCTTTGTTGAAGGTAGTCTGTCATAAGTTAAAGATGGATACTGTAAATCCTAGAGCAATCACTAAAACAAAGAGATGCAACTAATAATGCACATAGTAGTAATAAAATGAAACCAGAAAAAAAAATTAAAACACCTAAATAAATGTAAAGATATAACAGATTCAGAGTTGGAAGACTCAGTATTGTTAAGATGCAAATTATTTCCAAATTGATGTAGGGAGTCAATGTTATTTCAATAAAAATTCCTATAGTCTTTATAGAAACTGACAAGTGATTCTAAAACTTTTATGTAAATTGAGAAAAACTTGAATAGCCAAAACCATCTTGCAAATAAAGAACAAGTTTGGAGAACTTACTCTATCTGATTCTAAGACTTACTCTGAAGTTCCAGTAATCAAGAAATTATAAGATAAATAGATCAAAGTAATCAAATAGTATCCAGAAATAGATACACATATAACCAATGATTTTTTAAAATAATGGGGCCAAATCAATTCAATGAGGAAAGTATACTCTCTTCAGAAAATCGTGCTAGGGCAACTGGAAATCTGTGTTGTAAAAAAATGAGCTTAAATTCCTACTTCATATCACATGCAAAATTTAATTTAAGATGAATGGTAGACCTAAATGTATATACTAACACTGAAAGTTTTGAGAAGAAAACAGAGAATGTCTTCAAGACCTTGAGGGAGGCCAATATTTCTTAAAGCAGACACAGAAAGCACTAACTATAAAGAATAAAATGATAAATTGGCTTCCTCAAAATAAAAAATAGCTACTAATCAAATGATTTACCATTAAGAAAATGAATAGACAGGTTACAGACTGGGAAAAATATCTGTACCACATATATCTGACAAAATATATTTTTATTTAGAACATATAAAGAATTCCTACAACTCAATAACCAAAAGACAAAGAACCCAACAAAAATAGGCAAATAACTTCGATGGATATTTTGCAAAAGATAAAACACAAATAGTTAATAAGTAATCTTAGCCATCTGGGAAATGCAAATTAAATACACAATGATATACCACTATACATCAACTAAGATAGCTAAGCTATAATATGACTGGCAACATCAAATGTTGACAAAGATATATTGCAACTGCATCTCTCATACATTGTTTTTGAGACTATGAACATGTAAATTCTTTGTAAAACTGGTTGACATATAATTAAAAATTTAAACACAAATCTACTTAATATCCTAGCAAATTTACCCTTATTTATTTTTTCAAAGTAAAATGAAAATGTATGGCCACAAAAAATCTTGTGTACCTATTTTAATAGTAGCTTTATTCGTAAACAAGGAATAGCCTAGATAGCCATTACCAGATCAGTGAATAAAGTGTTTATACTCAGGCCATTAAATAATACTTCAGCAATAAAAATAATGAGATGTTAATACGATATGGGTCAATCTCTAAAACATGCTGATTGAAAGAAGCTAAACATTAAAGATTAAATACTGTAAAATTTTACTTCCATAAAGTTTTAAAACAGATAAAACTAATCTGTTGTATGGAAAACACATAACTGGTTACTTTGAGGGTGGAATTCAGTGAGCAGAGGAATGAAGAAACTTCTTCATTCTTCTATGTAGAGAAAGATGGAGAAACAACATTCACAGTAGTAGTTCTGTTTTTTCTGATAGGAGAGCTTGAGAACTTAAACTGAATCGTTAGGCAAGACATATTACAGTGGCAGTAATTTTTTCTTCTGGTCCCTGAAGGTAGTGTCAGTCAGTGGGAACACAACCCCTGAGAGTAGCATTGGGAGTTGAATGTGTGGATCCCTAGATAAGAGCGTGAAAGAGCATTGTGTTTAGGCTGTGGACTGAGAGTATTTGTCAAGAGGGTTCAAGGTTGTAAATGGAGACTCATACCACCAAAAAAGGTAAAGGGCAAGGCAAACTATTTGACTTTAAATTCCGGATTTTTTTTTCAAAATTTAAACACAAACGGTTATTAAACCTCCAGATGTTTCCCCCAAAAATGCAACATTGAGCAAAATAACAGTCTTGAGGAGATGGACAGGCAAACAGAAATTCTAATCTCCACCAATCCTCAAAAACATTACTGTGCATATACTGGAATTTCCATCTTTCTTCTCTTTCTGTCACTCTGTTTCATCTGTATTAAAAATAAATTAGGTAATTTGCTTTGCTGCCCATCCTCATTTCCTTGTGCATTTCATTTCTTTTTTTTTTTTAAATTAATTAATTAATTTATTTATTTATTTTATTTTTTTTGCTGTGTTGGGTCTTCACTTCTGTGCGAGGGCTTTCTCTAGTTGCGGCAAGCGGGGCCACTCTTCATCACGGTGCGTGGGCCTCTCACTATCGCGGCCTCTCTTGTTGCAGAGCACAGGCTCCAGACGCACAGGCACAATAGTTGTAGCTCACGGGCCTAGTTGCTCCGTGGCATGTGGGATCCTCCCAGACCAGGACTCGAACCCGTGTCCCCTGCACTGGCAGGCAGATTCTCAACCACAGCGCCACCAGGGAAGCCTGAGCATTTCATTTCTTAAAACAAATGAAAATATGCTATGATCATAATGCATGACAATACAACTCAGAAAATAGAAACTGAGCATTTTAATTGTCATTTAAAATCCTTTGGTATTTCATTTAAAAGAATTTTTCTTATTGTCCTACATATGCATTTCTGTGATACCTGAATAAATGACATCTTCCATAATTATTTCATTGTCACCTCCGAGATCCCTAGATTTTGAGAACTGAAAATGAAATATTCCTTTATATCCTACAAAAAAGATAGCAAAGTTTATATAGCATATGTTTATATGAAGGTGAAAAAGGGAGGGGGCGCCACCCCACAGTAGGTGATGTTAACCTACCCATAGGCCTCTTCACTAGAATCCATCTTGGCTAACAGATGCACACGTGCACATGGGAGGACCTTGAGAAATACCAAATACGGATTCAGAACCAGGCAAAGCAAGATGATTGGCCAAAGGAAACCTGGAAGAAATGCCCCATAAAAGTGATTCCAACTACCGTGAGGGTATGAACAGTGGTTAGGGTTCAGTGCTCTCACTGCCACAGCCCAACCTCAGTCTCTGGTCAGGAACAGAAATCCTGCTCCAAACTGCTGCAGGCCGGGGCCACCTGAGATCAAAGGGAAGGTTAAAGGTTCCTTCTGAGTCTTTTGGGCTCAGTCTTTTGCTTTCAGTTCAGAATAATTCTCATGCCAAAATGGCACATCTTGGGGTGGTCTGCCCTAATTTCCATCATTATCATGCCTCTCATGTGCTTCAAAATCTTCAGTAGACACAACTGCTTATGGGGATCCAATACGAATACCTAATTTGGGTACAAAGATATTAATCTATCTTCAAAATCCAGCCTGGTATAAAATGTGCCATTATAGATACACACCCTTCATATTTGCATCTATTTCTGTCTCTCCACGTGAAGTATCTTGCTCTAATTTTCTCACTTATGCAAATCCAAGATCTTTTTTCAGTCAAGATTCTTTTTTTTATGCTTTGAGCATAAGCCCACTCTAAATGAAGTAACATATGAAAGGTTAATTGTTGGTGTGAAGTGATTTCCCTATAACAGAGAACCAGGAATAAGTTCCATGCACGTGAACTGAAAAGTCAAAAACCTATGCCCGTTTCTCCCTTCTCCTTTCTCCCTTCTCTGCTTCTCCCTAAAAACGCACAACCTAAAAGTTGAGAGTTACGTTTTATTTGGTGGACAAAACTGAGGACCTTAGCCTGGGGACACAGCATCTCAGATAGCTCTGAGACAGCTGCAAAGAGGTAAGGGAGGAGCCAGGATAAGTAGGAGTTTTTGCAAAAAGACCAGGTAGTCAGAACATCAGAAGATTATTGTTGCGCTTCCCTGGTGGCGCAGTGGTTGAGGGTCCGCCTGCCGATGCAGGGGACACAGGTTCGTGCCCCGGTCTGGGAAGATCCCGCATGCCGCAGAGCGGCTGGGCCCGTGAGCCATGGCCGCTGAGCCTGTGCGTCTGGAGCCTGTGCTCCCCAGGGGGAGAGCCACAACAGGGAGAGGCCACAACATTGAGAGGCCCTAACAAAAGATTATTGTTAACTAAAGAAAACCAAACATCTCAAGTTAATGAATTTAGCACTTCTCTTTTTATGGGAAGATGCAAGGGTGTGGGCTCATTGAAATCATTCCTTTGATATGCACCTTAACTATCTAGAGCCAGTGGTTGATGGCTTGATGGCAGACATCCTGTTGAGTTCCCTCAGAGCTCACCTTCTGGGGCAGCTGTAGTGGCTGATGGCTGCTACATCCTTTGTTTACTGATATGGCAGGTGGCATTCTTACTCCACAGGACCAACTCAAATCTTGTCTTTCTGTGGACAAGTTGCCTCTGCTTACTACTTATTTACACGTAGCCCAACAAGACCATCAGAGTCAACTGTGCATGTTGAGTTTTCTTCCTTTAAGGCAACACCAGTACCCACTTGGTTCAGATGTTTTTTCTTTAAGGACCACCATACATCTTCTAGCTTCCACAGAGTCATGCATTTATCCCTGGAAGGGCCAGCCTTGGCCTCTAGCCATTTTTTCATACATTGACAAATTTCAAATAACTCCTAGAATTATTTGAGTATAAACTATTTGAATTGGGAATAGCAAACTTGTTCATGAACCATAGCTTAGATACAACCCCCAAGAATGCTCTCTATTCTTTGGGTTAGTGGAAAGTGTTCAGACACAAATTGAAATTTGGTATAGAGACAATAGAGAAATTTTGTAATAAGAAAGATAAGTGACTTTTAAAGTTTACTTGCTAACCTTAGGACAATCTATCACTGATAATCCTTCTCCTTACTATATAACCTATTTAAATAATTCCTCATTACATGTTTGGACTCAAATTTATCATCAGTAACTTTAGAATTTGATATAGGTAAACAAGATAATTTTGGATCCTGGCCCTATAATTTAAAAAACAAACAAAAATTCCTTTGTTTTATCATTACAACTGTGGCTATTTGCCTAAGAATTGTATAGCATATGTCAGTGAAAATTCTGAAAGGTATGGAAATTAATTGGAAAAATTCCAGTATATAATGGGAATATCATAAATTCTATCCCATGCTCAGATAACTCTAAAATGCAGAGTTTTCCTAATCTCTGTACTAATATACAAGATTGTCTTCATGGATTTGCAATAATTTACATGTAGGGAGCATTAGAGATAAATATATTTTATCTATTTTATCTGCAGGCTGCAATTAATTTTTTCTTACTTGCATGTGTGTGTCTCCACACCAATAGCATCTGCTTTTACTCATTTTTCCATCATATTTGTAGCATGCACGAAATATGAATTATCTGATTCTAGACTGACATGCTTTGAAGAGAATACATCTCACAAGATAATGCTTTGGGCTATATATAGAAAGGGGATTTTCTGACAAAAGAATATCATGGTATCTCTTACACAAATGTTAATATCAGTTCCCTTAACAAAACCTGTAAATGGCGCCCTGAGGCATACCTTGCACTTTTTAAGTGTTTCCTTAAAGAGAACAAGAACAGTGGCCTTGCCAAGCAACAAATATTACAAAATATGCATTCTATTAATACTTTCTCTTTCCTAGGTTGAAAAAAAATGGCCTGAGAAGAGGATCATAGACCTACTGATTAGGAAACTATTGATCTGTGTTATGGTCTGAATGTTTGTGTCCCCCGTAATACATATGTTGAAATCCTAACCCCCAGAATGATAATATTAGTTGGGGGTCTTTGGGAGATGATTAGATCATGGGGGTGGAGATCTCAAGGTTGCCATTAATGCCCTCATAAAATTGACCCCAAAAGCTAGCTTGCCACTTCTTCCATGTGAAGTTACCATGAAAAGACAGCCCATCTATGAGGAAGCAGACTCTCACCAGACATTGTATCTGCCAGTGCCCCAATCTTGAACTTACCAGTCTCCAGAATTGCGAGAAATAAATGTTTGTTGTTAATAAGCCAGACAGTTTATAGTATTTTTAGTATAGTATAGCAGCTCAAATGGACTAAAGCAACCTGGGGGTTTTGATAATTTGGATTTGATAGGCTAAGTATTGCTTTCAAACTGTTGATGGTGAAAAAAATTTAAATAGTGAAAGTTAAGTTCTATGAATCATTTTTATGTCCCTTTGACACTTAAAATAGTAGTTTTTTAATAATCATTTCTTAATTTATTAAATGACTGAAGGCAAGGGGAAATTAAGGAGACATTTACTTTACACAATTATTTTCAAATTGTACTTCACAAGTACAATAGAAGAACCCATATTTAAAAAGACATCCTCTGAGCATTCTACATCCTCATTATAAATGGTCTTTATCTAAGTGCAGCACATATTCTCTTCCTCAGCCTTCTTGCTCACATGAAGAACAGGTGTTATTCTTTGGCTTAATATCTATTCTCAGTTTCCAAAATTGTGGTGGATATAGACACTAATTAAAAGCCACCAGCAATCTCCTATCTCTCCATTTCTTATGAGGCTCAGCAATTGCTAAATCAAGTTGAGAAGGGAGGAAAAATTCAGAGAAACACCAACTCCTATCAAAATCCATATAGTTAGTTCTTATGCCTGGCATTTTTTTCTACTAGAAAAATCTTTGTAAGTCTGCCTTTTACATTTACCAGTGTTAAATAATATCAAAGTTGGACACTAGTTAAGGTGGTAAAAGCCAATATTGTTCAGAACTATTGTAATAGGGGGAAAGAGACCTCATTATAGAACTGTGCTCAATTCCAAATACAAATGGGCAAAAGGGAATATATTTCCAAAGAGCAGGGACAATGGACAGAGAACAGTCAATGGACAGAGAATTACTAAGAGGACACACCAGTGGTTTGGGGGGATTCTGGCTAAACCAACCTAACAGAATTCTTTCTGAAGGCAGATCAGGGTGATCAAACACTGAAACTGCACACCTCAGATTGGGACTCAAACAAAATCACACCTCAGATGGGACTTGAACCCACAATTTCTGGCTTAGGAGGGCACTCAAATCCACAATCTCCCAGCTGAAACTTCACATCTTGTCTCAGGGCTTAATAAAGCTCAGGTTCTTTGCATATCAGCACAGAAGGAATTCAGCAAGAGACAAAGTGATGGGCAAGAAGTAGATTTATTAATAACCTTTGTAAAGAGGTTGCAGGAAAATGGGGCATGAGAAGATTGTCATGTCCCAGGTCTTGGGTGAGTCTCTGGGATGGGCCACCAAATGAGGGTCCTTGGCTTCACGCAGTAAAGAACTCAAGAGCAAGCCATAGTAAAGTGAAAACAGAGATACACCTTCCATGGGCAGAATGCAGTCTATCTCAAATGGCGAGGGAAGCCTTGGGAGAAACACACTCCACAGACAGAGTGTGGGCCTTCTCAGAAGATGAAAGGTGCCGAAATGTAGGGTGGTTAGTTTTCATGGGCTGGGTAATTTCACAGACTAAGGAATTGGAGTATTATTCCAACTATTTCAGGGAAGGGGTGGTGATTTCCAGGAATTGGGCCACCACCCACTTTTTGGCATTTTACGGTTGGCCTCAGAACTGTCGTGGTGTCTGTATGTCATTTAGCTGATATATTAAAATGAGCATATAATGAGGCTCAAGGTCTCCTGGAGGTCGAATCTTCCACCATCTTGAGCCTAGTTGGTTCTAACCAGTTTATGTCATATCCTCAATAACTTTATAATTCTTTTAAAAGTTGTGTTCTGCCCCCTCCCTCCTGTCTCAACACCACCTAGGTGATGGTGGACGTTAAGGACTCTATTACATATTGAGAGTGATCAGATATGGAGGATGAGAAAATTCTAGCTAAAAAAAATAACAAGTATTTTGCAAAATTGAGCAATGCAGAGATGAACATAGAAGTCCAAAAGTGGAAGTCCCATATAAAGAGTTTAAGGGAGACTGAGTAGAGTTTGATCAAAAAGAGAATCAATCTTTGGCACCAGGAATTAGACTTCTTGGGCTTCCCTTGAAATGCTAGGGGACCTCCTGGAAGTCCAGGAATTGTATTATGTTTAAGAGACATAAAGATATATAAAGTACAGGTCTATCTCTGTGAACATAGGGCTTTAACACCTAATTATGATCCAGGAGAAAGTTGTCATCTCCTTGTGCAAATAATATAACCTATCAAACAATTAAACAGAAATATCCAATAGCTTCTGCCAAGACTTAATGGAACAGTTGATATGCGGAATTGGAGAAGGGTGGCCCAAGTCAGTCACAAAACTTCATGAAAGATGTAAATCAGGAGCTAAAAACTGACATTTCAGCCTCCATGAACAAATGGATGGAAATAGTTGCATTGGTATTTTTTGTTCTAAAATTATTATAAGACACTGAAATTTGTATCCCTTACTGTGACAAATCCTAAAAGACAGTAATCATTTCTCTTGCTCTCAAAAGTTTCTGTGAATTACCTAATGTGATTCACCCAAGGCCCAGCATATATCACTCCACCAGACAGATTGCTGCAGACATGGCAGCCACAGGCACTGAGCTCTGCTGCATCAAGCCAGCTCCTAATAAGAAAGCGCCAACTCTCTGCAATGAGCCAGGCCCAGAATCACAAGTTGAAACCAGCGTTTGAAGTTAACCTTAGAGTCATTAACTCTTCAACTTACTCCAATGTGAGTTAAAGGATTTTTGTTAAACTGACTTCACAGACATTTTATGAAATTATTTGACCAGTTTAAGAAAGATCTTCTATATTACCCAATTTCTACTCTAGCAGAAAGGCTGCTTCCAAGAGACCTTCTTTTCAATTTATTCATACTCGCTTTTTTCTGAATTAACCATCTATCAAGGGAACCCATCAAAAGAGTAGAAAAAAGTAGGGCTTCCCTGGTGGCGCAGTGGTTGGGAGTCCGCCTGTCATTGCAGGGGACATGGGTTCGTGCCCCTGTCTGGGAAGATCCCACATGCCGCAGAGCGGCTGGGCCCGTGAGCCATGGCCGCTGAGCCTGCGCATCCGGAGCCTGTGCTCTGCAACGGGAGAGGCCACAATGGTGAGAGGCCCGTGTACAGCAAAAAAAAAAAAAAAGTAGAAAAAAGTAAAGGACCCCATCAAAGAAAGTTCCCTGGCAAGTGAGAGGGGGTGCATGACATTAGGATCTCTGTTTAAGGAAGGAAATGTTGTCCAGGTTGTGGATGCCATTTTTGTCAGGGTCTATCTACCAATAATGGAGGCTGGCAGATTCAGGGTGAAGTGTTTCTGGAGCTCCTCTAGACACTTCCTAAGAAGCCCAACTGCTCTCTCGTGTGAGCTGGTTTGTGTGCAGTATTGGTCTAAGGGGAATAAACTTGTTTTCACAAGACATGCCACCATTTGGAAAACACATGGCTTCTTGGAATTGCTGGCTCTAGGGATAGTTTATTGTGGGTTAAACTGAGATTAAGATATGAATTATTACATAAGATGATTTTCTTAAAGTTTAAAAACTGGACTTTGCAGAGGTGGGATAGGTGCCTGTCTGGATTGTATGATTTCAGTGGCACTGGTTAGCTTGCTTATCCAAACTCTCATTTTGCTTCTCTCCCCCTATGATATTGTTGTAAACCACCTTGCACACTATTCCTTAAGAGTCCCATAATTTACTTGGTCAAATCTCACTGTGGAAGGCATCATATCTTTTCCATATTTGGGCTCAAAAAAGATTAACTATATTAACATGAAAATCAAAAAAGACTCAAACCCATTGACATTTATTGAGTAGCAGTTATGTGACCTATATATAAAGCAAGAAGTCTATAGAGTAGAATTAGTGCCTTAGTTAATGATTTATTAATAGTTGGAACAGCACTAACATAAAATTGGCATACAGTCTATAGTTCATAAGGTGAAAGAAGGCAGTGCATACAGATTTCTATAATCCATGAGTTGACAAAATGAGAAACTGGTTGGTGATGATGGATCAAATTAATTATAAGGAACCACCTCCTGGAGATGTAGCTAGCTTAATGCAAACTATCTGAAGATAAATATTTACAAAAGTATTCTTCGCTTTATGGAAGACTTTTCTCACTTTCTCATCTTCTCTGCTATAACCGTTTGTTAGAAACAATAGAACAAAACAAGAATTTTAGGAAGAGTTTTCTGAGGCAAAGGAAGGTGAAGATGCATTTATTCCATCTAAATTCCCAGGCTGAATTAACTCTCTGAAATAAAAGCCTATTCTAGGGCTTCCCTGGTAGCACCATGGTTGAGAGTCTGCCTGCCAATGCAGGGGACACGGGTTCGAGCCCTGATCTGGGAGGGTCCCACATGCTGCGGAGCAACTGGGCCCGTGAGCCACAACTACTGAGCCTGCGCATCTGGAGCCTGTGCTCCGCAACAAGAGGCAGTGACAGTGAGAGGCCCGTGCATCAGGATGAAGAGTGGGCCCGGCTCGCCACAACTGGAGAAAGCCCTCGCACAGAAACGAAGACACAGCACAGCCAAAAATAAATAAATTAATTAATTAAAAAAACCCTATTCTAGTCTTCCTTGGGCAGCTGTTAAATACTTGTTTAGATTGTTTTAGTTCTTACAAAGCCTGGCTTGATGTAACACAGATATCTTCTAGAAGGACAGTGGTCACCTGAATAAAGGAGTTTTCATAGTTTGGGGGGGGGGGGCATTACATGAGACAAGTCAGATAGTTGTTCCACAAAGGAAGATGGAGAGAGCAGTGTTGTGAATTCTCAGTGCAACTTGATTTTTCTTTCTATTACTGATTGGTGAAATACTGATAATAATACCATTACTTAAAATTAGATGGCTTAGGGCTTCCCTGGTGGCGCAGTGGTTGAGAGGCCGCCTGCCGATGCAGGGGACACGGGTTCGTGCCCCGGTCTGGGAAGATCCCACATACCGTGGAGTGGCTGGGCCCGTGAGCCATGGCCTCTGAGCCTGCGCGTCTGGAGCCTGTGCTCCGCAATGGGAGAGGCCACAACAGTGAGAGGCCTGCGTACCGCAAAAAAAAAAAAAAAAAAAAATTAGATGGCTTACATTCTAGTTATAATTGTAACCTAATTACTCTACTCCCCTTCATAAAACAGGAAATTTGGTACTGTTATCCTCATTATATAAGAGGAAAACTGGTAGCTCACTAATTAATATTGGGCTGGCCAGAAATTTGTTCTTTTTTTCTGTAAGATGTGTCTAGTAGTGCTTAGTTTTCTTTTTTATTCAAAACAATTTTGTTAGATTGTATTGTGACAGCTGTCATATCAGTGTGCATTAAAAAAACTTATCAAAATTTGGTGAATTTTTGTGTAGGTATTTTACTATTGAAGATGGAAGAAAAAAGCAAACTTTTCAGCATGTTGTACTTTTTTATTTCAAGAAAGGTTAAAATACAACTGAAACACAAAAAAGGATTTGTGCAGTGTATGGAGAAGGTTCTGTGACTGATCGAATGTGTGAAAAGTGGTTTGCGGAGTTTCGTGCTGGAGATTTCTCCCTGGACTATGAACTGTACAATAATGTGGAACAAAAGAAATCATGGGGTAAGTGAAATGAGTCACCACCAACCACACCAAAGGCTGGTCTTCATCCACAGAAGGTGATGCTGTGTATATGGAGGGATTGGAAGAGAGTCCTGTATTATGAGCTCCTTCCAGAAAACCAAACGATTCATTCCCACAAGTACTGCTCCCACTTAGACCAACTGAAAGCAACACTCAACGAAAAGCGTGTGGAATTAATCAACAGAAAGCACATGATCTTCCATTAGGAGGACGCAAGACTGCATGTTTCTTTGATGACCAGGCAAAAACTGTTACATCTTAGCTGGGAAGTTTTGATTCCCCCACCGTATTCACGAGCCATTGCACCTTTGGATTTCCATTTATTTCTGTCTTTATGAAATTCTCTTAATGGAAAAAAATTCAATTCCCTGGAAGACTGTAAAAGGCACATGGAACAGTTCTTTGCTCAAAAAGATAAAAAGTTTTGGGAAGATGGAATTATGAAGTTGCCTGAAAAATGGCAGAAGATAGTGGAACAAGACATTGAATATGTTGTTCAATAGAGTTCTTGGTGAAAATGAAAAATGTGTCTTTTATTTTTACTTAAAAACCGAATGAATTTTTTGGCCAACCAATATTTTTGATGCCAGGAGAAGGAATTAATTTTCAGGTGACAAATGTTTCTGCTCTAGTTCCCGTCTTTGCTGAAAAGAAAAATAAGATAAATATTTTTAAAAGTTGGGTATCTTGGGGACTTTCTGCCCTCACACTCCTTTTTGTGGACAATGGTGAGTGTTCCAACACATTACCCACAGGGGGGCAACCTCTAGGATGCCACAACATTTAAATATTTATTGCCCATTTCTTAAATGGAAGTTTCTTTTGTTGAGGTAGGGGAAACAAGAATTATATTAAGGTGTCAAATATAATATCAGAAGCTTTCCTATAAACAGAAAATTATTATCCTCTAGTATCTTTTCCTTGTCATGTAATTCACATGAAGAAAAGCATTCTTCTCTTTTTGACTTCTACAACTTGGGACTTGTTTTTCTAACATTGTCATTACACAAATGAGGGTAAAGAACTCAACTAATGACTTTCATTTATTTTTTTTAATTTTTTATTTATTTTTTACTGAAATATAGTTGATTTACAATATTAGTTTCAGGTATACAACATAATGATTGAATATTTTGTTGCTTATTTGCTTCATACATAGTTGTTTGTATCTCTTAATCTCCTCCTCTCTAACTTGCCCCTCCCACTTTCTCTCTCTCCTGTGGTAACCACTAGTTTTTCCTCTGTTTCTGTTTTGTTATATTCATTTGTTTGTTTTATTTTTTAGATTTGACATATAAGTGATAACATAGTGTATTTGTCCTTCTCTGTCTGACTTATTCCACTAAGCATAATATGCTCTAGGTCCATCCACAGTCAAAAATGGCAGAATTTCATTCTTTTTTTATAGCTGAGTAATATTCCATTGATCATTTGATGACCTCTAACAAATTTAAGATAATAAGTTCTGAATACTAAACATATATAATCTAAACCAGATAGCGCGGTCATGAAGAGAGAGAGAGAGAGACAGAGACAGAGAAAGAGGGAAGAAAGGAAGAAGAATGAAAGAAAGAAGAAAGGGAGAGAAACATAAAGGAAAGAAAGAGAAAAAGCAAAAAAGAATAATACTGAAAGAAATGAAATAGAAAGAACTGTCAAGTTCACAAGTCAAGATAAGGTCAAAGCCAGACCGATCCAACCTGTTAAGATAAGAACCACTTTCAGATACAGACAATTTATTACTTGCATAGAGAGTGAAAAGAAGAATAAACCAGATGTGCTTCTTGTGGTTCTCACCACACACCCAGAAAAGAACCACATGAAACAAACATTAACAACCATGCAAGTCAGAGGATATGCAAGTCAGAGGATATGCAAGTCAGAGGATATGCAAGTCAGAGGATATGTCAGAGGATTTGTAGAAACCAAATCTAGACTGGAGTTAAATGGGTTTTTTTTAAATTCTGTAGGTCTATTCTAGGGGGAGTGAAGTAGAAATTACCCCTGAGGCAATGAGAAATCCCATGACAGCCTGTAAGGGAAGTTAGGAGGGCAAATGGGAGATGACTCTTAGCAGATTCACCAGCCCACCCATCCTCTCCTGTCCATGGAGGATCACAAAATGTCCTATCTACACTCTGATAAACTACAGCTCCAGCCTTTGTCTACAAGGGTTCATGCAAAATCTCTAGGATGGACCAATTACTTTCCTACAAAAATCAGGGTTATGATAAAGCTTACTTTGGAGATTAAGAGCCTATAGACTGAAAGTAAAGATCTATTATTACCTTCCTCTTATTTATCAGCTTTCATTCATTCAATTAAAAAATTATTGAATAATTCCTGAGCATATACTCTGTGGCAGGCGTGGTGCTTTATATCAGAAAAACAAAGATGAGCAAGATGCACTACCCTTCCATCAGGAAGATAGAAGAGTGATGAGGAAGACAGTCTTGAAGCCATCTAACAGCACTGTGACCGAATCCTGCTTTAGGAGCAGAGGGGCCACAGTGCAGGTCAATGACTTCATAGAGCAAAGCTTCATGATCAAGGCAGCACAGACTATTTAAATCTTGAAAGATAAAACACTGTACTCTAGTTTTAAAAGGGAACTAGGCATACAATCCCAGACAAAGGTTACCAGTGAAAAAAGACTTAGTGGCACAAAATCAAAGAATTTTAAGTTGCTCGGTGAGATGAAATGTGTGTCCATCCCCTCTATGTCTGATGGTGGAAGGTTAGAGTAAGCAGAGATGTGAGGGGGGGCGAGGGAACATTGAGATGGTGCTCAGTCATGCTCATCCTTGTGTGCACCACGTTTTTGGGCTTTTATTGTGAAGGCTTTAAGGACCTGTGAAATACTGGAGAAGGGGGGTGACAGTGGAATATGTTGTACATCACGGGTCACGGTGGGGAGAACGGTTTAGAGAAGGTCACCCTGGGGGTCCAAAGCTAAATTAGAAACTTTAACTGAAGACAAAATGGAAATTAAGGAAAATCTGGTTTTAAAAGGGAAGGCTGCAAGCAAAATGTGAACCTCTGAAGGAGAATATTGTAATTCACATGAAGAAAAACACTATTCTCTTTTTGACTCCTACAGTTTGGGACTTGTTTATCTAAAATTGCTATTGAAATTAACAGTTTAATTCACTTTTCCATTTATGAGATACATGCTCATGTAATATAGTGTCATGGTGACACTTGTTTACTTTTGGATTTAATTTACATTGACGGCCTATTTGCCTGTTTTTATGGGAATTGAATTAGGTTGTCCATGTATAACACACAGCAAGTTTAATGAGCTTCAGACCTGTCTCCCAAAGCTACCTCTGTGTAAAAAGTGTTTCACTTGGTAAATTAGAATCTCTGTTGCCACCTTCATTAATCTGAAAGGGGAATTTGCTCTCCTTTGTATTAAATATCTACAACAAGTGGAAACAGGATGATAAATAGTGATCTATCCGTTTCTGAAACAATTTACAGTAAATCATTTTTGATTGCTTCTTGATGCTAGTTACTTCATATGCAAGTACAAAACAAATGCTCAGGTGCATTTGAGTCCTCAGGGTCTTCTTCACAAATACAAAAGCTTTTTGGTAACTATTCCACATAAGCAGAAGTGGAAAGGTAAGTCCTATAAAGACAAGGAAAACACTCCTGGACAGTTAATTATTGAGCAAGAAGAAAAAGCAAACATGACTTGCAAATCTAATAAAGAAAGGTTCTTTAATAATGCTCCCTACCCTTCTGGCACTTTGTACAGTTCAAGTCACCCTCATATACTTTATCCTGTGGGGTTCCCATAGAGGCCTTTTAAGGTAGTTCAGCCAAGCCATCTATGAGAGGTTAAGAAACTTGCCTAAGCACAGTGCCGAAAGGAACGTGCCCCGTTATAATCTCTCAGTGTTTATGTGTAGTTGCAGTAACTACACGTTGAAAGAGGCAAAAGTGGTTATTCTCTTACACAGAACTGAAAGTCTAATTACAAAGAATTATACTCTACTAAAAAGTAAGAATTCTATGGCATCTAGATATATAGAACAGTAAGCTCTTCTTTGAAGGTATATCCTACAAGAAAACTGCCTTACCCACGCGACCCAGCAGAAGCAGACACTTCATCACGGTTACGTAAATCTGTCCAGAAATTGGTCTAGAAGACAACTAAGAAGGCAGGAAGCAACAGGCTACAGGCAATTGGTGAAATCAACTTTGTTTGCATTTCCTTCTCTAGCCCCATCTGTAGCCCTTCCCTGAGATATAGAAGTGAAAGTTTCTTCTTTAGCTAAAGTCTCTCCCTTTACATCTTTTTCAAAGCAGAACCAGGCTAAGGGCCATTTTAGGCAAAATGCTTGTTCAGATTGGAATGAGTCAATCACCCATGCCAGATATTTATCAAACACAGCGGTAGATATTTTGCATTGTTTATGATTTGCTCTAAAATATGTTTTATAACTTCTTTTTTAGGTAAGAAAATGGAGATTCAACCAGTGAGAGCTTCATGTCCAAATTCAAGTGATATAAGCTTCTGAAGTGAAAAAAATTGGGATTCACCTTTAGACTTAGAGCTTACATGTCTAGCTCTCTTTCCTAAATATGTGGGCCCCACTGTTAACTAAAATCAAGGAAATCATTAAATGTTTTTAGTGGTGAGATATAATAATGAATATGATACAAGACTAGTTTTCACAGGTATGCCATTAGTAATGATTAAAATCTGTATGTATTTGACCAAAAAGGCCAAAATTGGTGTTGGTACCCACCCTCTTACCACGGTGTTGCTGTACTGCTAACATTGTTTCAGACTGTGGCACTTTCACTAATATTTTTCACGTTAGGAAGAAGGGCCTTCTGAACTAAAAGAAACCATATGTAGATGTAAGTATGAATTGGATATTCACCAGGTTGTGCCTGACAGTCACCTGCCCTAATGGAAAGATCAAAAATAGGTACCAAAAATGTACTTTTACATTCACCATCTTGTCTTTGAAAACACTTGTCTCTTCTTTGTGGCTAGGTTTTTGGATGAAGGTAATAACCACCAATTCACAAGTAGGTCACACTGCTTAATACTTTGCCTCAATGCACTTGCAAAGTGTCATGTGTGCCATTAGCCCACTGGAATTTTTCATACAGAATGCCCCAGGTGTCTGCGTGTGTTCAGTCTCCACTTGCATGCCCTACAGATGTGCCTTTCTCCTAATTGTAGCTTGGTCTCTTCTAGGAGCATTGATAAGACTTCAAGTTTAAAAACTCCCAGCACTTTCTCCCTCTGTCACTGATGTGACATGTGGTTGGTGCTGAATGCTGCCTAAGTCATGGTGTTAGACTCTCATATTTCAGCATTTCAGCTGACTAAAGGATGGCTTCAAGATTCATTAGGTGCTCTGGAAACACTGGCTAGGGGTTTGTGCTACTAATACTGTCTTCTTTTCTGCCCTTTCAAGCATTGAGATACCAATTCCAAGAACTTCATTGTCAAAGACCAAGTCTTTTCAGCCAAATTCGTCCCATAGATCAAGTCAACACAAGACCCTGCCTGCCTCTGTTTAATTTCTACTCAGCTCAAAATTTCTGCTGCAACACTGAGAGACAGGAAGCCACAGGCTTTCAAACACTCGCGATATAGACGGTTACTAATCTTTGACATGCAAAACTGTTGAAAATCTCAGCACTTATACCCTGAGGAAGTGCTGCTAGACTAGAAGGCATGAAGTCATTGAGAATTTACAATTCATTTCTCTGAAATGCTAAGCATAAGGCTGTTAATGCTCACAAAGCACAGAGACAGGCCCTCTGAGGAGAAGGGGATTTGGGAATTGAAGCTCATAGAGATGAACCATGTGGCCTCCGTTCAGCTCCAATCCAGGCAGAAAGACAGCGCCCCGTGATCACATTCCACCTCGCTGCCAGCCAGTCCATCATCATACTATTTCCTAAATAACTGTAGATTAATTTTGTGTATATAAATGCAAATCTTCATTTTTTGTTTGTTTGTTTCATAACTCTTCAGGAGGAAATGACACATGCTTATTGTGGAAAATGCAAAGAAAAAAAAAAACAGTAACAAAGAGCACAAACTGAAAACCATAATCCACACTCTTTCTAGTCAGTTACCAAACAATGGAAGTCTTCATTGGTGAATTTTTCTTCTTTTTATTATTACCACCCCCATCTTTTTCTCATTAACTGCACCCTGGAATATTGCAATTACTGCAGTTTATCTTTCTTCAACTCTTTTGATCACCAGTACTGAAACCTGTCGATAGTCTATCTAACACCACTATTATTATGCTGTTTTCCCATATGCAGTTGACCCTTGCACACGTTGAGGGGCTAGGGGCACTGGTCCTCTGTGCTATGGAAAATCCATGGTAGCCCTCCTAATCCGCTGTTCTGTATCCACGGATTCAACCAACAACAGATCGTGTAGAACTACAGTAAGTATTTATTGAAAAAATCCACATATAAGTGAACCCACACAGTTCAAATTTGTGTTATTCAAAGGTCAACTGTACAGACTTTAAATTCTTTCCTGATTTGTAGGGATAATGCTAATACTCAATATTTTAAATTTCTACCTCCCCACTGGCACTTACTTTTAAAATAAAACCATTTAAAATTGTACATGTATTATTTACCCATTTCTTTACATATTTGATTCTGTATCTTCCCTTCTCTTCTCTTCTCTTAGTTTTTTCCCTTCCAGAATTATTTCACCTTCCTCTGTCTCCATTGAGTTATGAAGCCTTTAAAAATGAGGCTAAATTAAAACCACAATAGGGGCTTCCCTGGTGGCGCAGTGGTTGAGAGTCCACCTGCCTATGCAGGGGACGCAGGTTCGTGCCCCTGTCTGGGAAGATCCCACATGCCGCAGAGCAGCTGGGCCCGTGAACCATGGCCACTGAGGCTGCGCGTCTGGAGCCTGTGCTCCACAACGGGAGAGGCCACAACAGTGAGAGGCCTGCGTACTGCAAAACATAAAAAAAAAACCACAATAGGATACAAGTACATTACCACCAGAGAGCTGAAATTAAATTAACTGAACATATTGTGTATTGGCTAGAATGCAGTGCAAGTTGGTAGATGTAAAGTAGTACAATCAGTCTGGAAAATAATTAATAAGTTTCTTAAAATTAAACATACACCTTCCTTAAAACCTAGCCATTTCACCTCTAGGTATTTACCAAATGAAAATAATAATATATGCTTATGCAAAGACTTGTACATGAATGTTTATGCCAGCTTTAATTGTAATAGCCAAAAACTAGAAACAACCCAAATATTATCAACGGGTAAATGGGTCAACAAATCTTTCTATATCCATGGTGGTATGGAAAATACTCAATAACAAAAAGGGATGAACTGTTGGTATATACAATAACATAGATGAATCTCAAAATAATGATTCACTTGAAAGAAGACAAATCCCACCAAAAATGTATATACTACATATTTTCATTTATATAAAGTACTAGAAAATTAAAAGGAATCTACAGTGAGAGAGAGCAAGCAGATCAGCATTGCCTGGAGAATAAGGGATAGACATTGATGGGGAGAGATTGGAAGGAGAGATTCCAAAAAGACATTAGTTACTATATTGTAAATCAACTATATTTCAATTTTAAAAAAGGACATGAGGAAATATATAGGGGTAAATATATAGGGGTAAATATATAGGTTTATTACCTTTATTACAGTGATAGTTTTATGGATATTTATGTATGCCAAATTTCATTAAAATATATACTTTACATACATGTACTTTGTTGTAAGTTAATTTTACCTCAAAAATCTGAAAAAAAATCAGCTAAAATTTAAGACTAGGAAGAATCAGCTTCTTATCTGTAGCTCAGCAACTGTACCTGCCTGATGAACCAAAGACGAGAGAGATAAAGGAGTCTCCAGGTCAGTCTAACAGCCCTGGTGTTCCCGCTGAGTGTGGCATGAGTTGGGCTGGATGCTGGACAGTGAGAATGTTTAAAGTAAAAACATTAATGCTTCCATTAAGCACTTCTTTTCAACAGTGATTAAAAGAGAGAAAACAAAGACCTAAGCAGTACTTCAAATAATTTAATAATATGTTATTTCTTCATATGAATGTGGATTCACAATTTAAATTTTTTTATTTTTTATGAAATAAAGATTCAATATCACAAGGCTGATGATATTTAATAGAATCAATTATATTTAGAGAGAGGATTAATCCTTTGTGTCACTTAATTAATAAGATGTGTAGTTAGACCACTATCCTGCCAATATACTAGCCACTTTCTACACAGTTTCCAAGCTGGGAAACAGTCATAAGAATCCATTTTGGCTAAGCTGTTCAATTTCTTTTTTTTTGCAAGCATTATGGGAGGTCAAAGACATGAATTTAAGTTTATAGATTTCTCACTGACTTATTTAATGCAACTCTTGTTTTTCTGGAATTTTTGAAGTTAGAAAGCAGATACAAACTGCTGTGGGTGAAGAGATAGCCTAAGTGCTTCCAAATGATCAAAGAATCGTATGCTACACTTGCAATAACTGCTTGTCAATATTAGTGTCAATGAAATTTCTTATAATCTTTTCAATTTGACTTCTGTATCTAAAAATGTGGGCTCCACTAAGCATACAGGACATTGGAAAATAATTGCAGGTAACAACAAAAGTTTTACCCCCTACAGTTGTTAAGTGAGCGAAAGCACTGAGAGATGGGTAGAAATTTGCAGAGAGAAAAAAGGCTGAAATGTAACTGTCAGCACGGCCAACAGAACCATGTCAAAGAAGGAAGTAAGGCAGATTTTTTCAGAGCTGACACGATGAAGGAACTTCTAAAGCTGCTTCATTGGCGAAGCCAAAATTGTTTTAATTTCTATTCAGAAACGGCAAGGTGAAAGGTAGCAACACTATCTTGTTACCTTCTCCTGTAAGTCAGATACACTTATATTTCAATTTAAAATGTGCAAATCAAATTGTGTCACTGGCCACAAATAATTTAGTATCCACACACTCAATGAAAGGTTAACTAATTTTACACGCCACTATTTCTTTGGTTTCCTTTTTTTTTTTTTTTTTTTTTAATGGTACGCGAGCCTCCCCCTGTTGTGGCCCCTCCCGTTGCGGAGCACAGGCTCCGGACGCACAGGCTCAGCGGCCATGGCTCACGGGCCCAGCCGCTCCGCGGCATGTGGGATCCTCCCAGACCGGGGCACGAACCCGTATCCCCTGCATCGGCAGGCGGACTCTCAACCACTGCGCCACCAGGGAAGCCCATTTGGTTTCCTTTTTATTGTGACAATTATACTAGAATTGTTAGTGACATTTGTCTAGAACACCCCTCTTTTACTCCTTTGAAGATTTTTTTTTCTTTCCCTTACTAATGGGGACAAGGGGAAAAACAGGATGTAAGACAATTTATCCCTGCCAGAAATCAGGTTATAATGAACGGAGTTTTTTTACAAAGGATATTTCTGTAAATAGAAGTCATGTGGGTCAGTCATGAAATATACAAAGGCTTTGGAAACCCAGCAAACTGTTGATATAGAGCTGTCCTTCAAAGTACCACTATTGTGCTTGAAAATGTCAATTCAGTCTATGTCAGCATTTCCTAGAATATATATGTGCAGAATAACTTCCAGAGAGTTGTTAGGAAAATAAATATTTAGCATCGCTGGTTGATTTTGAAAATGCCTATACAAGTCAGCCCATATTACTGAATATCCTATAAGCATTCTTCAAATGTGTTTTTATAGAATGATGTAGACGCCTTTCTATAGCAGGAATCACTGGCCTGGATTAAAAATTGATGAGCTATAGAAGTTGTTTTGCACAATATGTATAACAGGTTAATTAAAAGACTATTCAACATAATTGAAGTCTCCTGGGCCCCAACTGGTTCTTCTGTTCTGCACATCATTTCTGTCCATTATTGAAGTCATAATGTGAAAAGTCTTGAGAAGTAAGGTAAAGGTTTTAAGGTAAGGCAGATACGGATTGAAATTCAGCCTCTACTACAAGCACATTGTGTAATCTGAGGCAGTCAATATATTTTCTCCTTTCAGTTATTTCAACAGCAAAAAGGAAAAATATAGATATACATATTAAATAGAAAATATATATTTAATTGCCTTTGCAAGGATTAAGTAAAATTTTATGTATAGATTGTCTGCCCTACAGCATATGTTCATTACATGGTAGTTTTCTTGTTTCTTGAACAAACTTGTATGTGTGTAGATATGCTTATGGTAAGCATTTGAAATAAAAGATTTATAATTTAACACGGACAACTGATGGGCTGGCTTTCAGAGAGACATAACCTTGGAAAATTTATGAGTCAGGCTCCGAAATTTGGAAGACCAGTGGCATGAGCTTCTCAAAGACCCAGAAATGGGGCACCTCAGTACTACAGCACAGATGCTAACAAAATATCTATATATAATTACAATAGAATAGAAGCTCTGTCCAGTGAAATCTTCCATTCTGGAAACTCTGTGTGGGCCTATGATGTATACTTATGGGTATGTTTAGTTATGAGTGTGTCAATGAAATGGCACAGGGACCTATGATTCGAATATTTTCATATTATTCTCTAGTACCTCTTATAGGTCTCTCCATATGAATGTGGTACCTGAGATGGTCATCCCCATAATAAGGCTTTACACTGACCACTTGGGCAACAGCACTCACATTCCTGAAGTGTATGTAAATAGATTATGTGACTTTCCTTTCTCTAGCCATATTTCAGACTTTTCTTATTAGATCAACCTTTCTTAGATATATTGCTCTCAGGTATTATTATCACAGAACACAATGTGTGTCTTTATAAAAACTTTGTCTATATCATCATGTCTTGATTCATTTGATTGATGTGTAGAGAACGAACCCTCATTCCAAAAATATTTAAAGCTGCTTTAAAATATGCAGTGACATATAATAATAGACACAATATATAACCAAGTAGGTGGAGAAATAAAGTCAAAATAAGCACAGAATATCATACGAATAATAGGAAACTTGAGGTAAGTTTAACAAATTGCATATACATGTTAAATTTTAAAGTAAAACAGACCATAAATTCAGATCTGGATTCTAGCAACCAGAGCAAAGTGGAAAATCTTATTATTGCACAATTACATAACATGAAAAATAGCCACCTATTGTTTAGAAATATAGTTACTTCTAGGACTGGGATGCAAATGTTTCTCAGAGCAGAGGAGAAGCGTGCTTGGTCTTAATCACAGATTTGTTTGGTTTGGCTTTATTGCACAGTATTTTACAAACTTTTGAATTACTTATCAGTATTTACACATCAAGATACTTACATACCAATTTCTGGTTTCCAAATTTCTCTTCAAAAATCAGAAGTGTTGGACACATTGAGCCTATATGCCTCCATGGCACTGGCCATACCTTAGAGGATGTGTCATCCATTCACCACGGCTCCCATCAGTTCCTCATGTTGGATGTCATTCATCATCATGCTTGCACCATGCTTCCATTTATTTATTTATTTATTTATTTATTTATTTATTTATTTATTTATTTGGCTGTGTTGGGTCTTCGTTTCTGTGCGAGGGCTTTCTCTAGTTGTGGCAAGCCAGGACCACTCTTCATCGCGATGCGTGGGCCTCTCACTATCGTGGCCTCTTGTTGCAGAGCACAGGCTCCAGACGCGCAGGCTCAGTAGCTGTGGCTCACGGGCCTAGTTGCTCCGCGGTATGTGGGATCTTCCCAGACCAGGGCTCGAACCCGTGTCCCCTGCATTGGCAGGCAGATTCTCAAACACTGTGCCACCAGGGAAGCCCTCCATTTTTTTTAATGTATTTATTTTATTTAATTTTTAACATCTTTATTGGAGTATACTTGCTTTACAAAATTGTTTTACTTTCTGCTGTATAACAAAGTGAATCAGCTATATGTATACAACATATATCCCCATATCCTCTCCCTATTGCGTCTCCCTCCCACACTCCCTATCCCACCCCTCTAGGTGGTCACAAACCACCGAGCTGATCTCCCTGTGCTATGCCGTTGCTTCTCACTAGCTATTTGGTAGTGTAAACATATCAAGGTTACTCTCTCGCTTCATCCCAGCTTACTCTCCCCTCTCTTAGTGTCAAGTCCATTTTCTACGTCTGTGTCTTTATTCCTGCTCTGCCCCTAGGTTCGTCAGAACCATTTTTCTTTTCTTTTTTTTTGATTCCATATATATGTGTTAGCATATGGTATTTGTTTTTCTCTTTCTCACTTACTTCACTTTGTATAACAGACTCTAGGTCCATCCACCCCACTACAAATAACTCAATTTCATTTCTTGTTATGGCAGAATAATAGTCAATTGTATATATGTGCCACATCTTCTTTATCCATTCATCTATCGATGGATACTTAGGTTGCATCCATGTCCTGCGTATTATAAAGAGTGCTACAATGAATATTGTGGTACATGTCTCTTTTGAATTATGGATTTCTCAGGGTATATGCCCAGTAGTGGGAGTACTGGGTCATATGGTAGATCGAATTTTTGTTTTTTAAGAAACCTCCATACTGTTCTCCATAGTGGCTGTATCGATTTACATGCCCACTAACAGGGCAAGAGGCTCCCCTTTTCTCTACACCCTCTCCAGAATTTACGGTTTGTAGATATTTTGATGAAGGCCATTCTGACCCATGTGATGTGATACCTTATTGGAGTTTTGACTTGCATTTCTCTAATGACTGGTGATGTTGAGCATCCTTTCATGTGTTTGTTGGCAATCTGTATATCTTCTTTGAAGAAATGTCTATTTAGGACTTCTGCCTTTTTTTGGATTGGGTTGTTTGTTTTTTTGATATTGAGCTGCATGAGCTGTTTATATATTTTGGAGATTAATAGTTTGTCAGTTGCTTCATTTGCAAATATATTCTCCCATTCTAAAGGTTACCTTTTAGTCTTGTTTATGGTATCCTTGGCTGTGCAAAAGCTTTTAAGTTTCATTAGGTCCCATTTGTTTATTTTTGTTTTTATTTCCATTTCTCTAGGAGGTGGGAAAAAAGGATCTTGCTGTGATTTATGTCATAGAGTGTTCTCCCTATGTTTTCCTCTAAGAGTTTTGTAGTGTCTGGGCTTACATTTAGGTGTTTAATACATTGTGAGTTTAGTTTTGTGTATGGTGCTAAAAAGTGTTCTACTTTCATTCTTTTACATGTAACTGTCTCGTTTTCCTAACACTACTTATTGAAGAGGCTGTCTTTTCCCCATTGTATATTCTAGCTTCCTTTGTCAAAGATAAGGTGACTATATGTGCATGGATTTATCTCTGGGCTTTTTATCCTGTTCCATTGATCTGTATTTCTGTTTTTTGTGCCAGTACCATACTATCTAGATTACTGTAGCTTTGTAGTATAGTCTGAAGTCAGGGAGCCTAATTCCTCCAGCTCCATTTTTCTTCCTCAGGATTGCTTTGGCTGTTCAGGGTCTTTTGTGTTTCCATACAAATTGCAAAACTTTTTGTTCTAGTTCTGTGAAAAATGCCACTGGTAGCAAGATAAGGATCATATTGAATCTGTAGATTGTTTTGGTTAGTAAGGTCATTTTCACAATGTTGATTCTTCCAATCCAAGAACATGGTATATCTCTCCATCTGTTGGTATCATCTTTATTTTCTTTCATCAGTGTCTTATAGTTTTCTACATAGAGGTCTTTTGTCTCCCTAGGTAGGTTTATTCCTAGATATTTTATTCTTTTGGTTGCAATGGTAAATGGGAGTGTTTCCTTAATTCCTCTTTCAGATTTTTCACCATTAGTGTATAAGATTGCAAGAGATTTCTGTGCATTAATTTTGTATCCTGCTACTGTACCAAATTCATTGATTCGCTCTAGTAGTCTTCTGGTAGACTCTTTCAGATTCTCTGTGTATATTATCATGTCATCTGCAAACAGTGACAATTTTACTTCTTCTTTTCTGATTTGGATTCCTTTTATTTCTTTTTCTTCTCTGATTGCTGTGGCTAAAACTTCCAAAACTATGTTGCATAACAGTGGTGAGAGTGGGCAACCTTGTCTTGTTCCTGATCTTAGAGGAAATGGTTTCAATTTTTCACCATTGTGAACGATGTTGGCTGTGGATTTGTCATATATGGCCTTTATTATGTTGAGGTAAGTTCCCTCTGTGCCTACTTTCTGGAGAGATTTTATCATAAATGGGTGTTTAATTTTGTCAAAAGCTTTTTCTGCATCTATTGAGATCATCATATGGTTTTTCTCCTTCAATTTTTTAAGATGGTATATCACATTGACTGATTTGAATATACTGAAGAAACCTTGCATCCCTGGGATAAATCCCACTTGATCATGGGGTATGATCCTTTTAATGTGCTGTTGGATTCTGTTTGTTAGTATTTTGTTGAGGATTTTTGCATCTATGTTCATCAATGATATGGTCTGTAGTTTCTTTTTTGTGACATCTTTGTCTGGTTTTGGTATCAGAGTGATGATAACCTCGTAGAATGAGTTTCTGAGTGTTCCTCCCTCTGCTATATTTTGGAAGAGTTTGAGAAAGATAGGTGTTAGCTCTTCTCTAAATGTTTGAAAGAATTCTCCTGTGAAGCCATCTGGTGGTGGGCTTTTGTTTATTGGAAGACTTTTAATCACAGTGTCAATTTCAGTGCTTGTGATTGGTCCATTTATATATTCTATTTCTTCCTGGTTCAGTCTCAGTAGGTTGTGCTTTTCTAAGAATTTGTTCATTTCTTCCAGGTTGTCCATTTTATTGGCATATAATTGCTTGTAGTAGTCTCTCATGATCCTTTGTATTTCTGCAGTGTCAGTTGTTACTTCTCTTTTTTCATTTCTGATTCTACTGACTTGAGTCTTCTTCCTTTTTTTTTCTTGAGGAGTCTTGCTTGTGGTTTATTACTTTTGTTTATCTTCTCAAAGAAGAAGCTTTTAGTTTTATTGATCTTTGTTATTGTTTTCTTCAGTTCTTTTTCATTTATGTCTGATATGATATTTATGATTTCTTTCCTTCTGCTAACTTTAGGGTTTTTTTTGTTGTTGTTCTTCTTTCTCTAATTGCTTTAGGTGTAAAGTTTAGGATGTTTATTTGAGATGTTTCTTGTTTATTGTGGTGGGATTGTATTGCTAAAAACTTCCCTATTAAAACTGCTTTTGCTGCATCCCATAGGTTTTGGGTTGTCGTGTTTTCATTGTCATTTGTTTCTAGGTATTTTTTGATTTCCTGTTTAATTTCTTCAGTGATCTCTAGGTTATTAAGGAGTGTATTGTTTAGCCTACATGTGTTTGTATTTTTTACAGATTTTTTCTTGTAATTGATTTCTAGTCTCCATTGCATTGTGGTCAGAAAAGATACTTGATATTATTTCAATGTTCTTAAATTTACCGAGGATGGATTTGTGACCCAAGTTATGATCTGTCCTGGAGAATGTCCCATGAGCACTTGAGAAGAAAGTGTATTCTGTTGTTTTTGGATGGAATGTCCCATAAATATTCATTAAATCTATCTGGTCTGTTGTGTCATTTAAAGCTTGTGCTTCCTCAAAAATAAACTCAAATTGGATTAAAGAGCTAAATGTAAGGCCAGAAACTATCAAACTCTTAGAGGAAAACATAGGCAGAACACTCTATGACATAAATCACAGAAAGATCTTTTTTGACCCACCTCTTAGAGAAATGGAAATGAAAACAAAAAAAAACAAGTGGGACTTAATGAAACTTCAAAGCTTTTGCACAGCAAAGGAAACCATAAAAAAGACCAAAAGACAACCCTCAGAATGGGAGAAAATATTTGCAAATGAAGCAACTGACAAAGGATTAATCTCCAAAATTTACAAGCACTCATGCAGCTCAATAACAAAAAAAACAAACAATCCAATCCAAAAATAGGCAGAAGACCTAAATAGACATTTCTCCAAAAAATATATACAGATTGCCAACAAACATATGAAAGAATGCTCAACTTCATTAATCACTAGGGAAATGCAAATCAAAACTACAATGAGATATCATCTCACACCAGTCAGAATGGTCATCATCAAAAAGTCTAAAAACAATAAATGCTGGAGAGGGTGTGGAGAAAAGGGAACACTCTTGTACTGTTGGTGGGAATGTAAATTGATACAGCCACTATGGAGAACAGTATGGAGGTTCCTTAAAAAACTACAAATAGAACTACCATATGACCCAGCAATCCCACTACTAGGCATATACCCTGAGAAAACCATAATTCAAAAAGTGTTATGTAGCAAAATGTTCATTGCAGCTCTATTTACAATAGCCAGGACATGGAAGCAACCTAAGTTTCCATCAATGGATGAATGGATAAAGAAGATGTGGCACATATATACAATGGAATATTACTCAGCCATAAAAAGAAATGAAATTGAGTTATTTGTAGTGAGGTGGATGGACCTAGATTCTGTCATACAGAGGGAAGTAAGTCAGAAAGAGAAAAAAATACTATATGCTAACACATATATATGAAATCTAAGGAAAAAAAAAAGGTCATGAAAAACCTAGGGGTAAGACGGGAATAAAGACACAGACCTACTAGAGAATGGACTTGAGGATATGGGGAGGGGGAAGGGTAAGCTGTGACAAAGTGAGAGAGTGGTATGGACATATCTACACTACCAAACGTAAAATAGATAGGTAGTAGGAAGCAGCGGCATAGCACAGGGAGATCAACTCGGTAGTTTGTGACCACCTAGAGGGGTGGGATAGGGAGGGTGGAGGGAGGGAGATGCAAGAGGGAAGAGATATGGGAACATATGTATGTGTATAACTGATTCACTTTGTTATAAAGCAGAAACTAACACACCATTTTAAAGCAATTATACTCCAATAAAGATGTTAAAAAAAAAAAGCTTGTGTTTCCTTATTTATTTTCATTTTGGATGAACTGTCCATTGGTGAAAGTTGGGGGTTAAAATCCCCTATTATTATTGTGTTATTGTCAATTTCCCATGTTACAGCTGTTAATATCTGCCTTATGCATTTTGGTGCTCCTATGTTGAGTGTGAAAATATTTGCAATTTTTATATCTTCTTCTTGGATTGATCTCTTGAGCATTATGTAGTGTCCTTCTGTGTCTCTTGTAATAGTTTTTATTTTAAAGTCTATTTTGTCTGATATGAGAATTTCTACTCTAGGTTTCTTTTGATTTCAATTTGCATGGAATGTCTTTTTCTGTCTCCTCACTTTCAGTCTGTATGTGTCCCTGAGTCTGAAAAGGGTGTCTTGCAGACAGCATATATATGGGTCTTGTTTTTGAATCCATTCATCCAGCCTATGCCTTTTGAGTGGAGCATTTAATACATTTACATTTAAGGTAATTATTGATATGTATGCTCATATTACCATTTTCTTAATTGCTTCAGGTTTGTTTTTGTAGGTGTTTTCTTTCTCTTGTTTTCCTACCTAGAGAAGTTCCTTTAACATTTATTGTAAAGCTGGTTTGGTGGTGTGGAATTCTCTTAACTTTTGCTTGTCTGTAAAGGTTGTAATTGAGCCGTCAAAACTGAATGAGATCCTTGCTGGGTAGAGTAATCTTGGTTGTAGATTTTTCCCTTTCATCACTTTAAATATGTCCTGCCACTCCCTTCTGTCTTCCAGATGTTCTGCTGAAAGATCAGCTGTTAACTTTATGGGGATTCCCTTGTATGTTATTTGTTGCTTTTCCCTTGATGCTTTTAATACTTTTTCTTTTTATTTAATTTTTCATAGTTTGATTAATGTGTCTTGGTGTGTTTCTCCTTAGATTTATCCTGTATGGGACTCTCTGTGCTTCCTGGATTTATCTATTTCCTTTCCCATGTTAGGGGAGTTTTCCACTATAATCTCTTCAAATATTTCCTCAGACCCTTTCTTTTTCTCTTCTTCTTCTGGGACCTGTATAATTCAAATATTGGTGCTTTTAAAGTTGTCCCTGAGATCTCTGAGACTGTCCTCAATTCTTTTCATTCTTTTTTCTTTATTCTGCTCTGTTCTAGTTATTTCCACTATTTTATTTTCCAGGTCACTTATTCATTCTTCTGCCTCAGTTATTCTGCTATTGATTCCTTCTAGAGAATTTGTTATTTCATTTATTGTTTTGTTCATCACTGTTTGTTTTCTCTTTAATTCTTGTAGATCCTTGTTAAACGTTTCTTATATTTTCTCCATTGTATTTCCAAGATTTTGGATCATCTTTACTATCATTACTCTGAATTCTTTTTCAGGTACACTGCCTAGTTCCTCTTCATTTGTTTGGTCTGGTGGGTTTTTACCTTGTCTCTTTATCTGCTTCATATTTCTATGTCTTCTTTTAACTTACTGCATTTGGGTCTCCTTTTCACATGATCCACGTTCTTGGTTCCCGTTGTTTTTGGTGTCTGCCCTCATTGGGTGACGTTGCTTCTGTGATTTGTGTAAGCTTCCTGGTGTAGGTGACTGGTGCCTGTGTTCTGGTGGGTGGGGCTGGATCTTGTCTTTCTGGGGTGCAGGGCCATGTCCAGTGGAGTGTTTTAGGGTGTCTGTAAACTTAGTATGATTTTAGGCAGCCTCTCTGCTAATGGAAGGTGTTGTGTTCCTGTCTTTCTAGTTGATTGTCATGGGGCATCCAGCACTGGAGCTTGCTGGCCATTGGGTGGAGTTGTGTCTTAGTGTTGAAATAGAGATCTCTGGGAGAGCTCTTGCTGACTGATATTACATGGGGCCAGGAGGTCTCTGGTGGCCCAATGTACTGAACTTGGCTCTCCCACCTCAGAAGCTTAGGCCTGACACCAGGCCAGAGCACCAAGACCCTGTCAGCCACACAGCTCAGAAGAAAAGGGAGGAAAAAAGAAAGGAAAAAAATAATAATAAATAAGAAAAAATTATTAAAATAAAATTAAAAACTAATTATTAAAAAAAGAGAGCAATGAAACCAATAAACAAATCTATCAATTATAACAAGTGCTAAAAACTATACTAAGATAAACATAAAAATCAGAAACAAATCAGTCGCAGACAGCAAACGCCAAGTCTACAGTTTTTCCCAAAGTCCACCACCTCAATTTTGGTATGATTCATTGTCTATTCAAGTATTCCACAGATGCAGGGTATATCAAGTTGATTGTGGTGATTTAATCCACTGCTACTGAAGCTGAACAGAGAAATTTCCCTTTCTCTTCTTTGTTTGCACAGCTCCTGAAGTTCAGCTTTTGTTTTGGCCTCACCTGTGCATTTAAGTCACCCTCAGGCATCTGTTCCCACCTAGACATAACGGGGTTAAACAGCGGCTGATTAGGGGGCTCTGGCTCACTCATGCTGGGGAGAGGGAGGGATACGGTAGTTTTAAGTGGAATGCAGGGTGAGACTATAGTGGCAGAGGCTGCTGTGACGTTGCAACAGCCTGAGTGTATTCTCCCTGGGAACTTGTCCCTGGGTCATGGGATCTTGGTATTGGCATGTTGCACAGGCTCCCGGGGGAGTATGGATAGTGACCTGTGCTTGCACACAGGATTCCTGGTGGCTACAGCATCAGTGTTAGCATTCCATGCCTGTCTCTGGGGTCCGAGCTGATAGCCGTGTCTTGCGCCCATCTCTGAAGCTCGTTTAGGCAGTGCTCTGAATCCCCTCTACTAGCGCACACCAAAACAATGGTCTCTTGCCTCTTCAGCAGGACCAGACTTTTTCCAGGACACCCTCCTTGCTAGTTGTAGTGCACTAGCCCCCTCAGGCTGTTTTCACACAACCAACCACAGTCCTCTTCCTGTGATCTGATCTCCAAAGCCTGAGCCTCAGCTACCAGCCCCCATCTGCCCCAGCAGGTGAGAATACAAGCCTGTCAGGCGGGTGAGTGCTGGTCAGCACCTAACCTGTGTGCAGGAATCTCTCTGCTTTGCCCTTTCACCCCTGTTGCTGAGCTCTCCTCCATGGCTCCGAAGCATCCCTCCCACCCACACCCCATCTCCACCAGTGAAGGGTATTCCTAGTGTGTGGAAACTTTTCTTCCTTCACAGCTCCCTCCCAGAGGTGCAGGTCCCTCCCCTATTCTTTTGTCTTTGTTTTTCTTTCTTCTTTTGCCCTATCCAGGTACGTGGGGATTTTCTTGCCTTTTAGGAAGTCTGATGTCTTCTGCCAGCATTCAGTAGATGGTCTGTAGGAGCTGTTCCACATGTAGATGTATTTCTGATGTATTTATGGAGAGGAAGGTGATCTCCACATCTTACTCCTCCACCATCTTGAAGGTCCTCCCGATTTATTTTGTATTTAGTGATTTTCTGCTATTTTTCCCCACCCATTTACCTCATTTCTGTTTCCTACTGGTCCCTAAGTGTCTGAGTTTGTACCCCTAGAGGAGTACAGTAAGTCCCCTATGAACCTTCAAGTTGCAAACTTTGAAAAAGCAAACATGCGTCTGGTTCCAGCAAGGAACCAGAACCTGTGCCATCAACGTCAGGCGTGAGTGACATTACAGCTTGCCCTCCATCTCCCATTGCTGACGATCCTTCAGCTCTACCAACTCCCACCTCCTCTCCCTCCTCCAGTCAGTAACTCTTCTTACCTGTTCACTCGATGCCAGCCCCTGTATGCCAGCTGTTGTGCTGTACTACTGTACTTTTCAAAGTACTGTACTGTAAGATATAAAATGTTTTCTTTTTTGTGTGTGTTTGTTTGTTTTTATGTATTGTTTGTGTGAAAAGTATTATAAACCTATTTCAGTACAGTACTATATAGCTGATTATGTTAGATACCTAGGCTAACTTCATTGGACTTATGAACAAATTGGACTTACTAATGTGCTCTCAGAATGGAACTTGTTTGTTTGTAGGGGACTTATTGTAGATCAAATGTACACATCAGTTATGCCTTCAGAAACAATATTTCTCAAAGAAACAATGTGCTATAAGACTATCAATTTCTGGTTTTGTTTCTAAACCTAAGAGGGAAAACACAGAAAATCTGAAGAGTCTAATATTCTGACATTCATTTATGCTTGTTTTGGCATTTATTTACCTGAGTATTTTCTGAAAATGCTACATCTTCCAAAGCATTTTCTGTGTTTGTTAATTAGTGAGATTCAAACGCAAACATCAAAATAATGCAGAAGCAAAGAAGAAAGGCATTAATAACATATAGAAATCCATCTGGAATTATTTTTTCAAGATTATTTCAATTATCTTTTGAAAGCTCTTGTAACTAATAAATGAGTTTAGGAAGACCATATGCTATAAGATCAATACATGTTCAATTGCATCTCTGTACACTATCAATAAGCAATAAGTATTGAAGTTTACTACAGATTAAACTGTATATGTTTCCATGTCACTTTTGGTTTTGGTGTTTACACATACGTGTACATGTGTTTTTCTTTACAATAATATTTTACTGTATTTTTCAGTAAATTTATGTGAAAATTTTTGTTTCAGGAAATGGTGGGTGAGTCTGTAGCTTATTATTTGAGTGTGTATATTTTTCTATATATTTATGTACTTGTCGTATTAATTTATTTTGAGGTGTGTTCATGTCAGTGAATGAGAGTATAATTTGATGTGCATTCATTCAGTTCCTATTTTTATTTATAAATTATTCATATTAATAAAGTTATTTTTAAAGTTGACTTTTCAGCATTTATTTTACAATAAAATTACTTCTTCCTTTAAAAATTATTCACTTATAGCATCATAAAATATGAAATACTTAAGGACAAAAACTGACAAAATTGTGCAAGACCTATATGCTGAAAGTTATAAAATATTAATGATAAAAAGTAAAAATAGAAACAAATAAATAAATGGAGACATATGGTGTGTTCACAGCTTAGAAAACTCGATATTGTCAAGATGACAATTCTCCTCCAAATAAATGTATAGATTGATGCAGCCTCAATCAAAATGCCAGCAAGCTTTTTTGTTTTTTTCAGAAATTAACTAGCTGAATCTAAACCTCAAGTGCAAATGTAAATGGGCCTAAAATAATCAAAATAACTTGGAAAAATAAGGACAAAGTGGAAATACTACCACTATCTGATTTCAGGACATATTATAAAGATACTGCAATGAGTAACTTGTGTTTTTAATGTAAAGATTGACAAGTAGGTTAATGGAACAAAATAGAGTCCAGAATAGACCTACATCTACATATATATAAACAACTGATTTTCCACAAAGGTGCAGAAGCAATTGAATGGAGAAATGATACTCTTTTCAACAAATAGGGCTGGAACATACACACACACACACACACACACACACAAAAAGAACTTGGATCCATGTCTCATACTATATACCAAAAAATGACAAAAAAAGGCTAAGACTTAAATATTAATCTTAAAACTATAAAAATTTTGAAAGTGAACATAGCAGAAAATCTTTGTGATCTAAAGTTAGGCAAATATTTCTTAAACAATACACCAAAAACACAACCCATAAAAGAATAAATTGATAAATTGGACTCCAATCAAACTTAAAGTATTTTGTTGCTTGAAGGATACTGTTAAGGAAATGAAAAAAAACAGTCGCTGATTAGTAGAAAGTGTTTGCAATTCATGTCTCTAATAAAAGACTTGTATCCAGAATGTATTAAATCTCTCAAACTTTGATAAAGTCTTTACCTTGTTATAATTCCAATATCTGGATTACCTATGGTTTCTATTTCAGTTAAATGGTCTTGTTTACTAGTGTATATGGTAATTTTTATGGGATTCAAAAACTTGTGTCTATAAAATTACAGTGACTCTGCATGATATTATCTTCCTTCATAGAGGATTTAATTTTGTTTTGAAGGTAGGTGCAGTAGAAACAAATAATGCAAACCTTGAGGGAAGGTTTAAATTTTTTTGTGTGTGCTTTTCTATCTTGGTTTGCCTTCTTTCTACAGTGTCAGCTTTTAGTAGTCACATTTCAAGGTCTGGAATATTAATAAGGTCCCCTCATTCTTGGTTAACCCTGAACTCTAATTATTTTTCACTCTAGTAACATGAAAAGAATCAAACACCCTACTTACATTTTAGCTTTTAATCTCTCAGTTGGCTTCTAGCCTTATGATCATTCACAGGTTAAAAATCAGCAAATATCTCAAATGCAAAAGTGGTAGAGGATGCTGGGCTCACCTCAATACAACTTTTTTCTCTCTAGGATATTTGTCTTTCAAATTCTGGATATGTTGCTTCTTAATTTGTACATTCAAGTGATATCTATTGTAGCTTTAGGCATTTCTCTAATAATTAGTGATACTGAAAATCTTTGCATTTGCCTACTGGCCATCTGTATGTCTTCGTTGGAGAAATGTCTGCTAAGGTCTTCTGACCATTTTTCAATTGTTTTTTTTAATATAGAGTTGTATGAGCTATTTGTATATTTTGGATATTAAGCCCTTGTTGGTCTCATCATTTGCAAATATTTTCTCTTATTCTGTATGTTGTCTTCTTGTTTTTTTATGGTTTCCTTTGCTGTGAAAAAGCTTGTTAGTTTGATTAGGTCCCATTTGTTTATTTTTGTTTTTATTTTTATTGCATTGGGAGACTGACCTAAGAAAACATTGGTACAGTTTATGTCATAGAATGTTTTGCCTATGTCCTCTTCTAGGAGTTTTTCAAATAGTTACTTTGCAAAATTAATTTTATATAGCTTTTATAGTTGTTGATAGCAAGGGTATTGGTCTGATAGAAGCTACTCTGTCATTGACAGAAGTAGATGTCTCTCTCCTAGGTTATTTAATAATATAAAGCCATTATATATGAGAAAGGAAATAACATTCAATTTTCTCCAAAGTGTTCTGAGCAATTCATAGAATCCATATCATCAGTCTTTATCATACCCTTGTCAAAACTGGTAACCCATTAACTATCCAAAGGTCACCCAACAAACCTGTCAGAGGTTCAGAAATAGAAGCTGAACATTCAGTCCAATTCCCTGAGCCACATAGACTATTGATGTCTGATATAAAAATTACATCCTCATTTAGGAAGTACTACTAAGTAATTCTATCAATGACTTCTGTCACTTTCTCAGCTCCACATCCTCTGTAAAAGAAGGAAGAGAAGAGGGCTTCCCTGGTGGCGCAGTGGTTGAGAGTCCACCTGCCGATGCAGGGGACGTAGGTTCGTGCCCCGGTCCGGGAGGATCCCACGTGCCGTGGAGCGGCTGGGCCCATGAGCCATGGCCGCTGAGCCTGCACATCCGGAGCCTGTGCCCCGAAGCAGGAGAGGCCACAACAGTGAGAGGCCCGCGTACCACAAAAAAAAAAAAAAAAAAAAAAAAAAAAGAAGGAAGAGAAGAAATGAAAACACTTAGTCTTAGATTTTCAGTAAGATTGGGTGACTAATGTTATTTTTTAATTTTTTTAATTCTTTAAATTATTATTATTTTTTATTCATGATGATAGTCATCTGAATGCTGATTATCCTTACCAAAAACTTGGATAAAATGTAAATCTGACCCTATAGTTGTTAGATCCTAGGCTAAAAATTAGGTAGGAACCAATATCTAATTCTAATATGTCACAGAAGTAACCATTCAGCTATTAATTCAGTAAGTATTTAATATATACAATGTGAATTACTGTTTTTAGTGCTAGGGACATTGCACTGTACATAACATAGAATTTCCTAACCACATAAAACATACTTTCTTGTGGAAAATAGAAATGACAAACAAATCAATATACAATGTGTATGTCAAAAAGTAATAGATGCTATTAAGAAAAAGCAGGGTAGGCTACAGAGAAGAAGGGGAAAGTCATTTCAGATAAGGTGAGGAGGGAAGGTTTTTCTGAAAAATTGAATTTGAACAGAGGTCTTAATGAAGTCAAGGTTGGGAAGAACCATGCAAATTTCTGTAGAAGTACAGTCCAGGCAGAGAGAAAAGAAAGCAGAAAAACTCTAAAACAGGAAAGTTCTTGGAATATTTGAAGAAGAGCAAGCAAGCTTGTGGCTGAAGCATACTGAGTAAAGATGAGGGATTTGGAAATGAGGTAAAATAGAGAGTAAAAGGGAAGATCAAATACAGACTTGTAGATCATGGTAAGTATTAGAGTTTCATTGTAAATTTAATAAGAAGTCATTGGATGGTTAGCTAAGGTGAAAAGAATAAAAAGTAGGGGGATAAGAGCAAAAACAGAGAGACCAATTAAGAGGCACCATTCAAGGTGAGAGATAATGGTGGCTTGGACTACAATAAAGGGAAAGAAAGAGGTGAAAATGGAAGGGTTCCAAATAGATTTCTTTGATGGAATTAACAGGATTTGCTGGTAGATTGGATATAAGGAAAAAATGAAAAGTCAAAGATGATTCCAATTTTTTGGACAAGTAAATTGGTGAATGGAGGCGCCATTTACTGAGAGGAAGAGCCCTGGAAAAATGGCAGACTTCCGGGAGGAAATCACAACCATCTTCATCCCAGATTCTTCACTCGTTTGGAGCTCATTAATACAAATAACAGCTGATAAACTCCTTATGACCTATTGATTTACTTCTCCTTTCTATGCTCTTTCTTCTCTAAGAACCTCAGTAACCTGTGATCAAGTAGAGCTCTAAGAGGATATGTGTGGATCAAAAGGAAAATGGATAAGACTGTTTATTGGATGCGAAATGTAAGGATATCCTGAGCTGAAAAAAATGTAAGCTTAAGTGAAATCAAAGGTGTACTTTTCAGATTGGTGTAATATATTGAGGAATAAATATTTCAAATTGATTGTTCAACCAGTGCTCAGGTTTCTTCTATAGGCTCCAGATCTGTTTTTGAATAAGAGCAAATAACATCTTCATTCATCCTCATACTTTCCTTACCCCTCCCCTGTCATCTCCCCTAAGTTTGTAGGGTCAGATGCTGACGGAAGGGACCAGGGCAAGTGTAAAGAAACTATTTAATTTTCATTTATTAAATCGTTTGAGACCTGACACTAGATATTTGAATGGCCTATGTGTAGGTGACCATGAAAATTTCTTTAGTGTAATCCATTATTTCCAGCTAATTGGATCACTATCATCTGATATTATTATGGTGCCAGTCAGCCCTGGGTAAGTCAACAAGGATGCAAGTCTCTTAGGAGTACTACAAATCCCATAAGATTCTATCCCATGGAAGTGTTTCTCACTGTCATCTCCTTTTCCTTGGCAACTGCTTCAGACACTATAACCCTGGAGACCTCCAAGTGGGAGGTAGGGGGCACTATTGAAAAAGTGTCTAGTTGACCATAATTGCCATGTTGCATCATCATAAAAAGTACTACAACTTCATTTTCCTGATAGTTAATTGTGAAGACATCCTCTAAGTATATTGAATCTGGGTGTACAGTACATACACTGAAATACTAAAATTTTAAGAGCTTCTCATGCATTCTCAAATATGAGCATGTTATGCACTTCTATTTCCTTTGTAAGAGATTGCAATCTTTGAGCAATAATCTGTCATCTAATTTACATTTTTATAATGTGTCACAGATAGGAAAATATTCTCCCTCAAGCCTACATATTTTTTGCTTCTGAATTTTTTTTGTACTGCATAAGGAGCTACAGATTTCATAATATAATTGCAGCCAAAGAGAAAAACCCTATACCATTTCTACAAAGTACCTGATTTTATCACCTGAGAATTTTAAAGCATATTGCTTTCACAGAATTACTTAGATTGAGTCCAAAAATTTCTTAACTTTGCTCGTTTAATATGCCAATCTCATGAGCATGTAAGTATTTTAAAACACCTATGTTCACATTGGTCACATTTTCCTTAAATGCTATGTTCTTTTGTGGGTACAAAATACACCATAATAGTATTCCTTTTAAAAAAGAAATACCAGTCTCCATTTTCCCTCAAAAATTGGCAAAACTTTCCATTCTCTATTTTCACTAAATATTCACAAGCCCTTTCAATGTTTTACCTGGAATATAAGTTGCATTTCAAAATTACACTACAGTTTAAATATAAAAATAAAGTAAAATGATGAGAATTCCCGTTGGTATGTTGCTGATTAGAAGAGAGTTAATTAACCAGTCCTGAAAACAATATATTCAGTAACAGAGTGATAAAAGTCACAAAACATAGGATGGGCCTAAATTGTTTAAAGCCCTAAATAATATTGATAAAATTGTCAGGATTCTTTGAAAAGCACTAAAGCTATAAAATCAGACGGGATTAAGCTAGCATAACACCTATTTCCTTGGGACCATGGAAGACCCCTGCCTCAGCAGGCCAGGCCTTTGACTATTAACCTGATTGATAATGTGTCCTCTGTAAATGAGTGGCTGGAAAGCGTCGATGAGAAAGCATGATAGAGCAAATCTGAGGTTATTCCATCCTCCTAATAAACTAGAACAAGAAAATTGAGAAAAATTGTAATTTGAAAAAAAGTTTCCAGAAGTTTGTGAAAAATTCTACATGATTATGATGTTGTGAGAGTCCCTTTAGAGACTTAAAGCATCCTAAGTAAGAAAGGAAAATTTAAGTCATTTGGTTCTCTGAAATGATATCTAGTCATCCACTTAGATCTGGTGATAGGCCACTTTTCTCTCTGCTCCTAACAAAGAGAGAGGTGCTAAGCCCACTCAGATATTTGAAACATTTAAAAAAAGAAGAGGGCTTCCCTGGTGGCACATTGGTTGAGAGTCCACCTGCCGACGCGGGGGATGCAGGTTCGTGCCCCGGTCCGGGAGGATCCCGCGTGCTGCGGAGCGGCTGGGCCCGTGACCCATGGCCGCTGGGCCTGTGTGCCCGGAGCCTGTGCTCCGCAACGGGAGAGGCCACAGCAGTGAGAGGCCTGCGTACCACAAAAAAAAAAAAAAAAAAGAAGAGACATATTGGATGTAGACAATATCTGATTATGATTTAGTTACTAGGAAATTAAGAGATATATCTTAAATCTTCTTCCAGCTGACGTCTATTTTACATTTCTTAATCTTTCATTTATTGCTTTAAGAATAGAATGTATTAATTCACTTAGAGACTGGTAAGGAAAAGGGAATATCTCCTGATCATTGACCAAAATAGTGTTACCACCTTTGTGATATTTTGTTTTGTTTTATTGTTTTAAACCCTCTTAATAATAGCTCACCTGGAAAAGATATCAGTGGTGTAAGAACCAGAACTATTAATTTACATAGACAGAAAAGTTCAAAGTATAAGTTCAAATTTGGAGGCTATACCATTTGACTCCATCGATTTCTTATCAAATATTTCATCTTTAGTGGAAATACATATCATTACAAAAAACAAATTAGGCCAATATTATGGAGAATGAAACTGCCAGTTCATCATAGATTTATCATATTTGTTTTCTTTTATTTTCTAAAATCTTAGCATTGCCAAGTTAGATCCTTATATCATACACATGGAGGCTTTATTTTCCCACACAAAATTCTCAGGGCTATGGTTTTGTCATTGTATAATTTAGGTATTCTTAGTGTAGTTATTAACTTGATAACTTACATTGACAAGGTGCAAATAAAATGACCAGCACAGGTCTGAATGAAGAAAAGCACCATATTGAACACAAGAATATTGAGAATGGTATTATTGGATAATGTTTACCACTTGAGCTGATGGGAGATCTAGATTCCCATCCCACTTATTGGCACACAATAGATGCTCAAACATATTAATTTCTTTCTAACTAGTCAAACCCGATTTAATAAATAAGGATGTTATTGTGTATTTTTTAATTTTATTGAGATGATTACATGCTTTATTTTTCTTTAACTCAACTTAGTAAAGTCTTTAAGTCATTCCTAACTTGACTTAATTCTTTGTAACAATCATATTATTTTTTAGATTATGCAAATATTTTTGAGATATCGACATATGACACGATAGTTTCAAGTGTACATGATTTGATATTTGTATGTACTATGAAATAATCACAAGATATGTCTAATTGACATTCATCACCAAACATAGTCAAAAATTATTTTTTCTTGTGAAGAGAACTTTACGATCTACTCTCCCAGCAACTTTCAAGAATACAGTACAGTATTATTAACTAGAATCACCACGCTCTACAATCCATTCATGAGTTATTTATTTTATAACTGGAAGTCTGTACCTTTTGACCCCCTTCACCTATTTAACTTATACCCCACCCCTCTGCTAACCACCAATATGTCTTCTGTATCTATATTCTTAAATTAGTTCCTAGATTTTAGGGACAGTATTGGCAGCAAAGCATAATTAGGCATTCAGATGGATATTTCTTTGGGTTTATTTTCTGCTGAAATACTCCCTCATCTTCTAGGAAATTCAAAGAAACAGAAAAGCTCAAGATTTTGCTGCTTTTCTCTGTATTGGTCATATTCTAGTTGTTAGGGTGCATTGCTCATTTAAGACAGAAAGAGATAATTACACCAAAAAGCTATTTCCTGATTTAACAAAATGAAAAATGGTGAAAGTTTAAGAGTTGGATTGGTTACTTTGTAAAAGACATGATTAATGTAAGTCCTAAACAATCTTTTAATCATGCTGTGATTCAATGTAAGTAAGATATTGATTAGGTTTTCTTCTTTTTAATCAAGCACAGAAACAGGGTGCAACGATCAATATATCAAAGAGGATTTGAAGCTTGATATTCACATACACTCATAATAGCAAGAGTGATTAATTAACACCATTATATTTGTTCTGTGCTCCTGCTTTCAGAACAATTTCATACAAATTCCTGTATAATTCTAACAACAAACCCATGAAATGGGTACTATGTCCCTCATGTTAGACACTGGAATTAACTGACTTACCTCATGTGATAGAGATTTGAATTCTGCTTCCAAACCCAGTTAGGAATTTGGGAGACGTTGAGGAGATGGCAGTCTGAACACACCCTGGCTTCTCTTTACTTCAATTACAAACCATCTGACTTACTAGCTATTGAGCACCAGTGAATCACCTGGGGCTTGCAGGGGACATGCCCTCGTCCCTTGCTATTCAGTAATGAGTAGACCAGCAACAAAGGCTTCACGTGGCATTTTGTGATAAATGCAGGATCTTAGGTTCCACTCCAACCTATGAATCAGAATCTGCAATAAAGCAAGATCCCCACAAGATATGTTTTCAAGTTAAAGATTTAAAAGCTGACTGTAAAGAGTGAAACTAAGGCTACAGGTATTGGAGAACATGGGGACAACATCAAGATGTCCCATGACAAGGAACAGTTGACTAATCATGGGAAGTAGTTGGCCCTAGAGATTCTTGAGCTAGGGCAGCTTGGAGGAGAAGGAGGAGAAGTTGAACTGATTCCTCTTTCCGTTAACTTTTAAGAGCTTGCAATAACATAGTTGCATAAGACAAACTCGTGGTATTTTGACAGGTTACTTTCACTCTGGCTGTTGTCAGCTGGCCCACAGAATTGACAACAATGGTACTGTCCATCACTTGTGAAACTGTCTTCACTTATAGGATTCTAACAGTTGGGCATGCACCCCAGTGAACAGCCAAAGAAATGAATATACCTAAGAGTCCTTCTGGCTCCCTAAGGGATCCTAGCAGTCAGAAACCCTCAAAACAGATATGAAATGAAAGAGAGATGTGCATTTCAGGAGCTAAGTGTATTAGGGAAGGAACAGCAAGTTGAACAAAAAATATGAAAAGGAAACCCTAGTGCTTAAACAGAAAAATCAGTATCATGCTACATTTTAAATATGAAATATAAATATTTTGAGTGCATTTTATCTCCCTCATTATAAATGGATCACTCTCCTTTATCACCGTGACCCATGCCTCAGTGAGTTTATGTCACAATTATCCTTTTTGTAATTTTCATTACTTGTGTAAATGAATCTCTGAATATCTCTGCTGTAGAATTTGTCATATATTTACTACCTAATCATCCTCACTCCATATATATGCTAAAATCTAGTGATACTTTTCCACATTGACATATGTCAATTGTATTAAAGATCGCTTATGAAAATTTCAAATTTTCTTTACATTTTCTTTAATTTTTCTAATCTTCCCGGTGTGTTTTCTGGATCTCCTTCCCCATCAGGAGCAGAGAAGCATCCTAGCCTCCAAAGTTGGCCTCCAAAATATATTCAATCTATCTCAATTTGATCCCTGCTAAAGATAAAGTCTGATAATCTAATTAAAATAGATTAGTGACCAACACTGACTTAATGTGTTCCCTTTCCTTTGAAATAAATCCATTTTAAAAAACGTTATTGGTTTAACCTAAAACCATTCTTGAGAAGTCAGCACCACATAGAATCAGTGGAAGGAATATTTGAGATCATTTGATCTTTCATCTTACTTCCCATACACTATGTGAGCCATTTCCTTATGAATGTATATTTTTTATATCTATCTTAACTCTGGGTCTTTGAAAGGAAGCACAAGAAATTAAGTGAATTTATTACCACAAAGCTGGATTAGAGAATATGTTATGGTCTTCTATATTTCTTTAAGACCTTAAGCCTCAAGATCTCCATTCTCCCTGCAAGTCCCTCATCTAACCTCTGGGTACAGGCTGGGAAGCTGGAGGATGCTGAGCCCTGAAGACAAATCTGCAGTATCTATTATCCAGCTGGAGAGGGGGCCAGGCGCTTGGCACACCTGGGCATGCACAGATTCAGGAATTAGAACAAGAAGAATACAAAAAAATAAATCTGGAAGAGACACTGGAATGCTCCCATTCTATATCCTAAAGTAAAATTGTTTTAGCAGAAAGGGAGCCTAGACCAGGAAATCTCTTTGCTGTAAATCAGTGTTTCTCCAAAGTTGATTGATGATCAGAATTACCTATATTACAAGTTGCTAGTCCTCTCCTTAGAAATTCTGCTTCAGTAGATTTGGGTTAGGACTTAGTAATTTTTTTAATTTATATTTTCATATTTATTGTTTTATTAAAGTGCCATCATTCTTATTATGCCCAGGCAAGGTTTTGAATCACTGTTCCATTGACAGTGGGCAAAGCCCCACCAATGACAATAGAATAGGAACACCTGTTCAGTGCCATTTTGTGCAAGGTTTGTGCAGAGCTCTTTATTTTTCTTCAGTAAATTATATGCTCATTTTGTATATGAAGCAACCGAGCCACAGAGAAATTAAGTTAGCCCAAGCTGTCACAGCAAGGAATTAGCAGAACAGAAATGTACGCGCTCTCTCTCTCTCCACATTATTCTTGTTCTAGATATGCTTTAGATTGTGCCATCATTAACCTCTGTTCTGAAATTAGAGAAGGACACTATTTGGTGTAATTTTCCTTTTAATGTTTTAGCTTTGTGAACACACCTAGATTCTAAATTGAAAGCTCCTGTGGCCTTAGAATGAAACTCAACAATATTGAGTATCAGCAGAAAGGTCTCATTGTGTATATTGAAAATCCTATCGTTCGTTTCCATGCTGAGCTGAAGCAGTGTGATTTTCTTTCTGGCAGGCCGTTTATCACTCCCCACTGGCCATCAATAATTGATTAGGGAGATTGGATTCAGCACAGTGCAGATCAGCCCATTTTATCAAGACAGAGTATAGTTTGTGTCAAAATGTGGTAACCCTTAAGTCTCTCTGCTTACTCATCTTTGATAGACTGGGGATTTTCACTTACTCCTTTCATAAAAGAAGAGAAAGAAAGAACTGGGTCGCTGGCTTTATTTATGCCAATATCCCTAAAATAACTTGCTCCTTATCATTTGTTTCTCACCCTCACCTAAAAGCAAAGAACAAAACTATGCTTTAGGTTAAGGAGTGAATCCACAGCATTTTTAAGGCAAAGCCTCTAAGCCATCTCTTATATTCCCAGAAAGGCGATGCAGATTCTCAACCTGATCCCCTCTCCCTTCAGGAGCTGCCACTATTTTCTCGCCCCAAATTTCTATTTCCACAAAACCTTGGTAGCAGAATAGCACAGAGTCTCGCCAGATTTTGTGCTGACCTTAAAGATAAGGGCACAGGATGTTTGGTTGAAAGCATCACAGTGAGAAACAGGAAGTGAAAGCAGTAAACATGAGCAAGCAGCAATGATTGTGGTCTCGTAACAACTCCTTTTTGTGAAGCTTCAGAAAGTCCCGACTCCTTTCTTTAAAAATAAATAAATAAATAAAAATCTGTCCCTGCTTTGAGTTCTGCAGGTAGGACTCAACAAATATCCCTTTTTCTTTGGATCTGTATTGATAGAAGTCTCTTCCCTTTTTAGAGTGCTTTTCTGCTACAAAGACCTGAAGATTCAATTAATACAGAATAGTGGGGACTTCCTCTTAGTCTCACATGGGCAGCTGGCTTTTCTGAGTCATTCCCATCAGGACAGGTTGGAGAAGGAATGAGAAGGAATGAGAACAGTGAGAATCAACGTGTGCCAGATTGGTCTAATGTTGTCAATGGAAAACTGATTAATTTCTCATGGTAGCTCTAGGAGGTAGGTACTTTTTTTGTCTTCACCAAGTTACAAATGATACAACTAAGGCAGGAGAGGTTTTATAACTCAGTGTAACCAGAATGTGAACAAGGTAGGTATGGATCTAGACCTGCACTCTCATATACCACTGACATTTCCTCTGCTGCTCTCTGATCACAGGCTTCACTCACACTAGTAGGCCTGTCCTCCACACCAGAAAGTCATCTTTGGCATTTCTCCTCACTTGGCCAATTTTCCTAAGATTACATCAAGAGTGAAGTTTTTGACATTGATTAAAAAGTAATATGTTTTCTCTTTTCCATAGAGAGTTAAGTTCACTTCACATGTTTGCATGTGTGAGTCTGAGTCAGTTGGTGTGCTGGGGCTCGTGACTTCTTGAAAGCAAGACTTTCAGGGATTTTTTTGTTCTCCTCTCCTTATCCATCCCTTCAACTTCCCTTCTTTTCATGACAAGAGTGGCTGGGAAAGCGGAGATACTTACTTCCAGAACTAACATCAACCAGGTCAGATCACAACTAGATGTCAGCATTTAGTAATATAATTTTCTCCCAATCTCAGGAAAAGTAATTTGTGTGCATAAGTAATAGCTTAGCTTCTTTCAGAATGTGGACCTTTAGAGAAATGAGCAAGCATTTGAGCTCAAAGATTGTCTGAGGCTTTTAAAATAATTTCTTACACTCAGGAAGGAAGAGACGTTATAGTATTACTTCGAATTTTCCTCATTTTTGTCTTTATAATATGACCAAGGACCTAAGTTCCTCCTTGGTGCTCTTCTGTAACTGCCAGTGATGTTAACAGGACATATAAGTACTCTTCAAAGAGGTAAGGATGCTGCTTACCTCTGAACAATTTTGCAGATATGTGTCTTTCCTACTCTTTCCTAACCTCTAATTCCTCTCTCTCTCCCTCCCTCTCTCTCTCTCTCTCTCTCTCTCTCTCTCTCTATATATATATATATATATATATATATATATATATATGTGTGTGTGTGTGTGTAATAAAACTAATGAGTAACACTGTACTTTGATGGAGTCAGACCTTCCTCCTGAACTTTCTCTATCAGAAACTGTAAGAAATACCTGTTTCCTATACTTTTGAGGAAAGGAAAAAACACTCAATGTTAGAAAAATAACTTTGGGCATCTGAAAACACCAACAGCAAAGGGGAAAATTAACCTTTACTGTGTCTCTTTATTAAAAAGGATGAAATATATCTAGAAATTTATATAAAATGTAGAATAAAAATAAGTCAGAATAATACCAACTTATGGTTTACTTATGAGTAAAACAAAAAAGACATATTATATCTATAACAAACACAGATGATCCTGGGAAAATTAAATGGGAAAGTAGATAAAGTTTATTCATGGTATTATTCAAAAGACATGATTGAACACTCAGTGGGCTTCCACTATGTACTGGAGCTGCTACTAAAACAAGTTATAGAAATGAAAGTTCTGGTACTTTCACTGAAATTGTTAATAGACTTGTGAGGGAGGAAGAGAAGAATATAAACAAATTACAGTGGTATATGACGGTTGAGATGCAGGGATATATACATAGTATATATCACAGTCTCTGGTCTGGTCCAAAGAGAGAAGGAAAAAATTTACAAGAGAAGGAGCCACTGGAGGAGTTGTTTTAGCAAGAAAGAATTGTACAGATAGAAAACAAAGTGGGCAGAACATTCCAGGCAGAAGAAACAGCATGTTCATGAGGGCCAAGGCATGTGACAGTAGAGTGCATTTGGAGAGAACTTCAAATTATTACTTGTAGCTAAACATAAACTTACCATATAATTCAGCAATTGCACTCCTAGCTATTTACTGAACTGATTTGAAAACTTGCACACAAATATTTATAGTAGCTTTATTCATAATCACAAAAACTAAAAGTAACCAAGATGTCTTTCAACAGGCAGATGGACTGTGGTCCATTCATACAATGGATTATTATTTGTGATAAAAAGACATAAGCTATTAATTCACACAAGAACATGGGTGAATGAAAGAGGCCAGACCAAAAAGATGTATATTGTACCATTCAATTCATATGACATTCTGGAAAAACCCAAAATCTTAGGGAAACACACCAATCATTGTCATGGGTTTTAAGGGAAAAATATTCAACTAGGGAAGTAAGGAGGATTTTTTAAGTGATTAAAAAAGTCTGCATGGTACTCTAGTGGTGGATATACAACACTATGTATTTGTCAAACCCATAGAATTTATAGCATAAAAAAGGAAGCTTAATGTATACAAATTGAAAAAAAATAACCAGAAGGTAGGGAATCAACCAGGTTGGAATGCAGATTGTGACAAAAGAATTTATAACATAACCTCACTGAAGGTGCTTATAGAAAAATTTCTGATCTAGGTAACTTCCGAAAACAATGCTTTGACTGGAAGCTATAAGACTAAAGAGACGTTGACGGCTGTACACATAAATACTATAATCTAGTGGGTAAAGTTGCATTTCATGGGGGTATGAGTTAACAATTCTGAAACTGCTTTGTATATATATTGGGATTGAACAAATAAATAAATGAATGGCGGTGGATGGTGGGAGCTGTGTTTCTCACTGTTGGATTTAGAAGTTACAGATAAGCCAGGGAACAATGCTAGAATCATGAGGAACAAGACTAGGCTCAGTGATATCAGTATGAGCTCATGTTTACATACCTATTATACAGACTAATATAGACATAATTATAGATATGTTTCAGTATACATATATATATTGCCTAGCTATGCCTATTGAGAGAGTCTAGAAACAACCCAGATAGTAGCAGGCATAGCCAATGGATGAAAATTGATTCCTAATACTACTTTCCAGTATAAGGAACCATGATTTTGGGGTTTTGGGGTTTTAGGGTAAGCAGGAATATGTACATAAGGTACCTCTAGAGTATCTTGTAATGCCAGAAAGCAAAGAAGTGATCTGAAATAAAGGAAGTACTCCCAATGGCCAAAGCTGGAACAATATGAGGGCTAAAATAAATGATGGAGTATTGGACTAATAACTAATAACTAATAATAATTAAATAAATACTGAATTGAAAATGATATAAATAAATGCTTGAATGACATAATAAATGGGGGTAAAAAACATACATTTTACATACAGAAGAATTCCAAATAAGTTTTGTAACTACTACTTCCTCCAAGTGATGTAGTTTAGCAACCTCTTTCCCATCCCCATTGAGTGTGGGCTGCACTTTCAGAGTAGAACATGAAAAAAGGTTAGCAGGAGAGGTTGCGTTATAGTGGGGAAGGTTGGTAAACACTATCTTGGTCAGATAATCAGTTTTGCATTATCACTTCTAAGCCATATTTATGTTTTTTTTTCAGGTGGGAAAAAGGACAAGGTGTTTATTAGTCCCACAACCCCCAGCAGCAGCTGTCACCTGTGACTGGGGTGGGTGGGAAGGATGCAGAGGACAGAAAGGAAGTGTCAGCAGCAGAGAGTGTAGAAGTCCCTCCCACCACACATTCCAGAGCTGCTGCCCCCAAATGCGCATGAGACAGGCCCAGTCTTTTCCAACTCTCTGTTCACCATGTTTCTCGCTGCCCTGCAAGAGGCCAGCCACCCCAGGGGCAGCATGTCCAGGTCTGACCTCCTGGGCAGCCAGGCTGGGCAGGAGCAGTGCACAGGTTTGACAGACCTGGGCATGCGTGTGTGCAGGGGACACAGGTGTTGGGAATGGCACCTTACCTCTGTGGTCCGAAAATCTATAACCTGAGTTTAACCATGAGAAAATGCCAGACAAATTCAAATTGAGGAATATTATACAAAATACCTGACAACTATGCCTCAAAACCGTCAAAGTCATTAAAAACAAGGAAAGTCAGAAACTGTTATCACCCAGATTTGACTAAGGAGACATGACAACTACATGTAAAGTGGTGTCTTAAATGAGATCCTGAGACAGAAAAGGGGGCCTTAGTTAAAAACTAGTAAACTCCAAATAAATGAGTTTAGTTCATAGTAATGTACTACCGCTGGTTCCTTACTTGTGACAATTGTACTAGATCAATGCAAGACCTTAAAATAGGGGAAACTGGGTGAGGACTATACAGGAAATCCTTATGCTCTCTTTGCAACTTTTCCATTAGTCTGAAATTATTCTAAAATTAAAGGTTAAAGAAAATATTAGTCATGGTGAGAAGATGTGAAGGCTGGAAAAATGGAAAATATGGGAAACAGAGGTCTCCATAGGGTCTAAAATGCCATAAGAGTTTGGAATTATTGAGGATTGTGAAGGAATAGGACAAGAAAGAAGATCTTGTGGTGGGATCTGTCAGGAGACTCATGAGGTGATCCAAATGAAAGATCCTTATTCAAATCAGTATTTGTGGAGTCAGAAGAGCAGAACTGACATAACCTGGTGACCACTTATTATAGAAGGTGAGGAAAGGACACATCTCAGAAGGATCCCTGTTTTCTGTTTGAGTGATTGAGTAGGGAGTGATGCCCTTACTGAGATGGGGACACAGGGAAACAAATATGCTTAGGAAGAAAGATGAAGATGTATTTCGAGTTTTAAAATTTTCCTTAGAAACATTTCCACGAGAAAGCTAAGGGGTGGTTTCCAGTTTTCAGAAAGCAACTGGAGCTTCTTACTTCCTGTTTATGCTCCCTGAATTCCATTGGATCCAGTATCCACATGCATGCATACTCTATCTTCTCTATTAAAATTTGCCCTTAAGTAAATGATCATGTTGGAAAGAACCTGATAAATTATTTCATGCTAAGGGAAGTAATGGATTAATGGAGTACTATTTCCAAATATACTTAACTTTAAACAATATAAAATAATCAGATGAAAGCCAAAAGGGAACTGGGAGCAAGTAGGGCTGGACTCTTGGGGTGATGTTGGGCACCGGGGCAGCATGTACTGTCACCTGAGATAGTGGTGAGGAGGTCCTTTTAGGGGAGAATCTTCTCCATCAAAGTAGCAGTCTACTTATGAGGGGGGCCAAATGCTGCTCAGAAACAGGAAATTCAGTCACCAGGAGTAGCAGAATGGGCAGAAGTTCTCAAACAGTTCTGATAAAGACCACAAAGAAGACAACTGCACTGTAAGTAGGTTTTAAAGGGCTTTGCGTGCACTCATCTCACAAATATTTTTTGAGCACTTTGTACATATGTCAGGCTCCACTGTAAAAAGTTTGGTAGATCAGCAAGTTGGACAGGTAAATTTCCTACTCATAATAGAGCTTAAATTCTAGTAGAATAACATAGATAATATACAAGTAAAGAAAAATAACAATTTCTGTTTTGAAAGTACTATGAAGGAATTAATAGGGTTTATTTGAGAGAAAACTTGATGGATACGCAAGAGGCACTCATTCAAAAAAGGGTGTAAAAAGCATGCAAAGTTTTTTAGCTTAACATTTTAGGCAGAAACATGGAATTATCTCCTCTAATCCTAACAACATACATTATTTAATTAAATCCTCAAAAAGTAAGTTCTATGCTTATAGATTAGGAAACTGGGAGTTAATCATTAAGTAATTTACACACAACTTTCGAGAGGTTGAATTGTGTGTCCTCAAAATTCATATGCTGAAACCTTAATCCCAGACTGTATTGGAGATAGGGCCTTTAAAGAAGGGATTAAGTTAAAATGAGGCTGTCAGGGTGGGCCCTAATCCAATCTGACTGGTGTCCCTATAAGAAGAGCAAAGTTGGATGCACTAAGAGACACCAGGGAAGTACACAAAGAGGAAAGACCATGTGAGGACCCAGAGGAAGGCAGCTCTCTGTAAGCCAAGGAGAGAGGCCTTAGAAGAAACCACCACTGCAGGACAGCTTCATCTGGGACATCCAGCTTCCAGAACAATGAGAAAATAAATTTCTGTTGTTTAAGCCACCCAGTCTTGGGTATCTTGTTATGGAAGCCTGAATTAAAACCCAACGAGTCCTTCCCTCCTGTTGTGTGTCTCCTTTACTGATAACATAAAAAATTCATTTCTGACACTTCTGGACACTGAATGTGTGTATGTTTGTGGTTCCCCAATTCTCCACTACACCAGCTGGGAGTCCTACTACAATTTAACTCAATTTGAACACTGGTAAAGGGCTCAGTCCCATGAGACTGATTCCACACCACTTCAGATGCCAATCATAAATAGAAGGCCCCAGGGTACCCACAGCTTTTGTCCAATGTGGCTACAAACTTCAGGTTCTCATGAACTCTTTCCCCTTTGCATTTGATTATTTGCTAGAGTGGCTCACAGAAATCAAAGAAACACTAACTTACAGTCAGATGAAGATATAGACAAGGCAAGGTCTGGAAGGGTCCCAAGAGCAGGAGCCTCTGTCCTTATAAAGTTTGGAGGTGTCACATCTCAGTAAGTTGATATGTTCACCAACCTGGAATCTTTCTGTAACTCTTTCTATTGGGATTCTCACATAGCCATGATCAATTAACTCCATTTCCAGCCCTTTTCCCTTCTCTGGAGGTTGGGGTGGGGCTGAAAAATCCCAAGCTTCTCACCATGGTTTGGTCTTCTGGTGACCAGTCCCCATCCAGAAGCCATCTAGGAGCCCACCCGAAATCACCTTCTCAGAACAAAAGATGCTCTTATTGTTCTTTTTTTTTTTTTTTTCATTTCTTTCCTTCTGCTAACTTTGGGTTTTGTTTGGTCTTCTTTCTCTAGTTCCTTTAGGTGCAAGGTTAGATTGCTTATTTGAGATTTTTCTTGTTTCTTGTTCCTTGTATAGCCATAAACTTCCCTCTTAAAACGGCTTCTGCGGCATCAAACAGGTATTGGATCATCGGGTTTCCATTGTGGTTTGTCTCTAGGTATTTTTTGATTTCCTCTTTGATTTCTTCAGTGATATCTTGGTTATTTAGTAACGTATTGTTTATCCTCCATGTGTCTGTTTCTTCCATTTTTTCCCCTGTAATTCATTTCTAATCTCATAGCATTGTAGTCAGAAAGGATGCTTGATACGAATTCAATTTTCTTAAATTTACTGAGGCTTGATATGTGAACCAAGATGTGATTTATCCTGGAGAATGTCCCATGCACATTTGAGAAGAAAGAGTAATCTGCTGTTTTCAGATGGAATGTCCTATAAATATCAATTAAATCTATCTGGCCTATTGAGTCATTTAAAGCTTCTGTTTCCTTATTTATTTTCATTTTGGATGATCTGTCATTGGTGTAAGTGAGGGGTTAAACTCCCCAACTTATTGTGTTACTGTCAATTTCCTTTTTAATAGCTGTTAGCAGTTGCCTAATGTATTGAGCTGCTCCTACGTTGGGTACATATATATTAATAATTGTTATATCTTCATCTTGGATTGATCCGTTGATCATTACGTAGAATCCTTCCTTGTCTCTTGTAACTTTTCTTATTTTAAAGCCTATTTGATTCTTAAAACCTCTGTGTTGATATGTCTACATAAAGGAATAAAGTGTCTATAGAGGGGCATAAACACGACAGTGAAAATCAGCTAAACCCCATTATAAAAATAAATTTCAATAACAAAGCACAAACACAGCGAAATTATTAGAAAATGGGTTCAGGGACTCTCATGCAACCTGGATTGACCACATCTACACCCACAGCTGGATGAGACATAAGGCTGGATACTTGGGGCTGAGAGGATTGGTGAGGTTGCATCAGCAAATGCAGACCCTTTAAAGCAATACTGCATGCTACCCATTACATGGGTCCCAACTCTCCATGTTTAAGGGAATCTTACTACACCTAAATCATACGCGGGAAACCCAGAGGTTGGTACACCGTGTGATCAGGAACTGTTCTAAAACACACCTCATTTTTCCTGCTCTGGTGCTCGGGATCGCCATTGCGGCCACTTTACAGATCTCCCCACATGGGGAGTCAGCACCCTTAACCTCCTGTTTCGCCCAGTTTGTAATTTGTGTAGAGGATGCACAGGAAGAGGGGGAACCAATGAGACACTAGCTGTAGGAATTTGGACGGGTATATGTCACTCTAATTTCCCATCAAGAAGAAGAATTAAGCAAAGGCTCAGCCTGCCGCCCCGGAACCAGATTAAGGCCTGAAACAATCCTGTGGTTGTGCGGCCAGCTCAGAAAAATGCGAGTTGATAAAAAGAGCTCAGTGGCACTGCAATTCACACGCCTGCAGAGGTATAAAGGACAACTAACGTCCAGAAATATTTTGAGGTAAGGCAACAAGGAGGACTTCAAAACGACGCAGACTTGCAGGAAACAGATTTCAAGAGCAAGATTGGAATCGCCTTTAAAGCACATGAAAGGAGGCAGAACTTTGACAATGATGCACTTGGCTAAACAGGGCGTATGCGTTTTTTCTTGACTATATTCAGGAAAAAATGCTTACGCCCTTTTTGACCAGCCAAGCAAGCGGGCATTGCAAATCCTCACTACAAAGAAGTCTCACCTCCCAACGGTTCAAAGGGATATCCGAAAAGAGTGTAAAAACGAGAAAGGCAGGACAGGCCGTGGAGAACAGGGAGCCTTGTTATGCTGATGGGCGGGATGAAAGCTGCCAACAGCCACTCTGGAGAAGTGCATGGTGTTTCCTAAAACATCCAAACAACAGAGCTACAAGCCTAGTACACAACCACTTATGGGCGTATACCTTTGGAAAACTGAAATTCAACAAGACACAGCCACACCAATATTTAGGGCTGATTGCTTTACAAGAACCTCAAATGCAGTACACCTTAAATATCCCAGGAAAGAGAAATATGGACAAAGAAGTTGTGGTACTTACGTACGATGGAATATCCCTCAGCCATGAAATCAATGTCATAAGGCCAGTAACAGCATAATGAGTGGATTTAGTTACGATGATTCTAAGTAAAGTAAGTCACACAAAAAAAGAAACTGATCATAAGATGCCACTTATAAAGGGAATGTAAACATGGCTACACATGAACTAAACTACCAAACAGGACAGAGTCTCACACTGAGAAAAAACACTTATGCTTGCTAAAAGGGGAAGATGAGGTGGGGTGATGTATAACACCAGGCTTTGAAAGGAGCACAGGTACCGTTCCATAAACCAAATATGTAATAGACAAGACCTACTCCTTGCGCAGTGAAAGGGACTCAACACCCCCTATACACTGCAGAGGAATATATCTGAGTAGTAAGAAGAAAAGTGGATTCAGGGAGGGCGCGGGTGCGTAGCTAGTGTCCCTGTGCACTTGCTAGAAAGCACAAGGAGGTGAACTACGCTGTCGACTGGAAGCGGGGCTCTGAGGGCAGAAGCCCTGGGTTCCCATTTTGAAAGCTCCATTCCTGCTGCCTTGAAGCTACCCGAATAACGCCGTTTCTGCCGGGCCTCTAGGCACTGGAGGCAGCGCTCGGGAACGAGAAGGACTTGTTCTCTGACTAATCAGGGTGCTTCCGGAGCCGTGTTGGGAGCTCACCCTGTCGGGCTGTAGGACTACAGGGCACGGCCCCTTGAGGGCCTGCCTCGAGAAGGCCTTTGAGCCGCCCTGCAGGAACGGAGCACACAGCAAGCTCTCGGAGGTCTCAGTCACCGTAGTGCTTTTTATTTGATCGGTGCCGCCCGTTTCAGGACTCCTAGAGGCTTCGGGTGTGCACCCTTTTCCCTGCGAAAACCCCCGGCCCCTGTGGGCATGCTGTGCCACACCCAGGCCCCTAGGCCCTTGAGAGAGGGGCCTACTGTGTATGCCGAGGGGAGGGCTCCCCCCGGCGCTTTGAAAGGGGACGCCTACGATTCCTCGGCACTCCAACAGCATCAGGCACGCCTTTCGAGCCAGTCCCCCGGGCCCTGGAAGTTTTCCACATTGCCCTTCTCTCAGCTGCACTGAGGAAATCGTCTGCTTAGAACGCCTTCTGGCACCGCGCTTGGAAAGTCACTCTGCTCACGGAGAAAGTCAGCTCGCACTGCAGCGGCAACTAAAGCTGAGCTCCTCAGGCAACACAACACTGCGGTCTTTGGGAAGAGGCAGACGCTTAGAGGCCTCACGAGAGAGCCTGCCTTGGTTGAGGTCGTTTGCTCCACGCAGAACAGCCCGCATCAACAAGTGGATTCAGGGGAGGGCCCACGGTGTACCTTGGGTGGTTTGTGGCCAGGTTACGTTTACTGCCTGTCTGGCTTGAAATGCGGGCCTGAAGGCACAGGCCGCCTCTCCCACTTGGAAAGTTCCCTTGGTCGGGCATTGCACTCCACGGAGAGACACCCTTTGTGATTGCCTCTCGTCGCGGTAGGCAGGGCTCTGGGAAGAAAATGAGTTCTCTCTCGGAAAACAGGGCGCGTCCAGGGCCCGCTCGGGAGCTCATGCTGCTATGCTCTATAGCTACCTGGAGACCCAACGTCAGCCCCTTGCCTCGAGGAAAGTCGCTTTATTGCCCTGCTGAAGCGGGCGCAGGCGGCACTTTCCAAGAGGCCTTCGTCGCGCTTCTCTGTTCTTTGCTTCTTGGTTAGTGCGCCGCCCAGGAAACCCAGGACCCTCGCGTCCGCACCCCGTTCCCTGCAAGACCACTGACTACCGGCAGGCTCCACGGGCCTGCTCAGCGGCATCCAGGCCCGGAAGCCCTTCCCAGTCACTCCGCGTATGCCCAGGGTAGGGCAACGCACTGCACGCCTCCTGGAGAGAGCTAGGTTTCCTCAGCCCTGCAACAGCTACAGGGAGACTCTTCCCTCACGTCCTACTTGTCTAGGAACTCGGCCTCGTTGCCCTCGTCGGAGCTGCGCTTAGGAAGAGAACCTGCCTCGCAGGCCTTCTAGGAGACCTTAGCCGAGGGCACCATCCTTTTAGGGGAGAAAGTCAACTTGCGCTCCTGCTGCCGCTGAAGTACAGTGCTTCCTCTTACACGGCAGGCCTCCGGTCGAGGCTGAGCCCCGATAGCGCCTACCTAGAGGTTTCCTTGGATGAGGGAGTTGGCTCCATGCAGAGCACCCTGTGAAGAAAAGTGGATTCAGGGAAGGCGCGGGTGCGTAGCTAGTGTCCCTGTGCACTTGCTAGAAAGCACAAGGAGGTGAACTACGCTGTCGACTGGAAGCGGGGCTCTGAGGGCAGAAGCCCTGGGTTCCCATTTTGAAAGCTCCATTCCTGCTGCCTTGAAGCTACCCGAATAACGCCGTTTCTGCCGGGCCTCTAGGCACTGGAGGCAGCGCTCGGGAACGAGAAGGACTTGTTCTCTGACTAATCAGGGTGCTTCCGGAGCCGTGTTGGGAGCTCACCCTGTCGGGCTGTAGGACTACAGGGCACGGCCCCTTGAGGGCCTGCCTCGAGAAGGCCTTTGAGCCGCCCTGCAGGAACGGAGCACACAGCAAGCTCTCGGAGGTCTCAGTCACCGTAGTGCTTTTTATTTGATCGGTGCCGCCCGTTTCAGGACTCCTAGAGGCTTCGGGTGTGCACCCTTTTCCCTGCGAAAACCCCCGGCCCCTGTGGGCATGCTGTGCCACACCCAGGCCCCTAGGCCCTTGAGAGAGGGGCCTACTGTGTATGCCGAGGGGAGGGCTCCCCCCGGCGCTTTGAAAGGGGACGCCTACGATTCCTCGGCACTCCAACAGCATCAGGCACGCCTTTCGAGCCAGTCCCCCGGGCCCTGGAAGTTTTCCACATTGCCCTTCTCTCAGCTGCACTGAGGAAATCGTCTGCTTAGAACGCCTTCTGGCACCGCGCTTGGAAAGTCACTCTGCTCACGGAGAAAGTCAGCTCGCACTGCAGCGGCAACTAAAGCTGAGCTCCTCAGGCAACACAACACTGCGGTCTTTGGGAAGAGGCAGACGCTTAGAGGCCTCACGAGAGAGCCTGCCTTGGTTGAGGTCGTTTGCTCCACGCAGAACAGCCCGCATCAACAAGTGGATTCAGGGGAGGGCCCACGGTGTACCTTGGGTGGTTTGTGGCCAGGTTACGTTTACTGCCTGTCTGGCTTGAAATGCGGGCCTGAAGGCACAGGCCGCCTCTCCCACTTGGAAAGTTCCCTTGGTCGGGCATTGCACTCCACGGAGAGACACCCTTTGTGATTGCCTCTCGTCGCGGTAGGCAGGGCTCTGGGAAGAAAATGAGTTCTCTCTCGGAAAACAGGGCGCGTCCAGGGCCCGCTCGGGAGCTCATGCTGCTATGCTCTATAGCTACCTGGAGACCCAACGTCAGCCCCTTGCCTCGAGGAAAGTCGCTTTATTGCCCTGCTGAAGCGGGCGCAGGCGGCACTTTCCAAGAGGCCTTCGTCGCGCTTCTCTGTTCTTTGCTTCTTGGTTAGTGCGCCGCCCAGGAAACCCAGGACCCTCGCGTCCGCACCCTGTTCCCTGCAAGACCCCTGACTACCGGCAGGCTCCACGGGCCTGCTCAGCGGCATCCAGGCCCGGAAGCCCTTCCCAGTCACTCCGCGTATGCCCAGGGTAGGGCAACGCACTGCACGCCTCCTGGAGAGAGCTAGGTTTCCTCAGCCCTGCAACAGCTACAGGGAGACTCTTCCCTCACGTCCTACTTGTCTAGGAACTCGGCCTCGTTGCCCTCGTCGGAGCTGCGCTTAGGAAGAGAACCTGCCTCGCAGGCCTTCTAGGAGACCTTAGCCGAGGGCACCATCCTTTTAGGGGAGAAAGTCAACTTGCGCTCCTGCTGCCGCTGAAGTACAGTGCTTCCTCTTACACGGCAGGCCTCCGGTCGAGGCTGAGCCCCGATAGCGCCTACCTAGAGGTTTCCTTGGATGAGGGAGTTGGCTCCATGCAGAGCACCCTGTGAAGAAAAGTGGATTCAGGGAAGGCGCGGGTGCGTAGCTAGTGTCCCTGTGCACTTGCTAGAAAGCACAAGGAGGTGAACTACGCTGTCGACTGGAAGCGGGGCTCTGAGGGCAGAAGCCCTGGGTTCCCATTTTGAAAGCTCCATTCCTGCTGCCTTGAAGCTACCCGAATAACGCCGTTTCTGCCGGGCCTCTAGGCACTGGAGGCAGCGCTCGGGAACGAGAAGGACTTGTTCTCTGACTAATCAGGGTGCTTCCGGAGCCGTGTTGGGAGCTCACCCTGTCGGGCTGTAGGACTACAGGGCACGGCCCCTTGAGGGCCTGCCTCGAGAAGGCCTTTGAGCCGCCCTGCAGGAACGGAGCACACAGCAAGCTCTCGGAGGTCTCAGTCACCGTAGTGCTTTTTATTTGATCGGTGCCGCCCGTTTCAGGACTCCTAGAGGCTTCGGGTGTGCACCCTTTTCCCTGCGAAAACCCCCGGCCCCTGCGGGCATGCTGTGCCACACCCAGGCCCCTAGGCCCTTGAGAGAGGGGCCTACTGTGTATGCCGAGGGGAGGGCTCCCCCCGGCGCTTTGAAAGGGGACGCCTACGATTCCTCGGCACTCCAACAGCATCAGGCACGCCTTTCGAGCCAGTCCCCCGGGCCCTGGAAGTTTTCCACATTGCCCTTCTCTCAGCTGCACTGAGGAAATCGTCTGCTTAGAACGCCTTCTGGCACCGCGCTTGGAAAGTCACTCTGCTCACGGAGAAAGTCAGCTCGCACTGCAGCGGCAACTAAAGCTGAGCTCCTCAGGCAACACAACACTGCGGTCTTTGGGAAGAGGCAGACGCTTAGAGGCCTCACGAGAGAGCCTGCCTTGGTTGAGGTCGTTTGCTCCACGCAGAACAGCCCGCATCAACAAGTGGATTCAGGGGAGGGCCCACGGTGTACCTTGGGTGGTTTGTGGCCAGGTTACGTTTACTGCCTGTCTGGCTTGAAATGCGGGCCTGAAGGCACAGGCCGCCTCTCCCACTTGGAAAGTTCCCTTGGTCGGGCATTGCACTCCACGGAGAGACACCCTTTGTGATTGCCTCTCGTCGCGGTAGGCAGGGCTCTGGGAAGAAAATGAGTTCTCTCTCGGAAAACAGGGCGCGTCCAGGGCCCGCTCGGGAGCTCATGCTGCTATGCTCTATAGCTACCTGGAGACCCAACGTCAGCCCCTTGCCTCGAGGAAAGTCGCTTTATTGCCCTGCTGAAGCGGGCGCAGGCGGCACTTTCCAAGAGGCCTTCGTCGCGCTTCTCTGTTCTTTGCTTCTTGGTTAGTGCGCCGCCCAGGAAACCCAGGACCCTCGCGTCCGCACCCCGTTCCCTGCAAGACCCCTGACTACCGGCAGGCTCCACGGGCCTGCTCAGCGGCATCCAGGCCCGGAAGCCCTTCCCAGTCACTCCGCGTATGCCCAGGGTAGGGCAACGCACTGCACGCCTCCTGGAGAGAGCTAGGTTTCCTCAGCCCTGCAACAGCTACAGGGAGACTCTTCCCTCACGTCCTACTTGTCTAGGAACTCGGCCTCGTTGCCCTCGTCGGAGCTGCGCTTAGGAAGAGAACCTGCCTCGCAGGCCTTCTAGGAGACCTTAGCCGAGGGCACCATCCTTTTAGGGGAGAAAGTCAACTTGCGCTCCTGCTGCCGCTGAAGTACAGTGCTTCCTCTTACACGGCAGGCCTCCGGTCGAGGCTGAGCCCCGATAGCGCCTACCTAGAGGTTTCCTTGGATGAGGGAGTTGGCTCCATGCAGAGCACCCTGTGAAGAAAAGTGGATTCAGGGAAGGCGCGGGTGCGTAGCTAGTGTCCCTGTGCACTTGCTAGAAAGCACAAGGAGGTGAACTACGCTGTCGACTGGAAGCGGGGCTCTGAGGGCAGAAGCCCTGGGTTCCCATTTTGAAAGCTCCATTCCTGCTGCCTTGAAGCTACCCGAATAACGCCGTTTCTGCCGGGCCTCTAGGCACTGGAGGCAGCGCTCGGGAACGAGAAGGACTTGTTCTCTGACTAATCAGGGTGCTTCCGGAGCCGTGTTGGGAGCTCACCCTGTCGGGCTGTAGGACTGCAGGGCACGGCCCCTTGAGGGCCTGCCTCGAGAAGGCCTTTGAGCCGCCCTGCAGGAACGGAGCACACAGCAAGCTCTCGGAGGTCTCAGTCACCGTAGTGCTTTTTATTTGATCGGTGCCGCCCGTCTCAGGACTCCTAGAGGCTTCGGGTGTGCACCCTTCTCCCTGCGAAAACCCCCGGCCCCTGTGGGCATGCTGTGCCACACCCAGGCCCCTAGGCCCTTGAGAGAGGGGCCTACTGTGTATGCCGAGCGGAGGGCTCCACCCCGGCGCTTTGAAAGGGGACGCCTACGATTCCTCGGCACTCCAACAGCATCAGGCACGCCTTTCGAGCCAGTCCCCCGGGCCCTGGAAGTTTTCCACATTGCCCTTCTCTCAGCTGCACTGAGGAAATCGTCTGCTTAGAACGCCTTCTGGCACCGCGCTTGGAAAGTCACTCTGCTCACGGAGAAAGTCAGCTCGCACTGCAGCGGCAACTAAAGCTGAGCTCCTCAGGCAACACAACACTGCGGTCTTTGGGAAGAGGCAGACGCTTAGAGGCCTCACGAGAGAGCCTGCCTTGGTTGAGGTCGTTTGCTCCACGCAGAACAGCCCGCATCAACAAGTGGATTCAGGGGAGGGCCCACGGTGTACCTTGGGTGGTTTGTGGCCAGGTTACGTTTACTGCCTGTCTGGCTTGAAATGCGGGCCTGAAGGCACAGGCCGCCTCTCCCACTTGGAAAGTTCCCTTGGTCGGGCATTGCACTCCACGGAGAGACACCCTTTGTGATTGCCTCTCGTCGCGGTAGGCAGGGCTCTGGGAAGAAAATGAGTTCTCTCTCGGAAAACAGGGCGCGTCCAGGGCCCGCTCGGGAGCTCATGCTGCTATGCTCTATAGCTACCTGGAGACCCAACGTCAGCCCCTTGCCTCGAGGAAAGTCGCTTTATTGCCCTGCTGAAGCGGGCGCAGGCGGCACTTTCCAAGAGGCCTTCGTCGCGCTTCTCTGTTCTTTGCTTCTTGGTTAGTGCGCCGCCCAGGAAACCCAGGACCCTCGCGTCCGCACCCCGTTCCCTGCAAGACCCCTGACTACCGGCAGGCTCCACGGGCCTGCTCAGCGGCATCCAGGCCCGGAAGCCCTTCCCAGTCACTCCGCGTATGCCCAGGGTAGGGCAACGCACTGCACGCCTCCTGGAGAGAGCTAGGTTTCCTCAGCCCTGCAACAGCTACAGGGAGACTCTTCCCTCACGTCCTACTTGTCTAGGAACTCGGCCTCGTTGCCCTCGTCGGAGCTGCGCTTAGGAAGAGAACCTGCCTCGCAGGCCTTCTAGGAGACCTTAGCCGAGGGCACCATCCTTTTAGGGGAGAAAGTCAACTTGCGCTCCTGCTGCCGCTGAAGTACAGTGCTTCCTCTTACACGGCAGGCCTCCGGTCGAGGCTGAGCCCCGATAGCGCCTACCTAGAGGTTTCCTTGGATGAGGGAGTTGGCTCCATGCAGAGCACCCTGTGAAGAAAAGTGGATTCAGGGAAGGCGCGGGTGCGTAGCTAGTGTCCCTGTGCACTTGCTAGAAAGCACAAGGAGGTGAACTACGCTGTCGACTGGAAGCGGGGCTCTGAGGGCAGAAGCCCTGGGTTCCCATTTTGAAAGCTCCATTCCTGCTGCCTTGAAGCTACCCGAATAACGCCGTTTCTGCCGGGCCTCTAGGCACTGGAGGCAGCGCTCGGGAACGAGAAGGACTTGTTCTCTGACTAATCAGGGTGCTTCCGGAGCCGTGTTGGGAGCTCACCCTGTCGGGCTGTAGGACTGCAGGGCACGGCCCCTTGAGGGCCTGCCTCGAGAAGGCCTTTGAGCCGCCCTGCAGGAACGGAGCACACAGCAAGCTCTCGGAGGTCTCAGTCACCGTAGTGCTTTTTATTTGATCGGTGCCGCCCGTCTCAGGACTCCTAGAGGCTTCGGGTGTGCACCCTTCTCCCTGCGAAAACCCCCGGCCCCTGTGGGCATGCTGTGCCACACCCAGGCCCCTAGGCCCTTGAGAGAGGGGCCTACTGTGTATGCCGAGCGGAGGGCTCCACCCCGGCGCTTTGAAAGGGGACGCCTACGATTCCTCGGCACTCCAACAGCATCAGGCACGCCTTTCGAGCCAGTCCCCCGGGCCCTGGAAGTTTTCCACATTGCCCTTCTCTCAGCTGCACTGAGGAAATCGTCTGCTTAGAACGCCTTCTGGCACCGCGCTTGGAAAGTCACTCTGCTCACGGAGAAAGTCAGCTCGCACTGCAGCGGCAACTAAAGCTGAGCTCCTCAGGCAACACAACACTGCGGTCTTTGGGAAGAGGCAGACGCTTAGAGGCCTCACGAGAGAGCCTGCCTTGGTTGAGGTCGTTTGCTCCACGCAGAACAGCCCGCATCAACAAGTGGATTCAGGGGAGGGCCCACGGTGTACCTTGGGTGGTTTGTGGCCAGGTTACGTTTACTGCCTGTCTGGCTTGAAATGCGGGCCTGAAGGCACAGGCCGCCTCTCCCACTTGGAAAGTTCCCTTGGTCGGGCATTGCACTCCACGGAGAGACACCCTTTGTGATTGCCTCTCGTCGCGGTAGGCAGGGCTCTGGGAAGAAAATGAGTTCTCTCTCGGAAAACAGGGCGCGTCCAGGGCCCGCTCGGGAGCTCATGCTGCTATGCTCTATAGCTACCTGGAGACCCAACGTCAGCCCCTTGCCTCGAGGAAAGTCGCTTTATTGCCCTGCTGAAGCGGGCGCAGGCGGCACTTTCCAAGAGGCCTTCGTCGCGCTTCTCTGTTCTTTGCTTCTTGGTTAGTGCGCCGCCCAGGAAACCCAGGACCCTCGCGTCCGCACCCTGTTCCCTGCAAGACCCCTGACTACCGGCAGGCTCCACGGGCCTGCTCAGCGGCATCCAGGCCCGGAAGCCCTTCCCAGTCACTCCGCGTATGCCCAGGGTAGGGCAACGCACTGCACGCCTCCTGGAGAGAGCTAGGTTTCCTCAGCCCTGCAACAGCTACAGGGAGACTCTTCCCTCACGTCCTACTTGTCTAGGAACTCGGCCTCGTTGCCCTCGTCGGAGCTGCGCTTAGGAAGAGAACCTGCCTCGCAGGCCTTCTAGGAGACCTTAGCCGAGGGCACCATCCTTTTAGGGGAGAAAGTCAACTTGCGCTCCTGCTGCCGCTGAAGTACAGTGCTTCCTCTTACACGGCAGGCCTCCGGTCGAGGCTGAGCCCCGATAGCGCCTACCTAGAGGTTTCCTTGGATGAGGGAGTTGGCTCCATGCAGAGCACCCTGTGAAGAAAAGTGGATTCAGGGAAGGCGCGGGTGCGTAGCTAGTGTCCCTGTGCACTTGCTAGAAAGCACAAGGAGGTGAACTACGCTGTCGACTGGAAGCGGGGCTCTGAGGGCAGAAGCCCTGGGTTCCCATTTTGAAAGCTCCATTCCTGCTGCCTTGAAGCTACCCGAATAACGCCGTTTCTGCCGGGCCTCTAGGCACTGGAGGCAGCGCTCGGGAACGAGAAGGACTTGTTCTCTGACTAATCAGGGTGCTTCCGGAGCCGTGTTGGGAGCTCACCCTGTCGGGCTGTAGGACTGCAGGGCACGGCCCCTTGAGGGCCTGCCTCGAGAAGGCCTTTGAGCCGCCCTGCAGGAACGGAGCACACAGCAAGCTCTCGGAGGTCTCAGTCACCGTAGTGCTTTTTATTTGATCGGTGCCGCCCGTCTCAGGACTCCTAGAGGCTTCGGGTGTGCACCCTTCTCCCTGCGAAAACCCCCGGCCCCTGTGGGCATGCTGTGCCACACCCAGGCCCCTAGGCCCTTGAGAGAGGGGCCTACTGTGTATGCCGAGCGGAGGGCTCCACCCCGGCGCTTTGAAAGGGGACGCCTACGATTCCTCGGCACTCCAACAGCATCAGGCACGCCTTTCGAGCCAGTCCCCCGGGCCCTGGAAGTTTTCCACATTGCCCTTCTCTCAGCTGCACTGAGGAAATCGTCTGCTTAGAACGCCTTCTGGCACCGCGCTTGGAAAGTCACTCTGCTCACGGAGAAAGTCAGCTCGCACTGCAGCGGCAACTAAAGCTGAGCTCCTCAGGCAACACAACACTGCGGTCTTTGGGAAGAGGCAGACGCTTAGAGGCCTCACGAGAGAGCCTGCCTTGGTTGAGGTCGTTTGCTCCACGCAGAACAGCCCGCATCAACAAGTGGATTCAGGGGAGGGCCCACGGTGTACCTTGGGTGGTTTGTGGCCAGGTTACGTTTACTGCCTGTCTGGCTTGAAATGCGGGCCTGAAGGCACAGGCCGCCTCTCCCACTTGGAAAGTTCCCTTGGTCGGGCATTGCACTCCACGGAGAGACACCCTTTGTGATTGCCTCTCGTCGCGGTAGGCAGGGCTCTGGGAAGAAAATGAGTTCTCTCTCGGAAAACAGGGCGCGTCCAGGGCCCGCTCGGGAGCTCATGCTGCTATGCTCTATAGCTACCTGGAGACCCAACGTCAGCCCCTTGCCTCGAGGAAAGTCGCTTTATTGCCCTGCTGAAGCGGGCGCAGGCGGCACTTTCCAAGAGGCCTTCGTCGCGCTTCTCTGTTCTTTGCTTCTTGGTTAGTGCGCCGCCCAGGAAACCCAGGACCCTCGCGTCCGCACCCCGTTCCCTGCAAGACCCCTGACTACCGGCAGGCTCCACGGGCCTGCTCAGCGGCATCCAGGCCCGGAAGCCCTTCCCAGTCACTCCGCGTATGCCCAGGGTAGGGCAACGCACTGCACGCCTCCTGGAGAGAGCTAGGTTTCCTCAGCCCTGCAACAGCTACAGGGAGACTCTTCCCTCACGTCCTACTTGTCTAGGAACTCGGCCTCGTTGCCCTCGTCGGAGCTGCGCTTAGGAAGAGAACCTGCCTCGCAGGCCTTCTAGGAGACCTTAGCCGAGGGCACCATCCTTTTAGGGGAGAAAGTCAACTTGCGCTCCTGCTGCCGCTGAAGTACAGTGCTTCCTCTTACACGGCAGGCCTCCGGTCGAGGCTGAGCCCCGATAGCGCCTACCTAGAGGTTTCCTTGGATGAGGGAGTTGGCTCCATGCAGAGCACCCTGTGAAGAAAAGTGGATTCAGGGAAGGCGCGGGTGCGTAGCTAGTGTCCCTGTGCACTTGCTAGAAAGCACAAGGAGGTGAACTACGCTGTCGACTGGAAGCGGGGCTCTGAGGGCAGAAGCCCTGGGTTCCCATTTTGAAAGCTCCATTCCTGCTGCCTTGAAGCTACCCGAATAACGCCGTTTCTGCCGGGCCTCTAGGCACTGGAGGCAGCGCTCGGGAACGAGAAGGACTTGTTCTCTGACTAATCAGGGTGCTTCCGGAGCCGTGTTGGGAGCTCACCCTGTCGGGCTGTAGGACTGCAGGGCACGGCCCCTTGAGGGCCTGCCTCGAGAAGGCCTTTGAGCCGCCCTGCAGGAACGGAGCACACAGCAAGCTCTCGGAGGTCTCAGTCACCGTAGTGCTTTTTATTTGATCGGTGCCGCCCGTCTCAGGACTCCTAGAGGCTTCGGGTGTGCACCCTTCTCCCTGCGAAAACCCCCGGCCCCTGTGGGCATGCTGTGCCACACCCAGGCCCCTAGGCCCTTGAGAGAGGGGCCTACTGTGTATGCCGAGCGGAGGGCTCCACCCCGGCGCTTTGAAAGGGGACGCCTACGATTCCTCGGCACTCCAACAGCATCAGGCACGCCTTTCGAGCCAGTCCCCCGGGCCCTGGAAGTTTTCCACATTGCCCTTCTCTCAGCTGCACTGAGGAAATCGTCTGCTTAGAACGCCTTCTGGCACCGCGCTTGGAAAGTCACTCTGCTCACGGAGAAAGTCAGCTCGCACTGCAGCGGCAACTAAAGCTGAGCTCCTCAGGCAACACAACACTGCGGTCTTTGGGAAGAGGCAGACGCTTAGAGGCCTCACGAGAGAGCCTGCCTTGGTTGAGGTCGTTTGCTCCACGCAGAACAGCCCGCATCAACAAGTGGATTCAGGGGAGGGCCCACGGTGTACCTTGGGTGGTTTGTGGCCAGGTTACGTTTACTGCCTGTCTGGCTTGAAATGCGGGCCTGAAGGCACAGGCCGCCTCTCCCACTTGGAAAGTTCCCTTGGTCGGGCATTGCACTCCACGGAGAGACACCCTTTGTGATTGCCTCTCGTCGCGGTAGGCAGGGCTCTGGGAAGAAAATGAGTTCTCTCTCGGAAAACAGGGCGCGTCCAGGGCCCGCTCGGGAGCTCATGCTGCTATGCTCTATAGCTACCTGGAGACCCAACGTCAGCCCCTTGCCTCGAGGAAAGTCGCTTTATTGCCCTGCTGAAGCGGGCGCAGGCGGCACTTTCCAAGAGGCCTTCGTCGCGCTTCTCTGTTCTTTGCTTCTTGGTTAGTGCGCCGCCCAGGAAACCCAGGACCCTCGCGTCCGCACCCCGTTCCCTGCAAGACCCCTGACTACCGGCAGGCTCCACGGGCCTGCTCAGCGGCATCCAGGCCCGGAAGCCCTTCCCAGTCACTCCGCGTATGCCCAGGGTAGGGCAACGCACTGCACGCCTCCTGGAGAGAGCTAGGTTTCCTCAGCCCTGCAACAGCTACAGGGAGACTCTTCCCTCACGTCCTACTTGTCTAGGAACTCGGCCTCGTTGCCCTCGTCGGAGCTGCGCTTAGGAAGAGAACCTGCCTCGCAGGCCTTCTAGGAGACCTTAGCCGAGGGCACCATCCTTTTAGGGGAGAAAGTCAACTTGCGCTCCTGCTGCCGCTGAAGTACAGTGCTTCCTCTTACACGGCAGGCCTCCGGTCGAGGCTGAGCCCCGATAGCGCCTACCTAGAGGTTTCCTTGGATGAGGGAGTTGGCTCCATGCAGAGCACCCTGTGAAGAAAAGTGGATTCAGGGAAGGCGCGGGTGCGTAGCTAGTGTCCCTGTGCACTTGCTAGAAAGCACAAGGAGGTGAACTACGCTGTCGACTGGAAGCGGGGCTCTGAGGGCAGAAGCCCTGGGTTCCCATTTTGAAAGCTCCATTCCTGCTGCCTTGAAGCTACCCGAATAACGCCGTTTCTGCCGGGCCTCTAGGCACTGGAGGCAGCGCTCGGGAACGAGAAGGACTTGTTCTCTGACTAATCAGGGTGCTTCCGGAGCCGTGTTGGGAGCTCACCCTGTCGGGCTGTAGGACTGCAGGGCACGGCCCCTTGAGGGCCTGCCTCGAGAAGGCCTTTGAGCCGCCCTGCAGGAACGGAGCACACAGCAAGCTCTCGGAGGTCTCAGTCACCGTAGTGCTTTTTATTTGATCGGTGCCGCCCGTCTCAGGACTCCTAGAGGCTTCGGGTGTGCACCCTTCTCCCTGCGAAAACCCCCGGCCCCTGTGGGCATGCTGTGCCACACCCAGGCCCCTAGGCCCTTGAGAGAGGGGCCTACTGTGTATGCCGAGCGGAGGGCTCCACCCCGGCGCTTTGAAAGGGGACGCCTACGATTCCTCGGCACTCCAACAGCATCAGGCACGCCTTTCGAGCCAGTCCCCCGGGCCCTGGAAGTTTTCCACATTGCCCTTCTCTCAGCTGCACTGAGGAAATCGTCTGCTTAGAACGCCTTCTGGCACCGCGCTTGGAAAGTCACTCTGCTCACGGAGAAAGTCAGCTCGCACTGCAGCGGCAACTAAAGCTGAGCTCCTCAGGCAACACAACACTGCGGTCTTTGGGAAGAGGCAGACGCTTAGAGGCCTCACGAGAGAGCCTGCCTTGGTTGAGGTCGTTTGCTCCACGCAGAACAGCCCGCATCAACAAGTGGATTCAGGGGAGGGCCCACGGTGTACCTTGGGTGGTTTGTGGCCAGGTTACGTTTACTGCCTGTCTGGCTTGAAATGCGGGCCTGAAGGCACAGGCCGCCTCTCCCACTTGGAAAGTTCCCTTGGTCGGGCATTGCACTCCACGGAGAGACACCCTTTGTGATTGCCTCTCGTCGCGGTAGGCAGGGCTCTGGGAAGAAAATGAGTTCTCTCTCGGAAAACAGGGCGCGTCCAGGGCCCGCTCGGGAGCTCATGCTGCTATGCTCTATAGCTACCTGGAGACCCAACGTCAGCCCCTTGCCTCGAGGAAAGTCGCTTTATTGCCCTGCTGAAGCGGGCGCAGGCGGCACTTTCCAAGAGGCCTTCGTCGCGCTTCTCTGTTCTTTGCTTCTTGGTTAGTGCGCCGCCCAGGAAACCCAGGACCCTCGCGTCCGCACCCTGTTCCCTGCAAGACCCCTGACTACCGGCAGGCTCCACGGGCCTGCTCAGCGGCATCCAGGCCCGGAAGCCCTTCCCAGTCACTCCGCGTATGCCCAGGGTAGGGCAACGCACTGCACGCCTCCTGGAGAGAGCTAGGTTTCCTCAGCCCTGCAACAGCTACAGGGAGACTCTTCCCTCACGTCCTACTTGTCTAGGAACTCGGCCTCGTTGCCCTCGTCGGAGCTGCGCTTAGGAAGAGAACCTGCCTCGCAGGCCTTCTAGGAGACCTTAGCCGAGGGCACCATCCTTTTAGGGGAGAAAGTCAACTTGCGCTCCTGCTGCCGCTGAAGTACAGTGCTTCCTCTTACACGGCAGGCCTCCGGTCGAGGCTGAGCCCCGATAGCGCCTACCTAGAGGTTTCCTTGGATGAGGGAGTTGGCTCCATGCAGAGCACCCTGTGAAGAAAAGTGGATTCAGGGAAGGCGCGGGTGCGTAGCTAGTGTCCCTGTGCACTTGCTAGAAAGCACAAGGAGGTGAACTACGCTGTCGACTGGAAGCGGGGCTCTGAGGGCAGAAGCCCTGGGTTCCCATTTTGAAAGCTCCATTCCTGCTGCCTTGAAGCTACCCGAATAACGCCGTTTCTGCCGGGCCTCTAGGCACTGGAGGCAGCGCTCGGGAACGAGAAGGACTTGTTCTCTGACTAATCAGGGTGCTTCCGGAGCCGTGTTGGGAGCTCACCCTGTCGGGCTGTAGGACTGCAGGGCACGGCCCCTTGAGGGCCTGCCTCGAGAAGGCCTTTGAGCCGCCCTGCAGGAACGGAGCACACAGCAAGCTCTCGGAGGTCTCAGTCACCGTAGTGCTTTTTATTTGATCGGTGCCGCCCGTCTCAGGACTCCTAGAGGCTTCGGGTGTGCACCCTTCTCCCTGCGAAAACCCCCGGCCCCTGTGGGCATGCTGTGCCACACCCAGGCCCCTAGGCCCTTGAGAGAGGGGCCTACTGTGTATGCCGAGCGGAGGGCTCCACCCCGGCGCTTTGAAAGGGGACGCCTACGATTCCTCGGCACTCCAACAGCATCAGGCACGCCTTTCGAGCCAGTCCCCCGGGCCCTGGAAGTTTTCCACATTGCCCTTCTCTCAGCTGCACTGAGGAAATCGTCTGCTTAGAACGCCTTCTGGCACCGCGCTTGGAAAGTCACTCTGCTCACGGAGAAAGTCAGCTCGCACTGCAGCGGCAACTAAAGCTGAGCTCCTCAGGCAACACAACACTGCGGTCTTTGGGAAGAGGCAGACGCTTAGAGGCCTCACGAGAGAGCCTGCCTTGGTTGAGGTCGTTTGCTCCACGCAGAACAGCCCGCATCAACAAGTGGATTCAGGGGAGGGCCCACGGTGTACCTTGGGTGGTTTGTGGCCAGGTTACGTTTACTGCCTGTCTGGCTTGAAATGCGGGCCTGAAGGCACAGGCCGCCTCTCCCACTTGGAAAGTTCCCTTGGTCGGGCATTGCACTCCACGGAGAGACACCCTTTGTGATTGCCTCTCGTCGCGGTAGGCAGGGCTCTGGGAAGAAAATGAGTTCTCTCTCGGAAAACAGGGCGCGTCCAGGGCCCGCTCGGGAGCTCATGCTGCTATGCTCTATAGCTACCTGGAGACCCAACGTCAGCCCCTTGCCTCGAGGAAAGTCGCTTTATTGCCCTGCTGAAGCGGGCGCAGGCGGCACTTTCCAAGAGGCCTTCGTCGCGCTTCTCTGTTCTTTGCTTCTTGGTTAGTGCGCCGCCCAGGAAACCCAGGACCCTCGCGTCCGCACCCTGTTCCCTGCAAGACCCCTGACTACCGGCAGGCTCCACGGGCCTGCTCAGCGGCATCCAGGCCCGGAAGCCCTTCCCAGTCACTCCGCGTATGCCCAGGGTAGGGCAACGCACTGCACGCCTCCTGGAGAGAGCTAGGTTTCCTCAGCCCTGCAACAGCTACAGGGAGACTCTTCCCTCACGTCCTACTTGTCTAGGAACTCGGCCTCGTTGCCCTCGTCGGAGCTGCGCTTAGGAAGAGAACCTGCCTCGCAGGCCTTCTAGGAGACCTTAGCCGAGGGCACCATCCTTTTAGGGGAGAAAGTCAACTTGCGCTCCTGCTGCCGCTGAAGTACAGTGCTTCCTCTTACACGGCAGGCCTCCGGTCGAGGCTGAGCCCCGATAGCGCCTACCTAGAGGTTTCCTTGGATGAGGGAGTTGGCTCCATGCAGAGCACCCTGTGAAGAAAAGTGGATTCAGGGAAGGCGCGGGTGCGTAGCTAGTGTCCCTGTGCACTTGCTAGAAAGCACAAGGAGGTGAACTACGCTGTCGACTGGAAGCGGGGCTCTGAGGGCAGAAGCCCTGGGTTCCCATTTTGAAAGCTCCATTCCTGCTGCCTTGAAGCTACCCGAATAACGCCGTTTCTGCCGGGCCTCTAGGCACTGGAGGCAGCGCTCGGGAACGAGAAGGACTTGTTCTCTGACTAATCAGGGTGCTTCCGGAGCCGTGTTGGGAGCTCACCCTGTCGGGCTGTAGGACTGCAGGGCACGGCCCCTTGAGGGCCTGCCTCGAGAAGGCCTTTGAGCCGCCCTGCAGGAACGGAGCACACAGCAAGCTCTCGGAGGTCTCAGTCACCGTAGTGCTTTTTATTTGATCGGTGCCGCCCGTCTCAGGACTCCTAGAGGCTTCGGGTGTGCACCCTTCTCCCTGCGAAAACCCCCGGCCCCTGTGGGCATGCTGTGCCACACCCAGGCCCCTAGGCCCTTGAGAGAGGGGCCTACTGTGTATGCCGAGCGGAGGGCTCCACCCCGGCGCTTTGAAAGGGGACGCCTACGATTCCTCGGCACTCCAACAGCATCAGGCACGCCTTTCGAGCCAGTCCCCCGGGCCCTGGAAGTTTTCCACATTGCCCTTCTCTCAGCTGCACTGAGGAAATCGTCTGCTTAGAACGCCTTCTGGCACCGCGCTTGGAAAGTCACTCTGCTCACGGAGAAAGTCAGCTCGCACTGCAGCGGCAACTAAAGCTGAGCTCCTCAGGCAACACAACACTGCGGTCTTTGGGAAGAGGCAGACGCTTAGAGGCCTCACGAGAGAGCCTGCCTTGGTTGAGGTCGTTTGCTCCACGCAGAACAGCCCGCATCAACAAGTGGATTCAGGGGAGGGCCCACGGTGTACCTTGGGTGGTTTGTGGCCAGGTTACGTTTACTGCCTGTCTGGCTTGAAATGCGGGCCTGAAGGCACAGGCCGCCTCTCCCACTTGGAAAGTTCCCTTGGTCGGGCATTGCACTCCACGGAGAGACACCCTTTGTGATTGCCTCTCGTCGCGGTAGGCAGGGCTCTGGGAAGAAAATGAGTTCTCTCTCGGAAAACAGGGCGCGTCCAGGGCCCGCTCGGGAGCTCATGCTGCTATGCTCTATAGCTACCTGGAGACCCAACGTCAGCCCCTTGCCTCGAGGAAAGTCGCTTTATTGCCCTGCTGAAGCGGGCGCAGGCGGCACTTTCCAAGAGGCCTTCGTCGCGCTTCTCTGTTCTTTGCTTCTTGGTTAGTGCGCCGCCCAGGAAACCCAGGACCCTCGCGTCCGCACCCCGTTCCCTGCAAGACCACTGACTACCGGCAGGCTCCACGGGCCTGCTCAGCGGCATCCAGGCCCGGAAGCCCTTCCCAGTCACTCCGCGTATGCCCAGGGTAGGGCAACGCACTGCACGCCTCCTGGAGAGAGCTAGGTTTCCTCAGCCCTGCAACAGCTACAGGGAGACTCTTCCCTCACGTCCTACTTGTCTAGGAACTCGGCCTCGTTGCCCTCGTCGGAGCTGCGCTTAGGAAGAGAACCTGCCTCGCAGGCCTTCTAGGAGACCTTAGCCGAGGGCACCATCCTTTTAGGGGAGAAAGTCAACTTGCGCTCCTGCTGCCGCTGAAGTACAGTGCTTCCTCTTACACGGCAGGCCTCCGGTCGAGGCTGAGCCCCGATAGCGCCTACCTAGAGGTTTCCTTGGATGAGGGAGTTGGCTCCATGCAGAGCACCCTGTGAAGAAAAGTGGATTCAGGGAAGGCGCGGGTGCGTAGCTAGTGTCCCTGTGCACTTGCTAGAAAGCACAAGGAGGTGAACTACGCTGTCGACTGGAAGCGGGGCTCTGAGGGCAGAAGCCCTGGGTTCCCATTTTGAAAGCTCCATTCCTGCTGCCTTGAAGCTACCCGAATAACGCCGTTTCTGCCGGGCCTCTAGGCACTGGAGGCAGCGCTCGGGAACGAGAAGGACTTGTTCTCTGACTAATCAGGGTGCTTCCGGAGCCGTGTTGGGAGCTCACCCTGTCGGGCTGTAGGACTGCAGGGCACGGCCCCTTGAGGGCCTGCCTCGAGAAGGCCTTTGAGCCGCCCTGCAGGAACGGAGCACACAGCAAGCTCTCGGAGGTCTCAGTCACCGTAGTGCTTTTTATTTGATCGGTGCCGCCCGTCTCAGGACTCCTAGAGGCTTCGGGTGTGCACCCTTCTCCCTGCGAAAACCCCCGGCCCCTGTGGGCATGCTGTGCCACACCCAGGCCCCTAGGCCCTTGAGAGAGGGGCCTACTGTGTATGCCGAGCGGAGGGCTCCACCCCGGCGCTTTGAAAGGGGACGCCTACGATTCCTCGGCACTCCAACAGCATCAGGCACGCCTTTCGAGCCAGTCCCCCGGGCCCTGGAAGTTTTCCACATTGCCCTTCTCTCAGCTGCACTGAGGAAATCGTCTGCTTAGAACGCCTTCTGGCACCGCGCTTGGAAAGTCACTCTGCTCACGGAGAAAGTCAGCTCGCACTGCAGCGGCAACTAAAGCTGAGCTCCTCAGGCAACACAACACTGCGGTCTTTGGGAAGAGGCAGACGCTTAGAGGCCTCACGAGAGAGCCTGCCTTGGTTGAGGTCGTTTGCTCCACGCAGAACAGCCCGCATCAACAAGTGGATTCAGGGGAGGGCCCACGGTGTACCTTGGGTGGTTTGTGGCCAGGTTACGTTTACTGCCTGTCTGGCTTGAAATGCGGGCCTGAAGGCACAGGCCGCCTCTCCCACTTGGAAAGTTCCCTTGGTCGGGCATTGCACTCCACGGAGAGACACCCTTTGTGATTGCCTCTCGTCGCGGTAGGCAGGGCTCTGGGAAGAAAATGAGTTCTCTCTCGGAAAACAGGGCGCGTCCAGGGCCCGCTCGGGAGCTCATGCTGCTATGCTCTATAGCTACCTGGAGACCCAACGTCAGCCCCTTGCCTCGAGGAAAGTCGCTTTATTGCCCTGCTGAAGCGGGCGCAGGCGGCACTTTCCAAGAGGCCTTCGTCGCGCTTCTCTGTTCTTTGCTTCTTGGTTAGTGCGCCGCCCAGGAAACCCAGGACCCTCGCGTCCGCACCCCGTTCCCTGCAAGACCCCTGACTACCGGCAGGCTCCACGGGCCTGCTCAGCGGCATCCAGGCCCGGAAGCCCTTCCCAGTCACTCCGCGTATGCCCAGGGTAGGGCAACGCACTGCACGCCTCCTGGAGAGAGCTAGGTTTCCTCAGCCCTGCAACAGCTACAGGGAGACTCTTCCCTCACGTCCTACTTGTCTAGGAACTCGGCCTCGTTGCCCTCGTCGGAGCTGCGCTTAGGAAGAGAACCTGCCTCGCAGGCCTTCTAGGAGACCTTAGCCGAGGGCACCATCCTTTTAGGGGAGAAAGTCAACTTGCGCTCCTGCTGCCGCTGAAGTACAGTGCTTCCTCTTACACGGCAGGCCTCCGGTCGAGGCTGAGCCCCGATAGCGCCTACCTAGAGGTTTCCTTGGATGAGGGAGTTGGCTCCATGCAGAGCACCCTGTGAAGAAAAGTGGATTCAGGGAAGGCGCGGGTGCGTAGCTAGTGTCCCTGTGCACTTGCTAGAAAGCACAAGGAGGTGAACTACGCTGTCGACTGGAAGCGGGGCTCTGAGGGCAGAAGCCCTGGGTTCCCATTTTGAAAGCTCCATTCCTGCTGCCTTGAAGCTACCCGAATAACGCCGTTTCTGCCGGGCCTCTAGGCACTGGAGGCAGCGCTCGGGAACGAGAAGGACTTGTTCTCTGACTAATCAGGGTGCTTCCGGAGCCGTGTTGGGAGCTCACCCTGTCGGGCTGTAGGACTGCAGGGCACGGCCCCTTGAGGGCCTGCCTCGAGAAGGCCTTTGAGCCGCCCTGCAGGAACGGAGCACACAGCAAGCTCTCGGAGGTCTCAGTCACCGTAGTGCTTTTTATTTGATCGGTGCCGCCCGTCTCAGGACTCCTAGAGGCTTCGGGTGTGCACCCTTCTCCCTGCGAAAACCCCCGGCCCCTGTGGGCATGCTGTGCCACACCCAGGCCCCTAGGCCCTTGAGAGAGGGGCCTACTGTGTATGCCGAGCGGAGGGCTCCACCCCGGCGCTTTGAAAGGGGACGCCTACGATTCCTCGGCACTCCAACAGCATCAGGCACGCCTTTCGAGCCAGTCCCCCGGGCCCTGGAAGTTTTCCACATTGCCCTTCTCTCAGCTGCACTGAGGAAATCGTCTGCTTAGAACGCCTTCTGGCACCGCGCTTGGAAAGTCACTCTGCTCACGGAGAAAGTCAGCTCGCACTGCAGCGGCAACTAAAGCTGAGCTCCTCAGGCAACACAACACTGCGGTCTTTGGGAAGAGGCAGACGCTTAGAGGCCTCACGAGAGAGCCTGCCTTGGTTGAGGTCGTTTGCTCCACGCAGAACAGCCCGCATCAACAAGTGGATTCAGGGGAGGGCCCACGGTGTACCTTGGGTGGTTTGTGGCCAGGTTACGTTTACTGCCTGTCTGGCTTGAAATGCGGGCCTGAAGGCACAGGCCGCCTCTCCCACTTGGAAAGTTCCCTTGGTCGGGCATTGCACTCCACGGAGAGACACCCTTTGTGATTGCCTCTCGTCGCGGTAGGCAGGGCTCTGGGAAGAAAATGAGTTCTCTCTCGGAAAACAGGGCGCGTCCAGGGCCCGCTCGGGAGCTCATGCTGCTATGCTCTATAGCTACCTGGAGACCCAACGTCAGCCCCTTGCCTCGAGGAAAGTCGCTTTATTGCCCTGCTGAAGCGGGCGCAGGCGGCACTTTCCAAGAGGCCTTCGTCGCGCTTCTCTGTTCTTTGCTTCTTGGTTAGTGCGCCGCCCAGGAAACCCAGGACCCTCGCGTCCGCACCCCGTTCCCTGCAAGACCCCTGACTACCGGCAGGCTCCACGGGCCTGCTCAGCGGCATCCAGGCCCGGAAGCCCTTCCCAGTCACTCCGCGTATGCCCAGGGTAGGGCAACGCACTGCACGCCTCCTGGAGAGAGCTAGGTTTCCTCAGCCCTGCAACAGCTACAGGGAGACTCTTCCCTCACGTCCTACTTGTCTAGGAACTCGGCCTCGTTGCCCTCGTCGGAGCTGCGCTTAGGAAGAGAACCTGCCTCGCAGGCCTTCTAGGAGACCTTAGCCGAGGGCACCATCCTTTTAGGGGAGAAAGTCAACTTGCGCTCCTGCTGCCGCTGAAGTACAGTGCTTCCTCTTACACGGCAGGCCTCCGGTCGAGGCTGAGCCCCGATAGCGCCTACCTAGAGGTTTCCTTGGATGAGGGAGTTGGCTCCATGCAGAGCACCCTGTGAAGAAAAGTGGATTCAGGGAAGGCGCGGGTGCGTAGCTAGTGTCCCTGTGCACTTGCTAGAAAGCACAAGGAGGTGAACTACGCTGTCGACTGGAAGCGGGGCTCTGAGGGCAGAAGCCCTGGGTTCCCATTTTGAAAGCTCCATTCCTGCTGCCTTGAAGCTACCCGAATAACGCCGTTTCTGCCGGGCCTCTAGGCACTGGAGGCAGCGCTCGGGAACGAGAAGGACTTGTTCTCTGACTAATCAGGGTGCTTCCGGAGCCGTGTTGGGAGCTCACCCTGTCGGGCTGTAGGACTGCAGGGCACGGCCCCTTGAGGGCCTGCCTCGAGAAGGCCTTTGAGCCGCCCTGCAGGAACGGAGCACACAGCAAGCTCTCGGAGGTCTCAGTCACCGTAGTGCTTTTTATTTGATCGGTGCCGCCCGTCTCAGGACTCCTAGAGGCTTCGGGTGTGCACCCTTCTCCCTGCGAAAACCCCCGGCCCCTGTGGGCATGCTGTGCCACACCCAGGCCCCTAGGCCCTTGAGAGAGGGGCCTACTGTGTATGCCGAGCGGAGGGCTCCACCCCGGCGCTTTGAAAGGGGACGCCTACGATTCCTCGGCACTCCAACAGCATCAGGCACGCCTTTCGAGCCAGTCCCCCGGGCCCTGGAAGTTTTCCACATTGCCCTTCTCTCAGCTGCACTGAGGAAATCGTCTGCTTAGAACGCCTTCTGGCACCGCGCTTGGAAAGTCACTCTGCTCACGGAGAAAGTCAGCTCGCACTGCAGCGGCAACTAAAGCTGAGCTCCTCAGGCAACACAACACTGCGGTCTTTGGGAAGAGGCAGACGCTTAGAGGCCTCACGAGAGAGCCTGCCTTGGTTGAGGTCGTTTGCTCCACGCAGAACAGCCCGCATCAACAAGTGGATTCAGGGGAGGGCCCACGGTGTACCTTGGGTGGTTTGTGGCCAGGTTACGTTTACTGCCTGTCTGGCTTGAAATGCGGGCCTGAAGGCACAGGCCGCCTCTCCCACTTGGAAAGTTCCCTTGGTCGGGCATTGCACTCCACGGAGAGACACCCTTTGTGATTGCCTCTCGTCGCGGTAGGCAGGGCTCTGGGAAGAAAATGAGTTCTCTCTCGGAAAACAGGGCGCGTCCAGGGCCCGCTCGGGAGCTCATGCTGCTATGCTCTATAGCTACCTGGAGACCCAACGTCAGCCCCTTGCCTCGAGGAAAGTCGCTTTATTGCCCTGCTGAAGCGGGCGCAGGCGGCACTTTCCAAGAGGCCTTCGTCGCGCTTCTCTGTTCTTTGCTTCTTGGTTAGTGCGCCGCCCAGGAAACCCAGGACCCTCGCGTCCGCACCCCGTTCCCTGCAAGACCCCTGACTACCGGCAGGCTCCACGGGCCTGCTCAGCGGCATCCAGGCCCGGAAGCCCTTCCCAGTCACTCCGCGTATGCCCAGGGTAGGGCAACGCACTGCACGCCTCCTGGAGAGAGCTAGGTTTCCTCAGCCCTGCAACAGCTACAGGGAGACTCTTCCCTCACGTCCTACTTGTCTAGGAACTCGGCCTCGTTGCCCTCGTCGGAGCTGCGCTTAGGAAGAGAACCTGCCTCGCAGGCCTTCTAGGAGACCTTAGCCGAGGGCACCATCCTTTTAGGGGAGAAAGTCAACTTGCGCTCCTGCTGCCGCTGAAGTACAGTGCTTCCTCTTACACGGCAGGCCTCCGGTCGAGGCTGAGCCCCGATAGCGCCTACCTAGAGGTTTCCTTGGATGAGGGAGTTGGCTCCATGCAGAGCACCCTGTGAAGAAAAGTGGATTCAGGGAAGGCGCGGGTGCGTAGCTAGTGTCCCTGTGCACTTGCTAGAAAGCACAAGGAGGTGAACTACGCTGTCGACTGGAAGCGGGGCTCTGAGGGCAGAAGCCCTGGGTTCCCATTTTGAAAGCTCCATTCCTGCTGCCTTGAAGCTACCCGAATAACGCCGTTTCTGCCGGGCCTCTAGGCACTGGAGGCAGCGCTCGGGAACGAGAAGGACTTGTTCTCTGACTAATCAGGGTGCTTCCGGAGCCGTGTTGGGAGCTCACCCTGTCGGGCTGTAGGACTGCAGGGCACGGCCCCTTGAGGGCCTGCCTCGAGAAGGCCTTTGAGCCGCCCTGCAGGAACGGAGCACACAGCAAGCTCTCGGAGGTCTCAGTCACCGTAGTGCTTTTTATTTGATCGGTGCCGCCCGTCTCAGGACTCCTAGAGGCTTCGGGTGTGCACCCTTCTCCCTGCGAAAACCCCCGGCCCCTGTGGGCATGCTGTGCCACACCCAGGCCCCTAGGCCCTTGAGAGAGGGGCCTACTGTGTATGCCGAGCGGAGGGCTCCACCCCGGCGCTTTGAAAGGGGACGCCTACGATTCCTCGGCACTCCAACAGCATCAGGCACGCCTTTCGAGCCAGTCCCCCGGGCCCTGGAAGTTTTCCACATTGCCCTTCTCTCAGCTGCACTGAGGAAATCGTCTGCTTAGAACGCCTTCTGGCACCGCGCTTGGAAAGTCACTCTGCTCACGGAGAAAGTCAGCTCGCACTGCAGCGGCAACTAAAGCTGAGCTCCTCAGGCAACACAACACTGCGGTCTTTGGGAAGAGGCAGACGCTTAGAGGCCTCACGAGAGAGCCTGCCTTGGTTGAGGTCGTTTGCTCCACGCAGAACAGCCCGCATCAACAAGTGGATTCAGGGGAGGGCCCACGGTGTACCTTGGGTGGTTTGTGGCCAGGTTACGTTTACTGCCTGTCTGGCTTGAAATGCGGGCCTGAAGGCACAGGCCGCCTCTCCCACTTGGAAAGTTCCCTTGGTCGGGCATTGCACTCCACGGAGAGACACCCTTTGTGATTGCCTCTCGTCGCGGTAGGCAGGGCTCTGGGAAGAAAATGAGTTCTCTCTCGGAAAACAGGGCGCGTCCAGGGCCCGCTCGGGAGCTCATGCTGCTATGCTCTATAGCTACCTGGAGACCCAACGTCAGCCCCTTGCCTCGAGGAAAGTCGCTTTATTGCCCTGCTGAAGCGGGCGCAGGCGGCACTTTCCAAGAGGCCTTCGTCGCGCTTCTCTGTTCTTTGCTTCTTGGTTAGTGCGCCGCCCAGGAAACCCAGGACCCTCGCGTCCGCACCCTGTTCCCTGCAAGACCCCTGACTACCGGCAGGCTCCACGGGCCTGCTCAGCGGCATCCAGGCCCGGAAGCCCTTCCCAGTCACTCCGCGTATGCCCAGGGTAGGGCAACGCACTGCACGCCTCCTGGAGAGAGCTAGGTTTCCTCAGCCCTGCAACAGCTACAGGGAGACTCTTCCCTCACGTCCTACTTGTCTAGGAACTCGGCCTCGTTGCCCTCGTCGGAGCTGCGCTTAGGAAGAGAACCTGCCTCGCAGGCCTTCTAGGAGACCTTAGCCGAGGGCACCATCCTTTTAGGGGAGAAAGTCAACTTGCGCTCCTGCTGCCGCTGAAGTACAGTGCTTCCTCTTACACGGCAGGCCTCCGGTCGAGGCTGAGCCCCGATAGCGCCTACCTAGAGGTTTCCTTGGATGAGGGAGTTGGCTCCATGCAGAGCACCCTGTGAAGAAAAGTGGATTCAGGGAAGGCGCGGGTGCGTAGCTAGTGTCCCTGTGCACTTGCTAGAAAGCACAAGGAGGTGAACTACGCTGTCGACTGGAAGCGGGGCTCTGAGGGCAGAAGCCCTGGGTTCCCATTTTGAAAGCTCCATTCCTGCTGCCTTGAAGCTACCCGAATAACGCCGTTTCTGCCGGGCCTCTAGGCACTGGAGGCAGCGCTCGGGAACGAGAAGGACTTGTTCTCTGACTAATCAGGGTGCTTCCGGAGCCGTGTTGGGAGCTCACCCTGTCGGGCTGTAGGACTGCAGGGCACGGCCCCTTGAGGGCCTGCCTCGAGAAGGCCTTTGAGCCGCCCTGCAGGAACGGAGCACACAGCAAGCTCTCGGAGGTCTCAGTCACCGTAGTGCTTTTTATTTGATCGGTGCCGCCCGTCTCAGGACTCCTAGAGGCTTCGGGTGTGCACCCTTCTCCCTGCGAAAACCCCCGGCCCCTGTGGGCATGCTGTGCCACACCCAGGCCCCTAGGCCCTTGAGAGAGGGGCCTACTGTGTATGCCGAGCGGAGGGCTCCACCCCGGCGCTTTGAAAGGGGACGCCTACGATTCCTCGGCACTCCAACAGCATCAGGCACGCCTTTCGAGCCAGTCCCCCGGGCCCTGGAAGTTTTCCACATTGCCCTTCTCTCAGCTGCACTGAGGAAATCGTCTGCTTAGAACGCCTTCTGGCACCGCGCTTGGAAAGTCACTCTGCTCACGGAGAAAGTCAGCTCGCACTGCAGCGGCAACTAAAGCTGAGCTCCTCAGGCAACACAACACTGCGGTCTTTGGGAAGAGGCAGACGCTTAGAGGCCTCACGAGAGAGCCTGCCTTGGTTGAGGTCGTTTGCTCCACGCAGAACAGCCCGCATCAACAAGTGGATTCAGGGGAGGGCCCACGGTGTACCTTGGGTGGTTTGTGGCCAGGTTACGTTTACTGCCTGTCTGGCTTGAAATGCGGGCCTGAAGGCACAGGCCGCCTCTCCCACTTGGAAAGTTCCCTTGGTCGGGCATTGCACTCCACGGAGAGACACCCTTTGTGATTGCCTCTCGTCGCGGTAGGCAGGGCTCTGGGAAGAAAATGAGTTCTCTCTCGGAAAACAGGGCGCGTCCAGGGCCCGCTCGGGAGCTCATGCTGCTATGCTCTATAGCTACCTGGAGACCCAACGTCAGCCCCTTGCCTCGAGGAAAGTCGCTTTATTGCCCTGCTGAAGCGGGCGCAGGCGGCACTTTCCAAGAGGCCTTCGTCGCGCTTCTCTGTTCTTTGCTTCTTGGTTAGTGCGCCGCCCAGGAAACCCAGGACCCTCGCGTCCGCACCCCGTTCCCTGCAAGACCCCTGACTACCGGCAGGCTCCACGGGCCTGCTCAGCGGCATCCAGGCCCGGAAGCCCTTCCCAGTCACTCCGCGTATGCCCAGGGTAGGGCAACGCACTGCACGCCTCCTGGAGAGAGCTAGGTTTCCTCAGCCCTGCAACAGCTACAGGGAGACTCTTCCCTCACGTCCTACTTGTCTAGGAACTCGGCCTCGTTGCCCTCGTCGGAGCTGCGCTTAGGAAGAGAACCTGCCTCGCAGGCCTTCTAGGAGACCTTAGCCGAGGGCACCATCCTTTTAGGGGAGAAAGTCAACTTGCGCTCCTGCTGCCGCTGAAGTACAGTGCTTCCTCTTACACGGCAGGCCTCCGGTCGAGGCTGAGCCCCGATAGCGCCTACCTAGAGGTTTCCTTGGATGAGGGAGTTGGCTCCATGCAGAGCACCCTGTGAAGAAAAGTGGATTCAGGGAAGGCGCGGGTGCGTAGCTAGTGTCCCTGTGCACTTGCTAGAAAGCACAAGGAGGTGAACTACGCTGTCGACTGGAAGCGGGGCTCTGAGGGCAGAAGCCCTGGGTTCCCATTTTGAAAGCTCCATTCCTGCTGCCTTGAAGCTACCCGAATAACGCCGTTTCTGCCGGGCCTCTAGGCACTGGAGGCAGCGCTCGGGAACGAGAAGGACTTGTTCTCTGACTAATCAGGGTGCTTCCGGAGCCGTGTTGGGAGCTCACCCTGTCGGGCTGTAGGACTGCAGGGCACGGCCCCTTGAGGGCCTGCCTCGAGAAGGCCTTTGAGCCGCCCTGCAGGAACGGAGCACACAGCAAGCTCTCGGAGGTCTCAGTCACCGTAGTGCTTTTTATTTGATCGGTGCCGCCCGTCTCAGGACTCCTAGAGGCTTCGGGTGTGCACCCTTCTCCCTGCGAAAACCCCCGGCCCCTGTGGGCATGCTGTGCCACACCCAGGCCCCTAGGCCCTTGAGAGAGGGGCCTACTGTGTATGCCGAGCGGAGGGCTCCACCCCGGCGCTTTGAAAGGGGACGCCTACGATTCCTCGGCACTCCAACAGCATCAGGCACGCCTTTCGAGCCAGTCCCCCGGGCCCTGGAAGTTTTCCACATTGCCCTTCTCTCAGCTGCACTGAGGAAATCGTCTGCTTAGAACGCCTTCTGGCACCGCGCTTGGAAAGTCACTCTGCTCACGGAGAAAGTCAGCTCGCACTGCAGCGGCAACTAAAGCTGAGCTCCTCAGGCAACACAACACTGCGGTCTTTGGGAAGAGGCAGACGCTTAGAGGCCTCACGAGAGAGCCTGCCTTGGTTGAGGTCGTTTGCTCCACGCAGAACAGCCCGCATCAACAAGTGGATTCAGGGGAGGGCCCACGGTGTACCTTGGGTGGTTTGTGGCCAGGTTACGTTTACTGCCTGTCTGGCTTGAAATGCGGGCCTGAAGGCACAGGCCGCCTCTCCCACTTGGAAAGTTCCCTTGGTCGGGCATTGCACTCCACGGAGAGACACCCTTTGTGATTGCCTCTCGTCGCGGTAGGCAGGGCTCTGGGAAGAAAATGAGTTCTCTCTCGGAAAACAGGGCGCGTCCAGGGCCCGCTCGGGAGCTCATGCTGCTATGCTCTATAGCTACCTGGAGACCCAACGTCAGCCCCTTGCCTCGAGGAAAGTCGCTTTATTGCCCTGCTGAAGCGGGCGCAGGCGGCACTTTCCAAGAGGCCTTCGTCGCGCTTCTCTGTTCTTTGCTTCTTGGTTAGTGCGCCGCCCAGGAAACCCAGGACCCTCGCGTCCGCACCCCGTTCCCTGCAAGACCCCTGACTACCGGCAGGCTCCACGGGCCTGCTCAGCGGCATCCAGGCCCGGAAGCCCTTCCCAGTCACTCCGCGTATGCCCAGGGTAGGGCAACGCACTGCACGCCTCCTGGAGAGAGCTAGGTTTCCTCAGCCCTGCAACAGCTACAGGGAGACTCTTCCCTCACGTCCTACTTGTCTAGGAACTCGGCCTCGTTGCCCTCGTCGGAGCTGCGCTTAGGAAGAGAACCTGCCTCGCAGGCCTTCTAGGAGACCTTAGCCGAGGGCACCATCCTTTTAGGGGAGAAAGTCAACTTGCGCTCCTGCTGCCGCTGAAGTACAGTGCTTCCTCTTACACGGCAGGCCTCCGGTCGAGGCTGAGCCCCGATAGCGCCTACCTAGAGGTTTCCTTGGATGAGGGAGTTGGCTCCATGCAGAGCACCCTGTGAAGAAAAGTGGATTCAGGGAAGGCGCGGGTGCGTAGCTAGTGTCCCTGTGCACTTGCTAGAAAGCACAAGGAGGTGAACTACGCTGTCGACTGGAAGCGGGGCTCTGAGGGCAGAAGCCCTGGGTTCCCATTTTGAAAGCTCCATTCCTGCTGCCTTGAAGCTACCCGAATAACGCCGTTTCTGCCGGGCCTCTAGGCACTGGAGGCAGCGCTCGGGAACGAGAAGGACTTGTTCTCTGACTAATCAGGGTGCTTCCGGAGCCGTGTTGGGAGCTCACCCTGTCGGGCTGTAGGACTGCAGGGCACGGCCCCTTGAGGGCCTGCCTCGAGAAGGCCTTTGAGCCGCCCTGCAGGAACGGAGCACACAGCAAGCTCTCGGAGGTCTCAGTCACCGTAGTGCTTTTTATTTGATCGGTGCCGCCCGTCTCAGGACTCCTAGAGGCTTCGGGTGTGCACCCTTCTCCCTGCGAAAACCCCCGGCCCCTGTGGGCATGCTGTGCCACACCCAGGCCCCTAGGCCCTTGAGAGAGGGGCCTACTGTGTATGCCGAGCGGAGGGCTCCACCCCGGCGCTTTGAAAGGGGACGCCTACGATTCCTCGGCACTCCAACAGCATCAGGCACGCCTTTCGAGCCAGTCCCCCGGGCCCTGGAAGTTTTCCACATTGCCCTTCTCTCAGCTGCACTGAGGAAATCGTCTGCTTAGAACGCCTTCTGGCACCGCGCTTGGAAAGTCACTCTGCTCACGGAGAAAGTCAGCTCGCACTGCAGCGGCAACTAAAGCTGAGCTCCTCAGGCAACACAACACTGCGGTCTTTGGGAAGAGGCAGACGCTTAGAGGCCTCACGAGAGAGCCTGCCTTGGTTGAGGTCGTTTGCTCCACGCAGAACAGCCCGCATCAACAAGTGGATTCAGGGGAGGGCCCACGGTGTACCTTGGGTGGTTTGTGGCCAGGTTACGTTTACTGCCTGTCTGGCTTGAAATGCGGGCCTGAAGGCACAGGCCGCCTCTCCCACTTGGAAAGTTCCCTTGGTCGGGCATTGCACTCCACGGAGAGACACCCTTTGTGATTGCCTCTCGTCGCGGTAGGCAGGGCTCTGGGAAGAAAATGAGTTCTCTCTCGGAAAACAGGGCGCGTCCAGGGCCCGCTCGGGAGCTCATGCTGCTATGCTCTATAGCTACCTGGAGACCCAACGTCAGCCCCTTGCCTCGAGGAAAGTCGCTTTATTGCCCTGCTGAAGCGGGCGCAGGCGGCACTTTCCAAGAGGCCTTCGTCGCGCTTCTCTGTTCTTTGCTTCTTGGTTAGTGCGCCGCCCAGGAAACCCAGGACCCTCGCGTCCGCACCCCGTTCCCTGCAAGACCCCTGACTACCGGCAGGCTCCACGGGCCTGCTCAGCGGCATCCAGGCCCGGAAGCCCTTCCCAGTCACTCCGCGTATGCCCAGGGTAGGGCAACGCACTGCACGCCTCCTGGAGAGAGCTAGGTTTCCTCAGCCCTGCAACAGCTACAGGGAGACTCTTCCCTCACGTCCTACTTGTCTAGGAACTCGGCCTCGTTGCCCTCGTCGGAGCTGCGCTTAGGAAGAGAACCTGCCTCGCAGGCCTTCTAGGAGACCTTAGCCGAGGGCACCATCCTTTTAGGGGAGAAAGTCAACTTGCGCTCCTGCTGCCGCTGAAGTACAGTGCTTCCTCTTACACGGCAGGCCTCCGGTCGAGGCTGAGCCCCGATAGCGCCTACCTAGAGGTTTCCTTGGATGAGGGAGTTGGCTCCATGCAGAGCACCCTGTGAAGAAAAGTGGATTCAGGGAAGGCGCGGGTGCGTAGCTAGTGTCCCTGTGCACTTGCTAGAAAGCACAAGGAGGTGAACTACGCTGTCGACTGGAAGCGGGGCTCTGAGGGCAGAAGCCCTGGGTTCCCATTTTGAAAGCTCCATTCCTGCTGCCTTGAAGCTACCCGAATAACGCCGTTTCTGCCGGGCCTCTAGGCACTGGAGGCAGCGCTCGGGAACGAGAAGGACTTGTTCTCTGACTAATCAGGGTGCTTCCGGAGCCGTGTTGGGAGCTCACCCTGTCGGGCTGTAGGACTGCAGGGCACGGCCCCTTGAGGGCCTGCCTCGAGAAGGCCTTTGAGCCGCCCTGCAGGAACGGAGCACACAGCAAGCTCTCGGAGGTCTCAGTCACCGTAGTGCTTTTTATTTGATCGGTGCCGCCCGTCTCAGGACTCCTAGAGGCTTCGGGTGTGCACCCTTCTCCCTGCGAAAACCCCCGGCCCCTGTGGGCATGCTGTGCCACACCCAGGCCCCTAGGCCCTTGAGAGAGGGGCCTACTGTGTATGCCGAGCGGAGGGCTCCACCCCGGCGCTTTGAAAGGGGACGCCTACGATTCCTCGGCACTCCAACAGCATCAGGCACGCCTTTCGAGCCAGTCCCCCGGGCCCTGGAAGTTTTCCACATTGCCCTTCTCTCAGCTGCACTGAGGAAATCGTCTGCTTAGAACGCCTTCTGGCACCGCGCTTGGAAAGTCACTCTGCTCACGGAGAAAGTCAGCTCGCACTGCAGCGGCAACTAAAGCTGAGCTCCTCAGGCAACACAACACTGCGGTCTTTGGGAAGAGGCAGACGCTTAGAGGCCTCACGAGAGAGCCTGCCTTGGTTGAGGTCGTTTGCTCCACGCAGAACAGCCCGCATCAACAAGTGGATTCAGGGGAGGGCCCACGGTGTACCTTGGGTGGTTTGTGGCCAGGTTACGTTTACTGCCTGTCTGGCTTGAAATGCGGGCCTGAAGGCACAGGCCGCCTCTCCCACTTGGAAAGTTCCCTTGGTCGGGCATTGCACTCCACGGAGAGACACCCTTTGTGATTGCCTCTCGTCGCGGTAGGCAGGGCTCTGGGAAGAAAATGAGTTCTCTCTCGGAAAACAGGGCGCGTCCAGGGCCCGCTCGGGAGCTCATGCTGCTATGCTCTATAGCTACCTGGAGACCCAACGTCAGCCCCTTGCCTCGAGGAAAGTCGCTTTATTGCCCTGCTGAAGCGGGCGCAGGCGGCACTTTCCAAGAGGCCTTCGTCGCGCTTCTCTGTTCTTTGCTTCTTGGTTAGTGCGCCGCCCAGGAAACCCAGGACCCTCGCGTCCGCACCCCGTTCCCTGCAAGACCCCTGACTACCGGCAGGCTCCACGGGCCTGCTCAGCGGCACCAGGCCCGGAAGCCCTTCCCAGTCACTCCGCGTATGCCCAGGGTAGGGCAACGCACTGCACGCCTCCTGGAGAGAGCTAGGTTTCCTCAGCCCTGCAACAGCTACAGGGAGACTCTTCCCTCACGTCCTACTTGTCTAGGAACTCGGCCTCGTTGCCCTCGTCGGAGCTGCGCTTAGGAAGAGAACCTGCCTCGCAGGCCTTCTAGGAGACCTTAGCCGAGGGCACCATCCTTTTAGGGGAGAAAGTCAACTTGCGCTCCTGCTGCCGCTGAAGTACAGTGCTTCCTCTTACACGGCAGGCCTCCGGTCGAGGCTGAGCCCCGATAGCGCCTACCTAGAGGTTTCCTTGGATGAGGGAGTTGGCTCCATGCAGAGCACCCTGTGAAGAAAAGTGGATTCAGGGAAGGCGCGGGTGCGTAGCTAGTGTCCCTGTGCACTTGCTAGAAAGCACAAGGAGGTGAACTACGCTGTCGACTGGAAGCGGGGCTCTGAGGGCAGAAGCCCTGGGTTCCCATTTTGAAAGCTCCATTCCTGCTGCCTTGAAGCTACCCGAATAACGCCGTTTCTGCCGGGCCTCTAGGCACTGGAGGCAGCGCTCGGGAACGAGAAGGACTTGTTCTCTGACTAATCAGGGTGCTTCCGGAGCCGTGTTGGGAGCTCACCCTGTCGGGCTGTAGGACTACAGGGCACGGCCCCTTGAGGGCCTGCCTCGAGAAGGCCTTTGAGCCGCCCTGCAGGAACGGAGCACACAGCAAGCTCTCGGAGGTCTCAGTCACCGTAGTGCTTTTTATTTGATCGGTGCCGCCCGTCTCAGGACTCCTAGAGGCTTCGGGTGTGCACCCTTTTCCCTGCGAAAACCCCCGGCCCCTGTGGGCATGCTGTGCCACACCCAGGCCCCTAGGCCCTTGAGAGAGGGGCCTACTGTGTATGCCGAGCGGAGGGCTCCACCCCGGCGCTTTGAAAGGGGACGCCTACGATTCCTCGGCACTCCAACAGCATCAGGCACGCCTTTCGAGCCAGTCCCCCGGGCCCTGGAAGTTTTCCACATTGCCCTTCTCTCAGCTGCACTGAGGAAATCGTCTGCTTAGAACGCCTTCTGGCACCGCGCTTGGAAAGTCACTCTGCTCACGGAGAAAGTCAGCTCGCACTGCAGCGGCAACTAAAGCTGAGCTCCTCAGGCAACACAACACTGCGGTCTTTGGGAAGAGGCAGACGCTTAGAGGCCTCACGAGAGAGCCTGCCTTGGTTGAGGTCGTTTGCTCCACGCAGAACAGCCCGCATCAACAAGTGGATTCAGGGGAGGGCCCACGGTGTACCTTGGGTGGTTTGTGGCCAGGTTACGTTTACTGCCTGTCTGGCTTGAAATGCGGGCCTGAAGGCACAGGCCGCCTCTCCCACTTGGAAAGTTCCCTTGGTCGGGCATTGCACTCCACGGAGAGACACCCTTTGTGATTGCCTCTCGTCGCGGTAGGCAGGGCTCTGGGAAGAAAATGAGTTCTCTCTCGGAAAACAGGGCGCGTCCAGGGCCCGCTCGGGAGCTCATGCTGCTATGCTCTATAGCTACCTGGAGACCCAACGTCAGCCCCTTGCCTCGAGGAAAGTCGCTTTATTGCCCTGCTGAAGCGGGCGCAGGCGGCACTTTCCAAGAGGCCTTCGTCGCGCTTCTCTGTTCTTTGCTTCTTGGTTAGTGCGCCGCCCAGGAAACCCAGGACCCTCGCGTCCGCACCCCGTTCCCTGCAAGACCCCTGACTACCGGCAGGCTCCACGGGCCTGCTCAGCGGCATCCAGGCCCGGAAGCCCTTCCCAGTCACTCCGCGTATGCCCAGGGTAGGGCAACGCACTGCACGCCTCCTGGAGAGAGCTAGGTTTCCTCAGCCCTGCAACAGCTACAGGGAGACTCTTCCCTCACGTCCTACTTGTCTAGGAACTCGGCCTCGTTGCCCTCGTCGGAGCTGCGCTTAGGAAGAGAACCTGCCTCGCAGGCCTTCTAGGAGACCTTAGCCGAGGGCACCATCCTTTTAGGGGAGAAAGTCAACTTGCGCTCCTGCTGCCGCTGAAGTACAGTGCTTCCTCTTACACGGCAGGCCTCCGGTCGAGGCTGAGCCCCGATAGCGCCTACCTAGAGGTTTCCTTGGATGAGGGAGTTGGCTCCATGCAGAGCACCCTGTGAAGAAAAGTGGATTCAGGGAAGGCGCGGGTGCGTAGCTAGTGTCCCTGTGCACTTGCTAGAAAGCACAAGGAGGTGAACTACGCTGTCGACTGGAAGCGGGGCTCTGAGGGCAGAAGCCCTGGGTTCCCATTTTGAAAGCTCCATTCCTGCTGCCTTGAAGCTACCCGAATAACGCCGTTTCTGCCGGGCCTCTAGGCACTGGAGGCAGCGCTCGGGAACGAGAAGGACTTGTTCTCTGACTAATCAGGGTGCTTCCGGAGCCGTGTTGGGAGCTCACCCTGTCGGGCTGTAGGACTGCAGGGCA